>NC_143099.1:2537500-5037500 GCF_061535455.1 Colias philodice | reverse complement strand
TGCTGTGGATCACGTACAAACCGTACAGGTAGGAAACGTTTTATAAGGAAACTATATTTTGCTCGCAGCTTCGCTCGCGTTAAGAAGTATTATTATAAGTTTTTTTTTATTTTAACCCCTTTGGGGGGGGGGTTTAAAATCCTTTCTTAGCCTATGCCTACGTCATATCATCTCATTCATATAAACTTTTATCCCCTATTTTATCCCCCTAGGGGTTGAATTGATCAAAATCCTTTCTTAGCGGATGCTTACGTCCTAGCATTATTCTTACCTCTATGTGAAATATATTTAGAAGATGTCCAAAACGAGGGCGAAATTTAAGAACTCTCCCGATTTTCGAGATATTATATTTGATTAATTGAAGTTATTTTTGTTTCAAAAAATATCCAATTATCCGTTTTCGCGTCTAAAAATAAAAGATGAAAGTACGTAAATATTTACCTATTATATAATTTTAACTATTAATTGACGAACTGTACCTACTATATATACCTAGAAACTTTTGGTCATAGACTTTTGAGTAGGTAACTTATGAATTTTGGCAATAACCCCAATTAAAAGTTGGTGCGTATATAACTCTCATTCGTAACGAGTTTCTACATTTAAATTTTAAAGGATTAAACTTTCTAACTCTACCCGTGTAACTAAGATTTTATACTGATAAATTCCAACATTTTATTTAATAAATTGAACATGTAACATAGATAACTTTAATATTCTTTTAGGTTAATTCGATTTAACTACTTAGGTAAATATCCAACATTTATGATACGTATAACCCACTTAATTCATACTTTTGTATAATAATATAATGTATAATAATAATATCTAGAATACTTATCTTAGAGACCTACATTTTCATCTAAATAAATAATTAATTAAAGGCTCCATATACCTACGTCTATAAATAAAAATAGCCCTGAAGCGCTTCGTAGCCGGGCTACGAAATAACAAAATAGAGCGCTAAATTTGTTATAAACGCTTCATTATTTTAGGACTTCAGTCTTCAGCGTGGGCCATCGGAATAAATGAAAACGAAATATGTTTAATTGAGTAGGTAGTATGTAATACCTACTTGTTTATCAGAAGGCAATTTTGCTTTACATTACGTATACATATTTTTTTATTAATGATATAGGGACCGTAAATACGTTGTCTGTGTTATTTTACATTAAATAAGTTTACAATTATCGATAAAAAAATATGTTTCAAATAAGCTTCTTTTCCTTTGCTTTTGTTGTCTCAAAATACGTAAATAGGGTACACAGAATATAGTTCTGTGGTGTAAATTACTGACGTGAAAATACCTATGTATTTATTTTTCCATTACGTAGCACGCACTATGTCACGGGGTGAAACACACAATTTGTATCGATTGTGCTCGAAGGTCAGGGGCATCTCTCGACCTTACTCTTGAGACTTGAGTTTGTATGAAGATCGTATCTTCACACAAGCTTGAATCTGTCAGCTTGAGATTAAGCTGTGATATTTTAACGCTAGTACTTCATCAACTCGTGCGACAAAGTGTTTCATCTCCTTGTTTTCAACAAACAATCCCATCTCTTCATATATCTTTCCCCACAATATCTAATGGAAATGTATTGCTGTGTACTCACATATAGAAAGCTATTTAAAATTATTAAAAAGTAAATGAGACACTGTAACTTTATCCGAATGATTTCATAAATTATAATACTAGGCATAACCATTATATTTTTCTTTTCATCATAGATAAAAAGGCTTAACAGCGTAAAATATTTTAATATAAATTCTTAGTCTGATAGCATAATTTTGTATTCTGCGCGAGTCACAAATAACTCCTACTAAGCCTTATTCCTGCGACACGGTGCTAATAAAACATATAGTTAATACGTTCACGAAGAAATACTTAACTAGGAGTACTTAGTACTTTTAAACTTCAACTTGCCTCTTGGCACGAACTCGAGTCCTCTTGTGAGCACAAAATTATCAGCTAAGTCCTCACCAAACTTTAAACGTGAAGTGTTCAAATGAAAGCTCACTGTTCCCACTAACCGTATAAAAAAACTAGCTGTTCCCCGCGGTTTCACCCGCATTGCTCCGCTCCTGTTGGTCTTAGCGTGATGATATATAGCCTATAGCCTTCCTCGATAAATGGGCTATCTAACACCGAAAGAATTTTTCAAATCGGACCAGTAGTTCCCGAGATTAGCGCGTTCAAACAAACAAACAAACAAACTCTTCAGCTTTATAGTATTAGGCTCTGGCTTGGTATTTTTCTACTCTGTATGTTTTGATATTATAACTCCATTTAATGTTTCTCGGGAATACAGATAAATATATCTAGAAACAACTAATTAATAGTCTATTAAAAAGCTATTAGATATAACTAAGCCGGGTCCGAGCAGATGATTAGTTTCTATTTCAGTCTAGATAAATAACAGATTAAAGGTCAAAGTTTATTCATTAATATGGGATTTGATTTAATATTAACTTGCTGTTTCATTTTAACTTATTGAACTATAGCTGATTTAGAAGGTATGTAGTAGGTTGGTTCATAGCTCTAAGGTTTATAGGGCAATTTGGACTAGCTAAAGCTAGATAATGATATTAAATATAAGAAAGAAAAAAAAGACTCTTATCTAAAAAGAAAAGATCTTTTTATTTATTTATTTATTTATTTATTTATTTATTTTGAAAACTACACAGCTTACAGTTTGACTTACTCTACTTATATCTATGATACAATACGCCAATTACGAGTTTTACAATTATTATCAATTACATGTATATTTAAAACAGTAACTTATTAAAGAGTGGTGAGTTGTGTGTGTGGGTGAGTGCGTGCGTGCGTTTGGGTATGTTTGTGTGTATATATGTGTGTGTGTGCAGGATTAAAATATGTTAGGTACGTTAGATAATATTTTAATTACATTGGTTTTAAAACGATTGCGAGGGCTGTTAAATATGTCAAGAGTAGAAAATTTTTGATTGTTTATCGAAGGCAGGCGATTAAAGAGTGAGTTCTTCATATATTGGTTTTTTGTACGTGGTATAAAGAATAAAGGAGTATTACGTGTTCGAGTTAGAGGGGTGTTAAAATATATATTTTCTGTTAATTGGGGGCAGTCCAGTTTGTTGTTTAGGAGATCATAAAGAAACATAATAATTTTAGATAAGAATCTGCAAAATAGTTCCCAGTGATTCAAGATCGATAGAAATCAGAAGTCGATAACATTTACTTGGACTTACCAACTTTATAACGTCTAGTGTCTAGACAAAACATAAAGCAATTAAGGTCGAAAAGTTTCATTTCGTTTTCAGGGACCATATAAATACATTTAATGTTATTTATTTATTGTACATATATATGTAGATACTTACCAAATAGGTATAAATTTATATATCTATTCAAAATTAAAGTAATTACTAATTACGTGTATCTACCGTTAGTCGATTCTCAATAACTTCAAACATAGCTAAGTATGTCAAGACAAATAATTAATGGACTAAACATTTTTATTGAATAATTAATACTCTTATTAAGTAATTACTGTCTTTAATAATTGTTATTGAATATTTCCATAATTCAAATGGTACATCGCGTTGTCTACGAACTAAAAAGTAAAAAGAGAATAAAGTTGTTATTGCAATCTAGACTCTTACGGCTCACGCGTATAATAGTAATAGAATAAGTTTATAACGTTTTTATCCGCAATTTTCTACGCCATAATAATAGTAAGCAGGATACAATGAGCCGATAATCCGAGCTAACTTCATATCAGCTTATACGTTATGCGGATGTGCCTTGTGCTAATATGTAGCAATATCGAATATCGATAGACGATTCACGATAACATAAAAAATTTATACTATACGCATGACGTCATTCGAATAAAGTTTCCCCTACTGTGACGTCTAGGTTCTGGCCGCTCTAGCCTAAAATAATTGTACATGAAAGGTAATAACGCACAGGCAACATAAAGTATGTTTTATTATAAACCAGTAGTTGAACAAATTGTTTATTTGTTTAATTAAGACTTTACTGCACTGTGCATCTGCCCTACTTACTAATAATATTAATCAAGAAATAAACTGTATTCCTAAATTATGATCTAGAAAAGTGAATGAAGACAAATCATAGATAAAATACAAAACGTGGTATCTTTTACGTTTTTCGATAGTGCTGTTAGATTATTTTGGCGAATGAATACTTAACAAGTAATATGCCTTATCATGATACATTTTGTAAGATAATCTAATGTGATGGCCACCTAATTACGGTAACTATATTTGTAAAGACACGCAAGCCGTAATGGTTACTAATGTACGTGGCCCGTGGCCCTTTAATGGAGGGCTAACGATGTACCTAGTCTTTGAATAATTAAGTAGATATATATAGGTAATATAATAAAAAAAGAATGTTGTAAATATAATATATATTCTTCTTATATATAAAAATGAATCGCAAAATGAGTTGGTAAGCGCATAACTCGAGAACGGCTGAACCGATTTCGATAATTCTTTTTTTATTATATTCCTTGAAGTACGAGGATGGTTTTTATGTAGAGAAAACGTAAATATGTACCACGGGCGAAGCCGGGGCGGACCGCTAGTTATAGATAAATAAATACCTAAAATACCTTTAGAAATTAGAAAAAGTCGCTAATGAAGTAAAACTTTCAAGGACTCCAGCTAAAAGCTTTGTTTGACAATGAAACAGCCGAAATGTTTAACTTTTGCAAAGTTAATATTATCTATGTATGATGATCAAAGTATGTATTTAGGTAAAAATGTTTATTTTTATTTTTATCAGAAAACTTAACATATCTGCAAATAATCCATGAATTTTCATGATAACAGCATTGTATATTTTGATCTTCAGGTCAGTGCCTAACTAGTAAATGTGGTGCAGATTACGTATGTACCATAATTTAAAACGAGATCCATGATTATAACGGCGATTATAACAATGTAAATGGCTAAACTGTCATAGATAATTTTCAACGTTATTTAAAAAAAATTACAATGCAGAATACGTATCTACATACCTACCTACTTAATTTAAAATAAAATAACTAAGGTGTAAACGTCCAAGTCGGTGCTTCATATTTTTATTTATTTTTTTCGCCGTAAGTATCTCTTTAGTGTGTAATGTCAGAAATTTCCTATAGAAAAAAAAAATAATATCTATCAGTTAAGACTACCCGGAGCTAGAAGCTTCACAATTACTACTCTTGTGGATTTACCTAAACGAAAAACAATGGATTAATCCTGAAGTCAGATGTTATCTAATTCCTTCCTTCCTTCTTAATCCCTTTCCAGTCCTTATTATCTTATTTTCATATTCTTTCGGAATCGGATAATGATAATAATCCGTTTATATGACTCAATCGTATGTTTTTACTCAACTATTGTTTGTTGACCTAATTACAAGGTACCTAGCGAGAGAGCCAGCTACTCTATTTTAATGAATTCTCATGACCAAAGCGAAGCTCTTTCATTTTCTGTGGCGAGATCCATTACCGAAACTTTGTGATTAACTTATAAGCATCGGATATACAATAATATATACGAGACGTACCTATATGAATCGAATCCAATCAAGATAAGCAGAAATGAAGGATGTTGTGTGGAATAAACTTATTAGAGCAATATATTCACCTATGAACGTGATTAAAAACATCCAATTTCATTCGATTAAAACACTCGATTATCAACGATGATATGAGAGTTTGTTATTAAATTTTCAAGCTTATAGAGAGCCATCCTACCTGTAGTTCGAACGCGATTTAATATCGAATAAATTGAATTTTCCACGGTGAACGTTGTTTTTGATGTTAATTGCATGAAAATCTATACTCGTTAACTCGTATAATGTTACGCAATTATATAAAGCAAAATCAGAATATAAATTATATAATAGATTATAGTTTGTAATTTATTTGCGTAAATTGAATTTTATCAGTAAGTCAAGTCAGTACGTATGAAAGCGAGTGATTTTGAAAGTTGAATCCCATGGTTGAATCGTGATAGGTACCTAGGTACAATCAAAACATCCTGACCATTTTCATCAAGCCCATGAACAGTTTTAGAAATCAATAACAGCCTAAGATAACAAACAGCATAATTAATATACAATATGTATTATTAACAAAGTTTTCTTCCACAGATAAATAAGCAATGAGGCTCGTGATGCCGGGTTGTGTGAGCCACGTGCGGAGCGTGCCGGCGCTACGCGTGCTCGTTCTTATTATGGCTATGGCTCTATATTTATCTATGGGTATGTATGTTTTATGTTTGAATTGGAGCTTCTATATTAAATGAATACATAATATGGCAGAATAAGATGGCGGAACGAGCTTGACTCTCATTTACCGGATTGGAGCAAAATTGCTCAAAATAGGGTAAATGGACTGAGGGAAGAGAGGCCTTTGCCCAGCAGTGGGACAGTCATGGCTGATAATAATAATGATATGCTTAAAATTTAAAGATAATTTACAAAAAACCACAGGACCACAATCTAACTTTACCTACGGTATATCTACAACTGTGGTCTGTGACATTTCCCGTTCCTACAAGGCCAAGGCTACAATTAAAGTTAGATTATTTTAAAACTAAGCTGTAATAAAATTTTCTAAAATATAAGAATAAAGTAGCTAAATAATAAAATAAAGCACACACATGACACATCTCTGATATAAGCTTAAATTTTCTCTCGTTTCGTTGCTCTAAGTATCTACCTACTCATCCCTATTCTGTTTATATTAAACCACACGATAAATAAACAGTATTACAGTGTGGGCAATCCTTCAACGTCTTTATTAACAGAATTCAATATAGTTACTCGCTTTTACAGCTATGATTTGTTGAATTACTTCTTTCAACGGCAAAAAATACTAATCCTACTGAGATGGAACATCCATTCAATTTTCTAGCTTTAAATTTCTACTAACATTTTATTTTTCATTCGTTAATGAATTCAGTATTATAATTGAATCATTTTAAACGTCTCGGTAATTCAATTTTGTTGGTAAGAGGTTTGCGAAGAATTAGTAGCGTTGTATTTTATTGCTGCGAAGTACTTTAATTCGTTTATAACTTTCAAATTAAAAATATGAACCATGAAGTCACTTAGGTTAATGAATGCATGAATTTATTTTGTTACTACTTTTAACTTAGTTTGTAGGAAGAGTTATTAATGTAAGAAATGGTTATGAATTTATGATAATATTTTTGTTCTTTTCTATATTGGGTACTTGATAATAATTATTAGCGGTGGAATTAATAGATTATAGATTGTTAATAATTGTAACTCTCTTATTATTATATTTAAGTTCCTAGATTACCCCTAAATATAAATACAAATTTCTAAACTATAATATGTGATCATAATATGTAATCAAGCGGAGTGTCAACTATAATAGATTTAAAATCGAGTATGGGCGCAATTTTGTGAGAGATATTGGAACGGACGCGGAGAATTCAATTAACTGTGGTTCTGGCGTCACAGGGGGTGAATTAATTGGTGTACCGTTTACCTCCATCTAGCTCAAGAGCGTAGACTATAAGGATTTTAAATCTGATTTTTTCACTTGCTAGTTTTCACTAATAAATGAATGTTTGAGTTTTTTTTTTTAGTTTAGTTCAAACAATTTATTTACTTTCGTATAAGTATGACATTTTGAAATCAGTTTCGTACATACTTATTACGATTTTCTTCTTATACTATTAATCTAGGACGTACTTAACCATTATAAGATTCCACTCTCATTCGTCTATCAAAATACGATAGTACCTATTGGTAGATGAAGAGATGTGTTTCGAACTAAGGTTTCGAAAGATTAGACGGTTATAAGTAATAAGCTGTACTTAGTTTGTCTAAGACAGTTACAAGTACCTAATCATTTGTTCTAGGCGCTACAGTTTTCCAAGCAATCGAAGGACCTGTTGAAAAGGCAAGAGAGGAACGCGTGGAGATGGCGAAAAGTAATTTTCTACGCGACCATCCTTCTGTTACAGGTATATTACCTTTTTGAATCTTTTCTAATAGTTATAATACATCCCATGTATCATACATATATGTGAAATTGTAAAAGTGCACTTTTACAATTTCACATTTAGAACCTAAATAAATAATATGTAACTACATTAAATAATATACCTTATTACCTATTTGGAGCAGATAAATATTATGATAAAGATCACGTGCCGTAAACAAAGTAATTATGAGTGTATTATTTACACACTTACTACGATTGATAATATTTAGGTAAATATTCATTGACGATTATTAATGGGTTTTATATGTCATTTTCTATTTAATTTTATATCATTAATCTTTCCTTGCTCTGAGACTTATTTATTTAAGTGAATGTTTGACTAAGTAATTGGGTTATAGGTAGATATACCTAGAATAGGTACTAAGATTAGGTATCATAATATAATATGGAGGCAATTGTAATTACAAATTCGTTTTAAACGCATTTAATAACCAAATATAAATACTTTTTAAAATCGCACAGATGTGTTAAGTTTATAAAATTATATTTAATTAATAATTTATATTAAATTAAAATAAAAAAAAAACACAACTGCATATAACAAAAACGTCAATTAACAGTTCATAGCATTTTTTGACGATACTTACATTTATAATTTCAAGTTTCTGCTGTACTATTTTAAATTGTTGCTAGTTCAATTAATATTCAATAAGTAGGTAACTTTAAAATAATATTATTACCCATACTCACACATCTCACAAAATTAATCTTTCACGGACCCTTCTTTTTCACGCATGGTAAACACCTTACACCTTACCAAAGCCTTACCTGCACCTGCATTCATTACCAGACTTATATTCTCTTGTTTTATATTTATTTTGCTATTTTAAAATTTAAATACTTACTCATTTTTTTCCTATTTAGTCTATAATCTGCGTATACATACAACTATTTCTTAAAATTATGAAACAATTAATTTATTATTTCGGAAATTAACTATAATCTTTGTAATAAGTACTGGTATTTTATATATTTATTTTTGTTAACTAATTTTTAATAGATATCTCAGACAGCAATAATAATTGAAGAATGCGCGTGCGCAATCCCTCATGTCATTAGTAGTTTACGCTTTTTGTCAGTTTCGCTTCACTCAGTTATCGGACGTGGTGTATAACGGACGTTAACGTCGTTTCGTATAAACGATAATTAGATTTTTCATTTCGTCATTTTAAAATGTATCAAGATGACGCCCAAAGTAATTCGCACAGCTTATAAACCCTGTTCGTTGTTTTTCGAATCGAATCATCCCAAAAGATTCTTCAAATACAGTTGACCGTAGCTACAGCCGTTACGAGTTTTTCTCATGTAACGGACATTAGAAAAAGTGTATGTTGACGTGTCTTAATTTTGAAAAAGATTATATAATTTCGTGTTAATTCAGTGTATTTTACTTATGTTTTGGACATTTTTTTGACATTATTTCGGACATTTGTGAGTCGACTTAGTTGCGGTTGCAATTTAGAAGTACGATAACAAAGATGGATAAGCCAAAGTATACGAGAATCCATTCCTATGGGAGTATGAGCTCTGCAAGAAGTGATGACGATATGACCGTGCATAGCCAAGTATTCCCATACCAGAAGAAAATGATTGTGAAAAGGGAGATTTTGTATGAAGAAGAACACCCACCGTTCCAGCCGCTTTTCGCAACATCGAGAATTTTTGGGAAAGCTAGATTCGCGTGTCTATTGCTGATTTATGTAATGTTCTACGCAACATACCTTTTGTCTGGAGCACTGGTATTCTCAGCATTAGAGACGCCGATGGAAAATCAAATAAGATTGGAAGTTATTCGTGCGAAGCAAGATTTTATGCTGAAAAATCCAACTGTTTTGGGTAAGGACTTAATTATAAGATATTTAAATTATCTCAGTGAAAACTACTACTATTGTACTATTGTATGTTACCGGCAAAAAGAAAACAAAATTAAACGAACTAGAAAAGGAAAGTTTTAATTATCTTTCATAACAAAATGATACCCGTCACACGCTTCGAATTATCGTAAGAAATTAGAAACGTCGCGTCCACAGTCGCGTCGTATATTTCGAATATATTTTAACATTCTTTTATTTTTACAGTTATAAAAAGTGTTTTAAGTAATGACTTTAGATCGTTATTATTTTTATTACCTATTAAGTAATAAGTAATAAAAAATATTTTCAATAAACAGCATCAGCTTTGTATAGCTTAGAAGATTAAGATAAGTCCTCTAAAATCGGGAATAAGTTACTGTACCTATTTAAATTTTTTTTTTCAGTTTTAATATACATATATCAATCTCATTATTTCTCATACCTGTTAGAAAAAAAATGAACATTAAGTGAAGTCCCATGTCCCCTAGTTTGGTAAGGAGCAGATGCATTATACATCTGTTTCACTGATCGATTTTCTTTAGGGACAAGTAGGTGATCAGCCTTCTGTGTCCTACCAGACCGAGACATTTTTTTTCTTCGTCTCCACCGGGAATCGAACTCAGGACATCGGTGCTACGCTCACGCGTCAACCACTGTACCAAGGAGGCGTTTAGAAAAAAAATTAACATTGGCGACCCGAAAATTAATATTCTCTAAGAGAGATAACATTATCGTGAATAATTTAAAATATTATTAGAAGAGACGAGGCACTGATAAGATCAAATCTAATAAATAAGACGATCCAATCTCAATTATATTCGTCTATCGAATACGTGGGAATATTTTCAATTCAACGACTAGGTAGGTACGTTTATTATATTCATGCTATATGACTAAATAGATTAAGATCGTAAGATGCACAAATGTGCATCGGGAAGATTTCTAAGTCACTGGTTTAGAACGCGACTAAAGCTAATCTAAAAAGTAAAGTAAAAACATATTTTACCTGGCTGCTCCTCACAAATAACAGTCTTTTATTTACTAGGGTTCCAGGTGAGGGTCTGCAGATACAGGTTTATTTTTTGTAGAGTTGGGAATGTAATGATCGTGCCTGGTTCTTATCTCCAATGTAATATGTTGTTGTAGGGGTAGCTATTATTAGATTTTCAAGCAATTAAAGAAAAAGTAGGTATATAATTTTCAAATAAAAGTAAATATGGTTCCATATATTTCCATACGTAATATATTTCTAGTTCTTGAAAATATCTTAATGTTAATAAATGCTATAGAATAAATGGTAGAGATAACACGAAGATAAGTTATAGATTATAATAAACCTGTTGCAAAGGTACCGGTTTTATAACTTGGAACATCGTCCTTGTCTATGCGTCCAAGCCTTGACTTGACGACTCGATATAAATTGGAAAATTACAATATCTTACCCATAGAAATCGAAATAACAAGACACTGTTATTAAGATTTCTATGATCTTACCATATTCTTTCATTTACAAATGCTTGTTTTTCGTTTGCGATAGTTATGCTGTTTACAATTGTTTTTAAAATAAATAGGTATTTTAAAACGGAGTCCACAATATCACCGTCAATTTGAAATATTTCTAAATAGTCAAGACAACACACAGCGTGGGTCTTTTAACCGGTTTTTAATGATCTTGCAACAAAAACTAGAAACTAGGTACTGCCACAGCCTATAGCATGCCATAAAATGAGGAAGGAGATCGCATAAATACAAATAGAATGAATAATATTTTGTCTAGATTAGTATTAAATTTATTATGTAATTGGGAACGTAAATAAAAAATATTATTTGCTGGTGTTTGGAGTTCTTGAAAAATATTCTCCTGTCTCTATCTTTAAATCTAAAAAAATCAAATCCGAGATAATATCATGGAGAATGTTTGTAGGTTCCCAATAATAACTTAAGAATGAAATAACTTTCAGAAAATTGAGTTTGGAAGTCAGGTGTGTCAGAATCACGGACCCTTCTCAAAACGTTATTATTCGATAGAATGCCTTTCAATTGTAAGTAATGGAAGATTTCTTTTGAAATGGATTTCTCATGTTGTTTGAACGTTGAAGATGTACATGACAGCTATGAAGAGAAACTTCGTAGTTATCTTATTCACGAAAGGAAAGATTTTCTTACATTGTCTTTGTATAAAAAGAATCCTGTCAAAACTGTCAGAACTATCTTCAAGTGTCCTAAATAATAAAAATCCAAAGGGGATCAATGATAAAAAGAATGAACCTGTAGCACTAATAAACCTTCGCAAATAATAGCTCCCTTTTTTTAAGGATGCTAATTCATTCCGGGGAAAGGGCCGTGGGTTATATTATATGATTTATGATTATGTCAGTCATCCAATGCCTACGGTGTGGAAGATTCTAACGCATCAAGATTATATTTTCACGATTAATATTTTTGTATCTATTGCAATCGACAGTCGACAAACTCGCATAATGCCTTACAAAAAAACTGCTTGGAACTTCTAGATTTAAATTCTATGTAAGACTACCAGGATCACGTGGAAGCAGTCACTGCAGGCAGCGACCGATGACCATTATTTATTATTTTATTGCTCTGATAGTACTAATTAGTGTCATGTCGGTACATTCCGCTATTAATTACAACATAATATTACCACAATATTACCGTTCCATTAAACTTTACTTATATAATTTAATTGTATCAGTTTTATCGTAGGTATAAGTAGATATCGATTCATAAATCTTATAATAACCACAATATGACGCCCCCTACATTGTAATGATCTACGCCAATTGTCTCGGATATTGTATGTCAATATAATATCTGTTACGGACGATGACACTTTGAAATGAATGTATACCGAACACAAACCGAACACAATCAAACTACAATTCGGCTACGTCTCACAATTTTTTAATAAGGTAAAGTTTTTATTATAGTAGCAGACAAAAATCTAATTTAGAAGTTTAGAATTGGAATATAATATTTAAATAAAAAATAAAACGAACAGGGTAATCAGTGTGTCACCCTGTTTTATTTTAATACAAAATAAATATTGTTTAATTCGAATATATATTTTACTTATTAGTTATTATATCCTTAGAATCACTCAATCAACTTCATCAATCGAACAGAGATTGTAAAACATGATAGTTAAAGTAATTTGTAGGGTACTTTTATTGTCGGTCATAACTAGTAACACTGGCAATCATAAAGGATAAATTAACCGCAGACATCGTTGTGTGCACACATGACACCTTTATTCAAGCACTACTTCCTTCTGTTATTCTACACAAAATCGTAGTTCATTTGACCCCACACGATCAAAGATATATCGAGTGAGCTAAAGTGGACCGTTGACCCCTATATATTTTACGTTATTGCTCTGCCCTGAGCTACTCACACCGATATGTTATATATTGTATGACGATATTACAAAGGAGCAATTTGTGGTGATAAAATTAACTGCATAATAGGGCTATCCTATTACAGGATCAGATGCCAAATATGAATAAAGTGGGCATGACAATACTCTTCCAATTTTGTAGCGTTGATTTGCTATTAATTTATAAAATAAAACTGGTCAAGTGCGAGTCGGACGCGGGTTCCGTAGTATGGGGAGCCCCCTTAATATGTATATATATTTTTTAATTTTTAGTATTTGTTGTTGTTATAGCGGCAACGTAAATACATCATTTGAGAAAATTTTAGTTTTTTAGCTATGACGGTTTATGAGATACAGCCTGGAGACAGACAGACAACGAAGTCTCAGTAATAGAGTCCCGTTTTACCCTTTCGGTACAGAACCCTAAAAATGAGTCGCTCAAACAATCTCAAACACCAAAGAAGAGCTAAGTTATTCCAATTGCATGCATCCTGATGGTAATGAGATGAAAGAAACATCATTATTTATTATTGTTCTTACAGCATGATGACGAGCAGTAACACGCACTTTCTTATCAATATGTTATTAATCTATATCATTTGATAATAATAAATATGTTTATAGAAATATATAATCTTCCACTACGTCAAATTGTGTTGTAACTTGTAAATCAGCTAATATGGGGGCGGGATCGTTTAAGATTACAGTGCAGTTCCACAATAGGTTCTTATTATTCTGACAGAATAAGCACGACTAATTTTATTTTATTTTATTGGTATAAATAATTAAGAGTAAAAGAATTAACGCATTAAAACTATTTAACTTAGTTAAATTCATTGTAATTCATAGATTATTAATAAAGTTATTGACTTGATTGTGAAACATTGCGTTCACTTTTACTCTTATTTTGGATCACAAAGTGATCAATTTTCGTCAACCGGTACATTTTACAACGATATGCATAACTGGTTTCAATATGGGTCTTTCAATCTGTACCAACAACTACAGTTTTGAAAGTAAAGCTTTTGCCAAATATGTAGGTTCTGACAAGATACGTTACTAAAAACTACGTACTACTTTCAACTTTCTGAAAAGGCTTTTTACATACTTACATGTATATACTACTTGAGTTCTTACAACACATAATAGTTTTTAATGAGATGAGACAGATCTTTGGTAGTGAAAGGGAAGATTTTTCATTTTATTTATACATATTAGGTATATTAAACTGCTTATGTTGTTAACATTATTAAGAGAAGATCAAATTTTAGACGAGACAATTTAGTTTACTTAAAGATCATTAAAACTACCTAAGAATCATTTTATTTCGATCTAAATTAAAACTTAAACAAAAAGTAGAAATAAAATTGTACAATTATCACAAAATTAGTTTAAGATAACTATAATTTTATAATGATAGATCAGCCCTGAGTTTACATATCTTAAGTCGTAACACATATTATATTCCTTGATAATAATGTGTTAAATCCATGATAATACGTGTATGTAGCATAATCTTATAAGTAGGTATAAATCCGTATTATGTTGAAACTTAAACATATGCGCATGTATATATATTATATGCTTAAGTTAACAACATAAAGATCTAGTAGGTATTATACATATACATAATACAACTAGTAATATACTAGTAAATAGTAATATATGTATCTACAATGATTTAAGAACACACACCCACAGTAAGAGTAAAGGCTATCACCCTTTTGATTGCATTCCTTTGTAAATAATACCGCGTGATCTGATAAATATGACACGATATGTTTATTGACGTAATTGATTGCAATTAGTAGTTTGAATTTTCCTTGTCTTGGAAAATAGTTTTGAATTTATAAATATACACGGAAATAAATATGTTCTATGAAGTTCGCATGTCGTGTTTGCATGCTTCCGATTAAAGAATATTTTATTAGGTGTTAATAACGGTGTTTAATTACCTTCAGTCGATCACGTGAACATTAATCAATTAAAAAATATAGCTTATATTATTACACTTTTGTTTACACACTGTCAAACAACTCTTATCAAAGAGATATCATGTACCCAACTTACCAACTACTATCAGGCGCTCATATTGACTTTAAATGCATATCGATAGAGTAATCATTACTCAATCCTCAAAGTCTAATTCATCTTTCATTCATTTAAAATATAGCTGACAGACAGAAAAGACATAAAAAATAACAAGTTAAAAAAGCTCTTTGGTTCGTCACAGCTTTATGAGCGTAACTCGCATAAAGTATATAGCTGTAAAATCGATTTTACGATAAAATAGGTGGTATTTTTATATGAAACCGTTGACCTATGCACATATGTATATAGAATGCAAATGTTGTAGATATAGGGCTGTCCAGTCATACATAACTATTTTATAATCCTACCGTTTTTCAATCCTTTTCTATATTCCTGAGATGATAAATTATGCTTAGTTAGTTATATACATTATTGAGTGTATGAATTTTTCTTATTCATCAGCAAAAAATAGCCGTTATAAAACAAAAATCTAATCACCAATTTAAAACTCAATAATGTAATTAAAAAAGAATTAGTATTCCACTTAAACGTGGTTATACAAACTACGTGGAAAAATTTTAGAATAACATGAATGAATAAAAAATTGATTTTACTCAGAAAGAATCGTTTACACCTAATTCATATTTAATTAATCCCAGGACGCCGGGTCTTTGGCAGCTGACCCATTTCAATTAGACCAAACATAATCCAGACTCTATAATTCTATATGTATATCTAAATAATGAATTAGGTACCTACGTTGATTTTGTTGACCCAATGTTATCCTTTTAATGTATGTTGAAAAAGAGAAGATTTAATTAGAAAGGACTATTTTAATTTTAAGAAGGCGTACTGAACCCCATAAAATTATAGATGAATGGAAAAAATATTTACATATAAATCTACATTTTAAAAATGTGTAGGTAGGCTTTTATCATTATTGGAGCTGATCATTTATAATACCTATCTAATAAATTAATAATATATATTTTTACACGGTTATTGTCCTGATCCCGATTTATAATTCGCCGCATATTTCGCTGATAACATGAAAACTATATTTCATCGTAATGTTCTTACCAACTTATCTAGGTTGTTGAAAATGCAATTAGAGCGATATTGCGTTGCATCAAAAACCATTTACAGGGACGAGTGCTCTATGAATAATGCAAACACTACGTCATATGTGTCGAGATCTCCTTCAGATTTCATATGAACTGAAAAGTAGTAATTAAAATCTTTATAATATTGTACTCGTGCACATGTGGAGCTCACTTATGTTGTATCATGATTATGACAATAGAAATATGGTAAATATAATAATTGGAATTAATAAAATTGTAAGTATGTACTTACTTACATAAACTTATATGGTAAAAATTAAAATTTAAGGTTATTTGGAGAAGACATGTATTTGTTTATTTATAGGCAAGTACGTGATAATATTTTAGAGTAAAAGTTAGAGAGACAAACTAAAAGATAAGGTTTTTGCAATTTATACCCTACTTAATATACTTACACTCATATGTAATTATAATAAGTTTTCATTACCCGCGCTCAAATGAAAGTGTCTCGCGTAAAGTCATGTTTATTTACCACAGGCACCTCCCTTTAATATGAGGGCAAAGACCCATAGCACTTCGCCCTTACTGCGGTCACGACATGTCTTGGCTTATGTTTAAATGAATTTTTATGCGACACTCATGATGAATGAAGTTAAAATAAATAACGTTACTTTGTTAAACATGAGCTTTATTTTAACAGCTAGGTATTGCTTATTCCTACCAGACACCTACGCTTTGACTTCGCATGGTTGAACATTGTCACTTGCGATGTTATAAATCACCTGTGTACTGTAAAGTTCAATTCCGTTCACCTCATTTGCTCCCATCAAAATTCCGAACATGCCTATGAAACTAGCGATATTAAATATAGGTATATAATGGGATATAATTAATTGTTTTATATTTTTATAGATGCGGATCTAGAGGCACTCCTGGACGTGGTGATAACTGCCAGCAACCAAGGAGTATCAGGTTCTAGAAACGTCAGTGCAGGCCCCAACTGGACTTTTGGACAATCACTCTTCTTTGCATCCACTGTCGTCACTACTATTGGTAAGGACGTTTAACAATTCAATTTCTAGAAAATTCTTGCCGGCATAATTGGATACACAGATCGAAAATAAAAAACAAATTCTGAATTAAGAAATTCAATTTATATAATAATTCATTCACATTACGAGAAAGATAAAATATTTTTAAACTGAGCTTTCGAAAGCTTTGCAGCTAGCGAATTTAAAGTCAACTACATAAATAACCACTATTTTTTAAACGTCTAGTTATGTAACTTATTATAAAAGCGTCGCAAAATCTTCTCTTAAATGTTACCTAGTTACTTATAAAAATAAATAATTGGCAATTTGGCATAATTACAAAATTCAATACCTAGGTTGTACCCTATTATGTAATTGAATTAAAACATCATGTTGTTATACCGTATGCGATCTCTGCTCTCATGAATGATTTATTTAGTTCATATAATTTTACTGTATAATTTAGTAGGTAGTAAATTGCTACATAATTGGTGTTATTAGTTATTTAGTTTACAGTAAATCTAAATATAGATGGCTGTATTGTACATAAATGTCTGAGGTCTCGACGTCATTCGAATTTCCAGGCGACATACTAACGGCTAACCTATTACAGAATTTGGGACTAAGTTATGCTATTTATAGACTTAGACCTGATTTACCAAAGATGTTTATATGTATATCTTAAAGCTACATATGTATATCCAAAGTCGATAAATTTCATTCAATGCTATGTTATTATTTGATTGGATCTAATTTTGTAATGGATATTGAAATTTTGATCACTAATTTAATAAAGATATGTATACCAATACAGTAGGTACTTACTTTATTATTATTATAAACTACTTAAATACATAGTTAATATTAGATATGTATTATATTTATCCTTGTAACTAAATGGCACGTAGGCGGTAGGTATAGATAATATAATATTCAATATCGATGAATATTCCGATGTTTGAGAATAATGTCGCCATATGAATATTTTATTAGAGCTATTTTCTGTGTATGAGGATCAATAATTCAAATAAAATAAGCGGGTAAGTTTGTTGGCGTAATAGAGATCGACGTCCCGCCCTTCTGAGGGATGAATTTTATATCGAAATACCTTTTCGAGCCTTTTCGATACTTTTTGGAAATACAATATGCGAAATTTCGATACATTCAAGTGCTATTATATTTATCTTTAGCTTCTGATAGGGTAATGTAGATACCTATGTATCTACACTACAGATCAGTGTACCTATTCCAAAAGTAAATCTATTTGTATATATAAAAATTTTCGCATTGAAATTCCAGCATTCTTTATTCGGGGTAGTAATCTTGCTTTACAATATTTGAATGATATTCATATTCTTCGATCTTCTGAAAAGAACCCAAAAAAGGTTTACTCTACAAAAGTTTTTTGCTCTTATTTACTTATATTGTTACCATCCATTTATTAGGATCGGATACACGTGGCATTGTCCAGCCTGTCTTTTGTTACATCACTTACATACATCACGGCATTATAACATAATATACTTATTGATAAACATAACGTTACGAATATTTTAATACATACCTATTACCTATGCCTGATATTGTTAATAAATTTTCTCAATTATTAACAGGTTATGGTCACGTAACACCACTGTCGAAGCCAGGCAAAATGTTTTGTATGGCGTACGCTCTGCTTGGAATCCCCCTGACTCTGGTACTGCTGTCTGCTCTGGTGGAACGTCTGCTGCTCCCAGCGACCTCCTTGCTGAGGGCGCTCAATAGCTCGCTGGGTCACCTGTATCGACCCTTCACTATACGGCTTGTGCATCTTTTTATTATCGGTAAGTTATAAGTTACGATTACTTTTCAAATTAAAGAAAGAAAATCTTTCATTGGTCAATTTTAGGCCTTTACAGATATTACCGGTACTTTCTGGGTCATTTTTATTAAGAAATATGCATTAAGGTGTTTCTGTTTTCTAGTTTCAGAACAAGTCTATTTTAGTCCTCTCAATGTTAACTTCTATTTCAAGGAATAATATCTTCTCGATTTATTGTTGTATTTGCAAGTCACTTAGCCCGTGAATAGTGTAATATTTACACAATATTAATACCTTTTTTTTAAGTGGGGAAATCTTCCAAAGATACCCACGGCTATTTCACGAATATTTACCTACTACTGCCGAAATAATGTTCATTATTTATTGATTCCGTACCTTCACAGTTTTTACAAAATTCCTCGTTACAACACATGAAAATTTCTAAAGAATTTGTATAAACCATGATGATAGACGAGTTTCCTAACGCTTTAGAAAGCGGTAGACCGATCATCTGCACAACTAAATTTATACTGATGAACAATAAAGCTTTGAAAAGATTTTGAAGTTACGTAGCTACCTTCGATATAAAAAAAGCTACGTAAATATTATTCTTATATGAGACAATATTTTGAAGAGACAATAGGAATAGTTAGTTTAAATAGTTTTATTTCCTTTTCTTGGGAATTGAACAAAACTAAAATAATTATATGTTTTTAGTGCTAATGCTCGTGATATTCTTCCTGGTGATACCGGCGGGGGTGTTTTCTGCCATCGAGCCGGAATGGGATTACTTGGACTCGTTCTACTACTGCTTCATTTCGCTCACTACCATCGGCCTCGGCGATTACATTCCAGGAGACTCCCCTGATCAGATGTATAGACCCCTCTACAAAGTTGCTACGACGTGTAAGTTGATGATTTTATTCGATTTTGTTATACCAACATTTATTACATTTGCCAAAGTAAACTAAATCCAAATCCATTATTGATTAAATTACAGTAGTTTGTATCAATTCGACCTAGGTCGAGCGACGACGATCCGATAACAGATTTTCTCCTTTTACGTGATCACAAACAGATGTTTCATTTAAATTGATGTTTATTTGTGATTTCGTTTCAGTTTACTTATTACTGGGTCTCACGTTCCTCATGCTGACTCTGACTGTCTTCTACGATATACCTCAGCTGAATCTCAGCAGCGTGTTTTCTTCGATGAAACTTGACGATGATCCGGAGAAGATGCGTTTAAGTGGTTCTGGGGGAATTTGCCCTGGGTATGGTATCGGGGGACTTATGATGAGGGACGACTACAACCACCATGACCAACGCCGCTCCGTTGTACACATCAGGCCACATTTGGATGACAGCCCCAGCCCCGAGGACACCACGCCAGTACACGCCAGAGACCTTAGAGTCCAGTAAATTCTATCCAACAATAGACCGACTTATTCTGAAAACCTTGCGCGACTCATATTTTATTCTTACGTCATTGTATCCACTATTAAAGGATCGATAAAAGCGGCCGTCAAGAAATATTAGACTAGACGCGATGTGAATATTTTGCTCACTGAATTTCTTTAGTTTAAGTATTTTGTGAGTTTTATGCTTGATTTAATGTAGATATTGTGGTATTTTTGATGTATGAGAGAAAAACATAAATGTAATACATGTACTAACATCACAAAATATAATTTGTTCATTTAAAAATTTTATCGTGGATATGACTTAACGTTAAGTTATATAAAAAAAAAAATACTTACTGACTTGAAAAAAATAATTGCCGATAAATCATGGCAGCTCCTCTATGCTGCTATAGTATCCTGAATTTTTAAACGGTCAGAACTCTGTAAAATCTGAATACATACCTCCTTGTAATATTGCAAGAATTAATCTTCATCAAAAGTTTGCTTCAATTAGGTAGTGTAAGTAAGCTTATTTAGGTTTAAGACCTTAAAATATGACATGTCATGAATTATTATGTTCTACGTTGACTTATTAGGTATATTTTTTTTATTGAATTCAATCAATTTTAACTGATAACAAATCCTTTCTATGTTAGACCAATAAATATGAATATAGCGTAAGAGAAGAAATATCAATGTATTTTAGATGTTGTCGTATAAAAAAATACAAAATTTACAAAAAATATATACGTATCAATATCATTACAAAATATTTAGAAACTGATTAAAACTTTATGTATATAGAGAGTATTTATAATGTATATGTGTCTATCTTATATGTGTAGTTAAGTAACCTATTTACAAAATATATTAGCATACTTGAAAACTTAGGTACCGTCTAAAGGAAAATATACACAAACTTCCACCTAAGTATATTTTCTTTAATAAAACGAAAATATTTTGACAATCCCAAAAGTATAAATTATCAATTGAGAGATTTTCAAATTTTATTATTAAAATGTCCTAATATACTTGTTTATATTACCGTCCCCACAATATTATGAAAATTCTTATTAAATCCGCAAAAAATAGATTTAGAAATTCTTAGTAAGACTGACGAAATTTATAAAATTTTGCACTTTTCTAATGAGAGTTTGAATGCTTCTCCCTGTCCTGATAAATACCTACATGAAAATACATAACGTCCTACCACAAAATAAAAACAAAATGCATATCAACCCTTAATATCAAAACTTTAAAAAAAGTTTACGTTTCGACGAAATTAAATTTTAAAATGATCCAAGCTCTGCTCAAATATATTTAACACAGTACACACTACAACTCACTACATATTTGTTATTGTTACACTATTATATTTTTTTAATGTTGCGATATATGTAATAATTTATTATCGTTATATTTGATTTCATTATGAACTTTACAAAACATTCTAAGTATTTTCCTAGCCTAATTTTTAACTACGGCTGTGATTATAATTTCCGTTATTTTTTTGATTTTATAGAACGAAATATTGACAATATAGCAAATGTTTAAATTACAAAAAATATACAATGCATAATTAAATAAAATACCTAATAGGATCTGTATGGCGAAGTTGTTATTAAAGGAATTGTATATGTACTAATGAAAAATATACCTATTTATTTTATTCTATTCAATATATATTTATAAACATGAAACTAAAGAAATATATTTAAAATGCACAGAATTAACGAATTTATATGAACTTATGCGTAAATATATTGAATTTAACACAACAGATACAGCTATTTAAATACGTAATAATCAACTATTGTCAACTTAAAATAAAATTCAGATTTTGAATGTTACGGTCAGTATCTCGCCATCTTTGGTAGATGAACGAATAAAAATTTAAAGGAGATAAGCTTGATATTCATTGAATAATCTATTAAATTCTTTGCCTCGTAACTAGAATCGATTGACGAGCTAAAGGAAATATTTACTGTTATTATAAATTACTTAGTAATTTTCGTCTATGTATTAGTATATTTATGTCACTGTAGTTTGTCGAAAAAACACAACGTTAAAGATGTAGGAATTTATAATATTTTGAGATGTAGCTATAGACTGTAGCTGTTATAGATGTTGACTCACAAAATGCCTTCAATGAATAACCGCATTAATAGAAAGAAAACTGTATCCGAGATTTACCTATCTGAAATAAACATTTGTAAAGTAGCAGCGTGTTTTTATTTTTTATCCCCTCCGAACGCATCGAACGAGGCCAATGGAACAAATTTTGAAATTCTTTACGTATATGAAATCTGAACACTTGCCCGCGTGGAATCCACCGTACCTTCAAGAGTATTCTGGGTATCCTAGATTATTTCGGATGACGTCATTCACTATATTCCTTTTATTTTGCGTACGACGGAGCATTTCTTCAGCGCGGTCGATTCTTTCGCTTTCTGTGCGAGGCCTACTTGACTGACTCGTTGGGCTCAGATAAGTGTGCGTTCACCTTAAATCAGATTAATATAGATTCTTTGCTTTTGTCATCTTAAATTTGAATATTTGATACAGTCAAGAAACGACTGACAAAAGATAAGTAAAGAATGAAAAATTAAAATGATAAAAAGTTAAGAAAGTGTGACATAGCAGTGTATATATGTACGTTTTATGCTTCAAGTTATAGTTCTATCCAAGGGTGGCTCCAATAGGCTATAATCTTGCTATAATACAATGTAATTTATTAATCGAATTAAAATAAATGCAAAGGGATAAACTATTCACTCATCTCAAGGGCTTATGAGAAAATATATTTTTGAAGATAATGCAATTTATATCGGTTACTTACTTACCAAATAATTACAACATGAAGATTTGATAAAATAAATGTTTAATATTGACCGTTGCCCATGTATGGTAAGACAATTTGATAGAAAAATGAAACAACGCATTTCTTAAATTATTTATATTTATTTCTGAATTGCATAGAAATTTTGTGGACTTTCTGTTACAATAGTACTCTTCGTCTGATATCTTTATTTTGTATAAAACGCTAAATTTATGTTTTACATCTATTGTACCAGAGGGCCAGTTATTTGCTCTAACTTAAAACAGAAAATTCACACGCAATAATATATAACTAATCTTATTCCACCTTATTTCTATTTAATAATAAAATACCACCTACATTTAGGTACTTACATCTACTAATGATTCACACACACACGCTCACACTGAGCTCGTTGCAACAATAAGGTCACCCATACATCGAAAACAAATAAAAAACTACATATAAATGTATTAGTACATTCGTAACAATATTGTGCCAGTGATGTAATTATTTACATACTATTTATGTCGACGAAGTTGACAATTGAGTTGATTATATATAAATCTCGTTTTTCATAATTTTCTCTCTTAAAATTAGAAATTATGATTATTCCAACTCATTCGTCATCTTCATCAACCAGTACGCCATAACATTTCCACAAAATAAAATTATATTAGTATATTTGATACTTTTTACTTAAAAGAGAAAAAGAAAACATCGAATAAATTGCCTTTTGAGACTTTCAGGTGATAAATTCATATAAAGTTCCGAGGCAGTGTTTCAACATTTGGCATCAAATTGTACACTTACCTCACTACGTTACGTTTGGTCCAGATTTCGATTGTTTTTCAACTTTTATTTGCACAAAATAGTGTGATTGTAAATTAAAGTCATATAATAATAACATCCAAAAATTTATCAATAACACACTCGCTGATGTTTTGTACTAATATACAATTTGTGTCGCAATAAATCGAATACTCTAAAAAGTTTAGAATTTATATAGTAATTAGATAATCCTAAAATAACTTAATTAGCTATTGCTCAACGCTTTGAGGTAAAAATACCTCGTTACATAATGTTCCGCCAATTAAATATGATGGCTCAATTTATAAAACTTTACTGCATATATTGACTGCACGGAGCCACTCTTCAATCGGCGCGGACATTACTATAATATGATATTTTTTGTTAATTTTATTTACAACGTTGGTTATTCCGTAAACTACACCCTATGAACTAATTCTTCCAAAATGTAAGTAAAAAGAAATAAATGAAATGAAATATTGTGATATATTTAGTGATTCAAAGGGAAAAACAATGAAGTTTTGTTCATAGATCTTGCAACTAACACAGCCTACAAATCGTTAATTGAACTGTGCGTTTCAAAAAATTACATAATTGCATGTAAATTGACGAAAATTGTGGCGTGTACTTGAATATTGCTTATAAAAGCTCTGATTGTGTATCCTATGTAATATCAATCTATCTTTTCAAACTATTACGATCTAAATTGCAACTATTGTACTTTTAAAACATTCAAAGAATTCATATTGAGTAAAATTTACAGTACAACAATGTACATCTGTTTTCAATTCATTTAACAAAGATGCTATATTCGCGCCAAGAACAGTATTACATTTTCTATAGAATCAAACAGTCTATCGCTTTATGAGAGGCTACATATATGATATGTCTAGTGCGAAAATATTTCATTAAACGTGGTATTTGGTACTATTATTAGAGGCGTACTATAGAATTTAATTTCTTTGAAAGTAATCTCATTTTTGAGCGATAAACTTTTAAACCTTGTTTGTAGTCTCACAAAAATAAAACCAAAATTATTCCATTAAATTTAACAAATCAAATACAATAAAGACATGAATGGTCATTTTAAATTTTTTTCACTAAAGAGGCGTGTCAGTTTTGGAAACTTACAATAACTATATTATGACGTCATAACCAAAAATGGTCGCAACAAATACAAAATCTGATGTTTCCCGGTAAATAAGTCAATTAATAAAACTACATTATGCTAACTCAATATAAATATTTTCATTCATATGAAAACACATTTTTGGTTTTGTCAAATGGAGAGCAATGTGGTGCAAACGACAAAACTGAAATGGATTTAAAAAAAATCGAATATTTAAAATATAACATTTTCAGTTTTCACTTTTTATATTATATTCACATGCATATAAGGATTAAATTCATCTATCGAAATTCATCGGTAATCCTGTGAAATGATAATTAATTGTACATTAAACGTGTAATCATCGGGAACAACTTTAGCAATTAGGCCAAAGATATATTTAATATTGACAATATGTCAATAATAAAAACGCTATAATTTCACGTGCGCGAGCGCATAAAACGCGCTCCCGTACCGCACCTACACTGAATTAATGTATCTCATTAAAGTTCATTTAAAATCATCTCATTACCAAACTAATTAACAATAGGCACGTTGCAATATCTTTACATTCCATAGTCTCTCGATTTGACAAAACCGTTAGCTTACATACAACGTGTGTCGGTATGTCTGTGTGTATTATTTCTTCGAGGGCGGCTTTCGCGGCGTGCGAGTCGTCTTGCCCGTCGATGTGGACGGGGTCGGGACTAGCGGAGAGCTTTTTGTTTCTGCAAATTAAATATCACATGTATTTTTTGTTCCTTATGGTGGGAATGGAAAAATATTGGATACTAGCTTACCGCCCGCGGCTTCGCCCGCTTTGTCTAAAACCTTATAAATTATATACTAAAACCTTCGTCTTGAATCACTCTATCTATTAAAAAAAACCGCATCAAAATCCGTTGCGTAGTTTTAAAGATTTAAGCATACAAAGGGACATAGGGACAGAGAAAGCGACTTTGTTTTATACTATGTAGTGATAATGGTGGGAATGGAAAAATATTGGAATGGATGTAATGTTAGGAAAAAATTACACTTGCACGATTAAGATACATGTGTATCAACACATGTATCCCATGAAGACAAAAAATAAGACATAGGCATTGAGCTATTATTACTACGTATAGTAGAGACACCACGGACAAAATCTGTGCTGCAAGCGCGGCGGCGCGGGGCGGCTTGTGAGTCATAGATTAAGCGATGTCATCGACTCACCGCTATAGAGGCGAAACTTTGTAAATATTTTGCCTATTACTTATCAATTAAGAACAATCAATGGAACAAAAAAAACATAATTATTCTAATAAATAAATTATTAATAAACTTATCAATTATAGTAGAGCCATTTTAATAGGCAACATTTGACAGTTCAACAAAATTCAACAATGTAACCTAGTAACGACGACATTGAATAACATGATATTTCGTTTTGTTAGAACTGCACATTTGCTTAACTTTTTTCAAATACGATTACATATTTATAATAATAATGACCGATACAAGTAATTTTAAGATTTCATTTTACTGATAAACCATTCTAAACATAATAAACAATTTCTGAATTAAAGAACTGACGTCGCTACAATTTTGTGTCAATAAACCTTTTTTCTTTTTAAATACCAGAGACGTTACTCTAAAAATCGAAATCTGACATCTAGAATCGAATGCATTGATTACTTCTGAATAAAAATCATCTTATATTAATAAATGTGTTTCAAGTTCGATTGACAAATGTTTCAAGTCAGTATCAATTAATTCACTTTAATCGATGTTTTTAAGCAGGTTACCTCTCTTCAAAGATAAAATTGATAGACGTCAAATGTTGCCTATTAAATTGGCTCAACTATAAAACCAATCAATATAACAAAAAAAAAATTAATACATACTTAGGTAATTTATTTTCATCTTTCATGATTTAACCTTTTTTTCAAATAATATCCACAGTACAATATTTTCTAAATGTGTAAAATTATTTTTTTCCACTATAAAAATTTACGTCTTCTAATATGACGAATATCTAAACATCTTTCATACCCAATGCCGTTTCTTAAATTTTTAGTCTATGAAGTTTTAAAAATGATTATCTAATTAATTACCGATGAAAAGTTATTTCTTTGCACTTTGCCGCATTACTTGAATTATAAGTGCAATATCGCAACACACTCAAGGGCATATTTGACGAGTTTCTTGGTTTTTTGCTTTAAAACAAACAAGACATGAACGCGACCATCGCGCTAAAGCGACTGAGTGCAGATAAGCCATATGACCTATGTTGAGCGGAACATATGTGATGTAGGCGGTGTCGTCTCCATACGTAGTATTGATATCTCAATGGACATAGGCTACTTTTTATACCGGAAATCCCACAGGAACGGGTACTTTGGAGGTTTTTCCTTGAAAAACAGGGCGAAGCCGCGGGCGGTAATCTAGTAATATATAAAACTTACCTTTAACCGCTCTCCGTCCCTTGCGCGTAGACGTCGGCGTTTCAACCTTGACCGGTTTGGTCGGCGTCTTCTTGGCCGGTGTGTTTTTCTTTTTATCCGTTGCTTTTTCAGTCACCGCCGTTGCCGTCTGTGGATATCGATTTTGTTTACGAAAACCGCTTTTATAATTATAAATTACATATAATATATGAAATACACACAAAAATGGAATGTAGTCACTCTTTGACGTTTTGCATAATGTGCGATATGGTATTACTATGATGATTATGAATTTAACGACAAGTTTATGAACATATTGATGACTTATGAACGCCAAAGAGTGATTCATATTTGTTACATTAATTTTATAATGAATGAAGAATTAGGTAAATGGAAACCAAATAATACATTGTGTCGTAACCTTAGATCATTAAGTAATGGATAACACTCGCAGGCGTTTCCCCTTTTGCCGAGGTATAAGATTATTTTCATCGAAAAATCTTATCTTTTCATAAAAACTACTTGCGTAATCGATTACAAGCACTCTGCGTATTCGTAAAACGTCGAACGGACGTCTGCGAGTGCTCCGCTAAAAATGCCGTTTTGTACTGTCAAGTCTTGCAGAAGCAATTCAAACATGTCGAATATTAAAAAAGATGGAATAACCTTTCATTTGTGTATATTTTTTTTATTTTTTTAACGTACATTTCTAATAAAATGCAATTTCTAATAATCTTCGATGTATCGTTTAGCGATATGATCAAGAAAAATAATCGAGTCATGTTTACTCGATCATTGATGCGGCCCCACGAGACTATCATGGAAAGAAAATATACAAATTTAATCTTTATGAACTAGGAGATAAAGTTGAATTTAAAACGCCCATTCCTTACGAGACTATCTTGTAAAGAAATACAAATTTAATCTTTATGACCTAAGTGATAAAGTTGAATTTAGAACGCGATATTGAACCCCACTCCACATGACTATCTTGGAATGAAATACAAATTTAATCTTTATTATCTTAGTGATGGAGTTGAATTTAAAAACTCGTCGCTTAAAAGGTCGTAAATTTTTACGACTTTCGTGACACAAATTATTTTTGTGAATGTGTGATTATGTTTCATTGTGTTTCATCAGTGTGAGTTACCCTCCCCGCACCAAAATCAGCAGAAAGTTTAGTTAGAACATTTGCCAGCGTACTCCATCCATTACTTAATGATCTAAGGTCGTAACAAATGCATAAATTTTTAAAACAAATATCCAATTATATGGAATACCTATCTATCGCAAAAATACACTTTTATTTGTGTTCCATTGACACTATTTCTTCAAACACATTAGTTATCATAATCTTTGTTAAAGACACATTACTTTTAATTAACATTTATAAAATAAAAGAATAATCAGCTAAATGTGCCTTCAACAAAGTAATCACATTTAAATAAATACATGCTTAACATACATGCATTTAAATAAATATCATATAAAATTAGAGGTCATGAAAATTAAATAATTATAAAATTAAGAACACCAAATAGAACACAAAGCAAGCATGGCGGATGGGTAATGACTCATGAATGATTTATTTAGTTTTGTTAGAGTTTAGTTGTTGAAGCTATCATTCATATAAACCTATAGAAATAATTATTAAAGAAAACAACTTTGAATATATGAAAATAATGAACACCTGTCATGTGATTTCATGTTTGACCATGATAATATATTCAAACAAAGAAAAAAACATCGTCCAGAGACTAACACAAATTCGAAAATGAAAAAAATGCAATGGTATGTGACGTCATAAAAAATAATAAAAAGAAAACTAAATAATACCTTGACCCAATCAAAATAATATTCTCGAAAAGTTGGACCGCATATAACTATAACATGCAACATTTGCATCAATTAATTTCGACATAACATTCACTCGTTTACACATTCTTATGTCTATTTTCATACTAAAATTTGTATTCATACAACTCTGTGCCAACGTCTGTTTAGAATTGATACTCATATCAAATCTCTAGGAAAATTTAATTAATATTGCGTAATATTTTTAAGAACAAAAAATAATGGACCAAAATTGTTTTTATAGTTTACACTATTACTCCGTTTTTACAACCAAATTCACAAATTCGATAAACACTAATATATAACATTCAACAACATTTAAATAAATAAATAAGTTTTCGACGTTTCAATATACAGCAATTTTCCAATAAAAAAAATAACAAATAATAAAAAAAACAAATAAAAAATATCTAAACAGACGTAGCCCATCGTAACGCACATCCAAACCGTACGTACGGGCCGGCACAGACACACATACACACACTGGGGTCACCACTTTAACACGGCATACTTATAAATCTTGTACTAATTATAAAACTATACTTTATTTCAACAAACTTTTTTTGCTTTCAATTACGTCTTTATGAATAAAAAAAAATAACGAATATTAATGCATAATACAACAATATTGTTAGCTACATAATATTATATACTCAGATAAAGAACATAAAAAAATAAGGAAAAAAAAATTTTTTTCAAAAAAAAAAACTTATAATACTGCATTTAAAGTGCTGACCCCGCAACAAATCCACAATGTATGTAAGTGAGATGAGAGCAGTACGTACATTTCTATAAATCCGCCGTACTATGCCTACCTTGCTTGTGACCGCCGCTATGGGCGAACTACCTGATGATTTCGCTTTATTTGCGGCCACTTTGCCTGTTTTCGGCGATTTCTTTTTCGCGGAACGCGGACTGCGCTTGGGCGTCGTTCGCGCCTTTTTGCTTGGCGTCAATTCTTCCTTCTGGAATTTTATTGTTTGTTAAATATCTGTATGAACACTTATTTCAAGTCTGTTAAATATATATTAATTAATTTCTGTTTAGATTTTGGAAACAAACAATATCTAAATATTGTTATCGTAAATAATAAATGTCCTTACGTTTTAACTAGAACCACAATCAAATAGAATGCGTAATGTACAAACACACATAATATAATATAGTCGACATTGTTTCATATAGTACTAGATCCCACCGCAGCATTACTTCGTTTATATATAATATATCGACTAGGTTGCCAGTCAAAATTTGGCCGCAAAATATACATAAAATTTTGGTTTCATCAAAAAAACTTTGAACGAAGTAATCCTGCAGTGGGATCTTAGATTTAACGTAAAAGTAACGACTTACTGAAGTATCATTGTCGTCGTCTTTTCCCCGCGGCGAAGACTTGGAGTTGGTCCGTTTCCTTGACTTTTTGTCCAGTTGCGACTCGTCTGTGTACAGCGAGAGATCCACTGACAAACAGATTTAAATATTTCACTATTCACCATGCTGACGTCTTTTGCGATTGAAATGATGAAGACGTATAGTAATAGTGAAATTATTAAAATCTTATGGATAGGATGCGATGAGGTTATGAAATGATAAGCATTTTATTACAGTGGTAAGTACGCAACATGCAATTCTCACAAAAACTTAGCTGTCAAAAAAATGTGATACTGTTCGAGAATTCTTGAAAAAGTGGGTTAAATAGTAATTTCTCTCTAGTAACTAGGGCATGCACCCGGGTTTACCCGGTTCCGAAAAACCCGGGTAAACCCGGGTTTTTTGATGATCTTGAGAACCGGGTCTGAATAGTATGAAACCCGGTTCTCCCGGTTCCGACCAAAATATTAAAATATAAAGTATTATTTATATTTTGCTGCATTACTTTAACAAATTTATTCTATCTGGCAACGTCAGACTCACGTGCATCGCGAATTTTCTTGCCACGCCTCAAGCATGGGTCTTATTGGTTGACTAACCTTAGATGCTATAAGTTTCCTACGGGTGTATTACCAAAAAAAAAAATTAGGCTTCGAAAATGACAAATTAGGCTTCTGAAATATTTTTATTAGATTTGTCGTGAATTTTAAAAGCTGTTGATTTTACTGTTTCATATAATGATCCAGTCATGATTTTGTTTTTGGTATCAAGCTGAAATTTATATCGAATACTCAAGTCTTCGGTCCCTTGATGCTGTGAAAAAGTCAAACTCACAAGCCAACGCATCAAAAGAGCCGTAAATGCTGAAAATTTTCGCAAATTTCGACATCCGCATGGGACTCAAAACCTACAAAGTACTTCTCATGAACACAGAGCCTTTAAATTTGGTAAAATTAACGTCTTATAACACAGATCTTCTTATCTTAATATCTTAATACTATTATAAAGGCGAAAGTTTGTAAGGATGTATGGATGTATGGATGTATGGATGTTTGTTACTCTTTCACGTAAAAACTACTGAACCGATTACAATGAAATTTAGCACACATATAGAGGGTAACTTGGATTAACACATAGGATAGGTTTTATCCCGGAAATCCCACGGGAACGGGAACTATGCGGGTTTTCCTTTGAAAACGCGGGCGAAGCCGCGGGCGGAAATCTAGTAAAGGAATAATTGCTAGAAACATAAACTTTAAAGTTACAACATTATAAAAAATAGGTTTGTTCGGAGCCCTCGGAGCGCGAGTCCGACTCGCACTTGGCCGGTTTTTTGCTTTACAGTTCGCAGTTAATGAATAAGGTTTAAGTTTATATGTGATATTATGATAACAAGGTACTTTTATAAGACTGATAAATAAAGAGAAATATTGAAAATTTTGTTTCTTTATTAATTTAATAAAATAAGACACAAGCCGCGTAAAATAAAAGGCCCATCAGGTACTTTTACAGTTACTTTTGTTTAATTTCGTATTTTTTTCGAGGTATTATAAAAGAACCGGGTAACCCGGTTCTACCCGGTTCTGAGCTCGATTTGGAACCGGGTTTCAGAAACTTGGAACCGGACTCGGTTCTGCATGCCCTACTAGTAACGCATTTTTCGTAGTCATGCAAAAAAATGATAAACAATTCCAGCAATTTAAACACTGTAAGCAATTTCGAAACAAAGCAAAACACACACACAAACAAAAATTAGTATAAATGTAAAAGAAAATATTTTTTTTTAACTTATGAATGTAGAATGCGGTAGTAGTATGGTAAGTAGTTGTTGTGTGAATAAAAAAAATGTTAAACATTCAATATACAGGATGTCCCACTGTCGGTATACTAAGCGCGAAGGGACTTGTAGCCTTGCATACACTGATCACGTAAAAAATACTTAAACAACAAAATTAAATTTTTTTGCTAAATTTTTCTTTAAAATTCATGCAAAACTATAACCTCCATTGAGCTTAAAATATCGACGGTGGGACATCCTGTATATGTTTCCAGAGTATTTGTCTGTTTTTTGTTCGTACGCGTTGCATGCCTTCGCCTGAATCTGTTTTCATGTGTGTGTGAACGCGACAGTATACATGAGTGCGTCCGTACACGCGTGCATGAGTGTGCGTATACGATCCTACGCGTACAATATATAAGTAGATTGTGGATGCCTATCTCTGAAACTGCATTCATGTGTGTGTCAATACGCCTGTATACATGTGTACGCACACATGTATACGGGTGCGTTCCTACACGCGTTAATGTCAGTGTGTGTCTACCTTTGAATCGGCTTCGATGTGTGTGTGAAGGCGCCTGTATACACGTGTGCGCATGCGCGTGTGCGTGTCAAGAAGCTTATATCTAATACACTGGAGATTGCACTATGACCATTAACTTGTAACAAGAAAATATGACGTTGAATGACGCCTGTATGTTTTTTTATCCCTTTATTCCCTTTGAAAGGGATAAAAAACATACGCCTGTATACATGTGTACGCACACATGTATACGGGTGCGTTCCTACAAGCGTTAATGTCAGTGTGTCACCTTTGAATCGGCTTTGATGTGTGAGAACGCGCGTGTATACACGTGTGTGCATGCGTGTGCGTGTACTCACGTCCATCGGGGTGCTCCTCAGTGAGCTGCAGGCAGTTGGCGCCGCTCTGCTCGGCGCGCAGGGCCCGCTGCAGGATGGACGTGGCGCGCGCCTGCTCGGCCGGCCGCAGCAGCCACGCGCCGCCGCCGCTCGCGGACCGCGTCAGCGATAACGTTGTTAGCACGCACTCCATGTCTGGAATACCAATTTAGAGTTAATAAATAAATAAATAAAAAATGTTGTGTGGTTTTATGAAACCACGGTAAAAGTGAAACTTAGGCACAAAATTATCGTATTTGTACGATAATGACTCCGCTGCTTTATACCTACTCGGCAGCCGACCGTCACGCGACATGCGCTACACAGACCAAAAAGTTTGAGACGATGTAATAAAAGTTTCACTTTAATAAATAAATATTATAGGACATTATTACACAAATCGACCTAGTCCCACAGTAAGCTCAATTAAGGTTTGTGTTGTGGGTACTAGGCGACGATAAATATAATATTTAATAAATATATATATATATAGATAACACCCAGACCCAAGAACAAATAATTGAGTTCATCACACAAATATTTGCCCTGACCAGGGATCGAACCCGGGACCGTCGGCTCAGTAGGCAGTTACTTTACCACTGCGCCAACCGCGTCGTCAACAGTTGCGTGTCAATAACAAAAATTGTTATAATAGACCATTGAGATATACATATGGAGACGACACCGCCTACATCACTTATGTTCCGCTCAACATATGGCTTAACTGTACGCTCATTTTTTATTTGTTTTAAAGTGATACGCATCAAATATGCCTTCGTGTGTGTTACAATATTACACAAATAATACGGAAAAGTGACTAACATAACTTTTCATCGGTAAGTACCTAACTAGATAATAATTTTTAAAACTTAGTTACAGCAAAAAAATGGCGCACAGATTTTGTTCGTGGTGTCTCCTCCATACGTAGTAATATTATCAAAATGTAATAGACAAATGTTTATTTTCAAATAATAAAACTGCTTGCATGTAAAATAGCAGCTGCGCAACCTGATTTTAAGTAGTAAACATTGTCCATGAAAGTGATTAGCTCTTACAATGATTGTGATACCTAGTTGAATTGTTGGTAAATGAAAAATATATAATGCAATTTTTAATAAATGGACTGGTAATTATTAATAATAAATATACTAATGTATCGTTATTAATACATTTTGTGTGTATCTAAAATGTGCCCTACTTGTAATTTTATGATACATGTAATTAAAATAAATTTTAAATCTTTGTTTTCAATTTACTTATTTCGACATAATCATTTGTGAATATAATATGTCTCATGATTTATAGGCAGTTGCACACAAATGAGTCTCAAGAATGATATGGATTTATTTAGACCATTCAGAGATCATTATATCAATTATTAATAGATTAGATATAAATATCAACATAATAAACATGTAATGTTATTCAACTTTTTTTATTGTTACCATGTGTGCATAAGAGATAAGAAGGCAAATTAGAATATAATAATTATATTATGTACATATTACTAGTGTTTAATGAAGACGGTTTATTTGATTTTATTATGATGCATGCGATCGGAGTCAAAGTTTGGGTATTTTAAAAAATAGATAATTGTTCTTAGTATTTACTAATGACATACTGTAACATATTGAAAAAAACATGTTCTATTTTTGCGTAAGTATATTATAAAATAATAAAACTGTAATATCCCACCTGTGATATCATAGAAATCAGGTTTGTATGTCTCTCCTGTGGGGTCTGCTTTATCTTGCGAAAGCCAACGAATTTTGATCTTGCGAGTGGTGCGGTACACATTTTGTAAAGCTTGGCATACATAGAAACCACCCTCTGCATTTCGGACAGCCAAGTATTCATTCCTAAGAAAAAACAAATTAAAATAATCAGTTACAAATTACAATTTCAACCACAGAAATTCAAAATAAGTAGAAATACAAGCATTATATTTCCTATTTCAGATATTAGGCTAAATAAAGAAAAGTTCGAATAAGTTCTTTTTATTTATTTACGGTAACTTAACACTTGCATATTTTGTTTGTAACATTTTATATAATATGTAAGATAAGATATCAATCAGTAACACAAATTCATAATATTATTTACTAGCAACTTTGTTTTTATGTTTATTTCATACATTTATATATGTAATATATATAACAAGACTATTTTTATATTGATGATTGCGGAATTGTTTTGATTTATATCAATACATTTAAACTATAAATTAAGATGACATCACCATAATGTTTTCAAAGACAAGTTATGTTTGTATTCAAAATTCAAACATTATCAACTTGAAATTGATATTTTTGGTTTTATGGCATTCAAATGCTTTATAAATATAAATTTATAAAGAATAGAAAAAATTCGATCACGAGGCGGGACTCGAACCCGCATCCTTTCGCGCCATTCCGGGGCGGATGCCTGACCAATTCAGCCACTCGTGACCCGCCAGAGCAATCGAATTTATTCTATTCTTTCAGTTTTATGTGTCTAGGGACACAATAGATGGCGCGCGGTGTGTCCCTAGACACATAAAACTGAAAGAATAGAATAAATTCGATTGCTCTGGCGGGTCACGAGTGGCTGAATTGGTCAGGCATCCGCCCCGGAATGGCGCGAAAGGATGCGGGTTCGAGTCCCGCCTCGTGATCGAATTTTTTCTATTCTTTATAAATTTACATTATCAACTTTTTAGCAATTATTATATAGGAGTTGTGAAATTGTGTGTGTAATTATATTGCTAATTATATGACCTAAAACATATTATAGTTTCAATAGGTAAAATCTATACTCACTTATAAAAGACAATCAATTTATCGTCATTTTGTTTTGTTGGTGTAGATCTTCCAGCAGAAGCAGATAACTTTGTTGCCATCGCTATTTCAGGAGTTGGTGATTGGTATAGTTGCACCTGAAATTGTGGGAATTTATTACGAATATATTTTTCAGAAAACTTTCCTTGTCTTATTAAGTAATTAGCTTTTTAAATTTTCACTCAGATTTCAGCCTTTGGTAAAAAAGTTCTTTGGTAAAAATCTTATGGGACACTTTTTACGTTATCTTTATTGATTATTTACCTTGGTTCGATTTCTTTTTGATTTTGTATCAGGTGTTGAGTCCTCATTTGACTTCTTAGCTGGTGTAGACTCAGTTTTTTCTGACAATTGCCTTCTTTTTCTCATGGGAGGAGTGACTGTAGCTAATTTTAATGTTGATTTTGTAGATACTTTAGATTCAGCCTTAGCTGGAGTTTTTACTTCTGATTTCTCTTCAGGTTTTTCTTCTTTTTGCACTTTAACTTCTTCAGGTTTTGGTGTTTCTACTTTATCTTTTTGTTCTACAGGTTTATCTTCAGAACTTTGTGCGACATCTTTACTGTCTCCATTTTCTTCTGTCTTTAATGGTTCAGGCTTTGGATTCTCAATTGGTACTACTTCTTTCTGTGGTTGTGGTGGTATTACAGGACTTGGATTTTCATTAGCTGACTCTGGTACAGGTTTACTGTCACTTTGTGTGGGTGCAACATCTGCTGTTTGAGCTGGTTTGAGTTCTATAGGTTTAGATGGTGATTTTTCTGGTGGTTCATTTGCTGTGGCCACTTTTGGTTGTGCAGGACCATCTCCTTGAGATACAGGAGTTGAAGTGTCTGCTTTTTGGGGCGTGCTCGGAGCACTTGCAGGTTTTTCAGGTGGTTTTGGGGTACTAGGTGAAGTCTTAGCTATATCCTGTTTATCTTTGTTTACCTCAGGATTCTGAGGCTTTAAATTAGATGGTGCACTGGTCCCTGATTTAGGAGAATCAATCGTACCATTTGCCTGTGCTGTAGAGTCTGGTTCTTTCTTTTCTGGTGTTCTGGTTAATGCTAGTGGTTGTGATGCATTTGCCTTATCTTGCACTAAGCTTAATGGAGTTGGAGCACTTGTACTTGCACTTTTGCTAGGGCTTGCCGCCACATTTGTTGGTGTTACAGAGTTTTGTGTTACATGAGATAAATTGCCATGGTGGCTCATGTTTTGAGCCATTTGAGCCATATTTGCTGTAACTGGCGCCATTGACGGTACTGCGTGGGCGGGCAACGGTGGTGTGTTAGGTATGTGATGGGTCAAATTTTGACCTACAAGGTTATTAGTACCATGATGGAGGGAATTTTGTGCGCCTTGAGGTAAGCCAACCGCGTGGTTAGCGTTAGCCACATTAGCTTTGGCGGGACTAGCCTGACCCCCCGGCTGCGGTACCCCCGGCTGTGGTAGGACTGGCTTTAACGCCGAGTTCATTTCAGTAAAAGATCTCTCCTCACGTTACTAAGTTAAAACATTAAAGACCGCGGTTTCACTGTTGTTGACACAGGTTAACACACTGAGATGTCTTTGACCCAAAACAATAATTCATATTTCATACATAACACAAGTTGTCTATGTATAGGCGGTACGCGCGCAAGAACGCCAAAGTAACTGCCCGCTTTTTCTATCACTAGTCCTAAAAACTGTTTTTAGGCGGAGCAATATCTATGACAAGTCGTCACTCAAAAATAAAATGTTAAAAGACGTCCGAAAACGATGTGTAACGATCGTAATGGAAATAGTCGTAAAAAATATGCGTTCCTATATCTAAGAACTTCCGCAACACCGATACCCGCCTTCAGCGTTCTCTGATTTAAGTTGGTAAACACTTATTAAAAACACTTGCACTCAGTCACAAATAAGTAATTCCATCATTACCACTTTTTAATATAAATTAGCATAAACAAAATCTTAAATCATTGAAATTTCTCAACAAGTAATATGCACAGTACTTTAGAGATGGCGTCGGCTTACAGCGCATGCGCCACCTTCTTCTTACCACTCTCCAATCAAATACTAGAGAGAGTCAAGTTTCAAACATAAAATCTGAAAATATTTTATCTCTTTCTCTCTCACGTATTAGATGGACATTGATGTTACTGCTATCTCGTTCTAAATCCGGTCACGTTCAAAAAACATTTTTGGAAATGTCAACACAGAAATGAATAGATGAAAAGCCCAAGCGAGAAGCTGCCTTTTTATAATGTTTAGCTAGCAGCTAGCACGGTCAATACAAATTACAAAAGTTTTGAAAGAAAAGATAGATAGAAGATATCATCATAATCTTTTTATTAATTAGGTAGTATTAACCTAGTTATTTGATAATACATAATTAGAAATATTTCAAACCAAGTTCAAACCCTTGTCTTCTTTACACATGGGACATTATAAAGGACGGAATCTTATGAATAATCTGGATAATAATCCTTTGTTTGAAATCTTTTTTTTATTTATAAATGAAATATTTTGACGATTGAAATATTTTTGATGAATTCGCAATCATAAAAAATGCTTGTTTTATATAGTGTAATCGTGATTTTTTAAATTACATTGTTAATAATAGTAATTTATAGTAACCAATAGTTTAATTCACTGCTAAGGATTATGTGCTGTAAAGAATAAACAGGCCCAAAGTATGCAGGATTTTACAAAAAAATATTGGGAACCAAAATTGGTTTTGTTGTTTTCCTTTTAATAGCTTCACTTGTCCTAGTTTTATCTATATAAATGTAGTATTTCTGTGTTAATATAATTATCTATGGTAAACAGGGTGACAGTTCGCACTTCGCTGTCAACGTCAATCGCATTTTGCGGCTCTCAAAAGGAACTCGTGTTTGTAATTACATTGAGAAAAAGTATTTATTAGAATATTTGTAATAATACATAGAGAACAACAATACATCATAATTGTATCTGCACTCCTCATAATCATTTGTATTAAATATGGTAAGAATATTCTTATTTATAACAAAAATATTAGAACACTTGCTGTTGAAATGTACTCCAATGCATTCAATTGGTATTTCAGGACGTACTTACCCGACCGGCAGAAGAATTTGGTAACGATGAGACCTTGGAGCATTTATGGGCAGCTAGGGCAATGGAGCACAGTGATATTTATTTTAATGTATGTCTATATGAAATTATTAATTATTATAATATATATTGCTCTCTATATGTCCTATAAGCTAGGTTATCACAAATTAAATATATTTTAAATTGCAGGTTTTGTGTTCAGTGGACACAAGGTGGCTAAAGCTAACTCCACATGACGATCTTATTTACACACACTTCAGACAAGATTTTCCAGATTTGGATGTATCATACATCAAAGAAGATGAAATAAAAAATAACATGAATAAAGCGAAATGGCGAGCTTACTGCGAAAAATTTAAAAATATTGTTGAAGATTACAGTTTTGGCACATTGATGAGGGCAGATACTAAAGGTGATTATTCAGAATCAAATACGATACTGGTTCCTCGGGTTCAGTTCTACGCTATAGAGATAGCAAGGAACCGTGAGGGGCTAAACAATGAAGTTAAGAAACGATACAAATGTGCATCAAAAGCAAATATGGAGGAACAAAATCATCAAACTGAAATAATGGCATAAACTATCAAAATGATTTACACTTATATTATAAGTATACTGTGTTAAAAATACAGTCTTGCCATTGTCAAGTAATAGAACTATAATTATAATCATCTGTATTTTATCTTAGTATTTTTACATTCTTACACTATATCAAAAAATACTTTATTACAAGCAATTTCAAATTGTACTCTTTACTAATAGCCTGCCAGTACACATCATATAAAAAAAAAAAATTCTAAGATCTACTATCCATGTATATGATAATTTCTTACATAAGACTGTACATATATTTTAGTCTTGAAATTATTTATTACAGTGGTATAAGAATAAGGACACTGTTTGCCAACAGCAATTGTAATAAAAGTAATCTTTCGTTATTAATATTATATTTGGTTAAAATATGTATGCTAAAAACATGTATCCAAGATGATATTATCAATTTAGAAAAATGAATGAGGTGCTCAATTACTCATACATTTTATAATAAATTTTGTATTGCAGTACATATGTGTTTTATTTTATTCAAAAGACTACATATAATTATTATAATTTCATTAACCAAAATAGAAGACCATATCAACGATACATTAATATTCAATAACTCATCAGATTCAACTCATGAAATTAGGATATTGACGAAATAAAATATTTTTTCAAACAAAAAAGTATATTTTAATCATCATCAATATTATCTAATGGATATTCAGTCATAATCAATCCCCTAGTCCATAATACATCAGCAATTTGTAATTTTTTATAGTCATCTTGTAAATCGAGATTTTCCACGGACACATATTCTGGATATGCTGTTATCAAAGTTTCTATTGCCGGAGCCATGTCTTCTTCTATTTCCAAAAATGGTAATTCATTCCCTTGATACTCTAGAGAATTTGCAACATGATAATACAATCTTATGCAGTCTTCCGATACCATTCTCAATACATTTTTTCTTAACAATCTAATCCTGGTGTCCAAGCCTATCTCCACTCTATTTATTACTTTTCCATCATTCACCATAACATCTGTGTCTCCATACACAGTTACAGCCTTTTCCAAATCGGTGACAACAGGAGGTAGAGCATCTCTTTGATAATTTTTAGCCATTTGATCTACAGCTTCATCCATTGGTAAATGTGATTTAATTTTATCAAACATACTTATAATTAAATCAGTAATTTCTTGCTTGCGAGGGGTATTCACATCAGAATGTACTATACCAAAATTATCATAAATATCAAAAGGTAATCCTCGCCGTAGTTCTACATTTTCATTTATAGCAAGTTGTAAAGCTGCGGGTAACATTTTCTCAAACAAATCAGCCCATGAATGCTTTTGATACATACTGATTGTGACATGGAGTGAATGTTCTCCATCAATAGTTACACCCTGATGGATATACCCACGTGGAAAATAAAGTAAGTCTCCAGCCTCTAAGATGATGTCCATCATGGGTGATCCTATTTCATCATCAGTAAAATTTTTAGACGAAACACGTGGAAGCACTTCATTTTCTTCCCTAGGCTTGTAAACACGCCAACGTTTCTTCCCTTCAGTTTGCAATATAAAAGCTTCTATGTCATCATAGTGAGGTGCAAAGCCCTGACTGTCTGGTGGTGTTAAATAGGCATTAGCCCCCACAAATGAGTTGAAGAATTCCTGAAGAGTAGCATTAAGTAAGTGTAAGCGAGACATGTATGTTTGTGGATTTAATAATCTTATGCTACAACCATTTAGATAATAATCCCACACTAAGGGAGGGAGAGCTCTGTCAGCTGGGTTATGTGTCTCTCTTTTACCGTCTATATAAGATGTAATGTCTATATTTTTGGTAAACTGAATATTTTCTGTTCTCAGCATTTTATCTATCATTGGTGTTGTAATAAGCTCTTTATAGTATTTAGGCTTTTTTCTAGAAATATGAATTGGCTTCTTTTCCCAGATTTGATTAAGAAATTCATCAACTGTACAAGGTGCTATCATCCACTTAAGTATCTTTAGACCTTCCTCACTACTGTCAGTCATTACAGGAGTGAAGTCAAAGCTCTCATTGCTTTGAGGTGAGTATGTCCCAGAGTCAATATCATTTGTATATTTTATGGAAACACTAGATTGTAATGGTCCTTGTATTAACTCAGGGATATCTTCATCATCTGATGTCTGAATTTTATCTAATCTTTTATCAACTTCAACTTTTGGTTTTTTCTGGATCAATTTCTTTTTCTTCTTGATAGTTTTCTCTTTAGATATCTTCCCAAGTTTTTGAACATTTTCCTTTTTCTTGAGTTTTGATCCAATTTTTTGCATAGTTTCGTCGTTTATATTTTGATTCAGTAAGATTTTAGGTGAAACCGGCTTTCTTTTTTTGTTTCTCTTCGGTTTTTTAGGTTTAATAGTACTATAAACAGCAAATGCTGATACAGGCGAATCCATTATAGAAAAATCAACTTATATAAGAATCACCAAGGAACAACTATTCATTTAAACACTCAACGATTCTTGCCAACAACTTATTCTAAAATGTAAAATAATTATATAAAAAAACAGCATGAATCTTCAGGTTTTTAGGTTATGTGTCAAACTCAATTGTCATATTACCTATGTCAATGCCTTACCTAATCGATTGGAATACCACAGAGCAGAATACGAGTAAATTGGGACGCTTCTAACGCATCACCTGTATAATAATTTACATAGGTACTAAAGTGTTCACGTAGTAATCCATACCAATATTATAAATGCGAAAGTAACTCTGTCTGCCTGTCTGTTACTCAATCACGCCTAAACTACTGAACCAAATTGCATGAAATTTGGTATGGAGATATTTTGATACCCGAGAAAGGGCTACCTTTTATTGCGAAATATGTACCACGGGCGAAACCGGGGCGGACCTCTAGTATTTTATATTTTTTACTAACATAACATGTGTATAATATAACATGTCATCAGAGAATTGAATGCGAATGGATTATGAATCCAGGATAATTCACAAAATTTATTTTTAGTTCAACGAATAAACGATAATATTGATCGAAGCTTAATCATAATAATTAAACAAAGAATACTCTAAAACAAAAATGAATCGCCAAATGTGCAGTTGGTGAGCGCAAAACTCGAGAACGACTTAACCAATAATCATCATGTTTGAAACCAAATCAATTACATTTTTATTTTGAGATTTAACAACTTAACTGTCCCCATCAAGTCCCCATACAATACGAAATAACACTAGCCCACGTCCATCAGTTTTTTTTATCTATTAGGGTAAAAAACATTCACATTGTCTTAATAAATTATATTTTATGAAAATAGTTATTGTTTTTATGTATTTTATTCAATTTATATTTAAGCCTCATATATGAGCATGAGCGTGGGATAAAAGATTTTTTTTTCCAAGTTCAATGAGTCATATGTGTACACATCAAGTATAGACAATAAAACTTGATTGATGACCCGACGAATCGAATTTGATGATCCCGACGTTATAATAGACTATAATGAAGCAAAAGGTATAGATATTTCGGACCAACTAGCATCCTTTCACTCTCCTTTACGCAAAATCCTAACTTGGTACAAAAAAATCGCTTTTGATATTTTATTTCAAGTTGCTTTAATAAATGCTAGGTGCATTTACAATGATTTGGCATCAGGATGTCCTAAATTGTCTGTTTTGCAAGTACAAGAACATTTAGTTCGACATTTTCTAGGGTTAGCAGCGAGAACTACAGAAAATAACGTGCCTCAAAGACTTTCGCTTTCTCTGACTCCCAGATCTCCAGTTTCTAGTTCATCTCCTGGCCATAGTGTTCAAGAAATTCCGCGTAATACTACAAACAATAAGTTAGTTCGAAAGAGATGTACCGGTTGCTATGAAAAATTAATAATTCAAGGGCAGTTGGCTCGAAAAGCTAAACAAGTGCACACAGAGTGCAAAACATGTAAAAAAGCATTTTGTTTAAAAACATAATATTATGTGTTGATTGGTTCTCCTAATAATACTTACAAACATACTTTTCATAATAAAACGTTTTCCTTTTCACTGTATTTTTTGTTTTATTTCGAACAAATAGGATACACACACCTACCTACCTTAGGACCTACCACAGATAATGTATAAAACTTTTGCGAAAATTTATTTAAATTTCTTGAAGGTTAGGGTTTTTGCCACACGTTCACGTAATTATATTTAGTATATCACTCCACGTTCATAACAAAAATATACCCCAAAGATTCTTGAAAAAGGAGTCACCTGTGACTCACGAACTTATTCCAAAAGTTCACCATGAGTCATATGTGACTCATTGGACAGTTAAGTTGTTAAGGTTCTTATTTATTGAAATAACATTTTGGTAATTAACTACAATATTCAGATTTCAAGATACATATATAACTATCTGGTAAAGGGAGCTCAAGTCCAAGAGAATGTGAAATTTTTGTATCAATGTGAAATATTATTGGCATTTGAACTCATTTGCATTTTCTTTTTGCTTTATTACAGTTCACTGTAAAAGCAAAAAAGTTTAGTTAGCTAGCTGATTATTTTGATTTGAACAGGTATAAAAAAGAGAAAAGTTATGTGTGTTTTAATAATTTTATTGTTCTTAAATCTATGTTCATGAGGTCTCTACGGCAGTAGCGGTTTCCTCAGTGTATTTGCCCTTGTCTTTGCCGAGTGCCGCCAATCTGCCCTTCGCTCTGCGGTCCAAGATCGCCTTACGATCCTTGTTCATCTTTAGTTTGACAATGACACACTGAAATGAAAAAACTTGTATTAGCATCCCATTGTAGCATAGACTAAAATAGTTTAGTTTTTTTTAATTTTCAGAGCCATGGAAGTGTCTCAGCAGTAACAATATCACGCACATATTGATTTTCACCAATATGTGACATGATAAAGCCTAAGTATAAATGTTTTCATCATAAAATCAACATAAGTAATGTTTACAACATTTTATTTTGTGGAGTTCTATTCTCTTATCACTAAATGTATACATAATTGATATCCACAAGAAATTTTATTTTATACCTTAATCTTAATACAGCTGAAAGTTTGTAAGGATGTATGGATGTTTGTTACTCTTTCACGTAAAAACTACTGAACCGATTACAATGAAATTTAGCACACATATAGAGGGTAACTTGGATTAACACATAGGATAGGTTTTATCCCGGAAATCCCACGGGAACGGGAACTATGCGGGTTTTCCTTTGAAAACGCGGGCGAAGCCGCGGGCGGAAATCTAGTAGATAATAAAGCATGACAATAGGCATAAAAAAGAATGAATGTTCAAACAAAACTAAAATATACAATAGTACATAATTTAATTAAGAACTAGAAATGTATTTTTCTTATAAAAAAAGTTCATAAAAACTTAATATTAATTTTGTTCCCGTATGTTATATTAGTTTACCACTGACAGAAGTGTTTATCTAATAATTTAAAGAAATCACTCTTTAAAAAGCAGTCAATTTAACTAAGCCAACTATCTTCTATTGATAAATAATTAGTTTCCTAACCTATATGCTCACTTGGATCTGGAATTGCCATATAGGAAAGAAAGAAGCATATAGGTACTTTGTTTTCTCATTATAATTTGAAATAAGCATATCCCAAAGTGTTATAAATGCATAATTTAATGATTGTACATAAAATATAGAAATAAGCCACACAATGGTCACATAATGCGACAGAATTTAGTAGATTGATTTGGAAAGGAATAGTACATTGTAATATTGAATAATTTACTTATAACAAGAAAAATATATTGATAACAAACCTTTGAAGGGTGGATGCCGACATATGCACTGGCACCATTGGCCTTTTCCCTCTGAATCCTCTCGATGTAGACGACAAACTTCTTTCTGTACACTTGCACAACTTTGCCAACTTGTTGTCCTTTGTAGTGGCCACGAACAACCTGTCACCGCAATTTTAACTATTTTTAAATTATCTACAGAAAATATTTAGCGTATAATTTGCTGTATTGCAATAGTAAAGAAAACTACAACTTGAAATTACAATTGTTTCATTGTTTAATATACTGCTCATAGCTAGACAAAGTAAAGCATTAATAATACATGGTACATAAGTAAAATATGTATTTCAGAATGCTTCTGGACTTGCATCATAATATAAGCACATGGTATTTACATTTGCAAAACAATCAGAGCCATAAATACACCATGGCACAGATTAGCCATACACCTTTGAGGCTGACCAGAGAAAACCTCAAGTCCACCTCTCCAGTGACGACAAATATCTGTGGTCTAAGAATGGTTTGTCATCATCATTTTGTTTTGCATTCATTTTTACAACTTAATTTATATGAAAACATAACTTAGTAAAGAAAACACGTGGTAAACCGAAAGTATGTTTGTTTTTTTGACAATTTATGAATGCTAAGAAATATGTTATTTTAATCTGCAAATAGGTTATGTATCATCTAAAATAATGTAAAGATATTCACCTGCACTTCGTCGTCTTTACGAATGGGCATCGATTTAACGTTGAACTTTTGCCTGAGCTCCTTTGAAAGAGGCGAAGACATAAGTACTCTCCTGATGTGGGAAGGAGCGCTGAAATGCCTCTTCCTGTTTTTCCTCCTCGAGGACGTAACCAGTTTATTGTACTTCATACTGGCGTCTTCGCTGAAATCCAAAATATCACGTTTATTTCACTGCGCTACTTCAATAGGTTACCGTTTGTGCGTGTTTGATGTCAAACTCCCGGAATGTTTTTTTAAAGCACTGAATGCGTATATTTGGGAAATAGCCATTGCTAAACGTCTTTAGACTATTATAAAATATAAATTTGGTGGTTTTAAGTTATAAATTTACACGTTTATTAAGATTTTTTGGGATTGAAAGACCTACCCGAATCGACACGGCAAAGAATCAAATCTAAAAAGACATACAGATTAAAAACAGATGTGTATGTTAAGTTCTGAGTTGCCATATACAAAATATTCAAACTAGTATTCAGTTTCGTCGTCCGAAAACTAAGAAGAAAAAAGTAATTATTAAAAAACAAACCACAATAAAGATATTTTATATATAAATAAATTCATAAGTCATCATAAAAAACGTATTTAAGAAATTAAATACCTAAATGAAAAATATTTGGTATTGCCATCTCTGTAGTAAGTGTTAGTACAGTTTATTTTTCATAGAGGGCACTTTTATTAAGTACCTAGTGTAATTTTATGAACTGGATTTAACTTATTTTGATTTTTGGTGGGCCTGTATTCATTAAAGTGGAATAAATAATTGTGTTTTTGTACCATGTACATTAATTACTATCGTTTGATCTGTATTTACTTATTAATATAATTTTTTTTTAAATGCAGATAAAAAGCTTACATAGTTAGTTAGAAATACCAAGCTACTAGTTATTATTCTGTGGAAATACTGCAAAATGCAAAATGTAATACTGTAAATCGGCGCTTATAAGCGCGGGTTACCAGCGCTTATAAGCGCCGATAAGCGCTTATAAGCGCTTATAAGTTTCAAGCTTTCTTTCTGAATACGCCCATAGGTAAATAAAAAAAATCTCTTAGCCTATACTATATAGTATTACTACTATACTCTATAGTATTTACAAATATTCCTATAGTATTTCCTGTAAGAAATGTACTTTATTTTTATAATAAAATTTATCTAAAATTGCCTATTTGTTGTAAACATTTTAGTAAAATCAGTCGATTTCTTATTATGTCTAGAACATATTGGTCCATGCTAGAACTCATGTCTTGTATCAGTCATTAAATTAAAAAAAAGAAACAATGCTTAATTAAGCACTTTCGAAATACATATACAATAAATACAAGCTTTGCAATATAGGTACTTTATTTTCTTCATAGAAGTAGATATACCATACCGGCTATAACGCGTCTCATAAGTTGCGGATGTGTGGCCATATTGTTTGGATTGTATGCGGGGAGATTCAGGCTTGAGGCTTCCTTATTCAGAGTTGGCTCGAAGCTTGGCGAGGCCCTGAACATTTTGCGTATTACATTCGCTTTATATTGCAGAGCTTTTGATGTCTTGAAAGTTTAAAACCTTAGGGTGTCGAAGGTTGACAGATTAGATCGTTTACTTGTAACAAAACATCTGCATTCGACACTTTTTAATTTATAGAAATGCTTTGAATTTGATGCGAACAGTGAACACGATGATAGGGTAAAAAGTAAAAAGTAAAAACCTTGATTTTAAAAACCATTAGTGTATTGTTGTATGATTTCACGAGCAAAACTGAATTAAATGTAATTCGAAAATCGAAATGTTACCTACAGGTAATTTTTGTACATTTATCGACTAATCGCATTTCGATGTAACGGTAAATTAAATGGATATGCCGTAGTCTAGTGTATACCCACCCTTAGCAAAATTGTGAATCTATTATAATAAGTATAAAAACAATTAATAAATGCCGGGTACCTACTATGAAATAATATATTAAGTATTCGCGATTGTTCATGAACAAAATATAGTTGAAAATAGTCCAGCTACTGAGTCTATTGCTTTTAGTCCGTATCATTAAAAAATAACATAAAAACAACAAATAAAAAAAAAATCCTTAACATTATATGTTGGATTTTACATACAACTTATTTTTTTGGAGGCCCTTGCAGTAGGTAGGCCCTGGAGCGATTGCTTAGCAAGTGCTTAACTTGTATGCAACGTTCGAAATATAAAGTGTGCATGTTTTATGAAATTCTTTTAATATGTTACCGTATAAACCTTGTAATAACACTGCCAAGTAGTAACTAGTAACATATAAAAAAAATGTTATCAAAATTTATTTTTTTCTGCAGTTTGTACCTACGTTCGCACTATAGAATCAATCATACATTCGAATCGAAAATAGATCATCTATGGGATGTGAAAATTAATGTTAGAATATAGGTATGTATTAGGTAACTACCAATCTATACTAATATTATAAAGCTGAAGAGTTTGTTTGTTTGTTTGTTTGTTTGAACGCGCTAATCTCGGGAACTACTGGTCCGATTTGAAAAATTCTTTCGGTGTTAGATAGCTCATTTATCGAGGAAGGCTATAGGCTATATACGATCACGCTACGACCAACAAGAGAGGAGCCACGGGGGTGAAACCGCGTGGAGCGGCTAATAAAATATATTTTCCATTAAGAATATCATTAGTCGAGATAAATTGAGATAATACACTGAAAAAATGCATGATGTGAAACCACAGAACAGTAAAAACAAAAATTAAAGTATGAAACCTCAATAATAAATAAATTAATTAAAACTATTACAAAACATATTCACATAATAATTATAGCTTCATAAATATATTAGTTGGCATTGAAGATTTAAGGATAACCTAGAACTATCAGTTTCAACAGTTAGCAACTGAAATAAATGCTTAGTGAGAACTCGGAGTTTACTTATTTATGGTCACGACACACGTTTGTTCCTCTGACCTCTGAGGCGTACCCGTGAAAGGAGAGCAGAGGGCTCTCCTGTACCATCGCATCCGAGTCTGCGCAAACCTCCCTCGCCCGGGCCTTCAGTGAATGGAGAGAGTGTACAGAGGGTGTACGCTACTCGCGTTGCTCCCCCGGTTATAATATGAGTGACGTGCAGTGAATGGCGTAGCGTGGTGATGATAAATCTGTGAAAAGAGACATGGCCGCGCGCCCTAAAGCGCCCGGCGACTGTGGACCATGTTCGGGGTCGTAGGTAAGTGAAGGTCACCCCAAATCCTGGCTCGAACCCGTCTGTCAAAATGCTCCGTCGCGGGGTTGGGCACCTATGATTTAGACAATTTCTAAATTCAATTCCAATTTTTATCTGTAGGAATTTATATGAATTTCCGCGCGGAAAAATACAATCAGGGCGGATTATGTTTATTTTGATTCATGAAAAACAAACACATTTTTTCTCAGTGGATTTTTATTTGACATATTGTGTGAATTTGAAAAAATATTTTTTATGAATTAGCAAAGATTGTATAATTTTAGTGTTATTATGATCAGGTGAAGCTCAAGCCCTACCTATAAATTATTATGGTTTAATTATTATTCTGTGCTAGGTGCGTAGAGATTAATAATTTCTAACTACATTTTGAACTTTAATTAACAAGTTTGTCCAAGTTTAAGGTTATGTACGTGCTGAATAATAAGTTTTCTTTAAGAATATGTAATACCTATGTATGCTTAGACATTTCATATTTAACATATTTATTTTAAATAGTTAGTAATAGCAAGTGGTACGTATTTTTCTATTTCATTTCATTATATTCATTAGATATAGGAAACTTAATTTATTTTAATAATATAATTCTCAAATTTAATATAATTTGAAACGAATGAATGGACATATTGTTAACGTTCCTCAACATCAATTGTTAGGCAAAACGATGTATAGTTTACGAAATACATTTTATAGTATACTTCAACTAATTTCGAAATTTCATGAATAATAAATATCATTTACAATCAGAATCAACAATTTTTATTTTATCGAATTACTTCCACCTTATCTTTCAGTTCATACTGAAATTGCTAGAGGATATAGATACCTATAGAGATACACGTAACATAAATTCAAAGAGGTTTTAAGACCCTTCCACATTATGTTACTGAGCGAAATTTACGTTCAAATTCCATAACTAATTGTACAAAACTAAATGGTGGATTAATTCAGCGTTGCTCGTAACTAAGCCATAGCTGTATGAACTTCTTAACGTATTTATGTTGAAATTAACATGGTGGGTATAAGACCTGCATTGTTTAAAAGTGTATTTTTTAAGATTTTGCTACAATAGCTATAATTTTAGGCATGTAGCAGAGGATCCTAGAGGCATTTGGTCGTAGCCTCTGTGATTCTAAATAACTCCCCATAAAATGGTTATTCTATACCCTATGGCAGTTTATCTAATATTGTGATAATATAAAAGTAAAATGTATAATACATCCAAACGAAAGTATTAATTGAGCAAAATTTTAAAATTGATTTTACTTTTTAAACTCTACCTATTTAAAATATGAAGGCTATATATAATATACTAGATAATGTTAAATGGAAATAAAACCAGAAATCCTCGTGCATCGAACCTACATAAATGGAAAGAAGCTAGAATACCGATGATGAAATTCTAAGCCGCACATTGGTGTTTGAGTGAGTCGTAACTCGTATCAAAAGTTATTACATTTGGGAGCAAATACTCGATAGAAATTGGATACAAATTCAAAATTAAATTCAGATATGTAGGTACTGTCGCTTCAATCGCACGTATCTGTATTTAGATGTATCAATGATTGAAAGAGTTATTTACTCACTGGATGAGATTATATTGAAAATCAATTAAGTATGTTTATTTATGTGTTTAGCTTGTATGATGAATCTCACTTTGAGATCTTGTAAAGTGAATGTAAGAGAATGTGAATCAATAAGTACATTTAATTATGAAAACATTTTTTTTGTAAATTTAACTAGTTACCTATATATATTATTCTGGTGTTATATGTATTAGTATTATTTGTCTATGATATTAGCACAGAATACATAATAGTAGCTAAACGCTAAGATATTAGTAAGAACACGGATACATCGAATGTGTTACAGTAATCGAGATTAAATTGATATTGGTAAATTTGTCTACTTAGACTTGAAAAATTTGCAGAAGATTGCATGTGTGTAGCTAAACTTGTAGTTCCAGTCGTGACCTAATTTACCTATATCAGTTCGTTGCTTTTTATAAAATGTCAATGAACTTTTTTTAAACAGTTTCTGATCAGAATTTGTGATAATATATATGTATTTAACATTGTTTAACAATCTGTTAATATTCAACCTTAAATCCCACTCAACTATTAAATATGTCATAAATCTTAAGATTTCAGCTGTTAAGCTAGTTTTATAACTCCAAAGATAGTAGTGATATAGAATTTTACAGTCCTCATACATGTTCAAAGGTTCCACCGTATTTGAAATCATTTATTCAGGCGGAGATGCGAGCGCCTTTATTGAAATGTGAATATACGACCGTCCTCACATTAGAAATGTTTATGCGTATTTGTACATGCACATAAAATATGTTCCTTCCCGTTTTGTATAATTTTAGCTCGAAGAAAAGGTTCAATGTTTAATTTAAGCCGAGAATCAGATGTGTGTACTTTCTTCTTAGTACTTTATTAGTGTTTGTAGTCAAAGCTAATGGTTATTGAGCTTGTTTGTTGGTGAAATAAGTAAGTATAGGTACTGATTTGGATAAGATTTTGCATATTGACCATGACTTTCATTACTGTAACGCTGTAATATGGCTAATACTTGAAGAAATGTACAGAATTAAATTATGATATTATTTTTTTGCATACGAAAAAACAAAAAATCCCCCTTTTAAATATGTATCTAATATGAATGGAGAACATATAACAGTATGCATAAAATAATAACAATGGAATTCCCAAGAAAGAAAGCGAGACATAATAAGATGTTTATTTTTCAGCAAATGTGTGACTTGAAGCGTTTCAAAACAAAATTCGTATTACTTGTGACAGGCCGGCTGCTGGTAATTCACAGGGCTCAAGCTCTCCACTAGCCATAAAAATAATGATAAATGTATTTATTTTTGTTGTTGTAAAAGGGTAGTCTGATTCAGCATAACTTGTGAGTTGTGGTACATTAACGCCATAACACTATCCATTCTGAATAGTTTCCACCGAGCCAAAATATTGTTGAATAAAAATATCTGCAAACCAAAGCCACGTTTTATTCGTTGGGGTAAATATAAGAGTAAATCACAAATGTATACTGAATACGATATTTTTTTAACATTACGCGAGTAATATTTATATCCCATAAAGGATAGGTACCTTAATTTTAAGATAGATTGCAAAAATGTAGAGAAATGTTTACTCTATATTTTTTAAGTTACATGGAATTATTACATATATACATTTCAACCGTAGCAATTCCTAGTATCCGTCTTATAAATTTGCAAATCTTGTTATGTCCACTAGACTCTAGAGCTTCAAAAATGTAAGTCTAACGTGTAACGATGGTAGGTTGAATTCTCAAATATTCCTGTTTATTGAAGGCAACAGTCATGATTTGTAAAGTTTTTTAATTCGTAACTAGATTTAAACAATCATCGCCATAGATGAGAGCTACATTGTTCAGTAAGCTCCTGGTATACTAATGGGCGAGCAGAATGAATACAAGGGAAAGCTTTGAAGGAATAATGTTGGTTAAGCGGATCACGTTTTCATAATGGTGCAATGCCAATAACTAGACAACAGTATGTAGACTGTGAGTTGTGACAATTAGAAAATGTATATGAAACTTGATCAAAATGTGGGGATACAAATTGTTTCTATCTATTTGGAAGCGTATTTTTGTTGATTATAATTTAATTTTGCTGCTTTATCATTGTAAGTTACATGTTAATCAATGCTGCAGTTTATCTACCAACAGTTTAAGAAAAGCCAAACCTAAATTTTCTTAATTATAAAAATATGTTACGTACATATCTTTCTACTACGTTTAAATGGTAATATGTAGTTACGTAGAGATACTGTAGAGTGTAATGTGAGTCCGCAATGGAAAATTGTGAATTGACTAAGTGGGTAGGTTTGTTTGAGTTGGACTATTATGTATTTATTACCTTTGGGACTATCCATGAATTTATTAGTGTATAATAGTTCAAATTTGGATTATATACTGGTTACATAGGAAACGGTAATGGCTTTGTTCGGGATTTGTCGATTTTGTAAAGTTTATATTTTATAATGGCCAATGTATATGTACAATGAATACATTATTGAAAAGGCCATATTTACTCTTCGTTTTATTAATTTTCTCAAATTCTGCATTCTACATCTCTATTTTCATGATTATTAAGGTATTTTTTAAATGGCACATCAGCAACTGCAAACCTGCAAGACTTTTTGTGCTTCCGCTTGATCAACCATCTTCCTGTAATAAAAAAAGCTTCAGCCATGATTTGCAAAAGCACTTCGTCGAATAAAAATTCATCACTTGTAATATTTTATTTTACATTCATAATTATACATGACTCGGTGAAAAATTCATACGTCGAGGCTCGTATGAAGGTACGGTCGTTCCAGATAATATTTTATGATGTCGTATTACCACATAAACCGTGGACTTGCGCTTGTTGAATCCGCTTTTATTTATGCGGGTAGTTAAACAAAAATTGTGGTAACAGGTCGGGGTTTTGTAAGATTTCGTATTTAAAAGTAGCAAAATATGCGAATTTTATTTTTAAATACACGCCTTCGTAGTTTTTTCTGCAAGAAGATAGTTAAAATAATTATGTTTATTAAATCTGACTTTAAGTTGACGATTAAAATTATTGTACACATCAATAATACAAAGCTCGCATGATATTATTCTATGTTATTCAAATTCCATGGGAAATACATGTTTTAGTACGAATAATATTCAATTGAAGTTTAAATTACATTTCTTAAAACCGCCATTTGCCATCATGTGGCCATAAAAAATAAAACACAAAGAGAGCATTCAAACAATTCACATCATTTGATTGCTTTTATCACACGAATGTACACACAGCAAATAGTAAAAATGACATTTTTATTACTGGTGTATTTCATACCAACAATATAGTTTGCTACCGTAAAAAGGCTGTACCATTTATTCATTCATTTCGGACTTGGATGAGGACGCATATCCAAGATTACATTTTACAATGATACAGTTCCTGTATTGTTTTTGGAAACGTTAGTTAAAATATTTTGTAATAATATTGTGAACATCCATAAGTTTTTGTGCGTCAAAAACTACTTAGTTTGTTCGCGAAATAAAAAATAATAATTAAATATAAATTTTAAAACGTTTAAGTCTGTAAATCTATTATATTAAAAAAAATTAAACCCGTTTTCCTTGGTCACGGCATCACGCGTGAACTGCTGGACCGATTTCGATAATTCTTTTTTTATTATATTCCTTGAAGTACGAGGATGGTTTTTATGTAACGAAAACGTAATAGACCGGGAGATACTGACACAAAATTTCGAGTCATTTGTAACAGGATGGCGGTTCTACAGGGTTCTTAGTACGCAATGACAAAAAGAAAAATGATGGTGTGAACGCTGGTACTGGCGGCTTAGTCGCGTGGGCGTTAGTCGAACTCGTCGGAAAATAGCGAAAGTCAAACGATTTGTAACAGTATGGCACTTATTTTTCCTGTAAGTTTGAGGATCAACGAATATAAATACAAAATTTCAAAGATCTAGGTGTTGGAAATCTTCACTTATATAAATTAATAATAAATTTATTTTTCAAGTATGACAGCACTTTTTCCCCCTAGTAGAAGTATGGCAAATATAATAATGGTCACATTTTATCAAATACTCTCCAAAAAGCCAAATGCAATACTGGTACAAAAAGATAGGCGAAATAAAAAAATTTTGCAGATTTTCGGCGGTATGGCGACCATTTGGAATCGTCCGAAAAGTATGGCATGGCGATTTTCGTAAATGGCTGCACGACGATGGTTACCTGTGCAAAAGTTAGCTTGGTACAAATGGTTGAATAATTGTTTTTTTTAAATCAACACATTCGCGTCGGTATGGCGGGCTGTAAGTCATACCGGAAAAGTATGGCATGACACTACCGCCTACTTCTTTTTTATGGGCTATCGGTAAATTCTAAAATTTTTGTGTTACAAATCGTTTGACTTTCGCTATTTTTCCGACGAGTTCGACTAACGCCCACGCGACTAACCCACCGGTACCAGCGTTCACACCATCATTTTTCTTTTTGTCATTGCGTACTAAGACCCCTGTAGAACCGCCATCCTGTTACAAATGACTCGAAATTTTGTGTCAGTATCTCCCGGTCTATAAATATGTACCACGGGCGAAGCCGGCGCGGACCGCAAGTATTCGATAAATACTTTCCAAGAAATTTTACTCCATCAAATAAGTCTATACGTTATAATATTATTTCTATTATCGTAGCATACCATAAAGACAGCTTCAATTTCAGCTAATTATTTAAAGTAACATTAACGAGTCTACACTTTACTTAAACACGATCCTTTTGTACGAGAGTTAATGTTTTTGATAGTTATGTAGCCCAATCGCTCAAGTGGCTTGCTGTAAAGCGGTAGGGCGGGATAATTAAAACTGAGTGCCTCTGATTTCATTATTCATATCTTTTGTAAGAGGGCGAAATGGACATGAATTTTGTGAAGTGTAAAAGACGCTTTTTAAGATTTTTAATCTGTTACATGCTGATAGCGGAGTCGTTTTTTCACAATTCTTTTTGTAATTTAGAACGAATGAATTGTTCTCATTAGTAATAATTGATGTATCTAGGTCATTATTTTAAAATAATATTTTCAAATTAAAATAGATACGCAATTAATAAGCTCCATAAAAATAATGCGTACCCATACGATGAATGAGAAATGTGAAACGATACAAGTTTCATAAACATGAAAAAACTACGCAGAGCTTCTTTTATCTCAGTGTATTCATACCGTGAATTGCTCCCTCCTCAAATGATTATCCAAGCAAATTGTTTTACCGGCCGATGATAGAAAACGGTTGTATAGAATTTTGAAGCAGTAGGTAGTCAATGTCGCTACCCGGCGTGGATAAATGAAATTTCCTTGATCTTTCCTAATACGAACTAGCTAGACGATCGTCTGAATGTTTCAAGTTGGATATTTAATATGAGAAGAAGAAAAGTATTATATGTAATGGACTTTATGATTTACATTTTTAAAATGATAACTCAAATATTTTATGTAATTTGAGATGTATATTTAATTTTCTAATTGATATAATATGTAGTTCTGAAAGAGTTCTATGTAATTTCTGGTTTTAGGTAATAGTGGTTGTATTCTTATTTTGGTGGGCACACTGTCGGTTGGAATAAAAAGGCAATCAGTACATCAATAGTATCTCATAATAGCCTTTTGTAAACATTCTTATAGTTATTACAGTAAAACGCGAGCGTTATCACGAATTGAAAATGATTTTAAGCCATATTTTATGTATATCAGGTATTAATTGAAAAATATCTCGTTTAAAGAGTAAAATACGGGCGCGGTTCAGTTGAAATAACATTTTTTCATGATTGGAACGAAAATGGTTTTTCATTGTTATGGGAAAACAATATATCCGTGTGATAACAAGCTTGACATAATTCACTTTTATCGTGTAACGTTGCAATAAAATTTGCATCCCACGTAATCGTGTCATAAAATGGGGATACATATGAAATGGCAGGATAATGGATGCTCGTAAAGATTAATGTTTAAATAATATTCAGTGTTTTACTAATTGTTGCAGTTTTTAAGGGCGTGTCTTTGTAAATCGCTACGAAAAACTACCTTATGAAGTGATGTAAATATGTGTTTTAGACTATTGACTTTTACGAAATCATAATACATATATTTTGTGCCGTTTACGGAGCCGTTTTTTGAAGTTTTCATTAGTTTCAACAATAAATTGATAAAGCTCTACATTTTAAAAATGTTGGTTGCAAAGGTACCTATATTAATTATTTATCACTTAAACTAACTGTAAATTACCTACTACTTATTTACAATATCTATAAAAACTAAAAAAAAGGTACAACATAAACTATTAAACCTGCACGAAGGAACTAAATAGCCGAGGGAAAATTTTAAAGAGAAAGTAAAAGACTATGAAGTTTTATCGTTCACGCTTCGCTAGCTCAACGTGTAGGTACTGCGCTTCGATAAAGCCCATAAAATTGTTCGTTCTTTAAGTATGGTATTATACTAAATTAACTGAGTTTAAGTTTGATTCTTTGTACAATTAAATTGATGTGTGGGTAGCAACATTCAAAAAATAAAATAAGGATTATAAAAAGTGATACAGTCATAGCACGTGGAAATCAAAATATCTTGCGATATTTGTACAACAATCTGCTAATAGATTTGAAGTTTTGAAATCAGTAATAAAACCTAAATAATTATTAGACAAAGGATTTTACAGTTAATCGTCTCTAGTACAGATTTTTAGTTGAGGTGATTGTCAATCGAAGTATTGTAACGTAATTTACGATATTATTGAATTTTATTATCTATAGGATAATGGTTGTTCATAATATGCATAAAAGTAACGATGGAGGCAGTGCTCTATTCCAGTCAAATTACTTATACATATTTATATATTCAACAACCAATGGAAATCTATTTGGGAACTCTTTAGCAATCTGTGGTCTTGTGTACAAATATAAATTTACTAAAAATGATGATTGCGATGAAACGAAAATGATCCCATCTCCAAGTGAGCTAGAAAGATATGCTAATTAACAATAACAAACGATCACCATACACATGATGAAAGAGCACATTACACGCATCAGTTATCACACCCTTAAAGGACAAGGGGAAACCTCCGTCATTATTGTCTTGAGACGTCTCCACATTAATATCTTCATGCAAGGTCAGTACAACGCTAGCTCGAAGGACTAAACCATTTATTATTCTGTTAAACAACTTTGCTATCACCTTATTGTGTGAAAGCGTACGCTGAATAAGTTTTATTGTTTATTTTTATAGCATTTACTCACGCTACTACTATAATATTGAGAGCGAATTTTGTGGGATTGCAATCTTGAGATATATTTTATTACTTGCAAAACGAAATGTAGAGAACTGCGTGATCCTGACCATATATGTATTTCAATCTTTTATTGTGTAGGTGGTATAAATCAATTTGTCCAATTAATTCATATAAACGCATTAATTATAGAAGCTGACATCGTTTATTTGTACATTGAATTAAAATTTATCGACTGTCGGGAATCACTTGTGATTAATATTATCATGGACTAACAGTAACTAACATTATGTTGAATAATATGTACATAGTATAACAAAGTTATTTCGTCGCTGTTTATCTGTCCCAATGTAATGATGTATGCTTAGATCTTTAAAAGGAAATAGGCAATGGATTTAAAGTCTTTTTTTATATACCTATAGAGTGGTTCTCAAAAAAGGTTTTAGTATATAATTAAGTTTAACACAAAGCTTGCGAAGCCGCCAGCGGAAAGCTAATTACAATATAAGATGCAAAATGTTATGGTATAAACTTCTGTATTCAGATAACATTGGCAATTGTAATGCTGTGAAAACAGTACACAGTCTACATGTTGTAAATTCACGTAGAACGTTACATGTAGTGAATTTGCGAGGTAATTCATGCAAGGAACTCAAGTTTAGCTGGAATTACCTTCTAGGTAACGCTACATGTGGGCTCAAGTACCTCACTGCTCACATAATGAAGCTGAAATGATCCTTACATGCTACATTTTAATCTATGAAGGTTGTGGAAAGTGTGTGAGGGATAAACAAGGGATAAACAAGGGATAAATAATAGTTCTTATGCAAAGGTTACGGTATCGTAGGATAAATAATAGTTCTGACGTATAGTTTACGGTATCATAAGCACTGTTTTTCACGCAGTCGAGGGTTTAAAACTGACACTTAAAATCCAGTTACAAGTTTCATTAAAAGTTATAAAAATGTATAAGTTGGAGATATAGAGCCATTTTATACGTAATTACATTGAAGATGATTTATAACTTAGATAAAAAACATAGGCTTATATACTTTGGTCTCAAATAAGTATCAACAGGCAGCTTTTATATAGGTCACTGTTAGTTCATTGAAATGTTACATTTTTTAGGCCTAACCTCGCATTTTTTAGAGGACGCAATTTTGTTTTTTTGATATGTAGGGGGGGTCAGTGTGAAGCTAAAACCAAGTTTGTGGGGTTGCCACCCTTGTCCCACGGCCGCCATCTTGAAAATAGCGGTTGGAATGATTTTTACGATATATCTCTTAAACTATTTATTTGATAAAAAAATATCGTTCACATTATTTGTTGCAAATTAAATTCTCTACAACTTTGGTCCAGTAACTTTTTGTCGTAGAACTATAAATAAAAAAGTCATAAGCGAAAATGTTCAGAAATTAGAGATGTTTATATTTTTCAATAAAACTTTTTTTTATAATTTTACGAAGAAATGATATTAGACCATTTTTGTAGATTGTTTTTCGAGGAACAACTTTTATATACAACATTTTTTCATTAAGTCAATAGCTAAGGTTTTACAGCGCTCAGAAGTGAGTACTATTTTTCAGTAGTAACTATACATAATATATTAGCTATTGGCTCTTTTCCCAGACACCACAATAATGGAAGCACACTGCAGAACATTTCAGCCCAGCTTTTCGACGTAAAAAAAACGCGCTTCCAGACTCTATCTCCTGGGTGGTGGGGAAAAGATTCAATAATTAATTATTAATAATATTGCAAAATTAATTATTAAAAATATTATAATAACAAAAAAAAAAAAAACAATTACTGATGACAAATTATTATTAACACACATAATATAAGTATACTGTATAGATCAGAGTACTGAAAATTAGTACTCACTTCGGAGCGCTGTAAAACCTTAGCTATTTACTTAATGACAAAATGTTGTATATAAAAGTTGTTCCTCGAAAAACAATCTACAAAAATGGTCTGATATCATTTCTTCGTAAAATTATAAAAAAAAGTTTTATTGAAAAATATAAATATCTCTAATTTCTGAACATTTTCACTTATAACTTTTTTATTTATAGTTCTACGACAAAAAATTACTGGACCAAAGTTGTAGAGAATTTAATTTGCAACAAATAATGTTACTCAATGTTTTTCATCAAATAAATAGTTTAAGGGATATATCGTAAAAACCATATCAACCGCTATTTTCAAGATGGCGGCCGTGGGACAAGGGTGGCGACCCCACATACTTGGTGATAGCTTCATACTGACCCCCCCTACACATCAAAAAAATAAAATTGCGTCCTCTAAAAAATGCAACCCCAAATGTAACTTTTCAATGGAGTATGTATAGTGTAAGGAATTTTGAAGAATCAAAGCGAGGGCGTGGCGCTAGTTGTCTCATAAATTTGTAGTTAATACATTTTCTTCATAATTCTATGAAACGCAGCTGTGTACTGCTAATCGATTTATAATTACTAATTAGCACCGTACGTATAGCGTTGATGAATTATTATAGCTCAATATTAATTAAATAATATCGAAGTGTAATACTGATTCTATTTTTAATTGTACTAAATTTCCTATAATAAAATTTAAGATGGTATGGGAATGCATAGGTAGTGAAGTAAAAATACATTTTTAAATAAATACAAAAATGGTTCAGAAAAATCTTCATTCTTCAGCGCTCTGAGTTATTTTATCTATGCTTTTTTAAATTAGGTACATTCTAAGCGGGCTATTAAAAGCAAGAAAAAGATAGATACCTAATTGTCTGTGGTTCGCATTTTACTACGAAGCGTAGAACATTACAACGTAGACGTGACTAATGGCATTCGTGCGAACTCAGTCGAGAACTGGAAATGAAGTTTTTCTACAAATTACAAAGAAACACAATATTTTTAAGCATCTTGTATAATTTAAGAATTATATTTAAGAGAATTTCACAAAATGGCGTAAGCAAAATCGACGAATGTTCGCGGTATCCTTACAGATTATATACAAAATTTGAATTTCGAACGTACCTATTCTCCTTTTATTATTCTTAGTTTTCTAACTTCAACCAGTTCACAGCTCTCACAATTCAAATTAAATGTTGAGTTGTTGCCAGTAAAAACTCATTGAAAAGTTAATAAAACGCAAAGGGTTGTTAGTTAAAAATATAAAAGTCGGTAGCGTGCTTAATCACTTACTCTCCACACACTGTCCCACTTACCTGCTTGTGACAGGCTCTTTAATAGGTCATTGCTTATTTATAGAAATGGATATTTGTGACGCTTTGAAAGGTTATCCCAACTTCATAAAGTATAAAAAATATAATGATTTAAATCGCCGTAGTTCAATATCTGTAGATCTTTTACAGGATAGATAAATTCTCATACCTAACTCCGATAAGAAATAAAGTCCTAATGAAAATGTTTGAAAAAATTACGTGTTCTAAGATAGCTAAACTAAATATCTGGTTTAAACAGTACGAACTAACACTATATGCAGTCATATAAAATCGTGTAAAAATGAGAATTTTAAGCTTATAATCTTCAGACGTTGAAGTACACTTTCAAAGTATCGTCTTCATTTACAAATTGGTTTTTATTATCTGTAGAATGTATTAAAAAAGTGAAAACATTAATTCAATGTTATAAATTTAATTTTCTTTTACGATTCAATTACAGAGAGAGCGAGTTTTGTAAGTTCAATGCAAATTGCGAGAATCTTGATGAAGCGAGATGGAGAACTTTTGAAAAAAATTAAAAGAGTTTCCCGCGCGACCGTTGCGCACTTATAACTCCAGTTTGTTTTTAATGAAATTTAATGCATTTTTGGATGGAAACTGTTCTGTATGTAAATTCTGTTTTTTAGCGGCATTATAGAAAAGTAAAATTAGGAAAAGGTAAGTAATAAAACGTGTTCGCACATTATAAGTACCTATAACCTGAAAAATAAATAAGAAATATACAATTTCGGTCTATCCTGATAGAAATATGTATACATTTCAGTTCAGCCAATAAAACAGTTTGTTAGATAGGCCTCTAAAAATGATTTAATTTTAGGTTAAAATTAAAAAAAAGACACTCACATATTGTTATTTTTGTATGTATTAATCGTATTATAATACGTATACGGCAGATTTATAGATGGCAGTAGGTAATGGTACACCGAAATTTATATGAAAGGCAAAAATTTATTGCTAAATAATTCTCATGAATTCTTTCACTAGTATAAAAATCCAATTTTTCCAACACTAGGCTCACGTACAAGGTCGTATCTGTGAGTAAAACCCAATAAAAATTCCCGTTGTGTCGATTTGCATCCGTCCCCAACCGATCGTAAAATTTCTAGAAATTTATTGGGCCTGGAAATGTAAAAAATCTCCGTTCACATTCGTATAAAGATTGAAATTAACTATTTCAATAAGTTTATCGTATGTTTATAGCGATTACCATAAATGTCGAGGAACATTTTCAACCAGAAGCAATAACTACGACTATACTGATCAATCAGGTTTGTAAGCCACCATAAAATGTACAAAATCATAAATTCTCGTAAAGTTAAAGACAATCTTCCAATATCAATCAGTGGGTTGGCGCGTCCTCGTAAACTTAAATTCACCAACATTTACGACCAGAGACAATTTATGGGGTGCGCTCTGTGGGATAATATTGGTTTTGGTCAAACATGGCTGAAATACGTTACGGTCTGAATTTCTGATTGGGATACGGATTTAAAAGTTGGGAGATTAATGCTCAAACAAGAATGTACATTGTCCCAAAATTAACCTAAATACATTGAGGGGACAAAAGTTATCACAAGTTTAACGCGTCCCACAGTAAATACTGGTTTTATAAATGAAGACTGATCATTTATGAGTTTATAAATTGTACATTTCATACAATTAGCATGAAAGAACTTACAATTGAATTACAAATTAAAAATAATGAATTCAGAAAATTAAAGACTAATATATATATTTCTATTGAAGATGTAAAATATTAATTTTTATTATTTACTACGGCAAATATTAGTTTCAAAGGGCTTTTATATAAAAAATGTATATTTTGATAACTCTTTTACGATAACTAGGTGTGTATAAAATCGTTTCGAGTAAACTCATGTCATGATTTCCGATGAATTTTAACTCGTAAGCTGATGAGACCATGAATATGTACTGTAGTGAAACAAATATTACTAGTGGTTAATTAAAATAGCACGGACGCATGGATTTGAAATTTCCAATCATCGATTTGATGAAGTACGTGTTAGAGATGGCCCTTGTATTTGATGGGAAGGTTGAATTTTATGTCGTTGTAACAATGCTCACATTAATTGGAGGAACACGATTTCAAATCTATATTTTATGCAAATAATTAATTGGATGGGTATTGGATTCTATGCTACAAATTATTATTTAGCACAGGAACCTCATTTAGCTACACATAGGTAGTAAGTATATACCTTGTTTGTTTTTACTTCAACATTGGATGTTGGATGTACAGTTTTCACTTTCCAACAGGGATAGTTAAGTATTGTTTTTCTCTTTATTAGAAAATTGTTACATCTGCCAGTAGTTCATTAATAATAAATATTAATCTCAATACGAATCAATATTATTCTACTGATCATAGTGTAAATTTATGGCTACCGCAATATTTATACCTCAAGAAAATTCCGAAGCGAAAAATATGTTGAATGTGCCGAATAATAAAGGCAATCCCATAAACTCTGGCGGGGGATAAACAAGGTCACATGGAGAGGTAACGATTGCTCCATAACATGCTAAATATCCGACAGAATGGCGGCATTGATTGCGGAATTTAATTAAAGTCCAGCTCACTGAGACTGATTCTAATGAGTCAAAATGTTAAATCGTATTTGCATATTGTTTGTTATGTCTTAGATTTACTGGTTGGTTATTAGTATATTCAAAATTGTATTATTTGACAGTAATTTAAAGTATACATAAATTCTCTCGTCAATTCAATATTTAAGTTCAATATACAAATCTTTTAGTTTGACTTATACTATCTAGGAATAACTTACAAACGTTAAAATACTGCTATTGTAAATATTAAATAAGTCGGAATTAGGCGATCTATTTTTAGCAGGAGTCAGGGGTCCTTTGATAATAAATTAATATATTAGTAATAATACCCACGCAGTACCTGTGTAAGCGATGTTAAGCAGAAGATATTTGGGAAAGGGCAAATGATGATAGCGCGTAAGCAGGTATAAGTAAGCGGGATTAATTCGGGTTCTGTACGGAAACCTCGAGATTGAGGCAAAATATCAAACATTATCAGAGTTTACTTGGCGAATATTGACATTATTTTTTACTGGCTAATAGACCGGGAGATACTGACACAAAATTTCGAGTCATTTGTAACAGGATGGCGGTTCTACAGGGTTCTTAGTACGCAATGACAAAAAGAAAAATGATGGTGTGAACGCTGGTACTGGCGGCTTAGTCGCGTGGGCGTTAGTCGAACTCATCGGAAAATAGCGAAAGTCAAACGATTTGTACAACAGTATGGCACTTATTTTTCCTGTAAGTTTGAGGATCAACGAATATAAATACAAAATTTCAAAGATCTAGGTGTTGGAAATCTTCACTTATATAAATTAATAATAAATTTATTTTTCAAGTATGACAGCACTTTTTCCCCCTACTAGAAGTATGGCAAATATAATAATGGTCACATTTTATCAAATACTCTCCAAAAAGCCAAATGCAATACTGGTACAAAAAGATAGGCGAAATAAAAAAATTTTGCAGATTTTCGGCGGTATGGCGACCATTTGGAATCGTCCGAAAAGTATGGCATGGCGATTTTCGTAAATGGCTGCACGACGATGGTTACCTGTGCAAAAGTTAGCTTGGTACAAATGGTTGAATAATTGTTTTTTTTAAATCAACACATTCGCGTCGGTATGGCGGGCTGTAAGTCATACCGGAAAAGTATGGCATGACACTACCGCCTACTTCTTTTTTATGGGCTATCGGTAAATTCTAAAATTTTTGTGTTACAAATCGTTTGACTTTCGCTATTTTTCCGACGAGTTCGACTAACGCCCACGCGACTAAACCACCGGTACCAGCGTTCACACCATCATTTTTCTTTTTGTCATTGCGTACTAAGACCCCTGTAGAACCGCCATCCTGTTACAAATGACTCGAAATTTTGTGTCAGTATCTCCCGGTCTATAATGCTTTATCCTTAATCTTTATATTGTTTGTATAGGTATATCAATTATGAAAAAAAAAAAGTTTTTATCAATAAATATTTCACCCATAGACAAAGTGTAGGTATCACGTTTGTTATCCACAAACAGTAATGCTGGAATTTGGAAACTATAGCAGATGCCAGATACTCTCTTATTCAAAGGTATTAGGAAAACAGAACTGAAGGATTGTCTCATCCCCTTCGCTCACCGTTTGATACTCGATAAATTCTGAATAGGTACAGCTTCTCAGTGGGTGTGGTTACTTCCATGCGAGTTTGACCCAATTCGTGCCGATGCATGCTCAACTGACACTTACAGATTTAATGCGATCCACACATGATGGTTACACATTTTTTAGTATAAATCTTCGCCTGTAAATGTAAACATCGATGATCGATTTTTTTCTATTCTTTATAAATTTATATTTATATGTCATGTCTTTTTAATACAATGCTTTTCAGTTTTCAATGAAGCTATTGCTCAATCTGCTTGAAATATTGTAGAGAAAGAGCTGCGTGGGTGTGTGTTTGGTAACACTTTCATACGGGATCCATTGAGTGGGCGTTAGAACAGACAGCTGGGTGATTTTTATTATGGTCTTAGTCTTTTAGTTAACTAGATTTTAAATGAACCTAGTTAATAACGTATTCGCTATGTTTTTAGTCTTTGTAGTAGGACTATATTCTATGTAACATTAATGAGTGACGTCAGAAGTAGATTCGTAGCAAACATAATAATTAAACTTCAGTCTTACCTTTTTTAATAATGATCTTATACTTTTTAAAACCATTACGAACCATTATGACAATGTAATATTATGTACATTGAATACTTTTTGTCGAATTATAGTTACGCACCTCATATATATGTTTGCTATCTGTGGTTTTCCAGCTACCACAAAATGTTATACATCTTGTCCATTCCCCACTATTACTTGTTATAGTGGGGCGATTTTTCACGTTAAACTTTATGTGAGTTGGCGCGAAACTACTGGATGTCATTTGTTTCAATTTGGAAATCGTAGTTCCTTTACACGTTTGCCTTTTTTGTTTGGTATTAAAGTGAGTTGTTAAGTTAGCATTTTTTTAAATTAATTTATAAATACTTTATTGACTTAAAGATAAAATAAAAAATACAAACACAACTTAAATATCTTAATCTTAGAACAATTAGCGGTCTTATCGCTAAGAGAGAGAGAACTTGCAAGGTTCTCTGGAAGAAATCGCTGGAAGAAATCAATATTTGAGTATCAACAAAATTTACAGTTACTTAGTATATTATATTAAATCTTCATTGCGTTCGAATGAAAATTTAAATAGACTTGTTCGGTTGTATTTTAATTTTTAACCTTGACTTCCCATTTTCCACCACTAGTACTATGTGAAGCTGATATGCTGATAGATCTTGCCAAAAAAATTTAAATCCATTAAATTATTTGACCATATAACCATTGTCTCGAATCGATAAAGCTTGTTATACAAGTGATATAAACAGAAGTTTATGGTCGATCTTCCAAGGCATAAATTAAAGAGGTCAATTCGATTGTTTACCGCCCACCCCGTTTGTGGGAAATTCACATGTAGGTGGCATTTTTCCCGTTCTAATGTTACATAATATCTTTGTGAGTAATTAAATTAGTAACAGACGTTTCGACGACTGATATGATAGTACGATACGTAATACAGAAAGAAAAGGTCTATTTTCCTCAATAATCGTTGTTTCTATTACTACTATTGGATATGATTGGTTATCTTATACCTACAAGAAAACCCACAGCGAATGAAGAAATTGTGATATAGGGCAAAGAAATATTATGTTTTGTATACGCAATTCATATGTTTACTACATCGTACACATAATATTACAGCCTGTATGAACATACATTTAGTTTGACTCCTACTTAAAATCAATTACTTTTATACTCAAGCGATAGAACATTTCCTGAATCAATAGGGTTACATCATTTTTACAGAATTCAATGCTCTCCTTATATTCGTATTACGATCGATATGAACATTGGAAAATGTTGGGCACTTGCAACCAATTTAACATCATACAGTCGATATCGGTTCTACTACGTATTTAGTACATTCAAAAATCACGGGTAGTTGAAGTTGACCTAAATAAAATTTAACCAAAATGATTGGAGACAAAATGCCATCTCACGTTCAATGGATTGTAGCGCTGCGAGCGCTTGTTCATTAAATATAATTAAATTTTCAACCCCCATATTATGATAATTACGTCAAAGATTTCAGTCTTTGAACAGAATTTAGCTTTTGCTTTGCTACACTAGAACTATGTAATTAAGGATGGTTTAAGGTACGGGCGCGATCTCGTTTTATTTATTTTTTACCTTTTAATCTTTCAGTTTAAAGCATTGTGTAAATAGTTTTGAAGTAAAACTTGTTTAGGCTAGTTTAGCGCGTAGGCAATGTCGCATCATGACAATACCATCACGTCTTGGGTAAGGCGACGATTTTGGTATCTTTAAATATGGCCAAAGAAGTTTCAAGAAATTTTCAAACAAAAAAAGAATCACGTAGAAACCTCGGTGTAATCGGTGTACATACATAAAAAAATAAATATATACCGGCCGAATTGATAACCTCCTCCTTTTTTTGAAGTCGGTTAACAAAAAGCAAATATTTTGTGACGTCGATATCAAAAAATGTCGTAAAAATAAATTTGAAATATTTTGAATGCAGCACTTTACAGCATAAACATTTTTGTATAACGCTTCGAGTCGAGCTAGTAACTAAAGTTTAATTTTTAAAATCGCACCTGCCGTTCCTGCTTTGAAAATAAAATACAAATATTTTTCATTTAACAATTGCCAGATTGTCGTTCTGTATTAGGTATTTGTATTAATTAATGTAGTAGATTAGGAATTTTCCTAGATGCAAAAAAAATATTAGTAGATTTCTATGATAATTTTGAATCATGAAAAAATTAAAGAATTATTTCAAGCCAGAAAGGTCTGCAAAAGCTGTTGCTAATTAATTTGCTTTATAGTCGTCGGTTTTCTAATGAGAACCCTTCATTTTCAAGGCTAGAGTAGACGTATTGAACGTGCTCTATCTGAGTTATCTTCTTTCTTTGTAGTTTTAGTAAGTTCATAATATTATGCAATTATACTTTTATCCTAAAAGTAATAACACTTTCAAACTGTTCTTTGACAGATTATTACGAAATCTCAAACACGGTTTTTTCTCAGGAATAATAAAACGTTATAACCAGTAAAAATGTTCAGCTTTTTACATTTCCATATCGCCTACGTAATAGAGAGCAAGTTGTAACCTCGAATCGACTTATCCACCAACACGAAAGCTGCACAATATTTACGTTAAAATCTCTGGCACGAATACTATAAGCCGATAACCGATATTAAAAATCAATTGCAAATAAAAATAAGCTCGTTTAAGCTAGCTTATTTTCATGTTTTTAAAAAGATCTTTTATAATTATTGTAACAAATATTTACTGATTGTTGTTTTGTATTAATATAAACAGGTCTTATAAAATATGAAAATATTCAAAAGTCGAGATTGAAAATAATTCTGTAGGGTGTAACTTTGTGCAGTTCATTTAAAATTCTGGCTATAAAGCACATTTCAATTCCTTGAAGAACAATAATTATAGCTTGCAGAACTGTAGCTTGCAGAATAATTTTAAGCAACGCTCTACATGTCAAGTCGTACGTCTGAATGGTTAGACTGTGTAATAAGTGATGAATATCATCAGCGTTCGATTCACTATCCGACAAAGACGAGGAAATTTTGAAACATTTCAGCTTAAATATGGGGGTGGCGTGAATGGCAAAGCCAATATTCGGGCAAGCTGTGCATGATATTAAATTTTCAATTAAACTGTGAAACATTGGCCTTGCTTATTAGATGTAATAATTTATCGTGTCACATTTTGCATATTCCCACTGATCTTGTTACACGATTTTGAACCTAAAATACATAGTTATTTAAGAACAAACATCAGTCTCTATTGAGGTCAGTTTATGAACTGTCGGAAAGATTTTCTTTCAATTAAAGTAAAGAGTTGTTTATTGGACTTCGAAGTCTTTGTCCCTCTGGCGCCGTAATTCGAGAACAACTGAAGAAACTTTCTAAAAGCTGAATTTAAATCATTAAGAAAGGATTTTTATATGTATTTATTTTGCATTATGTAACTCTACTCAAATTAATAGGTAGTACTTAAGTTAGTAGGTAGTACTATTATTTTAGAATGACGATGGGCGACCGAGTACCTAGAAGTGCTGCATAATTATTTCTTACCTAATTCTAAGCAAACTGAATTAATCATACTGATAATGTGATAATAAAAGTCATGTATCGGACAATTTAAAAGACAGTACATTTTGCATAATATATTTTAGTCGGCCTGATATTGGATCGGCAGCCAATACCGGCACAGAATAAATAAAGCTTTGTTCAATTGTATAATGTGGATCTCTTTTTATATTGACAATCTGCCTTAACGATATGTTAGTGGTTTTAAATAAATGAAAAGACGATGATGAAGAAGCCCTCTGAAGAAAGAGCGGAAAACACGTGAAGATTGTGAATAGATTATTGTTTACCGGTTTTAGAAAAGCTAAACATTTTTGCCTATAAATATATTATATTCATTAGTATGGCATGGCAGGCAAGCATGGCTCATAACATGGGAACCAAATTCACTATTACATGCAAAGCAAATGGTAACTAAAGCCCTAAAGCTAAAGCACTAAAGCCCTTGTATCATTTTTTTGGGAATAAATGTGTTTCTATTTCTATTTCTATTTCTATTTCTAAAGGGTGAATAGATACTACTCAAGTCTATTACTGTTAAAAAACTTCTAGACAGCAAAAAAAAAACTATAATTTGTTAAAATCATAATATACACATACAGTTTTGCATACCTACAGTTACAGGGGTTACAGGGGTGAAAATATACAAAACATAATTGTTATTGATTTGCCTCAGATTTTAAACACGCTTGTCCTGACATATCTGACAGTTGTTTCTAAAATTAGTTGACATAGACACAAAATTTCTCATATATTTTCGCTCAGACATCTCCAATGTTAAATATGCTCTCAGTCCGCGTCTGGGCGGGCGATGCCCTTTGTCCCGCATGCTTAGCCCCGACTTCCTCGTCTGTCTGAAATCTAGTTTGTGAACATTAACTTTGTTTCAAACAAGATGCTCTGCTACCCTTTTATTTACAATTTTATTAGCTAGTACAATTTTATTAGCTAGTAAAATCTTCTTTTTATTCGCTTTATAGAAGTTTAATCAAAATGTAAATAAGAAATTATTTGTAGCTTTTTAGATAAATTCATTTATGGGGTAAAAGACAATAAATAATATATTATTTATCCTGTACCTAATGTGATATTCATCAATCAAGTTCGATAAGTCGTGTAGGTAGGCGTTAACTTATTTACCTACATTATAATCTTATATTTGTGCGACCTCCGCATAGACTAGAGTAGATAATTTTTGAAACAAAAAAAAATCGCAGTCGGATGAAACCCATTAGAAAAGGAGGGAAATATGATGAAAATAAAAGGAAAAATAAATTACGGTCAATCCGAGTTCAGGAAGTGGGAGGGGGAGCTTTTAAAGCCGATACAAGAGAAGATATAGAGTTCGAGAAGTGTGCCTGATGAGTTGACTTTGCCATTGAACTTTTTCCGTAGGACTTGTAGTTTTGTCGGAAATCGAGAGTAACCATTTTTTGCTCTTAAAAGCTCCCCCCTCCCACTTCCCGAACTCAGATTGACCGTAATTTATTTTTCCTTTTATTTTCATCATATTCTCCTCCTTTTCTAATGGGTTTCATCCGACTGCGATTTTTTTGCACTTTTTATTATTTTTAAAGGGATCTACCCCAGTTAAGCAAATAAATTTCTAGTAAATTTTATATTCCATGAGTTTTATTTAAATTTGTGTTAAAGTTGTATTGGTTTTTTTCTACATTAAAATACGTTAAGACCCACTTTTGTATAAAATATAATTGATAGGCTTTATAATTTAGGATTATATATTTATTTTCAAACTGACGGCACCTGACGGCTTGCATCAGTACATAGCTAACTCTATTTTTTGCTAAACTGCTAATATTAAAGCAATTTTTAGTTAAAGACGGAGGCCTTCCTCTTTATCTGAAAATATCAAATCTTTATTTGATTGTTTGTTTCTTAATATTTAACCCAAAGAGTTTCACACCGTTTTCATAAAATCCTTTACTACTGGAAAGCTACCGAACATTCATTCCGATGCATTATTTAATATCTAACTGCCCAATTATCAAAGACTTGATTCATATCTATCTCTCAGCTCTCTATTCTACTAATGGACAAATAAATTAAATTATACGAGAAACGCGTGTCTTCTACATAGAAAATTAATTTCATATCAAGGACGATTAGGGAAAAGGTACTTTGTCGAGTTAGCAATGCAAAATGGATTACGTATTGTCGGATTATGAAGATGAAATTTAATTTACATAATAGCTTAATATGTTCGTATTTTATTTTTTATTTTGATATTAGGCTTTTGATCGGGGAATATATCATAAAAAATCTATTGTCTATTTATTCTAATATCTACCTACCTAATAATCGTTCAAATTACTGTATTTCATCTTTAGACTCCAATTTACATACCTTATTATTTTTCAAGAGGTTAAAACAACAAATTATAGCAGTTGTACATGGTTGTACGAAGCAATTCAGTTCAAAGCTTAGGAATCCAACGTTTAAATTAAAATACAGAAACTGGAATGTGCGCTGGTTCATATTCCGTGATATTATAAACGGTCAGGTTAATGTTGTAGGTGATCTTTTGAGTGTGCAATAAAGTCTACTATTAAGTATATTAGTAGTCTTTATTTTTGAATACTTACCTTCATGGTACCTTTTCCCTAGCTCGAATCTCGATTAGCTAGCTCTACATTTATACAACACAGAACGCTTTTAAGATTAAATTTTAGTAGATTATTTAGAATGAATGCGGATGGAGGGAAATTCTAATAAAAATTAAGTAAAATTACCTAGCCGATAGTAATATAAACATTTCCACAGTATCTTAAAATAATCCTCTGGTGGAATTAATATTCGGAATTCTGCCAAATAGACCGGGAGATACTGACACAAAATTTCGAGTCATTTGTAACAAGGATGGCGGTTCTACAGGGGTCTTAGTACGCAATGACAAAAAGAAAAATGATGGTGTGAACGCTGGTACCGGTGTCTTAGTCACGTGGGCGTTTGTCGAACTCGTCGGAAAAATAGCGAAAGTCAAACGATTTGTAACACAAAAATTTTAGAATTTACCGATAGCCCATAAAAAAGTAGTAGGCGGTAGTGTCATGCCATACTTTTCCGGTGTGACTTACAGCCCGCCATACCGACGCGAATGTGTTGATTTAAATAAAACAATCATTCAACCATTTGTACCAGGCTAACTTTTGCACAGGTAACTATCGTCGTGCAGCCATTTACGAAAATCGCCATGCCATACTTTTCGGACGATTCCAAATGGTCGCCATACCGCCGAAAATCTGCAAAAAATTTTTATTTCGCCAAACTTTTTGTACCAGTATTGCATTTGGATTTTTGGAGAGTATTTGATAAAATGTGACCATTATTATATTTGCCATACTTCTAGTAGGGGGAAAAAGTGCTGTTATACTTGAAAACTTAATTTATTATTAATTTATATAAGTGAGGATTTCCAACACTTAGATCTTTGAAATTTTGTATTTATATTTGTTGATCCTCAAACTTACAGGAAAAATAAGTGCCATACTGTTACAAATCGTTTGACTTTCGCTATTTTCCGACGAGTTCGACTAACGCCCACGCGACTAAGCCGCCGGTACCAGCGTTCACGCCATCGTTTTTCTTTTTGTCATTGCGTACTAAGACCCCTGTAGAACCGCCATCCTGTTACAAATGACTCGAAATTTTGTGTCAGTATCTCCCGGTCTAAAAGCACTTTATGTCATTAATTTTTAACATGAAACTTTACAATTTTGATAAGCAGATGTGAGCCGATTTTCAAGTCGTTAAAAAGAAATTGGGTCAAATGGGGTCGAGGTCACACCAGTAGGGTTACTTTTAGTATTATTCTAACTTAACAATTTTTATTTCTATTCGCAATGTGTTTTTTATACTGGGGTTATAATGATTGCTTATTAATTATATTTAATAGAAATCAGTTTTGTTATAATAATTAAATAAACATCGATGATAAATTAATGTAAAATCTATTTGAATGGTTTGATGTATAAATGCTAATTTCTGGTTTAGTTAGTGATTTATGAGTCAATTAGTCTTTATAGGGTTTTGTTATGGGGTCTATAAAAATGCGCAACGTTACAATTGAAGTATTACAATTAATATTATGTAGGTATAATCATCAGATAGTATCCTTATTTTAGCAGTATCTATCGTTTTCATATAATTTCCTAATAGTTTCGAAGGGTTCTTGAAATAGTTTGATAGCCCTAACTCCGTAGTCAAGGTGTTTTCTCACACGATAGCTTATCAAGTCACGTTCAACTCACTCGATTGCATCCCTTGTCTTTTATGTTCTAGATTGTTCCAAACTTACTTAATACTAATTGGACATGTTTAGAAAATTTACGCTTGTTTTCTTTTTAATCGTGAAAATTGAATTGGCTAAATGTGATCGCTTTATATTTTTTACTATACATTTTGCAGTATTAATATTATTTAAGAAGATAAAGTGTGTTTTGTAGTTATAAACATTAACGATAAAATAATTGTAGATCGGAATCTGGAATTTATACTACCTAATATTATAAATCTGAAGAGTTTGTTTGTTTGTTTGAACGCGCTAATCTCAGGAACTATCTACTGGTCCAATTTGAAAACTTATTTCGGTGTTAGATAGCCCATTTATCGAGGAAGGTATAAGCTACCTATATATCATCACCCTAAGATAACAGGAGCGGAGCAATGCGGTTGAAACCGCGGGGCACAGCTAGTACCTAATCTAGAATCTAGAAGCGTAAAAATAACAATTTAATACAATCTAGATTCTAGATTGTATTAAATTGTTATTTTTACGCTTTGCTAAGGAATACAGGAATACATATTCACAATTGCAGTTTCCCATCATACTACATCTATACCCTACTACTATAATACTACATCCATATTATTTCGAAAGTTTTAACGATGTAAATATTTCACAACGTTCAATCCATCGTGAAAGCTATTGATCCGGACCTTTGTAGGCTAGATAGATATTTTAGCTTTTTTGCGCGGCTCGGAAAAGGCTTGATAGTCATAAATATTCAGAATCCTGACATCGCTTGCTTTGTAGTAACCGTTTTTTAGACTAAAACCTGCATATAATTAGCAGAAGGACTGTGTCATCGATTAAAATGAATAGAAATTAGGATTGCTATTAGCCCATTTTTTGTGTAATAAATATAGACACATACAATTATGTTGAATTTATGGAAATATGTTGTTATGTTATTTTACATATTATATGTTTGGCATGTTTTTAGAAAAAAAAAAAAACGAAAGAAAAAATGAAAGTCATTATCTTTTAGCTTTGCTTCATTACTTATACGAGATGGCGTTGTATAAAATATTCTGTACTAAAATATTATGTATTTGAATCTTTTTAAATATCAGGAGAAAGCTAGAGATATTTCTATGGCATACATCAAAAGGCATTAACCGAAGTAATTTACTTCACAAAAGCCTACTTGAAAAATTCGCAACTCAGTATAAATGCGTAGTAACCATTCTATGAGCTTTCCAATGCATACAAAGCACATTATCATTTATTTAAATTTATTATCCTTTTAGCTATATAAAAGCACTCCATGTAAATTGAATATTTTTTGCAAACAGCCCGCCCGCGTTTCCGGCCTCAAGCCCTCATTGTTTTAAACACAACGAAACAGCGGCGGAACGTTTAACGCGTGTGTTTCAAAATTCGTGAATACGTAATTTACGGCTTTTAATTTTATTGTTATAACGTGTTAAATTACTTATTTTAATCGAAATTTAATTTAATTATCATCGCGACGAAATATAATAGGCCATTAAATTGGTACTTTATTAATTTTCAGGTATTTTTATTACACATACGAGAGTATGCAAATTAAGTTTTGACGACGGAAGAATTTGGGAATTATATTTTACTAGTTACCTTGCTTGGATAGATACTGATCTTTTTGAAAAAATATGGGAAGTTGGGTAGCAAAGACACTCAACCATCAATCGATTTCTATGAGCTTGGTTATTATGGAGCTCTACGTCTATTGCAGACTTGCATAGACATATGATATTATGAAGTTAGTAGGACTAATTATATTTGTGTTTACATTTAATTGTGGAGTAAATAAAGTAGGTAATAAACTTATTCAATGTGAAATGAATGAAAATGAAATTAATGCAGTCAAATACAAATTGGGAAAATTTGAACATAGAGTTTATATCAAAATAAATTATACTTACTTTCTAATTAGATATTATAACTATATACAGGGTGTCCCACTATTGGTATACTAAGCGCGAATAGACTTGTAGTTTTGCATACACTGATCACTTAAAAAATACTTACAAGTTTACAACTACAAAATCAGTCAAAAATTTTTTGCTAAATTTTTCCTGAAAATCCATGTTTTCTTCTTTAGCTTCGCGCAGCTAGCATATACCTACGGCTTCGCTAATGTGAGCATTTTGTCTATGAAAACATAATCTTAAACGATAGGTCACGTGCTGGTTGTAAATTTGGGTGGGTTGCTTATTACGGGTGTACACAAAGAGTTTTAAGAATTCATCTATTTGGAAAAAAATGCGTCTGGAATTTTATAAGTATTTTTTATAAACTCAGCGTATGTAAAAGTATAACCTTTGAGCTTAGTATACCAACAGTGGGACACCCTGTATAATATAATAACTAGAATGTAATAATAGATTTTTTAAAATAAAGAATTTATTTCTTACAGATATACACAGAATACCTACAGATTACAGAAAACTTCAAATTCTGGAAAATAACGGCACGAATTCAAAAGACAGGTGCAACGAGAATTCACACGTTCCAATAATTTTTGTATAAAAATTTCTAAACCGATTTCTGTGAAGCAATATGCACAGAAAAGGAATACGGTAATATGTCAATGTGATCAAAGTAGAGCTCGTTTCGAACGTGCAGAATTCTCTGATATTTCCAGCGATAGTTTCTATTAAAATTTTTACTTTCAATTTCTGTTGCGTGTTAAGATTATAGACCATTGATCTAATGTTGTTTAGACTGACATTTTAAATTTCATAAATTAAAACGTAAATGTGATTTAACTTGGTTACTAGCCATTATTCATAGTGTAGGAAAAATACAGCTTACATAAGACGATAATGATGTGAGCAAGTAACATCATTATCCAGGCTTTTAACTACATTTATAAAACAAAAGCATTTAAAAGGTTACTCCTTAGCGTCGATCTTCTGTGCTAAAATGGTTTTATCCCGCTGCGAACGGGCTCATTCAAGACTCCGTCTTCATTGCACTTTCAAAATATATTTTCTTGAGAGTCTTTGCTCACTGCCAACTTCAGTGGGATAGTGATTATACTAATGGTGAAATCGTAATATTGTATTTGTACTTTATAGGTCTATTGGTTAAGTCTTTTTCACAACCGCTATCATCTCGTCTTTAAAATTAGGGACTCATGTCTCTCTTAGAAGTGAACATCGTGTTTTTAAATAATAGACTACAGGCCCGTGTTGAAAAAATTATGGGTCATTTGACCCACCACCTGACCTATCTAGAATGATATAAGAGCATAAAATAATAAGATTCAGCACTATGACGTCACTTGTAAGCTGTCCACCTGAGTGCAGATGAGAATTCGAAGGTTCAGGTTGTGATTTTCTCCCCTTGTCTCCATGATTTTTGTACGGCGTTGCGGAATAATTGATTAAAAGTAGTATAGAAATAGTATGACACAGATGCCGTACAAAATCAAATGACCAAATTTACCCCGGCAACTGTCGAAAAATAAAAATAAATTCCGACTTTGTGGACCACCATTTTTGTACGGCATCTGTGTCATACTATTTCTATACTGCTTTTAAGCCATTATTCCGCAACGCCGTACAAAAATCATGGAGACAAGGGGAGAAAATCTCTACCTGAACTTTCGAATTCTCACCTGCACTCAGGTGGACAGCTTACGAGTGACGTCATAGTGCTGAATCTTATTATTTTATGCTCTTATATTATTCTAGATAGGTCAGGTGGTGGGTCAAATGACCCATAATTTTTTCAACATGGGCCTGTAGTCTATAATGGAAAATTTAAAACAAATGTAAAGTTAAAAGTATTTTTTTTCTTATTAATAAGTATTTTTATTCTTAAAAAGTATTTTTACTATTCGTATAGATCCATCATGATTCATGATAACTGATGACGAAATACTGAAATTAATAGACATTTTGAATTTGATCCTTTGCATTTGCAGTGGACCACTACGGCGACTTTACAGTATAATATATTTTTGTAAACCAGGTCATATATTCGTACTAGGAAAAGCGTGCTGTTATGAGCACGCTGCTGTATTTAGTTGTACTAGAATACAGATGCACCAGATGTGAAACACTTGGTTTTTATTCAGAAGTGCTCGCGGAATATGCTGTGTCACGCCTGTGATATATTACTGTATTAGTTCAAACATACATTTTACAGCAGTAAGGTTTTACTTTAAGTTCTGCTATTTCTGAGTTGGACTATGAATAATGTGTGTATATTTAGACTTACGGAAATATTTTTTCTAAGAATTACACTTAGACGTTAGATACCTATTCATTTAAATATATTTAGGTATATTTTTAACGTTCAGTAACACAATTGAAGTTTGTAATAATGAAACGTACAAAAATTATTAATGAAATACCTACTGGATTCCATACATTTTACACCACATATGACGGGACAGGAGCCCAAATTCGTAACCTCGCCCAATCCTATTAAGATAGAGATCAATGGCGAAGTTATTTCTAGGTTCTTCTTACTTTTTCGTATAAATCTTTTTTATCTATATTTTACAGGGTCCTTATGTTGATGTAAGTATAATTTGCGCTTTTAAACAATATTCAGATGAATGAATAAATATTTGAATTTGTGAATCAAATGGAAATAATGTTTGTTTCTTTCCTATCTCTTTTCCACGAATAAATTATTTTTGGATGGCTACATAAAGTCTTTCCTCATTCCTTGACTTATGAGACATGATGGTATCCATAAACTGATATTGAATTTCTTAAACTTTCAGCAAATAGAATTGGAATTGCTCGCATCTTTCCGGGATCTTAAATAAGCCCCTTTTGTGCAGATATTTCAAAGGCTGGCTTTTGAATATTCAGCATCGCGATGTTACATAAATTGTACATTTTGATTTTGGCAAAGGGTATCGGAACGCAGCTGTACGAACTGTTTTGTTAATGAAATTACCTCCAAGTCGTCTACAATCATTCAAGAGTGCAATAGGAATTAGTTGCCTGACTGTTTATTATTTTTTTATGCAACTATTGTAGGGGGGGAGGTAGGAGGTTTTACAGAATTATTTTTCATTTTTATATTTAGAGGAATATATCGATGTTTGGGAAAAGCTCTTTTGCATTACTATCAACATATTGAATACTAGCTGCGACGCGCGGTTTCACCCCCGTGGCTTCATTCCTGTTGGTCGTAGCGTGATAATATATAGCCTATAGCCTTCCTCGATAAATGAGCTATCTAACACCGAAAGAATTTTTCAAATCGGACCAGTAGTTCTCGAGATTAGCGCGTTCAAACAAACAAACAAACAAACTCTTCAGCTTTATAATATGTATTAGTATAGATGAATGAAATAAAAAAAAACTATCTGTTTATCATGTGACTGAATTAAATCACATACTTTTTAATGGTAAAACCATGACAGTAAAACCATTCGATAAATGAGCATCACCTCCCCTCAGAGAAATCGCAATGATACTTGACACCAATTTACTTTGCTATGGTATTGCTTACACGACGTGAATTGTGAACCATTATAGTACAATTTTATTTCACAATACCTGCAATATGAATAAACTAGCATCACCGGGTCTAGAAAATCGTCAACCTAATCCTGTTTCATGTTATGTACCCGAAAGTTTATATAGATTTCGAGAAATGTTTGTTCCTGATTTACGTATAAAGTTCTGAACTGAAATTGCTAAAACTTGGTACCTATGTAGATAGAAAACATATTAGGTATTATACCGAAAACACGGACTAGAAAATATACTTAGCAAAAATTCTGCTATCTAGTCATAACATTTCATGATTTCCTTACACAACCCTCAAAAGAAATAATAAATGTGAAAGAAGAATTTTTATAGATAATTAAGATTTTTTAATACTCGTAATCGTAATAAAGACAGGGCCACGATTCCAACCCACGCTCCTCAATTCGTTTCATTTCCTTCTTTATTACAAACCGCTGAATGTAATAAGGATCCTCGTTTCAGTATGAGGAAAATATTATAATTTATTTTGTGTTAAATTTGTTGTGCGCTGGCCAAGTACGTTTTATAAGTTGCCTCATTATACTAAGAACTTCTGTTTGAAATGTGTTTGGTTGATTGAAAAAAAATATCTGTGTTTGACCTGTATGTACACTATATGCACTGTATGCACAGTATTACAATATTATTTCCTAAATATGGTAATACTGGTACTGGTATATGGGAAGCTTTTAAATCTTTTGACTTTTTTTATAAAAAAAGTATACCGTATTAACTAGATTCTAGAACATACAAGACATAGAAAGAGAGTTAAATAATTGAACCTAAATCAACAACCATTATTTAATTAGCTTTATTCGTAAAGCAATAAGCAGATATATTAAATCGAAGTCTTCTAAATACAAGATTTTCCCGAGTTAAGTTTATCATTAACTCGACCACAATGCAAAGTTTGTCGAATCAATTCCGGTTATTAAGTAAACAATATTAAATGAAATTAAGATTCTGTGAAACTAATTTATGTTCAAGCAATTTTCGCACAGCCCGGTCGACGGAATCAAACAAATTTGAGTCTTATTTTAAGGGGAACGTAGTCTATGAAACTTTGCCTATATTTTATGCTAATGCAGTTTAAGAAAATGGGACATTTGTTCAAAGTTTGCTCCGATGCTCAGATTAAAATATTAAACTTAAATAGCACTTTATTTAAGCGACGTACTAAAACATTATTGACTCTATTTACACAGTATTAGGTTTTATGGCAACATTTTGTTAATGGAATGTCCAGAAGGAACGTGATCTCATAAATGACAGGAGGTTTAGCCTGAAAGGAAAATCTATGACTGAAACAGATTTGCCTGTGCCAATGCATGTGCCTCATAATATGATCATATCTCTCAAGGGAATTCGTTCACTTCCTTCAATAATATTTTTAAATGTGTTGTGTCTGGTTTCTTTTTGGTTTTCTGAAAAATTGAAATAGTCTTTGTTTCATGAGATTTAATGTTTTTATCGTATTTTTCCCCCATACCACATGTAAACATACTAGAGTACATAAAATCTGAGAACTGCTCGACTTGGCATAATTCCAATGTTCTCACAGCTAATAACACCTAGTAATTAATCAAGGGATGCCACCACGGATAGCACGATAATGTAAATTATGTTAATGTGTATGCGAAATCAGAAAAATGCTATGATATCTAAAGTTCACATATATTTTCAACGAAACTGTTTCAAATTCCAATGAATGTGTGTAGGCAATTAAATAATAATTAAATTTAAATTGGACTAACATTAAACAACCTTTATTGCTTAAAACATTTATTTGTTAAGCTACGGGGATTCTTCAGTTAAAGTATAATTCAGTACCTAATTTTATAAAGAAAAAAAAATACATTCACAATTTAGATCTATTTATATTCTTTAGTGTTATATTTTTACAGCACAGAAATACCTACACTAAAAATGAAACGTGTATGTTTATTTGGCTCCATAAAATGTACAATGTCTTTATCGACGACAATTTTTGATGCATGGATCAAAAAATATATTACCGACATAAGACCTTTTCCTTTTCTGTCCTACATCTCATGTTATACTATATTTATATTATATATTTTGCCCTTTTTGAGGAGGCCTGCTCACTAGGAAGGGGATATGACAGCTATTGTGTTTTAAAAATGAACATTTTCCTTTGTTGTTTTTGACACGGCAGTATTTATCAAGATTAACTTTTATCGCTCGCTCTGAGGGCTGTTCAGGAGAGATCGCTTTTTGTATAAATTTAAAGACACCAATTAGTTTCATATTAAATTTTCATTTTTTTTATTTATTAACAATGACTTATAGACTTCTTAATAGCAATTATTCAAATTTCTCAGTAAGTACCTTCCTTATCCTCGAAGAATCGTTTTACGTACAAAGGAGTTAAAACAAAATAAAATATAACCGTAAAATAATATACAAGCGCTTGAAAGGCATTATGATCTGCAATTAGGGCTAACGGCCTTTTATTTATAGCAAGATGGCGCCATAATCTATTTCAATGCGGGGTGAGGTCCTTTGATCGGCAGAGCGTTGTTTTTTCAGGCTTCATAGCACCAAGCGACCTTCCTGAAAATGGTTGTTTAATGACAATAATTTATTTTCAGAGCCATGTAACCGGCCTTTCATTTTTTACCGTGTATTATTTATGTTTCAAACGATTTTGAATAGCGATAGTATTGAATATTGAGAAACACTGACTATCAGGGACAGATTGATTTTACACGACCATACCTACATATGAAAAAAGCCCTATATTATACTTTTGGTATAGAGCTAAAAGGGTTACCAATTACCATTTAGCATGGTTAAATAATTATGATCTAAACGTAATAATTCTTACGATTCTCCTGCATGTATTGTGCTGAAAGTTCTACGGACAAATACTTTGATGCAAGAATGTCAAGCCGTCCGATTAGGGCCCTTCTGGCCTCCTCCACTCAAGCGACAGCTCAAGCCGAGGTTCGTGGTCCCCGTCAAGGGGGGACGCCCTTGTGCATGTCGCTACCAGGGTGAACCTTCAGTTCACCCCCGCGTCCGCGTTAAAATGTAGAAGCCCTTCTGGCTAACATTGAGAGACACCACACAAAAAAAAAAAAAAAAAAAGAATGTCAAGATCTTGCCTGTGGAAAGATAATAACATGGACCCAATAAATATCTAGTATATTTGTACATGATAATAATCATCTTTTTTTTAGTATGCTTATTATATCAATTACGTCACGCCTCTAATAACCTAACGAAATACTAACGCGACGGGTAACATTTTTGTACATTTGAATTCGGTCAAATGCCAATCAACGTGGATAAATACCGCAGAACGGATATTGCATTGGATCGGCATTCCCAACCCGAAGACATTCCAACGACCCCAACTATTCATAATTAACGCGTAAATTATCGTTTTGACATTGTTATTTCTGTTTCACGTGTTCTTGTTTATTACGTAATTGCTTTATTATTACTGCTGTTCATCACTATAGTTTAATTGTTAGTTATAACTTATAACCTTTGCAGATGTATTTATAACTTATATCTGTGCTTATGTTATATCTTTAATGCGGCTTTGCTCGTTGTATTTAGATGAAAATAACCCAATAGATAATTAATCTATCTATATTTGGACCATTACACAAAAAATAACGAAATATAAGTGGGTAAAGAGACATAACACGGGCAACATGATTTTGTGTATCTAATAAATAATAATATATTTATAATTTTTTTTTCGTGGAGTATCGATCTAGATTTTCTTTCAGTGATTTTTTTATCACTTAGTTGCAATTTAATAGCCTAGAATCTAAAGTGATTTATCAATCACTAATTGATAATATTAGTAATGCCCTCTCAATATTTCCTGTTTTCAGTTGGATGAATATTATCAATTTGATATCGCAAAAGCTTTACTTTTCAAAAACAATATTTAAATCCCACTGTTTTGTTTGTAATTTAATGCAGCTTTCCGGAAATTTAGCAAACATGTTGTTTTCATATTAATTAAAAATTATTTGGTAATTGTACGTTATTTTTTTATTAATTTTGAGGATATGAAACCATTGATATAATTTATATATTTTTCAAAATATTTAAGTAGTTTACTGCTATCCAAATAGGATAGTTTTTAAATCGTTGACAAAGCGTTTTTTTTTCTTTATTGATAGTGTATACTGAAGGTAATTGGATCCTCTATATAGATTGGGTGTCATCTTTCCATGTCATAGTTTGATCGATAGGCCCCATAATGTTTAAGATATCGCGTGTATGTTAGAGTTAGTATTTGGCGCTCAATTATTTAGTCCCAGGCTTATAAAACACGCTCTGTTTCTATAACGCCATCTGTATATGAAGACAAGCAAGCGTTGTATTGATTTAACAACTGTTGTTACAGAATCCGTTTGTAGTGAAATAATGTTAGATTAGTTACGTAACTTTGATGTTTGGAGACTGGAGTAGTTATATATTATGTCTGTGTTTAATTCATGAATGTGTGTAATTTGTCGTTTATGTAAGTGACAACGTTGGCCATAAGCGTACGCTATGATTTGAGTGCAATTAAAGTAAATAATAGCTTATTTATCAGTTGCACTTCTAGTGACTTCTATACGACGAACGCTCAATTCATAAAAGATGTGGAAAATATAATGTACATTTTTTGTTGAATAATAACAGTTGAATTATACAGTATGTCTCTTCTGTATTAAATGTAAAATTTTGTTGTCCAGCAGGTGTGCCCATTGACGGTGGGCGTACGAGCCGCGGCAGAGCGGGGGCCGTCGGCTCGCCGAGTTGACGACATGCTCATCGCTTCCAACGACACAGCTAACCTAACAGACCTGGCGCTCGGCCCCGACCTCCCCACCAGCCCCTACAGCCTCGTCCAGAAGATCATCATCGCAATCATCGCCAGCGTCCTCTCCGTGCTCACCGTCGTCGGCAACTCCTTGGTTATGATCAGCTTCAAGATCGACAAGCAGCTGCAGACGATTAGCAACTACTTCCTGTTCTCGCTGGCGGTCGCCGACTTCGCCGTCGGCTTGATATCGATGCCCCTCTTCACGATGTTCACCATCTACGGCTACTGGCCGCTCGGCCCGCACGTCTGCGACACGTGGCTCGCGCTAGACTATCTCGCGTCCAACGCGTCAGTGCTGAACCTTCTTATTATAAGTTTCGATAGGTACTTCAGTGTAACGAGACCGTTAACGTATAGAGCCAAAAGGACTACACGTCGCGCCACGGTGATGATCGGGGGTGCGTGGGGATTCAGCTTATTGCTGTGGCCGCCGTGGATTTACGCCTGGCCGTATATAGACGGTGAGAGGAAAGTGCCGCCAAATGAGTGTTACATTCAGTTTATAGAGACTAATCAGTTTATTACATTCGGGACGGCTATCGCGGCGTTTTATGTGCCAGTGACAGTTATGTGTATATTATATTACAAGATTTGGAGAGAGACGAAAAAGAGACAGAAAGATCTTCCAAATCTTCAAGGTGGGAAGAAACACGACTCGTCGAAAAGATCAAATTCTAGGTAAGTTTTTGAAACTTTTGTTATTTATGACCAATATTGTAATTATTAAAAGTTCTTCTTATACATTTAGTTTGTAAAGTAATTAAGAGTTTTAAACTTTATATATTATCTCGAGTAATTAATTACTTACGTTTTAGCGTGAGTATGTGAGGAAATTTAAACCTCAGGCGCTTCTAAAGACTTGTAACTTTGAATTCGGTTTTAGATGAACCGCGTCGTTTCGTTTTCATCAACTCTTTCTTATTTAAGTTCAATATAATATCCTAAGATTTATTTACGCTGTGTTTATAATTTTTTTTAATACATAAAATTGTTGGTGCTACAACTTTGTTATGATACTGCGAAAGTAATGAAAATTTATTCTTGAAAGTTTTCATATCGGTACAAGTGATTATGGACCTACCCAGTTTTCATTAAAGTGCTTTTTGCATTAGCACATTGAGGAGAATTTTTCGCTCTATTTCAAAGGCTGTCTCCGCCCAACGCTTGTAGAGACCAAATGATGACATTCTTCTAACTTGCCATAAAGCAACTTCTTAACTTTTCCCTATTCCATTTTATAACTTCGGTCTACGAGAATTGGACACTGAAAGCCCATAAAATTTATTTTATACTCATTGAATGCTTCTGTTGAACGCCGTAGTTCCACTTAAAAATTTATTATTTATGATCTTTGTTAAGTTTTTCAAATATTAGCTTGTTAAAATACTCAAATTGTGTTTAAATATAATATAGGATAATTAAGTACTAATGAGGATAACGCAAAATGTACAATAATGTGCCTATTCAAGTTTATAAATAAATATAATTTCTATATGAGCTTTATCGCATTTTTTTTCTATTTCAGCGGGAGCTCTATAATTTTTTTTAAAGGGCATAGTCGTATATAATCTATATGAATTGCTTCCCACTCTTATATATGTGCGTATTAAAATAGTAAATAACATATACTAAATTTTAGTATACTTAATTTAAACGATGTATGATAAAAAAGTGTCTACAATTATTCTACATAATAATATGTAGGTATCAACTATTTTATGTACTGTTACGTAGAGCTAATTGTTATATTTACTTCTTCAGTAAAAAAATGCATGAGCGTTATCAAACACTAAGCACACGATAAACTTGAACATTTTGAAGTTTAACAATTTAGGCGTTTTCGCTTTTCACCATTAGGAGTTCGTTGAAGTGATCATTTGTTCCCTTATAATTGTCGTTCATGTCTCGTTGGAATATTTCGAATTCTCATCGATCTAATGAGTTTCCATCGTTATCATTCGTTATACAACCACTCGAATGATGCATATTAATTCGAATCGATACTCGGTACCAATTCGATTGAAAAGGGAATTACGAGTATCAAGATAGCGCTCAGTTGCGGACGCGTAATTGGCGCTTTATTAGCATGTCAAAGAGTGTTTTTATTGTATTTTAATTAGAAGCCGAAATTACATTCGCATTCGATTAACTGTTGAATCCTAAACGTAGCCTAGTCACAATTTCGCGGGAGTGGCGCTCGAAAACACTATCTAATAGGAGCTTTTTGAACTTTTGGAGACCGTCTACATTTTTGATATTAAAAGGAAAGAAAAAAATGAATTACTATCTGAATTTGTAATTTCCTTTTGTTAAAGCTAGTATCAATTTTATTTTTCCATATTTCAATTGTGTTGTTTATTTCTTAAGATTATTTCAGTATAAACAAAACACTACATAACACCATACGAATAGAATCTATTATGATGTACGTAGTACTTAATACTGCTTCCTTGTAACATATCATAGTCCATTTGATTTAATTGACAATCATCAAATATTACCATAGCAGTAGCTATAGATACTTTGATTAACTAGATTTGATTTTGGCGTGGAAAATAACTTGATGTTATTGTATGTATAGTGTACACTGTACAGACAATGTAGTATCATTATTAGCTTCAATTTTGTTCATGCATTTCCGAAAAATATTCACAATAAAGAAAATATCCACAATCATTTATTTATTCGAATACAAAAGACCGAAAAACTTTTAAACCACATTGTGATTTAATTTTTTTCGAATGTAAACGAAAAATTTCCAAACGACTATCTTTTATCTCTGCACAGATCTAATAAAAATACCTTAGAGCTCTTAAAAATTTCACCGACAACGCTTCACCTGAGCGTCCGCGTCGCCCCCTCGCTCCTCCCTAGCCTCAGGCAAATAGGGTTGCTATTACAATGACAAATTATTTTAAAACTTTACCACTCGATCTTTGAAAAGTTATATTTTGGTCAGTTAATAAGTAATTAGTGTTAAGAAGCTTTTCACATTTTGCTTTTAGCCAATCTAGTGGTAGCGTTGAGGTCGTTTCTTTCAGTACAGATAAAGCGTTCGCTTTGAAACCGACTGACTACAAAAGATTTAATTGTGTAGACAGAAGTGTATTTAAGATATTGTGTTGCTTTATTCCGCTTTAAAATTTACTACTGAAATAGTGTAGCGGGTAATTTACAAGCCCTCGACAGCCCTATGGAGGCTTTTACTACGAAAGACATTACTTCAAGATGCGGGCAAGATTTACGCTCTAACGAATCTAAGTTGATGCAGGCATTTATTTAACGTGCGCCTTCGTAAATCTCCTTCAATTGTCTTGTTTTCTCTTGCTTTGTTCTTGTTTTAACACGGCAATCACTTGATTAATCTCATTTAACAATGCCCTGCTTACAACTTTTAAGTAGGTTATCGTTCTGACTTTTTTATCCATTTCTTTTACGGTATGTTATTTTATCAGACAATGATAAATGAATTGAAATACAATTTGCCAAAAAGAAATCTTTATTTTCTTATCTTTATTAGCAAAGGTAGATGATATTTTGAGAATAAAATACTAAAAACTTATTGATATAATATTATTACGTCTAAATAAACTGAGTTAGGATACAGTTAGGATTAGACAGAAACTAACTCTTCTTACAACCTTTTAGAATAGCTATATACAGTTTTGTAGAGCAGATGTTAGATATTCAAAACAATGAAAATGTTTTTTTATGAAAAATAAAAAATAATTAGTTAAGTACTAGAAAAAAATATTTTCAATAAAAAAAAAACGTTCATTTAACACATTCTCTAGCTCAGCATACCTCTATTTTCTAGGATGTAGCTTAATAAAGATAAGTTTTTGAATAGTTCCCATTTAAATACCTACGTTCGTTTAAAAATATTTATTTCCATAAAAAAGAGGAAAATATTTGCTTCCTTAATTGCGAGATGGGACGGTGTTTGTAATTTTTAATTAAAATTCCGTCAAGAGTCTTAACAGAATTACAATTAATTTAACGGCTGGTAATTTTGTACAAAATAGACACTTGTGTGTATGAACTTTCAACTTTTTTTACTGAATTATGTGACGATATTTTTTGTTACTTTTAAAAACTTAACTTGGTATTTGCAATTTATCTAGGGAAATAAAGCGTGATTAAATAAATAAAATAAATCATTTGGATACATTTTGGTAATTTCGCCGTGATTTCACTTTGGCTAGGATAGTTGTATTTACCTACTTACCAAAGTCAAATTTTTGTACAAAGATTTGCTAATAGTTTTTTTACCAAAATAATATTGTATGTAATAACAACTATCGAACCGTAATATATAACTAGTATAACAAATAGCACCTGATTTTAATCAAAATGTCTGGATAAGTTTATTGAGGCCAAGTGAGGCCATATTCTATGACATGAATATAGAATTTTTGCAGCGTAGCTGTAGGTAATATTGACGGCATTCTGAGCAATATAGCTTTTCAGGAAGAAAAATAAATCACATTGACGTATATTGCGTTCAACAAAACTGATAACATAAACTAATTTGCATAATCCATAAGTAGAAAGCGATTTTAGGGAACTAAAAGTTATTGGATGCCTTTCAACATATTTTTATCTAGGTATCTAGCATGTTATACAAATTATTTATCTCCCCACTACTAATGTTTGTACTTAAGATTTCTCGTATTTATGTTAATGCATTACCATCTTCAAAGAGCTATATGAATTTATTATAAGGATTTTACCGTCATACAAAATATTATGTAGCACTTATGTCAGGCAGATACAACATAATATGTTATTATGTATGTATGACATGAAAAAACATCAATCAAGTTTGTGCAATGATGCTAATTAAGTTTGCTTTTCCGAAAAAAAAAATATTTATAAGTTTTCCTCGTACAAAATTTGAGGTGTTAGGTACTTATTTGTTTTATATCATAAAGTATTAAAACATAGCACACATCTGAATGACGCTTTCGTGTTTCATATCGTTTAAAAGGTATCAAGCCTATTTAATGCCTTTTTATGTTATAAATATTGAATAGCATTCAGCAGCAGCGATGCGTATCTGCGGTATTGATTATAGCTTATAGTAATAAAATTGTTAATACTCTGCACTCTAATTTTACTGTAATTACGCAATAAAGCGAAACCTAATTAATTAGTGGTATCCGCGAGTTGCCATCAATAAATTGTCGCCGTGGACGATATAGCAACACCCATCCGTCTCTGTCAGTGCATCTCTTGTGTCATTAATTGCTCCGAGTGTGTCAACAATATAGGTATACTTTAGCTAGATAATTAATTAAAAAGCGTAAGTCTACAAAAAGCCCGCCAAGTTTTTCGTAGTTGCCAGACAGATTGACGTCTAGTTCATGAACGTATTTATTTTTTAGATTGAATTTTTCGAAAGCGTATCTAATCCTACTTATGAACTCCTATTTGGTGATATTTACTTTCTAGAATAATGATTAATTATTATCTTTCAAGTCTTGAATTCTATAAAAACAATTATAACTTCACATTTTGGTAATAATATCTAATTACAATGTGATTGTTTTGAAAATGGGTCGATTAGATTGCAAAGGATTGTGTTGTATTTTGAAAACTCAGACCAATAAAGTACTGTATTATTCTGAGCTCTAGAAGCTGGAATAGCCATTACACCAAACGATCAATCATCAGTTACTCGTATTCAGATAGAAGATGTACAATTGCACGCCTCATAAGCGAAGCGTTGAGGTGGGTACTACTGTCACTTCGCGCAAAACATCTGATTTTTCAAACTTAAAATGTCTTTATGTATCATACATTGCACTTGTAAGATAATACATACACACACATATTAAGAAAAAACACTATTTTTAACGTTCATGATATTTTTGATGTCATTTTTGTTATTTAAACTAGTTAAAAAACAGTTTAAAAAAGTTCTGTCTTGGACGTCCGTGTGTCTGTATGTGCGGATCCTTTTTCTTGTTAACACGATAGCGACCGAAATACTTTACTAATCGAGTCTTTTTTTTTCTCTTACGCTTGAGTATGCTCAGGAATAGAACCCTTTCATTTTTCAGGGTCTGATTCGATGTGGTTTAATTGTTATTAAATAAACAAAAATAATAATTAATAAATATTTATTAAAAAAAATTATGAGGCGTGCACTTTTGGATTTTCCAAATTATTTTAAATGTAGAGGCATTTGATATTTTCGGATTCCGCAAAAATGGATTCAACCAGTTTTTGCTTCGGAAGTTCAGGGATATCATTGTTAAAATAATATGTAGTTAATATTATAAAAAAATATGTAAGTACCTAAATGTATTATCATTAGGTATACATACTTTATTCATTTCATTTCCTATTTCCATTTCTTTGTTACATTACGCCTTTTCTTTATTTTTGAAAATATTAAAATTAATTAAAATTTTTATTTTTAAGCTGTATTAGGTACTACATGGAAATCCTAGAAACTTACTTCTATCTACCTAAATAGAGTATAGAAATAATAAAGTCGCTCGATAGCATCTGATCGATTTGTGAAAGAATTCTCCAACAAAATCATATTACGTTTTGAGGATAAAGCCGACATTAAAGAAGATTATTTTTTAATCATACGCTCTATGAATATCGTTAGAAATTACTGGCGGCTGCTTGCCAAAACATTATTATTATGACGCATCGTAAAATACTGATTTACGTAGTTTATGTGTTGGGATGTTAAAGATCTTACTCGGCTTTTGTGTCAAAGGTTAACGACCGTTAATCCAATTATTTACATCTGTTATATGGTTTTATTAATTAATTAAGCATTGACAAATGAGAAAGCTCATATTTATATGTGAAACATTGTCCTACTATCAATAATAATAGGTACATGAAGTATTGTGGTTATAAAATGGGATAGGGATTAGGGTGTATAAATTGATTTTTGTGCTGCGTCATAGATTGTCTGTGTCCTAACAAAATTATTGCATTTGCGTATTAATCACCTCAGTTAATTACTACAAATGATTGACAACTTTTCCTTTGCTACCTATTAATCTATTCACAATATCGTGATAGCCCGAAAAGTAAAAAGCTAATGTGACTTCAAAGAAAAAAAAAAGCTTATCAACAACCTAAAGTAAACATTGTCTTGACAACCATATCACCTTCTCTACTGTAAACAATTATTATTATCTATATAAAACTTTAACATTAAATGTCATAAATGGCACTCGACGTTCAGAGGCGTTCCCTAAGACTGGGTGGACGTTGATAAATGATCATTGGAACTTCCTCGACGAAGCGATTAAAATTACTTGCAATGGCGTCTGATTATTTCCTGATATGATTTATGGATCGGTCAATTGAATTTCGATGTGAGTGACAAATTTTAAAGTAATAACGCTGGTTGAGGAAAATAAGACGTTAGATTTGGACTGGAAAAAAGCGTAAGATTTGATAAAGATATGAAGCTATAAACACTGTAAACAGCGATGAGGAAAAATAACCGTATATATAACAAATTATTATGAATCGCTTTAATTATTATTATGATGTGCTATGTACTATGCGTAGATTCAAATACAACACTGATAATTTAAAAACAATGCTCTATCATATTTACATTCGTTTATCAAAATATAAAAAAGAGCGTGTGTGCCGAGAACACGTGTCAGAAGTGAAACTTCTTAGGCAAGTTTCAAAGATACCAAAATCGTCGCCTTACTCCATGACCTGACGGTATTGCCATGACGTGATCTTGAAATTTTACTTTCAACGCGGCTAAAGAAGTTTTACTTCAATAACTTTTTATATTAAACTTTCTAAAAAATCAGGTTTTAAATAATAATTCTCTCTTATTTGAATCTCATGGCATTAAAATGGAAGAGAAATGATTTCAGAGAAATACTTTGTATAAGAGCGTACAGAAACCATTAGCCGGCTTTGGATGTTGCAGGAATAATAATTTATTTTATGAGAAAAACTGTATAAGTTATTTATTCTTTATTTTCATGCTAAATTATTTACAGCTATAACATTAAAATAGTTTCTTAACTAATTACTGAGATGAGAATAAGTTGTTTAAGTATCTTTTAAATGAAATTAAAGCTTTAACTTTTCTATCCTTTTAAAATATTTTTACCGTTTTCCTTACTATTACTTACTATAGAACAATATTTTTCCTTGTCCGGTTCACTCTGTAATCATGAAACATCTCAAATGCAATTTCACTTTTTCATTTCAAATAAAGACTATAATCGAATATCTCTGTAGTACTCTGGGCATTAGATAGTCATTTGTGTCACATTGAAGAGAAATGAAGCACAGACTTTTCATTTACTATAACACAACAGCCATACCATTGGCAATTGTATTGAATTGAATCCGCGTTAGAACTGTCATCCCAGTCGATAGTATCTCCCTTCGGAAAGGCATCAGAGACAGAACTATACAAAGTGTGTAAGAGTGAAGGAAAGGACGTCTGTTATTGTGTTTCGCTTCGATTGTAACTTTGCATGCGGAAACCTTTTGTTCAATACACGCGCGGGCTTTGGATAGTTCCATTCTATGATTGGTTTGTAACAACTGATCTAATTGTGTCAAGAGGCTTGTTTAAGGGTTCAATTTACCTTTAATGTTTTATACAGCACAAGTATCGACCTTGCTAATGACATTATGATTGTAAAGGAAATTTAATTTTTTTTTAAAAGGGCCGAAGAGAAAAATATTTAAGGGCTTGGTCTAGTAGTGCAAACAAATGCATCCTGTCATCCTATATGTAAATAATACAAATGTACTAAGGGAAAGTTGCTCCACTTAATTTTTAAAAATTAAATCATTCGTATGCATAATTTAATATTCGTAATAAGTACCAAAAATGACAATTTGAAACAATTTTCGTGAAAATCACACCGGGTGATTTTTTTTTATCAGTACACAAAATTTGCGAATACTTTCTATTGATATCTTCAACTTCATGTTTATATAACTGATCAACTTTTACAAAGAAATTTGGACGAAATATAAAAAAAATAAGCTTTCCATACAAAATGCATAACTCTATACATTTTTTTCGACCTAAGTTTCTTAGTGAAAGTTGTTCAGTTTAACTAATAAAACGGATAAAAAAATTTTGTATATAATAAAAAAGATTTATTCCATTCTAATACCAAAAACTAATACCACTGGTATTTGTTTCAACTCATATTTTTTTTCTATTCCGAACCGATACCATTGTTTAAACTAATACCAAAACAAGTTCAAAGATATAAGGTACAGTCAGTAAAAATGCTTTGTATGTAAATATAAGACCTTTAATTGAAAAAAAAAACAGATAACTCCAAAAAAATCAAATTTTGTTAGCAAACGTCTTGTTCAATGATAAAATATCACTTAAATAATTAACTTTAATATAATTTTAGTTCCTCTCTATACCTGTATAATATTTTTTTTGCAAAAACATCAAACAGGAAGAATTTACTTACAATCTAAAAATTACAAAATATCTCAAAAAATTAACTCTTAATTTATATTGAAATTTATCTGACATAGTTATTATTAGACAGGTACGTAATTATTCACGTCTACCTATCTCATAACAACTATGTCAGGTAAATTTTTAACAAAAATAAATCACTTTAAATCTAACAATTATAAAATATCACAGAAAATCAACTTTTTGTATAATCAAATCAGTCATTCATCACTTACATAGCAATGTGAATTTGGAAAGTTTAAAGCATTATATTACGATTACATAAAAATATTGAACAAGTCAAACACATCAAATTTTAATAATAACTGCGTTAAAAATAACCGACTTCAAACTTGCACTTGCAACATTTACAAATACAGACAAAAATGCTCATAAAATAAAAACTACTGGGCCTATCCGAATAAAATTTTTATGGGACCAATTCGACACCATCCCGCATCGAACAAAAAAAGAATCACGTAAATCGGTTCAGAAACCATGGAGTAATCGGTGTACATACATAAAAAAAAATAAAAAAAAAAAACATACCGGCCGAATTGATAACCTCCTCCTTTTTTTTGAAGTCGGTTAAAAACAAATTTACTTTGATTAGGTTTGACTGCGCTGACTGTACCAAATTCAAGTTGTTGGTATTCGTTCGTACATTAAATTAAATTATTTAAAAAGTGGTATCCGTTCGGAATAGAAAAAAATATGAGTTGAAACAAATACCAGTGGTATTAGTTTTTGGTATTAGAATGGAATAAATCATAAAAAAAAAATAATGATTGTGTTAAAAAATTATAAAATAGAAAAATACGCAAATGAAAACCAAAGATATTTATTTCTGACTAGCTTCCACCCGCGACTCCGTCCGCGCGGATGTCGGTCTTCGCGTCTTCTACAGATTTATTATATTATGTATAATATATAGATTTATATTGATAAACCTAATAAATCTTTTGCTAGCATTCTGATGCTTTATCGGTTGCACTGGATTTATCTCTTTTTTTTTCAATCGCTTGAATGATATAGGATGGGTCCTTGATGGGCATCGAATGCTGAAGTCTCGAATCAATCAATTCTGAAAGTAGGCAATTTATGTAAAATCTTGATAATGGTCCATCATTTTATTTTGCCTAAACGTTACATACTTTTTTATATATTCTATTTTTAACGAATGATTCACTCCAGTCCAAACAGCAAATAAGCAGACTTCTGCTTCTGCAACGTTTAGTTGTCCCTGAATTTGGAAAAAATAGTCATGATTCTTATCTATGAAAAAAGTGTTATTTTTTGCATTGTATTTCAAATATTATTTTTTTTATTTTTAACTGCATCTACCGCATTCATGTCTTTTGCCGGAATTAGACATTTAACTTCTACTAGTCCCATTTTCCCTTTTTGATACGGGAGTGTATAAAGTAAATTTTTTAGATATTTCTCGTTATACTTTTAAAAAGTTATTATTGTCATTTTGCTCATTAGGTAAAGTAATTTCGATATCAGTTTTAAGTTTTTTGATACCTGCAATAATAACGTCATAATCGCCTGCACATACTTATCGATTACACCCTGTATACAATCCACCATCCACATTCATAATGTTTTCCTGTCCTCCTCTCCTTTACGCTGTTCACCGATACATTTTAAATGAGTAAATCTGCTACCACTGAAGGATGTTTCATTGTGATCAGCAAATTTTCACCACTGTTGTCGATTATTTGTTTTTCATTTTTAATCAGCAATTGGGAATCATCAGTTTTGTTTTTTGCAGATTGGTGATGTACCCTAACAATACGTCGAAAAGGGAAAGCATCAACGAATTATCGTTTTCGTCCTCTTTTTTTATTCTTCGCGTCTCTGTTACTTGTGTTTGTTTAGTTCTCAACACCCACTGAATTTTCTATGTTATTGTGATCGTCCATTACATCTGAGTTTTGATGATGTGATGATAATCCATTCGTTTTAATATTGGTACTTAGAGTTGGTGGACTAAACTAGAAATGGCGGACTAAATTTGTCAGCGCGTCTGTAAGATCAGAATATAAAACCAACATCCTGTATTTAAGTTACAAAATTAATAATCAAACAACATGCCGCTACGTTGAAAATGACTAGAAGAAAAAATTAAAACACCTCGGCATATAATTTTGGAGTAAATAAATCATTTTCCTTGGGGATTTCCCCGGATGAACTTGGGAAGTTCAAGTTCTCAATACAAGTTTATATTATATTTCGTATTTCTCAAACGAAAAATAAACATTTTTGGAACTTCAAAAAAAAATGTTGTGTGGTTTTATGAAACCACGGTAAAAGTGAAACTGTTTGAACGGTTCCGAACACTGCTTTGTGTAGCGCATGTCGCGTGTCGGTCGGCTGCCGAGTAGGTATACCTACCTACTCGGCAGCCGCGATACACGCGACATGCGTTACACAGACCAAAAAGTTTGAGACGATGTAATAAAAGATTCACTTTAAAAATTATATTATAAGAAAATTTATGAGCTTTAAAGAAATATACATCCCTTTACTGACACTCCGTAAAATAAAGAAATTGTTGCCAATCACCTTTGCAATCTATTTGGTTTCATTAACTTCATGTTCGAAGATAATTTTTTTTCTAGTAGTTACACGCGTATTTTTTTCGTTTATTTTCCATATCGAAATCAAATGTTTAAAAATACGAATATTTGCACAAAACTAAGATAAAAATAATCAATTAACAAAAATATTAAATTTAATGAAGTAGAGCAACTTTCACTTCGGTATGAAGGAAAATCGAGCGAAGAGCACACGTCAGAACGCTCCGGCCCAAGGAGCGCGACTAAAGAAATTCGCTAGGATTTTTCCTAATTATTTTAAATATTTTTTTAATATTTAAAGAATTATCAAAATTCAAAAAAAAAAATTTTTTAAAGGATTAATACTCATTGGTCTTCAACCAACTCGAATAAATTAATGGAAAAAATAACTTTTAGCAGTATGTATCAATAGATTTTGTAAGGCAAAAAATGGGAAATTTAATGAATTTATAACGTTCTAATTAGGAAAATCATAAGTTTTTCGGCAATTGTATTTAGCAGTTTTTAATAACGACTATATAAGGATAATAATGCGCTGATCAGATTGTGTAAATTGTAATCGGTTGCAACGTAGTGAGTGCACAAACTTAGCTCGAAATGTCTTTGGGGGAAAGAGACTTATCTTGAAGGCCTGATTAAGGTAACATAAAGTAACTTTATAAATGTGAAAAAATTCACGCGCATTTCTTATATAACACTAATTGATAAACAAGAAAAAAAAATTCAGTTTATCATTTCATTAGCCGGGAAAAAATTGTCAAATAACTTGTTGAAAACGCAATTTTGCTAGACTGCAGCCTTAAGTTCAAATCGAAAGGGAATTTTTTCCCAGTTGTTCTCATACTTTAGTGTAAATTACCCAAGTCTTTCACGATGAAGAAATCAAAAAAAAATTATTTTATTTGAATACCTTCGGGCTTTAATTTCAAGATAATAATAATAAAAAAACATGTCATGTATAAAATAATTTTGTATAATGCTTGCGTATGTAATATACCGTCGCGTTGCTTTATTTGCTAGTTGGACAGAATATTCATCTTTAGTCCTCTAGAGATAGGTTTCCTAGAACCACCGTAACTAAAATTTAACACTTTTAATTAGTTGACCAACGGCGCTGTTAGTGCTAAAATATCGTCCTTTAGCCATACCACAGAGCAGAAATCAACACAAGCAATTAATTTATATTTGTAAAGAAGCATCTTTTAAAAATGTTTACTACAAGTATTTGACGTAAATATTAAGTGGAGCAAAAGTGATTTTGTGAAGCCGTAATGGCTCATATCATGGTCCCTTGTGGTAACCGAATCCCGTCTGTGCGCTGCAATCCCGAACTTGATGCGTTACGGGGGCCATTTCCTTCCCTATTGTTGAGCTCTCTGAGTTTGTTTTAGTTCGAATAGCTCCACAGGCGATATGAAAAGTGCTGTTTTTACAGTCGACCGAGCGATCTTTTTTGGATACCGTGATTTGCTTAGTCCGTTTTTATGTTTTGTTCCTGTGAAACTGGTCGTTGAGGCTTCGGTAAGCTTTTTCTGGCGGCACGTTTTCATTATTCCCTACAGATGGATGGGCTCGTTCAATGCCTTCGTTTATACTGACTTTTTTACCATTTGGTAAAATTCCCATGAGATGGATGACGGACGGTTTACTTAGTGGTGCTGAATAGCCATTATTTTGTATGAAATAATCATCGGGAGTTATATTTACATTTCTAAGCTGTGTGTATAAATAAACAAATATGTACAATGTTCTTAAAATAAAAAAAAATGTGTGCGTGTACTAGAGTACACACGTAAGAAGTGAAACTTCTTTATGACCTTATTTTTCAAAAAATAATTTACTATCTACACTAATATTATAAAGAGGAAAACTTTGTTTGTTTGTTTGTTTGATTGATTGTAATGAATAGGCTCATAAACTACTGGACCGATTTTAAAAATTCTTTCACCATTCGAAAGCTACATTATCCACGAGTAATATAGGCTATATATTATCACGCTAAGACCAACAGGAGCATAGCCACGCGGGTGAAACCGCGCGGCACAGCTTGTATACAATATTACAGAAATACGTTAGTCTAACACGCTCGTCGCTTCGCTCCTCGCTACCTATTTAAATATTTACACCAGCCGCTGCTGAAACTCGCTCGCTTCGCTCGCTCGGCTCGTGCGGTAGTTCAAAAATCAAAAGTTAACCTAAGATGCTCGTCGCTTCGCTCCTCGCTACCTATTTAAATATTTACACCGGCCGCTGCTGCAACTCGCTCGCTTCGCTCGCTCGGCTCGTGCGGTAGTTCAAAAGTTAACCTAAGATGCTCGTCGCTTCGCTCCTCGCTACCTATTTGAATATTTACGCCGGCCACTGCCGCGACTCGCTCGCTTCGCTCGCTCAGCTCATGCGGTAGTTCAAAAGACCAAGGGAGACGCCAAAAAATTCGAGTTATATAGAGTTTTAAACTTATAAAGGATTTCGACTTAGGCGGATTTTGATTGGACATAAAGAGTTTGAGGTTTATTCTTATATAAATATTGAATTCACAAAACCATAATTGAACACCAATCAAGCAAACACGTGTTAACGTGAGTCATAGATTTATTATCGTATACTCCTAAAATGTTTTCTAAGAAACAATACTGTACTTACATTGTCGGCAAGTTCTTAAAGGCGGTAACTTATTTTTGTTCGAACAATAGAGGTAATAAATATAAATTCCTAATGTCGAAATCTCGAAACAGTCAGAAATTAATGACGCACATAGTATATACATATTATGACAGAGGTTAAGCTTAAATAACTTGAAAAATAAATAACATGATCTCGCCCACGTGTTGGTGTTTTAAAAAATTCAATCAAAAACTGAGGTTAACTTTAAATACAATTTTAGAACTTTAAATACAATTTTAGAAAAATAAATACCACAATCAACATTCAAGTATTAGAAAAAATTGATACCATAATTCCACCCACGTGTTAGTGTATTGAAAAATACAATCAAAAAGTGAGGTTAATCATACAAAAATGTGTGCGTGTACTAGAGTACACACGTAAGAAGTGAAACTTCTTTATGTCCTTATTTTTCAAAAAATAATTTACTATATACAATATTAAAGAAATACGTTAGTCACACGCTCGTCGCTACCTACTTAAATATTTACACCGGCCGCTGCTGCAACTCGCTCGCTTCGCTCGCTCGGCTCGTGCGGTAGTTCAAAAGTTAACCTAAGATGCTCGTCGCTTCGCTCCTCGCTACCTATTTACATATTTACACCGGCTGCTGCTGCAACTCGCTCGCTTCGCTCGCTCGGCTCGTGCGGTAGTTCAAAAGTTAACCTAAGATGCTCGTCGCTTCGCTTTGCTCGCTACCTATTTGAATATTTACGCCGGCCACTGCCGCGACTCGCTCGCTTCGCTCGCTTGGCTCGTGCGGTAGTTCAAAAGTTAACCTAAGATGCTCGTCGCTTCGCTCCTCGCTACCTATTTAAATATTTACACCGGCCGCTGCTGCAATTCGCTCGCTTCGCTCGCTCGGCTCGTGCGGTAGTTCAAAAGTTAACCTAAGATGCTCGTCGCTTCGCTCCTCGCTACCTATTTAAATATTTACACCGGCCGCTGCTGCAACTCGCTCGCTTCGCTCGCTCGGCTCGTGCGGTAGTTCAAAAGTTAACCTAAGATGCTCGTCGCTTCGCTCCTCGCTACCTATTTGAATATTTACGCCGGCCACTGCCGTTTTCAGCTTATAAAGGATTTCGACTTAGGCGGATTTTGATTGGACAGAGAGTTTGAGGTTTATTCTTATAAATTTTGAATTCATAAAATTATAATTGAACACCTGACACCAATCAAGCAAACACGTGTTTACGTGAGTCATAGATTTATTATCGTATACTCCTAAAATGTTTTCTAAGAAACAATAGTGTACTTACATTGTCGGCACGTTCTTAAAGTCGGTAACTTATTTTTGTTCGAACAATAGAGGTAATAAATTCCTAATGATCAAGTTGTAAAGGTTGTAAAATAAAAAAAATATTCTATATTAAAACGTAAGTATGTATATATAATATGTGCGTCATTAATTTCTGACTGTTTCGAAATTTGGTGCAAAATAAAATAGTGTGTAAATAAAATTTGTAAAAAATCAATAAAATAAAACAATTGAGTAAAGATCTATAGGCATATTATGTATGTATTTATACAAGATATGTATATTATATATTTATACAGGGAACTTCTCAACGTGTTATCTATGAAATTATACTTTTACTCAATTGTTTAATTTTATTTACACACTGTTTTATTTTGCACCAAATCTCGAAACAGTCAGAAATTAATGACGCACATAGTACATAATATATACATATTAAGACAGAGGTTAAGCTTAAATAACTTGAAAAATAAATAACATGATCACGCCCACGTGTTGGTGTTTTAAAAAATTCAATCAAAAACTGAGGTTAACTTTAAATACAATTTTAGAAAAATAAATACCACAATCAACATTCAAGTATTAGAAAAAATTGATACCATAATTCCACCCACGTGTTAGTGTATTGAAAAATACAATCAAAAAGTGAGGTTAATCATAAATAACTTAGAAAAATAAATACCATTATTACACCTAAGTATTAGAAAAATAGATATAATTACTTATTTACTTTTTTTAGAAATTCACTGGAATTAGAATTAAAACAAACCCTTTGATTTTGCTGATCACTTTAATATAACATGTATATAGTCACGAGTACGGCGCACAGTATTTTTTTGACCCTTCTTTTGCGACAGCCTAATTTTATTGAATGAATGTATGGATATATACATGACAAACGCAAGAGTAAAACTCCCATGAAGCTCACTATCATACTTTTCGAAAAAATTCAATCTGAATAAAAAGTACCGGTATTTTATATAATTCAATTTTAATTTTTTATTAATTTTTCTACCATTATAACACATTTTTTTGCATTGCGAGCGTCAAGGCTAGCCATAGGGCCAATTTTCGATCCATTCGGGGAAGAGCTGTGACTTCGCAATTTCGAGATAATCGCATAAATAACAAAATTTCATTTCTTTTTTTGTGACTGAACTTTTAAGAATAGGCAAATTATTTTTACTTCAAAACATAGTTATATGTATGGACTACTTCCACAAAAAAAACCGATCGCGAAAAGAGCGGGATTCGCGAGATATTAATTTCTGAAAAAGTACCGGTTCTTTAACGATTTTTTTGTATAAAATCCTAAATCACACTTTATCAATATTTTTATTTCATACTTTCATATAAAGGTAAGTAGGTACCCCAATTACTATTTCTTTTCTTTATTTATATACTTATACCACATTATACTATGAAGAGGATTACATAAATTTGTAAGTTTCCTTGTTTGTAAAATTATTAAAATAAACTTGACCTTGGATTTGGCAGGAAAAAATATGTAGCTAAGGGAGTGAAATGAAATGTGAAAATGTCTAAACTAAAAATACGTCATTTTCATTTGTTAGAATGAGTGAACTGTCTTCAATTTCAGTACAATATGATTCTTCTTCGTTGTGTTCATCTTCTTCTTCATTAAATTGAAATGGTTTCAACATTTCGATAACAGCAGAGGGCAAAGGCAATTTTTTCATACTGTTTTGGCGCATACTCAAACGTGTATTCGATATAACTGGATCGGACGATTCCAATGCCCTATGAAATAAGTCTTCCATTGTGTGTTTTCTGTCGTCTTTTCGGCTGTGATGTTCGCGGTCATATCGCCAATATTTATTTCTGGACTCTCCAGCTTGTTCGGATAAAACACCTACGGGCAGTACCGAGTTTTCTATAATTTCTTGGCCGTGAATAAGGATTTTGTGCATTGTCGTCGTCATGGGGTGCCAGTTGTAATTAGCTACATATTTTTTGGCTAAATTTCTGCAAAAAATTCCGAACTTCGTTGAGTCTACCGGTAGACCGCAGTTAATTGCCACTAAAATTACGTGTATGTCATCTACAAGCCATCTACTTATTCCTAATATGTCTGCAAATATGCCGCGACTTTCCTCATTAGCGAAAACTCTTCGAGCAGTATTTCCGTCATTAGTTGTTCCAGAGTTCGGACGTACAACATCTACTAGTATACCCAGACGATCCCGTATTTGCGCCTGAATTGTTTTTTTTCGGTCTTCAGTAATTATGCCCGCAGGTGACAACTTTGAGACTCGCCACTGTCTTACTCGGGGGTCATTTTTGTATCCCAAGTGGAGTAAGAACTCTAGAAATCTTATAAATGCATGAAGAGGGCTCAGACCATTTTTTATAGCTTCTTTATTAATTTGTGTAGAGAACGCCAAATCCAGGTCATTGAATTTAGTTGCTGTCAACCCGCAAATTGGACACCTTAGTTGAGAAAAGGTATTGTTGATGATATTGTACACCTTGCCATCTATTATACTTAATGTAAGATTACAAATAGTTTTTACTATGAAGCCTTTTGATGTGGCTGCTGCGATAGGGGACAAATTTTTTAATTGTTGTTCAACGTACTGTTTTTCTCTGAGAATAAGAGACTTTGACTCTTTTCTATATTGAATATGTAGAGGCCTGCAAGAGCGATATGATTGAGGTGTTGGATTTACCCAGAGAATTTGACTGCTGCACGTTTCCATGACCTTTAATGGTACGAAGGTTGTGGCAAATATAGTATTTTCATCATACAAAGGATCTTGGGGTGCCTTCTGCTTATATAATGATTGGCCTGTGCTGCCGTCAAAGCCCCAAGAGCCTTCAAATTTACAAGACAATTCGTCCAAATCCATTCGTTCGCAATACGCATTAATGACATCATCACAGAGACTTACAATTCTTTTAAATGTGTGTGCAAGCAGACCTTGTAGCGAAACAGAAGCTTCAACTTCATTTGCCAAGACTCCATCCTCTGGGTAACACTCCAGTTTTGCTTTTGCTACAAGTCTGTACGGTGGAAAAGCTTTAAAACCTCTTTTATTTAAATCTTGTTGTAAAAATTTATATGTTTCGACACTATATTTTCGGTCAATAAGTATACCAAGCGCTTCTTCTGGAGAGTATGGATTACTGTACTGATTTATTTTTGCCAACACTTCAGTTGATTTATTTGCAGACTCCAAACATATCTTTATCACAGCTTCTAAGTCATGGGCACTTTTTTTGCTTAGTTTTTTGTTGTCATGAGATTTAATGACTTTAGTAAATGATGAAATCAGTTTTGCTGATGGTTCATTCTGAATCAATAATTCTAGTGATTTTTGTTTTCTAAGTTGCGTTCGTTTATGAAGTTTTGCATATTCTTCATCTTTATTACAACAGGCAATTTCACGCAAGACCAAGCGATGAGGATCGGGAACTATTGGGTGTTCATCGGCTACCTCAGATGGCACGTCCAAAACCATAGGCGATACATCCAAGACGGCAGGTGGTACATTCACAACCTCAGAAGGTTTCGAAATGACATCTTGAGGAAGATCATTTATAAAAGGCTTATTCAACCAAGCGTTATTTTTTTTTCGAAATTGTGACAAAATTCTGTTGCTATCGTTATATCTTTTCTCAACTTTGTTGATAAAACGGTTTATAGCAATGTTAAAATTTTTCTCCTGTGGTTCTGAAAGGGGTGTATTTAATATAGTTGCAAAAATCGATTTTACAAAAATATTCCTTTCCGATTTGGATAAGTCAAACGGTTTTCCATAGCGACCATGGAGTTTTTTACTCTCTTGATCCAGATATATGTATATATCATATCGAGTTAGTGTATGGCAGCCTGTTTCTACATCTAGCCTGTATGAGGCCACCTCCGAAGGATAAGAGGTTCCAGCTACAGCGTTATCCATAGCCTTTACGTATACAAAACTGTATGAATGGCAGTGAAAGTATTTAATCAAATAAAATAATTGGATTAAAGAAATTAAAAAACAAAGTAAAAAAGAAAAGTCAAAAATCAACAACCAATAAATGGCTTTACAAAACGAAATAGAAGATTTAATTAGGGTTTTGACCCACAACCAACCAACTGAAACGGTTGGACCGATAAAACCAACCGATTTTTCGTTTAAAGCGGATAAAACGCTAATTCAACCAACCTTACTTTTCAAACTACCAACTTTACTTTTTTTTACTTATTTCTCCAAACCAATTAACCCAACTCATGGAAATCAGCTTACATCTTATATGTAACTAACAAAACATTTCAATAGCGCGATTCAGCGCGCAAAAGCGCCCTCTAGTCTGGATTGCGAAAACTCCACACACCCCGATAATGTCAACTAATAAGTTGAAATAAATAGTCGTAATCTTGATATCTAGTGCCTAGAGAAAGCAATTTCAATTGATGGATGAGTTGAATAAAAAAAATTTGAACTATTTATTTTTATTTATCTAATTAAATGTCATCCGACCAAACAAATAGAGAATTTATTGAAAGTCTTTTAAAGCAAAAACATTTTTATTATAACACCTTATGTCGCGATAAACGCTAAATAACATCAATAAAAAAATAATTAAGATTAATTTGTAAATGATGTAATTTTACTGCATAAAGAAATTTTGTTTAATTTTAACTCAATTTTTTTTATAACTTTTTTATTTTTTATATTTTGTTATAGACACTTCAATTTACTAACAATATGTCTCATCAAATTTTCTGTAGTATTCCGTCATCTGAGAAACGCAACTCTATATAAGTTCAATTTATATTGTGGATTTTATACAAAAAATTCGTTAAAGAACCGGTACTTTTTCAGAAATTAATATCTCGCGAATCCCGCTCTTTTCGCGATCGGTTTTTTTTGTGGAAGTAGTCCATACATATAACTATGTTTTGAAGTAAAAATAATTTGCCTATTCTTAAAAGTTCAGTCACAAAAAAAGAAATGAAATTTTGTTATTTATGCGATTATCTCGAAATTGCGAAGTCACAGCTCTTCCCCGAATGGATCGAAAATTGGCCCTATGGCTAGCCTTGACGCTCGCAATGCAAAAAAATGTGTTATAATGGTAGAAAAATTAATAAAAAATTAAAATTGAATTATATAAAATACCGGTACTTTTTATTCAGATTGAATTTTTTCGAAAAGTATGATAGTGAGCTTCATGGGAGTTTTACTCTTGCGTTTGTCATGTATATATCCATACATTCATTCAATAAAATTAGGCTGTCGCAAAAGAAGGGTCAAAAAAATACTGTGCGGCGTAACGCAAAAATGTCACGCGCGCGGCGTAACGTAACGCAAAAATGTCTCACAAAATTTTTGTCCACCCCCGATAAAGAAGTTTCACTTCAAAAAGCATAAAATAAAATATTCTATATTAAAACGTATATATATAATATGTGCGTCATTAATTTCTGACTGTTTCGAAATTTGGTGCAAAATAAAATAGTGTGTAAATAAAATTTGTAAAAAATCAATAAAATAAAACAATTGAGTAAAGATCTATAGGCATATTATGTATGTATTTATACAAGATATGTATATATATTTATACAGGGAACTTCTCAACGTGTTATCTATGAAATTATACTTTTACTCAATTGTTTAATTTTATTTACACACTGTTCTATTTTGCATCAAATCTCGAAACAGTCAGAAATTAATGACGCACATAGTACATAATATATACATATTAAGACAGAGGTTAAGCTTAAATAACTTGAAAAATAAATAACATGATCACGCCCACGTGTTGGTGTTTTAAAAAATTCAATCATAAACTGAGAATAACTGTAAATATTTTAGAATTAGAAAAATAAATATGTACCACAATAACATTCAAGTATTAGAAAAAATTTATACATAATTCCACCCACGTGCTAGTGTATCTATACATATTATAATAAAATTGAAAAAATTGAAAAATACAATCAAAAAGTGAGGTTAATTTTAAATAACTTAGAAAAATAAATACCATAATTACACCTAAGTATTAGAAAAAGATATGTAATTACTTACTTTTTTTTTTAATTCACTGGAATTAGAATAATTAAAATAAACACTTTGATTGTGCTGATCACTTTAATATAATATTATCACGTCACCATAGAGCGTTGGAAATAAATACGAGTGCAATAGAAAAACGGTCAAGTAAAGTGGTAGGACGTACGTTAAAACGATACGATATCCCTACTCCGCTGGAGAAAGTATACGTCGAATCACGCGTGGTAGGGATAAGAAAAAAAATGTCACGAGTACGGCGTAACGCAAAAATGTAACGCGCGCGGCGTAACGCAAAAAATGTAACGCGCGCGGCGTAACGCAAAAAATGTCTCACAAAATTTTTGTCCACCCCCGATAAAGAAGTTTCACTTCAATAAATTTAACATAATAACAGTTTTAGCACAGACAAATAATAATATACTACGTGTTTTAGCCCCCAGTTATTTTTATGAAATACATAATACGCTGTTTCTAGTGTGAAAATATTTTCATAGCATCTCTCCACGAAATGTGTTGGATTTTATTCTTAAATCCGAATCTATTTGACGTTTATCACAATACTTTAGATTTATGTATTTGTTGTTTCTAAAAACGCAGCGTAGTGGAATATTTACGAGACTTTGTAATTGGACATTTGTTTTCGAAGCTTGAAATTCTGTTATCAGCACATTTTCCGCTGATAAAACCTTCAAATCTATTTATATCCCTTTTGGGGTGGTGATCTTATTACGCATTAATTTAAATCTTATTATAATGTACTTATACTTAATATTGCCTATACATACAATAAACTGTAGGTACCTGTCAATATGTATTTTAAATAGTTATGTACATTGTACACACTTAATTAATTTTCAGTAAAATAAATGTTATTAAATAATGGATAAACATCTTACGTAATTTCATGTTTAAAAAGTTTTACAGAGTCAAAATTGCTTTAACTGTGATTTTATAGTGTTATAGATATTTTCTAAGTAGCCTATGCATTTCTATACTAAGCTTCATAATTAAGCAGTGTTGAAAATACATCAACAAAATGTGTAAGCTCCGTTGCATTATTATGTATAATACAATTAAGATGTTGAAGCTTGCACACAGAACTAATCTGTTGACAATTTAGCCGAGATTATTCCTCTCAACTCTTTAGAGATTGGTACAAGTTATAGGGCGTAGTGGATTCTCGGCTAATATGTGATATTTTGCTTTATATTTCTTCGCAATCAATTTTATACATTTATATACTAATAATGATCAATTGATCACACATTCCGCAAATATATTAAATAAAAAAATATAAAAGCTTAGTTACCCTTCACTTTTCAATTTTATTTGTAAAATTACAAGTAACTAATATTCTATCTCCTATCAAGTCTTTTTAGCCTACTATTCTGGTTATTGATTGCTAATAATGGGCCTTGTTTAGTCTGCAATTAATGTAGATATAGGTACATTTCTATTACCTGCACAACATATTTGATTAAACCACTTTAATACAAAACATACATATGTACTTACATGTCTTTGAAAAATATTATTCATATTATAACAAAACTATTATTAAATTTAATGGAAAACGCGATGTATTCATAACTTATATTCTCATTAATATTTCTACTAAATCCTGTCTCTTAAGCCGTCTGCTAAACGCGTGCACTTTGGCACAATGCCAGCTTCTGGTCCACGGGCATTCATCTCACTTTATGAGCCTTTGATTAACCCCTTCGAATATTTGCGATCGAATATTCGCTTATTTCTCTGAAGATTTGCAACAGCTAGAATTGTATTCGAATGATAAATGGATAGTACGATTCATTGTTGCTATTTTCGTGAAAAGTAAGGCGAGGGTTTTGAATATTTTTGCCGGAAATTTACATATTAGGAAGTAAAGAGAATTCACATGTTTTGTCAGAGACACACCTACATAATTACATATGTAGAGTACAAATTTCGAAAAATATGTTCTTTTCCACTTGTAGATTATTTAGTGAACTTCAGAACAAATCATTATATTTTTTTGCGATTTTAAAGTTACTAAAATTAAATTAAGACCGTCGAAGAATCGATAAACATTGACAACATAATATTTACAAAATACAACACAACATAAACTGATTATATGCTAGTTACCTGATTTATGCCAAATTAGTTTATTTATCCCGTAATATATCGGTTGAATTTACGGTGATGATTTGTGCAATTGGTTATATGGTAATATCAATAATTAATCAGGTATACCTCAATGATAATAATTGCATCAATTATAGAATTAGTATTTCTCGAATCTCGATGTACTTCTAAATAGTGGTTGACTGGATGATCCTAATTCGATTTATGTAATCGATTCAATTAACCGAGTTCTATAAGTGGATGGCGGAGTTGTATAATTTTGTAGATTTAGTAGGTAGAGCACATGATTTTAATTTTAGCAGTTAATTGAACAATTTTTTTTCTTTATTGTATTTGAATAAGTATTTTTGATTTGGTTGAGATACATACATTTTTATGTTTTATTGTAATATTAGGCACAGAAATGTTTCAGTTATAATTTCTATATTTGTCAAAACATGTGATTTATTTTTATTTGATACTATATGTAGATCTCGCCTATCATTTTGTGTTCATTATTAAAAAACTCCAGATTTAGTCTCACACAGACTTTTACTCATTAATAAAATATAATATTAATACATAAAGTTTCTGTAATTAACAAGTATAATATAATCTAATGTGCAGTGACGAGACGAGGGAAATAGACGCGCGGGCGCGCTCCGAGTCGGGGGACGCGGACTCCGTGTATCACGTGAGAGGCGCCTTGGACCCGCGGTGGAGGGACTATCAGGTGAGATTGTTTAATAATTATTTATGTTTAAAATGTATTGATGAACTGTAAAATAAACTGTATATGTAGAGTAGAAGAAAAATATTGCGTGAACTTGCAAAATTTATAAAATTATTTCTTAACGCTAACTTATTGTAGAGTTGTGTAATAAAATATAATATATAGAATAGAATTTTTATTGTTCCATAAAATTTGTAATTGACTTGTTTTAGTGGAAATATATATTAAAAGGATATCGCTTTAAAAATATCCCATATATTATATTTTAGTATTTTCAGAATGATATAATACCGACCGACATTACACGGAATGAAGTTTCAACGTCTTTAATATTAAAGCTCGCGTTAACCACTGTAACCATCAGATGGTAAATTTGACTATTCAAATATCACAGCGGTACAAAGTTGTACACTAAAATGAAACAATATAGGCGACAGCGTTCGAGTTGCAATTTGTAAGTTACTGCAAACTTTGACAAGGCTTCTGGCTCTGTGGACTTAACTTTATTGGTTCACTGCAGGAAATTTGTTTATGAGTTTCAGATAACATATGTTGCGAAGGCCAAAGATGAAACTGGACTCCATATCTGTTTCACGTTGTAATGTGGATTTAGATGGATTTGCTGCTAGTAAAATGTACGCTAGTGTAAAACTGTACAATTGGTTAAAGAAATTTGTTAGAAAATTTATTAATAAGCTTGTATAAGTAACAGTAGTTTTACGTATTAATCTTAACCATAGTATCAAACATTAACCCTTCATATTGTTCCCTTAATGTTAACATTTTTCAACTTACTATTTTATTACTCTATTTACACAAACTGCAGATATTTTTATTTACAACATAATAATTTACTTCAATATCGATATCTTATTGAACCAAGTTGTTGTTAAGGACTCCCTTCGGCCATCATAGCTTATCTTCCTTCAGCAGTGCTCAATTTTGGCGCCATAGACGAGTTAACGACATCACGATTCCGTTCCTTCCACTATTATAATATATATTTAGACGTCACTGAAAAATGTTACTGGAAATTGATCTAATACTTCAATAACAAGTCTCGCTTTTTCTTTGTTCAAACTTTAGCATTTGTATTCAATTAGACTTCTTCTAGAAGCATTTTTGAAGCGTCATAACATATTTATAAAATTTACCACCTTCAAAATTCGAAATTGTATGTTTTTATTTCAATAATTCTGAAATTGTTGCAAGCATAAAATAGGTTTACGTAATATGTTTCCGCAAACACGGTAATAAAATTTTAATGACGAATTTCGAACTGTAAGCTTCATTGTTTAAACAGTACCGCAATTGATGCTAAAAACATTATTAATTACGGTTTCCTATGTGCAAATTAATGACAATCGTTTACACAATTTTGTTAACTACTGTAAACGGAAATAATATAAATACATTGCACATTGATTAGACTTACAGATTTATATTGCTCTAGCTGTGCCGCCCATTTTACCGCTGGCTTGCTCGGCTCTTATTGGACTTAGCGTGATAGCTTTCCTCAATAGATGGACTATCGGACACTGAAATAATTTTTTCAAATCGAACCCGTAGTTATTGAGATTAGCGCGTTCAACCAAACAAACTCTTTAGCTCTATAATATAGTATAGATTTAGCAAACTTACATCGTTTGTGATAATTTATTCCAATTAAGCGATAAGTTTAGCAGCAAACTCGTATTCGCACTCCGAGTTCCTTATTATTTTCTTACAACTTTAGCGTTCACATTTTACGATACGAACTTGGAATTCACATGAAAGTGTCCTCGAGCTTTTACTCGTAATTAATTTATAACACACGTGTATTCAGGTGTTGTATTATATTATCAGTATTCAGATATTACATACGCAAGTCGCTTTCTATCAAATTAGTCTAATTAATTAATTTCTTGTATTGAATTGATTTGGAGAAAAACTCTTTATTATTATTAGTCTAACTAATACATATTAGTTATCAAATATATCATATTATTTGCTATTAATGAACCGATTTTTTCTACCCATAATGTACTTAATTAATTTACCAAATTACAATGTAGCAAAACTTATCGTAATTTAATTTTGAAATAGTTAATCTCTTCCAGCCTCAGTTTCTTTTAATTTTGTTTCCACTAATGTAAAAAAAAACCGTATTTATTATCCCTGAATCGTATCGATTTGGCTCCATTCCAATTATTGTAACGGGTACCTCGAGCTTGGCGAATGGTTAGAGCAGTTTTGGGTTCAGCACAGTTGGCAATAGCACCGTAACTTATCTGATTGCCAATTTATACAGGTGACAGTACCAGCCCTTATTTAATTGACAATTTATATAATACATACAATTTCTGAAAAGAGAGGTACAACATTTTTAAAGCATTATAATAGGATTTCATATTATTTTAAGATTTTTAAATGAACGTAACGTTGCAGTTGTTACTATGTGATACTCGATTACATAAGATGATAATAAAGCAATATAAAAATGTGTAACATTTTATTTAGTATTAAAACGACATAAATTATTATTCATGAAAGTCACATCATCGTCTTGTAAAAGCATTTACATATTTATAACACATTTTCATATGTAATTTACATTCCACCAGAGTGCGAAATACCAAAGCCGTCTCCGAGGTTGGGCAGCGGTAAGAAGCTGGTGTGTGGCGTGGTGGCATTCTGGCAGAGAGGATCTGGAGGAAACTGAGCCGGAAGAGGAGCCTTCAGACCTGGGGTACGCTACTCCAGTGTCTGTGGAAACGCCTCTGCAAAGTACTGTGTCCAGGTAAGTACGAACCTATTTTACCTTTTTACACTTCATGAATTCTTACTCTGTTTATGTAAAAAGGAGTCGTAAAAGACACATGTGTAAACCAACCTCTTATTTCTAAATAGGAGTAATTATAGGTCAAGAGATAATAATGAGTTGTGACATAATTTTTGAACGCAAGATTCATCAGTATATCTTTTACAGGTGCACCTCGCTGAATGTGATAAGAGACCCCTTCGCTAGCCGAGGAGGGTCTGGCGGATCTAATGCAGACGGCGGTACTTCCCCTCTTAGACGGAACTTTGAACCCCCTCCTCCAATCCCAAGTGCGCGAGACAGTCGGTCTCTTCCCCCAAATACTAGAATCAACACAGCTACCTCACCTGCACCTAAATCAGCGTCGGCTGATTCTGTCTACACGATTGTAATAAGGCTTCCAGATGCAGACTCCGAAAGACCAAGCATCAAAATGATCACGGAGGAATCTCCACCGACTAACGCGCGTGTGTATCGACCACCCGCAAGAGGAGATTCAGAACTAAATCTACATCCAGCAGGCCACGCTGGTCTGTCAAGAAGAACATCTCATATACAAGATGTCAGAATACCTCTCAATGCCAAAATAATACCCAAGCAATTGGCTGGTAAAGGAATTACAACAAAAACGCCCAAGAAGAAGAAAACGCAAGAGAAGAAGCAAGAAACAAAAGCTGCTAAGACACTATCTGCCATCCTTTTATCGTTTATCATAACGTGGACGCCTTATAACATACTTGTGCTCTTAAAACCTTTGACAGCGTGTACCAAGTGCATTCCTGACGAACTTTGGTCATTCTTTTACGCTTTATGTTATATTAACTCTACTATAAACCCAGTATGCTATGCTCTGTGCAATGCAACGTTTAGAAGAACGTACGTTAGAATTTTAACTTGTAAGTGGCATAATAGAAATAGAGAAGCTATGACTAGAGGAGTGTATAATTAGAGAAAGAAACGTAGTGAAGGAAAAATTGGCTAATTTGTTTTGCTTATGGGTATCAAGATTTTAATTGCCCAATCTTGATGCCTTGGAATGAAGAAAATGTTGGTGATAATTATTTTACCAAAGAAAATTTATCTCTATCCTTTATAGTTAATGATAAATTACACATTTGAATTATCTTTCATAATAAACAACAAATTGTTCATTTAAAAAATTACATCCTAATTTTGTTAGTGAGTTGAACGTCCCGTCCATTTTTTTTATAAGTTACATTTTGATTTATGATTTTGTACACTCTTCTGTTATAAGAAGATGCATTTTGGGAAGTTGGTAGGATCAATGAAGTCATAATATTTATTATTAGGTAGTAGACAGATGGTGTGTTAGATAAGTAAATAAAAAATCTAGTCTTTCCTTTTCTAGTCAACATTTTAACGATGTTCCGGTACTGTGTGAGCTTTTAGGGTAAATGTCGACGAATTTAGAAGCAGGTAAAAGGCAAGTTTATTTTTGTGTTATTTGAAAGATCTTTATATTTCTGTCAAAGTCGCTGTATATGTTTTTGTTTACCGTTAGACACGTACCAAACGCTTAAAGATGCCAAAACATGGTTTTTAGTATTAAAATAAGACTCAATAGGCTTCAAAACTTTATCAATACAAATATTTTATTGGTAATTTTTAATAACCGATGTGCCAACATGACCTTTATATTGTACAAATGCCAAAGAAAAGTGTGTTAGTTATAGAATTTATATATGAGAGAATTAAAAGCCTTGTTTCGAATGTATATCTTGTTTTAATTTCTATATGTATAAATAAATTGAAATATTCTAAGCAATATTGGAATGATTCGGGTGATTATGTGAAGGAAAGCGTGTCTTCGATTTTTCTATTTTAATAATTCTTGATGTTTTCATTCTTATACAACGATTTCAATTTCTTAATCGTTATTCCTGGATAATTCTAAAAACGAAGTTTTAATCGAAATCAAAGACAAGACGTTTAGAGAGATAATAGAGTGATAGTAACAATTGTTTATGTAAATATATTGCGTTTTCTAAGATGGCAAAAATTTGTTAAATATACAAGTCATCGTGTTCCCTTTGTTAAAAGAACTATGTGTGAAGCACTTCAGTCTTAATACAATAGAAATTCATTTTCTAAAAGTATATTTCCCCAGAAATTAATTGTAATTTTATCAAGCGAAATCTTGAAAATTAAACTCTAAACAAATTATGACTTTTGAAAACGTTTAATTATTTACATAAACAACTGATGATTGGAACTCGATTTGTAAAACATGAATTCTAAATATTAAAGTATTTCGGAATTTTAAGTGTATTCATTAATATTTGTAAATATAATAATAAATTTATATTCATATATTATGCATTCGAGTAATAATATAGCGTATACAAAACAGGTTTACTATTGTAATTATTATAAAATACGTAGTTATGTGTCGTACAACGTTCCTTTGTTGTGAAGTCTTAAAAGTATATTAAATAATGGTATTATTAAATTTAATCGAAATATGTGTAATTACACGCGGTGTGTAAGAGTCAAATTCCAATGTATATTTCAGTTAGATATCACATTATAATTCACTGATGAAAGAAAGTTATTACAAAAATATTTCAAAGATATTAAAAGACAATATTAATTTAATAGTCCAAAATTTTATCTGAGTATAATATTATTTCCTTATATATGTATTTGTGAAAAAGGTAGGAATATCTAGCGTATTTGTATTGTTTGTTACCATAAAAATGTTGCGTATTTTTAAATTAAATACGAGTATTTCATCTTGGACAATATATTTGTAATAACTGACTTTAAAGTGCGACCAGGCTATTATGGCAAGTGAAAAATAAAATAAAAAAGAGTAGGTACCCAGTATTGCTATTTTATACTAAAATATAATTGGCCTTACTATTAAGTAAGGACAATTTTCCTTATAACATTACATGCATAATACATTTTCCAGGCATCTATTTAGGTACTAAATAACATTAGTATCGATTATTTTATCTGACTATATTATATAGGAGATTGAGAAGGTATATAAATATAAATGTTACTGAGGCTCCTATTAATATTTGTTTCAATAATAATTATTTAATTCCTAGATCTGGAATGGAATTTTCTAATGTGTTTCATTTCGATACAAGAAAAAATCTTTTTCAGACGATACTGGTCCTGCTCAAATTGTATTTCATTTTTCAAAATAGCCTTGTAGCATAAGCCCTCATAACTCCTAAATATATTGACAAAGCGCACAGTAACTAGTATTTTTCGTGTACGTCCCTTTAAGGACCGATATTCTAGGTGTCTAGTTTAATGGCATTTTTGAACGAATGGCTCAAAAGTTATGTGAGAGTTTATTTATTCGTGTGGGTGGTTAGTTACAGCTCAATCTTTTAGAGGATTTATCGTTTCTTGGTTGTTATAAGGGTTGGATCAATCGAACAAAATATTCATAGCAATTAGCATATAGTATGTGCATATGCTTTAAGTTTAAAGGGTTTGATGAAAAGAGATTTTGATTCAACTAAAATTCGGCTAAAAATTATGAGAACATTGTTATTAGTAATTGATGATTACAGCTACTACACCGTGTCACGACCGGGCCGTGCCCAGTCGATCAAAGTAGGTACATAATATTGTATAACTTTTTTTATGAAGTGATTCATGACTAACTGACTTAAGGCGGGTTCCCACGGCCCGCTAGGCAACAGGCCGCGCCAGGTACTGCGCCGCCTGTGTAGGTAGGCCTGTCGCGATCTGCACTGTGCGTTCCCACGGCATGTGTCGGCCTGGTGTCCTGTTAGTTACACTATTTAAACTCAAGAACTTCATTTGTTTCTCGGCTCCGGCACGACACGGTGTAACGTTAATTTCAAGTTTTATGTCATAACTTGAGGTGCATTATGGCACAATATGAGGGTTCTCCTGAACAACAAAGACGTATTGTACAGCCTAAAAGTAGGTAAAGAATAAGCCATTTCGCATTCAAATTTCAAATTATTATTGTTTTGATCCATTAAATCCTAATAGATTCAAATTCAAATGACGAAAATTAGTAAATTGTATTGTGTTCTTTTTATGATGATAGAAATGCAAGTAAGGTGAATGGTTTTTAAATTTTCTTATATAGGTAATATGTATATATATCTATCTTGTTTTTTCACAAATATTGATATAATGCAAAACCTTTGTGAATGTTAGTAGCAAAAGTAGATATTTGATATAAATTTTACTATGACATAATTATATATATTGTATTAAAGGATTTTAAAATGGTTATGATTTCCATTATTCGATGTTTACTTTATATAATCCTTGTAGAAAAATAGGATAAAAGTCTTGTGTTAGCAACGCTTTAATATTTTAGTAGGCATTTAATAATGATTAAAGCAATGACTCTATTTATTTCAAATCAAACTTTTGTTTGATCGGTTTTATCACAATTTCTTTGTATTTGCTGGAGGTGATCTAAGAATTCGTTAAGAGCATGCAATACAGTAAAAGCTCTTTATTCGCGGGTAAAAGGTTCCGTAAATGTGCCGTATTTGTATATGGTTATAGGGGATACGTTCCTAGATGACGAAATTAAAAGGTAAATACATACATAAATAAATCAGTTTAATTAGGTATTATCTTCAGGATTAGGCAATGGCTTGGCACTTTTTACTTGTTTTTCATTTTTTTTAGTCGAAATAAATTCGTAGTTGTACGTTCTGGCGTTTACTAAGCCGCGAATATAGGAATTAGGTCGCATTTTTTTCCATCCGCGAATAGTGACACCGCGAATAAGGAGCTTTTACTGTATTTAAAAAGTATTAACAAAAAATAAATCGATTAATTTGAAAGATTTTGTTAATTGAAATATTGCACCTACTAGCCCAAGTTCTTGCAATAACGTTTACTTGTTTCTGTAGCTTTTAAAGTACGATCATATCTTCAGCATTGTTATTATCGTGACGAAATAATTAAGAGAAATATTTTAATACTTTGTCAAATTTATACCATTTTCCTAGAGATATACGCAAATTAGAATTGTACTTTGCCTTAGTAATTCGGCAGAAACGCACTTTCATCAATTTTTATATTCTGTAATATAATTATCGTATTCAGTGTTAATGGTAAAGTAAAATATAAAAATAAAAACAAGGGATAAAACGAACTGAAATATTTAATTATCTAATAAATAAATGTTGTGTAATTGTAGTGTTCTAAAACAGTAACTTGTGAAATTAGATACATTTTTATTCAAAGAATTTTGTTTAAAACACAACTGAGATGGCTTAACTTAAGACCTTTGCTTAAAATGATGACTGTTATTTATATATTAGTTTAAATTTCTATATCTTTTAATTTTTGTAATTAATTGGAAACGTACAGCAGCAAGTGAAATGAAAATGGTTTTTATATTTTATATTTATTAAAAATGATAAGTCGAATTTCTGAAAATATAATAACATTATTATTTAAATATAAATCACTTTAAAATAAAATGAAAATATCGCAATAACTACACTAGAATATTGAATAATAATTTGATTTGTTATATTATATTCTAATGTTAGTGACATTCTGAATACCAATCGAATATTGTTGACGTTATTTTTATTATTATATCCGTTGTTAATACTTAAATATTTATCGCAGCAGTTTTGTAGTTATTACGATATTTGAAGAGTAATATAAGAACATATGAACTGTAAGAATAAAATAATTTTAAAATGAAATTGTATCATCCAACGTCTAACCTATATATAAATGTAATTAAAATAGTTTTATTATTATCGATGTACAAGTTTAGACTCAAGTGTATTTATCAATAAATAAATGTGGTTTTTGTAAGTTATTTTAAAGATTATTCCGTGTTTTTGTATAACTAAAGACAATAAAAATTTAACTAAATAGTGTTATTTTCTACGAGGCTATCCATGACAATCGGCATAAAATAAAAAAAAATAAATAAAAGCAGTTTGTTGAAAGTAAATTACAAATAAAATTAAGGAATTCTGTTCATTTGTCATTATTTAATTTCCTCAAGGGAATTTTACTATTAACTTTCTAATCCATATAACAAAACACTATTCCTTACGATTTCATCTAAGCCTTCACTGCTACAATCGTACGGGCAAAGAATCAAAGTGACGTATCAAAGCAAATTTTGATCAAGCAATCTTCAACAACAACTTCCATAGCTATGGAGTTGCAAACAACAGGTTCCGAATCCACTACGAACTCATTACTCCGATCGCAAGTTGCTGTTAAAAGTTAGCGCAGTTCAGGCGATAAATCTAATGGAGCGAGATATTTATGAGAACTACCTGCTATCTGCTAGCTTCCTATCTTGGGAATAGTGTCTGATATAATGGAACTTTGGAACTCTAATTAGACTTAATATTCTGTTTGCAATATTTCAGTGTGGTTGAAAATAAGTTTCATCGCTTTTCGATGTTGGGGAATAATCCTGTAGGAAACTAAGTTATTTGCATTAATTTATGGTCTCCCATTTTGGATTTTATAGGTTTTAATACGCAGAAATGTGTATATTTATTACTAATAATAACCTTTTAAATGACAAAAGAATAAGAAGATAGATTTCATTGAACACTGGTACAATAATAGACATGTTTTTTGAAAATTTCCTTCAACTCACATGCAAAACATACGAAGTGAATTCATAGTCTTAGCATCTTATCAGGATGATTAATGGCAATAACGTCTTGTAGCTTTTAAATTATACTTTAACTACACTGGGACTATTAAAAAATAGTCCCATACATTATGTTCACTGTTTAACCATTTAAAGATACACATATAATTCTATGTCTGTTGGTACGTATTAGATCTTAACAAGAAGATATGGCCAATAAGTATGATTACTCGCTCGTCCTATGTTTCTTTGGATTAGAGTATTTACATGGCAAAATAACATAAAATAGTAGGGAATTAGGTTAATTGTAGCGGTAGATAAAGATCAGTAAATAGCATTTATGTTAGTGACACACAATGACTGTTTTTCTTGGATAATTTTATTAACCTTGTTTGTGAAGAACTTTGTATGTTTTTCTGATAGAAGGATCTTTTACGATCTCAGTTTTTGGGTACAATTGTATAAAGTAAAGTTATTATTCATTCAATCGATATTCGGTTGAGATAAAATTGTACGTAACTTTGTTGTACTTTAGTAGAAAATAGACATCTGACACCTACTTGTATAAATTGGCCGTTAGCCGTTGAATCCATGTTAGTTTTTTAATCTTGTTAGTGATTTCACAAGTTTTGGGCTAGCAGTTGGTCAGCCAAAGAAATAAAAATCGTAAACTTAATTAAGTAGTCTGTGTACTCAATTTAACACGCAAAATATTTTTAAAAGCATTTCCTCCATCCAACATTTGCAAAAAGTGATTATGATTTACGAGTGCACTGAGCAGCTACGTCACCTTAAATTTTCCGTGTAACAAGCTTGAAGAAATTAGGGATTCCGTCCTCAGACGTTATTTAACTTCTTTAAAACAAAAATAAAGTGCAAAGCGAGCGTTGCAGCTGCTAAATATTTAAGTCTGTCTCCCCACAACCGCAAATTTGTTGAGGCAAGTTTACGGTGTTCCACACAAACATCCGGACTTGCTAACTTTGTTACATAAGCTGTATCTTCCTCTTACAGTTCATATTTACGAGGTGATATGAATTAATTTAATGGCAGATAGGTACGTGGCAGGTATTTGATTTATCTCTGAATATGGCTAGGATTATGTCATACTCTATATCCGTATGACATAATTTATTGTTATTAAAATATATGGATAATATAGAGGGGAAGTCTCGTAACGGTGCATTTAGATCAAACGAGCCAATGCTGATTTTAACCCCACTATGTCAAAATATACTTTTAGTGTAAACAGTAAAATATACTTTTAGTGCGTAGACTGTAGAGCATTCTTACGTTGTTCTTATATTAGTGCATTGGAAAATATTCTAAGCAATGTTCTAATACTGAACAACATTTTTCGTTTAAACTAAAAGATCACGTTATAGAATGCTATAGCTCTAGCTCTATGTTCGTTCGATCTAAATGCACTGTTAGACATTTAAATAATTATTAGGTGAATACTAATTATTAACTTGGTATGGTATAGTAATTGTTCTCAGGAGACAGAGAATTGTTAAGAGAAAAATTATCAACCCCATACACTACGACATTTCTTATTCTATTGTATTTTTTACTACTTCCTTAACAAAACGTATAAGTATTATAATTAAAATCAATTATACCATAGAAACTCGCCACTTTTTTATCCTTATCTCATTTTTCTTTCTTTTCTTTCCCAATCCATAACATATTTCATTAATCTATTAGTTTTATGCCGCTGTTTTATCTTCCCGGTAGCATTATGAAAAGGGACAGCAAAAACATAACATCAATCAGATGTATGGAACAACCTATTACCACAAAGGAATACCAACGCACAAATAAGAGATTTTTCATTTCATATTAGAACAATATCTATTTAAATAATTCATTAAAGTTGGTTTAGTAGATGGTTTATGGATGTCGTAGATGTCAACAAAAACGCATCTCCATATTACAAGGGCTAATTGTAAAATAAGCATTATTGGCTGCTGTTCTCAGTAGGTAGGTACTCTACCAGTTTTAGTAGAATAACTGTCATACTGCCACGGTGCTAGCCACTCTACCAAACTTTAGTACTCTACTCTACCAATGGTGTCTAAATTAGTATAGTAAGCAGGATAATAATTAGTAGGTACTCTACCGCTCTACTCTACCGTTTACTCTACCCGTGTACAGCGCCCATAAATGTCGTCCATAAGCAAATTTTTGCAAATTCCAATTCAAAGATATTATAAAGGCAAATAGACAAAGCAGAAGAGAAAGACTCAGAGAAAATATTTACTCAATTACTTAGTATATGGCGAATTGTGTGTCGATTTAGGGGTCTTGGTCGAATGCAACATTTTACTATGTAAAGAGATTTAATTAAAACGTGGGATGAAAGAACGTAATTTAATTAACAAGATGATATTTTATTCACGCGACGGGGAAAAGAGCAAAGTAGTAGAACAAAGACGATTGACGTTCAAAAATTAGAATTAGAAAAACGAAAAGGTCATATTATTACCTTCTGTATTTTACATCCTACGTTGTTCTTTAATAAGCCAAATGCCCTTTAGGCTGCAAAGCGCCATCTTTTGATAAACAGTGTAAACCCGTAGTATCTTTATTTCACTCGTTTACGAAACTAAATACTTATAATAATGTGCCTGTAATTTGTTTTGCTCACAATCAATCAAAAGATTACAAACAAGCCAATGTTTTGAATTGCTGGTGCGTGAAGTTAAGGAATAATAAATTATAAATTAATTGAGGATCGAATAAATTGTTACCTTTGCAATTGCACACCTAACTATTTAATAAGAGGAAATTTTCTGTTATACGTCGTAATGCATATGCAACGTCAGTTTCTACATTTTATCTATTTATTTTTAGCAAGGAACTGGTCGCTATTCTATATTAACACAACATAAATAAAACTAGTTACTAAAATATGTAATATTTATTAATTTTAGATATGTTATTGCAACTTCCACACAAACACATTAGAAGTGAAATCAAACAGAAATATGAAAAAAAATAATAATTTGATAATTATTATACTTTCACAAATATTTTTTTTAACCTAATGGACATAAAACGAAATTTTAAAAATTATGTAGAGCTCATAAGTTGGGTATTTTATATAAACATCAAGAAGATCACTTTCCATGTTTAACTGCAATTGTAATGATCCATTATTATTACGAAATATTTGATGTGTGTAATTTTCAGGCCAGAAATTATCAGGTGCATCAAATCTTGAAGGATTCGGTATGCAATATGTTATTCAATACATAGCACAATAGTAAGTATTATAGTTCGATTGACTACTTATATGAAATAAAAGTTAGGTATTGTATGATTTTCAGGTCAGAAATTATCAGCTGGATCAAATGTTTAAATCTTGAAGGTTCGGTGTGCAAAATGTGTTTCAATACTTAGCATAATAATAATTGTTTTAGTTAGATTGAACAAATATATACACCGGATTTTTGAAGAGATATTAGTATATAATACGTAAAGAATAACTATAAAGTCGATTTAAATAATCTTAGGGAATTCTAATATGATATTAATAGTCAGAACCTTTTTATTCAATGCTATAATTTTCCCCAAAGTAGCTATGAAAATTGATGATGAAGTGATCGGAGATATGCTTCGGCATCGATGTTGTCAGTTTAATTGCTTTTTCAATTAACGCCAGTGCGCTAGGAATCTTGGTTTCACTCCATGACATAGATTAAAATAGCGTAGATGTGGCATGGCAATAAAATTTGTGATATTAGTAATTAGTATTGCAAAACAATGTAAATTAAAATAATGCTATGTGTCAAAATCAACTTAATATCAGGAATAGTTGATATATTTTTTAAATAGGAATAGATCTACTTGTACATACAAATAACTGAAATTATTAAGTGAAGTGTGTTAAATACAGACGATAAATTATTATTTAGTTGAAAATATTTTGACGAGTTATATTTAGCTCCGTTTTTCAATCGAAATTATGAATGATGCAATCGCAAACAAATATGCAAATCTCATAACTATAGGTGGATTGTATTTGTCAATCCGATTCACTGAAATCGCTCACACTTCGTTATATTGGAAAATTACCCAACAAACATTTTTGTTTTAATCCCCAAAACCGAATTGGATATTTCGATTTCCCAGTGGTAAACCTGAGGCTTTGAATATGTATTCTAAAAATTTGCTTTGTGATTTAGTTTATCATATTTTAGATTCATTATTAGGTAAGTCTTTTAGCACAGTCAATATTTGAATATACTCGTAAGTATATTCAAATATTATTTTACATTGACATACAATATTATTATACTGGTAAGTAATGAACAGGTTTGGAGTTAAATTTATATTATAAATTTATATGTACAAGTTTCATTCCTGAAATTTAGGAAAACACGTAATTCTTCTTTAAGAAATTTAACAAATAGAGCCAACTCCCATAATACATAAAAGAAAAATAAAAGTGTCATAATAAAGACGTTTATGTGTTCTCTTCGTAGAGTTTATAAGAACAGACATGAACGTAAAGCATCTGTGACAATAATCTTTGACGGAATATTGACGTCGAGACGCCTGTAATTCCATTTAGCAGTGCGACGGCCGTGAACATCTACACCTGATGCGAGTACAGATGTTCCAATACAATCCTTAGTATGTACTCGTTACGATAATACATACCTATTCATATAATAGGGTTCCTTTATGTAGTTTTGTATAAAAGAGTTGTATAAATGTATGTTATGTATATTGTATATGTTATGTTTTGGATATTTCTTCCCTTTTTGGTACACAGCAACATTACATAAACTGTTACATAAGATTTATTTAGTACATTAGTATTTTGAACCTAAAAAAATTGGTTCTAAGACTGTTTGTCCCAACTAGAATTATATGAAATTACTTACATGTGGACGCTTACAAATTTTATTTAACTTTCATATAAGAAATAACTATTTCAGAATAGAAAAAGCTTTTTACGTATATCGGATGACTGGGTAACAAGCGGTAAAGGGAACCCTTAACTAACTTAAAACTTTTCCGCGTCGCCTCACAACGCTAACTGAATTTGGGAATTCAGTTTTGCTGAACTAAGATCCAAGTTCCAAGGGCATGCTTGGGATTTCTAGCTACTGAGAGCATGAAATATCCAATTAGATAGCATTGTGAGATATGTGAGAGATTTTGCTGTCGTGAATATTAATTGCAATTATTAAGGATTATTCCAATTGCAGATTAGTTTTATGAAATCCCTCCTGAATTTTCAACGTGAATTATTTGTTAGCCTATGCATTACAATATAAGGTGAAAAAAAGATATCTTTTGAGAATGAAATTTATTAGTTCAAAGAGTCATTGGAAGAATCAACGAGTTTAGACTTCGTCTGTTTGGTTTAGTGGTATCTGCCGTAGCCGTAGCCTCGGCTGTAACCTCCATAACCTCCATAGCCGCGTCCGTAGCCACCGTAGCCATAGCCGATGCTTCGTCCGTAGCCACCGTAGCCGCCGTAGCCGCCGCCATGGCCGCCCCCGTAGCTAACATAGCTGCGCACGACTGGGACGCTCACCGTACGGATGACTGGCACACTCGAAATTGACACACCTGAAAAAAAAGAAGATTTAGACATCACAAATCATGTAGAAGTATAGGTGTATTACACAATTTCTGAACTGATGTAATAAATTAAAAAGACTTATATGATTGCCATGAAAATTACCACTTTCATATAAATAACACTAGGTAGCAATATACATATATACAATATACAATCACGCATAGACGTATTAAAAAAATACTAACTGTGACCGTAACCACCATAACCGCCGTAACCGCCATATCCTCCATAGCCACCATATCCGTAGCCGTGCGCGGTGGCAGCGACGGCCAAAAGGAGGGCAAACTGCAATAACAATCAATCAATGAAACAATCAATCAATCAGATGATCAAACAATTTATCAAACAATCAGATAATCAAACAATTTATCAATCAATCTTGACTTGCAGACTTGCAAGTCTTGCAAGACTTGCAAGTTGCATTGCACTAAATTGAACATTTTTAAAATGTCCACATATTGTTTTTTGACTTGGTTTATTTAAATATGTACAAGGCTGTAATGTGTAAAATGTAGAGAAATGAAAACTTTCGAATATATTTAATCATCGTAACTGTTTTTCAAATACAATAAATTGCAATTATTTTCAGAGCCACGTTCCAAACAACTGTGCAATTTGTAAAATGTAACGAGCGCGGTTAACTACAGACCACAGTTAGTTATTATTGTCACGTATGAAATAAATAACATTGTGAAATAATTTTAAAAGCAGCTCTACTACAAGCTTCTAGCTTATGTAATATTATTGTCATTTACTACTGAAAATATATATTTAAAAATACTGTAAAGAAAGTTATTTACTTTACTGGAAGAAACCAAAGTTAATAGAAATGACTAATGAGAGCACTGAAGATGAGATTTATTTTTAATGAAGTGTAAATTAATTTTCTCCGTTAATTTAAATAATAAAAATATACTATATTTGAAATATCCCAGATAAAATAATTAACCATGTATTGATATTGATATCATCTGCTGGAAAGTCCATTAGATCAATGGCAATAAAAAATTAAACGATTTTAGCACTTACGGTTATGTAGGTGTTCATTGTACTTCAATTCAGCAGACGAAGTGTGTTGATTACTATAACAAGTATCATGTATATATACGCAAATAGTTTCCTGCCGAAAATCCCACTGAATTGGCTGCGTGTTGGTAATCTGTTGCACCTTACGTCACCAACGCTACAATTGAGCATTATAACCTCCAGAATTGCTTGCCTTCATTAGTGTTTCCGTCTAAATATTATTAAGGCTACGTTCGCATTGATAAATAACTTATGAAGTCAATCTTTGTGAGTCATGAAGCGTTAAAATGTCTAGAACTGTCTCTCGGTACTGCGCGTTAGCTGCATTCGCTAGCCATCTGGTACATAGCAAAAACAACGCAGAGAGATACAAAAAATAACATCTATGCGGATAAAGGGTTTCCAGTTTTTTCGTTCAAAGGTATGCATTGTAAAAAATATTGCATACCATTTAAAAAGTCGGTGTTACGTGAAACAATGAAAAGGATTGTTTACAGTCGGCGTAATGTAGGCTAAAGCAATTTCGCTTCCCTTCACTTACCGGAAAAAATATAGTGGGTAGCGAAATACATTTATCTTATAAGGCCAGAGGTTCTGTTTTCGCATAGCACACTAACGTAATAATATTTCATATGTAAATGTGAGTCTATTTCAAAATCTTCAGTCGATGTTGTCGATTTTCAGCGTCTATGTTCTTCTAATGTTCTTAAAAGCCTGTTTCTTGGTGACTTAGGAATATAAAATACATTTTCTACACATATAATTAATATCTCCTATTTTCCTTCCAGACTTTGCTATTGTTATTGTTTCAAGATTTTAATACTTATAGTATTACACTCACTTGTATAGGAATAAATTGTCATACCTATGATATTTGAGAAGCCTAGCGAGATTTTGCAATAAACCTGAATGAATTAAAATAACAATTTATGTCTCCGAATTGAAATGAGGCCCTCAGGGACTGAAATATACTTATTACGTAGGCGCACAATGTTTTCAATATTTTCATGAAATATTTTCAGTAGGTGTTAAACAATTACCTTAAAAATTACAATATAGAATATTTTATACAACAAAAATTATACGATTCTTTTTAAGGAAACCAATTAGTAGATTAGTTTGTGTAAAATACATGTGAGAAACAGAGTTTGTTCTTAAGTGGAGAGGAGCTATTTGATTGCCCTTATTATCCTTCACGTAAATGCTATTTAGCAAATAACAGGCGCGTACTTTTAGCTTCTCGATACTCCAAGGCGTAGGTGTATAATAATGAAAGTAACATTGTGACGCTAACATAGTTTTACCCTTGGTTTTACCTTTTCTTTTTCTACCTTCGGCTTTTTACATTCAAAGATAACAGAGATAAAAATATATTTTCACAATATAGACTAGCATAAGGGAAATGCATACTTCTATCTAGCATCATTTGATATCTTTCATCCTTTATATTATATACATACATACAAATAAATAAATTTCCGAACGCGTAGTCAATGAAAACCCGTTCCTTTTATTTTATTTTATTTAAGCTTTTAGGCTATCTCTGTACCAAATTTCATCCAAAACGATACAACGCTCGGGGCGTGAAGAAGAGACATACAGAGTAATTTTAAATTTATAATATTAGTAAAGATTCTTACAGATTTAATGGACGTTAACTTATATTCAGGTTTTGTTAATTTTAAGTCTAACGAAAGATTAAAACGAGGATAAAAAACAACAGCACACACATATCAAAATCAATTAGGCTCCACGGAGAGAGCAGGCTCGCGAAGAGTGAGGCCAATTTCAATAACACATATTTGGTTCTTGGTTTTAATGACCTTTTATCCGAATCAGTACTGTTGAAGAAGAAGACAAACTTTTTTTACAATTATTATTTAAAAGGATTTGTATTGTAATCCTACACAATATTATATAGCAAACACCACGCTCTAGTATTTTTAAACATGAGAAATACATGTAATGCAGTTCGTACATTTTATTACTACAAATAAGTAGACATTACTTGTACTCGACGCCAGTCCAATCAGTAGAGCGAGCTCTGAGTACATTGAGAATTCCGTTGATTTTTATTTTAAAACAGTTTCGTGATTTAAGTTTGTACTTGCTATTGGAACTTGGAAGTGAATTTAAAATAAGGATACTTTATACTTTATTGCAATTTCAATATAAAAGTTGTGATTTGGGCTTTATTATGGCAGCTGTTTATTTATTATTCGAAGAAAAATTAATTAGTGTATAAAAATAATAAAAAAAATTTCTTTCATACACTGAAAACTAAAAATGTTGAATATTCGCAATCAACTCGCTCTAACTACATTATTGGTAAACATATTTTTTATTAAATTTATCTCTAACGATTGATCTTATTTTAATATACATTAGTCGTATTTTGAGAACTATTTCTGATATTTCTAGCTAAAAATCGAATCTCAATTTTGTGTAAAGGTGAGTAGAGTAAACATTTAACGTTTTTTCTAGCATACAAACACAACAATAGGATTAAGATAGGATGTTAAACTGAATTATTTCAGGTTTATGGATATTTTGTATTACAAAATCAATTCAGACAATAAAACAAACAAGTTGATTGAATAAAGTTTATTCAAATCAAGGAGCGACAGAAGGAGTAAAGTTCAATAGCTTCGTCTGACGACTGGCATTTAATGGTAGCCATAGCCATGTCCGTAGCCGAGGCCATGTCCGTAGCCGCCGTAGCCGCCGTAGCTGCCGTAGCTGGAGTAGCTACGAACAACTGGTACAGTGCTCACAACAGGCACGGTCCTCACGACGGGAACGGTTCTTACAACGGGGACGGACACTGGGGTGTAGACTGTACGGACCACGGGGATGGGGGCAGCCCTGTACACGTTAGCGGTGGAGTAAGCTGGGGCAGCGATTATGGGTGCGCTGATAAGCCCTGTAAGTAAAAATACGCATTAATTTTACAAATAAATAAAATCATTTAAGACAATATTTGAATGACTTATATTTTTTGGAAATGCTTAGTAGTAAACATCACTAACTACATTTTTCGTAAAAGTTAAGTACAGTAAAATAAATATATTAAGACATTGTTTTCAAATAAAAACAAAATGTTAATTATGAAAGTATATAGCAGTTTAATTATCAATAATCATTTTTAAATATATTAACTTACCATGTCCTCCATATCCGTAGCTGTGCGCGGTGGCAGCGACGGCCAAAAGGAGGGCGAACTGAAAAGTAAAGTTTTAAAACACATACATAAAAATTAAAAAGCAATTTAATCTAAGAACTATTAAAATTACACAAATTATAATTCACTCAAGCAATTTTCTAAAAAAATCCAATTTTATTTTTTTAATCGTTTAGATAAAAATGCCACGATGACTAGAAGTACAAATATAAGTCTTACTTACAGTGAGTAGCGAGTTCATTTTTCTTCAGTTCTGCAGACGAAGTGTGCTGATTACAGAAACAATTATAGTATATATAGTCGAACAGTTTCCTGCCAAAAATCCGATATAATTGAGTACGCAGTCAATTAAAATACGCAACGATTTGCAACACGTCAACGGAAAAAATATTGTACATCCTTTTAACTTCCAGAATAGTGAGGTATATCCCTTTTCATTCATTAGCTAAACGATTTGTTTTTATATTAAATTGTCTCAAATATTTTTTAATTTTTCACAGATACATTGCTTCCAAGTTACATATAGAATAATTCTTCAATAAATGGCAAAACCATATTACTCACTAGATGTGCTCCGCGGTTTTACCCGCAGTGCTCCGCTCCTGTTGATCTTAGCGTGATGATACCCTATAGCCTTCCTCGATAATTTTTTCAAATCGGACCATTAGTTCCTGAGATTAGCGCGTTCAAACAAACAAACAAACTCTTCAGCTTTATAATATTAGTATAGATTGTCGAATAATTCATAGGTGATGCAAGAGATCGGTATGTCCTTCTCTGCATGCAATATTTAGTTTCAAGAAGAAGGTAGATTTAAGAAAATATAGTTCTAGGTTATTAGGAAAAATGTTTACAATTAGACATAGAACTCTTGTCTGTCTGTCGAAATATTATACATACCTATTATAAGATACAAAGAAATATATCATAAGTATCTTGTAAAAACAGATAGGTACGTATGTACTAATATAAGTACGTTTCTTATGCACCTACAGGATATTGAAAAATAATTACTTAGCACCAATAAAATTTGAAATCAGCATTGTGAATATGATGAAACTTTGATTTATGTAATTGCTTCCAAACAGTGTATCAATGATATTGAAAATGTTTCATTCGTTCCTAATTGTTTTCAATAGTAAGTCGTTATTTATTACGAAGAATATTTATTTGGTAAGAAATGTTTGCGAACATGTGGTTGTGATAACCATGCTTCAAAATTGTGCAGACTTTTTATTTTATAGAATTTTGGTACATATTTTGTTGTCAAATAAAATAATCTTTGGCTGTTTTCTCTCGTTTTGGTTATATAGTATAATTGGTAAATAATATGTACAAAAATATTAAATTTAACATTAGGCCTATAGCTGATTTGATTTTTTATAGCATATTTTTTTTTGTAAATCTTGTTATTATCTATTTATTCATACTTTTTTTCCACTGAATATGAAACATAAATGTTTCGTGTGAAAATTTCAACATGAATAAATTTTATGTGGTTATTTAGACTTAAAATATTATTTATGGGAAGTAGTTGTATATAAATATTTTAAATTGTATTGTAAATTTGACCTCCCTATCGCATTGGGTAAACTGTAATGGTAGGAATGGTTTTATATAAATAAATAAATAAAATGCTTTTAAATTATGCTCTACTATAGAGCCATTTTGATAGGTGAGTATAAATAATGTCCTGTCTAATTTTATTTTAATCATATTGATAATTTCGAAATTGAAAATATTTCTAAGGACAAACTCAAACTCAACAAGTGCTTCCCAACGACCGATTTCTATTCATTTGAAATTTGCTATAACATATTTTTATTGCAAAAATCTCCTGTCAAGATAAGATGAAGTCGGTAGCTCATAGTATCAAATAAATTCAGCTTGTACTAAAACATCGTTCTAATTTCAGCTTTAATGATAACGGCATAAATGCACGATAGAGTAATTATTATTAATTATGATATATATGCAAATAGTGTTTATAAATCGTAGGTCTTATATATTTTATAATATGTCCGTACATTTTTATACGATTGTGGAATATTTTATACGCCCCGATGGATACAAAGGTCGTTGGTATTGAAAGCTGAATTATTCATCGAATTATGGAATGTTATTCTTTAAAACACAATAATATACAAGAAAAATTATAAAATATAATGAAAATATTTATAATTCTAAAAATCGATGTAATTAATATAAGAACACATCGTATTTTAAATTGATATTTGATTGGGATTAAAAAAAAACACAACATTGAAAACAGTAAAAATAACTTTATTGAACATAAAAGATTTATTAATTAAAAAGGTTTCTTAGTAATCATAATATTCTAAGTATCACAAATTTCAATAAACTATTTAATAACTATGTACTTATATTATTTATGTGCACTAATTCTTGTACGTTGAAAAAAATGTTTTTATTTATATTATCCAATTATATCAAATGTGTTGTGCAAATGTGCAATGCCATATAATCGAATACTAGTAAATATAGGTACATACTGAAAACTTAGTTTGTTAAAAGCTGTTAAAAGTATATGAAAAAAACACTAATTTCCTCTCATTCAAAAGATCTATCATAATTCGTACCGTTATTTGTCATCAAAATATAGATAGACAAATAACAAAACGAAAGAATTTGCTCAAAACTTATTACCTACTATGGTACGAGTATATCATTAGGTAAATCATTTCATAAAAAATATATACAGATAAAGAATGCTAACAGGAACACAACCGATAAATATCTTATATTCTAGAAAAATTAGTTGCTACAATTAATCCACTTGAATATTTATAATATTTTATCAGATATTTTTATCTTCTAAACCTGGATCAGTTGGTACGATGAGTGTGTTGTGCTTGGTTTCTTCGAAGTCCTGAAAATTATTTTGCAATATACATGAGAACTTTAAACTACTATTGTCAATGCAAGAATTTTAGTTAGACATTTTTTATCATTAAAGAAAAATAAATTGTTAAATACCTATATTTTTATAATTTTACAAAAAAATGTTCAATGAAATACATTTTGTTCATAATTAATACATACATGTATGTATAATATTTATGTACTCATCGTGTATTGTAGTTAGTTACATTGCGCTGTATGCACGTATTGAATAATGAATTTATAGACAATAAGGACGATTCCATATCGTTTCATCTATTATCTGCAATAACTAATGCTTGCATGAATATTCAGTTAATACGATATCCAGTTAGTATCATATATTCTACTACCTATATATACTTACGTAAATAAATATTTTTGATTATTGTAAAATATATTGTGATTATTGTACTCACACGTATTTTATTTAAATTCAGGGTATCTTGAAGATTCTTTGTCATTTTCTGTGATTTTTTATGAGCCGATGCAGCACGTTGTTGCAGTATCTGTAAGGTAAAATCCTGTAATTAGGTATAACATTTACGTAACATATTTCATGAACCAGCTGGCCGTAGGTAAATTATTGTCTTATATCGTAACGCAATTGAAAATAACTATAATTTCAATAGTTTTAATTTGTCTATATTCAAGTTTGTGCTAAATTTTGTTTTTCTTATAATGAAGCTTTTACCGCTATTTACTGTAGGTAATAGTTTTAATAAGGGTTTGAATAAAGAAGCGCTCTTTATTTTACAGGCCTTCATGTAAATTTCATGATCCTTTTTAATATTTGTGCATGAAATAATGAATTTACAAAGTGTTGAAAGCTAGACTAATCACAAAACGATTATTCCAAGCAAAAAGTTACAATGCCCAACTAACAGCTTGTCTTCTCTATTCCGCCTCGGTTATGGTCTAAGATCCGAATATAAGTAGAATGAGACCAATTTTATAATAAATTTAGTGTATTAAAAAATGTATTAAAAAGAGGTTGACTGGAAAAATCCTGGACAGGATATTTTTTATTAATTATTAAAAAATCTTTTATTTTCATTTTTAATTGCAGTTTCGAGATAATAAAACAATTTTGTAATAAAACAGCGCTGACATAATTTTTTTTCATCATCCTATCAAGTGTACCTGTTTATACCTGCCAACCTAGCCGTTTGTCCCGGTAAATATTAGAAAACGACTATGACTGCACATTCTGTAGGTTTCATACTTTAAGTCTATTATAATTTTTTTTTATTATTTACTGCAATTAATGAAAAAAAATGTTTTTTTTTTTTAAATTCATTAAAAATGTCCCGTCCAGGATTTTCCCAGTCAACCCATCTTTAATACATTTTTTAATACACTAAATTTATTATAAAATTGGTCTCATTCTATTATCACGTCGTTGCATTTCGACTTATATTCGGATCTTAGACCATTAGTTTCCCCTCTATATCTGGCAGCATGCAGACTGATGTCAACACTCCGCTGCTGTAGCAACCGTTAAAAGTGGGGGAATTGACGAATCACCATAAACTCTATTTTCCCAACAAAAAACTATATACTATAAAATAGAAAAAAAAGAACAAGCTATTAACATCCTGTCTCCTCAGTTCCGCCTCGGCTAGTTTCCCCTCGATATCTGGCAAGCTGGTGTCTACACTCTGTTGCTGGAGCAACCGTTGTAAATGGGCTTATCACCATAAACATTTTTTTTGCCAAAATATAAAGCTCCTATATTGTTACAAGCAACTAACAGCTTGTCTCCTCTGTTCCGCCTCGGCTAGTTTCCCCTCGATATCTGGCAGGCTGATGTCCACACTCTGCTGCTGTAGCAACCGCTGCAAGTGAGGAGGCGGCGACGCTGGCCGGTGGTTGAACTCTTCTAGCGGAATCTCGAATGATATTGCTGGGAAACAACGTTAAATTATAAAAACTACCTATTAGTTATAAGAAGATATTATTATTCGTTAAATTATAATGTTGATTATGTACAGTATGATGGGGCCTTAGATGTTTTATTTAGATGTTATATATGTTATGGTGACGTTACTAGATGTAAATTTTCAGGACATAAAGGGGAAGCAATTTGAAAAGGAAAAAGTTAAAAGATTATTGAGATAGTGTAGTTGGTATGGTAAATAATCTTAAATTATTGTGTGATACATGTATTGTGGATTTTTTTGAAAAAATGTTGCATAAGCAACAAAGTTTTAATAATGGTATATTGCTTTAGAAAATCCTTCTTCATTAACACACGCTTACGTGGTTTAGCCTTCACCGGTGTGTCTGGCAACACCACGGTGGGGAGACCATCGTCATGTGGAGCAGTATCATTATGTCCATTCTGCCCGTTGGACATTTTGTGCCCATTTCCCTCTGGTGCTGGAGCTACCACGTGAGCTGAGGATCCACAACCCATTGCGACTGGAATGATTATAGTAGATATAAAAGTTTAATAGTGTTAATTCATTTTGTTTATTGATTATAACTAGGGATGTAACGATACCGATACCGATACCGATATATCGGCCGATATATCGGCAAGCCGATATATCGGTATCGCCGATAATAAATCAACCGATACCGATATTTTTTTATTAAATTCTGTCTTTTCTTTTATGTTTTTGCATTGTATTCATTCATATTGTTTTATTTCTGTTTCTGTAATAGTGTTAAGGAAGAGCGGAACCTCCTGACACAAGCATTTTATTTGCTTACTAGGAGTGTTCCAATCACAAATTTGTTTATGTAAAGGAAAGAAATAAATAATTTTGAATTTTTTTAATTTTTAACGTGATAACGTTTTTAAAATCGTTTTAGTCGGGTGACATGTTCATAAACTTGTGTCACACCAAAACCTCACGAGCGCGATCGCAGGTATAACGAGAGAGAGACGGACCGATCTCCCGTTTCATCTCGAGCGCTGCCACTGCATTATGTTATCACGTAAACATCTCGATCGTAAACCTACTTTACAAACAACCAATTTTTTTGATATCAAATAATTCCGCATAAAAAAAAATCCGCGCCCAATGAACGATGCGGGAGGCCGCCCGCGCGTGCGCACTTTGTTTTCTGAAAAAACTCTACCAATACTGCCGTCCTTTAACTAAAAAGCCGTTAACCCTCAAATGGTCAATTTTCAGTTTTAAATGTAGGGTGATAGAGTTCAGAAATCTTTCTGTCAAAGAATCATTTCTCTAGCATTAATAGTTATAAATATATGAAAATATTGTAAGCCGTTAAGTAACACAATTTTCAGCGATTCCATAACTTGAAAGCGTCTAACCAACACTACTTCGCTAAATTTCCTTTAAAGTACCTTAACCGCCAGATTTAATAATCATTTTTTAGCTTTTTACTTGACTAAAAGTACGTTATCAGATTATACTTGACTATAGGGACGCAAAAGGACTATAACTGCTTTATGATATGCTTTCATATAACGATTCCAATGGAAATCCTTACCTTATTTGCAGTTACTCGCCCTTAACGCTTTTTTAGTTAAGTAATTTTATTTAGGAAAAATTCTAATAACACTTTTTTGCTTAGCTACAAAGCAGCTAACCCTCATTTTTTAGCTAAAAGGCAGTTATCCGATTCTGGTGATGCATCAGTTTTGGGGATGAGAGTGATGATGAAATAATGTCGCTCCCAAGCAGAGTACCGATTGTTTTTGATTTTCTTTTACAAGACGTATTGTTTCTGATCAGGTTTACTAAGTTTTAAACAATCTAGCAGCTAAATCACGGAAAATATAACAAGTCAAAGTTACGAAAATTTGGTAGGTAATGGTTACGACAGTGCGAACTTTCAATCGTACTTCTCTGTTTAGACTCTGATTTGTCTCTGTAACCGAGAAAGAGAAGAAAGACAGTCTGTACTATTTAATTTTTAACCCCTTACCGCATACAAAGCCATCTATGGACGACGAAGTTCATGAATTTTTTATAGGCTAACTATAAACAATATCTAAAAAAACTATCATACATCTTAAACAGCATTTCATCGAGAATTGGAATGTAATTAATTTATACAGTGTAAATATTATCCATCAGATATATTATAGATTTAGTCTAGCGCGTGCGACGGTTTGGGTGCGCGGAAAAAACCGTGATTTTCAAATTAAGATTTCAATATCAAAAAGGTGAGTAAAGCCATGAAAAAAAATATGACTTCATTCTTTAGTCTTTTTAAAACAAGGTAAAACATTTCGTTTGGTTGTTTTTTTGCTTTTATCATGTTATTTTTGTACTTTTCCAAATCTGTCATATTTGGCTTCGTATGCATTCCGTCCAAAATATATTATGTCATATGTGGCTTGGTATGCATTCAAGGATACTTTCACTGATTGTTCCAGTATCGATTCCTGGACACTTTTATCTCACTGCTAAGCATGTAAATATCATATCATCATCAATAAATACAGACTCATGCTATATGCCACTGTATGATTTTTAATTAGCCGTTTCAGAGCAAATGCGAAAGTCAGGGAAAGCTCTTATTACCAAAAGACGTGGTCGTCTCTCAAAAACTTATGAACATCGGCATCTCTGGAGTCTCCTCAGCATTCCTGACTCGCCAATTGCCGCAAAAAAGCTACGAAAAACTCCTGCAAGACATCTAGATTTTCAATTTGATTCTGTACGATCTGATGGGATTAGTCATTACCCAATTTGGAAGAAGAACACCCGTCAGATATGCCTATATTGTTCCAATTTCGTTCCTTCACATTATGTGAAAAATATAACGTGTTTTTATGTTATAATCACAAACGTAATTGTTTTAAGCAATTTCACGAAGTATAAGTTGGCTGTGATTCTGGGTGTTATTTAGGTAGGTATCCATATAAAGTACTAACATTTCGCCCTCAGCCTCGCCCGCTTTTTCAAAGAAAACCCCGCATAGTTCCCGTTCCCGTGGGATTTCCGGGATAAAACCTATCCTATGTGTTAGGCCAAGTTACCCTCTAAATTATGTGTGCTAAATTTCATTGAAGTCGGTTCAGTAGTATTTGCGTGAAAGAGTAACAAACAAACACATTCACATACATCCACCCTCACAAACTTTCGCATTTATAATATTAGTAGGATAGGATTTATGTAAAATATATGTAGTATATCAGTTGACTTAGCATTCAGGATACAAGCCTAAGTTTAGTTTGGGGCTTAGCAACCGTGTGTGTGAAATTAGTCCGGAATATATTTTTATTTTATTAATTAGTTACTTTTTTCTAATTGCATACGAAGCCATATATGACAGAAAAAATACAACAAACACTGCATACGAGTCCATATATGGCGCCGTTTCATATTTTCTATAATATAAGTAAATAATTTTTTTTCTCAATTTGATCTCATATTGTAAGGTCTAATAAACACGTTTTTGCAAAAAAATAATTTTTATTTCATCTCCTTAATAATTCATGCAATAAGGGGTTAAAACTATTTATTAATTATGTAATTTACCCCTTGGGTGGAATTAGTAATCGACTGTCAAGCAATGTACTAGAGATGGTGATACAAAAATTGTTAGGAGTACACTACCTTTATTTCTCGTCCGATAAGTCCGCCAATTTGTACGGTGAAGATTCTTTTTGTATATTATTGTATTGTTTATCTGTGCATTGTACAATAAAGTGTTTTTTATTTATTTATTATTTACCTTTGACCCGCTGACGGGGAGTCCATTTTGCAACTATTGCTATTTTTTCTTATCTTTATATGTATTAGATTATTAAGATTTGTATTTTTTACATTGTAGCAAATAAAAAGTTTTCTACCTCCTGCTATTTTCCACATATTCTGGTATATTATATTTTCTGAATGTGGATGAAAGAGTCTTCTAATCATTTGATAAGCGGTTCTACATTATTTATTAAGAGCATCCCACATGTAAGAGCTTGAAGCCCTATTGAAACCAGGGTGTATTTTTTCAAAAACCTTGTGCACAAGTCGTAATTTTTTTTTCAGGAAACGATTTATGTTTACATTGTTTGTGGTTCTATATGTACTCACATATCCGTGACTCGTATGATGGCTTCGCAGAAGAATATTTATAAAATAACGTTAAAATTGCAAGTCTAAATGAATATACGGTTCCAAAAAAGAAAAGCGAGAAGATTTATCTCAATCTTAACCCCTTAATGAGCCACTGTAATGAAATAAACGTGAACATGTAATTAATATGTAATATATATATATATATATATATATATTTGTACTTCCTACCTACCTCCTTTTTCATTATATTACTCCACACAGTAGGTTGCCTGGAAGAGATCACTCTTAAGTGATAAGGCCGCCTTCTGTGCTGGACTAGTTTTAAGTTTTAATTTTAAGAATTTATTTGTATGCCAGCACATTAAAGTGTTAATAAATAAATAAATAACATGACGAGAAATAAAGGTTAATTTTATCGAAAACTTAAAAGAGTCATTTAGTAAAAGAGTTTAAAATACTTGTTACTCACAATAAGACGCTAAAACCATTAATTTAGATAGTGTTTAAATCCTTAATACTTAAACCTAAAAGCTTTTGATCCTTTTCCTTTCCATTGGTTGACCTAGAGGATGTAATTCCCGAGAGCAAAGCCTCAGGCAGCAGCAAATTTTTAACATTAGTAAGATTAAAATTTAGATATAGAATCATAGTACAAAAGCATCCAAAAGCCCTTAAACGCTGATTATAAAGTTTTTGAAATTTAAATTAAAACGAAAGTCATAGCTTAAAAGTAGTTATAGTAGCTTAACGACGTTTTAGGTAAGCATTTTATTACTAAATAAAAAAAAATCACAAAATGAAAATAAAAATACTAAATTACTTAGCTAAAAAGTCGCTATGGTATGTGAACGGCCGTCTTGTCCAGTAAATAGTTAAAATTTTCAGATTATATGCTGAACTAAACGAGAAAAAGTGAATTTAAAAATAAATTATAACAGTTTTGTTGTTTTTTGATTTGGCATTTTTATTTAAAAGAATACGATTAACAGTTGTTTCTGTTAAATGTTGGTAACTTTTTATGCATTTATTTTTCTACCAAGCCATCGATATCGGTATCGGTATCGGTATCGCCGATACATTACTACAAATATCGGTATCGGTATCGTATCGGCAAAATCATGTATCGTTACATCCCTAATTATAACTATATATTATATATAAACGATCATCAAAGATGTTGCTTAGTCTAACTACCTATTAAATTAATGTATTTAATCTAAAATTATATCACCAGTAAATTAATAAAATATCTCTAAAATTATTCAGATTTCAAGTACCTATTTATTTATTTATTTATTTAGCCTTTATTATTCCATGACAGTACCTATAGGCATTGCTAAATGCTGAACGTGTGAAAATTGGGTCTAAACTCTAATCTAGCACATTGAAATAAATATTGAAGTAGATCCTATATTCAGTGCAAAAGGTCAATAGACCCACGAGCCTTGTCTGTTACAACAACACCTGAATATCGTGAAATTCTAGCACTATTAATTACATTAAAATATAACAAAGCATGCTGGTTGTCTGAAAGCGTTCCGGTGTTAAACCTTTTAAATTATTATTTATGAAATATCGCATCGAAGAACCACTAATGTGCTAAGCCAAAGGGGAATAAACAGATTTCAAGTGTAAGAATTGTTTAGAATATATTAATTTACATAGGTTTGGCAAATTAAATGCATTATTATGCATAATATCTAAAGCGTTCTCCGGCAAACTAATGCGGTAATTTGCAACTCAAATGTGTACATTTGTGATTTAAATTATGCTTTTGTTTTATCGTTCATTCTGAGTTTTGTTGATTGAACTGCTTCTTATTTCTTTTTTGAGTCAAAGTTAAGTAAAATATTAAAATGTAAACAACGTATCAAACATTCTAAATTCCAAACAAAAGCAGCGAAAAGTTTAAAAGTTTTGTCAAAATAAAGTAATCACTTGCTGATAATATTATATATAAGAATAAAGAGTGCGAAATAGGGATTAGGGATATCCCTAATCCCTATTTCGCACTCTTTATTCTTTTTATTCTCATTATAACTTAACAGAACTAGTCCAGAAGCATCGAAACGGCCCATATTTATAGTTATAATCGTTAAACCAGAGTTTGAAGTTTCATTAGATAGTTACCTAATAAACATTAAATTTGAATACATGTGATGCTAGCTCGAACCAGGTAGCGGAGTTTGTCGGCTGGTACGACCCGGTTAAGGACAAAGGATTCGGAGCTTTTGTTATTTAAGTATATCAGGACATATGTAAGGGAAATGTAATGAAAATGGGAGCATTTGAAAGCTTTAGGTTTTAGGTTTTCTAGGACTTCTAGTATGTAGAATTAACGATTAAAATAAGAAGAGTTTTAAATTTACTAGAAAATAAGAAGCCTCTCGCCAGGGCTCTACCCAGGTTGAACCAAGATATGAAGTATGAACATAATCTCAAATCAATTTCTAAAAAAATATCCATTGACTTTTAATTTCACATTCACCACTACTATCTATAATATCTGAAATGGAATAAAAGCAATTCGCAGCAAAGATAAATGTTCGCACAAAAACGTAATGTATTTATTTACCTCACCTGAAGATTATCGGCAGAGGCGGTAATTTATCGCAGTTCATACCATCATTGCGAATTTCCTCTGTTGACGAAGGGATCGCTTTGCATCCAGCCTGGCATTTCCCGCCAAGGGAAATTTTTAATCTGTTTCGTTTACCTTATAAAAAGCGCCTTTTATTTTATGCCAGCGCTTCTGGAATAGAAATTGTATTATTACTTAAATTAAAATAACCTTACAATGTTAATTTAAAATAATTTAGTTCATAATATACAGTATAGTTTTAGGTTTGATATACATTTAGTACATGTTGACATGTTTGTTTAATATATAAATGTAGCTGGTTCAATAAAAAGCAATTTCATTATTCTTGCCTATTTCGTAATGAAGTTATGTATAACTTAACCACCGCTACGAAAATCAGGTTATAAATTGTTACATATTGATGTAATGTGATTGCTTTGACGATTTGACTTCAAATCCTTATAACTAACTAGCGGTCCGCCCCGGCTTCGCCCGTGGTACCTAGATGTTTAAACTATCCTATCTCTCAAGTTGGATCGAACTGCACATGGTGTGCGAATTTTATTATAATCGGTTAAGTGGTTTAGGAGTCCATTGAGGACAAACATTGTGACACGTGATTTATATATATATTAAGTCACCTTAATATATATAAATCTCGTTAAATAATTTGTAATTATTGAGAAGGAAATCTCACATGTAATTTTTTTTTGTTTTATTCCATAGCAAAAGCCCTTATTAATAAATTCCCTGACACCAAAGCGACATTGGACTAAATAAATACAACCACATATCAATTATTCATAACTTGCCCAACAAACAAATAACTTTCGTAGTGCGTTATATCCGATTTGATAATATTGAATACACATACATAAATAAAGTCACAATAATACCTAGTTATCTGGAATTTATCGATCTTTGTAGTTCTTTATCCATCTACGCATTTTATATAGAAGATATAAGTAGATTTTGATTGCTTTTTGAACCATAATCAAACAACACACGTCATAATTGAAATCATATTTTGCCATAAGAAACGAAACAATTGTTTGTTCTTCAATTACAGTTAAAACCAATACAACTCAATTATATTAATAGATATGTTACGCAGAGCATGCAAATGTTTATATGATTTAAATATTTGCATAATAAACTACATTAATCTATTTACCTCATGAATTTGGATCGTTGTAATTAAATTCAACGCAATTTACGTACAGTATCAATATTTATGCACAGATAATTAGGGTTAAACATCAAATATGATTGTTTCAACGCACGTTAAGGGAACTTAATTTATCTATTTAGCGGGCAAAGCCTGCGGTCGACACGATTTCGAACATGTTACTGTCTGTACGTCATTGCTGATAGCTTTTGGTTTTTTCAGTCATGCTTAATACATTGCGCGACGTAATCGTCTTGGTACTAGGCATGTTTCTTAAATACAATTACTGAATAATGCTTTTATATTAACACTACTTTGATTTACGTTTTGTCAATCGTGATACTTAAAAACGCAAGATATTTAGGTAAATCTTAAATCAATCTTAATAAAGTAAAGAGCGTAGAATTTCTCAGATGTAGTTAAGTATTCAATAAAAATTAATACATTAACTAGAACGCAATTGTTCAGGATTAGGATAAACATTTGCATGGCAAATGGCTCTACATAATATATCGTCTATATAAATGCTGTAAATGTGAGAGTTTGTTTGTATGTCGCGGTCGGTATAAATGTTGTTTGTTACTCATTCTCGTTAAAACTACTGAACAGATTTTGGATACAACTTGGCAATGCTATGCAGTATGCACAATAATAATGTTTTTGTTTTTGCTTGATATTTGACCTTGTCTTAACTTAATACCAAGCGACGCCTAATTATAATTCAAAATAGAACCTTCGGCCTATACCCATTAGCTTCATATGCCATACAATAACTATAGTCGCGGTTAGAGTCGTAGGCAAGAGCTAGTTTTATAAAATTATCAAAACGATTTATTCGCTATATATTCAGGACTAACAATGCTTATACAGAAATTACGGGTCGCTAAAGGCCAACACCCTACATTGACGCGACAACAGCTTTTAAAAGGCATAGAGTAACCATTATATTAATTATTATAGTAAGAACTAAGGACTGAAGAAAGAAGAATAATTATATTATGAGCTGGCATTATACCGATGCTTTAAAAACGGAAAACGTTCAGTTTTATGCATCTGCAAAAAGTAGATACAAGTTTATGGGATATTATAACTTTTTTGATTGAGGCTTTTGATAATATTATGTTTTATGTGTTGTAAAGTGTTGTGACTTGTGACACGTCTTCCTGCTTGACTAGATAAATGGCCCCAGCAATTAATTTTATATAAATATACGACTGTATAACGATAGTTGATACTCATAAACAAACGTGATAATTCCATTTCAAATTCACCTCACAACTCCATAGTTTTCCTGTCCCACGGCACTAGCCCATCCAGCAATCAGTATCCAACACCAACCATCGATTCCTACATAATGCATGCACCCCTTCCACCCTTTCTAATTATCGAGCGACTATCACCAGTCCACTTGAGCTCTAATTGTCCAAACGATCACCCCGCTCTATCTATTAAATCGATCCATTAGGAGAGAAGGGGAGGTCCCGATAAATTGGTTCATTCGTATTCAAATCGATTTAGTAGGACAATAATTAATGTACTGCATGCAGACATTTTTATTCGTTCTGATATTTAGTATAGATTCTATACTATAGGTTTACAAAGTATTAGAAAATATAGTATAGAATCTATACTACAAAGTATTCTTATATATTTATATTTATCTATACTATAGATTGGATAGTGATAAATCTTTTACAATGTATATTTAGGTACTTGTTAAATTTATAGAAAGTTTTAAAATTACTTTCTTATTATTCCACGATTGAAAATACTGTATAGCTAAAATACAGGTCAAAAAATCTTTTTGTACGTATAAATTTATATTCAGCATTCCTACATAATAAGAAGGCGAAGTATGGTCAATGGTGATTGGTGGCTGAATTCCCTATGTACGTAACAGGCTTAAGAATAAAATTATTAGTTGTATTTTCTTGTTTTACGCGAGTATATTTAGAAAATAAAAGATATGATGAATGAGTCGCCTTTATAATCCGTAAAAAAGACTTTAATTTTCAAAATTTACTGTATATATATATATCCATTTCAAGAAAATACAATTTGTCTTAAGCGCCATCTAGCGAAACATGTACGTACTAATATAATTATGTGTTTCAAGATTGCTGTCCGCTTGCTTACAACTGATTGTGTATATTGATTATTACTATGTTTTTATTACTATACCAACAGATGTCGCTAATGCCTTAGTTTGTTAAATCTATTGGAAATTTATAAATTTTAAAATAAAATATGTATTTACAAAAAAATTATTAAAATAATTCGCCATACCAAAGAAAGTATCGAATTGATACAATTTTTATGAGAATCAATAATTACAATTTTCTTTCGACTAATCTAATTAACTTTGCTTAAGTAAGTACCTACTTAATAATTGATATTAATTTATCATTAAATTGTAAATGTTTAATTCAAATTTATCCATATAATCTTTAAGCTGATATTATTATTTATCTAATCCACTTACTTATGAAAGGTTTCCTTTTAATCATTTTCATACTACAAGTACGTACAGGTAACAGGAAGAAAAAACAATGGGATCGTTATAGGTCTACGATCCCATTGTTTTTTCTTCAAAGATAATTTTGTTCAAAATGTAATTTATGTTCTTTTACTTATACACATATTGTTCCATAATAAAAAAAATACAAGTATTATTTTAAATGAATAGCTAGGTACCTAAATAAGTACTTAACAAAATTGTTGCTCTTATTCTTACAACAACAAAATAATCCCGTATCATGATTTCGTACAGCCATCAAGAGGGCAATGTTATTTTTAATCAATTAACTTGGTTCCTCTATAGAGTAAATAAAACACTCAAATTATTAGTTTTAAAGCAGCTTTCCAATATATTGAGTGAATATAGAAGTTTCCGGAGGTTGTGTAGGCGCCGCATTAAACTGTAAAAGGCAAATTTTAGGGCGAGTCGTTTGAAATCTAAGTTGAACGTCCGATTAACTGCTATTCTTTTTAGGGACGAAATATATTTGCCGTGTAAATTGTGTTTTTTATATTGAGGGTATTGTCTGTCATCTGTAACTGTACCTTTTTTTATAGTGGGGAAATAGCTGTAACTGTACCTACTAGTAGTGAGGCACTCTTTACCAAAATTCCTTAATTTAAGAACCATCTCCGTAAAATAACGAATTACTTAATAATTATGTGTGAATAGATGGTTATATTACACGGATGATGGTTGGTAATTGGTATTACTTTCCAAAATACTAAACATTTTTTATATGATAGGATACTAACTAAAACGAATATCTATATAACTAAATTCTCATTATAATGAGAGTTTCTATGATCTTAAATTAATTTTAATTTAGTCTTGCAAATTTTTAATCTTTCGTAGACGTCTACTGTAACTCTACTTAATGTAGAGTATGTTATAATATATGCAAGTCTATTCACTGTTTTATATCAATTGAATATTTTTGTTATATATACCTATTGATTACATAAAATTGAAACCAACATATGTTAATAAAATTGAATGTAAATAAAAAAAAGAAAAGAAGAGAAAAATATTATCCTGAAAAAAAATCAATTAGTTTCCGTGAAGAATTGTAGCGCATAATAATAATCTCTAATGGTAATGGTAAAATACTAGTAACTAAATGATTCAGTGAAAACTTTTACGCGTAAGCGTAGTAATGTAATGCCTGCGAAAACCCACGCAATTAGTAAAACTATTATTAAATTAGGTCTTTCGAAAACGTTACTCCCAACGGTGCAGACCCTATTCGGTTTTTACGATTATTTCCCTCGCAAATTCTTTTAAGGAAAAACTAGATTGGCAAATAACGGATTTTACGAATAAGATTAACTATAACTGTTTATTGACTGGCTGATTTTCAGATATGGTAGCCGATGACTAAGTCTATAAAATCCTAAATAGAAACTATTGAATTTGCTAATTCCTATTAATGTCTAGAACTTTATTTATGTTTATTGTAGAGTGGTGAAATGTTGCCTTATTTATATATTTACAATTAATTGGACGCCTAAAATGTCGTTTCAGAATCAGCGAGGACATAACATTATAATAAGGTTGTTCTTGTTCGTAGCATATGAATACGTTAAAATATGTCAAAATAGCAGTTATGAAATTTGTCTAACATGAAAATATAATATATAAAGAAAAAACAAAAAATATTTTCAGCTGCGACGTATTACGGAAAACATTCATAATAAATTACATAATAACAAAATATCACATACAAAGCTCTTATTGTTTGTTGACATTGAGAGAACTAATTCGTAGATCAAACAAAGGTTACGTACCTACCACTTGTCAATGGTAATTAGAGTATCGTCACCAAAAAGCAGCCCCAAATATGGTGGCGACTATTGTGTCTTCCCAACGTTTTTGGTGATGCGAATTGCTTTACAAACGTTCGACGTAGAAGCTGATAATTTTCCCACACAAGGACAATTTATATTTATAATGCCCATATGAATATGTGGTAACATAAATATTGACGTTTTGAAATATTCCAATTCATGCTACGTCACTTCTCGTTAAATGAGTTAATAGAACAACCTTGTGTTAGATTACTTCTGGGGACGCGTTGGTGCTCGTAGCTTCCAACAAATAAGTTAAATATTTCAAAGCTAGTGTGCTGGAGTAATATACTAGACGAAGTGCAATTAGGAGAAGTTACGTTTGCACAGAAACTTGCATTACTTCAGATGTGGATCAAAATCAACATAAATGGTGTTTAAGTACCTCATGAAACATTTATTTCACAGCGTTCTTACTTAGTTCTTATTTAGCACCTAATATAAATGTCACTTGTCTTGGGGAGGTTGTATTTCCAAAACGATTATCATCAATAATTAAATAAGTATCGTTTTATATAAAAATTATTTTCTTTCCTGAAATTCTCAAAGTAATTCTGGAAGTTACTAAAGTTAAATTCAAAGGAGACAGGCGAGTAGTTTGAATTTTCGGTTGACTTTTAGAGTTCGGCGTTTAGTTACTTCTCGGTCGACTTGAAAATTAATAATGTCGCAAATATCCCAAAGAGGAACAAATTAAAATACTTCATTTCAATCTCAGTTTCCCATTGTGATATTTTATTAAAAGTGTATGGATTTTCATGCGGAATATATTAATTAATGTTTTCATTGAATATTCAATATTAAATAATATTGCGAACGCAAAATATATAGCTCTATATAGCGTAATTATTTTGTTAAATCCTTTGCATTGTTATAATAAAAAATCTATCTGTTCTGGATAGCTATTCATTTACAACATTTAAACAGCATTCCAAATTCCTAAGAATGCCTTCTGGCTGCTCCTGCATAAACAAGACTTATTAGCCAGTACAATACTCGTTGCATCGTATTTGGCATGCAAATTGTAACAGCTATGTATATCATCAGCTGATATTGACCTGGTCATTCGCTTTCATTCAGAGGAAACCCCCTGAGACAGACACCACGTGCATCTCCATACATGAGAGCCGCCATAATTTTGGTCCCTAGCCATATAGTAACACCACTCCAGTTTCAACGACTTATTTAGCCGATCTGTGTAAGGCACAGGCCTTAACAGGTACACGTTAAAGATTCTCTTAAAAGTACTGCCTTTTTTTGGTCCGTACCCAAATGGGGGATACCGTTATGTTATATAATGTTCGAAGATGGTTGTTTACGTTCCCTTTTGAGATAGGTTTTTTCAAGTGTAGTACTATATGGTAATGTTAACAGTTTTTATGTGTAGACCAAATGCGGGGTTGGTTTTTACCTTAACTGAATTGAGTGGTATGAGACCGTTCGGAGTATGTCTTGAAACGGTCGTGTTGTGTGCTCGGTGTTCATGTAAAATGGAATATATTTCTTAGCAAATCTGCAATAATGTGATTATGATAAAAAAAATGCACAAAGACCTATAATTGAAATAACATTGTTATTTTTCTCGTTGTACAACCTTCGTTGAATAAGACCCTTAGGAAGTTTATCTAGGAATGATTGTGATGCCATCAAAGTTTTCGCATCAGTAAAGTAAGTACAAAAAGTTTTAATTAAGAACGAATAATTCTGGCCAGTCGTTATATTTAAATGTAAACGAGGGAAGAATATTTAAATTTTCTTAATAGTTGCGTGTGAAACGCATGGGTGGGAAATTATATCATTTAAAACGATTGATTGGACACAGACACGTCACAATAATGAGTCTTCTTCACTCATTCAAAGGTTTTCAAATATGAGGTTCTCATATAAGTCACATGACGGTAGCGGCGGCAGTGAGCTCTTTGCCTGAAAAATAATATAAAAAAACTTTAACTTGCATTGGGTATTTTTATGTACCCATGGTTATATTCATTTTTATGAAGTAAATTTTATTGAAAAGATAAATATTTGTATACTACATAAGTATCTACTAAATACGTAGATAAGTATGTAAATATCGTCAGTTTGAAAATTTTTAGAACCGCCTAACCTCTGAACATTGTTAATACGACGCTATTTAAAAAATAGAGAACCTATAAAGTCCATGTAAAATAATCGGTAAGTACACGGAAAAGCTAGTGAATAGGTTCCATTAAGTTATCCAGAATTTTCTGTATAATCTCTAAACGCCTGTTTCAGACAGCTTTGTGTGCTAACGTTAAGAGTTAACAAGAAACTTAGTGTTCACCTCCTTTGTGTTTTTGATCAAGTATTCAACCTGTTGTATGAAACCATTCCACTTTCAGATTATAATTCCTGTAATTCTTTAAACTTACTAGGCACTCTTTAGACTTCACTACATAGTATAAAACAAAGTAGCTTTATCTGTTTAATGTTTAAAACTACGCAACGGATTTTGATGCGGTTTTTTTAATAGATAGAGTGATTCATGAGGAAGGTTTTAGTACATAATTTATTAGGTTACAGACAAAGCGGGCGAAGCCGCTGGTGGAAATCTATAAAATATTTCCAACGATTTCCGAAACATAATAAACACATTGTAATATTAACGTATTTAGTAGAAAGAAATACTAATGATTCAATAAAAAGTATGAAAGAGCGTTTAAAAACGGAATCCCAGACATACTGGTGCCATTCACACTGTATTGCTGTTGTTTTTATACATTTTTCTTCAATTTACATTACTTAGTTATAATTGCATCGTACTTTTGTCTTCTCATTGCCCATATTAGGAGGTAACAGCTATCTTTTACCCTCTAAAATACTATTTTCTATTCAGCCGTAGAATACCTTAAGCCCGCTGACTTGTAACTAATGACCGTTAAATAGAATGATTACACCATTGACATTGTTTGAATCAATATACTTTATATATGAGTATTGAATATTCATAATTTTTCTTAGATTTTCAAACAATGATAAACTTTTTGCATAATTTGCTGCAAAAAACGACTGAATACTTGGACGTTGTATCTTGTTTGTGAGGAAGCACCTACCTATACCTTAGTAATAGGTAACAAATAAAAATTAAAAATGTTGTTTAGAAAATAAATATATATCATAAATAACAAACTTCCGTTACTCAGCAAATATCCTTTAAGCAAAAGATTTGTACACGGATAACGCAATCAAAATATAACTTGTATGAATTATTAATTTCAAATTTCAATGTCAATCTGTTCATATTCTGACCCCGTCTGTTGCTTACGTGCCTGGCTGTATAATATACCACAGGACCATTTATTTATTTTCCCTTCCGGTGCTACAGGAAGGACGTGGACAGTTACTTTCGCGCCAATTGCATAACAATCGCCGCCATCTTGCTCACGGATGCGCGCGAAATGTGACATGCGGACATTTTGATGTAACTGTCATTGATAATGTATGCAAGGAGCGTAGGTTGTTTAGAGCGATTTTAAAGTTGCAATATCATAAACTGTAGGACTAATGACTGCATAGAAATGTTTTCAGCAATCAATTTAAACTATATGAGGGGAATGATGGTATGGTATACAATGTTTTCTGAGGCAAATAATAAAAAAAATTGCAAAACATGTTACACAGGTGAACACATTGTTAGTACAAATTAAGGCACATAAATAGTAAGTTTATTCAATAGGGGATAAAGTTTAATATAAGGTAATAACTGAATGAAAGAAGAATGTTACAATAAAAAAGGAAATATTACCTACCAGGCGGAACCAAACAATTTCTGGACATAGGTATACAACATTGCAACAGAAATTAAATGCAGAGTTGAGAGACACTTGAATTCAAAATGTAAGGTAATGTAATTTTCCTAATTTCTCAATCAGTTATCGTAATTAATTCATTGTTTCGATTAATTGGAAATTGTTTAAATAATGTCCAATCTTATACCTAGTAGCGATGTGTTTATTACTCATATCTTTATACTTGCAAAACCTTTCCCTTCTTATCTTATAATAATATTAATTCAATTTTCCTTTTACACAAATAAAATTTTAAATTTGAATCCCACCACCACCTATAAAACATACACTAATCTTTTGATGCCATACTGTTTTCAAAATAAGTTTTTTCCAAAATAAGTTGTTTCCAAAAATTAGCTGTTACAATATCGCAATACAAGAAACACTCAATCACAATTCACAATACATGCTCCCGCGGACAGTAGGTCGTCGGTCGGCACGCAGTAGGTGTAGTACCTCATATATGGCAGAAGCAGGGCTTTCTCGTATCCGCCGGACGCGACTGTTTAGGCCTAACCGGGCTTATGAGATATCCGAATAACGGTCAATGGACATTGTAAATAATAACGCTTATGTGTACGTAGGATTAGGTAGCACGCTACATGTGTTTTGTTCCCGGAATGGGAATGGGAATTTGCCTAATTACGTATTATTCGTAGTACGAGCTTTTGTATTTTATTTTTTGCTTCATATATTCCTATATTTATTTAGGTACCTTAACAGAGGCAATTTTGGAGGGGGTTGATAATTTATTCTATTTTAATATCGCGTTGTTATTTCAAATTATGCAAATTTACGTTATTAATTCTTTAATTTATAAGACGTGAAGTACATATGGAAATCTTCTGTTTTTAGTAACAAGCTTTTTGAGATGTAAGTCAAACTGAAAATTTTAATTGTAAGTAAAGAAGTGCACAAGTGCACAAGTTTCTACCATCCTATGTACTACTGTAATACGTTCGTAGCTATGTTTATTCAAAAACATTGTACGCAATCTCATAATAACATTTCAATGCATGTAAAAATAATTTTTGGAAAATGGTTGGATATGGAACAATCCACTTAAAACACTCGAAAAACGCCTGCAACATTTTTCTGGATAACATGCTCATATACTTTAATTAGAACACAAAAAGTATCTGCACAGTATTCCTCGGATCGTGCGATACGTTTCAAAGTTTGTTTTGTAAACGAAAGAATTTCAAGTAACAATCGATTCCACAAAAAGGGGAAGGTCGCAGGGCCAAGCGTGTCGCTTTTTGTTCGCCGTACATCGCCTCGGTATTTCCACCATGCATTCTTCAGGACCACCCAAAAACCGCATACCACTCGATCTAATTCCAAATAACCACTAAATCATAACTTAAATTGCTAATATTAAATTCATATTTCGATTTCAATTTCTTATTCAAGTGTCATTGCTGCCGCGGAATGCAAGGGCCATTTGGTTCTTATAAAATTATGAAGCGACCACCATTGTAAAGCGGAAAATAATAAATAAATTGCAAACTTTATGTTTTTGCCGCTGTTGTTGTTATTATGAAATTGATCGGTGTATGCTCAAAGAATTTATTAACAATTAGAAAATAGTGAAATTCCATTGCAATGTTTGTGTCTATTATCGTTAAACCATTACTTCAACAATTAAAACCACATATTACATATAAAACTGTTTGAACCAACAAATAAGGAGAGGGTTAACCATCACGTCAATTAATAGGTTGAACTGTTTTAAATGAAATAGAAAGCAAGAACCTTATTTCAAAGGGAAGGAAAAATTTTCTTCAACATAAATATAGATAATGATGTAATTTCAGACAGAAGTAGGAAAATTCGTGATTTCTATTCTCGAAACTGGCCTATCTTCTGAACTTAGTGATTTATATAAAAATACCTAATTATACAGTTTTATGAAATTAGATGATCCTGTGGTGATTTAATTCTAGTTCTCTAAGTGGAAATCACCTTTTTCTTATTAAGTATAAGGAATTTTAGAGCTTATAGTTTATTGAATTAATAAATTGATTGCCATGTACCTAATTAAGTAAGTGTTAAGCGTTTTGGTGTGGGTAGGAAAAATTTACTGTTTCATACATTGGATATTATAAAGCAATATTTCTTTTCATGTAATGTGCACAGAAAAATATGAAATTCCTGAAAGAATACAATCACCATTTTTCTTATAATTAAATTACACAAAAATAATTTTCATTTAATCCTTCAAAAATCATGAACTACATAAAAGCAGTCGATTGAAACAATAACTTTGATTGTGTGCTTGTGCTTCCATAATGAATTTGTTAACATTGTAGCATACATATAACAAAAAATATTTTACGTTTAAAGAGCCTTTAAAGAGATTTTAGTAACAAATAAAGTTTAAGTTTTTTGCATATTAAAATTTATCTTATTCTTAATTCTCGTACCTTGCTGAATTGCTTTAAAATACATACGATGAATTAATATCCAAGAGTTTAATTCCAGGTATTTCAGCTTACTGTCTTACTGCAAATTTACCTTCAAAAGTGTTAACGTTAGATTTAGTGTACGATCTTTATTGGATCACAATGAAAACTTTAATTAAACAGAGCTGCCTTCATACTAGACTTTATAACAAGCTGTGTCCCGCGGTTTTACCCGCATTGGCCTAAGTGTGTTGATACACCTATACCCTATAATTTTTCTAATTCGGACCCGTTCTTCCTGAGATTAGCTCGTTCAAGCAAGCAAGCTTGAACGAGCAAACAAACAAACTCTTCAGCTTTATAATATTGGTATCTGTAGATTAAAGCATGCTTCAGTACCTATCACGGTAAATAAATCTTCTAATGGATTGTCTTATCTCCAATTTCACGTTTTTGTTGTTAAATTAATAAAAGAAAAAACTGCAGCGTTGTTACGTATGATAAAATTATGAATTCCATACAAATTGTAGTAATTAATAACCACTCAACATAATAATTCATGTGAGTCATAAAATAATGTCTGAAAGAAAATTTTTTAATCTAAAACAAATTATACTATTTTTCAAAGATATCGGTAATAATATTATAACAATATAACAGTAAAAGAGCCTTTAAAATTCAGTATTGAACATTTTCTGGCTGGTTAGATGCGGTAAGTGATTCAACATTTCAGAACGATTTTAAAGAATTCCTTTCAAATGTATGAATCGCGTTTGTCTACGTGAATAAGAATTGTTTGAGTTTGAATTTAAATAAACTTTTCCCTCTATCCGGTAAGAAACTTTACTCTTTGTCGCCCGCCTTCAACGAATGCTCAGAGCTTACACTGGGATTATTTATTCCAGTTAGTTTCATGATATTCAAATTGTTATATGCGTTTTTCTTAATAATGTTTTATATTAATTAAATCATTTTATCCTGATTATTTATGTGCAATTATTTTGGATAATTAGTCTTTATGTTAACTTCAAAGAAGTTTTATGAATTGTATTTTTAACGAAAGTGCCACGTATGCGTTTTTGAAGTCAAGGTTCATAAGGTTGGTAAGTTCATCGAGAGTCATAAACCAGAAAATAAAACTCATATTTAATAATCATATTATCGTATAGATAATAGATATACCCTATATATGTGATGTTTTGAATTTAAGATCCGTTTATTTTAACGGTCTCTTACGCACAAGCCATTTATCAATGTTTTTTCTAACTTGATCTATTTTCGTTTTTCAGCTATAATAATGTCCTAGCACGCAATAGTTTTTACATTTCCATCGTTTATTAGAATGTAAACACATTCTAAGAACGATGTGACATTTTCTATCAGCTGACGAATAGTCGTAGCCCCATCGAAGAAAGAACTGGCAGATGGATACAACACACACGTATATATTGCCAACATTGTATCGCTTATCGTATTCCAATACAAATAAAAACAGCGGAGAATAATTGCATCGATAAATATCGACATTTCGTAAATACAATTTTTTATTTTACATTATATAAAATACATTGGCGAAGAGGTGTGCCAATAGACTCCACCCATAGCAAAAATACCAATACGATTACTAGACAAGTTTATCAAAATTCGACGCACGTCGCGCTACACTACACGTTTTTTTTTCAAATTGACGTTCAGGGAATGCGCCGTAAATTCCAGCGAATGCATTAAAATTGTATAGGATATGTTTTTGCGTGGGCGCATGTGACGGTGCACGTACGAGTATATAATTGTAATTAACATAAGATTTCCCGTAATAACCCCGGAGAGCGCGCGCGCGGCTAAAATGGCCGCGACCGCTTTTTGCGCGTTGCGTACGCTGAATATCATAAGCTACGTGCGTGGAACGGGACACACGGGAGCATTTTTCTTTTATTTATATAATTTGATATTCAAATTGTTTCAATTTTTTATTAATATTATAAATATTATATATTGAATTCGTCGGGCTATCAGTAGATAATTATTATCAGAGTAAGTATTCCTAACGTAAATTTATAAAATATAATATACAAACTAAACAGGTTTTATTTAAAGTTTTCATAAAGATCTCAGTTGTTTCAAAATGTTACTTTTGTTATTTTACCTAGGTACCTCTTAATATATAAAATATATATTTACACGTATAATCATAAGCTATTTATTCAATTGAATATACCATCTGTGTTGTTTGGTCAATTAACTTTCCTAATTAAATATGTACCTACCTATATGTTTATGAATATTAATAAAATGTATACAAAAACACTCCGTGTGTCCGCTCTCAGTGCGATGGGGAGACAGAGTTACGCCCTGTATGCTGGCTGCTCAAGACTGTTACTTATCTTACAACTGATGATTGCTTTTATTACATTCGATATCATATCGTATGATATATTTGAATATGTCTTACCAAGTCAGGCTTTAATGCGATCAACATTAAAAATAATTGCATCGGTGGCTTTTTGTATCGATTTATAGCGTATTAAATGTATTTTATAATTATGTTATGCCTTTTCACTTATCGTTAACACGATTAATGATTTAACGATATGAAAATATGCTTTATAGTTACGTAAATAAATGAACATTTCATAATGTAGCACATTTACTATAATTAAAACGTCATTCACACCTTAAATTACCATTTGGTACATACGATATTACGATATCAACAACTTACGATATTTTCCACAAACAATCGTATCCGACATCGTGTGCTGTAAACGAGGAATTTCCCCCGATCCTTACGGCAGGCTCGTAGCCCGAGTACTTTTTGTGGCGCACGTAACACGATCAGTCCATCTCATAATTTTACCTTTTTTCTCCGATACCGTCTCGTCCTTATTAAGCGTCTCTCCCTGATTACGTTTGTATCTGCGTGATTGACACTTGCTATTGCCATGAAATACAGTTCTCTACTAAATCCCACAGCCCGGCTTCTCAGAAGCGCGCGGAGTCAGCTTGTCTGCTGCTTTCCGTGGGATTCTAGAAAGGTTAAGATAATAGTAGGATATTTTCATAAAAGTGATTACTGAATCTGTTCGGTAGTTATTCAATAGTAAACTAGGTACCTATATCATTTTTCCAATGAAATAAATCCCACTGCTCCGCTGTTGAAGTATTCTCATAAAAATAAATATGTTATTCCAGACAGTTTGATTCAAATGCGTTCTGTAGGTTTAGTATGATTGTTTGACAAATAGCACAGATAACTAACAAAAATTTTATACAAATTCGAATTTCGCATTAGTGATATTACTCGGAAAATATTACGGGATGTTAAAATAGATGATTAATTATCTCTTAAATATGTATTTCATACGAAAACTACAAATCCGATTTGAATATTTATAGCTACTTATATTTTTATCAGAATAAGCGATGCAGCGGGATAAATATTGTCACAATAAATCACTATTCACTCAGCCTATATTACCAGATCATTTTACGTAAACACAAGGTGACTACAATTTCATTTAATTTTTAAAATTTTCTATCTACATTATAATTTTCATATTATGATATTTAGGATAATGTAGAGCTATAAGAATTTTAAGTTTAATACTTATAGGCCTAAAGCGTTAAGATAGATTCAATTATATAATATTATAGGTACTAATTTTCCGCCCCTGTTATGTGTATTTACTATTTAGTATTTACATTGAAAATTTTAAGTTAAAGAAAATAAAAGCTCTATGGAAAATTGCTTACGTATATTAAATATTAATACACAAATAAAGAGTTAAATGTATGTTGTTTACAAGTTTTTTTAACCGACTTAAAAAAAAGGAAGAGATTCTCAATTCAGCTGGTATATTTTTTTAATCAAATACACACTTTTGGACATTGCTGTTCAATGTTAATTGAATTAGAAATACGAGAGATGAATTTCGGCAGTTTATAGGAAGTTACATTATAATCGAATCTTCATTTTTATCAGTGTTATCTATTACGTTAATTACTTGCTCTATAAATCAATATTATACGAATATTGTCCTTCAGCCATCGATGGGCAGTTAGGACAATGAACAGAACCATACGTGGAGCGGACGCGACGGTTTAGGGGTGCGCGTGCGCACACATACTGATTTTTAGTATGGTGTCTATGGTTTACTTGAATTTAGGATTTATAAACGAAATCAATGAAGGATATAATATGTATTTGTATTTAGCCACAATTTTTTTAGAGCTTTCGAATGCTCTAACTAATCAAACGTTATAAATATTAAATTTGAACAAGAAATCTAAAACTACCTGTTATCTTTTTTATTAGTGTCTATTTATTTTTTCATCATTCTCAGTTTCTGAGCGTCAAATTCAGATTATACTTAATTAGTTTATTTATTTTCGTAACGATTGATTGATAGCATTAAAGTACATATTTTGATTATTTATTGTAGTAAAGTACCTCTATTTATGTTTAGACACATAGTTTAAGTACATTATATTTTCTCTCGAATGGTTTGTTTTTGTATTTATTTACAAAACCTTATAAGTATTGTTAATATAATAAAAATAATATGTAGGGTTCTTTTATCCCAGTGTACTATAATATGTAGTGTGTAATATAAGAGAAGTTTTTGTTAGTAACGGTAAATAAAATTTTATCTTTATAGCGGTATGCTACGCAAATTGCCTTACATACAAAAAGTTATCATGTTTTTTGCGTTACTACTCAATGATTCCTGACTAATACACTTCGCAACAGAAAAAGTCATCTATTTTAATGACTAACAAAAACTTTTGTAAGTATTTCTTGGGGCTATTAAGGCTATCTTCCATAATATAACATTCTACGAGTTATTTTTGATTGCACTGGTATCTATTTAATAGATTATATCGATAAGTAACACAGATGGTAATAGAAAAATTCTCACTCTGTTAAAACTAGTAATTTACTGCGTATGACCATGGTATGACATACAATTAAAAAAAATATATACCCTTAACCTTTCATAAATTAAATATGAATACTTAAGCATATCTAAATTTATGCACTCAAATGTTACTTAAAAATAAAACTAAAAAATATTCCACGACCCTGCCAGGATTCGAACCTGGAATCTTCTGATCCGTAGTCAGACGCGTTATCCGTTGCGCCACAGGGCCTGTGATAAGATTCTCTAATTATATAAACTATTTCTACGCCTAACAATTTCAAGCTTGAGATACGTTATAAATAACCTTTCTGTTATTTTGTAGTGATTGTTAACGCAAAACTGTTTCAACGGTTTCAACTAGGGATGTAACGATACATGATTTTGCCGATACGATACCGATACCGATATTTGTAGTAATGTATCGGCGATACCGATACCGATACCGATATCGATGGCTTGGTAGAAAAATAAATAGTGAATTATGCATAAAAAGTTACCAACATTTAACAGAGACAACTGTTAATCGTATTCTTTTAAATAAAAATGCCAAATCAAAAAACAACAAAACCATTTATTTTAGTATTATTATTTTACAAAGTCAGTTAAACTTTAAGTAATACACATACAATCAGTACCTAATAAAAGTTAACTATTGGTAGAGTTTTTTCAGAAAACAAAGTGCGCACGCGCGGGCGGCCTCCCGCATCGTTCATTGGGCGCGGGTTTTTGAATTTTTTGATATCAAAAAAATTGGTTGTTTGTAAAGTAGGTTTCCGATCGAGATGTTTACGTGATAACATAATGCAGTGGCAGCGCTCGAGATGAAACGGGAGATCGGTCCTTCTCTCTCTCGTTATACCTGCGATCGCGCTCGTGAGGTTTTGGTGTGACACAAGTTTAGGAACATGTCACCCACTAAAACGATTTTAAAAACGTTATCACGTTAAAAATTCAAAAAATTCAAAATTATTTATTTCTTTCCTTTACATAAACAAATTTGTGATTGGAACACTCCTAGTAAGGAAATAAAATGCTTGTGTCAGGAGGTTCCGCTCTTCCTTAACACTATTACAGAAACAGAAATAAAACAATATGAATGAATACAATGCAAAAACATAAAAGAAAAGAAAGAATTATTATCGGCGATACCGATATATCGGCGATACCGATATATCGGCCGATATATCGGTATCGGTATCGGTATCGTTACATCCCTAGTTTCAACGTTGTTTTTGTCTTATAATAATTATCCTCGAACTTAAGTATTGGAAATACGAAAATATTTTATTTTAAGACTTAACTATAAATTCATTGAATTTATAGTTATAAAATAAGCTATGTATATTAATCTAATGTAGGTGTTAGTATCACTAAAAAAATGTTTTTTTTTTACTGAATATAAAATTGTTTTTAGAAACATGAAAGTATTGGTCACCCGAGTAGAATCTGACGCGCGCGCCCAATTACGGCGTAGGTATTAAAATAATGCGTCCATAGAATGATTGTTGGCAAAATATTTATGTATGGCCGCCACTGAATTGGTAATGACTGTTTTTCTTACAATGACTATGTCGGAAAATTTTACGGAAAATATCATCAGTGCAGTGCTGTGGTATCTATATAAAAATAATTATGTATGGTCAGTTGAAAGCGTGAAAATCGTATCAATAAAGATTCCAAAATATTCTCTGTTTCTTTTCATTTTCTGTTTCCAAAAAATAGTTCATAATATAAAGCTTTGATCAAAAAATATTCATAACCATACGTTGAAAAATGTTATCCCTTATGTTATCCTATTTCAGTTGTTGTCTGTATCATAAACCAAAGCTTTTTAAAATAGGTAGCGATTCCGCTTTTTTGAATTTGAAAAAAAACAACACATTGAAAATACGTCATTAAAGTTTCCAACGTTTTCATCATCAGTAATTGGATTTAAAAATAGTATAATATTGGTATTCTTGGTTGTAACCTTTGTTACTACATAAGTAGGTACCAACGTGAATCATCGAAATGTCGCAAGGCTATCTGCATTGCAAGAATCTAAGGAATGAGATGAACATAGTTTATGGCAAGCCCAGGTTTCAAGCTGAATATTATAAATATCATTAGTTTAATTAGCTAATGAATATGTTTAAAATTTTGCATAACTAACATAAGCTATGCGATGGCCGTTGTTTTCTTTTTTTTAATTCCATATTATAATGAGGTCTGTGGCTTGGAAATAAATATTGCATATTGTGTTTCAATTTATATTATCCATCAAAAGCCGTTTTACTCTATGTGTTCATATAAATTTCTTGAAGTAATTCTAAAGACTATTTTGGTGGCCACGTGTTAAATAGTTTAACGTAATTCATGCTGTTAACGTTTTTAGCTAGGGTTATATATTAGTGAAAATGTCAATATCGACCTTTTAAAAGTGTTTAGAAACAATTTATTTAACAGCAAATAAATAACGCTTCAGGCATAAACAAGGAGTAAGTAGTGAGCCATTTATTTGGGTGCAAATTGGTAAGAATTTGTAATTCCGCGCCAGGACCTCATTTGTTAATGTCGGTGTTCATTAAGAGTTGAATATTGATGAAGCAAATGGCTGACATTTTCTTTTTATAAAATTCGCGTAATGGCGGTTGCTTGCCACATTAACACGTAGACTATGAATAATTGAAACGGAGGGTTTTGTCAGAAAAACTATTCTATTTGGAACTGAAATGTACGCTGTTTCTACAATAATTTTAAAAAGGATACATTTTCTTTTGTAATAACGTGACCTCAACGTTTATTAAAGAGTAGTATTCAATTCATAAGCAAAATATGAAACATTTTGTTAATTAAATATCTTTGGCCTAACATTCCTCTCTTTCAATAAATTTTTTATTGGAATAGACGTAGTTGTGAAATTTCCAAACAATCCATTCATTTATTCATTTAATATCCTAAGGCCCCTAGGTGGGGCAAAGGGCGTCGACAGTACATCGCCATGTATTCCGATTTTTGGCAGCATGTTTTATTTCACTCCAGCATTTTCCTATAGACTTGGCCTCTGCGATGACAGTCCGACGCCAAGTTAACTTTGGACGGCCACGTTTTCGTTTCCCCTGGGGGTTCCAATCCAAAGCTTGCTTTGGTATGTGTTCCGGGTCTCTACGTAACGTGTGGCCAATCCACTTCCACTTACGGCGCTTAATCTGTTGGGCGATCGGTGTTTCGTTGCAGCATTTCAGCAAACAATCCATTAATGAGAAAAAATTCTGAGAGATGTTAAATCTATACTAATATTATAAAGCTGAAGAGTTTGTTTGTTTGTTTATTTATTTGAACGCGCTAATCTCGGGAACTACTGGTCCGATTTGAAAAATTCTTTCGTTGTTAGATAGCTCATTTATCGAGGAAGGCTATAGGCTATATACCATCACGCTACGACCAACAGGAGAGGAGCCACGGGGGTGAAACCGCGCGGAGCAGCTAGTGAAATTATAAAGAGGGCTATGACATGGGCTAACTGTATTCAAGTATCTGGAAAGTATGTACCTAAGTATACAAATTAGAATAATTTAAAATGGAACCTTTTAATTGAGAAAAGTTTAAATAAAATATGTAGGTAACTGTTATATGGAAAAATTGTGATATTTTTCGATATAATAGCACTTCACTTTCTTGAATGTATCGTCAGTATAATAGGATACAAAATTATTATTAGTATCTAAATTTCACATGAATAAAAGTAAATATGTTACATTACAGTTAATATTAACATATTATTAACAAGGACAAGAAATTTGACACTGAAATTCATACGACTGTGAAATAAACTAAAATTAAAACAGCCTTTTTGTAAATAATTACTCTGTTTCTGTCATTTATTGTATCATTCAACACTGTTAATATCTGTTACAAGACAAGAAATAACGTGTCAATACTTTCTCGTATTCAATTTCCCAATGTGTAACGTCAATTTAAAATTGTTGAAATAAACTGCAATTACTCAGTTCGATTATTTCTTTGAATTTTAACCCGTAAACGTACGGATCATTTACTACTCGGAATTCTGTTGAACTACATAAGTAGGTGTACATATAGATGAGAATATATGTGCATATGTATGTGTGCGTGAGACTGCGCAGTGGCAGGAATATGCAATGCTGCCTTTTGATAGATTATTTCAAATAACAGAGGATGCATGGAGTCGCTTTGGTGTTAATTATAATACTCACGAGACGAATCAATATTGTTATTTATTTCTCGCTTGATGTTTAAATTTCTATAGGATATATTCCTTTTTCTGGACAAAGGCAGGATCGGCAATTAGTTTATAACAGCAGTAAATCAAGACGCGCTGTGCTGGTCTAATTTAAAATAAGTAATACTTAAATCTATTTATTTTCTTTTTCGATAATGATAATAATTAATAATGTTACTTATACATATTATATTGCCTACCCCAAACTCTATTTCTTTCTAACCCTAATCTTTTTTATAATAGATATATTATGTATATACGTAATCATTCTTATATTTACTTAATGGATGTTAATTCTTAACAGACCACGTTATTTATACAGACAAAACAAGTATTCACAACCAAACGAATATTAAATTAAATGGAAAATTAATATATAGAAGAAAATAATAAACGGCTCTACAGATTTTTTATTCCTTCAAGTGTCCATTATCAATCAATCGACTGTATTGGTGAAGGGCTGACCAATGGCAGACCACCAGCTTTTAAACAAGTGTTTTATTGGCACAAAACAAATATTATTCTAATAAAATCATTCAATTCCCCTCGTTATTTTTTTTGTCAAGGACTCGCAAATTAATAATGTAAATATATGCAAGGCATTTAAATTATTATCTATAAAATAATTCGGGCTAATTTTCCATCAAGCATCAAGCATCTTAAATCGAAGTTAGAGGGAGGGATAGGGGTCTATATTATTTGGTCGATTCAATAGCGAATAATCGAGTTTTTGTTGAAGTTTTTATGAAAACTAAAATAGCAATGGCGTCTAAATACTTTTTGTAGAATTATTATCATGTGAACTGTTCAGGTTGTTCTTAATGAGACTTTAATTAAATTCCTTTGTCTGTAATTGTAATGTTTGTAGCAACGTAACGTATCTGTGTAACAAAGTTTATTATTGTTTTGAATTTTATTGTGATTATTTATGAGAAAGATAATAATTGATTCTGGAAATATAATATCGATTTTGCTATTGTATTTTTTGTAAGATACAAATGCCTTCTTATTTTAATTATTTGGTTTAATATGTCTGGCAGCGTTTTTTACATTTCATGTTATCTTCTAATTTATATTGATGTTTACGGGAGAAGGAAATAACTTACTTATAGATAGATATGGAAATATATTTATGAAGATGTAATCCATACTAATATTATAAATGCGAAAGTAACTCTGTCTGTCTGTCTGTTACTCAATCACGCCTAAACTACTGAACCAATTTGCATGAAATTTGGTATGGAGATATTTTGATACCCGAGAAAGGACATAGGCTACCTTTTATTGCGAAATATGTACCACGGGCGAAGCTGGGGCGGACCTCTAGTGATACATAAATACATGCATTGCATCTCTGACGCGAGTTGTATAACATCTTGTCAAAATTCGGGCTCAGTCGGTTCAGAATTTTTGAGTTTTAAAGAAAATGAGCGTCGACATAGCGAAGTATTTTAAGTCAATAACAGAACTGGCATTAGGGTCTGAATACTTTGGTAAAAATCATTGCATATAGGTGGAAAAAGTTCCTTAATTGCTACATCAGTCACTGATGGCGAACAACTAAATAAAATGTAGGTAAGGTATAGATGATAGTAGGTAAATTTTTACATCATAATATATTTTCAATAACATTTATAACTATGGAAAAATGAATGAATAAAAACAATCAAATTATTTGAAATCATTTATTTAGTTATAAGAGAAAGGAACATTTATGTAATACAAATCAAAACGCGACCATTCCTACAATTGGTAAACTTACAAGTAATTAAGTATTTAATAACAAATTAAGTTAATATTGTACACGTTTTAACGTTGTTGGTTATACATTTAAAAAGTTTTTATAAATGCTTTTAAGCCAAAAGTACCTTTTACAGGAAAAAATGTTTTAAATTCAAATAAGAGTACAGTAAGCAACGGAAGTCGCTAAGCAGTTTCCTAATTTAAGTATCTAATATTTATTGTCACAAAATTATTAACTGTGTTACTAAAATGCACAAATTGACTATAGATCGATTTTCGTTTCTAACTGTACTCTTTTAACATTTCCAATAAAATAGTAGGTATATAAATTAAGTATGCTTTGAACATTATTGAAAGTAAGAAAACATTATACACAGCAACAGTTGATCTAGAAACTCGATTTTGATCAATAACCTAAAATAATTTAATCTACACTGTTTAGAATTGACTTTAGCATTAGCTCGTACAAAAATACTCTTACAATTTTCGATAACAACACTTAACTAACAGCTTAAACTAAAACAATAAATAGTGTGAATGGCATTGGTTCACGATATGCAACTTGGCAAGTCAAATGGTTACACGCATTGCATTGTACACGAAATAACGTTTAGAATACACAATTTTTGAAGATCCGTATTTTACAAACCATAATAACGAAGAAGGACTGTCTAATACTTAGGTAACTGAAAAAATACCTTATTTTGCATGTAAAAATAATATAAGGTGTGTGAATAAGATATATCAGTCTATAAATAAACTATGGGATTTTAAATTTCAAATTTTGTTTGAAGGATCGATCTAAGTGTGCTATGTCCACGCCAATATGCTCCCGATTTTTATTTAAAAGCCAGGAGAAATAGCTAAATAATGACCAAAGATATAATGTTCTCGATCAAAAAACTATTGTATAGACAAAACAATTATGATTTATAGCTATGCTGGATAAGAGTTATTGTTGAATTTTAAATCCATTTTCATAATATTACAATAGACTATTTTTCACCCTTGGTTCTTGAATTGACTGATTTTGTATCTAAAAATATAGTATAATACATATTAGATATTTTACTAATATGAGGTGTTATTAATTTTACAATAACAATTTATTATTTATTGAATTATATACGGATCTTCAGTAATATAAGAAGCCTAAGAATATCACTAGTTTATTGCTTTTATGTCTAACCAGTTACACTTTGGTACATTATGTACGTATTTAAAAGATAATAATAATTAATACAATGAATATAACATACTCCAGTCTTCAGCGGCAATTTTCTGAAAAAAATAATAATTATTAATATTATTTGAGCAATTAGCTATTTTAAAAGGTGGATATAATCGAAATAAACTATTTTATATCATCTGTTTTAGGTCGTACATGTCGTATATTATAATTTAGTTCGCCTAAAGAATTTTATAGACAATGACTAGATCAATTTCAATTATTGGACAAATCTAGCAAACTGAAGTCCTTGTTAATCCAGGTATATATATATTATAACCTCGTTGTATTGCTGTGCACTAAACGTGTATTGATCAATAAACGTGTATTGAGTTATATACCTAATAGGCATTGCCCATTGGCATACACCATTCTTTTAGGTTGTGTGCCAATTGAAACCTTTATTTTAAACTTCATTATTTACATTGGTATGCATTACGACTACAATAAGGTAAATGGTAACTTATGAGAAAAGTTGGGAACTAAATTAAATTAAAATTAATTACATTAAAATTTATTTATTTTTCTCATCACAAATGCACAATATATATACATTTAAAACTAAAAGATAATTTAAAACTAAGGGAACTAGATTTAAATTAAAAGGCGATAAGGGTTTCTTTTAACATGAAAAAGTACATATTGCATTATATAATATTATTCGATACTAAACAAACCTTCACAGCGGTCACTTCCTTGCCCCAGTGCTGAGGTCCTGCAGCTCGCTGCTGTCATCACTGGAAGCGCTGGGGCAGCCGTTGGGCGCGCCTGCCATCATCGATAGTGGGATGGTGATGAACTGCGGCTGGTTTGATGATGACGCTGCTGAACAAATTGGGAAAGTTTGAGCGACTTTTGTGTTTTTGTAAGTGAGATAGTTCAAATGGTTATAGAATAATAGGCAAAAGGTTTGCGACAGAAAGTCGGAAATACTTGCTATTTAATAATGGTAATGTTAATAGAGTGAATTTAATAGAGCTTTTCAGTCTTTCATAAGATTTCAGAACTTTCATAAGATAACAGGTTTCCATATGAAAAGTATGTGTTTAAATCTTTATCGAATACTTTAATTTGATATTAGATATAACTGAAATATGATCTAGCACTAATTAAAAGTTTAAATACTACATAGCTTGTGTTAAAAAATATTCTTAAAATACTACCAAAATTATTGACATAAAAATTATTTCATATCAACTCACCTCCATCCTGTCCTTGATTAGCTAAACCTAAGATAAAGCTATGCGGGTATCCCATAGCCAAATTGCCCAGACCTAGGTTAGTGCCCAATCCATCTAACCCCACGCCAGCAAGCACCCCGGAAGGATACAACATGGCGCCCCCGGGAAGGTCTATTTTGGGCAGAATCCTGGGTAACGACGGTTGACTCGATTTTGCTTCTGTTTCTTGATTTGATGAGGACGTAGAAGGTTGGTTATCCGCTTGAGAATCCCTATAACAAATTGCACAAAAGTGTTTAAAGCGGTACCTTGAGTTTTCCTTTACAGAAACGTTAGTGAACTTTAAGTATTTGTAAATAGATTTGGATAGTTTTTCACGCTTTGCGTTACATATAAAAATAAAATCACATGTTTATATAAAAATATACATAAGTTGCAGATTTGTACGGGTAAATGAAGAAAATAGTACCGTTTTCAGCACATGCACTCAAAATGAGCACACCCAGTCTTTAATTGAGCATCAAGATATAATGCATTGTGCAGGCACTTATTTAAAAATAACAACAATCATTAAAATTATTTTGTTACATGTTATTACAAAATTATCTTACCTATTATTAACTTCTTCTCTGCTATTCCACTCCGTATGGTTTTGCGGCTTGTCGTTCAGGCACTCCGGTTCGCTGCCACTCTCGTCTCCGCTGTCGCCTGAAGTAGCTGGTTCCTCCTACGACAAAATAAATAAATAAATATTTTATATAGGTATTTCAGACAAGCTTAGATGTGGTCTAAGATGGTACGCGCTTCCCTAGTACCTAGGGGGACATAGAAGAAAATCGCACTATGCAAATTAGATTAATAATTATTATAGCCATTTTTTACAATTGTTTTATATGAATACCCAGTTATTAGAAAAAATGTAGATACCTACATGGAACATCAAAAATTCAAAGTATAAGTATTTCTAAACATATAAACAAATAGATAGATATATAAATCGATCCAATTACAGATAAACGTCGCGTCGTCGAAAAGTTCTCTCATCTATAAAATACATATGGTACTCATACGCTTGTTTTAACGTTTACTCATTGCTTCAATAAATTTTCCGCACCTTCCTGATTAGGAACTAAGGATTCCATGATTAGATTCTAAGAAAGCCCCAGTTCTTATGGAAACTTCACCGCAGTAATAAAATCGAATCCCTGGGACACTTCACTAAATTACAGTTATGAAATCTGATGTTTTAAGGCCCCAAAGAAATGTTGAAGTGTTAATTATATATAACTACGTATATTATTATGAAAGAGAATATGTACAAAATAAGAATAGAAAAAAACAGATTAGAATAATGCTATACAGGGTGTAATCGTTAAGTGTGCACAGGCGATGATTCCGTAACTATTACAGATATCAAAAAACTTTAAACTGATATCGAAAGTACTTAACCTAATGAGTAAAATGGCCATAATAAATTTTTAAAAATAAAACGAGAAATATCTAAAAAATTAACTTTAAACCCTCCCATACATTTAGTATGAGATATGAATATCCCATGTACATGGGTTGATCCAAAAGTAATGATAATCAATATTAAACAAGGTCATTACAGTTAAAATAATTATGTATTTCTCTAGATAGTCTTCTAACTAGATAATATACTTCGATATTTTTTTTCCTTAACTTAGAAAAAAAAAACTTTGACTTCATCTACAAAAACCCCTCAAAATCGGCCATCACTTCGCTGTCGTCTTAAAATTTCTTGTATCGACGGTGTTTCTTGTGCCGAGGTAAGAGATAGAATTAACTAGGAGCTAGATCTTACAAACAGGGTGGGTGTTCAAGCATTTTCAATGCCGATTTTTTATTGGCAGCCATCGCAACTGACGCTTTGTGATCTGGTGCGTTGTCTTGGTGAACCAACATACAAGACCGAAGTTTGCCATGTCTCTTTTTCTTACTAACCTACCCGCAATCTTTTAATTTGGTCTGTGTAGTAAGAGCCCTGTGTAGTAGTGGTTACCTTCTTAAAATATTCCACATTTCTTCAGCATCCCAAAAAACTACGGCTTTAATCTATCCCACTAATTTTCACTTTGAAAATCTTCACCGTCACTTTGGAAGCTCGCATCCAGGCCATTGATTGTTTCTTGGTTTCAGCATAAACATGGTGAACCCAGGTAACGCCCATGGTCACAAATCGTGACAAAAAATTATCCTGATCTCATTAAAAATTTAGAAATTCACCCTCTAAATGTCGAATCGTTGTTTCTTCTTTTCGTCGGGAAACATTCTGGCTCGCACTGTTCACATTAAAATTAATGTTAATACTTGGAAACGTGGCCTGTAGATATAATTTTTTTGTGATAACTTAGTGATTACATGATCAAGTATAAAACATTTATTTTATATTTTTATGTGCACAGGAAATACCCAATTATCATTACTTTTGGATCAACCTATACATTTAATATGAAAGATTTTAGCTTTTTTTTTTGTTTTTTTGGTTTTCTGCTTTAATTACTTCGCAAATTTGGAGGGAAGTTCATTTAGAAACTGTAAATAGACCTCCTCATTGTATTGCACAATAAGGACGTCACTTCGAAAATCTACTATGAATACAAAATGTATGGGAAATAAATTGTATGGGAGCGTTTAATGTAACATTTTTGGTTATTTCTCGTTTTATTTTTAAAAATTTATTATGGCCATTTTACTCATTAGGTTAAGTACTTTCGATATCAGTTTAAAGTTTTTTGATATCTGCAATAGTTACGGAATAATCGCTTGTGCACACTTAACGATTACACCCTGTATACAATGCTTCATAACAATTTCATACATTCCGATCATAAATGTCCCAGAAATTAGGTAGCCAATACGTTATAACAGGCCATATTATATCTGCATACCAAATTTCAGCTGAATCGATTTACGTGAAAGAGCTAATAGGCACTGTATTATGATTATATTTGACTAGTATGGCAGTCAGGAAGCTCTCTAAATGTTTACGTTTAAAAATTTGATACTATTTCTTTTATATTTAAATGCAATTTAGAATTTAAAAATTGAATGAACTGCATTGTTTTTCGCAATATTTAACGTCAAATCATAATTTTCTTCTAAGAGACTAGGAATTAACGACCGAGATTATAAGTTAGTAGTATCTAGTTGTTGTTATAGGTCTATAGGATAAAAACAAACAATTTAAAAAAATAAAAGAAATCAATAACTTTCTAATACAAACAAATCTGTTCTCACTTAACTCTGTTAACACTCAAAAACAAAATAAGGCTATCCCAATGTGCAATTAACATGTAATTCGAAAAAAATTATGTTCAATTAATACACTCTTTCTTAATTTATCTATTCATTCGCATCACAACAAACACTTTATACATTAAACAGAAAATTTATTTTAATAACCACTAATATTATCCGGGGCCCTAAAAAAATCTCCAATTGTATAGCCGCCCCTATCTATTGATTTCTGAAACTTTTCTTATCGCTTCCAAGTGAACGGAGCCAATCTGTACGATAGGCATATTTGGAGAGGAAACATTTTTCTCAAAGGGAATTTATTATCGTAGCTATGATTTGTTATGATAACAATTGTTTATACCTACTTGAAAAACAGCCTTTGGTCTCGATTGTAGTGTTATTCTGAAGTTTAGAACTTTAGAGTTTTGGATAAATCTCAAATTAACGTTGAAACTGTAAACTTTTAAGTTTCTATGTTGTTAGAAAAATGTTAATTTGATTAAATATGTGTAAAATAGAATCTAGGTACCTATCTAATTTGAATTTTTTCAAAAGTAAATATTTTTGCTTGCGATATACCTAGGTACCTATATGATTTATTATATTGAACCATTTAAAACATTAGTACCTATTAGTAATGGCTTTTTTCACTTAGGTAATGTGTAATTAAAATTATAACTTCTGATTGGTCTCCCATAAGAACTAAAGGGATAAGAAATTACTTCAAAATATTTAACATTCATGAATACTTTCTTTAATCAAATCAATTAATTATATTAATATCATTACTCAAAATTAATATCAGGTCAGTTGATTTATTATCTGTGTAATTATAGCAACACGGTAGCTGTTTTGTACTGTCAAAACTTAACCTTAAATATGAATGTTTTATAACTTTAATATAAATTCAATTAACCTTATCGTATTATATTAATAAGCGTTATTGTTGAATGGAATAAATGTATATTTAGTGCGTTAAATCAGATATGATTGTGAGCAAATTAACAATGCTAACAAAGGATGATTTGATACGTCGACTGTGGACCGATACTGTCTTGCATTAGTTTATTGTGGATATATCGTTTAAATATAATCAGAAGGTATTACTTATTTCGTAAATTTATTAATTGGTTCATAATTTTAAATGGAATAATAATAAGAGCTAGGAGCGTCAAACAGTAAATAATGTATTAATAATGTTGTATACATTTATAATTATCACCTATCATCCTCGTTTAATTCTAGGTACTTATGCTATGAGTTCGAAAGTTAACATGATCCAAATACTGAAAGAAATTGTAAGAGCTACCAAAAACCCGTTAGCTGATCCATTTCAAGATTACATATGAAAACCTAGACATATCTTTACCTACAATTGAACACTACTAAGTGCACAGAAAAATAAACGATCCATACAAATCAAGCTTACGCAGTCGCGTAGGTGTAGGCTTTGTGCCGCCGCACTAAATAATAATAATTGCTAACTAACTAGTAACTACCGTCTAACGCACTCTCTGCCCATCTGATAAAGTACTGGCCGCAAATTATCTATTTTACACCCTTGGTAAGACGTAACGTGAAAATTGAAAGTGTATAGCGAGAGGAAAGTCCTCATGATATAAACGTGGATGTTTGTGAAGATAGATGTTAGGTACTAGGTGTTTTTGCAAAAAAACAGCTGAATATATCAGTGTAGTTATGTTTATTATAAAAAGGAAGTTAATCATAGTTTTCTGACTTTAAACTAAAGTACCTACTGCACCTTTCTCGAAATGTTCTATAAAATTATATTTTTAGATTAATTAGGTATTTTTAAGAGCTTTGAAAAGTAACTTATTAGGCATGTACGAGTATCTAAAGTAGCCTATAAGGCAACATATAATCAACACAATATCAAATCATTAACTAAACATATATTACAAATTCATCTAAAATCTGCTACAGTACTATTGACTCATATTACGATTATGATGCCAAATAATTAACTTTTGAGAGGTACTTTATATGCCGACGGTACAGTGCGTGCTACAATCGGCAGCAGGCCGCTTTTGGTCAACAATTGTTTGGACCGCCCTGTGACGTCACAATGCCTTACCTCATTATTGTCTAAACTAATTTATTCCGCTAACTTTTCATCACGAACGCTTTAGATATGGTCCATTTGCCTTTGTGAGATATGCCCATTGAGATCGGATAATCGGATGCTCTTTTAGGATATTTTACGACCTTCTACTTATATTGATAAATATTTAGGTAGATATTGCAATAAATAATATGCAATTCCTTTTTAATTGTCAGATTCTGTTGCTTTTTATTACGACTTGAAACAAAGATTGAGTATAATTTGAATGAGATTCATGAAAAAAATCAATTATAGGAATACAAATGTAATTCCTTGAGCTTTTTATATGGCCTCAGAATTTAACGATTATACATGCATAGCATTTTTTATCTTTACATAAAGTTGAGTAAACTAGTATTGAGATGTTCAGCAAAACAAAAACAAACACATGCAATGCCCATGTATATCAGTCATTATGCAATCCATTGTTCTACAAAGAATAAACATCCCTCACAATAACACCAATTAACTTATTGTCCTATACGCAATGAAAAAGAAAATGGCCGAAAACATCGAATAAAAGTAGACGGAATTTATGGTAATACGCTCAATTAAGGCTGCCATCCATAGTATTAATTAATCACAAATAAGTAATTAACCCGTAACTGGTACATCCAAAAGTAAATGCGAGTTTTTCCAGCTCATGCATCCATAAACATGAAAAAACCATAAATTCCATACAAATTAAGCAATTCACTGTTTCATAAAAGGCCTATTGAAACCCTTGCTTACTCCGTAAAGTGGTCAAATACGGCTAACTAGTTAATAAATGCTTTTATACAGCTTTTTAATACGGCGATTTTGAAGCTATAACTTCTAAGCGATTTAATTTAATGCTCTCGCTATTCGCTGAAAATATGATGTAGAATCAAACTTTTCCATTAGAAAAGTTTCGCTAGCGTGAATTTATGAATAGTATTTTTATGGCTAAAGTAAAGTCCTACTTTTTTTAAGTAGATAGGCATAAGTTTGAATCCAGTCCCACCTGATGGAAAGTGGTGACGATGTCTAAGGTAAATAGCGTTCCTGGAAAAATTTCAAATGTATAATAAATTTGCCAAAACTTCTAACTTCTTCATTCTTCTACCTACTTGCATACATATGACCACTTTGTTACATGCTTTAAAATTATTATTTAGGCTATATAATTCACCGGTCAAGTGCAATTACAACCGCTTGTAGTCGCATCCTATTCTGTGGAGCCAATGCGCAGGTGCTAAATTCTCAACACACTGTAAGATGCTGTGACACAAATGGTAAGCCTCTGTTCATTTTGATAGACTTTCAGTGGGCTTAGCACGTGTAAAGAAATGACCGGACATGTTTATTACCATATTATGAGTGCTTTGCAAATGATAAAGGGATTGAAAGTTATAAATGTTTGTGGGTGTAAATATTGGTTGAGTGTGTTTAAAGAATTGATCATGTCAAAAGAATTAAGCTTTTATTTTCACAAATTGTATCAATAAAAGTTTTTGAAATAATTTTTATAAAGATAACATTGATCGCTTACAGAAGGTTTTGCTAAATTCAATATGAAACATATGACAGAATTTCAAATCTCCACTACAAATAAGCTTTTTAAGCCAACTAATGTATCAAACAGCTAAAACGCCAGCGTTACATCAAACAGCCGCAAAGCGCATTACAACGCGCAAACAAAGCCACCAAACCATCGTTATCCAACTTTTCATTGAACAAACAAATCGATTTTAATCTATTCTGTCAGTGCCCACGCGGCGTATGAAAACACAGCTATACAATGTATGGAAGTAGCAAGCGATTGTGAACATTAGCGCGATTGACAGGAACACGCCGCTTGTTACCACCGCCAGCGCTGAGATGCGTATCGCCTCTGGGCCACTGTTTTCGGATCTTTGTAGGTGCCACGCTGGAAGTGTTACGTGGAGATTTGGAGGGATTTAAGTAGGGATTGTAAGTGGTAAATGATATAGAACGGTATAAATGTATGAATGCAGTCTAATGAAGGCGATTTGCTATGTAATCTATCTTGATCACAAAAAAGTAGCATTACTTATTACAAATGTTAAAAATTATTTAAGAAATTAATATAAATCAATTTGAAAGCTAAAAGCTGTATATTTAAGAGAAAATAATCTAAAAGTATAAGAAACATTTAAATGCGTGTCATAATTTTCTATTATTAAAAAATCTATCAAGCTGCTTCCATGTTCCTACCGAGTCCCAATAGACATTACATCCGCTACTAAATTATAAATTATACCGAAACTTTGACAAAATATTTCATGATTACACCCATTACTCTACTTCTATAAGAAATTACTTCACTAGTAAATATATTATTAATTCTGAGTAAGTATTTGAATGAGCATTAATTGATAATTCCTTTCGTAGCCGCTTTGGCATTTAAATCACATTGCCGCTTCTAGTGGTCCTACATCCACGGGCAGCTCTCGGGGTGTAAATGGGTGCATAATAAGCATCCATTCAAAATCAAGGAGACATTCCGGTATAATGGGAGCTGGTACACATGTTTGTGTGTTCGTACGCCTGGACATTTGTATAGCTCGGAATAATGATTTACTATATATATCTACAGCGTCGATTTTAACCATCGAGTTTCGGGTGCGAACTGCGGAATTTTGTATTGTTTGCAAAGTTTTTTAAGAATAATGAGTACTGAATTTTAATATTAAATTTTATCAGATTTTTAACCGAGTCACGATCGGAAAGTGTCGCGGTTCGTTTCTTGCCGATGAAAATACAAATTTTACGGGAACTGGTTGGCTTCAAATTGTTTGCGGATACGTTTTTCAAATAATGAGCAAAGATATATTGTTACGCATTGAATAGCTTTAAGCATGACAGCGAGAAGGTAATGTAAAAGTAATCATAATAAAATGATATTTATTGTTCTATGATTTGTTATAATTTATTCTCATTATTAAAATAAGTTGCAATTTAAAGAAAATAAGTGCTGTTAAACATAATATTAAATATTACACATAACACGGAGGCAATATATTAATGAAATTATTTTTCCTAGTTACTTAATAAAGCTTTTCAATTGATAACAAAGCTATTTTGTAGTTTTAACTATATTTTCATCTGACCTCAAAGTTCACTTCAAACTTTTAAGCAGTTCTTAGACCACAATGTTTATAGAGCATTACCGACATCGCTATCTGTAGGTGTTGACATGCGTCCATTATACAGTCCCTTCGAACCCACCGAAGGCAGATAGCTTCGACAGATGAATTTTAAAGCCTGAAGGTGCCAATTACCGATTCATTTTTAGAAGGTTTGCAATCTGGTAGGTAGGATGCGTTAATGTGAAAGACACCTATCGATGTATGTTTAAAAAAATAATAAACGGTTTAAACATTCGTGTATAATATAAATACTTGTATTTTTTGTTATTTGTTTAGTTCTACCTGTAGTGGCTTCTATTTTACCAATTTGTATTTAGGGATAGTAGAAATAATGAATGGTAGGTAACCAAGTCTATTTTTATTTAATTACTACAAATGCCAAATATTTAATTAATAAGTTGCTTGGTAACATTTAAATAGAGAGTATTTTCAACAGTAATTATTATATTTACAAGTCACACTTGACATCAAACTTATGAAGAGATTATTTACCAATTATACAAGGGAAAACAAAGGGAATTTTTATTTAACATTTACTCGATTCTGTTTTTATTTAACGGGGACGAAATTCTCTCATGCGTAAATTTCGCGACACGAAAACAAAAGCTCACATTTTCAGTGTAGAGTCATTTAACTTGACAATGGAAATTTTAATTTGTTTTCTAGAGGCTTTTTCGGTTTATTTTGTAAGCGTTAAAGGTCTTTATTTGCTGTGTTGGTATGTGGCAACTCTTGCAAACTTTTCAGTAACCATAGCAACCGTGCTAAGTTCCTTCTAATTTATTAATGTGGAACATTTCAATACAAGAGCTCATTTTTATCTCTTTGTGGTTTTTTATTTTCTCTGAAGTTGGCTTACCAACTTACAGTACTTATACTATGTTCAAATGTACGTTTGGTAATTTAACTATAAATATTGTAAATGAGCTTCTCTTTGCAATTAATCAGCACAACACTAAGATACAACATAATAAAAGTTAAAAGCTGATTAGCATACATATCTACATTTATTACTGAAACAATTTTTTTTAATCCCTCCACCAATCAAATAGATAACAAATCCCGTGTAACAACAAAAGAGACTATCCAAGCAAATAAATGAACATTATCAAAAAACTATAATTCACGAGCTATTTCGCGTCCTGTGCATAAGGAAGTAGCATGAAGTAGCCAGAGCGCACAATAGCCGGTAAGATGAAAGCGCGTTTAATATGCGTGACGTAATCGCCTCTAATGGTGGCCCAGCGCCTATGGGCTATGACCATTGTTATGGGATTTATTGAAAATGGCAGAACACACATGGGACTCGCGATCCCCAGCGACATGTAATATTATACGGTAATGAGAAATGAAAGAGTGCTTGATTCTAAATGACCTTTAAATCAGACGGGAACATTATGCAACCTGTTTTTGTACTCATAAAGAACAATTTATTGGTCGACGTTTAGTTATCAGTTTATTCAAACGGCTTTTATGATGAATATGTTACTTTTAGTTTTTATTAAACATTTATTTTATGGAGCGATTTCCGGCAAACTATTTATTTTTATTTATTCGATCGATGCAAAAAGGTTAATGTAAAAATAGCTATTTTTGCTCTACATATCTTGAATTCTTCATTTTAATATTTATTCATCTGATATGTATTATCTATCACTTGCCATAATAATCCCGCTATAATCTACAACTTGAAAGACAAAGAGATCGCAATTTCTTTCCACGCAACAATTTGAAAACCATACGAATCATCTCTTGCAATACAAATCACATCGTTACTCGTTAGATACAGAAAGAACATGATACAAAGGTCAGTAGTTCGTACATGACGTATAATCTTGCAGTTCGCACCAATCCAGGCCCGCCCTGCAGATTTGCGAGGCCGTGCAGCGTCGGCAAACATCGGAATCATCGGTGGCTGAGCGTCGTGGTGCCCGGCGGCTGAGTGCCCTTTAGTACTTTTGTAAATCAGTACGGGAACAAATTTTGAAGAAAATCCTAAGTTTTTATAATTCTTAATTCGTAATGAAGTAAACTAGCTGCAAGCTGGTACAGAGAATATTGAAAAAATGCGTAAAATATGAAATCATGTTTGCATAACCATGAAATTTATAACTATGATCATTTTCAGTGAATAATATAGGTAAACTACACATAATGTAAATAGCTTAAATGATGAATATAATGTTAAAAGTAAAAGCTCAATAATACTTAATCATCCGAAAAATTAAATCTACGCATCACTTAACGACATAGTTACCTAAAAGAAAATAAACCAAATCAACTTGAAAAATAACGGCACAACAATCAGAAGAGAATTTATTCAGAGTGTAAAGTGTTCATAAGATTTCGCCTCAGGTATTCGGCCTATCACGAACAGATTTATCCGACTGCACAGAGCCAGGATTTAATACCAGCGATATTCAGATCATTTGTCATTACTTCGGGATGATAAGACGCTATGAAGCTTTGTTTTCCCATACTAAATTATTGGATAGACTGCTTACGAAAATCTACATTTATATTTAGCTTTAATTTCTAAATACATCCCAGTCCAAAAGAAAGATTGAAGTAATTAACTCTTAATAAGAATTCATCTCAATAGGAATCACTGTGTATGATTTCTAGTTCAGTCTTATTACTGATTTGTTGTTTACCTTATATCTATGTTTGTGTGTATATTTTTCATTACTTGGCCGTAATGAAAAATAGCAGCGAAATAGCTGATGAAGTAGCGAGTTTTCAGAAATTCATTTAATTTACGCGGAAAACTGAGAAAATACGAGTAGGTATATAATAATTAGACGGTTTTTCGCAAACTTCTTATCCACGTACACAGACGTGAAATACTTTATAATAAGGTGCAAGCCATTAATAATTTACTATATAATTTATATAATTTAAGATAGATGCAATCAATCTAAGTGGTTAAGAGACACTCCTACGCGTAATAATGTGTTGGCAGTCTGTCCAATCGTAGATTGATTTATTATATTATAGCACACATACATCAAAAGTTAATACTGTAACACACACATAGGGAATCAATTAACTCTAAATAAAGGAATCGTAACATATTTATATAGGTTAAATTAAAATAAACGATGACAACGCTATTATAAATATTGAGCCTGCAATGTGGAAATTAATTTGATAAACAAAGAAAATTCATTGCATTATCAGACTATTCATTACAAACACAATAAAAATTACTGTTGGTATATTCAGCTGGTTTATAACTTATTATTAGTGGTAAAATATTAATAAACATTTCTAAATGAATAAACTTCGCTCTACATTTTATAAGAACTAGGGAAGCGCGTACCATCTTAGGCCACATCTTAGCTTTCCATCAGGCGAGATTGAGCCAAGCGCTTCCCTCTCTAGAATAAAAAAACCGGCCAAGTGCGAGTCGGACTCGCGCACCGAGGGTTCCGTACATTGCTGTTTCTTTTGATTGCGTTGACATAGAAGTTTGATTTTGTTACAGCTTAAAGGTATTATAGACCTGAGTATTTGGTATGAATTTCAATTTAATACCTCTACGCGTTTATGAGGAAATGCGTAGTAAGTTTAAAATTATTTAAAAAAAACTATATTATGTGATGTAACTAAAAATTTATGGTTTTCGTAATTTTTCCTTTATCTATGCTATAAGACGTTGCTTCGTACCAAATTTCAAGATTCTGAGTTCACGGGAAGCACCCTGTAGGTTTTGATTCCCTTGCAAGTGTCGAAAATTTGCGGCATAAACGGCTGTATCTTTTGATTGCGTTGGCTTAGAAGTTTGATTTTTTCACAGCTTCAAGGGACAGTAGACCTGAGTAATTGATATAAATTTCAGCGTCATACCTCCACGCGTTCCTGAGAAAAAGGGTCTTGACAGACGGACGGACGGACGGACGTACGGACGGACAGACGGACAACAAAGTGATCCTATAAGGGTTCCGTTTTTTCCTTTTGAGGTACGGAACCCACTTTTTTGCACTATCCCATAATCTTCTTGCATTTCCTCTTCCGCCAGGTTGCCTGGTAGAGATTGCTGTTTAGCAATAAGGCCGCCTTTTGGGCAAATTATGCTTTTGTATTTCTACTTCTTTTTACATTCTATTGTTTTCTCATATTTTGTTCAATAAAGAATTATAAATAAATAAATAAATAAACCCTAAAAAGTACTAAATCGGTTTCCTAATCGCTTTTCTGTGCTAGTTAAGGGAATATCTCAAAATCAGAATTCATTCTATCCGTAAAGAACGAAATGGAATAAGATAATGCACTTATGATTGCTCATTCCACTATTCAGGCTTTAATCTTTATTGATATTAAACTGAATTCTGGCGGAGGTCCAATGCAAAATCTAAAATTATATATCAAAATATGGTAGTGTTATAGAGAAACGCAATTAAGGATATAAGTAGCATATAATACTCATTTCACAAATTTTGCCACTGATATATGCGACCTCAAATTATAAAACACAATTTTACAGAGCATAACACGTTCAAGAAGCTCTAAGTAGAACTCAATCACATCAAAATAGAATCGCCGAGCGTGTAATTACATGTACTGGGCGTATCATCCCACATATTCAACTCCCAAATGCATTAACAGATTGGTCATTGTCACCTTATAAACGCGGCCTGATGGGTCTTCTTCACAATGGGCAACGTTGGACGAGTAGAGACAATCACGTTATCAGGCCTAAATGTCCACGATCGGCCGTCATTGTAGTTGCTTCTTCGTAATCGCCGTGATGGCGGCAAACATCGACGATCATTTTTTGGGCCAACGCTGCCCATTGTGAAGAGGGACGCATAACTAGAGCAGGATCTAATAAAATCTGCTTCTGACAGGTCAGTCAACACACGTCATGTCAATTTGTGACAGCTGTCAGGCGAATTAGAATTGTTGAACGTTTTCGGATTACTGTCCTGTTGGTTCTGACTGTGTTGACCCTTATCGGAGCGTGTGAGTATGATTGGGAGGTTATTGCTATGAGTAACGAAGGTAAAGCAGTTGGTTTATCGGATCGTACGATCATATTTGAGAAATTTCAGGGTTTCGTACAGGCTTGCACTTTGAGATAAAAATATGAATAATACACATTGTACTGAATTTCAGTTTCAGGATTAAAATTTCTCGTATTTGTTCACAATTCACCGAACATCCCGTGACAGCACACGTCAGTAACACGCATAGGTTTTAAAACATGCACCTTCACCGCTTCGTTTAAACAAACAGTCCAAAACAAAAGCACATCAATAAATCGATGCGAAAGTAAAAACATATCGATAATTCAAATCGGTACAAGCGCGTGAACCTAGGAAAAACTACTAACAAGTGAGCTACGTAAAGGTCGGTAGCAAAAAATACTCCCGCTCAATATGGCACACGAGTTTCTCACGTGCTACCGGGAAGCGAACCCGGAACCCCGCGCTCCTGGGAACGTCGCAGGAACGTGCGGCCCGTACTGCCTATCTATAATTGGCTAGCTAAATACATATTAAAGATAATTACGGAATACTATCTATGTTTCGATTCTAATGATATCTTTTTATGAGCGGTGAAATATTGTCGTGTTCGGTGTAACGACTTGTTAACGGTCTGTTTTGTGTGCTGTGCCATTCTATATAGAGAGCAATCAATAAACAATATCTATTGAATAATTTATATTTTTATCATTTATTTTGCAAAAATACTTGTATATTACGTAGCATAATATATTAATGACAACAAATATTTAAGAGTTCAAAATAATTTGATCCATATTTGTTAAATTACTATCTAAATAATTCATAAATTATGAATAGTAAGATCAAATATGTCTAATACTACATTTAGGGCATTAATAACGAAACGTATTACACAAATTATAATCAAATGACCATAAGGAATACGTATACAAAATACTTTCAATTATGACTTTACCGTTACACCTTAAATTCTTCCATAATCAGTTTTTATCCCTGCACATATTTTGTCTTCATATGGTCAATTACTGACTTAATAATACATACTTTTATATGGAGGATTGAATAAATTATATTTGTTCCGCGTCTAGAGCACGCCCGCAGTAGACAGCCTGTCTTTGTCCGCTGCTTAGACAAGTAGAGGTGCGCCATTAAAATAACATCATAAATATGTAGTTGCAAGTAAATTGTTTCATGACTCATTTTCTTAGCTTCCTAGATAGGGAAAGTGTTAAACATTCAGGCCACATGATTAATTTACTTTATTAGAATTACGTTAGTTCGGCGTTTTAATTCTATTTTATTTTTAATTGGAATTTGTATATATTATATTTAAATCAATTAACCATTTATGGTATTAAGCAGATACAATAAAAAATAACATATTTATTCCATCTATTTGTTTACTTTGCGGAATTTGCAATCCTCAATAACCACCGGACAAATCAGGTACAGGCGGCGAAGACAATACTTCATTGCTTAGCAACCGCAGAAGCATCTGCTTATCGAACAACGGTCGATGCCTCATTTGCTGAACAAATAAATATATAGCCATCGTACGCACCCTGACGGAATCTCGCCTAAGGGCCTCGCCAAATATGGACCGGGAAGACTTGCGACTTTATATTCCTGACTTGTCGCGCGCGCAACAAAAAATTACGTCGAGAGTACTCCAACGTAGCGTGCCGGGCTAACAAGGGCTCCCACTCGCGAATAGTTCAGGGCTCCCACCCGATAATTAATTTCCTTCGTTGTCAGTCCGAACACGTGGTGCGTTTTTCGAGCGCTCGCCGCAAGTAAGATTCCTTATAATTGTTACGGTTTTTGTGCTAACTGTTATCGCGTTTTGGTTGCTGATTTAAATGTTTAATTAAATTTTAAGCGGTTTCAGAGTTGAACTCGCGCAGAGCTGCAGAATAATTGGTACTCGACGGTGGACGAATGGAATTGTGCAAATGCATTAAAATAAATTTAAATTCAATTTTACCTCGCAATTTTTGGATAGCAATTTTCCTCGTAAACATTTTCATAAATTCATGTGATGATAGAGCTGTTAGTTTTATCACTAATGACTGCATTATAAAGGAAGTTTATCAAACTTCTGCTTTGTTCATTAGGAATGATCGGATGGACAGTAATTCAATCAATGTCAAAACAAAAAAAAACACAACTCAACAACTTTATAATGCAAATATAAATTATCATATTATACGCAAATATATTTTAACGATGCATTATAAGTCTTCGAAAAGAAAACAAACAGGTACATCGAAATACTAACGACATTGTACCCAGACAATACAATTACTACGCGGTATCATGTTTTACGCTAATAAAGTGTACACCGAAGATATCTGTGGCATTAAAATCGATTCAGAAAATCGTTCCGCACAAAAACCGGCTACAAATTGTTTTGATCATGACGCGAATGCCCTCGGAAGCATTTGACAAACTTCGCGGCCTTATTTTGGGAAAACATCACGAAGGTATGAAAGAGATTAATTGCTCCAAATAGGCCCTGTCTGGAATATAAAACGCATGTATTAACGAAAGAACAACTGTTAGAGACTTTGAATTGCATTTGTATGCAATTCGAGTATCGAGAAAACCATTGTTATTGTTCTGCTACGATCTTATAGCGTAAATTCTAATGTCCATTTGGTTTTATTCATTTTATTCAATGTGTAGCAGAAAATATTTCATCAATCTGAATAATTTTCAGAATAACGACGCTTTCCTGATAACTGATACGCAGTTACGAATACATACAAACGCAGCGAGCGAGCTTTTTCATGTACAACACCAAATAATTGTAATATTAAATATTATAATGACAAACAAACTTCAATTTTAATTTCACTGCACAGGGTTATATATAACTGTTTATCATGATTTATGTAACTTTCTCTCTTTTCATTTTAATCTAAAATCATCCACAAAAATATTATTGAAGACCTTTAATCACTATAATTAAACTTTAAGTTGTCTTCTTACAAAAAAGGGAGCGTATTTTTTGAATTTGTGATTGTACTGCCTTCTCCAAAGGCAGTACAATATCGTTCAGAAAGCACAACATCTTTAAAAATATCAGACCTTTTTTTTTTTTTTTTATTTGTAAGGCACCCGTCATCACAGGGTGTTCGCGCCACCTCTGGATTATAGTCCAGAGACTTTTTTTGCTTTTTTTTTTTTTTTGTTCAATTTTTAGAAATATTAACATACTGGTAACATATAAATATAAATAATGTACAATTAAAATTATAAAAACTTAAATTAAATTACAATATAAAATAGAATCAAAATTATTAAGTAAAAATTCAATAAAAACACGGCACAAAAACACTCAACTTAATCCTATATCACAGTTAAACTAATATCACACACTATTTCTTTGGTTAACTACGACTACAATATGCTTACAATATTGTAAGAACGCATCCCTACACTTATCCCCCAGGGCAGAAGGCAGATTCTCACCCGTCATCGCCATGCCCAATCTTTGTTCAATAGCATATCTATTGCTTGCAAAAATTGGGCACTCGAGTAACAGGTGAGGAACCGTCTCCTCAACTCCAGGCTGACATAGACACGACGGATTATCCTTCAGCTTGAATCTGTTCAAGTAGAAGGCGAATCCGCCGTGACCAGTCAGAAAATATCAGACCTATATTACTATAGTATCAAACAAACATAAAAATATTACATTTTTCAAAACTTTTCTGTGCGCCTTTATTTGAAACACACCCAGCTATTACGTTAAATGTTACTTTTATTGTATGTATATTGTATAATAATATAAGTATCTAAAAGGGGCGATTGTCACAAAAAGTGTTGTGATCCTTTCATCATTAATTTGATCTGCAAGTATGGAATGAGTCTATAAGCAAGTTTAGCAATGCAGCTGCTAAATGCAACGTAGCTCGATCTAAACTAATTTATTATTTATAACGACTACAAATGGTAAGCTTATGACTGTGATTGTAAAAGAAAAATCGTTATTTATCCTCTCAAATACTCTCTGGGAATAACTGAACTATGCTCGAATCTCGTTAGCTCCAATCAAGATCACCATATACGAATGGGCGAATAAAAACACGATCAGCAAATACAAACAGCGAATTATGTAGTAATTAATAATTATCTCCAGTGAGATCTGAGTGGTCAAACAGTACAATATATGAACTTATTTACAATTCAATCAGACAATTACATTCAACCTTGCAGGGACGCCCTGCTGAGGAAAAAATACTGGGATTGGCGAAGCAGCGCTTAGTACAGTATGTTAGTACACTCTGCCTTCTGATCGATAAATATTCTTGTCATTTTGATGACTTGTATCAGTTAAAAGTTCACTGCAAATGTTGTATTAGAAGTTTCGACACTTATTTGCATACAACTTCGTACATAACACACACTTTTAGAGCATTTCACAATTTTTTAATAAATAAATGCCTGATAATTATCTTTATTCAATTATACATTGAAACAAAGGAAAATACTTCGTATATTTTATAATAAACATGATAATTATTGCGATTATCGTGTCAGAATACTATAATGGTATTGGTTATTGACTAGTTTTAAGATTATCTATATGCCTTGCTCAGATAATTTAAAAAATATTTAAAAGTCTCTATATGGTAGAGCCTGCGTTATATTGCTAAAAAACATCACAAGATGATTCATAATAGAAAAACAACGTCATTCTTCTATCACGAGGAATAGCCTACATATGTGAAATCATTTTAGGTGCTTACTACTACGATAATAGTATTTTAAATGGATATGTTATTTTATTAGTAACGCTCCCAATTAAATGTATTTGTTATGTATAAGAAGCCATCGATTAGAATACTAGAAGCCAAGAACAGATATGAAACCATTATCTTACATTGTGGTTCACTTTTTACTCATTTATATCATTCCTTATAGCGCAAGTTTAAAATGTAATTTATGGCATGCCATATATAAATATTGAACGAATATACTTCCTTTTAAAATAAAATTGCAATAAAAATTCATCGTGTCCAAGATTAGACAACGCATTGGCTAAATAATTTCTATCATTTCTAATATATATTGTAGAAAGGAATTTTAATAACCATTACAAACAGCTAGACAAAAAGCAAAAATATAGAGGAATTCGTAATTGAAAGGTATTAATATTCAAAACGACCTCTCTTGTCCCAGGAACGCGGATCAGTCAATATAAAATAATTAACAAGTGAACTCTGTGGGACGCATCGCCATTATTCCAATCACCTCACCGTTAGCAGAACGCCTTATTTAGACAAAACATCTGTATCGAAGAAACGTCCACTTCGAGTTTAATAGAGTTCTAAACAACTCTAATATCCCATTAGCTATTTGTGTTCTCCGGAATTCCGGGACACCCACGGCCGATACGTTTACGCGTTAAAAACCGAAAAATCTAAACGATTTTGGCCCCTATCCATATTTATACGTATCCAGAACTCTTAAACGGTGGTCGTACGGAGCTGAATTCCTTTACCGGTCCAATAAGTTTTTCGTGTGCAATTAAACATGTGTGATGACTCCGAGACGTTGCCACGCGACTCCCCTATAAGGCGCTCACCTCTCTGCACCCTTACCACGATCTACACCCGCAGCCGCTCGAATATCAAAAGGCATAAGTGCTTTTTGTGCAAAATTAAAATTGAAACCTTTAAGTGTCGCTATAGAAGCGATGCCAAACGTATCGCTCGAAAATCTTTTGAGATTATTACGAAGCGGGTAGAAATTAAAATGGTAATACATTCATTTTGGGCTACGGCATTTCGAGCTTTAATAGCGGGTGAAGGTTGCCTACAATAGCGTGTTACTTTTGAGATATGAGACGTTTTATATTTAAATGAAGCGAACAAGACAGGAGGCCGCCACACGTCGAATTCCATACGTTTCTCGGACACGATTTAGTTCAAAATAGAGCGTCATTAAGATAGCTGAGGTGTCGTCGTGACTGGGAAAAAAATTAAGGAATCGGAATCGTGGGTTGGCTAGATGAATTGGATATAATGAGTGGTAATGATGTTCGCGATACTTTAATGGTGGTCGCCTGGCAGTGAGCGCAGTGGACACTACAACTGTCAGCTGTGATTGCGCGTCACGACGGATTTGACGACGATAAATGATCGTGTTTGTGACATTTCATATTTTTGTGACACCCTGCCCGATTGGGTTTTGTGAAATAGACCCAAGTATGACCAATGTTATCGGTATTGTAATGAGTAGCGTAGTATGTACTCCCTGTTCGGATTCATAATAGTTGCTAAGTTTCAGGTAAAAGTTATGTTCAATAAATGAGGTAAAATAATTATATACATACGTATTTATAATAAATGTGATGAAAACAAAAATATTTATGTGTAAGTACATACATGAAATGTTTTTTCAATATAGGGAGTTGATTTCAGCTTGACTACGAGAAATTGTAAAACTATAGTTAAACATAGTAGAGTTTTCTATTCTATTTATAATATTTTTTCAAGATCTGTGTCCAGTCACAATACAATCGGCCTGTCAATAAAACTAAATAAATAAACTATTAACAGGCTTATTCAAGATAAATAACTGCTCGTCTAAAAATACAAGTGTGTTGTACATTAATTACAGTTTTTGCTTTACATTCTGAGGAATATTCCCAGAGGATTTCTCACCGATCAATTATATCTACAAAAACTGAATGAATCGATACAATTAAGTAAACGTCGGGGCGAACAAAAATTTGCGTACCACAAAAAAGCATTTGGAGTCGATCTACATGACAATGCGCATATCTGTTCGTTACGTACGGCTTGTAAATACGTTATTGTATCTGCCGGTCGTCTGTCCGTCTGTCTGCCCGCTTGATTTGTTCCCCGCTCCCGCATAATGAAGGTGCAAGTCCGGCCAGCCCGTGACAGGTAGCTTGCGAGCGATTCGCGATGATCGATTCTCCGATTATAATGGATTGTTGTGCCCACAATCGATTATACACGGTACCGAGTTGTCGGCTTAATTATTGTTGACGTTGACGAAGAGGTTAGGATTTAGTTGTTCACTTAATCGATTCCGGTGTATGTAGATTAGATCGAATTAAAACTTGCACTATGGATTAGCTAGTGTGATGATAATTGCCTATTATTATTACAAATAACTATAAATTGGAGAAACACTAAAAACTAATTTCACTTAAACTGTATCTGCATTAGATAAATCTCTATATTTATATCTGTACTGTAAGCTCTTCCAATTTGCCAATAGTAAATAAGTATACAAACAAACAGTTCATATGTATGATTTATTATTACTGACAGCAAATATAACATAATTTTAATGATCTCAATCATAATGCTCTTATATAGTGCAAACCATATTTTTCTATTATAATTTTCAATATTAAAAAACATAATAAAACGATGCGTTACTGAGGTCGGTGAATATATTAATTAATAACGCACAAACATAACAATCAATTAATTAAAAAACGTACTCATAACCAGAAAAAATATAAATAATATTCTACAATAACCCAGGGGATGGATTGAATCTGAACTAAAAAATAACGTCACAATTTCCGAGTGAACGTTAATAGTTATGCATACGCATTACCATAACACATTAAGCCTATCGATGATAATACCTCAAAACGTTGATGAAAAACTGCAAAACGGTAAACCGAAATTGTCGGTGACGCCAAAGGATGTTACCGCGAATTAATCACACTTGTTAAACCCGAAGATGTTCAGATATGTGCGAAAAATAACGCCCTGGCATGAGTTATGTGGAGACATTACAAATTAACTGTTTGGCTTGTGGCTATTAAGGGGGACGGTGGATGCCTTATCAGCCGATAACATCCACCATGTTTTATCGTAATTATGGGAGGTGCGTTGAAGAACAGTAAATTTGTCATGAGCCCTTGCGTAATCTTAATTTGATTTAAATGGAACCGAAAACGTAATTCGTTGCCAGATAATATCCAAATACTTATGTCAGACGGTTATTTGTGATGAGTCTACTTTTACGTGCTTTACGAGCTTTAAGCTTTATGCTTTTATTGTATATGAAATATTTAAATCAGGCCTTATTACCTATATCTTTGTGGAAATATCTACTTCATTTATCTTGTAAAATATTTAAATGAAAGAAAGAAATAGATACAGAGATATAAATTTGTAAATATTAATTTATAACGAATAGAAAAAATTCGATCACGAGGCGGGACGGGATTTGAATGCCATAAAATTGAAAATATAAGATCCAGAGATATCAAAATATAATTTCAATAGGATGCAATGATGAGAATTTAATAGCTAACCTTGCTAATAAATGTCTACTATAACGAAATGGTCCATAGCATAAGTTACTTAAATAATAGAAATAACGAAACGCTAATTGTATTCTAAGCCTATATTTAACCAAAATTCTTATTCACAAATATTATCCGAAAAAGTCCTCAAGAGCCTTGCAATGACCGCCATCTTTTTTAAAGACGGTGGAAAAAGAATTAAATATAAAACCAATAAACTTATAATGTACTTATTAAATTTTGCAAAAAAGCTCTTAAGAACTTTGGCTATCTCTTAAAAAATCTAATTGAATGAAACTTTTTGATACTGTCGAAAGTTCAAGCTCTAATTGATTCGTGTCAATAATGACATATTTATGTGTTTGGAGGAGAGTCCGGTAAAAAATGAGTTATTAATATCGTCATTAAATATAGGCCGTTGTCATAGCGACCGGCGCCTCCGAACGTGTACCACCACAAAAACTTATTTCATAATGCAATTCAAACATGCAGGAGCCTGGCATTTTTGAATAGTATATGTAAAAAGAAACATGCATTATACATTTTTTAGTATTGTACCTATATATGCTATTGTTGATGTATGAATATGATATAACGGTAAATTTATAAATGGAATCGCTCATAATAGAAAAGAAGTTTTAGTTTAAAAACCCGATTTGAAAAGTTGTTGCGAAATCGTTATACATTCGTAGTAGGTTGCTTTGAATTTAATTTAAAAACGTTAAGTAGGTACATATATTTTTCTGCATTACGTTATCAGGAAATAGTTTTATCTCTAAATCTCACTTATACATGAGAAACATTATTATGCGGCGCGTATACAAAAAATTGTGAATCAAAAGCCGCATAGCTGTCTGAGCTTTATATTAGAAAGAGAATATTATTTAAATGCTGTTAGTCGAGTTAAATAGTTAATAGTTTGACTGTATTTTACCTGAAAAGAATTTAATGCCTAGATTTAAATATATAAAGTATTTTCCACCTTCATTATATGATAAAATGTTATTATTATTAAATTGTTATGATATAAAATAATGACATGAAATGACATAATAACTTCCTGATTTTTCTATTATTATCAAGTATGTCACTCAATCAAACTAACTTAAACCAATAAAAGATTGTAATATTATATATTTATTTATTTATTTATTTATTTATTTATTTATTTACGGCATACGCCAAACCATACATATATTAAACTTAATTCTAAACTTATCACTATGTTCTTAGTTCTAGGTACCTCTTACATTCTTCACCTATCATTCCCATCCCTGACACAAACAAATCATATACTGGTGCAGAATTGAGGAATGAGTTCAGCAGTGAAAGCATGCGAGGCACCGGAGACTGCTGGCGTTGAACCGTGCGTGTGCGCCAAGCAGCTAACAGTCGGTGGCTACGAGCCCGTGTATAATTGTCAGGCACATTAAGCCGTAAGAGCATTTCTACTAAATCATTAGAATCTATTTTATTGTATAAAACGTTAAGAGCAAATTTAACAGTTGATAGACTTCTACGAAGTTCCAGCGAGTTATAACCCAAACTACCCAGCAAGAATTTTGTGGGATACAGATATGGGTAATAATTAAAATTTCTCGCATACAAGTACCTTAAGAACTTCTTTTGGACCTGCTCCAACATAAGGACATATTTTTTCTCGTAGGGACTCCAGACAATGGAATTAGTCTCTAGAATACTCCTAACAAGTGCCGAGTAGAGAACTCTAATAGCGCTATCTGCAAGTCCGACAGAGTTGCGCAGTAAGAATCCTAAACGTTTGTAAGCAGCGTTAGAAACATTGTGAATATGCTCATGAAACGAAAGATGAGGCACGAATGTGATACCTAAGTCGCGTACTTTATTCACACGTGATATTCGATCCTGTCCCAAACTATAAACATAGTTCCGTATATAGGCTGAACGACTAAATGTCATAAATTCACACTTGTCAATATTAAAGTGTAGTTTGTTCTCCACACTCCACATATAAACTGCATCTACGTCTGTTTGCAAGCGGCAGTAATCTTCATCCGATTTAATGACCTTAAATATTTTAACATCATCGGCAAAGAGTAAGATATCCGACTTTTCAATTACATCCGGTAAATCGTTTATCAGTAATAAAAACAGCAAAGGACCAAGATTTGATCCTTGACTTATACCAGATCGAGTAGAATAAGAATCTGAAATATACGGGCCATATTTTACAAATTGTTTCCGATCCCTAAGATAATTAGAAAACAGCTTGAGCAAAGTCGGGCCACATCCATGATCTGCTAACTTCAACAACAGTACATCATTATCAACACGGTCAAAAGCTTTGCGGAAATCGAGATAAATAACATCGACTTGATTCTGCTTATCCATTTCACGTGATAATGTCTCAACAAGTGAAATGAGATTTGTAGCGACCGACCTGCGTGGTAAAAAGGCATGCTGAAAAGGAGAGATGTATGGCTTGCATTCATGTAGCATTTGAGAATGCAAACACATCTCAAATACCTTGGCTAGTGAACATAAAATCGCCACTGGTCTATAATTTTCAACTTTGGTTCTACTGCCAGATTTAGGAATCGGTATAACTCGCGACTTCTTCCATAGTGTAGGGTATACACCTTTCATCAGAATAAGATTGAATATGTGCATTATAGGTTCAATTAGGTATTCCACAAGACCCTTAATGATATAAGCAGGTATCATGTCAGGTCCAGGAGAAGCGTTAGATTTTAATTTTTTTATACATCGAGTGATTATATCTTTATTTAACACCTTTATATCGAAGAAACGTGAACTGGACCTAGCCTTAGAATTAGAATTATATGGTAAGGAATGGTACTTTAGTACTATTTATAGTCCAAATATAGCGCATATTATAAATCATGTAAATACTGTTGCGTTTTTTTAAACGATTACATACTTATCTGTTTTTAAGCAGTTTGTCAACAGAAGTTATTCCTTCCATATTTCTTGAACTATATTTAAAAATAATTAGACTTATTAATTACTAAAAGAGACTTAATCCTATCTATACTGACGAATTGGTCAAAAAGATTGTACTTAACTACAATATTTTTAATTAGTAAGCAGAACCGCGCGTCAAACGAGGTTCGCAAAGTTTTGTGCCGGCGGCCACATTGGGAATATTTTTCGGTTTATTATACTGCTTAATGTGACAGGCTGAATGTACATTAGTTTATTTATATCCCCGGCTATTGAAAAGGGTTGATGTGCTAGAAATTTGTTTTTCGGGCAATGCCATGAAATCCGCTGTCTTATTGAATAGATGTTTTTGTATTTTTGCAAGCTTTGTACTGATATGATGTGAGAGATAATATCCAAAAAATTATTGTATGCTATAAATTCTGATACTATATTAAAGCAGTTAGTTTCACTCAATTGCAAAAATAGATGTTGTACTTATTGTAAATTTTATTTTTGATCTTAGTTTAGAGTTGATACTCTTCCTATGCCTGGTTTTAAAAAATATATATATTTTATGGTATGACAAAGAAAATACTATAAAATCGGCAATAATCCCCATTGTAACTTCTGATTATTAATATCTATTTTATGAAATGATAAAATAGTTAAAAGATAATAAAATAGTCAATCATAATATATGATTCAATTAACTAAACTTTTCTCATAAAAAGCTCTAAAAGCTTAATTATAAATGCAAGCAGAAGTTCATTTAGACGAGTCAAATCTTGCTCGTCTTAATTAGCTATAAAAATCCAGTATAATAGTGAACTGGATAAGGTTTTGTGGTCCGGAACAAAGCGCAAGGCGATGAGGCTGCAGATGAGCGCACGTAGTCTTGCACAAATGTAAAAACGGGCGGTTCTATAAAGACGACCATCAATTGTTACCGCTCGTTACATTACGGTAAACATGTATTTATTTACTCAACTCTAAATAAATCGATTCAGGAATCGAATAAAATCCGCTTTTTTGCAATGCCACGCAACTAATTCACCACATTTCGACGCAATACAATAAACAATAGCTAATTGTTGTCGGAAAGGGCAAGAAATTTAAAGCTATTGGACTCGATTCTTCGGCGATTTAGTTCGATAACGTCGCCCCGGCATGAGGGTTATGATTGATGATCGAAATCGATTTAATACGTGAATCGATTCGATCCGATAAATAATTTATTTTTGATGGAACGCATGCCTTTTCGAATTTCCGATTCACCCGATATGATTTTTGTGGCGAATATTTCTGTTTAGACAATACGCTTTCATTATAGTTTATTCGGAACCATTGACATTGTATAGAAATATAATCTTCACGGAAAAAGATTTTAATCGAATATAGTGACCAAATTTTACACTATAGTTAGAATTCTATTTTTTTTAACTTTGTGCCTTCAATTCTAATTATAAGTATATGTTATAATTAGAGCTTGTTATATAGATGATAGAAGCATTAACAGCAGATTAAGTATAAATTTTTATTATCTATAGATAATAAAAATATAAAACATAAAGTTCTTAATATGAGATTAATTACAATCATCTATGAATCTGTAAGGGTTATTAAATAATCAAAAGGTACAATAGAAGGAAACCATCAAAACATAGTTAAATACAATTTTACAAATCCTTGCATCTACCTCAACTGCCAATCGTAATTAGATCGTGCACTATCACATACCAACAACATCTTATCTTCGCTTGTTGCAATTCGTGTATTTACAAGGACAACACGAACACATGTTTATGTAAAAATGTCTGAGCCAGCGGGGATCGGCGCTGGCTATGAGACAATGCAGCACCTTTGCTCTGCGATATCATATCGAATCATCTCAGCTACCGATCCGACCTGTGACCTTACGTGGTACATATTTTAATGTGTAGCAGGACTAAATTTTTTTATAATTCTGGTTGTAGGAAGTTCCGTAGAATTGTTATATTACTCGACTTATATATTAAACAGAATAAGGTTAACGTAGTAATTAGGAGCTTTAATTTAATCTTGATATTAAAACTTAATCAAATAAAAATGAAAAATGTCTATACCATAAACTTATGTATATTCTTTGTGAACGTAAATAACTAAAAAACAAAACGGACGACGCTGTATTTTATTCACAAACACGTTAACGAAATTAAAGCGTTTTAAAAAATAGTAGTGTATGTAAACTACAATATAAGAAAAATATTTTGTGGTCGCCCTACCCGAATGCTCTTGTTATTTCAATAGAAACTTTTGTGTCCTGCGGAGAGCTTCGCTACCTATAAATTATGAATAGCTCAAATATTGAGTCTTCAGCATCGAAACATTAGACATTGCCGTTTTTGTTCGAACAAAAGAAAGCCTATTCTCCAACTATACCGCAATGGATTGTAAACAAGGATTTTGAAACTGATTCCTGAAATCGGAGTAAAGTTGTATGCACTTGTTGCAAGGTTCTTTTTAAATCCCATTTCTGAATCAAGTGCACTTTTGACGAGAGTCGGTTTCGAAACAAAATCGTTGAAATACGTCCGAACAGCGACGTTTGTATATTGCGAACTGGGAAACAAACAATTTTAATTTGGTTTTTGAATGAGATGTTATGTTAAATTTATATATGCGCATGAAAAACGCAATTACTATATCAGATAGAAATACAGGACGGCTATTGAAATATTTTTATTCAGAATGTAGAGCATTTCAAATTTTTCAAATGTGAACACTATAATTTAAAAAAAGGCTCACCACTTGATAATTACCTATGGAACGGTAAAGGTATACCTACGACACACAATAATGAAAACATTATGAACATAATATCTCAACTTATAACATTAAAATGGTTCCAATTAGAAGCGTACCGTACAGAGCCACAGTTCTGCAAGTGTCCCACAGAACATAAGAAAAGCGATAACATTCTGCATGTGAGCCAATGCAGTAAAATCTTCAATCTTGCTGCTTTAATTACGCCAATGGGAACGCTACCAATTTGCGCTATGGCACCAACTCCCTTAATTAATATAAATCAATCAAAAATCTTGTCACTATTAATTAATTAAATAAAACACAATACAATTAAGCTCATTAAGCGCATCCGTTGGGTAAATATCGTCACATTAAAACATACAAAAGGATGTTCTTGGAAAGTGTAAAAACTATCTATTGTTCTTAAATCTCCTCTATTTTTACACGATTATAACATAAGCTCCCCGAATAATATCTTAATGAGGCGGATGATTTATCCCGCCTGTATAAAGCTGATCTGGGTTGGAGTGAGAAAAAATCGTGTGCCTGATATAAATCAATTTTCTGACATCTGTTATGATTCATTTTGGGTCTGTGACGCCTTAATACTGAAGACCAATGCATCGGAGTAGGTTGCGCCGGCCATTACTTTAATGAAAACATCATTGAAGGTAAATTACGTTGAAAGCAAGAAGCCTTGCGCAGAGCTTGTGTCCACAGATGTTATATTGATTGCAATATTGTATTTATTTGTAATATGCATTTATAATATTATACACTCGTATAAATGAACATCGTCTTGAAACCAATAAAAAATTGTGAGCATACTGCAAGTATCATCGTAATACGTTTTATTTTATTTTTTTAGTTTTAATTAAAATGAACTACTTATATTTTTATACAAAGAGTCTTCTAATAACGATATTGAAGAAATATGTTACAATAGGGTTATACCTTTTTTTATTTTATCAAAAATTTTTGTATCTACGGGATTCAGTATAATGCCTTATTTTCATTCCATTAAAGAATTAGACGAAACCTCTATTTCTCTTTAGATCTACTGAAGATCGAGTAACAGACGGTCATTTTATTAATACAGCCCAAAGTATACGCATCGAAACTTTCCTTTCATTCATCTGACAATGTTTTTACACACAAACAGACACACAAATCATGATTATCGTTGAACTGTGACAAATGATTGATCACTCCGGAATCTTATTAGGAGGAACAAAGGTATATATTAAATTGCGCAGAAGATATATCCCTTATCACTAAGTAATAAGTGCTATTATCCTAAACGGTTTTTGTGAATAAATTTTTGCAAAAAGTTATGAAATATGACTTGGTTTGTCGCTAAACGACTGACGCTGTCTTAAAAAACTATAGGATGAAATTTAATGGTAGTTGTTCTAAATGCCCGTAGATATTGCGATAAGTTTTTGATGTAGGGAACTTTTATTACTCTCTTTTATAATATTACTCATTGACATTAATTTTATTCCCCGTTTTTGTTTTAAACAAACTTGAAACCTTAATAGAAATATTTATTTTCGACTGCGAGCTTTTGTAAGTACGACGAATAGATATCTAATGTTATTTCATTGAATTAATGTTGATGGTTCGACATTAGGAAAGTCTATTAATAATATTAAATGTTGTCTATGATTGGATTAAAAATTGACATAAGGGAGCAACAATCATCTACTGATAATATTTGCTTTCGCGTTTAATATAGCTACAGGTAAAATGGAAATTTACATTTCATATTAAATTATGATCTTACCAATATAAATTCGTTTCCAATTAGTAACGTTTACATTTGAACTAATGTTTATATTTTATACATATTCGAATTGATATCTCAACTGAAAATCAATTGGAAAATCTTTTATATCTACTTCGATTATGAGTTATTCAAACGTGGACTCAATAACATGCTAGAGAAAAATTATGAGGTTATTCTTTTATATTTGATACAAAATTATAAAATTGCGTCAAAATTGAATGCAACGTATAAATTGCCAATGAAGAACTAGCACACAGAAGATATATTTTATACTGCAGCAAATTGTATACATATCGTTTTATATTTCTAAGTTTGAGCGGATGCTTTAAAAGGAATAGGTTATTAATTTAAAATATAGTTACAATTAAGTCGATGTCCAACTTGTAGGTCACAAGTGTTTTAATAATATATTGAAATATTATGTCCATTCATGCACAATAAAACTAATGCAGCTACAGGCTGTCACAAATGTCTACATAAATTAAACTACTCTATGAACGTATGTGCCATAGGTCGGTCTAACTAATGTCCCTGTCCAATATTGTTGTCTGAGAGCTAATAGATGTCCCAACTTGTGTGGTCCCCATCGAAGCGCCACAAAAACCTATCGATTCGCTTTTTGTGAACAATCCTTGCCACTTTACGTCGTTGCTATATCGAAAATCACTCAAAAACAAACTTTAACCGCAATGAAATTAGTGAAACTCTTACCCACCGCGGACGCAAACCGACTCTGCTATACGTCAGCTAAAAAATATAATTGGTATAGGATCTGTCACGGACGAATGATTTCGTCGCGACGGATATCTTAAATTAATTGTCGGTCAAATAAAAGATAGTCGGCGAAATAAATCGGCCCGGATTTATGCGAAACGGCGAAAAACGACCGCCCTGACCGTCCCAGTGGGGGTGACGAGAGATGAATTTCGTGATTGTTTAATCAATTCGAGATTTAAGTGTTGATGACCGGAGCTACCGGGCAGTATTCAGCTCATGGCAGCCATAAAACACTTCCCAGCGTGAGATTGGAGCAGATTGTTTTGGGGAGCACGAGTTACTTTTCCCGGCGCAAGAAACTCATCGTTATGCCCCACGCATTTGGTGACTAATGTAAATTGATTTTAATGAATTTCGAGTTTGTGCCCGCAAAAACAGAAATACGATACGACCTGATAATGAGATTTATTTTGTTATAGGGTTATTGATCTTTTAAAAAATCCACTGTCGCTACATGAATTCATGTGCACGTCCGCTCTATGGTATTTTTTATTTTACGTGAGTGAAATTAAGAGTTTTAATTAAAACATATCATCGTCGTTTTTAATATTGCATGCCTTTATAATTTATGTGACCATTTATTTACATAAAAATATGCAGATGCAAATATATTTTATTTCTTTTACGTAATATATGCATATTGTAACAAGTAATAATGTCAATACACATCACATTCATTTAAATATGAGGACGAGCTAAATTATTTATTTGCAAGAATAAATATTAGGTACCTACGCAAAAATTTATAGGAATAGTATTTGCTATACAACTTTTCCCGACTCTACGTGACTCGATGCGTGCAGCGATGTATTGCTGCAACAAAATAAGTTCTTAAAATGCAAAGAGTATGTATGCAGAGATGTTAATTATATGTCATGCGTGGCATATCAAGGCCTCTTATTGAATAATAGGGACAAACGTAGGAAACGCGTGAATGAATCCATCGAATTACTGACAATACCCGATGCGCTCGACTGCCTAACAGACTTTTTGCTAAAACTTACACTCTGCGCCCCGCTGCCCGTCATAGATTATACATTCCTGGGTAATATTTTTCATTTTTTGTTTCTCTTATGAAGATACAATCATAAATTGCAGAGAAATGAGAACAACGCGTTTTAATTTCTTGTTTTTTCAGAAAATAGATAAGGTTTCTCTTTGTATTAATAACACTTTTTTAAGCAACGGTAAAATTTATTTTACGTTACACTCCAACTCAATTTATTTGCATTTTGTATATCCCCCATAAGCTTATTTACATACTTAATTTTTAGACTCTCTATTTCTAAATCCATTCTTTCATTCTATTCATTTCATACCTATCTAAATATATTCTTAAAATTGTACCTCGTCATATTATCATTTCAACACTATATATGTAATTAAAATGTTACGACTTTTATCCACTAATACAATATTACATGAAACTTAAAATCTATGCAATTAGACGTGGATGTAGAACGTATCTAGTCATCCTTAGGAAATTATATCTTCTGACTTGTACCAAAATCTACATTAACAAACTATCACATCTGCGTCCCAACTTAATCTTTGACATATTAGCAACCAAACTAATGGCACGTCTAGGTTGGTAATCGAGCGTATCTCATTAACTAATTCACGAATGTAAACCAATTAATTAAATACGATACACACAAAAACTAACAAATCTGGTTCAGTAATAACATCAATGTATAATGTAAATGTATTGCAGTTTTCCATTTCGTCGTTATTTAACATGTGTAATGAGCTGTTTCTGCACTAGAAGACAATTGCGATTGTGCTGAAATATCTTTGATTTTGAAATAAACCTAGTCTTTACAACGAATTAAAAAGGCTACAGAAAATTGAATTTCTAAATATTTCTTCCTAACCATTCTGTAAGAAAGCTTTTACTTATGATAAGTGTGAAATTAAATATTGTAAGTTCTTCCAAAAATCAACTACAATAATTAGGAAACTGTCGATAAGCTTTTCATAATAAATTTACAAAATCACCTGTTATCATGAAAATATACTTAACTATGATACTCCGTAGCTTTGATCATAGGTTTATGGTCTTAAGAAGCTTTTTAGATTCAAGATTTATTCGTTTACAAACATTCGTGATAGGAAATTTTGGAATATCTTCATTCCACTGATTCAAGCAAGACTCTTCATAGTTACGCCCGTATCACAAAATAACAATAGAATTCTATGAACATTTTGTACGCGAATACTTTATTTAAATAACACTCGTTAACAAAATCTCAACTAAACATCCTGAAGGAACATAAAGGGAATTTTCACACAAAAACTAGAGCGATGTTAGTGTCAAAAACACTTTAACAGCGTTTTAAAATTCCTTAACACGAGAACAAGTGGTCAAACATTTACCCGACTGTAAAAAAAAGTATTCCTACCATGTTTCGGACATAAGCGATGTTCAATATTTTTTCGATCATGTAGAATCCTTTTGTGTAGTCGTGAAAAGTAAGACACATTTTATTCAAATTAGGTTTTTAAAGTGTTTATGTCATGTTTCTTGATTTTATTATAATGATGAAGAAATAATTTATATAAAAAAATATATGCCTATTTATTTTAACATAGGCGTAGTTAGGTACAAACATCTTTTTTCGGAGTTAGAATTTTTTTTTTTTACTAAATTAACGGCCAAGTTTCTGAACATAATATTGGTTTCTTTTATTATAGGTAGGATCGCGTCAGTACTATTCAACTAGCAAAAGCTTACTTTTTTCTTTCAACCCCGATATTTAACTATCACTCACAGTTTAAGACGAGTGGTCACTTCCGCTTTTAAAGTTATCGACTTAGAGACGGTATAATTACTGCTCTGTGTATGTTATTAATAAGATGAGATACATTAAGTCGATAATAGTGAGGCAAATAGACGTAAATATGTACATACTTGATCCCGTTAATAACAATGTATTCGATATTATAAGAATACATTTAGGCCTTTGATTGATCAGTGTATCAAATGCTAGAATAATAGGAAATGGAACTAATGAGAAGGTCAAAAAAGTTTTCTACTAGAGGATTCAAGGAATCATTTTGGTTGCCTTATTTCAAGAATTTGATAAAAGACATTTAAATTAATTCATTTTTAGAATTGGATTAGTAAAATTATTAGGACGTTACTGAAATTATAAAGTTAGTAGTTGGAATGTGGTCAAATTTAAAAATTAAAATTGATAAAAAGAGAGAAAAAATATTCGCTTATAAATTGGCGGCTACTCAAATTACTATTCATAATTATATCTTACTATGAACTTAATTACAATTAATTTCTAAATCTAATAAAAATGAGAGGAATTAACAACTTTATACTTTTTTACCAGTTCATTTCAGAGTGTCAATGCTTATAGCGGTAGCTCTATGATATACCATACCATCTCATCTATTAGTATCGGTGATTGACAAACACTATCTAGTCGTATTATTATCGAGTTAAATAGAAAGAGTTATTTATCTGTACTTCGATCGTTTGAAGTGATGACTCGCCATCATCCTCACTAATAAGAGTAATAAGCACTTTAAAATGTTTTGCAAGTAATATACAATTATTATAAGTATACATATTAATAATTTATAAAGAATAGAAGTATACATTCTAGGAAAATATGTTATAAGTACCTACACTTTAAGTAGGTATCCTGAGAGATTTCTGGTCATCTACCGATCATTACTTTTGCACTGGAAATCGCTTCGAAGGTCTTTGGTGCTTTTTTATAACGTTGTTCAATCGTCTTTTGATTGGAAGCTATTTAAAATTTAATTTTATTACCTTTTATATTAAGATTCTGTTTACTAAATTGAGAAGTGTTCAGTAAATGCTGATACGATATCTTCATCCCTACTATTCTACACAGTACACCCCTATATTATAAATGCGAAAGTAACTCTGTCTGTCTGCCTGTTACGCTTTCCCGCTGAAACCTCTGAACCGATTTCGATGAAATTTGGCACAGACAATCTTTAGACCCTGAGAAAGAACATACGCTACTTTTTATTGCGAAATATGTACCACGGGCGAAGCCGGGGCGGACCGCTAGTATACAATAGATAAATAAATTGTCTACGAATAATTAATATTTCTTCCCACCAGATTACATCACAACAATACGTGAATTTCAATTAGTAACAAAATACGAAATATTTTACTTGACCAATATTTTAACGATTTGGAGACCAAACCAAATTGCAATTTTGTGGTTTGGCTATTTTTGTTAAATAAATTGTCAATTAATTTTGTATAAATAAATTCCTATAGGTACCAACGTGAATTTTATTTTATATTCCTCAATTATAATTATGATTGTTTGTAACTTAGGTATACTTTCTATTTAATTATTCAACTAAACATATAGGTACCATGGCACTGAATTTTTTCAAATAATTTTTCAATAAAACAGTATTCACCTGTTTCACTCTCACTATTTTATTTTTCTCAATATAATATCTTATCAGAAATAATCTTCTTTATTAATTAGCTAGACTAGTTCAGTTCACCTGGTCCTGTCCTGTAACATGATAATATAACCGAATATACTCAATAAATTAATTATTTTATTTCTTAAAGAGTCAGAAATATTTTAAGATTTACGCCTAACCCCGTTTTTATCGTCGCCATATAAGGCAAAGCAAAAAGGGTCGATTAGAATAGATTCTAATATATTCTTTAAAGCCTATGACATAAGGTTCATATTATAAATCGTAAAATATAAAAGTTCCGTGTGCAACACGCCAACACACTTATGACAGGCAAATGTTATACCGCCATTTGATATGTTTATATAATTTGTTATATTTTATTCAAGTTCCTTTAGTACAATGCGAATAATAAATTACTCATGATAGTGGTTGTAATTTTTAAAATGCACATTTTTTCCTTGAAGAGACTTAGATATACTTAATACTGTAATGCCAATATGTGTTAACTTTATACATTTGTATAATTTATTTTGTTTCAAAGTGTTTGCTTTTAGCCGTCGAAGTAATAGGTATTGTGCTCAATAATAAGTTAGTAATACATTAAATAATATGAACTACTACAAATTAAATAAATAATATCATCAGTAATAAATCAATCAAAATAAATTGTTTTATTTTGATTGATAAGCTTATTTTTAAACGAATTTCTACAAAAGGAAATCTCTTAGCAAAATTATCATTCGTACCTTATACTTCATTAAAAGCTTAATTTACCTCCATAAAAATCTATTAGTCTAGACTTCCACGAAACAAGACAATACATAGCACATAGCCATAGCTCTACTCTGTCCTTCAAACTGTGACTAATGAATTTTTTGCATACATTTCATCATTACAGTCACGTACTGAGCCGTGATATCGGCATGCAACTACACAATGATTGACGTTTTATAATGTATTGCTTTATGGTGTATTGTCACACTCGAAGTACTATAACAATGTGTACTTTTGTGTAGAGGCAATCGAGAGTCACCTCATCATTACCATCGTAAGTATCAGCCTATAAGCAGCCATAAGGTATGACGTATTATGGGCCAGCTTACAATATGAGAAAAATGTAAGGTCTTTTAGTAAAAGTATATGTAATATACTTCTTGAGAGTCCTGAAGTCGTAACTAATGGAAATAAGGTGTGAGGGAACTGAGTTAAAAAAAATGTAGTAAACGATAAAGAAGATATTTAAACACACAGTTTAAGATCGCCATCTGTTAAAGTACAAATAAATTTTGAACTTTGAAAACTTAGTTTATGATGACGTGAAACATGCCATGATACTTCATGCTGTAAAAGATATTCATCACGTGATGGCCATGAATAAACAGTAACCATCCATAAAATAATCATGTGATAAATTAATCAATACGACAGAAAAGTTATACCTAATCGTAAGTTATGTCTTATTTAATAAATAATATTCCTAACTAAACAAATTGAAATAAACATTGTTATTTGTATGAGTTGAATTATACTATAAGCATCTACAACGATAATGTTTGGCTCTACTACACTACGATCTTATACAAAAATGAATAAATACTCCAACATTCGTACTATGTGTATTATATTTTACTACACCGTGAAATATAACTCTAATCCTATACTTTATTACCTTACAGACGAATCTATGATTCCCCATTATTATGAAAGCAATCTGCATAGACCTAGGAATCTACAAATACGAAGTCAATCATAATTAGAAGGACCACAGAAGAAACGCAATTTGATTCCGACTGTGCATACCGGAGTGTGAATCCTCAACATACCCAGTCCCTGTCAACATTGTTACCGAGCGTTACATTTTCCATCAGCTTGTCTCAGTAACCCAATTTGGCTTCAAACCACACAGCCTTTGAGCGAGCTCCTATCAAAAGCGGTATTGATTACTTTCCGTTTGTTTTCTATTAACCGCACATGTAATTGCAACAGGTTCTATTCACTGGAGATTGTGCAGGGATGAGGGGATTTGGCTCCGGGCTATCCATAATGATTGGATATTATTTGAACAGCATCTAAAATACGGTATGGAATTGGTAAGGGAAAACGGGCGGTTGAATTACTTGGTCATATATAACAAACAATCACTTTTTGTTATTGTAGTGGGGAAAAAATATTTAGGTAAGTATAATAAATATTTAGTGTAGTATATTTGATTCCTTTATGCTTTTCATATGAGACCTAACATTAAAAATGTTGTGCGGTAGGTGATCGTTGGATTTTGCTTTTTCATAAAAATTAAAATCGCAACATTTACAATACAATCCGATGAATTATAGCTATAAATTTTAGATACCAGGTAATAAAATCCCCTTTGTAAACGGTACAGAGACGCGAGTTAATGCTAGTTTTTACCCGACTACGGCAAAGCAAAAGGAGGGTTATGATTTTGACAGGCTATGTATGTATGTATGTATGTATGTATGTATGTATATATATATGTATGTATGTATGTATGTATGTATGTATGTATGTTCATCTGTTCCCTCGTAACTTCTAAACTACTTATCAGAATTCGACAAATGACATATCATTAGAAGCGTCTTAATTGTCCGCTGGTTATAGGCTATATGGGGTTTCACAAAATCTAATGTGGCGCCATCTAGCGGACAAAACATACAGAGTAAAAAAATAAAGTTAAGATAAATATGCCGTGTTTGGTATCATTTGAAAGCTTTTTACTTGCACATTTTGAATATATATATATATATATATATATATATATTACTAGCATTTGCTTGTGACTTTACCTGTATTCATGGGCTGATTGCATATAATTCACATATCTTTTCGTTCATAGCTTCTTTATTAGTTCATCAATTTAACTTTTGTTTTATACTTTTTCAGCGTCGTTTTTTGTCGTAGTTGGGTTTTAGTTGTTTTACTTTTTATCTTGTATATTATATCGAAACAATGCCATGCAATAAAAGTTAATTGGCGTAAATTTTCAGTTTTTCGGAAACACTTGTCATAAAACATATGAGACATAATTTGCCAGCCGTTTAAGAAATCATAAATTTCGCTAATGACTTAATCAACACAATAAATAACGTTGTATGTTGTTTTCGTAAAATTATGTCCACAGTAACGTTTGTTGGGAAAATTTTAATGACGTTTTAAATTAGTTTTAATGAATCATAATCGTTAAGCGCCTGAGGAATTTTCAACTTTATGAGAAATGGTGAGCTTTATATTTAATTTCTCGGGTAAGTTAAACAAATTGCTTTAAGTAAGTAATCACATATAATAGGGATGGAATATAACATGACGCAATGGCTAGTTTAACTACATTGTAACAAGCGAAATAATTATAAATAATTATTTATATTTTACGCTGCATTGCAGGACTTGGTAAAAGCTTTAAATATAATTTAGTAGACATTTGCTTAATTGTATTGTTAAAAAGTATCTGTTTTATTTTGCCTTAGTTTTAAAATAAAGATTCGTCAAATTTATTTCTACACTAGCTTTCCGCCTGCGGCTTCGCCCGCGTTTTCAAAAAAAAACCCGCATAGTTCCCGTTCCCGTGGGATTTCCGGGATAAAACCTAGCCTATGTCACTCAGAAATGATGTAGCTTTCCAATAGTGAAAGAATTTTTCAAATCTGCCAAGTAGTTTCGGAGCCTATTCAATTCATACAAACAAACAAACAAACAAAAAATCAAACCTTTCCTCTTTATAATATTTGTATAGATGTATAGATAAGATTCTGTAGAAACATTCCTTTTCTCCTCAAATATCTAATATAAGTAAAGTTTCCCAAATAGATTGAATGAAACTTTCATCAACAATTTTATAAAGTTTAAATATGCATAATTAATTATCAGCAATTATCGTGTTTTAATCACACCGATGGAAGGGTGATTTTAAAGATTTATGATACTGCTATATTGTTAAATCAGGGTTTTAAGAACATTGTTGTACTTTATTTTCACCTTAATATAAGCCTTATTCATGAAACAATGCATGCAATGAAGAAAAGCATGCACGAAATTAAAAATATATGAACTAACCTTATTATACAGCCTCTTTTGTTAATGTTTATTATATTTGGAAACCATGTTGCAGACTTTTTGTTTCATACTGTTCAATTGTTAAGAAGAGCCCACATTTATCTTCGTATTTTTTTATTATACTACATAATCTCATACATGAAATAAAAATACATATACCCTAATAATAGGTATTATATGCAATCAATGATCGGTGAACGTTAATAAGTACCTACAAGCTAGTGTCACAATATATCAATAAAAAAATCATAAAACAAAACTGTTTCGATTTAATTTCGCTAAAATAAATTAAATATAAAATAGAGTTGTAGAATCATGTTATATCTCTTTCACACGCGATACAGTTGTGTTAACGGATGCGCAGTGCGCACGCGCCTCTCATTTTCCTTTTTCAAAAAAGGAACTGTAATGGTGGCATTTCACCCGGCATGTCATGCAAACGAATATAAATGTTATATTTATTTGAACGCGGTATAATATTTTAATCGTCTCATTAATTATTTGAACCATTATTTATTCTAGCTGTTGTTTTAAATTATTAACTCACGTACAAGCGGTTAAGTGGGGCCATTATTCTAATTTACTAATAGCGAATAATATAGTAATTAAGTATATTATTTTGAAATACATATTTATGTGACGAATTATTAGATTTAAGGCGACGTTTCTAATAACGACGAGCTAATACTTAATAGTTGCGAGGATACTTAATTACTTAGTAGCGTTTTTTTTAATTCTTCGTATTATTAGATTAAGACGTACATGTTTTTCATATATATCTATTTCTCGGGTGTAGTGCACAAGAACGTCAGCATAACATACAGAATAGACATAGCATTTGCTTAACAGTCTGCATTTCGCTCGGGTTGACCCTCGATGAAATAAAATGTAGCATCGATACTCATAAAATATGAGCTTTAATAGGAATTAAAAAAAAAGCAAATTCACCTTCCCTCTTTAGAATATTACTACTATAAGATAGTCGACGATCACCTTTATCCGGAAGCTTTGTGACACCGCACACTTCACCATATCGGTGCGAACGTCAAACCATTTATAGAGCTGCTTATAATTATTTTTATCGAGAAAAGTTTATCGCCCTCTTGTTATGACTTGCAGAACTACAGAGATTGTGGAGTAACTACTAGTGTACACACATGCAATTATCTTATTAATTATAATATGACGTCAAAGTTAAAAAAAATGTTATTTTATTAATAGCGGAAATTGTCTTTTTAATCTTTTATCGAAGTTGGGAACATAAGAATAATCTATTAAGAATAGTTAAAGAATATTAAGGCACTGTTTCACACTAGATACATATTTACGCTAAAATATATTAACTTTCCTTAAATAATAGTAACTGTACTGCAACAAAACAGCATTGCAACTGGGCAGCTATTACCCAATTGGTATCTAAATTTCTTATAAACCAGCCTCCATGTCCTCTTTAGCCACGCGTTAAGTGAAATATCATTCAATATTTTGTTATTTACTGCCAGTCATAAACTTTGATATGTCACATATTTCACAAATACGTACACTATAATATAGTCCTGTCTGAGCGTTGGGAAACGGGTGGCAGATATGGCCAGTATCTTTTCAAACAGGTGCAATTATTTTTATAAGATTTATGCCCATGCGCTTTGCTTCAAGCGCCTTTGACGTCTTTGAATGAAGCTTAACGAAATATTCGTGTATGGTAGATTGTTTTAACACTGTTTATTTTGGTAATTAGTTGTTAATTTTTCAACACTTATGTGTGAAAAATGTCCTTATATGAATTTACGGCTTTGCAAATATAGCTTTCCAAATAAAAGTCTACTCAGACGATATAAATATCTTCAAAAAAATATTTCACTATACTCGCCTCTCTTTCTCATAATAAATATTGCCAATATCTATTACTAAGTCATACTGTTATAACTAAAGAAGGAATCAGATAACCAGATAGATATAATATTATAGAGATAGAAAATAAAGTGTCAAGGTCTAAATCGGTGGTCAATACCATATTCAAATCAAGTCGGACAAGCGTCTCCCAGACAGTTAGTACTTAAAAATCAGCTGTACTAAAATTGTCCAACAAAAACATATGATCGTTATTCGTGACGCACCAGCCACTTCCTCTGTCACCTCGGAAGTCACGTCACGCCGATAATCCGCCAAATTCTGAGTTCAATCACCCAAAAGGCAATAATTCATTAGGGTATTACTCTGCAACTAAGCAGGATTTTAACATACAAGCCACGTTCAGATGGTATTGGTTTTATTTTAAGAGCCAGAAATAAAACGAATATATTTCAGGTTTTTCTGAAGCGTTTCCAAATTATTCTGGAATGAAATCGAACATAATTAAAGGTAACGCAAACTGTGAACATCGTTATTATTAAATTTACATCTCGGGATTTAATTTTTTTTAGGTTTGATTTAAACCTTAACAATAATACAAAAGTGTACCTAAATTAATCAAAATTTTCCAATAAAATCTATCACATTTTCACCAAAGATTAAACTACATTTGAAAAGTCAGTAAATAACACTGACAACTTCTCCAAACTCATTGTAGCATAAATTTCAACTTTTGTTCGTTACTCTGTCTATAGAATATCGAAACAATATAAAACGTTATCTCTAGGCGCATCACGCTTCTACAGCATTATTAAAAACTAGACTTCGGCAAGATCTTAGTGTATCTAGGCAGAGTACGTGCCTAGAATTCGGCATGTTGGCCGGCAGTTCAAAGAAATTCGTAGACACGGTGATCTGGCGAAACAAATTTTGTGCCGATTGACGCAAGATACAGACTGTTTATTTTGAATTATTATTTTCGTAATTGCATTTATAATAATAATGCAATAGTTATTTTGTATTTGAAGCAATTGCGATAGTATGGGAATCTAATGATAGACTTTAACGAAAATAAACCATGATTAGTTTTGTGTAATATTGAAACCGATAGTTTTCATATTTTATTTAGACAATGCATATTCGGGTAAAATCACAGAAAGAAGAAAGCACAATAGTAAGAGCATTCTGTTTTGGAATTCAAGATTATGACAATAACATTATAGAAACTTGTACCCTTGTACTTATACTACTACACCAAAATTGATATCACATGCATTACACATGCACCATGCAGTGAGACAATTAGGACCATCCTGCAACGTGACGATGACGATCCGACTACGTGACGTGAATTTCGTCGGATCGGATTGTCACTAGGGAAGTGTGTGATCACTATGTTATATTGTATTTAAATTGCAGTGCCACTGACTTTTTGTTAGGATTTCTGCATTTCATTCCGTGGTGAATTTTAATTTTCGATGCTGAACGAAATTTTACATCGTAGAAACTCTGAGCCTTTATTTCATTTTTACTTTTATAATGAAATAAAATTCTCAACATTGTATTTTAATAGATATTATTCCTTTCAGCTTTCAATTATTTTAAAAGCATTGTTTACTGTTTATTATGCCTTGCCAACGTTATCAAAACATCCTCATTAGTTTTACCCAGTATCTAGTCTAATTACCACATGCCGATTCGATTCCCCTCACGTGACGCTATAAAGCTAGAACTCAAGTCAATAACCCCAAAATAATATCCTGCGAATGTGATGAAAATAGAAATGAGTGAAAAAAATGCACAATGAACACTTCCGCGCAGACAGCGCTTCCGGGCCCAAAGGTTGTTCACTTCGGATGGAATTAAAAATGCAGGCCCTATGCCGAATTACGATTTTACGATTTTACTGGTGTCTATGATACAAGATTTCGTGGGACTCGAGTGTATAGGTAAGTTTTGAAGAAAGATTTTTAACATCTAAAAGAAACATTGAGTAGTGTTATAGAAAAAAAAAACTTAATGAATAATGAAAGAAATGCCTCATAATATATGTATACAAACACTGCACACACGGGATTTAGGGGTATAAAACACATCAACTTCCATCAATCAAAAATAATTTAAACATTATATTACGCCTTTCGTAACAGACATGCGTCTACAAAATAACCTCAGATCCTAGCCAGAATAGACACAACTTTATAGTCCTTAATAAAAGTCCCCTCAACACCAAACGCATACCCACCGTATAGTCCCAAAAGAAACGGAAGCGTAGTACGTGCCCGCGCTCCGTACGTCACATGTCATTATTGTTTTGTCCATTACATTAACACCCATTACTCAGCGCCAATATGCATTATCTCATCCGCTGATCTATCACTCATACGATTAAAAAATTACACCGTACATAGTTGGGTACTAATGAAGATAAGTGTTTTCTTACGTGAAAACTGCGACTAGAAGTAGAAGCCTATTTTGCTCCCATTGCAAGACTACACTTGCACTACGCCGGAGATCCTGAATTCGTAGTGTAACTACTTTTTTATATGTATCATAATACACGCCTTCATAAGTAGTATCGTAAGTAGTAGGTAAGTATACTTAGCTACATACTGATTGATAAGGCATCAAATGAAATAGTGGCGATGCATAGGTACAATGAGCAAAAATGAAAATTTCGTTTTATAATTTGCACGTCGCCTTATCATCAATCAATACATATAATAAAATTCTAGAAAAGTGGTGTCTGTACAATGAAAATATGTAAAAAAAAATTAGCAGGGGTTATTACTAAATCGATCCCAAACCCAAAACTGTTGTTAAAAAAATTTTTGTCTGTTTGTCTGTTTGTCGGTTTGTCTGTTTGTCTGTATGTTTGAACACGCTAATCTCAGAAACGGCTTATCCGATTTAGATGCGGTTTTCACTATTATATTGTGGTAAGCTTCATTTAACATTTAGTGTTTATTTCATGTCAATCGGTTCATAAATAAAAAAGTTATGACCATTTAAGTAATCACAGCGAACATTTGCTAAGGCATTCTATACATCATGAATTACTTTATTACGTAAATTATACGCTAAAGTTATTCCTTGACATGTCCAGATGATCATATCGAAAGTCCCCAAGCGTGGGGGGGGTGGTTATGCTGAGGGGGTAGTAGGGGGGGTCAAAGGACCTTTATTTAGATTTTTGCTCATAAGTCTAAGACCTGCACAAATAGCATTATGGTTACTTCTAGGTAAATTTTCTATAAAAAAGGTCTTTGAAATTATGTCGTAGGTATTATATTTTTAACCCCCGACGCAAAAAGAGGGGTGTTATGTCCGCTATGTATGTATTGCGTGTCTGTCTGTGCCACCGTAGCTCGCTAACGGGTAATACGAGTTAGATGCGTTTTTTTGTTACATTAGTTGTTTATTATATTATATAGGGGTAAGTGGGAATGAAAAAAACGAATCTTAGTTGTTAATGTAGGGTGTTAATGTAGGTTCCCAAGTGATATATCAAATGAAAATAGACATGTCAGAAACAATTAGTCAAATTTTATCAAAATCGGTTCATCCATTTATTTGATATAGGGGTAAAAGTGGGAATAAATAAATGAATTTTATCAAATATACTCAAGTGACGTATCTAATGAAAGACATGACGTGTAAAGTACAATAAGACATATTTTATCAAAATTGGTTCATCCATTTATTGGATAAAAGTGGCAATTAAAGTTGTCAAATATACCTAAGTGGCATATCAAATGAAAGGGCATGACCTGACGTGAGAAGTATAATGAGGCATAGGTATTTAATCAAAATCGGTTCATCCATTTATTATATAGAAGGGTAAAAGTGGGAATGAAAAAAACGAATGTTGTCTGTTATACCCAAGTGATATATCAAATGAAAAAAGACGACCTGTCAGTAACAACAAGTCAAATTATATCAAAATCGGTTCATCAATTTATTTGATATAGGGGTTAAAGTGGGAATAAATAAATAAATTTTATCAAATATACTCAAGTGACGTATCTAATGAAAGACATGACGTGTAAAGTACAATAAGACATAATATTTTATCAAAATTGGTTCATCCATTTATTGGATATAGGTATAAAAGTGGGAATAAAAGTTGTCAAATAATATACCCAAGTGGCATATCAAATGAAAGGGCATGACCTGACGTGAGAAGTATAATGAGGCATATTTAATCAAAATCGGTTCATCCATTTATTGATTTATAGCGGTAAAAGTGGGAATGAATAATCGAATGTGGTCAAATAATATAATCAAGCGGCATATCAAATGACGTGTGAATTACAATTAGTCATGTTTTATCAAAATTGGTTAATCTGTTTATTACATATAGGGCACCTTAGGGGTGATAGTGGGGATAAATAATCCAAATGGAGTACCAAACGAAAGGATATATGACATGTACATAATATATAGGTATGATTAGACATGGTTTAGATCAAAATCGGTTCTGCCATTTATTAGGGGTGAAAGGGAAAAGCTGAAAGTCTGTGAAAGTAGAAGGAATATGGGAGCGAGAGAATAACCACATCCTGGAAATTTTGAACTCTTCTGTACCTAAGTTTTATAGCTCAGTTTAGTAATAAATTTTACTAACAGTTCTTTTGTGTTATTATTTATTTTATTTCTTAACTTTATAATAATGTGTAAGTACTTATAATTTAGTTGTATATGATAGTACGTGTTTCAAGACGTGTTTACTCAATAATTGTGTGTTAAGTAGTAACTACTATGCAGTCACTATTCCACGCGGACGAAGTCGCGGGCACAGCTAGTTATAAATATGGAAATCCGATTTAACTGAGCTACAAATAATTATATAGGTACCATCAACCAATAAAGACATAATACAAAGAACATCATAAAGTGTACATAATATTATCTCATTATTCTTAAAAAATTAACAAACAGTTAAAAAACTGCAACACACGAATACACTAGCAGTATTATTTTCGTAGAAACCATTGCTCCAGTTTCACTTAATAGACGATTAAAGTCTAGATTTATTCTAATAGTCTAGATATAAATATATCATTAGCATTAACGATCTTGTACTAAACAGCTGTGTAGGATGCGCAGGCGTTGATGACGTCATCGTTGTAACATGGGTTCGTGAACCCGTTGTCCAGTTTACGATAATATTGTTAAAAGCCTACTGGTTTCATTTGTTTGACATTTTTTATTCAGACTCATATTTACATATTAAGCTATAAAATGAAAATAATGTTGTAACAGTTTATTAAAAATTTCATGTAGATAAACTACTTCATGTTACAGAATAGCGACTTCTCCTGACACAGCTTTTCCCTTTAACTTACTGCGTATTTTGTAAAATTGGAAAAGAAATAAACTATTTTATTTTATTCTAATTCATTTTGTAAATAGCATTACAGCATCTCAGCTGGTCATCATGTACCCAGTAGTCGTGTACAAACTAAATAGCGTCATTACAACACAATAATAACAACGACAATTAAAACAATACTAAAACAAAACAATAGCGACAAGGGAAAGTTAGCCCAAATATAGTCTATCTCGGAACACAAAATATGACATCTCTCTATCTAGCCTGACGGACGAAACAGTAGCTCACCCCAAATATGGTTAAGAATCGTGTTTATTTAAATTTGGACAAAAAGCACTTGTAGCCTTAATTGCCTGAGCCCATTTTGGTAGGACATAAAAAGGGGACAGGTGACTCAAGACACCCACGCCGTTTATCAAAGCTCGATTTAGATAAACAATAAGAAAGTTCGAAATTTGGCGACACTAAAATCATTTCTGTGATGTGTCAATTGGGTGACAAAAAAATCGATCGAATTTGCTAGCTTGTAAAAAACTATGAGTAGGTAGTGTTATATATTTTTATTATACATATTATACTTTAATAACGATTTTTCTTATAACAAACATGTTTACAATGTGTATTGTGTACCTACCTAAATAATAAGTATGTGACTTTGATATAATTTATTAAACATTCCTTCACCATTGTTAAAAATTATCAAATAAAGAAAACTAGTAAATTTATAAAAGATGTGATATAAACTGGGTAATAAAATATTAAATAACACGGCGTATTTTAATAAAAAAAAATATTGAACTTTTTAATTTTTACGTATGTTAAAGGATTAAATGCAGTTCATTAAATTGCCAATAGATGGCACCATAAGTCCGTTTACGGAGTTACTGTATAAATTAAGTATAACTACTGGTATCTGATAATTAATATGAAATTTTGTAAATAATGTGTATTATATAAATGGTCGTAAAACAACACAAAAAAATGTTTTTTGTTGAACTTAAATTTTCAAGAAATAATAAAATTTTAGACTTCAATCGAAATCAAAGTAAAGGGCCGGTATGAAATATTCATGATAACATTCTATAAAACACATAAAGATCTGATTTGCCCCTATATGTAAATAATTAACATATTCCACCTATAACAGGGTCTGAGCAAACATTGATTTAATGTGATTTACATAAATCCCTCGATGAAGGCGCTTTGCGGACATATGAGACACGCCTGAGCCCACTCTCGGGCAAGCTATGTGACAAATGTGGATCTTCTCACCTTATAAGCCTAAGGAGTTGGGTTTCACGCTAACTTATTTGTCTGTAAAATATGTAAACTGTATTATATATTGGTGTCGATAAGAACACTTCGAATTTGACATACTTTAGCTCTACTAGGGATGGTGTTCGCGGAATTGGTTCAGTTTAAAGCCTATTAGAGCATTTGCCTTAACTTTTATTGGTTATGACTAAAAGATGCATCATCTTTTAACAGCAATAGGTGCTGGCAAGTAATACCTAAATGTACAAATTAATATAATTGTAGTACCTAGGTACCTTATTGATATAGGAAGTAGGAACTTACCTGTGTATGCAGCTAAATATTTCTTTGTACTACAAATATAATATAATTGGACTTCCAAACAAATTATTTTCGTTTAGCATTTACCAAAATGTTGCTAAATTAATAATCGTGTTTATTCATCGCCAACAATATAATCTACACTAACATCAAGATTTTATTAAATCATAAAAACAGTTTGTAAAATGACAACCAGAAATGTTTGTGCATTCTATATGAGTTAATTTGCAATAAACAAGATACCGACTTCTCTTAGTATCTGGCCGCACCGGATTTCCTATAGGTACTGCGTGTGGTCTTTGCTATAAATCACACGTATTGGTCAAATGCATAACTCATAATTAATATGAGTTAAAAATAGAATTGACTATTGTTATGTTAAGGTCAATGATATGATATATTTTAATCGTGGCTTTACGACGATGGTGATTTTACCGAAGCTCTATTATATTACAATATTTTGATGTAGACAGTGGTGTAGGTATGTTAAACTAGTCGACTAGTAGTGTTTAATTACTTTATTATTTTATTTTTACTTAAGATATTTGTGGTTTCTTTTATGTTTCACTGAAATTAATAAATCGTTTGTAATTTTTTTGACATCTTAATATGAATGAGAAGTGCTTATGAATAACAGAGAAGTTAACAAAAGTGACAAGAATCGTCGTAGGAAATGTGGTCTACATAGACAACATTCATTAACCGTCATTGGTTAATTATATTTATTTATATCTACTGTAGGTAATATAAATATAGGTACGTACCTACTACAGAATGAGGAAACGATATAAATAGCTACAACTACCTATTCGAAAATAACAGACATGCTTCATTCAATACTCTTATTATTTGAATATATTTACTACGAAAATTTACAATAAATAAGGAAAAAAGCGCTCAGACTAAATTACAGTCCGCTAAGATTTGTAGGTACTACAGAGTGCCAAGTAAAACTCTCAGACGATTTTTATGATAAAATAAAATTTCCTAGTGCTTTAAAATACGTCTCCCAGCGGCATTTGCTCGTGTTGTTTGTAGAGTGGCGAATACTCAAATGCTTTTAAGCTACCTAATGCGAGGCGACGTCTAGTCTCCGCTGAAATTTAAAACTCCAAAGAATATTGCCAGTGCTCATTTTTAAAAACAGATTGCTAGTTGGAAATTTTATTCCTCTCGTAAACTTTAATTAAAAGGTTGCGAATTAATAATTTCAATTTAAAAGAACAGACTTAAATAAATATTAAGAAGCTTTCTCTCTTTAGAGGTATTGTTTTATTCATTACTATGGGAGCAATTTACACAATGTTTTTAAATGCACGATGGAATGATTTATGATACCTCATGATGTTGTTTACGTATTTTCGTTTGAAATCTGAAGCATTCAAAGAAGTGTGACGACATGCAGGCTGCAGTGATTACCCATTATTTTACGCTCGAATAGTAATGTGCAATTATAATTTTGAATATGAATTACAATGATACGTATAACTTATCATACGTAAATATGGTAGAGCAAAACTAGTTTTACCGCTATTCGATGGAGTGACAGTCGTCATACACGTATCGAGTACTAGCGGCGAGTAGGTACTCACCCCACTACGGCACTAGCTCGGTTTCCCACCTTCCCGGGCCGGCAAGTTGGTAACACAGAGGTAGGCGGGGCGAGGGCGGAGCGGGGAGTGGTTCGCGCCAAACCAAACCGTTCACACGTCAAACGACACGCTTTCCCGCGCTATCTTTCCCGCTCAATTTGAAAATGGAAGCATTTTTGACATCTCGTGCCGCTCTAACTGGCATCTGTATTTGGATAAGCTGTGACGATACTCGTTTGCGTGTTACAATTTTACGTTTTGTAATTTAAATATTTGTAAGCAATGAGTCATGTATTTTTTGTTGGTACTGAGGCAACCAATCGAATGGGGAATATTATGAGCGAGTGACCTTTATCTGAACTGTTTGTCGATATTCATGACTTATTCATGCATCTTTATACCTACCCAAGTGCGTAAGAAATAAATGATGAGCATCATGTCAGGTTTGAAGTTTGAACTATTAATTTCAACAACAACTTAAATTGATATTTAACATTTTACTGTTGTCGTAACATACCTACCTACCTACATGTATTATCTTCTTCTTATATATAAAAATGAATCGCAAAATGTGTTGGTAAGCGCATAACTCGAGAACGGCTGAACCGATTTCGATAATTCTTTTTTTATTATATTCCTTGAAGTACGATGATGGTTTTTATGTAGAGAAAACGTAAATATGTACCACGGGCGAAGCCGGGGCGGATCGCTAGTTTTTCATATAAGTAAGTATCTAATGAATGATTTACCTCAATTTAACAATTCTTATCAATATCAACATGAAAAAACACCTAGGTACTTATTACACTCAAAAACACTTACTTACTTATTACTTACTTACAAACATTTACCTACTTATGACGTTGCGTTATATAGAAAAATGTAATTAGACTAGTGGAATACAAGTAATCCTTTTTTATACCTACAATCTATGTTACAATCTAATATAAAATTACGTATACAACCTTCCTTTTCTAATTACATATCAATACAGTTTTTCCAATCTAGTCCAGTAAGCCCAATGACTCATGAGGTACACTATCAACCTTTAATCAACTATTTTAATGTGTTTAAAGGCACCAAATAGCTCCGTAATGTTCGAAGTATCGAGAGAATATTCGATATATCGCTATATTTTTTTGTTATTCCCACTCGATTCACATTGGTGACATCAATTAAGGGTAATAATGCTTTGCAAAAAGCAGTAGGTGTCGTGGATATTTATTTAATTACATTGATAAATGATGAGCAGTCGATAATTTTATTTGAAATTCTTTATTCGCAAACAAACCAATAACAAACGTATTTTACGATAGACACGGTAATTGTTGAATAAATTAGATATGTTGTTATTTTTGAGAGACAAACAAGACATTTAAGAACAGTTTAGATCATTTAGTTTTTATTGTGTTAGGTGTCTTAGGGTTATGTTTTTGAAATATAATGTATCTAATCATAACTTATCGACACCGGTCGTTATAAATTATTGAGCAAATTTTAATGGAATTGTCAAAAAAAATAGATAATGAGTGATTTACGCTTCCTGGTTTGAAAAGCAGTGGTACAAAAAAATGAGAGTTAAAATTATTGTAGCGTCGAATGCCGGTCTTGTTTGATTGCTTACGAACATAATTTATAGATATCTATGCATTTATGTATTAATTAATCATATTTTTGTCAACATTCTGATACAAAGCCTTCCACCTCTAAAATTGTCGCTACAAATTCGATACAACAGTTCAAAAGCCATCGATAGTACAGCCCAGCGCATCTCCGATCAGCAAGCAATTCCTGAATGCACACGCAACTAAATCATAGCGATCAAAGCATCCCGCACCAAACGAATAATTGGCACTACGTCTCTATCTAACGAATTTCTAATTTATTGTCCGCGATACCACACCACACCGCTGTAAATTCTCCATCTAATCGCAGTGGCGTTATCTAGCGGCACCTTTACGAACTAAGATGCTGAAGCGTGCCGACCCGTGGCGAATAATTCTATTTGCATAGCGTATCTGCAATAGTGCTAGGTGCTGATAACGTTTTAATTGTACTCGTATCGCGAGCGAGCTATGCGTTAACATGCTTCTAATATTCATTTCGGGAATTTTCATTTTTACTTATGTTGGAGAAAATGGCGGTTTTAGTTGCTGACCGATCACCGAACCATTAACCTGAGATTACATTTTTTGTATAAAATTAGCCTGTGTTGGAATGTGGGTCTCTAATTTTCCTTCCTATTATTGGTAGGTACTATTGTTTGATCGTGCAAGCGTAAGAGACATTAGGAAGACATACAAACAGACTTTCGCATTTATAATTTTATATTTTACACGAGAAAATATAGAGACAGTTATTAATCGAGAAGTACAATGCCTGATAAATAAATATTTTTAAACGACAACTCCAGTTTCGTAGTGAAAATATTTGTAAGGCCAGTTAAATAAAAGCAAAATAGAGTCTGCTGCTTTACAATTTTAATTTGTATTGGAAAAAACAACATTTTAAATAATTATGAGTTTATAATTCATAAAATATCATTATCGTTGCTTGTTACACACAAAACTACGGAATAATCGTAATAAAATGCAATGTTAGAAATACCACAAAGCAATTATCTCAATCGACTCCATTTACTTAATATAAATCCCTATTCTAATACAAGACCAATACAATTTAGTAACATATTAGTTCTAACGTTTGCATAGTGAAGTGCAATACCATTATATAATGTTATCGATAACTTTGTCGGAGTCCGTTGCTTGGTCGATAAATTGCGCATGCGCCCGCGCAGTTAACGAACCAGCAGTATGCAAACCTTTGTATAAACCCACATGCACCATGAACATTCGTCAAACGTACAATAATGTCTGCATTTGTGGTTTTGGTGCGCTTAAATAATATTATAATACCACAAAAGAACACACAATAATGCAAGAAAAAAAGATAAAAGAAATAAAGTTACTTTTGTATTCGCAATATTAATTATTATTACTTTTTCTTTAAATTAATACCTTATAGAGTCTTGGATACATACATAGATTTTTGTTATTGTAATTAACTGCACCTAACCAACTGCTTAATTCGCTATTCCACAAACATCAAAAATCAAAAATACCATTTCTTTTTTTTATTAGCAGCCAGCTCCACCGTGCACACGTCTTAAAGTTTCGATTACACTGCATAGCATATTAATGACTTTTACAAACAAGTTACACGTATTGATTATTTGGATAAAGCGAAAAATTTTTGCTTACCGCTACTCGATGCAATGCTTACCTGCAATGATAAAGGAACCAAATTAATGTTAGCGAACCCATAAAAATTACTGTCATCATTCTTTATGATTAATTTATATTCATCAATGAACATGATCATATCGTGACTTTTTTTAAATATTAATGTAATATTAAGGTCGATGAAATTGTAATGATATATGCATATTATCTAAATACCTCTGAACTTAATGGAAAATATACTTGCATTGGGAAAAAATTGTACTCAGTGTAGATACTAGATATGTATCTACATAGAAAAATAATAGTTACACTCGGTTTGTTTGGGACCAAGCAATTAAATTAATCATCACCTACAAATAAACAAACCCAACTTAAAAATCAATTACACTCCACTTTTCCACCGGACTGTACTTATTAAATAGTTACCGTAATAATCCGCTAGGTCCACATGCGAGGCATACCCCACAATTTGCTTGACACATTGTAATGATTTCACCAGCTTCTGTCAGAATAATAACAATAATCAGGCGGTACAGTCGCGGGGGAAATTTGGCGCGTTTACGACGGACAGCGGCGTCTTTCATGTGTGTACGAAAAGTAAACGTGACGCTCATCGCGACGTAATTGCGGTAGGGAATGAATAATGGGATATCGATGTTTGTACATTCGAAATCGATAGGGATACATCTGTTTAATTTCGTCTTGAGAATTGAGAGATATTTATTTACAACGTCGTGTGCTGATTTTAAGGGTTCTCAGCTTAACTAATAGCACGAATTAAGAAATGACGTGAAAAATATTGGTTGTTAATTACGAATATATGTTCTCTGGAACTCAAAATAATATTATATTTTGGTAGATTTATAATTACGATGACATTTAAAATGTTTTTATAGAAAATATGCAACAAAACACACTTTTTAAAATTTAATTATCATAAGTATATAGTAAGTTAAGAGACATTATTTTTAAATGAGAATTAATAAAGTCATCAAAAGTATCGACCACCACACAGCCCTACTTTATCGATAATTGCATACATTCGGTTTCCTCAAGCGCCGTAGGCGACTCTGTAACGCAATTCTCTTTTTTACATGACTGTACTTTCTTTTGTACCTCTTCGAAAGTACGTCGCGAAATTGATTAAAGCTTACCAAGTAATGAGCACCCGATTTATTCACAATTATTTATAACAACGTGTGGCCTTTTTACAAATTTAAATACGTTTAAAGTCAGTTTCCCTTTTAGTAAGGCATGAATAGATGATATTACATTCGAGAGAGAAGTGTTCTATTTTCGATTGTGTTAATAAGTAGGAAATTTAACTTTATAGGTTCATTATTGACCACATTTTTGTTTTCAGTGGAGTTAGAAGTCCTTTGTACTGCAGCTGCAGCTGTTACAAAATCGTAAAGAAAATGATGTCTCATTAATATTTTTTAAAGATAAACACATTAGATATTAGATTAAGATTATCATGTATCCAACAAAGTCCAACGTCCTTTTCGTTAAGTATGTCATGTCTTCATCACAGACAATAAATAAGTAGAACGGAAGTCTCGTATTCGATATTCTCAAGCCTTCAAAAAACTCTATAATCAATGACCTGTAGACGAGTACATTTAAATACTTAGAGTGAAAGAAGTATGACGAGTAACACCCGGGGTGTGTTATTAGTGAAATTATCACCTCGCTCATATAGATGTGTTTAATGATATTTTTTACTAGCGATAATGATCATTCAGGCGTCGTAATAGGAATGTTTGTTTAAAACTATTAACTGAAAGTGTGGTGTGTGGTGTAAAGAGTAAACGACAGCGAATATGTGCTTTGAATATACTTTCGTTGTAACGAAAGCAATTAAAGTATTTTCGAAGTAGGTAGGTACTAGTACTACTATTTTGATTATCTTCCTATATAAAATCTTCAATAATTATAAAGTTTAATATGAGGGATAGAATATAAATTGCATGCAAAACACATTAATAGAATATGTAGAGGTACTCTCAATAAAGCTGATAGAGATTGTATTAAGTATTTGTACTTACATTTGAAATTTTTTTCCTAGAAACTGTAACTATATGCGTTATTTATAACAATACGAAGACCAAAACAATATTTTATATTTCCGATCCCTATGTAGCTTCCATACGTAAGCCTATCCTCTCAGACCTTCTGCCTTACACCAAGCATACAGCAATTTTGATGAATGACAAATAAGAAACGATGATTACAACCCCCGGACAGTCATTAACGCGTAATTGATTTCGATCCGACGATTTGTAACGCCCGCAATCGAATCTGTAGCGTTTTATTTTCATCTCACTCAATACAATCGTTTTTGTATCGATTTTATATGGTTGATTATATCGATTTTATATCGAGATGTGTATCGAACACTTAGTTCTTGGTTTAAGGTGTGTGATGGATCATCGATGGATTTGATAAACGAACTAACTAGCTGTTATTAAAAGTGGTAGGACCATCAAACTAAGAATTTAGACAGGTAAAGAAAGCTAGTGAAATTATTTGTGAGCAGAAAATATTTTCAAACTGTTATGGAATTGTATATCCTATTATTTTATAGACATTTTACTTATTTTTTAGTGTAGGTATAAGTTTAAGTTATAAGTGTATAAGTTTACCAATGCAAAAGACTTTGCATCAAATGGTTTCAACCTTATCCCTGTCAGATAATTCGTAAAATTTCTACTCTTTCAAACAACAAACAGCTATAATTCATTTAATCACTGAATTTGTCAAGTTGGAAAGAAATCCTTAGCATACAAAACCAGGAAACAAGCAATTAAAGGGAGTCATTTGAATAGAAATAGTTACAAGTATTTGAAGACAGTTCAGTCAATACGATTAAAAGTCTTTACATTTTACTGAGACGCCACGCATGCAATTATTTTATAGCTCAATACTAAATTATATTATTAACATTTTTAGTTGCATTTGATTTTATAGTAGAAAATGCTTTGATAAGTGATCCACCGCCGATAATCATCAATAACTATGAGCCAGACAGGTGTTGACATACGGTAATGGGCCTAGAAATTAATAACATTCAGACTTTTAAGATAAAGTAGCTCCTCAAAATAATACAACACTGTTAAGAAGAAGTTTCTATTTCTATAACCTTAGATAGCAAAATATTTTTCTCTTTACTTGAAACTACAACGCTTTTTGATACACAAGTTTTCCAATAACTTGGACAAGTCTAGACTGTTCTCCCATATTATTTCGAACCCTCGTATATCATACAAAATACATATTTATATTAAAAATGAACGTCATTAAAATTTCCAATATCAAACTTTAGAAATAACGTTCATCATTTAAAAAATCCCAAAATATCAAAGTTCAGAAGCTTCAATATTGCACGGAACCCAACATGACAAGACAAGGCAACCAATAAACAATGCCTAATATTGGTTAACAGATATATTTATTAATCTTTCACACATATTATGGAAACGGGGCACGTATAGCGATATATCAAAGTCAGTGCAGTCAGTTTTTGCATGCTACAGAGCGTGATAAATCTAGCCATTTGCACGTCAGCGAGCCAGCTTTGACGATTTAATGACTGAATTTATCAATTGATCGCTGATATACTGGTAAAGGAACTTTGCTATCTCATCATCATATATGGATTTGTAGGAACATGAAAAACTCCTCGAATTGCAGTTTTTGTGACGAAGTTTGTAGGAACTTTTTGCATTTTTTTTCTGGGTTGAGTAATGACGTCCTTTTGGGCTAGTTTTCTACAGTAGAGATTGGACGAGAAGGAACGATTATAGAATATAGTATATTGCAGCAATATGATAAGTCTGAAAGCTCGAATCCAATAGTAGTGTGTGAAACTTAAAACTTAAAGGAATAGATTTTATACGTACACATTCTATACAATTGATCGCCTTGATCTGAACTTTGATCGATTATTATGCTAAATGTGCTGATAAAGGCAGTAATAGAGGCGATATCGATTTTTACTTACCACCATTCGGATCTCAACTATCGGATAATCGGATAACCGACGATTATATATAAATTTAATTATTATAATCACATTACAGGAGCCGCATTACTGCAGATTAATTGGTATCGATTAGCAAAATCTGAAATCGATTTTATCTGAACGTTTAGAAAATTACTGCTAGATTATGCAATGATTTATTGATAGCTAAGTGGCAACTTACAAGGTAATAAATTCTAGCACTTTCTAAAAGTGTAGCTAATCCTTTAAATACCTACCATGAGCGTTTAATCGCGAAATCGATGAATATTCAATTAACAATGCGAACATCGTTTTGGAATATTCTCCGAACTCTTATTTCATGCAATTTTATTTTCAGTAATATAGAAGAAAAAAGTAATTTAAACCAGCGAGCATGTTAAAAAAATATAAAATAATAATTGTATTTATAATTGGACTTGACCATTTTCGGGTTTCAATTGGTCCACATTTAATTATATATTTAATTACATGTAAATAGACAGCAATTAAAGCTAATAAAACGAAGGAAATGGCATCAAGAGAGCATGCAGCTCTAATTTCTCATGAAATTGTAAAATCTCTAGAGAAAAAAATCGAATTTATTAACGCTCGGACGCCCGCTGTGCGCTACGTGTCATCGTCTCACTTATTCTGAGATATTCAAACGAGATCGCTTCGAGATAGCTCGCACATAATAATTATATCAGGAATGAAATCTTTTTATCAATATATTACACCTTACCTGAGTTATTAATAATTTAAATACAAATTTCACAAATTATATGAGAATTTTACGAATGCGAAAATAAAAATAATTTGGAAAATCCAAAAGTGCACGCCTCATAATTTTTTTTTAATAAATATTTATTAATTATTATTTTTGTTTATTTAATAACAATTAAACCACATCGAATCAGACCCTGAAAAATGAAAGGGTTCTATTCCTGAGCATACTCAAGCGTAAGAGAAAAAAAAAGACTCGATTAGTAAAGTATTTCGGTCGCTATCGTGTTAACAAGAAAAAGGATCCGCACATACAGACACACGGACGTCCAAGACAGAACTTTTTTAAACTGTTTTTTAACTAGTTTAAATAACAAAAATGACATCAAAAATATCATGAACGTTAAAAATAGTGTTTTTTCTTAATATGTGTGTGTATGTATTATCTTACAAGTGCAATGTATGATACATAAAGACATTTTAAGTTTGAAAAATCAGATGTTTTGCGCGAAGTGACAGTAGTACCCACCTCAACGCTTCGCTTATGAGGCGTGCAATAGGCGAAAGCAAGAAAAACAGTAACAACGAAACAAGTAATTAGCATAAAGTTCACAAAGAAATCTGATCACTCAAATGAATGATTTATTTATTTATTTAAATGATGATCACTCTTATGTGATAAGGCCCGCCTTCTGTGCTGTTTTTCTTTTAGAATAAGTTTTGTTTGTATTTTTTGTATTTTTGGCAGCACAATAAAGAGTTTAAATAAATAAATAAAGAAATGTTGTAAGGAATCTTTGGAAAAGTGTAAGTAACTAGTCATAATAAAATAGATCTGTGAAAATTAACGGTACCTAAAGTACACATGATATTAAAAGTGTAAAATTACAGAATAAGTATTAAAAGCTGGTGGTCCAATAACTAGCTGAAACGTGTGCTCATTTGAAATATTGTCTGTCGTTATTCGGAATAATATTATACAGCATGTGCTTAGATATGCCAAGTGTTCAATTTATGTATGTATGTACTGCAAGGGAATGCATCGAATGCTTAGCTCGATACAGCTGCGGCAATTTATTCATTTGTAAGCAATAAAAAGAGACTGAAAAGACATGAAAATAAATAGTCTTTGAAATTTCTAAGTACTTACATTTATTTATTTTATAATTTCTAACAACTTTCTTATATTTATCTACGATCATTTAAATTTTCTAATACATCTAGGATCTTGCATTCAGATTATGCCGTTATTGCTTTGAATTTACAAACTCAAAAAGTAAAATTTTAAAAAGTTACAAAATTGATAAATTGCCTCGCATACAAGCGAAACAGATACGTAAATTTTTAAATTGACCACACGATCGGTGTTAAAGTAATTGATCAATAAATCAAATGCGGCCCTGGCGGCGAACGGTTATTTAAGTCCGGCCCTGCCTGCGGGAAATAGGATGTCTCGATGGCTACCGCAAACATTGGTGTGGAAATTATATTGACTTTGAAAAATCTCTTTATAAACATGTTCAATATATATTTTATATAGGGGGTACAATTTTTTTTTAATAAATGGGAATATTTAATTTTGAAGTGTCTGTCTTGCATTTAGATTTCAAGTAGGTACCTACCTGTTTCATGCCATTCATAACATTACGCATGTTCAAACAAAAACACACAAGTTACAAGTAATGAATAAATATATTTTTCTTATTCTAAAATTGATGAATTTAGGTACTTATTACTTATTACATAATTGATCGTGTTTTAGGATGACTTGTTGGCCAGTGGCCTTTTATCCTACTTCGATGTAAGCTCGTTTCATAATAGGTATACCTATAAATGCAGAACTTATCACGATTGTAATAAAGAAACTTCGAATTTCAATCTAAGAACTTTTAAGCACTGTAAAAAGCTGTCCTGAACCTGAAGTCCATAAAAAATACATTATTTCTCACAATGAACAATAAACAACTGCATACACCTACCATACTGTAAAACTAGATCTCAACACAATTGCTATAATTATGAAATCAATTGCTAACTGCAGCGATAATCGGTGTACCAACAAAATTAATCAGAGCTAATGACCAAGCCGATACATAACGTAAGTTTTATAGACAGGAATAAATGCGTCGCCAGGGGGCGCTACGGACCACACAGTTCCTTTGAACGCTTAATAAAATAATATAAATCAATTATTCAGGATAAGGTAACAATGTGGTTTGCTTATTTATTAATTTATATTTCATATAAATCATACTTCGTGCTTTTTAAGCTTTTGTATTACAATAAGAGTAGAAAGAAAACTTTTCATTAGGGTTAAATAAGTTTTACTTTATAACAAAAATGTAGAGAAATGACACTATTTTCACAAAAATTAATGTAAAATTTTTTGAATGTAAGCTGTACATGAAATATATTATATTTTAACAACTACCTAAGTATATATTAGGAATATTTGAGTTCTAAAAATAATATCTTAACTGTATTACCAAATGAATCAATAGGTACCTAGATTCTATACAAGACGAACTGATACAACTTTACAGTAAAAAAGGATACAAAATTACGTATCTTACAGAACGTATTCATACAGATTGAGAAGAAAACGATTTTCAACAACCTTTACTGATATTTATCTCTCAAGTTACAATTCGATTCGTGTAAGCTAATAAAGATCGCGAGATATAATTAAAACACATTTATAGACTACTCAGACAAGGTTTAATATAATGTACTAAATAATTTTATTGCAGTTTTATTCGCTTGATAAACAAGATAGTCTGTAAATAACCCCTGTAAACATATTTTAGCACGCAGATTTCGATCAATATAATTCGCCTGGAAACAAATTTGACTCCATTTTTTCGATACCTTTTACCTATTGTTGACAGAATCAAGTTAACATAATTACATATATAAGTGTATACGGCAATGAAATAAAAAGCTACAAAAACTTTTTACAATTTGTATTTTTAGAGAAAGGGAAGGAAGGAGTCTAATATCCAGAAACAATTTAAATTTCCAAAAATTACTGCGTTGCAAAATATAATGATGAATCCATAAAATATTAAACCGCACGCAATACTGATGTACTGCTACTATTTATAATGAACTATAATGCTTTGCCACTGCACTGAAGTTAAGTTGATAACTCAGAAGACCTCCTTAAATCGTCAATAGTCCTAATAATAATATTAATTAGCCTTACATTCACAGCCAGCGAAATGTCCTGTGCATTATCAGACGCGATCGAATTACGTAAGGCTGGTTAATTACACCACGCTTGCGCAAACTCCGTCGACTACCGTTTTAATTGAACTTTTGAAACTTTAATTGCCCCGAAGTTTTTCTGTGAGAACATGTAAATCAGGCTTTTGTCACACCAATTAAATGTTAATTTTATTATTTCTTTTAAATATATAAATATTTATTTGTTAACGCGCTTTCAAGCGGGTTTAAAGTTTGTCAATAAGTTATCAGTTTCAAAAATTAATGTTGACATGTGCTTTTATTATGTACGTTTTTGCAATTAAAATACTTGATCTTGAGTAAACTGTATATGATATAATGAGCCACTTATTTTTTATCTTAAATGGACATAGGGTATTTTAATATTTAAGTCATTCATGCTAAATTTATCACGTAGATAAAAATTTTTATTTATCTCAATGAAATACTTATTTCAGCTTCATTTATTCGAATAATGAAATAATTTTTAGTTTTCTATTTAGGTTAAAAACAAACAATTATTACACAATAAATTCAAGATTCTATACTGAACGAAAAAGATAATACTATCATTCCAAAAAGTTTTCTAAATTTGAGTTTAACAAGCGTGTTTTACTTCCTAAACTATAACTAAACGTGTTGCATACAAATGTCCGAAAATACCACGAACACACTTATATCTAAAAAACAATCACCTAGAATTTTTCTACTATTTTCCAGTTACGTAACAACTCTTATAAATAAAGCGATTAAAATAATTCAGACAAGAAACAGCCGCTAGAACTGCCGAGAAAATAGATGCAATCTAGCATCTCCATTTGTATTACATCACAAATCTCAATATAATAATTTTCATCAAAAAACAATCAAACAGACCGCTTTCCAGATCCGAGCAGATAATTTGCTTACAATATAATCGGTCAGCTATTGCGGACTTCAACTGAAGGGGCTAAAAAGCGAAACATAGGAGCCACGCTATTATATTCAAATTCTGCTTGGTTAAGGCAATTTATATGGAGTTTATTGACAAGACCAAGGGTAGCCGCGCGAAATTCTTAAAGAAAATATCTTCGCGTTCGTTCCTTCTTAATTGAACGGGACAATATCGTTAAAAGATTTTTACGCGCCTTTAAACGTGATCCATTGTTCTTGGACAATTATAGGAATCTAAGTGCATATTAAACACAGCGGCATTGTTGCTGGCAGCCAGCTCCACATCCTAGTTTGTGGAGAATGGAACTTTGTTATTGGGTCATTTTATATTAGAAGCTTTAGTTTCTAATATTCTCTATGAGAATACTGAATAGTTTATTCATAAAGCTCGTAGAATTTTAGTACAATAATGAAAAACCTTAAAATAATTGTAAAAAGGTAACATAACTTAATTGACTGCGTTTTTGTGCAATACAACTATTATAAAAACTTTTAGATGTTTTATTTTCATTTCTGAATCACAATAATTTGTAAAATTTCAAAAGACATACACTAAAAATACAAATTTTTGAGTTTTTAATATGAATTTTTCCTCCCACAACCAAATTTAATTCATATCATACATGTTCCCGGTACTAAATAATTCAAAGGCATGCATCAGCGATTCAACAAGGGATTTTGTTTTTTTTTTAATTTCCGAAGTCCGAACGTATAGGCCGCCAAAAGTTTCGCAAACGCGTAGAAAGTGGACACAATACGGGATTTCTCAAGACAGATTACAAAGACAGGCATTAATAAGGTGACCCTTATAATGTACGACATTCAAATGTTAATTGTAACATTTGATTGTTTGTTTGTAAATAAATGTGGTTTGTTTGAATTTAACGATGTTGATGTGATATTTGTGTGTTATTATATAGATATTTATTATTTATATACTAATCTAGATTACCTAGATTGTACCTAAAACAGCGACTCAAATCTATTTAAATTTTTTTAACTGTGGTATTCTTATAATATGCTTCTATTGTAACTTTTTTTTACATTTCTATGTACTTATCTACCATAATGTTCTTTTAAAGTGTTTGAAATGATTAATCTCTACATCATTAAAAATAATATGTTATTTATGTTTCTTATATAATTCATTATATTTACGTACAAGTCATTTCTTCAATACCAACACACATTACTTTACACCACCCGCCACACGACAAAAGGTCGTACGACTAATCGCTACCAATGAAGCGGCTCCGATGTGCTCATGTCCGATGGCGAGATAAGATGGTAATCTTTTCGGATATTGCTCGCTATAATCATATGCAGAGTTTATTTTTTCCAAAGGGCGTTGCAAAGGCGTGCCGGACGGAGCACGCTCGGAAATAAGCCATTGTAGTTTACTTTGGTAATAAAGTTTATTTATAATGATTGTGCAAGAACGTATGGGTAGTGGGCAGTAGATATGGGCAAGTAGTCAAAATTATACGGTTTTTGATTTTATGCAGTCCGCGACCCAGAACCAGAATCAGTAGTAGATACCAATTACCTACAAACAAATGAGCTAATACTCTTCTATTCTAATAGTACACTGTAAAATAACGTAGAAACTGAACACTGAACACAATAAATTATAACAAAAATTTTAAATTTAAGAATGTTATTTTTAACAAAATCACATTTTTCAGTTTCATTACACGATGAAACAAAACCTCTTCGATTAACTCCAATTAGAGGGTGTAGTCGATAAGTACAACACTAGCGCTAAATAGTGAGGGGCGATCCGACGCGAATTACGAGCGCACCTCACCCCGAAGCGTCACGCGCACCGATTTACGCGCTTCACCACCGACAGACTAGTGAAGTACGTGGTATCGATGTTTTGTGAGCGAAGATCAAAATATTGCTTACATTTTTTACAATTGTAAGCCGAGTGACATCAGTCTTACCAATATTTTACAAAAAAGGCAAAATAATTGCTTGAAATAGAAACTATCATTAAATTTCGATAGGTCGATCGATCATGAAGAAAAACAAGAATATCCAAATCAAGAGAAGCAAAGACCTTGAGTGTGTGTGTATGTCAGTGCATTTTTTTAATGTGACGAATCTGCAATCAGTCAGATAACTAGATCGGTTGAAATTTTTGGACGATAGGACGAAGGTAAGACCAGTGCCTTAGTTCGTCTTAATTAGGAAGCACGTCAGCTCTCTTCAGTCTGTATACCTACTTTTAGGCTGTAGAATGTGTGGCTTTATGCGTGATAATAGGTATGTAAAAACATAATGTGCATACATATGCACTGACATCACTAATATTAGTGATGTGGAATTACCTATTCCTAAACATATACAAAGTACCTACTATAAACACAGTGACAAGCAAAGAATGCCCCACTTGTTTCTAGGTATGAATTATTTAACTTTTATTTACAAATGAATCAATATTCATAGAATAGAACCAGATTGAAAAACAAACTTCTAAAAATCCTTTCAAAACAATAATAACCAAAGTAAAAACATCGATAAATTCTCACAAAGCGCAGCACTCCGCCGCTGGCAAGCACGCGCTAAATCGATCTACTAAAAATCCGTGACCCCTCACACCAACCGAATTATTCTCGGTACCACTAGATCGCAGGTTCGATTCCCGAGCCAATCTAGCAAGATGACAAGATATCAAGAACCAACCTATTAATGTTTCACTAGCAGGCAAATCGCCTGGAACCTATTTTATTTAGCGATTTCTAATCATAATAAATTATGGTAAGATGAAGAATGGTGTTTACTTGATGGTATAGCTAAGTTTCAGAGCGGTTTTGCTTGTGGGAGTTTGCCAAATTTCTTCCAGATCCATTGAACCTTTCAAACTTGCACGGTTAGATATAATATTAATAGATACTGATAGTAGAAAGCATTGATTTTAACCACGTAAACTCTACATATTTTAAATTTAGCAGACAATTAGGATTTTTCCTATAGGTATACAAACCATCTACGTAGCAGAAGAACAGCTAGAAAAATATACTTTCATTTGACTTGAATCGTTTATTATACACTTCATTTTTCAACATTTTATGGAACTTTATAAAGGAATGTTTTATGTGTATTTTATATAATTTATAATATATTGTATTAACAGTGTAAACTGTAAAATGAAACGTCAACCGCACAGGTCGAGCGCGCGACGCCTGGCGGTGTTCATTAGCCGCGATTCTGCCAGCTATTTCATTTTTGCTTAATTAAAATCATTAATTGTAACAAAACTGAGCTTTCAAGGAATTGTTCCGACGTATTTTGTGCACAAGGCTAGGACGATAGCGATTTTATTAAAATACTTATTTGTATTTCTGTTTGCATTGCATATCTATAGGTACATTGTCTACTTAATAACAATTCAACAGTTTTTTTTAAACGCATCATTTAATGAATTATAGCAGTCAACAAAATTTCACTAAACATTATTTCAATAAAAATACTAAGTAATCATATTTCAAGCAATGGAAAAAAACAAAACAACTCTCCCATGAACAACGCAATCGAAGTTGCGAAAATGGATTAAACGCAGGAAATATTATCTCGAAAATACAGAATTTGCAAGTCAAGTCTAGTCGCTTTTCTCTTGTACCATCCATAAGATATTTGCTCGGTGCCGAATTAAGTCCTGTAATTGATATTTATACGTGGCGCTTTGCGACATGCAGCGGATAACAAAGATTTAAGCTTTATCTTATCAGATCTTTCACTTTCACTCGTGTTATTGAACGTTTTCATAATTGCCAAAATTAACGTATTTTGGTATAATTAAACAATTTAATTAGGAAATTTGATTTTAATCATATTTTGCAAATATAACCAACTCCCGATTAGTCAAGACCGAACTTCTCTTAAAGAAAGAGAAATGCATTGTAAAAGCTTTTCCTTTTGAATAATGAAAGAAAAAAATATTAATCAGTACTTGTAGCTTAGAGATTTTCGAATACGTAAAAAGATTTTTATGAAAGATTAAGTGCAATATAATCATCATTAAAATATCATCAAATTATATATTCACTTGCCCATTATATTATCATTGGGATTTCCTTTAACATCGGAATTTCCATCGACATAAAAATATATAGATCGAATACACGTACGGAACGAAATGCATGAAGTATTGCATTTAAGATTTATTATTTTAATTCGAAAATAATTTTATTGTAAATGAATGTTATCAGCTACATAATAAACTTCACTTGATGGCTACCATATAATTATCCCTTTACACATTACGCATAAATAAGCGGAACACTTAATATGCAGTACATTTGTTTATCAATAAGTAATAATTACATAATTTAAAGTAAGTTTGATTTCGCCGTAAGCAGGGGCAGGTCGGGCTGCGCACGACACAGGCCCACGTTAATGCGGTTTCAATTAATTTGTAAGGACAGCAATAAAAACAAATATTTATTAATAGTTAAGTTCTTTGTGTAACTGTGGTATAGGGGACAAAATTTACTCAGCAGATTCATAAAGTTTCCATCGAATAAAGTGCAAAAAAAAGCATAGTATGCTTATCAATTTTAACGTAGTACATATTAGAAATAGTATACCTACTCGTAACAGAAGCTTAGGTATTAAAGAAAAGTTAAGTCAAGTCAATTTAGCCATTTTGTGTGTGTGTAATGCGTACATATATGTACAGTTTCATATGTTTAATAATTATTAATAGAATAATTAGAAATTATATGAACATTGTCCTCCTTCGATGCGAATTGGGTCAGAGCAGCGCAAGTTCAGCGGAAAAGGATTTCTGAGAATTGCATTGCGATGACATTATAATACGAATTTTAAATAGAAATATAATGACCATGTATATTTTTCCAAATAAATACATAAAATAACGTATACATTTCATAATTCACCGAGGTGTATTTAACTATGAACATAACCCTATACTATAGAGACAGTAAGAAACACAAACTTATCAATTATTTATTTAATTATTTTGTAGGGGATTAACTTTATTTTGAATTAATAATCATTAAAGTAATGATATTACAATAAATTTTCTTGTAATGTATGAAGAAACTGAAGAATTTAATTATTATCAGATAATTAAATTCGTATAAATTCCATACATTTTGCCATTCCCCATCGTTGCTAACGGTACGTTATCGCACAGTGAGCTTCGGGAGATAGCAAAGGGATCTCGTAAAAAAGCGATCATAACAAACTCAAGCACGATTGTAGTCTGATTATTTTATTGTGTACATTGTATATTCGGTTTTACCATTGTTCTGTGCTGTTTCCGCAACAGTTTATGGTACCTATTTTTTATGTAAATATGCGATGTCATTTTCCATTAAGCTCGTTGTTTTGTGGTTGACATGGCGCTTTTATTTTTAACTGAAATTTTAATGCTGCTGAGATAAGAGAGAGACTGCAACATTAATCATTACTATGTTAACATCAAGGAATGAACATGGTAGGAAACAAACATTTAATAAATTAGTTAAATCAGAATTACATATGTAGTCGAATAGCTATGAACCTCCGGAAAACTGTATTTTACAGTTTACACGCATTTGCGATTTATTTTCCTATTTTACTTTTCTAATTAGAGTTACCGGCGTTAAGAGTGAAAAACGAAAATAATTATTATTGATAATAGGTGTAGATGCCACATTAAAACACCAATAATACACAAATTAATATAAACATTCACGCTTCGACTGCGCTCAACTCAGCTATCAAACGACAATATTGTGACAATATAAAACCATTGCCTCATTTACCTACAAAGTAGAGCTTTGATACATTTACAATTTGTTTGTTTAACGTTCAAAGGACCCGATTGTTAACGGATATCTGGAACTAAGTGGGTTGCGGTGATTTTGAGACAGATAATAAATAAACGTAAATATTTGAGTCATCGCTGCGGCCGTGGCGCAAAAACGTGCACGCGCGGGAATGCTCTTTACGAACGGGTTGGCTCAAAGATTGTTTCTGTAACAGATACTGTTTTTTCATGTTCTGAAACCACGAATGTTCTTAATTTGAATCATACCTTTTTTTGTTTGGTTGCGCATAGTAGAGGCATACATTGCAGTAATGTAGAGTATGAGAAGTATATGACTTTTCATGGGGATATTTTGGGGCTACTAAGTAGCGCGAATAGTTTGCCTGCAATGAAACTTATACCTATTACCTAAAGGTAGTATATAATACTGAAGTCTAATATATATTCTTAACAGCTAATAGTTCTGTTTAAGAATCTGATCAGTTTTTTTACAATAAGAATTAACTATCAAATCTCACTGAAAGATAAACCTACAAAATTAACAAGTTAATTTATTATTAATTATATAAACTCGTTGAAGCTATTTTCATCAAATAATTAATATAAAATTGTGTGTCAAAAATTGTAAGGTAATAATAACGTTAATAATTGGTGTATACATCATATTAATATTCGTTAGTTGTTTAGATTTAATTGTTATAATTTTTATGTGTACTCTGTTGGTATGTCTAAATAAATAAATAAATTTTTGACATATGTACCCTCAAGGTACAATATCGACATGCCACATCTAAACTCTTACTCTATGAGAGTACGTGGAAGTGTCATCAGTTGACCAGAGCTCAGTTTTCTCACATTAAATGCAGACATCTCGGATTATTGACGTCCAGTTTTGCTAATTAAATCTTGGCTGTGGAGTAAAATACCAAACGATTTCCCGGTAAACATACCCCGTACATTGCACGGCAGTAACTAATCACTAAGTCACAGTTAGGTAATAATGAAAGTTCGTTAAAAACTGGTAAAAAGAACGCTATACAATGATGATACAAAAAATGATATGTATTTTATAAGCAAGGCGTCGTAGCTTGTTAAAAAATGAAGAATAAATAATAAGAAGCGAAGCTTAGTTTCCTATGTTTCTACGTATCTACCTATACGATAATGTATTTTTTTATTAAAGTTTTCTTAACCATTTATTCCGTTAGGTTTACGTAGGTATAGCAGAAAATATGTAGGTTAACTAACCAGTTAACTTAAAATTAATACGGAATACATTAGAACGAACTCTAGCTGCGTTAAAAAAAAAGTCGACCCACCAGGAAATGCCCTGCGCACAATCTCACCGGAACGCATTATTGCGCTAGTTAAGAGTCAACTATAAATCAATTCCCAAGCGAGATCGATTCCGCGAACAGTGGCGCCCCCTGGTCTCCTGTCACCGGACGTGCGCTACTGACCGCTGGCTTTACGATTAGTATGTGTAGCATCCGTTTGAGACATATTCTTTAGTTACTGTCTGGTGTCTGGTCTAGTGTTTATTATTTGGCATAAGGATGACCATGTTCTGAAGTTTTGATATTCCGTTATAGTCTAAGATCCGGTGTACGGACTAAACTCATATCTAATAGTATTAATATTATGATAGTTATATTTGAAAAAAATGTTTGCCTAGATATATAAAGAGCCAATTGTGTTATGTATAATGTATATATAGTTACCCGTTTCAACGACTAGATATATCTCACATGTATCTCGCAAATATACCGGCCGAATTGATAGCCACCTCCATTTTGTTGAAGTCGGTTAATAAGTACTTACTCAAAATATATACAACGGTATCATTGTCATTAAAATTGGTTCCATAAATGTAAAAAATTAACACTCGACAGCGCACTAAACGGCACGCCTTGCATCGAATAACATTAATCCCTACCTTAACCGTGTAAAAAATTAAGCTCTTCAATATTGATAAGTCTTAAATAATTATGAAATGGAGGCAAAATTATCGCGATTTTCATTTACCAAGTCGAATAAGGTGAAAAAGAGGTCTCGGGGAACAACCAAAAAGTGGAGTAACGTACGCAACGAGCGCCGCGCGTTTCTGCCGCGTGTGTCGCGCGCCGCATTCTAATGAGGCTAGTTTTTGTCGCGCGACAGCGTGGGAGCGCACATCGGGAGCGTGTGCACGCACCCTCATAGTGCGTCTATACTGAGCCAACGAGCTTATACTCTAAAATCTTTTTAACCGGGCTGTAGTAAGGCGCGAGTCGTAACGTAAAATAGCGAATATGCCTCACTAATAAAAACTATCTATGAGCAATATGACAGTACTGCCAACTTCAGCCCGGTCTATACTGTCCCGGTTTCAATATTTCATATGGTTTGGGGATTGCAGAAGGCAAGTCCTTAACGACGACAAAAATACCAGTGCAGTCAAGAATGTTCATTGTAACGAATGAACAGAATTTAATAAGTGCATTCGCCCGCCCCGTGTGGCCGCACCATAAGACTGGTCCTGTGACACGCTGTGGACTATTTGTATTGAAGCTCTAGGATACCGTTGGAAAAGCCATAATGGTGTTTTATGTAATTCACCTTATATGTTATGTTTATGTAATTTATGTTTATGTTATACTGATAATTGTTATACTGCTATTATTTAAAGAGAAGCATGTGGATTTAAGCATGACATTTATTCATTATCATTTATTAATAAGTTTTCGTTTATTAACGGTGTAGTAATTATTTTTAACCCAGTATTTTTTTTTATTTAAGTTTTCATGTAGGTATCTTCCTATTAGCGAAGAGGCACAGAGCTTTCAAAGGTTAATTCAAAAGTAAAGTAAAGTGGCATGCAATTAATAATTCGGCCACATTAATCACGGCTTAAATTCTTCACACCTAAAATCTAGCAAGACCATAAATCGACTTGCGGTTTTCAAAGTCCGCCATACCGTGTCTCGTTTTTTTCAGATCCCCGATATGTTTCCTTTCGGCAGCGCGTGGTGGCGCGTCAAGCGTTTTTAGCGCTAACACGTGCCGCGTCGACGCTTCACTCTTACGTTTTTGTCGAATAATCCCATTTTAGTGCTGGTTTTATTAAGCGGATTTTACGCTTGCTGGTGTCGCTTTGGGTGTAAATTTTATAAAACGGCGCGCAATTCTAGGAATTTGCGATCGTGAAATTTCTGGAGTGCATTTTTATAAATTCTATTTTCTATTTCAGTACGGGTTTTACATTTTCTATTGGTACATTCGCTTTATTTAAAATATTATACGTGCAGAAGGTATCACTTTGAAATTTTTGTTTAAATATACTCATAAAGAATCTTTTACTTCATAAGTCTACTTTTAAAGTATCAAAATCGTTCCGGCACCGATCTGTTTGCAGTAATCTGCAGCCTCCTTAACGCCTAACAACCCATTGTAGCCACCACAATGGCGAAAAGTCTCTCATTGAAGTTTTTTCAACAACATCTTTATCCGACTCAATAGGTCGTTACTCCCCTCCCATCCCTCTTGACAGACGTGAGGTGCGAATTTTATGGCAATTGATTTTTAGCACGGCCATAAAAATATCAAGACTTTAATTCCAAGCTAATTTTGTCCAAAGCACAATTACGGCGCCTTTGAAAACGTCGAACGCTGAATTTCTTTAAAGTAAACACAATCGAAATTAAATTTTATAGGGCACCGTAACATTTTAACAGCTTTTTACATGAGAGTTAGATTCCGTTTCTTAGAGTTAATACAGGTTTTAGTCGGTAGCTTGGCGTAAAGTAAATACTTAGGCTTTTGTGACAAGAATTTTATTGTTAAAAAATTATACAGGTAACTGGTAAATGTATACCTAGTTACTTTAGTTTTATGCTTGCTTTAGAAGGAAAGAGTATTTATTTCAATAACATATTCAATAAAAAACAGCTGAAATTAAATTAAGAAGATTAAAATATCTTCGAAATTAATTGAACGATTTACTAACGTAAATCATTATCGTAAAAAGCACTCGCTTTAACCATGCTCAATTATAAAAAAATTATAAATACATATAAAAGTCATAATAATTGATTTCCTGTCCAATTGGACTTTTCCCAATTTTCATCGTAATATTACAAAAGCACATACAATATTGCATCAACAACTACATACTTCAAGTGCACTATGACACGAGTCGTGTGAGGGCATCGTATAATTATTCAAAATGAGTGGCCGCCCGGAGGCTCTTAAGGGCATATAAGTCGAGTCGTTAATAGCGCGGACAAGACCACAATGCTATACTTGCATACGAGCTTTGGTGTGATATGCGACGAGAAAGGATCGAATTAAATATTAGAAATAATTTTTTGTTACCTTAATTTTAGAATGTAAATTAGAGATAAATTAAATAAGTATATGTACAGTTGAATGTATAAAAAATGACACTTTACATACGAGACAAATAATAAAATTAACCGGGGACGAATTAAAGATTACGAAGAAAGTTTTAACTTTTAACATTAGGTATATATCTATACTGAATTCTGTTCACCAATTTGTATCAAACAAAGAACCAACCTAACCAATTTACTAGGGCCACTGAAAGACATTTCTATTACATTTGATTTAGATAAATTAATAGCAAATCTCTCCTAAAATTAAATACCTATTATAAACAAAACCATATAATTCTCAAATGCATCCACTATCGAAGCACATTATATGCAACATCAACATAGTGTTAATACGTCGTCGTAAATAGAGCAGTGTCACGCACAGTGTCCGAGACACGCGGCTCTGATTCAAAGCTCTTTCATTGTGTGTACCTACTACCTATTGCAAATATTTTACTTTAAAGCGATCTTGAGTGGCCAATTCAGATACTTCACAATGGCGTAAACTTTGGAGTTGTTATACAAATCGTCTTTATTGTGTAAATTGACATAAAAATGTAAATGATTCCTTTAATTTTCATGATTATATGACATTCACGTTGCATAATAGGACTGACGCTGATGATTTGATTTTAAAGAAAATATGTGTATTATTTTTATTATGCATTTAAAATTATTGAGTCGCATATTTTATTAAAATATTTTGTCACCCTCACTATTTAACAATCAATAAATCTAGACTACCACTTTGCTAGTTTTACGTGAAAATTTTATAACAATGCATTTATCACGAAATAATCTATGCCTTACTTGTATCTACCCTAAAAACGGTAGTGTTAAAACGAAATACCTACAAGTGAAGCCGTGGGCGTTGTGCTAGCTAATAAATAGACAGTAGCCGGGTGGTACTGCCATACGGGACCACCCTGCTGCTTATTATTGTAGACAATATGTGGTACATACTGTTTGAATTATACGCACTTATTGCATTAATTGATTATTTTTCACACCTGTATCTTGTGAGCAATATCTAAAAATATATCGTGTTTTATAAGCAAGAGATATAAGTATAAGTTGAATTCTTGATGCGTGGTTGAAAAAAAGTTTCTTAGGAGAAATGATTTAATAAATTGACGGTTTTATAATAATATTGTGATAATATACAAAGGAAAAGAGTGGGATGTGAATAAGATTTGAATGACACGATCCGGATCAATTTATATAGGACTTAATCCTGAGAACGATCAGAAAGATTGAACGCCTCTTGTCAAGTCAAGAAGTAACACCTTACCAAGGCTTTTAACTTATTTCCTAGCTCATCACCTAGATAAACTGCTAATAGACAAAACAACCAACCTCCCAACAAACATGCGATTCACCTATTTATTATTTTCATAACGTAAAACGAAGCTAGATAAGCGGCGCGTGCACATAAAACATTTTCTCGTAAGAATAAAGGCATGTACAGACGCGGCGAGTACAAACCACGCGGCGTCTTTGCGACAATCGCCGGATCGCACGCGAGCGAGATAAAGTGCCGCGATAATATCGTTTTCACTGCCCTCTTGGTGAACGGGTGCCTTTATCTGCCGTTCGGCTGGGAACACGCGCGGGACGGATTTGTGGCTCCGTGCGTCGTTGGAACACTCATAATTAAATTATAATGGGCTTTTCTAATCCTTAAATTAGCCTTTCTTTTGAATGAGCTTACTTGTTTCAAGAATAAAGAGGAGCGAAACTAAAGACGATAGCAAAGTTCTCTTATTGATTGTACTAATATAAGAATGTAGAAGTAATTCATAATAAACAATTATTTTAATTGTAAATTATGTTTTGGGGTTTGTCACACTCACACACCGGTCAATAGAAAAAGCTGATATTGCATATACCTAGGTTCAACGACGAATATTTCCGTAGTTAGATTAGTCATTGATATAACCATACTTTGAATGAATGAATGAATACTTTATTGCACACACCAGTTGAAAGAAATAACATAAAATAAGATACAAACAAATTGCACAATGGGTGACCTTATGGCTACAGAGCCATCTCTTCCAGGTGACCCAACCAAGGAAAACAATAATAAATTACGAATACAAGTAGGCGGTGTATACTAAAAATGAAGCAATGATAAAATAAGTATAAATTAATAATATAAATTACTAGAAAAACAAAAGTAGGGTCAACCGGGGCAAATGCAACTATGGGGCTATGGCAACTAGTTATCATAACTAATTTATTAGAGTTGTTGTAATATATCGCCACCTATGATTCAATAACTCAACGACTAATAAATCTTACAAGTAATAGATGGTGCCACTACGATGAAAACTATTTGATTGATAGGCCATTTTGTCAAACCGCTATTTTGAAGTTGGTGTGCGTAAAAACAGGTGTCGAGTTTTACAGACAAAATAATTGTTTAGGAGTGATTTTTTGCAGGTGTTTTTGATTGGACACGATTATCACAAGCCGTTAAGCATATTTCATTTATATTTTTAATGCGTTAGTTGACTCTATTTTGTGTTATTGATGCAGTTACAATTGCCTCATGAAAATTTCACTGTGGGGTTATTGCAACTGTGAGGTTAGTTACAATAGCCCCTTATATTTTTGTATGAAACTAAAAACACTAGTGATGTGACAGTGTCGATATTTTTATTATGTATCCTTCTTGGTAGTCAAAATATACTTTCTTTATGATTAATTAAAGAAGAACCATCGATTATTTCTTCGATATTATACCCAGAGACGGGTTCATAAGTAAAATTAAAATTAGATAAAGCGTGGTTAAAGACTATAAGTAACTAAAAACGATAGGTAGGATAGTTCTGTGATTGTTCAAGTAATTTTTAGTTAACGGTTGATTAACTAATAAACGTATTTTGTTTGGTTTACGTTTTTAACAATATTTAACACAAAGAATATTATTTGTTCTGACCAAAAACTAAAATTGACTTAGTAGGTAGTACACTGTAATTTTTTTTTGTTGCGATTTAAAGTGGTAAATCAAAGTAGGTACATGAGATTTTCCTCTAAATAATGCGGCGCCATCTACGATCGCAACGTTATTGTATAGATAACGTTATTGTATATATATATAGAATAATAAAAATATATCGATGAATAAGTTTTTTGCATTCCCCACACTAATTCTCTAACAAATAGTTGCATTTGCCCCACATTTAGAAAAATAAGATTTTTCCTGAAAACTCGTCCTTGCTACACGGTAATCCAGTTCAAAATCCTATGAATAACATGAAATCTCATAAATATATTCTATATTCGTTGTTTTATATGAAATAGAAGAAGAGCTATGGCAGTTAGTTGCATTTACCCCCGACTAGGGGTTAATGTAACTTTTTCTACCAATTTTAGGAAATATTCTCACTACCAGTTATTTATAAGACTACTGTATTGCTTGATTGGTTTAAAATAATCTTGAATAAATACAAAAAACAATAAATGGGACAAATAAATGACCAAATATAAAAGGAGATAACTGCAACCGATCAAACTTGAAACTTGTTATTTTTTAGTTGCATTTGCCCCGGTTGACCCTATAAATAATATACAATATGTAATAAATAATTAAATGCATATAGATAAGGGAAAAATTATTAAAGTCATCATTTGGCCACTAAGGAGATGTAGTGATCAAAAAGCATGTTTTTGAAAGCATCGATGGATCTCGCTTTGCGTATGGCTATTGGTAAGTCATTCCATAGTCGAATAGCCTTCACTGTAAATGAGGAATTGTAGAATTTAGTTTTGTGTACAGGTACATTAATGAGATAAGTGTTATTCGATCTCAGATTTAACCTGTGATTACTAGAGTACTCAAAGTTATTTTTTAAATAGAGTGGGGTTCTGGGATCGAATAATATTCCGTACAACAAATGTAGCACATGAGCATCCCGGCGATATCTGATAGGTAGCCATTTCAGCCTGCGACGATAAGCAGAGACATGGTCATACTTACGCAAACCAAAGATAAAGCGGATGCACAAGTTCTGAAATCGCTCAAGCTTATCGAGCTGGATCTCAGTAAGGTCACAGAAACTGACGTCAGCGTAGTCGAGAATGGGAAGAAGGAGTGTTTGCGCCAACAAAATTTTGGTCGGAATCGGAAGAAAGTTTCGTAATCGCTTAAGGGAGTGGGATGCTGCAAATAACCTTTTACTGAGATGTTTCATTTGATCATGCCAGGAAAGTGTAGTCTAAATGGACACCAAGATTTTTGACAGACAGACTGAATGGAATCTTAGTGTTGTCGACATAAATTGATGGCAAATTTTCCCACACAATTTTAGACACAAACTGCGGACTTCCAATAATAATAGTTTGCGTTTTGTGGGGATTAATTTTAAGGCCGTACAGCTTGCTCCATCTAACAATAAAATCGAGATCAGTATTTGTTGAGTTAATGGCTGCAGGCAAATCAGGCAAAGGAGAATGCGTATAAATCTGAAGATCATCAGCATACATGTGGATGTCGTTAAGATCAGAAGAGGACTTACCTAATTACAATTAAAATTATGAATTAATAATTATTATTATAGGTTTAGTTATGTAATTTGAGTGTATTTTTATTATATCTACTGATAAATTTATTTATTGTTTTTTTAACCCTCAAAATCAATCCAACTTATTACATCTCTGATGCAAAGGAAATAAAAAATTGTAGCATTATAAACAGCGAATGCATCCATCGGTAAGCTGGCCATCTGAGTCAATGCAAGTCCGTAGACCTACCTCCAAAATATAATTAACAAGTTACAATCGCCGTTCAAACTACCACGCTCCAGACACCAATTTAAAAGATAACAAAAGTGAAATACCCAGTCGTCACAAAGAATACAAGGCAAAGGATGTGTGCCCGGAAGACGGCGGTCAATATTTGTGGAGCGGCCGACTGTTACCTTTCTGATAAGTGACCTTGTGTTTGCGTAGTATATGACTTGGCATTGTTCAATGTAATTCTCGTTAAAAGCCATGCATTGGTTACATGGAGATGGTCATAGGTGAAGGTGATAAAATGCTAAGATTGAGGATTATTACTAATCAATACATAATTATATTATAAAAAGTCTTCCTTGTCTATCTATCTGTATTCACCAATGGTTAGTGTGGTTCTCCAGGAATTTAATAAGTTTAACACTACGCCAGTGGAGCCACGGGAAGAATAGTTGTTTTTATTTTATTGATTGACAAGTAAATTCGTATAAATCTGCTTCAAAACTATATTGAAACCAACATGTTTATGTAAAGTGTTTTAGTTTCATTTTCATTTCGTTACGAATTGCTTAAAGAATATCAGGATTTGATTCTCGACCATAAAACTTAAAACTAATCAGCTTGAATACACCTACACGTTAGTATGAAACAAAGGCATCTTAAAAAATTAGCGCCTACTTCTTATATTGCCTTTAGATACGTATCTTCCGAGTTAAACACTTATAATAATTGCGACAGTGCAAGCGCCAAGCAAACATTCAGTAGTCCTGCCGGGACAAAACTGTTTGATACCATCTCGATCCATTGTAGTATTATATCGGATTCATCTCGCATGATCGCTTTGCTCTGTTTGTATCATACAAACGATGATTCATATCGTGATCGTAGACACGATAATTATATTCGTAGAAATCTCTTTTAAATGCGCTGTAGTTATCCTCGAGCCTTTACTAGATACTAGAGCCGCTGGTCTATATACCTTTAGAACGTTTAACGTTTTTATACCCTGGTTTTGAATAGAAGATTCTTCGTCAAACGAGACGTAAATTATGTTGATGACGATTCATGTTATTTTACGAAAATCTATTTTATTGTGAAGTAACGATAGCATCTCACCGAAATAAGCCTTTAGATTTTTCTTATGATCTTTTTAATAGCCAATCTTAGAACAAGGCATTACATGTTATAAATAAATAAATAAAAAAAACTTAGAGTGACTATGTAGTCAGTGTAGAACTATGTAGTTCAAATAATAATAGGCCAATGTCGTCTAATATATTGAAAATCAATACTATCATGTACAAACTAAGCGCGCTTTACTGTTAGATCCCTGAACAAAGACAGCCCATGTTACTCGTGAAAAGATTCAAGATTTGGATTGATTCGTAGCAAACGAACAAGACCATCCAATCTTTCCCTATAAACCATTACTTTAAATTAAAACATTAAACCATTTCTAGCAGGTAACTACGTCCGGTACACAACTCACAGTACCTACCTACTACGTATTTAACTCATGCATCCAAGGTAAAACATGTGACAGCAATTACCTTATATCATTCAAATTAAACAATGTTCTGAGCAAATTCAAATCACGAAGCGAGTTTTTTCGACATTGTTAACTCGGCGCGTAGGTGACGCGTGGGTGTGTGCAAAAGGTACAAGTTTTAAATTACTGTTTTTGTGATAAATCAAAGAACCGCCTCTGAATGGACACCTTGGTTCAAATACATTGTCATTAATTAAAAAGATTTGCGTTGTTCGCTGTCTGACATGTGTCTTGTGATGTGATACGAGACTATAGAATGGGTCTTAAATTTGTGCTCATGTTTGTTTACATCAATGACCATTTAAGTTTAGGAAACACAAAGATATATTCTTAGCTAAACAGTCAATATTGGAAAAAAAATTGTTACTTGCCTACTTTTTAATTCATAAAAGCAGCAGACATAGCCGTCTACCTAATTGTTCATTCAAAAAGAGTTTTATGTACATCGTAATTCAAAGCCTCGATTAATGTTCCTAATAGTCGTCCTTACTTATAAATACTGTAAATCACCTTCGTTAGAATGAATCACTTTTGTTTTGGTCTGCCTAAATTATTGATAGAAGGCAAGTTTTCATATATAAACGTGATCGCCAATATGCCAATTTAACCGAGGTAATAAAATATAATGAGAACCTTTTATTTTTTGTGTCATATGATTAGGATTGGCTAAGAAGTTTAGTATTAAATTAGCATTGAAAAAAATTAGTAGTCTATAATTATAAATGTATTTATCAAAAGTTCATTCAGTTCTGTCTTTGTTAAATTATTTTCTTAGAATTTATTTTATTTATTTACATCTAATTTGCTAATACACGTGTAACAACAAAAGGAGAGTCTAGTTAAGGGCCACCTTACACAAAAGTAATAAATAATGTCATATTAGAGCCGACGATATAGCGGCGTGGGTTGGCTAAGTGAATAGGGACACAGCTGGATTTTATATATTTAAAATTTACGTGTATTCTTTCGTTCAATGAGGATGAACTATATTTTGCCATTCTGAATATAAATTAATACCTAAGCAGACAACTGATATTTTTCACACCACTTTCCTGTAGGCTGTAACCTATTTAACATACACTATTTCCTAAGGTAGCCATCAATTGAGACTCTTCTTTGTTAATATTGAAATTACAAAAGTATTAATATTAACTTTATCAATAAAAATTTAATAAGAAAATTGTATTGTCCTTCAATACACCCTTGTATCAATGATATAGATAGGCACAGAAACAATGATTTTGTAACTTTTAAGGAAAAGTGGACAGAACAGGAGCCAATAAAAAATTAAGTATGCCAAGTCTTGTTTGTCTGAAAATCAAAATATTGAATTTTCGGTACAATATCAAAATAATTTCAACTTATATCTCCGACTTCCTGCAATCTCTCTGACGTTTCGATAAACAACGCATTCGATTGGTTCCCTGGCTTATCGATAATTGCAAACACACACAATAACCTTATAACTGTGGGCGGAGCATGGGAAAACGGACTTAGTTATTGAATCTTTACGAACATTGTATTTTAATTTATAGGCTAGTGCGTTTAGATCCATGATTATTCTTGCTTTGTTGTAAAATCTAACCGAGTCAAAAAAAGATTATTATAATAGACTTTTGCCTATAAAACTATGTATTTTAAATTTAAAATGTATGCATAACAAAGGATTGTTACTTAATCATAAGTCATAACATAGACGTAGGTCGATACCTCATCATAAAAATATTGTGTAAACTACCTAAATATGTAATAACACCATTTTTATGTATACAAGTGTCAAGTGTGTCTGTAAAATTTAATCATTAGGAACAACATCTAGAATAACATGTACATTTCATCATTCTATCAATCTATCCATTTCAAAAGTTTTAAACGGCTATCGCCTATCAATATGGTCCGGGAGCCAGCAGCAGATTTTATGACCAAGTTCCTCTCAAGCGGTAATTAGTAAAATGCATCAAAGTATAGTATTATGAAGCCTCGTGAACGTCAGCTGGAGCTCGGTTGGGGGGAAGAGCGGTTGTAGCCTCCCGTATCAGCTGACGGTTTTTCCACCAAGATACAGCCAGCTGACATATATATTTATCCACAGTTACATATAAGCTATCATCAGGTAAATTTTTGTTTGAGAGGAAATAACGGAAAATAAATTTTTCTTTAAATTTAACTTTCATGTTCGAGACACCAGCTGACGTATAATACACCATGTTGTAACCAGCTGACTATTTTTTTTCGTTGAGATATTGGGTTAGCTACAATTTGACAAAATTTTAGCTGAGAGGAAATGAATGAATGAATGTATTTTTTTTCCTATGTGCGTGGGAGGCTACAACCGCTCACCCCCCCAACCGAGCGCCAGCTGACGTTCACGAGGCTTTATAATACTATACTCTCATGCGTCTGACGAATTATCTCTTGAGAGGAAATAATGAACCAAATTTGCACCTGGCTCCCTAACCAATAGGACCACACGCTTCACCCTCAAACAAACTGCATCCAACAAGCTTTAATTGTTTTATGTGAAAAGGATGGTTTGTCGACGTTTAGCACTTAGCTACTGACTTAATTTGTTAACACGTCTAGCGTGAACTCTTAACACCGGTAGTCAATATATTTTTAACAATTGACTGTAATACGACAAACAAAAAGTAATGGTTTTCTTTCTGGCTTTTATATGTCTTATTTTTGTCCATGTTTTATATTATTGATAATTGCACAAAATATATAAACGATATTTGAGAAAGCTTTTATTTTAATCAAGCTTTAAGAATTAGGTTGGATATGTTATGGACACGCTAATTTTTACAAATAAATACTTTATTGATCCATTAGCATTTTTTTCACTCGGTGAAGTTTCATTTCCTAGTATGAATCTCAAAGACTCTGCAAATAATGACAGTAAGTAAACTCGTTCAATGATGATTGAAAAGTAAAGTCTGCGCAAAAAATTCCCAAATTTTCCCCTCACCGTTCAATCTCACTGATTTACGTACAGCTTCCTATCACCCGAAACCCCATATTAAAAACGCGTCAGTTTCAATAACCATATAATGTTACTACCACGTTAAATCAATGTGGTTTTATGTTTATTGATTTTGATTATCATGCGCATAAATTGCTTTTACGAGAATTGAAAAATTAACCAAAGTTTTCTTGAAAAACACCGGACAATGGGCGATTTCGATGTGGGTATGATTGACACACTTTACGTAACGTAGCATCAATATAATTTATAAAAGATTATCATAATATTTTAATACATGGCAACGAAAACATCGTAGCCTATAATAATGTATTATTTTATACACAAAAAAAAAACTGTATGAATACAAAAGTTTTTACTCACACTACAGTGTTCACGACTTTCTTTTTTCACTGTAAAGGTGCAACTGGGCTTCTTTCCTGGCTTTCTTCTTTTGTTCATTGGAACAGTGTAAAGTGTACAAAGCTGCACTGTAACCAACTTCGTAAGCCTTAACTCAACGATTTTATCTAAAACTTAGCGCTGTCATGGTTTTCATTTAGACTCAAAATGAAAACCATAACAACACTCCTAAACTATCCTTGACCGGTGAGTCAGCGGCGCCGGCGCAAGGGCAGGACGCGCTGATGATATATCGCTTAAGTAATACCGCGATCCCAAATATCAAGTGTTTTGGGTCAAAGACGACGTGTCACTTACGCGTCACAGACTTTTTATTGCACTTTGACCAGATTAAACACGGTTGTAACTTGTAATGTTCGATGAATTATCTACAAGTTAATTTTTGATTCTAATAAGATTTCCTTTTAATGATGTCATTAAATCTGATGAGCTTCTGGTTTCGTAGTTTCCGCTTAAATGCAATGTTTAATTTTATAAACTAAAACTCAAACTCATACATTTATTCCTTCAACTAGTCTTCTTTATAAGCACTTTTGCCTTATTTATGATTCAAACAAGAAGAATGTATAGAATAGCAAAATTAATAACAATTTGGATCATCTATGCTGTTAATAAATAATTAATTAAAATATTTGTACAAAGAAAACATAAATATCACGTGCAAAATATAAAAACACCACTGTACACAGTATCGTAATTACGTAATCGTTTTAATAAAAGCTATCACAAAGAACTTCTTCATACGTGATCAATATGTAAATACTATGAGTCAAATCTGAGTTACATCGGAATCGAATTACATACCTTCCGATACATGTACAAGGCTATCGTGGTAGCCATATTATCGATTACTGCTACATCTTTAATTAAAATTGATAAACAAATCTCTTTAGAGAAACTGATTTTTTAAACCTTTATCAGAAGTAAAGTTATATTATGGCATACTCTTCACGTTAAAAGGTAAAAACTATAAACACAAGACAAATAAGTATATTTCCATGTTTTAGACTTTAGCTGATCGTTCTTGTTCACATTCATTCCTCAAAATACCATTTTGATTTAAACAAATAAAACTGTAAGTTGCTTTCTTCTACAACAAATAATACATCTATTCGGATTGGTTCCCAATAAAATAGATCTACTTCTTTTTAAGTTACCATATCCCTAAGACTCTATGAGAGGAAACCGTTACGTGATTTATTCAAGATTCTAAGAAACATATAAATATAATTCACACATCGATCTTTCTTCAGGAAAACATGTCATGGTACAAAAAGGTGTCTATATTTGGATGGTACCAGCATTATATTAAATTAATACGGTCTCTGAAATACACACCAATTAAACCCTTAATGATAGCACCCCGCAGAGCACACGCTTCATGACGATCACAAATTGTCTTTAATATATTTTATTCGGCTTTTTCTTGCATTAAGTTCATTTGGAGCCGTGTCTATTTAATTTATATATGTCAACTTCATATCACTTTAAAAGATTAAAGCTAAGGCCTGAGGTAGCGTCTCTAAGAAATTGTGCAACTGAATATCGTTATCATATGAATTAGTAAACAGGCCATTTAGGAATCAAGTCCCTGAAATTAAACGTAGTCACTAAATTAGGTCATTTTACAGATCTACGATTCCTTACGCATCTATTACGACTGAGAATTTCGAACTTTGTATTACATATCTCTATATTTCTTACGGTATTACGATTGTTTATATAATTATTTTTTTTCTATCTAAAACTTATCCAGCAATATAAAATACCTAGCAATCGCAGCATAAGAAAATAATCACAATTCAATTCTTATTTTAATTCACTGATTAAATCGTATAATTAATTTTAAACATAGTATTCCTATCAGGTATCTTTGTTTCCGCGATCTTTGAAATTTTCTTGATGTTTATGGTAAAACAGGCACACTTATTTATTTTATAGCAAGTGATCTTCAAGAACATCCGTAAAACAAGATAAATTATTATTCCCTTTTTTAAATAAAACATCTAATAATAACTAATAGGCAACATTATTTTATAAAATTCCCTTTTCCGAAAATACTCCTTAGTGGTCATATAGATTTCTACATCACCTACTTTTTTGTATTAAGTAATTACCTGGTTAGGTCTATGAAAAAAATTAAAAAGCTAATATTTAAATACAGTTTACTTCGTTGGAATCGTAAATTTAAATATTAAATCAATTAACTTTAATCCAACACGTGTAAAACTGTATTGCATTTCAATTAACTTTTTTTGTTATTTAAGAAAATCGATCTTTTGTAATTTATGTTAACTGCATTTTATGGGTCGAATCAAAGGCAATCTCATAAATGGTTTATGAGTAATACAATTATAATGTAAAAATGTTAATAACAAACTAATTTACAAAGTTACATTAGAATATCGCACCTGATACAGAAGAATTAAATTCAAAGTAATTATTGCAAATAGATGTACTATTAATTGTTATTCTTATAACTGAGAAACAAAAAAGCTGCAACAAAGGTTCCAGTCATTATACAAATTTTTCTTATTGAATTGATCGACTATTATAATAATAATGTATGATTAGGACGCACCTAATCAACTTTTTATACTAGATAAATAGCACTGTTAATTATTAATTGGATTGCATGCTTATCAGCTTCTATTTCTGTTGGCTTCATTTATTTCTTGATATTTTTATAAGTAAATATAATCATTAATTAATATAATTGAGCTTATTGATTCATTTGTAGTTAAATTACTACAAAAGCGAGTATAAAATCTCAGAAAAACCGCCTAACGTGACATATTTACAATGTTAAATCGAGTCGGCATTATGTAAATATTCAGAGATTTCTTCATCGCCAGTATGCTATATTATATGTAAACGGTTCCTCCGAAAGACGATTCAGTGGAAATATTTTTAACGGACCTTTTTATCATTGGAACAAACAATGAGCGCTGAGGCGGGCAAACGATGCAATTAAACAGTTTGTGCCATTTCATTTAGCCTCAAAATACTTATTGATATTCGTTATGGCCTTTGCATATTTATGCCGGAGTGCTTACCTTAAAAATTTCGATTTATTATCGTCCCTGTAAAAAGAGATCACATTTTATTCCCGCCGAGGTATTCGCGTGTAGTTTTTCGATATCGTTATTTCGTATTTGCGTACAAATTGCCTACTTTTAAATACTCGGAAGATCATATCGCGGACGGTTTATAAAATTGATTGCTTATTTAAGTCTCTCGCGATATATTAGCCCTGTTATAGAAGGTACTTATTTATAGAACTCCCACGTAAAGCTTCGTAATTTTGGACTTATTCTTTTTTCGATTTGTTAAACGTGATATAAATTTCTCCTGAAATACATATAAAAAATTTTTCCTTTAGCATACGTAATGTACAAGTCAAAAGAATCGATATTTATTGAGGTTCAAGTTACGAATACAAGTCTAAACGTACAATTTGTATAGGAATATGTCTTTATATAAAAATCTGTATAGTCAATTTATATTTGTACGATGACTATGTTCCAATAAATAATTTATGATCCACGATAAAAATTAAAAACGGTTAGCACGTTTATCGTTATTATGCCATTACATAACTCACCAACAGTTAACCTAAAAAATCTTATTAAAACTGCATCTTTTTACCAGGTAATCTCGAGATTGGAGAGCGCCAAAGAAAATTCCCTCACAAAGTAATCTTTGACATCTTTGCCGAGTAATAAGTCTCATTAGCGGTTAATTACAGATTCTGCGCAATTTTGCTGTCCACGTTAAGAATTACAACAAAATGCTCAAACCCAAAATATTTTGTGTAAAAACAATTAAAATTTAAAATTGATTAAAACGCAGCAGTAGGCAGTCTTTAGTTTTATGGCTAGCAATTTTTGCAAGCTGTAGGTATGTTCCTTCGTTGATCTACATATTTTTTATGTTTATTATTTTTTCAAGAACGCTAACACATTCTCTACGGAGACATTCTTAATACATAGCTACATGAATTAAAAATAAGCTAGCTAAAGCTAAATAAGCTGTAGGTATATAAATTAAAGGTGTTTTACTTGCCTAGACTATTTCACAATGCCTCAATGCCTCATCTATATCATTGGTTTGGTTTCCACTATTAAGAAATGCATTATGTAAGCCAAATAAAAAATGCAACGTAATCACGGGCAACTATAATAAAAAGGTCGCAATTATAGTAGTAACATACTCATACCAACAATATGCTATCACGTTTCACGAGTGAGATTGCTTGTGACTCATATCGCAGTCCCTCCTTACTAAAATCCTATAAAAATTGCACATACAAATTCTATATGTACCGAATAATGTTCATAAGGTATGACGTCATCGTCAACTTTAGTAGATACTGGCGTAGATAATACACATAATACATACTTATATCATTACTATACTGTCTGTTCAACTGGTAAGCTAGTTGTAAATGTAAAAAAATAACATGTCTTGGAAGAAGACAGATGTTATGCTTCTGTTATGTGACTCACATTCAAATAGGCCAAAAAGCTCTGAATTTTTGCTAATTTGGCCAAATTCCCACGTAAAAAAAAAAACATGTATTGTATACAATACTCCCCTAGTATTGTAATAAATTAACATTAATCTTATCGCTTCAATTCCAACGCGTAACGAGTACGCTACGAAAATACGGAACCGAAAAATGCATTTTACAATATTGACCAGTGTACAGAGTAACTACATGAGCAGATACGTAATTTAAATTTTTCTTCCAAAAAAGTATTTTAGTTATTATTGGATATATTTTTGAGCTGAATTCACATTTTATCGTCGTAATTTATATTCTACTAGATAGTTTCTCCGAATGGTGACAAATTTTATGCAAAGCGATTCAGCCGTTTATGTATGACTAGATAACATCCAGACCGTTACAAACTTTGTTGTACTTTACAGGAACCTTATTAAAAGCAAATCGATTTTCATTCATTTTTTGTTTTCCAATATGACATTAATGTTTTATTAAAAAAAAAGTTTTTAAAAATATAACTCGAAGAAAATTTGACAAATACATATATTTATCATAATACAAAAGGATTCGTATGTAACATCTGGCTCACTATTTATATACTTTAGTATCTGCATAATGTAGTCTGTGGCAACAGAACTTAATAAGCCTCGCTGTCAAGGGAGAAAGTGCACAGATTTATTTTGCGATGTTCGCGGGCCATCTTTATGTAAGTTTGTGGCTTAATGTAATTTATTTAAGTGCATCACGCTTCGCCACCGGCCGTCATCAACTTAAAAATATATTAAAACTTTTTGAAAAAACTTTTAAATTTTATACTCGTGTTCCACAGAACACTTTAAATTCAAATACATATAATAAATTAAAGCTGCATTTTATTTCTATACTCTTGTAATAGTAAAAATTAATCAAAATATGTAAGTAACTGTATTTCGTTGCAAGTTAATCACTAATGAGGTTTTCGAAAGCGCTGCAGTTTCGATCACATCTAAAATTGTTTATATTCTTTTCAATCTTTACTGGATAAATTTTAAAGCTAGTTCAGCACTAATTAAAATGGAGCGAAGCGAGCGAGCTTTTTGTATTACATATTACTAGCTGAGTACTGACCTAATTATTTTATCAAATAAAAGTTTCCTGGGGTAATCATAAAACCACATTAATCCCTGGTGGAAGATCCATTAGGTCAGAGATTCCATTTACAGGGAGTTATATGTGGAAAATGAATATTAGCTACGCAATAACTAATAAGGCTTTGACCGGATGGATTTTTAGTAATTTTATGTTTAACAGTTATTATGAAACTAAAAATTATTAAAATCCCTCATGCACTTTTTTTACTTAAAAGTGGTGTAGATGACACTAACAAGGCTTTCTTTTATACATGATGTAGAGATATTATTATTATTTTTATATACCTAGATGATGTAGAGATATTATTATTATTTTATATACTATATGTACCAGTATTTTTGTATTAGATATGTTCAAATGTATTAATTAATGATAATTAATAGTTAATAGATACCTACCAAATGAATCAATAATACTAAATGAATGTTATGTGAGCTATGTGCTCCCAATGACGAATACATTTCTAAGACCTGTTATATTGAGAGGACTCTCATATTTCATAGAATAGGCAAATTTCATTTCGATTAATAATTAAATGCAATTTGATACGTCATAAATCGAACGAACGGTGATTAGAAACCTTCCAAATTATTTTATTGAAAATGATTGATTTTTTTACATACCTACTCATATAGGGAAATAATTCTAATTACAATATTACAATGCTCTACATAATTGGCATTTATTCAGAAAAATTCATAATTATACTTCAAAATAAGTTATAAAAATTTTGTTACCCCACATAATTATCTTGTCACACTTTACATTTTCCACAAATATATAAACACACCTACATAATATATGAAGCAAATATATAGCAAGCCATCCACAACCTAAAATTGATCTAGCAATATCGAAGAAAAGTAGGGATCCGAACAGAATTTCAATAAAGGAAGAAAAGATTAAGGATATAAGTGTCCACCGACCTTATTTCCAAATGAAATGGTCCTGTTTTAGTAACCATTTCTGTATAGTTATGCAAACTTTCAAGCTAGAATAATTTGTGCTAAGTGTTGCTCGAATTCCTCAATAATTCATAATATACGAGCGTGAATGTTTGAATTTTAAATGAATTAAAGAGCTTGAAAGAACCAAGAATGTTCGCTTAGAAAATACCGGATGTATCATGTAACAACATTTATTGCTAACGCTATATTATCACACCAATGCCTCAGAGATCGATTAACATTATAGAAAAAGTGTTTTACACTTCGACTGTAACTATTTTATTGATTGATAGTCGGATAGAAAAAATAATGTAAACGAAAAGGTTTAGAACCTCTGCATTTGATAATCGTCATAATCTGATCTATTTTCGTTCTGAGAATAAAATTTGATAGCAATATGAGATTATGATTGATGTCATCTTTATTAATAATAATAATTTATCATTGCAAATATCTACAACTAGCTGACGTGTTGGACTGCAAGATTGCATGGTCTTCTTCTTAAATATTTGTGACATTTAAATATACTTAGATAATAATTTAAAAAGATTGAGAAATTTTCAAAAGAATTTTGCATTATTTTCAACTTTTTCTAGAGTTATTGGCGAACGTGCATGAGGTTCTGAGCGGGATAAATACTACATACAATATGCATATTCTTTAGAACGTGTAAAAATACTGTGCAAATTACAATTAACTATTAAACACGTAGGTATACAATTAAAGAACACAATTATAATTTGGATATAAGATATATAAAATCACCTTTGGACCCATATAAGTAAATCTTTAATTCAGTTGTCACAACCGTAAAGTAGATATTGTTTATAGTAACAGCCATCATTGGTTTCTTATGATTTTACTTTTTCAATGGGCCATTAACTATAAGTGTATGCAATAAATATTTCGTAATATACCTCTGAACCTCGATAACAGAATAATCACTTAATACCCTTAATAAACTTGCCTTTCGATTTGACCACGGTCAGTGATTTATCCAAAAAAACTTCATTTAAAACCATTAAAAATCAATTTCCATCCAGCCTCCGGCTTGGGCATGATTAATTTCTCATACAAATTGAAAAATATATACAATAATATATAAATGCACGTGGCTTTCGCTGTTATAAAGCAGTCATTTTACAGTGAAAAGTTATTCGCAAGAACGCATAAAAGAGATTTAATGTCACCACTTGAAGTATTCAATTTTTTACGGGCTCCCTGAATGAACTTGTAACAAAATGTTTGGAAATCGCAAAAAATATTCGACGTATACATTCATGATTTGATTTATGCTATGAATAATATCTGTTTTATGTGAAATAATCCCAAAATAAAAATAAAAAAAACTTTAAATATTCCAAATTATAGTTAGTATCTATTTAAAATAAAACCTACTTTTTTAAGCAAATACAGACAATATTTCTAGTTTCTAGTTAAGCTAACTTGCGGACATCCTTACGCACCCGATCAAACACGTCGGTATTTTAAAAGGGTTAATCTACTATCTCATTTAATACTCAACCATATTTCATTCACAGTACGGTTTATATTTAAGTAAAGATAGAAACGGAAACGCTATGGCCTCAGTTTGTCTTTTGGTCCGAGTCATGAAATTCTGGTCAAATAAATTTTCATCCCTAGGACAAACTTCTTTATGACTTAAAACACAGTTAAACGATGAGTAATTGCTCTTATTGATATAGAAAAAGAATTAGAAAAATTCTTAATAAATATGCAACATATAATAAAATACTATATCAACACGCATGTACATCCCTTCATTAATCATCCATAATCTATGTGCACACTGCACATGCCTTACTGCAGGAATACAGGCCGCCTGCGAAGGAAAAAAATTTCGTGAAGAAACCTACATGTCGAAAACTCAAAAAACAATATTTGATATCTGCACTTGGTCAACGTTGTTTATTATGGCCTTAAACCTCATAGGAAGCAATGTATTTTGTGTAAAAAGCCTGTCTCCCTGCTCTTAGTAAATTTTAACTTATTAACCGCTAAAGCTTGCAACATGAGCAACATCAGACGCGCCTTTTTCCTATCTCGACTATGCTCCACTTCAAAATCCATCCGGTGCAGGTCATACGAGAAACCTCGGTAACTATTTTAAAACTTTTATAATATACTTTATCCCGCGACTTCGCTCTTATATTTGCACAATATACATGTCACGGTACCTAACATGTAAGTAAATGCATATTATATCATCAATACATAGTATTAACGTACCTATACAAAAACTGAAATAATATAAGAACCATTAGAGTAAAACCTGCAGCGCAATAGTCTAGCTAGAATATGAGGCAAGATGTAAATGCGCGGCGCGGCGTTGCGCGGCACAGTTCTGCAGACGCGACGTTGCCGCGCCACGGCTCTGAGGCAAGTGTGGCAACGCCGCGCCGCGCATTGTCGATAATAATAATCTCCTGCCCGCGCTCCCAAGCGCCTCGCTCCCCGTCCCTCGCCTCAGTAAGAGGCGTATAGTCGAGCCGAACGGGTCACAATATCACAATGGTGAATAAACAAATGTGTTTAGAACTTATTAAACTATTCAAGAGTCACAGATTGCTATGGGACCCTACGAATACACATTTCTATCACAAGGAGTTGAAGGAACAGGCGTGGAAGGATATAAGTTGTAAAATGAAACTACCGGTCAACGAAGTTAAAAAAAAGATCACGAATTTACGCGGTGTACTAAGGAAGGAAAGATATAGATGCCGTGAATTTAACAAATCAGGTAACTTTTTGTTAATCGTCCTCATAAACTATGCGGATGAATATATTATAGCATTCGTTTTCTTCCAATGTGTTTGAATTTTGAGGAATCTAATTGTTTATATTATTGTTTTGCTGGATCCTTTTAAAGTCTTATCATACGGAAACGTTTTAACTTTTAGCCCATGTAATTCTAGCTAGGTACTTCTCTAAGAAATTGAAATCCGTATCTGATTATTAAAATTGAAATATTTTTCTTATTAGCTCGTTAGTTTTAGGGGTAATAATAAATTTTCTTTAGTGCTATAGTTTCCGGATTTCCTTGACATTCAGTTCAAATTAGGTTTTCTGTGAAAGAAGGATGTAATCATGGACGTATAAAAAAAGACGGACGGTATATCGCCTAAACATTGAGTGAAGCCTAGTAATGGCGGCGAAACATCCATGTGTGTGTGCCATGTTGCCATGGCAACAGCTGTCCTGTTGACAATGGCGGCTGTATTTTTTTCTATAAATTTTGCCGTAATAATTTTGGCATTAAAACATAAAAGAAATAACTTGCTTCCCTGTGGAATGTAATCCCTCGTGTTTTGTTATTTAAAATTGTACTGTTGCGACACCATTTAACCACGCAAGACGGCATTTTAAATATTTTTTGTGAAACAGTGACGCAGTTAATCAGTCGGTAGTTCACGACGTAATGGCGGCCGACTAGCTTACTATGGTGAGAGTGTGTGCGTGTTTATTGTCTTTACACGATCGCTAGCTTACTATGGTGGCTTCACGTTGTTTGTTCGTAATACGGCGTCCGTCTTTTTTTATACGTCCATGGATGTAATATAAAATTCTGCTCTAAGGTTTAAAAAGGGTTTAAAATACCAGTTTATAATTAAATTCTACGGACGTTTCCTAATTCATTTGGCAATGAAATTTTCAAAACACTAAAACTCCTGATATTATTTTAGGCTTATTAAGGGATGTGATTTGTTTTCACCCATGACAACCGACATGAAAAATTATTGTACTTTTACTGTGCATTATTTATCTAAGAGCTCTTGGATAAATAATGTATTATTATAAATTGGAATCTTAATTAACAATCTGTTTTATTTCTAGAAGGTTTTAGACCCTATTTCTTTTAACCATCGAATACAAAAAATTGTATTTTTGTGGAATCCGGGGGTTCATTGTGTCGTTATTTTTATTGGTTCATGACTTTTTAAGTTTATAATTAACTAATTCATTTGAACGATAAAAAAATAAAGTCATTAAGTATACATGGTAGATAGAAAATTAAAAAGACGTTTTGCATAGGCAAAGTTATAGTCCCTATTACAAGAAAACTAATAGATCATTAATTTAAAAAAATTTTACTTTTTCAGATGGTGTACCATATGAATCCAAATGGTTTGCATTCAAACATCTATCTTTTCTAGAAGACATAAGATATCATCTACCAATGGACAAAAAAAACGAACCTTCTTCGACAGCAACCTTAAAAGTAGGTAATTAAAAATTATTAAAAAACTAATCTAGGTATATTAATATTTAATACATCATATAAATAAGCCCCGCCACCGTCATTGTGCATGTTATTTTTATTTCCTCGTGTTTTGTTTGCTGTAACTGCAATAAAATGTAAAATAATAAATGACAACATTTTCTTTCTATAGAATTATAAAGAAACAGAGTATAATTTAAAATTGTCTACTATTTAAAAGTTTAAAATTAAATTATAATTCTCTCAAGGGATAGGTTAATTGGTAACCTATCCTCTCAATAATAATACTCGGAATAGATGATCATGACAACATTAAATACGTTTATACCATGAAAACAATTCAACAGGTGGGGAAAACAGAACCTGAATCAGACTCCAATACAGAAAATGAAAAAGAAGAAGAAGAAGCTGCTAACAACTGTGAAAGTGACATGCCTCTCGCCTCAGCCACAGTATGGATGCAAGGACATGAAACTCCAGAAGAACCACAGCAAACCACCACACGAAAACGCAAGACAGTAAGGAAAGTCATTAGACGAGCGAAGAAACTAAAAAGTGAAGAGTATTTTTACAAACCAGATAATACTTATGATGCATTCGGTAGATTAGTAGCTAGTGAATTAAGAAAATATGATAATCACACTCTCGCATACGTCAAGAAGGCCATCATGGATATTATATTTCAAGCTGATACGGGCAGTCTTCCTGCAGTCTCAATTGAATATAGCAATGAATATTAGGATAATAATATAGATCAAATTATTATGTATGTACATATGTGGTATATTAAACCGAATACAAGTCTGATAAGGTGTTTTATTATTATTTGGACAGAAATTCAAAGAAATTGCTTAAAATAGCTTTGTAATTTAGTAAAAGTTTATTTTGTTCTTGATATTATGATTCTGATTTGAATTTTTCTAAAAATATTGTGAAGTATTTGAATGAGCACAAATATTTGTATATTAGAAGGGGAAGGGAATTGGGTAGGCTTAATATAATTGTAGTCTAAATAATCATACTTGGGATCGATTTGATTTGTAGCACTACTAACACATGCTCAGCAAAAAAAGACAATCAATTATCAATAGCAAGACCGATTCCGTTCAACGATAACACTATCGAACATTTAGTCACATTCTACTAAATATTATATTATGTAGGTATGTAATGTAACATGTACCTATAATAAATTGCAGACATTTAGCAATATTTCGCTTCCTTATCGATGTTTGCGCCGAACAAAAGAGCGCAAAATTACAATCCGCAAACAAGTTCATCCGTCAGTCACTCGGTACTGCTTGACAACGCACGGCACTCGGTTTTGCATGAATTTTAATGCATCGCTGACAACATAAAAGCATCATAAAGAACGTGGAAATACGACCCCATAGTATCGTCCTACTGATTTAAAAAAAATGGTGCCAATTTACGAGCTGTTTCAGAAGTCAGTGTTGTTTGAAACGAGGTAAAAACTTACACGTTTTTTCGACGTAGGTAGTTGTTGTTTGTTAAGTTATAGTTCGTCCACAAAGCTCGCTTGTTTTTAAAATGTTTGACACATGAGCCACAATATACGACTTTCTAGTGGAAGCAACTTTTTGTGCGCCCTACTCGACAATGAAAATTATTTGTTTCATATTTTTGTTATTATCTCTTTCGACTTTTTTGGGACCGTTTTAATATAGAAAGTTTATTTCAAAAATACACAGTAAGCGAATATTTCAAATAAATTTCACAATACGCAATAATCAAATTAAAATAATTTGGAAAATCCAAAAGTGCACGCCTCATAATTTTTTTTTAATAAATATTTATTAATTATTATTTTTGTTTATTTAATAACAATTAAACCACATCGAATCAGACCCTGAAAAATGAAAGGGTTCTATTCCTGAGCATACTCAAGCGTAAGAGAAAAAAAAAGACTCGATTAGTAAAGTATTTCGGTCGCTATCGTGTTAACAAGAAAAAGGATCCGCACATACAGACACACGGACGTCCAAGACAGAACTTTTTTAAACTGTTTTTTAACTAGTTTAAATAACAAAAATGACATCAAAAATATCATGAACGTTAAAAATAGTGTTTTTTCTTAATATGTGTGTGTATGTATTATCTTACAAGTGCAATGTATGATACATAAAGACATTTTAAGTTTGAAAAATCAGATGTTTTGCGCGAAGTGACAGTAGTACCCACCTCAACGCTTCGCTTATGAGGCGTGCAATATAGTATTGTTATCGTATCTTTGTCGAAGATCCCGTGTAAGTGTATTTAGAAGCTAGTAATGTTGAACATGCTAAGCACAACAAAGTGCTATTGAATAGAACGCGCCGTTATTCTAACATATAATTACTTTATTGAGTCGTAACAATAATTGAGACATAAATTACTATATTTTCAACACTCCGTCCGTGCTATGATCTTAGATAAACACACTGGGGAAAGGAGATAGATATATCGACTCATTATTAATTGGAAAGAGATAAATTCATTTACCGGTTATCTGTTTAAATCGACAAAACAATTAGCAGTTTTAAATCGTCATAAATCTTTTATCGATACAAGCGAAATTATGCTTTGTTGCTTTTCATTTAGAGTTATATTCGTTAATTGAAAAGGTGTAGAGAGAAATCTAGGAACAGATTGAAAGACTGAGTAATAGACGTAAATGCGCGTGCGCATAGATTTGAAAGATAGTGTAGTGTCGGTGTTAATTTTATAACTATTATGCAGGATATTTTAAAACAAGATAAACTATTAACAACTTATATAATTTTGCATAAACTTTATTGATCATTGTTTCATGTTAAACAAATAGAAGATATTAATGAGACCTCGTCTTAAATTTGAGAAATCAAATAGATGTTTTGTATTAATACTCGCATGCGTAATATATTTTTAATGCGTATCCCCGTGTAAATAGATACAAAAAAATGGTTACGCTAAATACCACATCGACAGTACAAGCCCCATCTTCACTCGACACTTCCTACCATTTGTTCTATCAATCACTGGCTCTCATAATAAAAACTTGTCGTCATATTATAACGGATGTAACACCACATGTCACTGATTTTAGCACTCTCGCGCAATTCTATCAAAACTAAGATACCGGATACATTATATTATACTTGTTATAATAATTGCAAAATATTCGCGAAAGATTTACGCAGTACCATCAAGTAGACGTCATTTATCACGATATTTAGAGCCATGTGATCCCTATTTGGGATCGTGTTTTTTTTTTCTTTATTGCTATCTCGGTCTAGTGTATAGGGGCATCTCTGTCTAATGACGTCACACAACGGTGCAACCGCGCGGTCTAGACTTCAACGGTTAAATGCATTTCTGGAAAATTTATAGCAATGTTTTCTTAATACGTTGTACAATATTTTCTATCCCACATTCGATTTGGAAAAAGTCGACGCTGCAATGTAACTTCAAAACATCTTGTATAATTTATTGTTTCACTATGTAGGTCTAATGTGCGTTATTGTATTCATTTGTTAGTGGCCATTATTATTCTACTTCATGACAAAGGGTAGATCATTAAACGGTCATTACATTCACGTAAATTTTTTACATACAGTTTTAAAATATGTATACGTAATTAATAAAATTTGTTTGTAGTAGGTACTGTTACCTTATTCATTAATTAAATCAACAGATCTTATTACGAAATAAAGATAATACATAATTGCGATGTCCTTATACTCGATCGATATAAAGTAAATGGACAACTGACAAGCGATCGAATTTATGAATTAATTGTTAATTACATAATTCGGTCATTTTGGCGCTACCGAATTTGTTAAAAAAACGCCTTCAAATAACTGAGAGACAATTATAATTATTTAAGGATAACCGCTTGTCAATGTCGAATTCTTTTAAATAAAACTGAACTAGTATTTTGCCAATTAATTTCAATTTATGAAACCAGAGTAATGTTAACACGATACTTAATCACATTGAGGTTAAATTTAAGTCAACTTTTAATTAGGCCTAGCATACTTCAAAAAAAGTTTCATTCTTTAATACGTAACCCAAGTTGTTCTTAAATAATTTGAGGGAACATTAACATTCCGCATATAAGCCATATTTGTCAAAAAATATTTTGTTAAAACCGTTACTTACTAAACGATACCACTCTTATCTATCTTTTACAGTCAGAAAAAGGTTTTCACGCAAAAATTACACGAAGGTGGGCAAAGTTTCCGGAAACCCATCTACCATCTCATAAGGCACGGAACGGGACTATCCAGTCTCGAAATCTTCGAGGGCATCATTCGAATTTAAATTTTTCATGATATTGAGCTTTATAAGCGCATCATGTGTCTGATAACTCTGATTAATACCTGAGATGGATCTCTGACGGACTGGTTGCAACGGTACTTACACGGTGACTTACGAAATTGCTTTTCCAGCTTTGGATTATTGCACTCCGCGATTTAACGCTTTTAATTTCATATATATGTAAATGTGTGTTAAAATAAATAACAATAGCACATGGTTATGGTTAAAATTCCATAGTGTGAACGAAAATGTAGAAATTAAAATAAAATTGTAAGTATTAAACATTCTAATGTTTATATATTAATTGATGCAACTCGCCATAAATTTATTCAGCCATTTTTAAAATACTGTTATTGAAATCTATACATTTTGCCGAGCTCCACAATAAAATTCATACTTAATATTCTTTAGACGTCGCAAAGTTTCAATCGAGTTTATATTTTACACAAAATTGTATAATAATATTGCGTAAGATCCCGTTAATGGGAGTTATTTCATAAAACAAATGGGCCCAGGGTGACGTGCAGCTTGCTTCCTTCAATTAAATGTCATCAAAGGTCGACTAAAAAGTGCTAGTGATATATTGATCCGGTTCCACTTAGCTCCTGATAGAATACAATTTTAAAGCAATTTATTAGATCTAGATACTAGAAAAAAATTACGTGCTAACTGCTAAGTCAATATGCGATAAAGCTTAACTCTTACGACCCGTGATAGTAATTACTCGTGATACGAAGAACAGGGAAAGAAATCGCATTAAGAATAATGTTAAAAAGTTGAAATGAACAAATATAATTCAATAGTTTTGTCTAGAACGCATATTTTTTAAATTACAATGTAAAATTTGACAAGCAATAGGTATCCTTAATAACCGCTGAAACTACATTTGGTAAAGCCCAGACAATCAATACACGAACAGAAATAACTTTATTATAGCCAATAATATTTATTACATTGTAAGCACACCGTAAAACAGAGCATTAAAATTAACTGCAGCGTATATGAAATTATATGACGCCCTAGGGCTGCAGTTAGAATTAAAAGGCAGTTACGCACACAGCCGTTATCCGAAGCCTGCACAATTTGTGTACACACGACACTATCGCGTGGAATAGCTTTCAATACCATTACAAGCCTCTTTACGAGCTTTGAATAAAGGATAATGCGAACATTGATTGGCTTTTATTTCGATTTAAATTATCAGTTTTGTTTTCATCGATGATAACACTTGATTTATAATACCTACTGCATAGTCATTCCGGTGTGGGGTATCATTAGTACCGGTCAAGTCCTTTAGAAATTAAAGCTTCTTAATAAAATTATTCTTCTGCTACTTCTGAATACTTCTGAATCACAAACGAAACACTTATATCAATTAATTAATACAATTCTCTTCTGTATTAAAGAAGTTTCAGCATAAATTAATATTACTTAATTAATTTAATTTATTACGTAATTAATTTATTAATATTAGCAAATGCCAATTAATTACTTTTACCCGGAAAAAAAAGGATGTCATTAATTTCAATTACAAGCTAAACAATGTATCACTCGAAAGAACAACACAGGTTAGAGACTTGGGTGTTATTCATGACATTAAACTTACGCATAACGATCATGTTGAATTTATTATACAAAAAGCGTACAAAAATTTAGGTTTCATACTTCGGACTTGTGATGCATTCACAGATATCTTATGTTTAAAAGTGCTGTATTTTTCGTATGTGCGAAGCGTACTAGAATTTGCGAGTCCGATCTGGCGTCCCTCTTATCGCTGTTATATTGACCGCTTGGAAAATATTCAAAAAATATTTATTAGGAAACTTAATTTTATATCGAAGACCTCTTGTGCTAATTACCTTGAAGGATGCTCTCTCCAAAGGATCAATACACTCGAACAACGGAGAGATATTATCGACATGATGCTGCTTTACGACATAATGCGTAATAGACTGGACTGTCCAAATATTCTCGGTAATATATCACTACAAGCACCGTCATTGCGAACAAGGCATTGCCAACTATTAAAGGTTCCCCTCGCTTCAACCAAACACCTGCAAAATTCTACACTCTTCCGTCTACCTGATATTTACAACAAGAAATTTTCAAGTGTTGACATATTTCATCTCTCCCGTAACAGTTTTAAAAAAGCAGTAACAGACATCACCAATTCAATAATTTCTTAGTTTACCATACACATTCTCACCACACTACACCATTATACACTACACACACAGTACACACAATCACACATCCATACCAAACATTCTATAATGGGTACGTTTTCCTCTTTTTTGTATACCATGTCCAAAAAAAAAAATATATTAATTTTTTCCACTTTGTCATTGTTATAATTAATGTAAAACTACTGTCACATTAATTGTCTTATTATTGGTATTCCTTTTTATTGGCGTATTGTTTAGTTAAAGTTAATTATAAATATTGTAATACAAATAGCTGTAAGGAATCTATGTATGTAAAAAATAAAATAAATAAATAATAAATAATCATCTTAAAATTCGTTTATTCAATCTTCTATTACGTCTACGCCACAGCTAAAAAGCTCAAGCAGTTCAAGCCTTTAATATTTTCACGTTTTATTTTATTAAGTACATTACTCACACACAACATACAGAACAACAAATATATGGTGGGACAATTTGAAATTTGTGTCCTATTTTTTTACTCCCAACAAAAATAGTCCATAAAATTCTGCGACTGCGTAAGTGTTTATTGATGACGGCGAGGTGACACTTACGTTTTCTTACACTCCACACGTGAATTATTTATACAATTACTGGCAACGCGTGAACGGACGTAAATTACACTTTTTGTCTATATTTGCAAACGAATTCAGCAATTTTAAGAAAAAGCAACAGTTTAATAACGATCGATGGCGACTTCTTCCGTCTAAACTGGAACCACTATTTTTTAATATTTATCGATTCGATAACGTGTTGGCAAATTATATAAAACGGTGCTCTGAATTCTTTCTCAGTAAAATATTTTTAAATGCATAAATGTAAAATAAAGGTTTTGATCACACTTGCACTGGTAAATTCCGGACACCCCATATAATTGTGAACGTGACGAAAGAATTATTATAAAATACAAATATTATAAAGAGGAAAGGTTTGATTTTTTGTTTGTTTGTTTGTTTGTATGAATTGAATAGGCTCCGAAACTACTTGGCAGATTTGAAAAATTCTTTCACTGTTGGAAAGCTACATCATTTCTGAGTGACATAGGCTAGGTTTTATCCCGGAAATCCCACGGGAACGGGAACTATGCGGGTTTTTTTTTGAAAACGCGGGCGAAGCCGCAGGCGGAAAGCTAGTTATAAAATAAAGTACCTAAATGAAAATTGTCTACCTTCTCTTAGTGAAATTGTTCTACTTGCTCATCAAGAACATCTATGTATATTTAAGAACGGGGAGCAAAAAAACCTTTACTTGAACTTGAAGCGTTGTTGAAAGACTTTCAAACATCAGCTATAAATAATAACGTAGAATATTTTCGTCTCTATTTATTCATATGTGAGAATAATTTTTGCTTTTAATTGATTTATCGCATTAAAATAAATTTAATGCGAACACGTATTTAATTTTGACCAATTACAAACAGAAACGAAACGATACAATTATATAAAAATCAATTTAACAAGACATAGGTATTTCAAATATTAGAAAAGATGAGCTATAAATAATCTTGTTAAAGATAATTGAGAATTATTGCGTAGTGCAGGAGCGGCGTATGGCGCGATTCTAACGCGATTTTATATGAAGCTGCGAAACGAGCGATTTTGGTAGCAAGTTTGGGGATTTTTTTATAGAGTCATACATGTCTTAGCTTAAATGAAAATTATTACTTGTACTCGTAGTTCTTGTATTCTAAATGAATATATATTTATAACAATGGCTTTTCAATGACTCATGAAGAATAATATGCTGTATGAGTCAATACGTAAAACTGAACACAAATTACTACTGACAATTCAAACTTTAAACTTTTTGATAAGTCTTGCAAAGGTAACACTTTGATAGTTTTAAACAAACACGAGGAAATAGAAGAGGCATCACCTGATATAAAAGTGATAAGCGGGGCCCATATTCATTATGCACCCTCGGCGCTAGGGGCAAATTCAGTATGTTCTCGGTCTATTTTTTAACAAAATCATTACGCTCATAAAGTATCGCTATTCTTAGAGCCCCTAGCCAATAGTTCGTACCGTGTAAAGGTAGCGCGTCGGGCTAACATCATTTGTTGAATTTACGATGATGTTCTTATTGTTTATAGCTCAGTTTGGCATCATTGTGATGCTGAGATTAGGAAGTAGGTGAGTCCAACTCCATATCGCGATCGAATTATTATTGAGTAATAAATTTCATCCTCGTTTTGTTGTTACCGACAAAATACTGGGAATTTTATTTCGTTCATGATGGTAATTGAATGGAATACCGAATAGTCGATTTCATACGATTACTCGTATAAGTCGTAGTAAAGCTGAGATTGTGTTATTTCTGGGCTTGCTTTAAATATTATGTCAAAAGGAAAGGTCGTATTTAAAGTAAGTTAAAGCTTGCATATTTAAACAGACCCTGTGCTAATCAATATTAACATTCTAACTTTCTGCTCTAGAATTATTTTAGCCAACTTTTAAATGATTAATAAAATGAAATAAATATCTTAAAATAATTAAACAGACCACTTGATAGATAGACAATGAATATACCGAATTTCAAATACGAACTATTGTTAGCTACAATACCTACAATTGATTGACTTATTTTACGTAGTTCAAGGATCAATTTGTGACACAATACAACGAAAACACGCGAAGCATTTAATAAATTACATAAAATAAGCAAGCAACTAGGGATCTAGGTGATATCTAATATTAGTCGTGATAATGACTAAATTGCACGATCTCTGCGCTTCATAAATCATTTTAAGTCATTTACTGGTTTTGAAATAAGAGCGATTAACGTGACTTATTAACTTGAGAACTTGCTTTTATTTTTCATACGATCTATTCGCAAGATACGACTTGGATATATGAATAAAATAAATTTAACATAAATATAAATTGTTGAAAATTTACGTACCTTGCATCTTTCCTTATCAGAAGCTTCGCCCAGAACCTGTCATAGAGAAGAAGGGTTAATTTAGAGGAAAACATGCATATTAGAAATGTTAAAAAGATCCATCCATTGTAAAGAAAAAGGCATGAGGCGTTAAAAACGTTAATTAGTACATTTGAACAGGAAAACAGATAGATAAGACTTATAAATGTATTCTAGGAAAATAGCTCCAAAAGGATACATTTGCCTAATAAAACCAACCACAAATTATGAAATAATAATTATTAATTATTATATAATATTATATATTATTAAATTAGCTAAATTTGGTGACCAGTTAATAGAAATACATTATCAAGAACAATATATTTCTGAAGACTGCAGTGCACGCCGCTTTTTATAGAAACACCCAGCTGAAATTATGAACTGCCGCCTTGTTAATGACGAAATGCTGTATAGCTGAATTTGATAATATAGCAAAAGAAGATTAAAATCCCACCATCGATCGTTCCAATGTTTCATTAAAAGTATCGGATACATTGTCGATGGATTAATTCATCGCACACGAAACTCTGAAAGCTTTATATATTGGTTTAATTTTTGCCGATCGTAAAGTACTTTTGTCGTATTAAACGTTGGACTGTAATTGATTTTAAATTGTTTTCGACCGAATTATGACTATTGAATTAAATGTATAATAATATTTTAAGAATATTGCATATTACATGCTGTGCTCGTGTTCATTTATAATATTTATTCGCAATCCCCATGTCGAATTATTGGCTGGGAGTGTATATCGTATTTTATTGAACGTCATTGAAAATATTAAATAAACAGTATGAATAAGAGTGTTATGCAGTCTCTTGAGAATAGTAACAGTTTCATTCTTTCGCAAACTATGTGAAAATGAAAAATGAAATTAAAACTGCTGTCAAAATGTACAAACGATAAACAATAATTGTACCACCACCTACTACTATTCAGAAAATTTTCAGGTGTGGATTTGAAACTGCTATCAGCCTTAGGTGAGCAACCCGTTGATGGACAACAAATTTTTACATTGGATAATTAATAATTTTCTTATTACAAATTATTAGGCAATACCACATTCTAAACAACACAATGCATATTTTTCGATAAGCTATTCATCTCATATAGTCCATCGTAATACAGGTTTTGGCCCTTTGTGCTCTGTGAGAGCTTCATTAATTAAACATTATTCATTAAGATAATATTGTATAATAGTTGCTGCTGTCCTGCGTTACCTTGCTACAATTATCGCAACAACCCGTTTAAATCTTGCGACATATTCGATGCATAATTATTTATAAAAATAACTAGAAATTGCGCATTCCATATGAACGGGAAAAAAACATTTTTCATTGATACATTCGATTTCTACAATAGGTTTACAATCTAAAATTGGACTATTTTTCAAACAATATGGCGTTGATTGTACGTTTAAATTGTTATTGTTTGTCGAAATTTATTAAAACCTTTTGTTTATAACATGGTCCAATTATTGGTGTATAACAAAAATGTTTTGTGTATAGGACACATCAATTCAAAATTGTTTCAATGATCTTTTTACTTGTGTGCAGCATTTTATCGTGCTAAACCTGTAGATTTTCATAATTTTACTATTTCCAAGATGTTGACACTTGACATAGGTCAAATACCTATAAGATTCATGAGCATTATCATCCAGGTACCATTTACAAACTTCTGTAAATAGTACCTAGATATACAGGGGACTAGGCATAAGGCAGCAAATAATTTATGCACCTACCTATAAAAATTTGTCTAGACATCGGTGGCAAGGTTGTAATTAATATACTTCGACAATTATTATTGTATATTTGTTTCAAAATAAAACAGTAATTTAATAACAAACAATTATGTTCATAATTATATGAATAAGTCATGGTGTGCGTTAATTATTTATAACTCCTGTTGATAACCTCGTCACCAGGACAGCAGAAGACGTCCATAAAATAATTATAAAAACCACTTAAATAAACAACATGTAACAGTTAAAATTCAAATGTAATTGCTCTTTATTGCCTCTCAAAGCGAGAACAGCTAAACAACCGTAAAACGGGCATTATCAACTTTAAGGTTGGTCTCTGTGAGTTTTTAGTAACAAATGACACTATTATGTAGTCTAGATAAAATCTCGGAGATTTGGGCGAAGCGTAACATGTGGACAACCGGTCTCGCGACCCACTTGCTATGAGCGTGGACCTTGGTAAGTGCGCGCATTTTAACGCGCGCCTGCTATACACTCTACTGATCCATTCCACATTTTTAAACGCAAAAAATTCAATTTTGAAATTCACGAACATTTTTTTTTATAAAAAAAATTAGAAAGAAACATATAAGACAAGCTTTTGCGTTTTATTTAATGTAATTTATAGATTGCATTAACGTCTGAATAGAGGACGTACATCTTTCATAAAATGAGGCCTGAGTAATTTAGATTAATCGTATTCAATTGCGATAATACAACAAAACTTATATGTCTCATATATAATATATTTTTTTATTTATGTAGTTTGGAGTTTGGACGTTATATCGATGCAGATGTATGTACTATTTTCTGTACTGATGTTTGTTTTTTAATTTGTAGAACCTAATGTACTCAAATATTTTCCATTCCATTAAACCAAATTATTTCAAACATATTTCTTAAAAACAACAATAGGTACTACGATACCAAAGCTTTTAATGTAATAAATTATAAGTTTTGGTATCACAACTTTGGTGTAAACATCCTGTTTATTGCTATAAATTATTTTGATGTCTCTTTTTACTACACCCACCAAGACTTTGTTCTCCATTATATAATTTTTTCGATTTTAGAAATTTTGTAATATTTAGCGAACTTATATTTATTAATTCGATACTTAATATCCTGTTATATCTGAATGCAGCACTCAGAATATCTACTTACAAATACATAATATATGAGTGTATGAGTATAAGAGCGTATACGCACTATGCGGGTAGCCGCATTGCGGGTAGCCGTCCGGCTGACCGCAAGCACAATTATGTACGTAATATTCATTTCTATGCGCACTGTGCGGTCTGCGGTAGCCGCATCGCAGTGCGCATAGAAATGAATATTACGTACATAATTGTGCTTGCGGTCAGCCGGACGGCTACCCGCAATGCGGCTACCCGCATAGTGCGTATATACGCTCTAAGAGTGGCTGACAATAACACCCTGAACCTATACACAGATAAAAAATTGTCTAATTCACCACTAAAATGTGTGGATTTAAATAAATTCTCTTACTGGATGAAACCTACAATGCTTAGACAATAGCTATTAGTCCATTCACGAAACGACAATACCAAGTCCACTGGCGACACTAAGTAGGCATGTATAAGTAATTCACAAACAGGAAATGAAAATCACTACATCAAGTGGAGTGGCTGTAATTGCTTTAATTGATACACCTAATGATTTGTTTATGTTTAACACGAGACCCATGTTCTAGGTTTCAACGTGCACAATTTACATTTATTGACTATACATTAAAAATTTTAATTTAACATTGTACAACATACTTTTTCTGGTTAGAACCTTTTTGGGGTAGTAAAAAATAAGACGACTCTATTCAATGTAAGTACCCTGGGTATAAGAGTGAAGCTATAACTCCTTTTCTGCAAAGGATAAATGCTTTATATTAGAATATTCTCTATTGTTATAAATTATAATGGTAAAAACCACAGCCTTAGCGAAAATACCTGAAGGTTATAAAACTGTTTACTAGAGCCTAAAACTGTTTACTAGAGTCTATCTACAAAATATGACCATTGAGATAACGTAAGATTGCGAGCACCATTGGGAATCCTTCGTAATTAAAACTAGGCAATTTCAAAGAAAAGCAGAAAAACTCAGTGAAATTAAAATAGATGCTTCGTTGGCTGAAATTAAGCTCTCAATAACGCAAGTGCTTTGAAACAAAAATTCTGTAGTAGTGTTTTATCTTTATTGAATATTTGATAGCTCTAGTTTATCATGGAATGCAAAATAACAACAAACAAGGGTCAAATATGTTTATTTCAATTCACATAATGACGTAAACAAATTTAGCATTTAGTGAACTTTGTCCGTGCAAATATAATATAAAAATTATAATTAAATGGCATGCTTTACCTAACTGCTAAATGCCTAGACAACAAAGGCAGGTGTTATATGAATAGGCTAACTAATTAACATAGACAGGTATTGAAAAAAACTGACAAGCTCAAGCAGACTTGCCTGAGGGTTCCGTTGATTAAAACTGTCGTATTAATTTATAAATACATTTAGGAACTAATTTCTACAATGCTAGTATGAAATATTTATTACGTTAATATAAAATCAATTAGTATTATATCGTATAATAATAATGACCATCATCAAATAGAACATAATATAGATATTAATTTGTTAGTATTGGTGATTAAATAAAATCGGAACTAACTCAGTTATAAGTGAATTTCTCTTTATTATAATTGAGAATTAACATTAAAACTGTTGCTTTTTAATAATATGTGTACGCGGAAAATATCATTTGATACTAACACCAAAGCTATTGAAAAAAAATGTTTACCTAACTATCTACCAATAGAATGAGACAGTCTACAAAATAGAATGAGATAGCAAAATAAAATAAATATATAAAAATAAGTCAGTGCTAGACTCAAATCTGTAAATAAAGCTTAACGAGACATGGTAATAAACATCAGAAAAAAAAACTCGCTAATTAACCACTTTTAATATCTCCACCTGTGAGAAATACGGTATTCTAAATTAATGCATTATATTATTATCTCTTCCAGCCTCTACAATTGGCGTATCAACGTTAAGTATGTGCATAATAAATATGTAATACATAAACTTAATAAATAGAATTCGCCATATGGCATCGTTCTTGGGGTATTTACTCAAGGTGTCTTTTAATTTACGTGTTTGTTTATAGGCATATAAATGTCTCAATTTTAAATCAAAACAAAACATTGACCATTTATATACCTATTTTAAAAACAAAGCTGAATGAAAAATCAAGAAACACAAATTTAAAATACACTTTTTACCTTCAAGAAAACTTTATCTTATGCAGAATGTGTCAAATAAAGATTCATGCCCAGATGAAATACATAGACAAATAGAGGTATTACTGATAAATTATTAGTTCATTAGTTATGCAAGTATAATAAAAACTATAATGTGTACTAAGCACGCATAGCCGCAGGTTAATTTGCATGAGGCAAATTATCATTTTTGCATCGTAAATTTCTATAATGTATTTATATTCAAACTAACATTTCCCAAAAAAAGTGAGTAAAAATTTCTAGAATTTCAAATGATGTGTGTATTTTGACGTAGTGAGGTAATAAGCTTCGCAAAGTAAAAGAAAAACCTATTATGACAACTAACAACTCATTTATAGATACTCAATAGGCAGACGTTTGACCACTATCCCGCCTGATGTAAAGTGGTGATGTGGCGGTGCGGTGATGTGATCTATGAAGTAGCACGTCTGCCTAGAAGAAGCCTATTCTAGACTTGAAGAGCTGCCTATTGCAATGGTCTGGAAATAACGACGAAGGAAGAGACTTTCATATTTAATTCTATAATTTTTGAAGATATCTAACAAAACGATAGTGAAAAATTCAAAGCATCGCACACGTAAATTTATCAGGACGTTCAGGACTGAAAAGATGACAAGTAATTTGAATTCTTATATCTTAGCTCTACTTCAAATATATTCAAATGCAAAGAGTGAATTTTACCCTACTGATTTAGAATTTTCATTCCTTTTAATCTATAGCGAAACAATGTTACCTTAATTGGATGAAGATTATAAGTATGTACCTATATTCGGAAATCGGAACCACATGAAAAAGTAAAAGATACCAAGTGCCTATTAATAAATGTCGTATTGAATTACCATCTATGAGGCAATATGACTCGTGAACATGAATCGAACAACTCTAAAATGTATTGTTCGTGTCACTTCAATTTCGAGTATGTAGCGTTGGCAAAAAAAATGTAAATTGAACTCATTATATAAGCTACGTTCTATACTCAATCTTCCATTCATGGAAGTCTTTTTAAGAAAACGAATAAAATTTGTTCCCGACTTTTGAAGGCTTATAGGAGAAAGCTTTTTAATTATAAGAAATTATGAAACTTCACAATAGTTAACTATCATTCAATTTTTTATCATTTAATAATTAGTTATATTATACTTAAAACAACAAAATTAGGCTAAAAACAATTAGGAATCAAACTAAAGTTATTGATATAAAGTACCGAATCAAACAGCTGAAATGGAAATGGGCAGGACATTTAACAAGAAGTAAGATAGAAAAGTGGACGAGGGAGGTGACGGAATGGTGCCCTAGATACAATAAAAGAAGTAAAGGAAGGCAATATCGAAGATGGGAAGATGATATAAAGGAGGTGGCAGGACCATGCTGGACGAGGATAGCAAGAAATAGATCGATGTGGAGAATTCTTGGGGAGGCCTATGCCAAAGAGCAAGACAATCAAAAACCGGTGTCTAATGCAAACAATAATATTTTAATATGATGTTGCTTTCATAAACTAACATGTTCAATAGTACTTAAGTAGTTTTTAAGAAGAAATGTAACATTTAGATTGTTAATAAAGGCTTTATTTATTTATTTATTTATTTATTATATTATACTTATTGAATGTTATCTAGTTATATTATATCTATTGTAACAATACATAATAGAGAGCTTTAAAAATGAATAATATTTTATTTTTTACAAAACGGAAAAAACGCATATTTTACATATTTTTCTATCCATACAAAGTTGAACATAATACTAATACATTTATCATCATAAACGCGTAGTGTGTACACAATGACCCTGCCCGAACTAGTTATGTCACCTGAACTCCCCCGCACTTTATCTTTGATCCATTCATTCAAAATAAAGAAAAAATAGGCACATATATTTTAAAATTAAAGATGAAAAAACTCGTATATCAAAAACAGTAAGTAAATTAATTTTACCTTTCTTTAGAAAATATATGTTATTTGTGTTTATAAACGAAATTTCTAAGAAAAAAACATTCGTAAACATTTAAGGCCTATTAATGTTTTAATATCCTTTAATCCATCAGTCCTCGGAATCACAGACACAATAGATAATCTATTGTGTCGTGGCCCGATCGGGGCTTACGGTGGTCAATGGGTTAAATTGGCAATTTCATAAGTCTAAAGCGGGCGATAAACACGAAAGTGTATGAATATTAATATTTAGTAAACTGAAGATTCCTTCCAATTAATCATCTTGATGTTATGTTTCAACTTCACCGCCGTGACCTTTCGTCGAGATTAAAATTTTTATGTTCAATTAGCGAGTGCATAATTTATATTAACGTGTTCCATATATTCTGTACTAATTTTATTATGATTTCATATATTTCATGTTAATATTCTCAGCTGTCAGTTACAAGTGGTAAGAAAAACAATTTGCGTGGTGTTAAAAATTTTACCAAAGAGCATGTTTTTTTTTTATAAGGGTCAGCGCCCCGCAGTTAAAATCGTGGGGCACAGCTAGTTTCAAATATGTATTCTACTTGCTGTTAGGTTAAAATATTAAATGAAAGAAAATCGTACTTTGTTGCATACTTCTCACTAATAAATCAAAAACGATTGAACAGATTAATAAATAAATGATTGTACGGTTGCATTTTATAACACGTAGGTAGATAATTATTAGGTACCCCTCAAAATTTTAAAAACTGAAAAATCATTTCTCGGCGGAACTGTGGCGAACCGCTAGTAGTGTTATAAAAATTACTGGGTATTTACTTGTTACGTGCATTTTATTATAATTTTTATGTACATTGTATTGCGCGAATATATAAATTACTCAGGTACATATGGTAGGTATATTTGAATATAAATTATGTCTTTTTTTGTTTCCAAAATGACCATTACGAAGACAACCCGTTACAGAATCCTCAGACAAAATACCGACGATTATATCGTAAAATTTTACAGTGACAATTTATTTATGCCATTAAAATTTGTCTCTTTCGCGCCGTTTAATTTTCCTTTAAAAAGACAAGGACAGATGTAATCATAAAAATAAATTATATGAGAAAATTAACGGCAGTTACCGTAAAATAAACACGGAACCTTCTATTAAGTTAATTATTAATGAGTGTTGGACACCACATTGTTGGTTTTGAACTGTTACTCCAATTTCGAATGCTTTCATTCGTGCGAAAGTATTATCGTTAAGTATCTTTCAAGTGAAGCGTAATTTTCTTTCAGGAAAAATAAACGTTCCCTATATATGGTATTTTACATGAACAGAGGTCTATTTAAGAGCCCACAATAACTAAAATATTATTCCTTAGAAACTAATTATGATTTCTGATTTAATATGGCAAAGATGTGAGTCGATACTACTGATTCTCCGTGCTTTCCTTCCAAATTTTTATCACTTAATCCAAATGGTTATTTTTATGTATGTGCCTAGCCTAAGCACAATAAATATAATAATTAATAATATAATAAAATATTAGTTTTTTTTTTATAAATAAGTATAAATAAATTATCTTACAAAAGAAAAACATATCTAAATGAATATCTTAATATCAAAACATTATAAAACTGTTAACAAAATTGATTTATTTTTCAAAGCTATATATTAGGGACAAATTGCGTCAATTTTATGAACGAGGTAGGCGTTGTGAATAATCATTGTACAGCCTGCAGACGATATTCCGTTTATCAGTAGGTAATTATCCAAAATTTGCGCCTTAATGAGCGGTTAACGTAACCAGCTTCGCGGTTAGCGACACGCGGAATATGCTTTATACTTTATAGATTACTAAAATGCTTTTTACGTCACGACTTTATTTAACATACATAACTATTGATTGTAGAATGAGGTGGTTATCTACCGCGAAGCATGGTTTAAGTTTCGTACAAGAAATACGTTGAAACTATATTAAATATTAATTATTAACATGTAGAAAACTTAAGTACGTTGCCATAGTTAAGGTCATTTTTTAAATTAATTTTAATGATTTACATGTAGTTGTAGTTGAAAGATAACCCCGCTAGGAAAGACAAGCAGAAGAAAACCAGTTAACGCAGACATTGGTGAATGATCCCACTTCCCATTTCTATACATAATTTCTATCCATATGTGGGTAACAAACCACAAAATTGAAAATCAATAGGAAAATGGAGTAATTAAATTAATCTTACTGAAAGATAGTGGTTAATTCCAACCTCAGGTTGCCAATATGAACGTTTGAATTACCTATAAAATTCCAGAATTATTTTCCTTTATATGCGTCTAACCGCAACATCTTCCAACATAAGCCGGCTCATCTTCATATGCAAAATCCAGCGGTATGTTATTAAAGGCGTGAGTTATGGCGTTGACACGCATAGTGTTGCCAGGGTATTAACAGAAGCGATAATTAGCCGCGAAATTTTATTTCCCAGAAAGCTCAGATCGTTGGAAAGCCATCTCGTATCGTGTAATTATGTGTAAGTGATACTCTTGCCTTCGTCGGCCGTGATTAATGACTGCTGTCCGTCTTTATGGATAGATTTTAATACGCTGACGAAATTTATACGACTTTCGGAACTAGCCAAATGATGAGGTAAAAGTAGCAAATCAAAAAATCAGCAAAAACAATATATTTTCAAAAATTATATCCGTGCCACTCATGACACTAAAAATGCATTGATTGAAATTACTTTATATATAGTTTCCGTGTCTATTTTCGTGTCCCAGAATACCTCTAAAATCTTTATCTCTTAACTTACGTCACAATCACATAGAAACCACAATAGTGACGTAGTACCTATTTAATGAATTATCCTTCTATTGATAAATTTTAACTTATCTTTTAGACCGTCCAAGTATTTAAAATATTGACATATTAATTGGTCTTATCATTTAAACCAATTAATTATGGGTTTTACGCAGAATTGATACAGTAATTACAACATTTGAGGTATCATAAGGATTTTTCATGCACGTATTACCATAATATGTTTCCTTGTAGGATTTACAGTGAAAAATGATAAGTTATCATCCTGTAGCTATGCAGAATTATTCAGAAGTTTCGAATATAGTCGATATTAATGAAATATGGTTACAAAATTGCTTACGAGAGTTTGCCAAATTCGAAAATATTTATTAGAAAAACATCATAATTAATAAACATGTTACGGGTATATATCATATAGCAATAAAACGGTATGTGGGCGAAAATTGATTTGCGACGTGTGTTCATTAACATAGGAGCTAATCGTGTGAGTTTTTAATAGGATTGCAGTAAAATCAATCAATATTTTTATTCTTCGCAGTGTAGGTTGTAGCATGAACAATGAAATAGGTAGTGTATTTGATAGGGCGAGGGAAGCTAGTGCATTTTCAGTGGTCCAATGATCTTATTAGGTAACGCTTTGTAGGGTTCTAAGGATAAATTTCCCTCAATTTAATTGTTTTAAAATCTTAAACAATAACAAACACAAAACAATATTTACAAAAGTTATTGTAAATTGCTGGCTGGAACCCGGTTTCAAATGATTCTTAATAAATCGTAGGTTAGTGAGGTTAAATCATTTACATAAATTAAGGTTAAAGAAAATATTCACATAATATCTATTACGAATAAACATTAAGGATAGATAGGCCTGGACCTGAATCCTGATATCCATTTTTGTAAGAATTTAAAACTATTAATAAATATTTTTTTAACGTTTGTGCTTATTACAGGTCGTGTCTGATATTACTGGAGATATTTTAAATGATATGGTCATTTTCTCTCTCGTTGTAAGGAAGCTGATGACCTCAGCCTTAAGTAAGTAATTAAGATTATAGTCGAATAAAATATGGATAAAATAGAGAACATATCCTATAAAGTGGGTAGTATGAATAATTTAAAATTGCTATTTTTTTAGCGGCCCACGATCCGATTAGTCAGTTTCGACATTCCCCGCCTACGCCACGGTTATTAACATAAAACAACACAATTCATTGCGCAATAAACGCAAAATGAGATTTTATCTAGACAAAAATTGCACGTAAATTTTTTAAATCCCTTTTCTATGGCCTACTACCTAAGTTCGAGCGTCTTACATAATCTTTTGGATCTTATTTTTTATTAATACATTGTGTATTATACATTTGAAGGAAATGTAGAGCCTTAAAGTTGTTTGCTTTTTATTTATTAACGACCAGAGAAAATACTACAATAATTGCATAAAACGTTTAAGCGATATTTATTGCCACAATTGCTGGCATATTAATCATTACGACCATCATAAAATACAATTTTATTATCATTACCAAAAACAATTTATTGGATTTAATTAATTGTTTTATAACGAATCGAAATGCACAACCATCTGATACAGTTACCGTGAATTAAGCTCATTGGTTCGCATCCACTATAGATAATATTTCACATTAAACAAAGCCTACAATTTCGCGAACCGACAAAGCAGCATCGCAAATCTTATTTGCAGACAACGAGCGATAACTATCTCATTCTTTCAACAATGGCCGCGCTCATAAGCCGAGCCTAATTAGTAATATTCAAAGTGCATTGTGGCTGTTATCTTGAAATATACAATAAGATGGAAACGCGTTTATCTAGGGCGATACGGTTCGGATTGCCCGCGACAATTATCAGTCGATGACGTTTCTCGGGCTGCTCTCCTGCGAGCTTATCGCTATACGGCTTATACATTGCTCCGCTTGAACTCTAAGTACGAATGCTTTCACGACCGACCCAGCAATGTAACAGCTGCATAGAAAATGGATTGCTGTGGAGTCCTACTCGTGTTCGGAATACGTAATGGTCGGTAGTGCTCGCCCGTGTACTGAGAGTATTGTTTCACTGTGTGGACGTAAATTGAATGTAGCACAAAATGTAAGCTACTGTTTGGCCATAGATTCGATTTCACTATGTGATTTTTATTATTGTCATTGTATTGATGACCAAATAAATATAAATAAATAAAATATTGATGAATCTGCAATTATTTTGAGGGAAGCAAATGGATAATATTACCAACAATGCTCAAGTAAACTCACTCACTCATCACTCCCCAAATCGTATTGGTAGATACCTATTTGCAGTACCTACACCTAATTTAGATTATTCGACGGGTCTCTATATTGACTAGATATAGTAATATAATGCTGATAGCACCATTCTATTTCTATTAATACTGTCGATAAACGCCTTACTGTGTGCAAAATTAACAGAAAGTGTATTCTAATTTGGGAATATTCTTGGGACGAGGTGATAGGAGACGTATAACCCTCATCATGAATAACTTCCCCTGCCTATTAGGTATTAATGTCATAAATCAATAATTTCAAAAAATTTACAGACGATCTTGCAAACCCTTAAATTGTTTATTTGTACATTATACAAATTAAATACCTTAAATAAAGTTGTAATATAACAAACGAAAATAGGCAAAAAAATCTCTATCTATAGAGCATAAAATACTGCCTTATTCTTACTTTCTACTCCCGTTCTCAGATCTTGTTATTTTTAAATAAAAATAAAAATAATCTTCAAAAGTTAATTAAGAAATCTCTCCACTGTCTAGTGTCATTCTTCGCGACTAGCACTATGACCTTTTGACTTATTTTCTTTCAAGATTGTCATTAAGGCACTTCTAGAATTTCTACAAGTTTTAAAGCAAGCCAAGACGAGTGTAGTAAGTTAAAATCTGCAACTAATTGGAAGGCAGTGCGACATTGTTGACGTAAAGAATTGTTTATTCGGCTATTGTTTTACAGAAGACGCTAACTAAAAACCTTACCATACACAAGGGGCACTGTTACTTGCTGCAGTGGAGAGGTTACCGTGGCAGCGGAAGCGTCTGCTTGCAACATAGCGAAAATATTTATTTACTACATTATTTTACATCAGCTGACAAATTGTATAATAGAAAATACCGAGTCTCGAGAAGGATATCAATAATAATTAAGATAAGCTTAGTAGTATGAACACAGGCTCCTGAAAAACAGTTTATAACTATAATAGGGGCCTGGGTCATTAATTTTTTGTAACATATAATGGTGTAAATAAATGATTTATTTATTTATTTATTTATGATACTTAAGTATACTTTCATTTCGAAAACATCATAGGTTCAAGTAGTTTTTGCATAAAACTCAGTATCAAAGCAAATTTTCATAAATTGACTTTATATCATTTTCTATGCAATTTAGTTTTTTATTAACGTATTAAACAAATATGTACTTATCATTACATAGAAATAATATTAATAAATTTCAGTCTATAACAAAGGTGATTTATTTATTACAATTCCGAAGTTCCGAAAACTTGCAATATGTCAATACTTTTGACGAAGCAATATAAATTAATAACTAAATTCACAAACACAAAAACCATACCTCATCTGTACCACACCATGGTGAATTAATTAAATTAATTGTTATTTCTGCAGCTACTCTTTATTACAAATAAATATCGCTTTATCTTATCCAATGCAGTCACAACCTTTCCCTACATTGCACAAACGACCGCCGACAGTGCGTAAGTCGGAATAGGGTTGTGCAAAAAATTATAATAAAATCGAAAATTAATTAAATGTTTACATTACATACATAGCGAGTTTTAACATCGCTGCTTGCGGACGTCCCACTGTTTATGTTGCTTTTGTATATTTCATGAAAAGATTGCCTCAGAAGATAGCTTCTGTCTTCAAACTGAGAATACGATACCGGGTTAATTATACGAAGATATCAAATACCTTTTTATCGAATCGAGCTTTACAAAATATTTATAAATGTGCGGATTATGTGATTTTCGGTTTGCCGTATGAATTTAAACTTTAGGCACGTGTTTATCTCCAAATCAAAGAGTTATTGGATATAAATGGACGTATTGTTTTTGTTGGAGAGCACCGCCGCTATTTACTATACAAAGACTAAATAAGTACTTATATTTCATATTATTGACATTATATTATTGCCTTGATGGCTATTAATATTATACATGAAAATGGAACAGAGAATGTGTATGTTTCTATGGAAAATGAATAACACAAAGTAAAAAATAAAAACAATACAGCCCGGATATTCTACGTAAGAATTAAGATAAATGATCCCAGATGTACTTGTGTTTTAATTGCCAACCCTAATAGCCCAATAGTCGAAGAATTTCTTGTCTCTATGATTGTATTATTTTTATTGTAGTCTTAAGCAATAGTAGATAGGTCCTGCTGAGTGTAATGGTGACCCTGTACAGTTGGGAATTGAAAATATTAAATAGCTGCATACCCCGGCTTTGTCCGTTGAACGCAATAAAAAATATCCTCTGTGATTACAGACTGATTAGTCAGGATGTAGTTTTTATTCTTAAAAATAATTTTTCAAATTATAGTTAGAGATGAGATGTTGAATCAGAGATATAGCAGTTTTTCGAGTTCCTTCGATACATTAAAGAATACTTACAAGTTTTTCCTCTTTATAATTACATATATAGAAATGATAATAGATAATACTAAAAATGTACTTCATCAAACCACAGGTTGGCGTAACAATGCGAATATACCTACAAGTAAAAATCAGCAAAACAGACACATATATGTATAATAGCCGTAATTACAGTAATTATTTTAATGTAATCGTGTTATACTTTTTAATACATGCTAATAAATGCTGCCGTTTGTACCTATGTGTAATTTGCAATAAAACAACAGACAGATATTTTGATTTACTTAACATGTATTTTTCCATATTTAACAAACAAATGCTTCATATAGCGCTTGATAAGACGAATATCGACTGTACATTTTATTTACTATTTTATCAAGTTATACATATAAAAATATGTTAAATAAATCAATTAGAAACACAATATGCATTTGTAAAAGGTTATCTGGCAGATCTCGTCATAGGCGATAAGACCGTTAGTCGCATTTTGTTTTATTTTTTCGTGTGTGTGGTGATCAGTGGTGATGTCATTTTGGTAAGTAATTAAGATGAAAATAATTTTATAACAAAATCCGGGTAACGCAAAATGTAATCAAATTATTTTTTCAAATGTGCACAATATTTACAAACTTTTGCTTTTCCACCACATCATTACACCACAAGTGGAAATTTAGTCAAGACCCTTTCCCATAAAAATGAGTGTGAATAAATTACGTTTCCGTAAATCCGCTAACAAATAGATGTCAGGCGAAATAACGAGATCGCGCAGACACAACAGTGGACGCATCGATCAAGCATCGAAAGGTTCGATTATCAGTAATTTTGTTGCCTAAAAAGTGGCCCGAATACCGCGGCCAGCCACCGCGAATACTTCTATAATGAAATGACAATTACCTACGAGCTGCCAGCGAATTCTTGGAGACATTACGCAACCGCCTCCTGAAAAACCACTACTGTGATTTCTCGACACGTTTCGATGTCCCGTGAAGATTTCGCCGAAAACGGTGTTGTGTTTTATTGTAACACATTTGTAACCTACAATTATTGAAAGGACATTAATGTTTATTGGCCAATGATTCCTTTTTAGTATTCCTACGGCAACAATTAGAATACAAACGTGCATCTCGTCTTGCCGAAGAACAATATTATATTAAGGGAACTAATTAACTTTTTACGTGATATTGCATAGCAAAACTGACTGATTTTAATTAATTGGATACTTTCAACATAAATATGTAATTATTTTGCGACGCTTATATTAGCATTTTAATATAGAAAGGTTTTCTCTTAAATTCGCTGTAGGTATTTATCTTAAAGATTCTTCAAACGTTCCATGCCAGATATTACGATTAAAGTGTTCAAGTATAATTTAAATAATCAGAGAATACTTAGTCCTTATTTATTGCAACGACAAGCTAGCAAAAATACTTACAATAATAATTTTATCTGTGTTCAATCGGTATGTTTTGTTGACTATTAATAAGAAATAGCCACGGTTTCGAGAACTAAAATTAATTGTTCGAGTCTTCAGTAATTGCGCGCTTTTGCTTTTCTTACTTCGATGAGTTTTTTGCGTTCAAGAAGAAATCGACCAATGGTAAGGGCGATCGCATTTATCGCATCGACGTCTTCAATTGTTTTATAAATAAAGCTCCGCAAAAAATACTATCGATCAATCGTGCGAAAGTCAGCGATGGGAGACGATAACGTGTCACTCACGCGAGTCTCAACCTAGCCTTTGTAAAAATAAAACTCATTTTTCATTAGCTTGTTATAAGGGACGTTTCTACAAACCGCTTTTTCGCCACACGCAATCAGCAATCGACTTCATGCGCTCCGTGCAGGGTTGCTTTTGCCGCGACATGGTGCACGCGTCATAATCGTGCGCTTGCAGACGTGAAAGATTCCATACGAGAGCTGTCCAAACATTTTATACTTTCAAATACGCGGTGCCTTATCTATAGTGATGATCTGAAATCTCTTATCGTTCCAATCGGCTCGTGGGACCCCTTAGATCTTTATTACATGCGTTTCGAAAGCCAACATCTCCAAGTAACTGTTTATACTTCAATATGACGTTAACTCTATTGTTTTCCCAATCATTCCGGGCTGCTTCGTCAATTTTGACGTATTTATTGAGGCCACTGACGGTCCCATTAAATCGTTGATATTGATAAGATCAAGTTTTCCACTTGATAAGAACCATTTGTGGGTTCGAGAGGTAATCACTTAAAGATTAGGATCAGATATTCAACTTTTTTCCTTTTAAACCATAATTTAAAATAAAATAATAGTAAATCTGCCGACGTGCAACTTATTTCATAGAACTAGGTGCCATTTTACAGATACGGGTTCTATTTCGATATTTTTTATCAAAATTTTAAAATACATTCAGTTATTTATTTTTATTTACCTTATAAATATTTACCTTATCAAAAACCTTGACATTGTGACATTTATTTTGACTTTATTCAAATATCATTCAAAACTGTCGCATAAAAATAGCATTGCGGTTCTTATTTTCCATTAAGTATAAGGTAAATATATGATCAAACTTGTTTAAGCAATAAAATTATCTGTACAACATGATGAATGAATATATTTTTAAAATATTAATATCAATATCTGCATTTAATATCTAATTAATTTCCTATCGACAAATTTTAATTTACATATTATTAAATTGTACGTCATACATGAAAGAAGAATATTTTTATATAAGCGCAAGCCGCAAGCCAACAGATCATCTACATATAAAACATGCACAAAATAACACGCAGATATTTTTTTATGCTACAATAATTGTAAAGTACAAAGCAAAGAAAAAAGAATACCCAGTGATAGAATACCTATTAGATGAAACAGAGCATAGAAAGTCCATAATATATTTTACTTATCTACGACTTTCTAGTTCAAACACATAAAATTCTATCTTCTAGTAGTCGTTTCTAAGATCACATGAAAGTATATCACAGAGGAAAATTGTTTTAATGCATGTAATACTATAGCATACTTAGTAGATAACATGTAATATATTAAGAGGTTCTTTTAATTCATTTACGCAATTTCATACCTATTATTTTATAATTGTAACTATGTCTAAAACATATGCATATGATCGTTATCTATGTTTACAAAGCACCTGAGATTATTTACGATTTCATGTAATTGCGTTCAATAAAAATGCCGAACGCATCACGGCGTACCTCCATCGTGTGCAATACATTATTTATGCGAGTTGATTTAAATGACATGAGTGACATGAATGAATATATGTACTTGTGTGATGTTTTTCCATCGTGAAATCTGTTGACTCATCTAATTCCATTGCATTATTATACTGTTCATTGGACTGATACAAAATTTTAACAAGTGTATGATACCGCAGCTATAATAATTTAGGTTAAAAGTATGAAAATAGCATGTTTCTTAATAAATTTATCCCTTTAGGATTGGCCAATACAGCATCCTTATTACATCGTTGCAATATGCAAGGCTTGACAGCAGTATCAACCTTCCGACAGCAGTCAGTAGGTACAATACATACAATATAATAAATTCTATCGTAACAGAATTTTACTTTGAAATTGTTTTATGTGGATGCCTTAAATATTCCCACCACGTTCAAAAAAGCCTAATATATATAAATACCTTAATCAAAATCATTCTGGTAAACTAACTTTTAATAAATAAATGCTTTATAACTTAAATTAAAAGTAAATTACAATAATCAGATTCGAATAACAGAAATAAGCTTAATAACGAAAAATGCCGCGTGGGCGGATTTAATTCGTAAGTTTTTACTGCATCCAGTATAAATGTGGAACATGTAATAAAAGAGTAGCGAGTGAAATAAGTCATTTAATTAAGTAGTTCATAATAGCTATATTGTTTAACAAAAAGTTAGTTATTTGAATTAGCTTCAGTAATCATTAAAACATAATGTGTATTTATATTTTATAATATATCCCAACCTTACTGCCTTAAATAGATGTTTAAATTAAGTATTCAGTCTCTTTATTAAAGCTAGTTCACTCATTTAACAAATCTCGAATAGTGGATACAGTAATGTATTTACTAGTTATTTAGGGAAAATATATCTTTAGATTTAACTAAGGAGAAAAGACAATCGCTTTTCATAATGTAAGTGTTGGCAAAAGAGCTGGTGAGTTCCCTTATAATAAGTAACTCACCGCCCATGGATAATAGTAGAGATCTAGCGTCTATGGTTCGATTTGCAAATTTTAAATGATAACGATCAAGAAAGGATTGAAAGGGGGCATAAAGGAAAGAAAAATAATTAATTAGGTGAATATTTTTTATTGTAGATAGTTCCGCTAATAGCTTATCAAATGCACCATAAGCTATGAATAATTTAAACACAATTTAGTTAAACTAGTGGGCGACAATAACATGCGTGACGAATAAACTTTAGCAATTTCGCTGGTTTCTCCCATTTGCACACTTTTCGTTCTTGCTAAATAATTTATGCGTTACCTAATCTCATTCCTTGCTAAATTTTATTAGTACAATTTCGCAATTTCTTATAAAAGGTATCGCCATAAAAACCCATAAGTATCCTTCATTCTTCGACTGGTAACTTAGGTCAGGGATGAACTTTTAAGGCTATATTTAATTAAAACGACTCAAGGCATGATATCTAAATGAAGTCATTAAACATAACATTACTTTCTTATTACGTATGTCCAAACATAAAAATCTACATGTGAGAACCATTAAGCGATTTATCAAATAAATTTAAAGTTATTTTATCCCTCCACTTTGGCATAATCGCGCAATGTATCTCAACAAAAAATATCAAATACTAGTTCTCATAACGTAAGTTGAACGCATATTACCTGGCCGGTTAATTACCGGTTAACTATCATACACGTACCCTGCAGTAATGACAAATGTCGTTCCATCGCGCCGCGGACCGCTGGCAAATATTTTATCGCCGAAACGATTAGACTATCACAGACCCACCTGCGTCCGTGTAATAGACGACAGCATGATTATACTCGGAAAAACAAGTGATACCTTAATGCTATCTCGTGATATTGATTTATTTAGAAACTTAAGCAGATGGTAAAAATATACTATATACGTACACCTGAAGAATAAAAGCGAATAATTCGATTTTTTACTGTACTTTTGAATTTTATGATGATCACTTGGGAAGAAGTTAGTACGAATTTATTACTCGTACTCGAATAGAATACCAGTATGGAAAAGCACGATGAAAATGCATCCACTGACATGGACTTTACAAGCCCATCCCGTTCGTGTTGTTCACTTTTCTCCTTTAAGTAATGTGAAAATAGTGTTGTTAAACATTGCAGAAGTCACCAGATATGGCTAGAACTAGACGGCATTGATAGAAACAGTATCCACTATCCATCTCTATTTCATTCATATGGCATAATATTGGGTCCGAGACACCACCTGAATTACTTAGTTACTTACACGCTATACCCATGTTTGGTTGTACTATGTTTTAATAAAATGATTATCATCAAAAACCAACAACATAACATATTATTGTTGCTCGTTCAATGGTTGTCGCGTAGTCTCAAAAAAACTGAACTAGTTACCAGCCTATGTTATCTTTTTAGATACTTTTATATGCGACGATATAATTCAGTATGATTTACAATGCAACTGTATTTGCAAATTGCAAAAGAATACATGCAGTTCTTTCAGGAAAAATAAAAGAAAATCAACAATTGTTCGGCAACAATCACAGAATGTCACTGCTTTTCACCTGTCAATATATCTGTTACGCATTTTCGGGTGCAGGATTTACACTCGCATTTTCCATGAACATTAAATAGCGGACACTCGTTGACGTGAAAGCTGCAAATTTCGTCGAATTCAGTTTGTCACCATGCAGTTTCATAATGCATCGTGAACTCTAGTAATTGTAGAGCCACCCCCTCTTTGTCAAACACGACAGGTTGATTGCACTCAGCGGTGAAACGGTGACAGACATAATTGTTTAATACGCCACATTGTATTATTGATTTATTTCCACATATGAGCAGATGTCCAAGTTATAACATGGCAGGCCGTTACGTAAAGTTTTCATAAGCTGCTTTTACACTTATGCCACATGTACGTTCATACCCGTGTAAATTTTAAAATTTACAGGACCTATTTATCATGGGTCCTGTCATTAGATATAGGCTGGTTGGTCGCTCATTATTATACGCTAGTGTCATCCACCAATTACTTTTCTTATTGATAATATTTCTTTATGATTGTCAATAATTTAAATACATTTACCATAATTACCACCTTTAAGTTTTTTATTTTCACAATATCTATACCGATTAATACAGTTTAAGTTTTCGACACGCCAGCAATAAATTATTTGCAAAACTAAAACCGAATGTCTTTCTTTACAAAGGATATATACGTTTTACCGCCTAGAGTGCTAAAACGAAATAAGAAAATTTTAAAATATATTTAACACAATTTTTATCCAGAAATAAAATATAAGAGACTGCAGTGTGCCGTTTTCAGATAGCATCTATCTTTATAAGATGATTGATAAGTAGTGGTATTGTAACGCAATTCCCAGGAAAAACTTCTTACCTTTCTGAATTCAGTATCTACTGCCCAAACTACATGAATGTTTTAAAAGAAAATATCATAATTTCAATCAAAATTAAAAACATTAAACCTCTACGCCATTCCTAAGCTATCTGACAAATTGGCCCATAGAACAATAAGCATCAGATCGTCTAATTTTTAGTTGCCGTGAAATATGTCTTACGGTACTTTTAACGACACTTTACATTTAGGTTTTACGGAAGAGTGCAGTTAGCCAGTTCAAGCGGTCCTGACCCTCATCAGATAGATAGCGATGATCGACGATTATTGTGTTAAGTTCGGAGACTGATTCCCTCGCAATCATCTAAGAAAATTGCCGTTCCTTAGCGCTTACATTTTAATAATCGCCAATAAAAACTATTCAATACTCTTTTGAGAGCATAACAACTGTTTTATTCACGTAATGACGTGAACCTTACATAACTATGCAGTTAAGAAAGTCGCGTGATAAGTCAGTCTATAAATACAACAAATGATATAACAAGCGTTATTTTCACGATGTTTTATTTATTCGTAAATTAGTAGGATAATATCAAGAGTATTGTTGGATGACTTTTACGGGGTCATATTTAAACTAAACTGAGATATGCCCATGCAAAAAAGTGTAAAGATATTTATTCAAAACTCCTCTTTTATCCGATTCTTGTGTCCGTTAAAAATTTAAAACGAGTCTTAGTTTGTCGAGCTTTCGAAACTTGCCAGGTGATTTTTATTCGTAGTTAAGGAAAATTTTAGCTTAAATCTTGTTTAAATTCGCGTATAATTAACAACAACCTAACCAGATCTTCTTCATCTCTACAAAACAGTGTCACATTAAAATCGCTAACGCACTAGTAACTCAAATCAGAACATAAAAACAAACTTGTTTTTTATCTGGAATGAATGAAACCCATAGAGATTGTGATAAGCGAAACACATTGCTCTCGCGTGTACATCTTGAGCATTTAACAAATTGTTACGCATTTTGGCACTTCCAAGTAATTGCACTTTTATTCACACCGCCTGCTTAATCTTGCAAATGGCGTTATTTATTAAGAGTGAAGACGCGTTAACAGATAATGGCTTTGAAAGTTCAACGTAAAGTCCGTACAATTTATATTAAAACGTTTATTGATACGTAGTTCACATATGCATTATAAAGGGAAAGGAGTAATTAAGAAATGCAAAGAATTATTTACGTTAAATAATAATAATTATATTCAAAAACCTTAAACTCCTTACAGTGCAGCTGGGAAAGTTCAAAATATATTAATACTTTAATTAATTTAATTACGTAGCTTTTAATGCATTTACTTACAATATACAGTTGTACATATTATGTAGGTACCATAATAAAGATAACATAAAATAATCTATTAAAAAAAATACCAAAAACTAGTACTGGAAACAAGTCGAGTCCTTATAACCAGAAAATTAAACATGAAAATAAAGAGCGGCACTGTTATTATCAATATTATTACTACTCCAGTCAGTCTAGACATTCAATTCACAATAATTCCAAAAGTTATCAAACTTCGGTCAAGTGAATGGTACATTGGGACGACAAAAAATCCCATTTTGCAACCTTGTCCGCAGTCCGGAACTGCAATTAAATTATTTTTTGCTGTATGGTCCTGAAAAAAATTCCAAAAGTTCTGCAAACTTGGGGACGTTTTCGATATAATATTTCATATCACGTATTAAATTTGCAACCAATCTCAGTGTACGGAACATCTTTTAATATTGAATATTAATGTTTTTTTTTTTTTTATTAAACTGAATGAGGTTGCAAATTTGTAAATGCACCAGAATAGATGTTTTCGAAGTTTGCAACCAAGTTCCAAAACTTTTGTAATTATTCCGAGACCACCTTACTCGAAAAAATGACCACGAATTAAAAATAATTATAAATAAACATGTTCCGGTCAACGAAAAAGGTTGCAAATTTATACAACCGTTCGGTATATATTTCCGATATCTGTGTTAAGTTTGCAGAACTTTTGGAATTTTTTTCACGACCATACAGCAAAAAATAATTTAATTGCAATTTTAACAATGTTCCGTACACTTAGATTGATTGCAAATTTAATACGTGATATGAAATATTATATCGAAAACTTCCCCAAGTTTGCAGAACTTTTGGAATATTTTTCACGACCATACAGCAAAAAAATAATTTAATTGCAATTTTAACAATGTTCCGGACTGCGGACAAGGTTGCAAAATGAGATTTATTGTCGTCCCAATGTACCATTTACTTGACCGAAGTTTGAAAACTTTTGGAATTATTGTTAAATTCTCGATTTTCAATGTCGATTCTGGCTGATCTATACATGCTATGTAGCGTGTTAATGTTTTTTACTCGCATCTACTCAATAAAAGATTAATCTATGAATTTATTATATCTGCTTTTAGTTTTACTATTTATTTGCAGCTGACAACTTGGCATCCACGGTTTCAATTTTAACGATCTCAAACCAATTCAACTAACTTACAGATTTAATTAAAATCAATTCCAAACCGCTAATTGAATTCGCAAAACATTATCTCCAACACATAATTTTTGATATTTATTAAAAATATCGGCATATTCGCTAATAACTATTAACAACCGAATTAATGTGTACTGCAGCATTCGTTGCATTCAGTCAACCGATTAATGGCCGCGAATCGTTCAGGAAACTCAATTATTAAAACTTGTTCATACAAATTAGTACCGTTATCGACGTTTCTGATTAAATAAAGATTTAACTGTCAATTATGGAAATATATTATCGCGAACTATAAGTACTTACTATCTATTTTATCAAGCTCTTAATGCATTTCACAAGGATACAAACAACTGCCCATAAAAATTATCTGAAAATTGCTCCGCGGCTATTACCTATCCCACTCTACGCTCTTTTCTTTGGACATGAAAATTCTTCTAATACGTGGAAGAAGGTAGATAGCTAGCCTAACAAACACTTTCCCATTAACAATATTAGCAAGAATGTTACAAATTAATTATTATATTGATCCTTCGATAAAACCGTAGTAGCGTTTACGATATTATCAAGTTGGATTGATAATATCATTTTTCCTGCCTCCGATGACATCACACCGTATTTTAATGTTTTGCACCAGTTAAAATTTTGTGAAATCATGTGAATTGAATGAAAAGCGAAAATTTATATTTTTAATACTCTGCTAATAATGCCCTACACCCATGCCATCTCCACAGCTTTCTCCAGCACATAATTTAGCCCAGGCGCTCATATGGCCAACTTAACTCTGCCTAATGTAATTACTTCTTGAGAATTTAAAATTCTTCTTAAATGAACTTGTTATGAAACATACTGTCCACAAACTGAGCGATGGTATTTTTAGAGCAAAAACGTTACTTCTACGATTCTGTTGTTGAACATCCTCAAGTTTATGAAGCACCACTTTTCATTTTTTATTGTACAGGAAATTTTAAAAAAGGGGAAATGTGATAGTACAGTAAAACTTGTATTAAATCCACAAACTCGTGGTTCGTGAAGTCCATGCGTTTTCTACTGAATAAGATTACTGCTTATGCTAAGAATAACAACATGGGAAAATCCAAAATTAACACTACACCTTCAAAAGAAAGCGTCATTAAATGTAAAATTGGCTGATGATATGCAATATATCTGCGATCTGTATATTATCTCCTTTGTAATTTATATTATTATAAAAAAGCTCATATTATTTCTACCATATTTTTTCCAGAATTTGTCATTTTTCGTGTCGTTTTATATACCTAGATGATTTATTACCTACTTTAAAATTACACGCTCAAGTAACATATTTGGTCTATTTGATAAAAACTGTTCTATATTACTTCACATTTATTTATATTAATAGGTTAGACTAGGTCGGCATTTAAATATCAAATGTATAATATAATATACTTTTATGATACAACTCACTCTTCACTTAAAATCCTATATTTCTGCATATACATATTTTATATACAGAGGATCCATGACCGATCGCAGCAAACAAAACATATATTATCTATTCATTTATTCTCACTTAAAAGAAATTCCTTATGTTTATTTATAAAACTAATAAATTTTATCATTAGGTACGTAATGACTCAGTTTGGTCAAGGTCTATTTAAAATATAATTATAATATCTATTTAAATAAGTATTGTTAAAAAACAAAGAGAAGAACTTAAGATAGTCATAGAAACAATAAATTCTCTGACGATCATTTCTTGAAAGACGGTCGTTAAATATTATTATATTTTCAAGAAACTAATTATAACATATGTATCCCGATATGAAAAAGAAGCCAAGCATGGCAGGAACCATTCGATCATACTCAAACAAAAAAACATCTTCTATGTAGAGAATTCAATTACAACACTTCGTCACGCTACGTATACGCAAGAAATTGTTACCGGATAAAATCGAGAAAATTTTATTTACATTGAGCCATTAGATTTATGGCACTCGGCAATTGAAGCAGAAAAAATTACTGATGTGTAGTAATAGGCGTTTGAAATTTTTGTCTGGCCAAGAAATAAATATCTTACAAATTCGCTGAGATTCAAAGACGTATTCCATAGGTTCGCAAAGCTAATCGATGGTGCAAACGTTATTTGTGCAACTTTCATATAATGCAGTCGTGTTACACATGAAATATCACTAAGAAAAAGAAAAGGGTTCAAATGAAACTTAAGAAAAATAGCGGAGAATTTTACAGTCTACATTTCTATTTTTAACCGACTTCAAAAAAAAGGAGGAGGTTATCAATTCGGCCGGTATGTTTCTTTTTTATGTATGTACACCGATTACTCCGAGGTTTCTGAACCGATTTACGTGATTCTTTTTTTGTTCGATGCGGGATGGTGTCGAATTGGTCCCATAAAAATTTTATTCGGATAGGCCCAGTAGTTTTTATTTTATGAGCATTTTTGTCTGTATTTGTAAATGTTGCAAGTGCAAGTTTGAAGTCGGTTGTTTTTAACGCAGTTATCACTTGTTAATTTAGGGTCGTATTAACCATTTTATAACCTAAGATTAATTAATTAATTATCAGAAGAAATATGCGTCCATTTTTAAACACGATAGATCGAGTATTATTTTAAGATTGAAATAGAGACTTGTTTGTAATTAACGATAAATAATCAAAGATAATCTTGTCATTTATTGTGGAGGGAAACTGTTACTCTATAATTATTATACGTCAAGATAATGAAAACATGAGTTTGAAAATTGCATTTAATCTGCGTATCGCATGACAAGAAACGTACACAAAAAAAACATAAAACATTATCGCAAAGCATAAATCATTTCTTTAAGATGTAAAAGAGATCTAAATATCCTACATCCCTATAAAAATATTTGTTTTATGTTCTTATTGAAAGTAATATTTACGATACGATACATGATATAAAAATAACTAATCGGAATTGAATAGCAATATTAATGGTCACCGACAAATGGACTTATAAAATTTATTTTCCTATACAAAATCAGCACTATTGTGAATAATTCCTTCATTTTGCATAGTATAAATACTGCATATTACGTTACAACAGACGGTCAAATAAAGACTGCAACACTACTGCTAAGTTTCCCTGTAAATCTACACCATTGAAATGACTATCACTGGGAGAAATTACTGGACCAGTAAAACAAGATCTGCCAACTCGGTAAGAATAATTACAAGTTCGGGTTATTCAGAAGACTCGGCTAAGGCGAGGTGTCTAATTTATTTGGTTAGCATTATATCGTAAGCTCACGTAGCGAATATTACTCAAGAAACGTCACAATATTTTAAACAGATGCATTAAGCTCTGACCCGATGATAATATGGGTGTCGGCTTTAATATATTGTATAATAGATGCGGAAAATGTAGACGTATTCAGTAAAACTAGTTTAGCGATGAAACATTTACCGTAGTTATATTGAAGATAGAATTTTTGTTCAAGTATTTATAATTTTGGTTAAGGACGCTGTCACAAATCTGCGTTACTCAAATTTAGGTATCTAACGACGTAACTTTGTTCGCGGCAATATCACGCTCACGTAAACATAGCGCATTCCATTTTATAGACCATCTTCATACTTGATATTATTTTTAATTTTTGATATTATGTATTTTTATTGAAATTGATTCCAGAAGATTACTAGGAACTTTAAAAATTCATTTTGTTACTTTTATTAGTAGGTACGATCCTAATAAGTATGTTAGTATATTCAAACAACTTAAAAAAGTGTGACTATTTTACATCATTATTTCATTGAATAATAATCTATGAATTGTATACAATATCAAAGCTTTTTAAGAAATGTAGAATTATTATCATACATATGATGTTACCGGCACTGTATTAAATCCGGCATTGTATACAATTCTTAGTAAATGTATGTTATTCCGAAAAATAGTCGGAATGAAATAAATTATAGGTATTCGTCACATAACACATTACCTAGGATACTCTTAAATCTGAACTTTTCCTACGTAGCAAACACATTTGCAAGTGTGGGTAGTTTTTGGGGTAGCTATTAACCAATATGAGGTCAAAACTAAAATCCAAGATGGCGCCGACGAAAATTTTACATCTTTTCGTCATGGGTGTCATTTTCAAGGTTTTGGAGTAGCTCTTCACAAATATGAGGTCAAAACTAAAATCCAAGATGGCGCCGACGAAAATTTTACATCTTTTCGTCATGGGTGTCATTTTCATGGTTTTTGGGGTAGCTATTAACTAATATGAGGTCAAAACTAAAATCCAAGATGGCGCCGACGAAAATTTGACTTTTTTTCGTGATGGGTGTCATTTTCATGGTTTTTGGGGTAGCTATTAACGAATATGAGGTTAAAACCAAAATCCAAGATGGCGCCGACGAAAATTTGACTTTTATCGTGATGGGTGTCATTTTCATGGTTTTTGGGGTAGCTATTAACGAATATGAGGTTAAAACCAAAATCCAAGATGGCGCCGACGAAAATTTGACATCTTTTCGTCATAGGTGTAATTTTCTTAATAATAAAGAAGTAAACTAAAATAAAATAACAGATTTTCGTCGGCGCCACCTTGGATTTTATTTTTGACCTCATATTGGTTAATAGCTACCCCAAAAACCATGAAAATGACACCCATGACGAAAAGATGTAAAATTTTCGTCGGCGCCATCTTGGATTTTATTTTTGACCTCATATTGGTTAATAGCTACCCCAAAAACCATGAAAATGACACCCATGACGAAAAGATGTAAAATTTTCGTCGGCGCCATCTTGGATTTTATTTTTGACCTCATATTGGTTAATAGCTACCCCAAAAACGATGAAAATGACACCCATGACGAAAAGATGTAAAATTTTCGTCGGCGCCATCTTGGATTTTATTTTTGACCTCATATTGGTTAAAAGCTACCCCAAAAACCATGAAAATGACACCCATGACGAAAAGATGTAAAATTTTCGTCGGCGCCATCTTGGATTTTATTTTTGACCTCATATTGGTTAATAGCTACCCCAAAAACCATGAAAATGACACCCATGACGAAAAGATGTAAAATTTTCGTCGGCGCCATCTTGGATTTTATTTTTGACCTCATATTGGTTAATAGCTACCCCAAAAACCATGAAAATGACACCCATGACGAAAAGATGTAAAATTTTCGTCGGCGCCATCTTGGATTTTAGTTTTGACCTCATATTAGTTAATAGCTACCCCAAAAACCATGAAAATGACACCCATGACGAAAAGATGTAAAATTTTCGTCGGCGCCATCTTGGATTTTAGTTTTGACCTCATATTAGTTAATAGCTACCCCAAAAACCATGAAAATGACACCCATGATGAAAAGATGTAAAATTTTCGTCGGCGCCATCTTGGATTTTATTTTTGACCTCATATTGGTTAATAGCTACCCCAAAAACCATGAAAATGACACCCATGACGAAAAGATGGCAAATTTTCGTCGGCGCCATTTTGGATTTAAGTTTTGTCAAATTGCTTTACCCCACCAATCCGTTCAACAACCCATAAAAAAAGAGGATCTCAGTCAACATAATTTTTAAAACATAATTTTAAATTACAAATAACTGGAATATGAAACTTATACAGTTTACTCTTATAAAGTATCAAATATTTCAAATCACGAAAACGACAGTATACGCACTATAATCTTTTTCTAATTCGTTTTTATTTTTGGGACGAGGAGCGATACACCCGTCCTTCCAAGAGCGCTTCTGAGCGCGGTCTGACGACCCGCGAGAGCAAAATGTATGAAGAAATCGACAAGTATTTTTAATTTAGCTTATAATTGAAATAAAATTTTGATTTAGATACAAAAAAATTATCACAATCTATAAAGGACTATATATCCCTCAATAATTTATAGGTAAGAAGATAGATTAGGCTTTTAATTTTCTTAAAAGTGTACCGGTTTAGACCCCATTTTTTTGCATTTTATGCGATCATTGTGCTGGGAAAATCGTATTTCAGTGACAATTTTGTATGACGTCGTACAATTTTTATAAGATGATCGTATAACTGAATATATTATCTTTAAATTAAGATATTACTTTGTTCTCACGTGTAAGTGCTTTGAGTTAAAATTGTACCGTAAAATAGCGGTTTTTGTTAAAAAACTGTTATAGCACCCTTAAAAAAGGTGAAATCATGGTGATAACTTCTAAAAATAACTTATACTTACGAATGCAGTTTTTTTAGACACTAGCCTGGATATGGTAGCCCAAAAAATGCGGATAAAAGTAATTGTGCAAAATTAATTTGACTCGTATTACAATTGTAAAGTCGCTTTATTTAATGGGCTATAAAATAATGTTTATGTAACTTCTACAGCTTAATGTACCTACTTAAAACCATGTCAAAGACAATAAAATAAAATGGGAGATTTAAGATTTCCTTCTACCTTACTAATTGATACCTGTACGCAGTAAATCTGAAAAAGCACATCGAAAACACAGTGTTAAATAAAACCAGTTAAATGTGTTAGTTGTTGAAATCAACTGTAAATGAAAAAAGCACTTACCTTGATTAAATCTTCTTACTTTCTTCTATTCACTTCAATGCACACGAAGAAAAGATTGGCCAATCTTACGTACTAATAATTTATTCGAACGCAATCGATGCCAAAAGTAAGTCACTATGCCGAAATAAATGCGTAGGAGGTGCTTTGACCAATTAAAATGTATTTATGGGACCAATATTCGCAAGTAATTATGGGGATGAGCAGGACAACTTTTGGCATCAATGTTAAAATGTATAAACCAATCGCTACAAGGGAACCATTGGTGGTAATAAACCCAACAAGAGTATAGCCCTCGAAGCGGTCCGTTTGCAACATCAATATATTGCATAACCAAACACTATCGGATACGCCCCTTCAAAAAGATGAATATCGAAAGGCAATCGAATATGTCAATTTGGATATTTTACGGCAATGTAGTTACAGAAATAATTTGGAAGACGACTTGTACGTTCCGATTTGGCGGCGTCCGAAATTAAAGTACGGCAAAATTCCAACAAATGCGACCATACAACTTTAGGCCTTTAAGTTATGTGGCGAATTTTGATGGAATAGTGAAATACCTTAAATGGGGCCCCTCGGCCGCCGCCCCTAGGTACAATTTGTATGACGGTGTCATCATGGAAGTCTCAAAGCAACGAATAAAACAAGGAAACTCATAATAAAATGATATTAATCAATTAACTAAGACTTCCATGAAAAACACGGGGAAGCATACAAAGTCATATTCCCGGGACTCCGATAGTGGATGAAGGAAAGGTGGATCTTATTCTATTACAATACAAAACCTGGTGAAATTTTTCAACGTTTTATTATTCTTATAATTTCTTTAATGTCTCCTTCTCTCTCATGTACGTAATTGTACAAACGCATAATATAAATTATTCGAACGATAAAATAGGACATTAATAGATAGAGTAGATTAAATCTTTTAAAAAAATAATTAAATAGAAACACATTGTACAACATTGCATCTAGTATTAAAGTTACTCTCGCTTATTCCGTTACTTTATTGTACATATTTACAAAAATGTAATTTACAGTAACAATGATCTAGCATCTTTAGGTATTATATCTATCACATTGTTTTAACGAGTCACGAGAAGGGTGGACAATTTTCCAAGAGCTCTTGTAAAAATGATCCCAACGGTGACTTAAATAACTAAAGCTATTCCGTGGACGAGGAGCTATGCGTATACGTATTACAACAGGCTTAATCTTAATCTGAATTATATTTAATTTAAAAATCAGCACAACCAAAATAATTCATAAAAGGATAGAACAACAATATCTTATCAAATTTAAACGCAAATATAAACAAGGTTATACCTTACGTATAAATCGTTACGTGCTTTTAAAATATTTATGTAGCCTTTAAGTAATTGGAATACTGTACGTTGCACATTTATCAGTCGTCCATGAATAATCGCTTCGAAACGAAATGAAAGCTTGTCGAAAAACTTAATTTCATATTAAGATATATCTCTTTGCTTTACACAATCGGAATATATCCAGCCATACATTGTAGTCTAAAGCGTTTTACCTTTAAAAAGAACATAAAAAATTGGACCATACTTCATCTAGAATATATGACTTCTATATTGTATTAACCTATTATGAACTATGAACACTATTCATTACGATGAAAAAACATTATTTGTATGTGACATATATTTTCAAAAAGATTTAATTCAATTGCTGTGAGAATATTATCAAAACAAAATTTAAGTCATACATAACTACATAGATGATTGTCATTACGTTGATGATGTAGCTGCAAGTTGGTTGACTTAAATTTCATTTGTTTGAGTATTGCATTTGTAGACTAGCGTATGGTTAACTTAAGTACAGTAAATCTTGAGTTCAGTCAGACCAATAAGCATTCGATTGCTCTCAAAAAAGTTCCAAAGTCAGAAAATATATAATCGCTTAGCGATATATTTCAAAATTAAGTACTAATTCAGATCACTTGATACTTCATAAGGCACTAAAACTTTTCTATGAGTCCAAAGAACGCACTGCGTGTGTTAGCATTATCATTCAACACTTAACTAGTGTATTAATTTAGTATTATGCTCCATTATAAATTCTTCAATATCCGATCATACTAGTATAATAACAAACATAAATAACACTAGTATAATTGGTATTTTAACTAATTGGCGCTTTACACAATACAGATACGTTTAAAAACTTTTCAAAAAATTATAAAAAATACTTTTAGCACCATTATTCAATTAAAGGTAATCGATATTGAATAAAGCGTCAATAATATTAACAATTAAGTAATCAATCGTTCACACACATCATGCCTTACATCTAGTATACGTTACACTGGATGGATCACAAACACTGTTACTGGGCACTAAAGCGCAAACTGGGAATGTTACGTTACTTTAATACAGGTATCAATAATAATCGCACGACGATCCATAGCGGACCTGTCGCTAAAATCACCTAAGTATCCAAATATATTACTAATAAATATCAAAAAACAGAACAATTTCATTGTATAAGAGATCACCTAATAAATATCGACTTCGAAACCGTTGCAGCACCACCTGATCACTTACTTCTATCGACGTGACATGAAAAGGACAATAGGGGTGTAGAAGTGGAAATGATGGAGGAATTAAACCTAATAAATGTGTAAGGGTGAATTGGTGCAAGTGAACTTAAAACCTATCCGATGAATTAAAATATCAACCACGTTATACTTATTAACTATACAGATGATGGCACTTCATTAATGGCCTGAGAATTAATCGAATCAAATGCATTAGAGTAAAAAACCTAAAGTTACAATAATTAATAACGCGAAATTATAAACAAAAATTTACATAGCGTAGCATAAAACCTTGCTGAGCCTCGCGTCTTGTTTGATTTGGTAAATCGAGTCACGTTCCATCGTACAATATTTGTTTATATCCATTTAAGCTTTCTTGGCTACTGTGTATTGTTCCTTTCGAATGTCAACTATTTATGATACTTTTATGATAATCGCATAAAACGAAATCAAGATTTAAGAGAATTTGAGTAAAGATGTAAAATATATTTCTTTTCTTTAATATAAAATTCAATTTCTTCTAAATTTATTTTATGTATCAACTACTGAAATTATGCTACAGAAATTAAAGTACCTAAGACTAGATAATATAATTACCGTTGTACTAAATTATTCCTAACAAGAAAATAATATATTAAAGTATGTATACAAATACTTAATTATAAATAATTTATTATGCACGCAACCGTAAGATGTACGAATTGTTTTTACAATTTTAATGCGTATGGCTACAATAAATTATTAAGTTCGTAGTGAAGCCATAGGCCATCATTAACCGAAAAACTTTTATCGATACTGATCGTGACTTTTTGAAAGTATTATACCGTTATTGCGAAACACGTATCTGATATCTGCGAGGAGAGGTGTGCGGAATTAAGTCATCATTTAAAGAGGATGGTCATTTCGAAAGCTTTTGTATCGCAAAGTGCCCGCGAACTTTTTTATAGCTTGAGCCACCTACGTGTTGATGTCATTCTTGCGACAACAGTTATCCGCTAACCATTTGAACACTGCACACGAAAACATCCTTATATCAGGTACGATATAATATTACCCAAATTTATGAGTCGTAACTCGCAATGAAATCGTATACAAAGTGAAGTTCACGATTATGAGTACTTACTCTACACGAGACAGAGAGTTAAAGGTGTCAATACAAACCCATCGAAATAATAAAATAAACAATGTTCGAATTAGGCTGATGTTTCGATTTAAGGAGCTTTAAAAGGTTTTAAAACTGTATCTGACAGAATTATCGCAGCACGGCGCACAAAGTTGCGATTTTTTAAGTAACACGCGTGGGCGGCGTTCGCCGCGTCGTAGGCGGACGGAAGTGAGAGCTGGAGATTAAAGATCCCGCGTCCTTGTCTAGCATTAACGAAAGTGCATTAGTTGGATCGAAATAAAGAAGCCCATATCTACAATGTCGCCGATCAAGAAAACATGATACAACATTGCCAAGGCTCTTTAGTTTATGTCCACTTTCGATTCACTATGACGCAATGTATGATTGGAATTTTCGTATACCTACTTAAATATTGCTTTAGATGAGCGCTTCATTGAGGAGTATCATATCATTTACTATTTGAGCTGTGTATGAGGAACTAGATTAAGGTTGAGCAGAGACCTATCAAAACTAAATAATTCCATACACATTAAAAAAAACTAGACTTAAGATATTGATTTTATGAGATAGATTAGATAAGAACGGACAGATTAGGATAAGGACAATTAATGGAGCAACTTTTATGACTTAGGCCAATCCCAAACGAGTTACGACCCCAATCACTAGAACGAGCTGATCTAAAAGCAGCTATGCCTGGAATCCACGCTCCTACCACTGATGTTCAATTAAAACTTAATGCCCATACGGCTACCGAACTGTGAAAAACTTGAAGTAACAAACAATGACGCTTTTACGCAATTCAATTACATCCGAAGAAGTAATAAAATATTGACTAATCTGCTTTTGTTCATAACATTTAATTAACGATAAGTATTTTGATGGCATCATTCCTTAAATATGAGCCCTTAACGAAGGCTGTAGAATAATCGTTAACTAAGCTCGACCAAAAGTGTACGCAACTTTTTGAACATTATCGATACGGAAAAAGTAGCCAGACCGGTTAATTGATACAGTTTGAACGACCGCTATATTAATACATAATTGCAATTTTAAAGAGATAGTGGAATCGAAAAGAGACGATGTTCGCGATAAACAACATTATTACGAGCCCATATTCGCAGCACGTAGGAGCTTGACAACAATTTCCGAAGCATCTAGTTAAACGTGATGTATACGTAGTACCGGTGAATGTAAATCATTGAGTACTGGAAGCATGCGCGCATTTGCTACAATATATTGCAACCGGCGTATAAAGGTATAAAGCACACGAAACATGTACTATTTATGTTTAATTATTCCCGTAAATTTTACTTGAACACGACTTCTAAATTTAGAATGAACTATGAGATCGTCAATACAAGTACTCGTGCTATATCTGACGTTTTAATACGTGCTCTACATATCACTGTTATGTTTAGTATCATCAGTATCATCATTTCACCGTTTCAATTTAGAACAATATGCAGCTATTTAAATGGTCTTTTATCGATATAAATTAATTTCCTTATAATGGTTTACATGAAAGGAGAATTATCTGATCTCGACATTAGATTCGGAAGGACACCGCCTACGCGTCTGTGACGCGCATGCGCCAACACTGATTATATCACCGTTTATGTAGGTGGCCATATAAGGTCAATTGTTCAAAATACAAACAACCAGTTATTCAATGACCTAATTTATCAGAAGAGCAGGTACGCTTTTAAATTTATATTTCAATAAGAATATGGGTTCCCACGTAGCATGAGAACGGCGGAACTAATTCGCGGCACGTTCCAAGGATTACCATTTGAAAGCCCTTTGTTTATGCAAGCTCTGTGTAGGCCAATAGAAAAACTATGATGGATTGACACAGACTTACAGTTTAAAAAGATTTGTTTTCAAATCTGAATAGCTTTCGAGTTAACGTCGGACGCGTGTGGAATATATTAGAATGAGAAGTTCTGTTCTGAGGTGGATGAAGGAACATGGAAACTAGACGTTGTTCCGCTAGTGCCATAAATGTCGCTCACTTCTATTCCTTTTAAAGTACGATTCACTGCGCCAGTGTCTTCTATGTCCGCTTTATTTCTTTTTTCATTTCTATATTTTTTAAACTTCACTGTGATTATTTATTTCTTCTAAAATAGGTAATGTAATACTAAACGACATCATTTATTATTATGTAATTGATTAGATCGTATCCTGCAATCACAATAAATTTGCTACCAAATCGCGCCTAGTATTCCCATAGCTGTCATCGAGACTGGGCTAACCGGCCTATCGCTCCATCTACCACCGCAGTGGACAATCGACCTAACAAAGCATCGCGGCTAGTTCTAGCCATTTCCCACGGGCTAACGGTCAAACCCCAAACTCGGTCCTAGTTCTGTACACATTCGATCGATTCTCTATTGCAGAACGATGTCCAATCCCACCTCACTACGAAGAGTAAAGACGTCGTACACTAAAGCGGCATTGTAAAAGAAATAACAGATGCGATCGACCGCTGCGGGGTAACAACGCATCGACGCGTCGAGATCGCGATACAAAAGGATGACCGATAACTTGTATATTCTCCCGATGACAGAGGAAAACATTGTTTGCGTTTCGACCCAATAATTTTTTAAAAATTCAACGTCATGTTTCTTTATATTGTCTGCTTGACATGAAAAAATTATTTCATCATTTATTATGTATGCCGAGCGTATTCGAAATCGTTTATTCCATTTTATTCTAATTTACAATTGGCATTCTCTGCGGGCTACATTATAATAGTTATATTATTTATTATGTTACTTTGTGATACACTTCCACTTCTAGTAATAGTTTTCAAAACAAAGGAAGTAAAATAATAAACATTTAACTAAACAAGCGTGTCACGTCATTAATATTCAAAATATCAATTTTAGACCAGATTCTATCTACGTACATATCGACATTAAAAGTAAAATATTATTGTAAGCATTTAAACGTTTAAATGCCTGACCAAATAAAAATAGGACAACATGTGATTAAAATTGCATAAGAGGAATGTTGTTGTGATATAATGTAATACAATATCCGAGTGAGGTCGGTGCGCGGTGACGAGGCACGCACCAGTTTACGCTATTCCCGGCGAGCCTAATTTTAACCATCTGCGTCTCCCAGTCTAGTTTTAGGAAGTGGGCCGACTCGGATTCGGCGAATTAATTGAGCATAATCTACGCCTTGTGTTTGCACCTCTATTGCTCAATGCTCGAACGAAATTATAACTTCGACTGAAAACGAATATTACAATTTATCTATTAGTGGAATTGTTTCACTGATGATATCGAGATATGCATCGCAGATGTTCGTAAGGAAATATAACAGGGATTCCAATTATCGAAATAAGCGGACAGCGGCATCCTGCAGGACGATATGCAACTAAATCTATAATGGATGAGAAGGGTCCAGCGTCAATCCAGTAAACGAGACCGCATAAACACAGACGCATACATAATTGAACAAACGAAGACAATAGTTGCACGTTTATTCATTAATCTAATGGATTAAGCGATGGCATTGGGGAATCGGGACGCGTTCGCAGCAGCGAATAAATTTCAATTAGAGCAATCAGGTCGGTCAGTCGCGGAAGTCTCGGGATCCGATGGGCACGGGATAGTAAAGTCTTACCTTGCATACAGAAGTTGACGTGCCCCGCGCATACAAAAGAGGACCTCCACTGCAAATCATTAGAATTGCGGTAACCGCGATGTGAGTGGAATTATGTTTGATACGAGCGCTAGATAATGATGTGGGCAATTCGGATTACTTGGCACCAAGTTCTAGGATATCCATGAGGCGCCGCTTTAAACTCACTTTCAACAAAATGTACACAACATTTCGAATACATCGTGGTCAACGTTTGAGAATTCTGAATGAACCTTGTTTATACTATGGGCTTTAGATGCGTCCAGTACAATCTGATAGGTATGAAATGCCAGGCAATTATTATGATATTTATAGCCCATCTATATGCCAATTTGTGTTGATACATTATTCTCTGATGCAATGAAAGGCCTAAACATAAAGGATCCCGATCAAACTCTACAAATTGTCTCAAAAGTTGACAAGCAGGTGACCCAAAGCGATTAACTTTATATTTGCGGTAACGATGGTTTAGCCGTCGTGGCTATTGTACTTATGCGTACACAATATACATTACGGAGACACAAAATCCTGTACATAAATATGTACATGTGAAAGCCTATCGGAATGCAAACTGCGTGGTTCGCGACTGAATTATGCAGCAACAGAGAGAAGACAGGTCCGTCGTAATAGCAAAAACGCGTCCCATTCCCGAAATATGGTTTACAGAGGTATGGATTACAAAACTAAGAAAGCTTAGTTACACATAAAACATTATATCACTGCCACTACGTACGTGCTTCTATTATCCTTACAGATTTTTTCCCTATTTAAATCTAAATTATAAAAAATATTTATCAGATGTTATGAGGAGCAATCGAGAAACGTGTTCGATAATACATCTTCGTAAGTGAAGGAGGCCTACACAAATTTCTACAGATTTGCACATTTTTCTACTTCGAAGTTACACAGCAGGGGCGGATAGCGATTATAAGTCTTTATTGTTGAACATTTGTCTTTTATCCGGGTGGCCGGCGGCTCACTAATTACAAGGCACAGCCAATCGTTTAATACGCATTTCGCAAACATCAAATAATTAAAAAATCGATTCGGCGGTGCGTTTAAGCTTAAATAATATGGTAATGACTGGATCGGCCGCTCTGTACCGATTGGATAAAAGACATCCAAAAGATATATTCTATGTTATCTACAAAAAAAAATATGTATCTGAACACAATATAACCGATTCGTTGAGGAGAATTATTTGTTCGATATTTTATTCTCATTAGAAGTCGTCACTGATCAGATCTAATATTAATGCCCATACAATTTGAAATCAAGATAAAGAAACAAAAACCTAGAACAATGGCTTTAGTGCGGCGCTCATTAACTGAAAGGAGATGCAGAGACTCTACAACCAATGATATTGTATTTAATCCCTAAACCACACGCGGTGACGATTACAACGCACCTATTAGTCAAATTAGCCTTATTGTTGCTACAAGTCAGGGTTGCACAAGAGCAATCGGCTTACATGCGGCCAATTATGCCTCACAATACGATGAGTCAACAGAAATTGCCGGGGCGTTTATCAAAACAATAGTATTGATAAGTTAATAAAGCGAGGCGCATGAAACCTAACGAGCGATTAGCGATGTCTCAAATAGGCGCGCGTCTCGTGCGAGTCACAATTCACTAGGAATATGTTATCGGTGTGACTCACTGCCGCCATTTCCAACGACGCCCTACGCTCGTAGACGGCTAAAAACATTGCAACTTGAAAATATATGTCCTACAGTGGCGACATCTTTTTAAATTGATGTCTACGTGCCTCGAAATAGAATCAAACATTCTAAGCCGACTGTGGAAAAATCATTGCGCATTGAAAGCGAAATCTCAAGAGCTGTTACGAAATAACATCAAGCCGGCGAATGCAAGATTAGGAGATCTGTTCGTTGCGAGGGCACTGACCGAATTCCACATTTATACCGCTAATTCATGCACAAGAGCATCTGCATCCTACGATGCCATATTACGAGTATCATCAGAGGAACGTGGATAAAACCGTTTATATTCGCGCCGGACTACGACAATAGCATGTTGAGAATATTTAAATATCATAATAACGTCCATGACTCTAATGCAAATATATAACTGTTTATTCGAAGATGAAACGTCGACTCGCGAACATAAAACTAGATCACTAAAAGCGTACGCTAGTCACGATTATACCTGAAATAAAATTTAAAAGAGAGAGTCTAAAGACGCCGTCACAGGAGGCACTTATCTGTTGAGATCGTAATTACAGCGTGAATATTTCGATTAAATAGACTTATCGTCCGACGACGCGTGAACAATAACCGTCGATGTATGCTGCGCTGTACTGCGTTGTGCTGTGCTGTGTTTCTTAAGCTACGTTTTTTTAACAATTAAACGATGCTGCGCTGTACTGCGCTGTGATGTGCTGTGTTTCTTAAGCTACGTTTTTTAACCTTCCTATACTCGCGCGTTGGTCTGTGAGACCGACGAAACACATTTTCGTAATTATTTTTATGAAGGTAAATCCTGTGAAGTCGAGTTCCTTGCTAGTTTCCGGATTTGGGGCTAACTTCATTTTAGTGCACGTCGCGTGGTCGGCAGAAGTTCACGTGTGTGTGCGATTTTTTTTTTGCATTTGGCGCCAATCGGTCCATGAGACCGACGCGAGTATAGGTGCAACTTTTTGTGTAAGTATTAATATTATATATTTTGTACATTTATATATTTTTACAGACTTTGAATTCTTTATGAAGTATGTATAGTAAAATATATGTATGAATGTTGCTCTAAATTATATTTTGACCAATTTTTTAGGCCATACTTCATGTCAAAATGAACGATGATCAAATCAGATTGTTGCTGGAAGAATCAAGTTCTGGTTCTGCTATGAAGACGAAAATGACAGTGAGGTGGAAGACAACGTGGAGGTACAAGAAGAGACATACGAAACTGAGCAAGACGATGACAATGAAGAGATATCTGAGGAAAAACACAGTGAAGTTCCAGTGATTTTTACTTGGGAAAAGATGGACAGACAAGGCTCAAAACTAAGCCAAACATAGATAAATATTATGTGCTTTGATATGTTTATTATTATTATTTAGAAGTTTATTTTGTTTTGAAAAAGAAGTTCTGTTTTTAATTTAGTTTTCCCTAGTACTTAAGAAAAACATCTCAAATTCGAGGACTGATTTGTGATAGACTATAAGTCAATAAAATAATTAATAAACTAAGTATGATCAATACTATTTTGTTTCAGTACATCCTAAACAATCTAGCTCAGTATAAAGTAATCAGCAGCTCGTGTAGTCGTTTATCTCGTCAATTATGACCCTATTTTCAAAAAAACGTAAACATTACGACATAGTTGAATCCGATGAAGATGAAAGTGAAGAAGAAGCGGATATGATTTTTTATGTGTTATTTTGTCGTTAAAAGAGTCCAGTCACGGTAGCTTGTTACCTCACACCATACGTGAAAAAAAAGGAAAATTTTAATGAATTTAATGCGGCGATGGAGGGGCACGCAGCGTGCTCCAAACCTAGCATAGCTCGACACAGCGCACATGGCAGAGCTCCATAAAAACATAGCACAGTTCGGCACAGCGCGGCTCAGCACGGCGGGTAGCGCGCCTCGCTCGAGACTGCTGCGTTTTTAAACAGAGCGTAGCCTCACACAGCGCAGCACAGCATGGGTTGTTTGTATCCTCATTAAAATATTAGACGAGCGAGTTGACCAAACACAGCACAGCGCAGTACAGCGCAGCATAGCTCGATGTTGATTTGTCACCCTTAGGCGCGGACATGTTATACCCGCATGTCAAATACATTCTACTCGGGGGAGAGATTTTTATCGCAGTGAGCGCGAAACGAGAGATTTGACGTAATCGATTTCGTCATATCAAATCTGACAGGTAATATTCCGAGGTCGGGCACGAGGGCGCGGTGGACGCCGGCGGATTTTATAATGAAAAAGATATGCAAATGAGAAACAATAATAATATTTATGGCACAGTGCAATCGATGTACAGAGCACAGCTACTAGCTGCATATTCCTAATTCACTGAATATTTGAGCAATACGAATGTTTGCTGCCATCCACTATAGTGGATGGTAGGAGTGTGTAACAAAAATTATAAAGACTAACAAATAATATACAAGCTCATCCGCACTGTACCATCACGTTTGACAGCGAAATTTATGAGAAACACTCTTCTCGGCCGAAAGTAATTTTCAATTAAGTTTCTTGATAATCCGGATCAGGTGAAGTAGATTTAAGGCCTCGGGCTCATGAGACCTCTCGATAATTGGAAACTGTCTCTAGTTTCAAACACCTGCTACTGTATTGAGAATATATATTTTTATTCTCAACGGACGCTAGAAAAACCAGACAGGTACAAGATACAATGTAACAAACGACGTAATTCTACATACATGTTACGACGTGGTAGACAAATCTATAGAACGCCATAATCTAGTTAACATGTAATGTAGCACAAATTTACTAAAGACCATATTTAAGCACATGTCAATCATTGTTATTGAACCCTAATAAGTACGATATATCCCGTAGTAATATCAGTTGATAACTACTTTTCGTTATTGCCGCCTCGAATGCCGTTCTAAGCCGTATTTGACCTGTATTGATTACTTTCAGAATGAAACACCGATTCATTCATCATAACGACTTCATAGTAGCGCGTTCCGTACTTACTACGCCTTTTAGACGTCACTCTAAATCGTCGCAACCGGTTTTAACGTTAATTAAGAAACGGTTTTAAATATTATTATACGCTACTTGATCTAACTCTTTCAACACCACTTCCACGTCTATCATTCGTGCCACTGATAGACCAGTAGATAAATGATTTATCGACCGATAGTTATTGATTTTAGACAAATTGAAACTTATAGAAATATTTCATTATGAATCGTATACGTTTTTTATTACCATTTATAATACAGCAATGATTATTAAGTTAATCGTTTATTTGTACTCGGTAGCCTCAAATCCTGTCAGATAATTATTCACTTTTACGTTTATCACGATTCGATTTTACCTGTCAATTTCGATTCGCAATCAGTTACCCGAAACTCTCGCTTATCATTAAGAATAATTTCATACAAATAAATTGCGAAAACAACGTAAACCCGTTTTACACCACTCAAATTCTCGAAAATCGTGACAGATAACACTGACCCGACATCTATTTACAAAATGTAACGTATAAATGTACATTAGTTTTATCGATTAACCTTACAAGCTTACCTAGAACGTGACTATCCCGATAGGAATCGATATCTTCTCAACATCGAGAGCGATCGATATTCATGCCAATTAAATAGCAAATGGGATAAAGTGGAGTGCCATCTGAACTACCGTTGCGGATGATGCGACATGTGGGGGTGCGATAGGTGCGCGTGTGAGTACGGTTGGCCTAGCGAGCTGAGGGGGAGCGGCGAGGGACAGGGGGGGTGCTGGTGGTACTGCTGCAACGGGGACGGGGCGAGCCCCGGGTGGTGTTCTATCGGGTATTGCGCGGAACCAGGATACGCCAATTGCCTCACCTTCATATCGTCGTCTACTACATTATACGTGAGCTCAGTCTCCTCGAAGCCGGTGGCGGCCATTCTCTGCTCGCTCGTAGTCGGAGGGTCGGGCGAGTTCAAGCAGGTCTGTATGAGCCGCTTCCCGGAATCCGACGTGATCATCGGCTGAAGTTTCCTCGTCGCGAATGTGTACACGTGTCCGGTTTCCGACGCCACTAACAACATCACTTGTGTCCCAGTCAACGTTGATAATTCGTAAGCCTGAAAAGAAATAGTTACCGTTAGTGCAATTTACTTAACAAATTATTTGCGTGGCGATATTGGCATAATCATTTTACCCATGTAAAGTATGAGTGGAATATTTCACCTTAGTATATCTTTATCGCCAAAATTAAAAATACAGATTGAATTTATGTAAGGAATATAAAAAACTAAACTAATTTTCGACCTTTCACCTCTCCCACGCCCTATAATTCGTAAGCAAACCTCCATTCATTTCGGGAGCAATATCACTCTCACGGCTCTGTGTGTGCCCTACGAATTAACACACCCACTAGCGCCACCTACACAATTTAAACCAATTAACTTTTATAGGCAGTATTAGAATTTAAGCTCTATTGCACTAGACATAAGAACTCCGTAACCGAAAATGTTTGGGTTAACAATTTGACGTCGGCGATTGACAAAATTGTAGAAGTGTCAATGTTTGCTGGCGCCTAAATTGATGTTAAGCAGATAGTAAACCTTAATGCACAGAAGATAAGAGCTCGGTGGGAATTTTATATCTCTTAATTTGAGAGTCTGACATTGATATTGATTTGCTTTTCATTACATAATTCCACTAAATCACTAAAGCCCAAATCTAATACGATACGAGTTCAATCGCCTACTTATGTTTAAAGTGAAACCTGATATTTTGACTACAATAAATAGCGTAGGTACATAAAGTGAAATGTATTATTACTTTATGCAACGCTATCTCATAATGATAATCTTATAATGAAACACATACGCAGTTAGGTGATAAACTTTAATAATTAATGAGGAACTGTAAAAAGACAAGCATATATTTTTAGGCCGCAAATATCGTGGCCTACTAGCCTTCAGATAAAGTGTCATCGATCAATAACGTGATTGATGATAAGGCAGTAATTAGCAGCTCAATTACACCAGTGATACCATCTCTTGTGTAAGTGGAAATAATGAAAACAGCCCTTAAAGCCTGGGTGTTAACGACCGCGCACGAGAGACCCGCTGCCGTCAAGAGACACTGCCGAAATTGACAATTACAAATGCACCATTAATGAGCTTAGTTGTTAAATATGATTGACGACACGAAGAAAAATACGTGTACAATTGTGTACAAATTAAAAAAAAACTCGAAAACATCCTGATTGAATGGTCGAAACGGCACCCAATTATTATTAAAGACGTCCGGGACTTTCTTTAAATCAGCTAAAGTCAAAAGTGCAAAAATAATGAATCGTAGCATTAAGTCATTAGTGGAGCATGTAACGGAAATTAATAACATATTTTAAGGCAATCACGTTACATGAAAATTTTTAAACGCTTCAACGATTGCCTAACGAAATGCTATCGATTGATTGACAGATTGTTGGTTGGTAAAAACATTTCAAGTACCTTGGACTGCATAAAGGAAAGCGGGTTTATATTACATATTAATAAAACTAGGAAGACATCTTGGAATAGACTGACTTTATTAATTCATTGCACAGTACACAGACAGTGTGACCAGTTTATGCTCATAGATAATAAATGCTATTTTGTTACAACAGATACAACAGAACTTATTTCTAACACCCTCTCTTAACAAAATACTCTGACAAAATTACATCTTTTGCTACAATAACTAAACGTTACAAATGCTTCAACAATAAAAACAATCAATTGAAAAACTACATATTTATTTTAATTTACTTCCCCTATTCCCATTTGTTCTATGAATTTATAATGTTTATTAACACAAAGTGACTTAGTAAATACATCTGCTGGCATAGAAGAAGTTTCTAAATAGTTTACTTTAATTTGGTTATTATCAACACATTCTCTAGCAAAATGATGGCGTACATCAATATGCTTAGTACGTTTGTGAAACATTGGATTAGAAGCCAATTTTAAAGAACTTTGACTGTCAGTGTACAAGTCCAAAGGTTTATTTTTATTACATATATTAAGTTCTAACATTAAATTTTTTAAATAAATGGCTTCTTTGCAAGCCTCTGCAAGTGCCATATACTCGGCCTCTGTACTAGATAAGGCAACTGTCCTTTGCTTTCGAGACTCATAACTTATTACACAACCTGATAATACAAAACAATATCCTGTGTAAGACCTTCTATCAATGTTACAAGATGCCCAGTCAGCATCAACAAAACCAATTAAATCAGTTTCAGTTTTCTTAAAAATTAATCCAAAATGTTTAGTTTTTTGCAAATATCTTAATAATCTTTTCAAATGTTTCCAATGTGTTCCATTAAAACATGTGTTATATTGACTTAGAAAGCTAACACTATAAGAAATATCTGGCCTTGTTAGAACCGCAAGATACATCAGTGAACCAATAAGTTGTTGATAAGGATAAGAGTTATTACAACTGTCATTTACAGCTTTTTCTAATTTAAGATTCAATTCCATTGGAGTATCTGAAATTTTGCAATTAATCATATTAAATTTATTTAAAATATTATCAATAAATTGCTGTTGGTCCAAAGTTACACAATCTTTTTGAACTTTTACATTCATGCCTAGACAATTTTTTATTTGACCTAAATCTTTAATCTTGAAATCTGCTTCTAATACACTTCTTAACTTTTTGTAAGAATTTACACAGTTATAAAAAACAAAAAAATCATCAACAAATATAGCTACATAAATCTTTACATTATCATGACATATAATAAATAAACAGGGTTCATATTTAGACTTCTTGAAACCTAACTTTAACAAACAAGATTCCACTTTCATGTACCAAGCTCTAGCCGACTGTTTAAGTCCATATATAGCCTTTTTTAATTTTAAAACTTTATTATCGCAATTTATGAAATTAGAATATTCTGGTATTTCCATAAATACACATTCATCAATATTACCATTTAAAAAAGCTGTTGGTACATCCAAGTGATTCATTTTTAAATTTTGTTTAACACTTAAAGCAAAAAGTAGTCTTAAAGTAGAATAACGCAATACAGGTGAAAAAGTTTCATTATAATCCAAACCTTTAATCTGGGAGAAGCCCTTAGCTACTAGTCGAGCTCTGTACCGCACTTTACCACTATTATCACATTTTTTCTTAAACACCCACTTACACTGCACTATTCTATCAGCTTCACTCCTGTCTACAAATGTCCATGCTTCATTGTCACTGAAAGCTTTCAATTCATCCATCATCGCTTGTCTCCACTGTTCCTGATCTGGTCCATTCATCGCAGATTCATAACTCAGTTCTTCATAAGTTTCCAGGTTTTCTAGAATACATAGATTGGTCATACCATATCTTTCTACTGGCTTTCTCTCACGTTTCCTAACTGGCTGTACCTGAACTTCTTCATCTATGACAGAGTCTTCATCGGCTACTGATTGATAAGAATCATCTTGGGATGTGGATGTATCATTAACATAAGTTGGGTCATTAGGATTTGAGACTAGGCTATCTGATGAACATTCTTCTTCTTCTTCTAAGTTTTCATTGTTCTCTAACTTTTCTTCACTAATATTTACTACTACCTGAGCTTTGTCTGATTCTGTCTTCTCCATGACTATGACATCTCTGCTCGTAGTGATCTTTCTAGTTTTTGGGTTATACAATCTGTATCCTTTAACATTATCTGGATATCCAACTAATATCAATTTATCAGCCTTTTTATCCCATTTTTGTCTTTGTGCTTTGGGAACATGTGTCATTACCTTACTGCCAAAAATTCTAACATTGCTAAGGTCTGGTTTCTCACCTGTCCACCTCTCAAATGGGGTCATCATGCCTAAACTGGCGGCTGGTGTCCTATTCTTTAAGTATACTGCAGTATTAACTGCTTCACCCCAAAAACTTTTGTCAAGGTCAGCTTCAAACAACAAGCATCTTGCTCGTTCAACTATAGTTCTGTTGAACCTTTCTGAGAGTCCATTCTGCTCCGGAGTGTGAGGATTGGTCTTCTGATGAACTATACCGACTTGTTTCAAGTAATTCTCCATCTCATGTGAGCAAAATTCACCTCCATTGTCGGTTCTCAGCTTCTTTATCTTGTTTCCTGTTTGATTCTCAACTAAACCTCGAAATTCTTTGAAATGCTGAAACACCTGGTTCTTTTCCTTCAAGAAGTAGACAAAAGTCATTCTGCTGGCATCATCCACAAATAGAAGAAAATACTTTGAATTACCAATTGACTTGGTCTCCATCGGCCCGCACAAATCTGAGTGTACTACATCCAGTAGGTTTTCACTTCTATGGTTGGCTGATGGGAAGGGTAGACGTGACTGTTTCCCCTCACAGCACACTTCACAATTCTGTATCTGAATGTCAGCTTTCTTTTCAAAAGAAACACCTATCACAGCACCTTCATTCATTTTTTGTAAGGACTTACTGTTTACATGTCCTAACCTCTTATGCCAGGTTGACATTGCCGATAATGAATTCTCTAATTTTCTTGTGTTTAACTTGTACACGCCATTAATCAAATCTGCTGTACCAATAAGCTTATTCACTTGATTGTATATTAAACAGACATCCTTTTTGAACACAACTCTATTGCCATTAACTATAAGTTGGCTTACTGACAATAAGTTTGTCGTGAGCTTTGGTATGTACAATACATTCTTCACAATCACATTGTACTGAGAATTGTTCACGCATGTCGTTATCTGTGTTTCACCAACACTTACTACAGGCACCGTCGTTTGATTTGCCACTACGATTTCTCTGTTATCGTGCACCGGTCGTGGTTGGAGTAAACATTTCTGATTCGACGTCATGTGCGCGCTTGCGCCCGAATCGACGTACCAGTCTTCTGTGCTATAACAACCGTTGAAAAACGCCGCACTAAAAGCATTTACTTGTTTATTTGCTTTTAATTCTGGACACTTGCTTTTGTAGTGACCTATTTTCTTGCAATTATAACACTTTATTTGTTTACTGCTGGTTGAAGCGTCATTGTATGACATTGACGTTGACGTTGATTTTTGCTTGCGGTTAGTGTTGCTACTTTTTCCCCGCTGATGTTTTGACAAAAAAGCAGTATCCGCTCCAGTTGTACCAACCTCCGAACACATATCAAGTAATTTTATTTTTATGACGTCAGCGCTAATGGCGATTCCGGAATGTTCTATAGCCATTATCATCGGTGAATATTTTTCTGGGAGTCCAGCCAAAAGTAGCGATCCAATCCACTCGTCTGTGATTTCGAAACCAGTCCCCTTCAATTTCTGTGCTGTATCCACCACTTGAGATACATACGATGTCATAGTTTCACAGTTATCGAGACGTATTGAAATTAATGTTCGAAGCAAACTTATTTTTCGTTGATATCCCGAGTCATCAAATAACTGTTTCAACTTTTTCCATACACCGCCCACTGTAGTCTCACTCTTGATATGCACATATAATGAACAGTCTATCGTCATCACAAGTTTCGCTTTGGCTTTCTTCATCTCATTTTCACTGATGGCCGCCGGCACGTTTTCAATGTCAATGCCTTCCAGCAACAGAAAATTACTTGCCGCGAACGCCCAATCATCGTAATTTTCGCGTCCTTTTAACTTTGGCACATTTACTAAATAGCCTGACATCGACATTATTACTTTTACACGATAAAACTACTAGAAAAAACTCGCAAATATGTGACTGGGCCCATAACCTAATAAAACTAGGAAGACATCTTGGAATAGACTGACTTTATTAATTCATTGCACAGTACACAGACAGTGTGACCAGTTTATGCTCATAGATAATAAATGCTATTTTGTTACAACAGATACAACAGAACTTATTTCTAACACATATTACTTCATTAATGTCTTACATAAAATATGAAATTTATACAGAAAAATTGAGTTTGGTTAACAGCTACATAAAGTGAGACAAGATTTCATTAGATACAAATACAGGTAAAGCCTAACCGAAACAATGTAATGATATGCAAATTAACAATAACAAACGATTTAGAACCTTTTCATAAAAACATTAATTGTACATCATTGACTAAAATTATATTGGAAAAAAAGTTATCGTAATAGAGAGAGCAGACCTATGAATGTGGGAAACATATATTTAGACACGCTTATCAACGTCAACTTAAAAAAAATGACGTTAATCTTGCATCCAACAAGATCAGCTAATAATACCTAATTAATAATTATCGTAACACCAGTCAGTAGATCAGCCCCTTCTTACTTATTATGTCGAGCAAAAAATAAAATCGACAAGTGATCCAGTTAAGTCAAGAGTGATTGTAGTAGTATCAGGTGCAATGAAATTCGAAAACTCGTTGCCGAATGCGCGTGCGCAGAATTAATCTAAACCAATCAACTTAATATCCAGAAACTGACACAATGTAAGAATGATGAAATGTTTTTAATATTAAACCCAGAATTAGTATTAAGGTGAAATTTTTCGAGGTTTTACAGGACTCGTTTTGACAAAGAGAAGTAATAATTTAGATCTACTATTTATTTTCATTATGTAAATGTGTTTTGTTTTGATTAAATTCTATACGGACAAAACCTATCGCGTTTTAATTAAGTCTTCTTATATAATACAAGATAAGATAAGGCAGCATCATGTGGCGAGGTGAATAAAGCAGAAGCTTACAAAAAGCGATCTCCGCCTGTCAGACCATTATTATGCACGGTAGCGTGTTTACTTTTACAAATTAATTGAGTTACAAGTAGGTCTGTAAGAGATACAATAATAAATATTGAAGTGATTGTGACAAAATTCAAGGAAAGCGACAGTGGCCACTTTGTGGAGTAATAATGTGACCACTTTTATAAATAGTGGCAGAACGGTGTGGTTGAAATTAAATTTGACGTTTTAATCATACAAACTAAATATATGAGATTGTTATTTTAACCCATTGAGCCCCGAACGGCCCGATCGGTCCACGACACAATAGATTTTCTATTGTGTCTGTGATTCCGGGGCCTGAGTTATTAATCTGCCAATTATTTGGAAGAAAAATTAACAGTATCTCAGGTTTCGGTAATATTCAACTCATTCAAAAGTTTTCTATTCATAAATTTCGGATTCGTTATTATAGGTTAGAATAACATTATTAAAAATGAACTTACATATATTAAAAATGCGCACATAGTTATTTCTATGAAACTTGTTTACTCTAAAAACATAACTGGTTGTACTGTATACCACAAAGAAAACTCTAACAATCATTGGCGCCATCGTCAACTTAAGACCTAATAGTATTTTTCATCGTACAACGTAGGAACCTACATTTTTTACTAAGTCTAGATACATGATTCGATAGCGTGGAATCTAATAGCTCCATAAACAAGATAACCGTCTAGATAACGGACGTCATTCCCTTGTATATAAATGTCTCCTAACTCTTATTAGGATTTCCCTTTTTACATTTACTAGGTAGGTATGTGCTTTCTTTTTTTTTATTTTGGAGAATTCACATTTGAGAAAATGACCAAATAAAAAGGTTTAAAACATGCGGAGATCAAAATGTAACTCTGTTTTTTTAATCAAATTAGTTAAAGATATAAATGTAAAACTTTCAACACAACGATAAGACGTGTCGTTCAAACCATTCAAACGTAAATAACCATTCGAGAATCCTGTTTAAAAAAATACGAGTAAAAATCAAAAGTATTACACAAATTTTGTTACTTGTAATGCAACGGAGAACTGTCGAGCTCAAAATAAAAAGCACTTCAATGTAAAATAAGCCGTGGTCGAGTCACAAATTAATGGAAAACATTTGGGACAGCGCATTACGAGATGCGACATTTCTCCAAGTGCGCCTCGAGAGATGGCGCTCGAAAAAACTGCTAATTACAAGTACAATGGAGTACAAAGCGGCCGCTTTTCCCACGGAGCATCCAAGCGCGTGCGTACCGAACATTTTCAGCATGCTCGTCTTTTATTGCCAAAAATTAATGCCCGGTAAACAGCCCTTAATTGCAAGCCAACCTCGTTTAATTCAGCTTCTGACAGAGAACAACCAGCACGTCACAGCAAGAGAGCATTTCGCGGAAACAAGAAACAAGAAACCAGAAATACACAAGAAAAAGTAACCGTCAAATAACAATATTATATCGCGTATACGCCATGATTCTTGAGCAAATTGTAGGACTCTTGATGCGCGCATGAACCTTTATAGCGTTTTAATTTTATTGGATAATGCTGCGTTTTCGCCGACACAGAACGAAAGTTTGGTAATTTTGAGTAACAACTTTATAGCTCGGAGGTATAAATAAACATTTTACCTTAATTTATGAAACTTTTTACTTTAATAATATAAAAAGCCGATTATTTATCGAAAATGACGACCTGTCCCGACTAATTATTAAAATATTTGTAGCGTCAACGTATTACATGGGATTAATAAACACAATTTTTTGTCACTTGTTAGAATATTTCAACTCGATATAACTAAGTATATAGATATAAAAATGGATAATATCTTTGATGCAATAAACTATAAAGTGTATGCATAATTATCTAAGAACTATCTCAAATAAATGAACATAAACGTGAGTTATTTGCACTAAAAAGTAATTTCTTGGAACAAAAAGCATCATTTAATGCGGCAACAAAAAGCGGCGACAACGATTTGTCGTCTCCTATTGCGTCCGCCTCACAGCATGAAGCATTACCACCATTAACAAAAGCTGCAAGAAACGATAATTAAATGCAAACTGCAATAACAGCATAAAATTCAACTCGTTCTTGGCGGTTATGGTCCAACTGAGAGTCCATTACGAACACTTACCAGCCACACATTAGTATCAGAAGCTAACAGTAATTGTCATGCCTGTCGTGATGGGAATATAAAGGTGCTAATCAAGACACCTTACACTTTGATGGCCAGAGATGATTACCATGACTATGTTCCTCAAGTGCCTCCTTAACGATTTTTGTCATTTAATATTTTTGTATGCACATTTGTATGTGAAAAACAGCGAAAATCGTGTTAAATGTTTTTTATATCTACACTAATATTATAAAGAGGAAAACTTTGTTTGTTTGTTTGTTTGATTGTAATGAATAGGCTCATAAACTACTGGACCGATTTTAAAAATTCTTTCACCATTCGAAAGCTACATTATCCACGAGTAACATAGGCTAGGTTTTATCCCGGAAATCCCACGGGAACGGGAACTATGCGGGTTTTTCTTTGAAAACGCGGGCGAAGCCGCAGGCGGAAAGCTAGTTAAAAATATAACTGAAAATGTTGTTTTACTCTCGTTATAAAATTTACTACAAGTTCTACTGCTAACAAACGATAATATGATTTATATTCGATGCCTTTTAAGATAAATCTTTATGAAAGAATCAATCATAACATTTTATTCATACCATTCATTCACAAAAGCTTATGTACAATATCTCAATGATTGACTTTAATAAATACAATTATCTCTTCTACGACCAGATGTTGTATGGGCTTACTCAATAATTGTGCATGTCAAAAGCATATGAAAACCTAATGATCTTGAATATTTATTTATCACATTACTATTTAAAGCATAACAGGGTATTAATGGATCCTTGAATTACGCATGTAGGTATGAGTTTCCTGTTTCCTACAACACAAACCATCGTTAAAGAATGCGCAATATTTTGCGCATTGCTTATTTACAATCTATTGATTGTAAATAAAAAAATCGGCCCATTCATAATCTTATAAAAGCACAAACGTCGTTAAGCAAAAATGAATATCATCAACAAATCAAATAAGACAAAATTGGCTCAACGGCTTCCTAATAAGGACGCAGTTTTGACTTATAAACCACGTGCCGTAAGACGTGTATCATATACACCAGGGATCGAGGAAACCCCAAAAACAGGTTATGAAACAAGGTTGCCATATTTGTGTAGTACTCGAGTGGATTAAGCGTAAAAGGTCTAAACGGGTCGTCTCCTGCCTACCCGAACGCCACGTGGCGATGTCTGCCAGTTCAGCTATCTTTACGTCATCGCACTTGTATGGCGAGGATGCTGTGATGCCATTTGCATAAAGGTCGACCGCTTTTAAGGAACGGGACTAAACAATTCGCGCTGGCCAACTTAACCTATAAGACACGTCATTTTTTAAACAAGTTTCAAACGAATGCATTTCATAGAAATCCAAAAATAATCTGATCGGTACTACCTATTATTAGAAACTTTATTGAGAAAATGTCATATTTAATCACCGGAGGTAAATGTTTGTTAATAGAAAGGTCATTTAAAACATGTTTAACCAGACTAATATAAGCTAAAATATCACATTTTAACATTAGAACATTGTTATGATTATAGCGTATCAAAAACGTTTGAATGTTTTATTTACATAGTGCTACAATATAAAACAAGATCAGCAAGTTCAACATACGTAGGCGTAAAATGAAGACATGCTATTTGTTATAACATCAAAAAAACATTATCGTGGTATTCGACGATATTTGAGTTAAGAATCTCGATGTGAATCTTGTAAAGGGTTGCCAATTCCCCACACCCATTAAAGCCGATCGAGTCGTCGGTAATGATTGAAAAGTGAAAGCCATCGCCAACTCCATTATCCCTTACTACAGATCGGATGCGACACGTTTTAACATATTAAAAAACATGAAAATAAGAGACAAGTTTCAAAAATTATAATGAGCAATTATTTAAACGTTTAATAACTTAAGGCTGCAGTCTAGCAAAATTGCGTTTTCAACAAGTTATTTGACAATTTTTTCCCGGCTAATGAAATGGTAAACTGAATTTTTTTTTCTTGTTTATCAATTAGTGTTATATACGCAATGCGCGTGAATTTTTTCACATTTGTAAAGTTACTTTATGTTACCTTAATCAGGCCTTCAAGATAAGTCTCTTTCCCCCAAAGACATTTCGAGCTAAGTTTGTGCACTCACTACGTTGCAACCGATTACAATTTACACAATCTGATCAGCACATTATTATCCTTATATAGTCGTTATTAAAAACTGCTGAATACAATTGCCGAAAAACTTATGATTTTCCTAATTAGAACGTTATAAATTCATTAAATTTCCCATTTTTTGCCTTACAAAATCTATTGATAAATACTGCTAAAAGTTATTGTTTCCATTAATTTATTCGAGTTGGTTGAAGACCAATGAGTATTAATCCTTTAAAAAATTTTTTTTTTGAATTTTGATAATTCTTTAAATATTAAAAAAATATTTAAAATAATTAGGAAAAATCATAGCGAATTTCTTTAGTCGCGCTCCTTGGGCCGGAGCGTTCTGACGTGTGCTCTACGCTCGATTTTCCTTCATACCGAAGTGAAAGTTGCTCTACTTCATTAAATTTAATATTTTTGTTATTTGATTATTTTTATCTTAGTTTTGTGCAAATATTCGTATTTTTAAACATTTGATTTCGATATGGAAAATAAACGAAAAAAATATGCGTGTAACTATGTACTTACTAGAAAAAAAATTATCTTCGAACATAAAGTTAATGAAACCAAATACATTACAAAGGTGATTGGCAACAATTTCTTTATTTTACGGGGTTTCAGTAAAGGGATGTATGTTTCTTTTAAACTAAAGTAAGCTCATAAATTTTCTCATAATATATATTTTTTTTGAAGTTCCAAAAATGTTTATTTTTCGTTTGAGAAATACGAAATATATTTAATTATATTGAGAACTTGAACTTGGGACATACGGGGAAAATGATTTGTTTACTCCAAAATTCCAAATATGTCGAGGTGTTTTTTTTTTCTTCTAGTCATTTTAAACGTAGCGGCATGTTGTTTGATTATTAATTTTGTAACTTAAATACAGGATGTTGGTTTTATATTTTGATCTTACAGACGCGCTGACAAATTTAGTCTACCATTTCTAGTTTAGTCCACCAACTCTAAGTACCAATATTAAAACGAATGGATTATCATCACATCATAAAAACTCAGATGTAATGGAAGATCGCAATAACATAGAAAATTCAATGGGTGTTGAACTAAACAAACACAAGTAACAAGTAAAAAGAGCAACTATGGAGTTTCTTGCCGATTCTTCTCCGTAGATACTGCTTTCCGAATCGGTGGTAAATGTTAAAATATGTACCTAATGACGTTTCAAAAGTGCTTCTAGAAGAAGTCTAATTGAATAAATAAATGTTTGAGTTTGAGTTTTGAGTTTAACAGAGACGCGAAGAATAAAAAAAGAGGACGAAAACGATAATTCGTTGATGCTTTCCCTTTTCGACGCATTGTTAGGGTACATCACCAATCTGCAAAAAACAAAACTGATGATTCCCAATTGCTGATTAAAAATGAAAAACAAATAATCGACAACAGTGGTGAAAATTTGCTGATCACAATGAAACATCCTTCAGTGGTAGCAGATTTACTCATTTAAAATGTATCGGTGAACAGCGTAAAGGAGAGGAGGACAGGAAAACATTATGAATGTGGATGGTGGATTGTATACAGGGTGTAATCGATAAGTATGTGCAGGCGATTATGACGTTATTATTGCAGGTATCAAAAAACTTAAAACTGATATCGAAATTACTTTACCTAATGAGCAAAATGACAATAATAACTTTTTAAAAGTATAACGAGAAAAATTTACTTTATACACTCCCATATCAAGAAGGGAAAATGGGACTAGTAGAAGTTAAATGTCTAATTCCGGCAAAAGAGATGAATGCGGAAGATGCGGTTAAAAATAAAAAATTTAATATTTGAAATACAATGCAAAAAAATAACACTTTTGTCATAGATAAGAATCATGACTATTTTTTCCAAATTCAGGGACAACTAAACGTTGCAGAAGCAAAAGTCTGCTTATTTGCTGTTTGGGCTGGAGTGAATCATTCGTTAAAAATAGAATATATAAGTTTAGGCAAAAAAAAATAAAATGATGGACCATTATCAAGATTTTACATAAATTGCCTACTGTCAGAATTGATTGATTCGAGACTTCAGCATTCCATGCCCATCAAGGACCCATCCTATGTCATTCAAGCGATTGAAAAAAGAAAAGAAAAATCCAGTGCAACCGATAAAGCATCAGAATGCTAGCAAAATATTTATTAGGTTTATCCATATAAATATATATATTATACATAATATAATAAATACGTAGAAGGGTCAATTCTGTACTTTGAAAATATGTATTTAAAAAATAAATAGCAGTGTTACTGGATCGATACCATACACAAATATGTGATTAAAAAAATTTTTGTCTGTCTGTCTGTCTGTATGTGAAGGCATCACGTGAAAACTAATGGTTCGATTTCAATGAAACTTGGTATAATTATACCTTATTATCCTGGGCATAAAATGGAATACTTTTTATCCTGGAAAAATACGAAGAAAAAAAAAAATCTTAATTTTTCAGTTTTATCCATAGACGTTGTTCTGTAGAACCGCGAACACACGTTGCGTTACCCGCAGTGGATTCAGCGATGTAACCTGTAGCGCCAAAGTCGGATTTGGCTTGAACCGTTTGCGGCACACGCGGGCCGCACGACACCACGCCTCCTCGACTCCTATATAAGGACGGCGTTCCGCGCGATGCATATATGTAATTTATGAATTTTGATGCGAGCGGACGTGTTAACATTACATTTTTTTTTATTATATACAGTTTATCCGTTTTATTAGTTAAACTGAACAACTTTCACTAAGAAACTTAGGTCGAAAAAAATGTATAGAGTTATGCATTTGAAGATATCAATAGAACGTATTCGCAAATTTTGTGTACTGATAAAAAAAATCACCTGGTGTAATTTTCACGAAAATTGTTTCAAATTGTCATGTCTGGTACTTATTACGAATATTAAATTATGCATACGAATGATTTAATTTTTAAAAATTAAGTGGAGCAACTTTCCCATAGTACATTTGTATTATTTACATATAGGATGACAGGATGCATTTGTTTGCACTACTAGACCAAGCCCTTAACCACTTACAAAATACTTCGATAATGTAAGATTTTATTTTTGAAAAAATAAAATAGGAGTGATTTTATTATTAGCGCTGCAGTATTTATAAGGCATTTAATTAACCATTGGTTTAACTATGAGAATGTTGGATTTTTTTTCTTTCTATAAAGAAGAACAATAACCATTAAATATATAAGATGCCCACGGCACAAAATAATCCCCACAAATACTCAGAATGATTAAGTCGATTATGTAAAACAAGTGAATGTTGTCTGACATATTTATGAGGTAAAAATCATTGTTGATACTGTTTAAATTGTATACATTATTTACGTTGATTGAACGTTGTTGCAGATAATATAGTGTCTTTGTGAAAACTGGAACGATTAGTTTAACAAGTTCTTTATAATTATCGATTACCTATAAGAAATGAAAAATTACCGCAATTCCAGTAGCCAACCTGCAAGCCACGTTTTGTGAAAGGAATATAAGATAAGCTGGATTTGTGAAAGGTTTTGTAAAAATAATCGAGTGTTCATTATGATAACTTAATAAAATTACACACATAAAGGTGATGTAATTAGTCCAAACCATTAAAAATCTGATATATGATCATACGAAAAGTTGATAATAAAAAAAGATAAAATTAATATCTCAAGTTTATTTAAGTTGTTATAGTCCAATATTTGAATTTTAAGTTTCTATGTTTAAAAAAAAGCATTAATTGAACGCATTTGTTGTAAAACAAATAAAACTTGAATTAATTGGATTGAAGATGTTATTGTAGCTACCGTGCACGCAGGATTTCTTTTGTACAAAACATAAAAGGAAGATCAAATCAAAAAACCAGATCCTAATAATACAACAATAGATTCTAAAAGCGACAATGCCCAATCTCACAGAACAATGGGCCATCCTTGATTCAATAAAGCCGTGCCTTAGTAGGCCGTAATTATTATAAGAAACGTAGAGTCTAGTGTCACATGCAAATTTAATGTGGTCGAGCAGGCTATCAATAGCAATGGTGTCGATATAGCACGTATATAAGTTGCAATTTTCATTCATAAACAAGCAATATTGCTTATGAATGGCCGTCCAGCCATGCCCTTAATTTATTGTATCACTCGAACGACTTCCATAAGTTTCCTGCTCGCCTATTGCCATTTATCGAATGTTGTTCATGCAGACAAACTATCATTTTGTGGGCGCTAACTTGACCTTGATTTATTAAGTTCATTGAGAAATCACTAGACTATAAACTGTGTTATTATGTAAGTACCTTTACAAGGCTGCTGAAATAGAATCAATGTGAACCTCGTAAACATTAGGCTTAAGATAAAGGTGCATTTATAAAATATATTAACATTCAATTAATTACAGGGATGGATACGAAAAAAACAACTATAACTCAGCACGATATTACCGGAGCTTATGGACGTAAACATGTTCAACTGTTAATATTTCTTTTCTTAATGGCTTCTCATGACTGAATAAATTTTAGTGCTAAATAAACAAGCCCTATCAGTGATCTCCACAATGCAACGGGTCCGTGGGTAACAGGAGCCGACTGAAGCGCCGCGACGGTGATACCATCACACCGATATGCATCAAGGAAGACCACTTGTCAATACATTTCACCTGCGAACTGAGTCAACTTGATGGCCTGTCGCTGACCAGAACGAGTTCCCATGAATTGTGCTCCCTGCAGGACATTTTTATACCTCTGTCGACAACATGTACCCTCAGCTTTTGCTTACATGTTAATGCTATCTGCTATCTGTTGAGACTTTATGTGAATACTCATCCATCCTTTGTTACGATATAAATTTAGATCCATCGATAGAATTCCTCACTGAACGGTTTACATTCGACGGCATACGAGCGATTTTAGATCGAGATTTTCTCCGTGTTAGATGCTAATTTCTATCACAATCTTATTCAATCTAATATTAATGCCACTGAACTGCGGCTAGACATTTTGCTAACCTTATTTACTGGACAATTCAGACGTCCGAGTAAATAAACACAGGTGGTCCGAATGAAAGGTTCCGTAGAAACTAACCGACTCTCTAGAGATGCCGCCCTCCCTAAAAGGATAATAATACGTCGTTTCGATTCTTAACCAACGGTGTACAGGGGACCCGGGAGAAATGTAAATTGACCCGGCACCTGACAAATAGCTTAATTAACGACTAACATGCGCCGAGAGAATTATTGGGATTATCCAAATACTTCATTACCGAGCTTGTAGCGCGTTTAAGCACAATTATGACCAGTTTTACGGTCGTTACATTGCGTCAGTGAGGTGTTCTAGATTTTTTCTATGTTCACATAGGTAATAAAATTGTGATATGAGGCTATTTCGAGGACGATATGTACAAAGTGTACGTTTATGGTTCGCAGGGTCTAGTTTATTTACAAAAATTAGCCAACCTATCTCTATTATATTTTGTTTCACTAAATATTACTTAGGTATGTATAAAAAGTGAAAAGATACACAAGTTTATTGTGTTAATTGGATAATACCCACGAGAACAATTTAACGAAGGCTTGAATTTTCAAGGTTAAAGCAGAAGCAGTGTTTCACGATATAGTTTTTTCGCAATGTTATGCATTGGTAGGCGTCAAGTGGGCGCGCACGTGATTACTTTGTGACTGTTGCTTGCCACCGCAGCCCAGTCTGAACGTGGGCGATGCCGCAACTCTGCCTTTGATGGTTCTACTCGATCAAAGAAAAGCAAAACTCTTACATTTTTTATCATCGCTTCACCTGTTGCATCCAAATATCGAACACTTACAGATGTCGAGCAACCTTGAGTCATCGATCAAGGCTGTGGCAAAAACGGTATCGTTTGAAAGGATTCCGTAACACGCGGTATCTGCGGCGAAATCCTGTTTCACATCAAAAGTCCCTCGTTCTGGGAAACATTTGTAAAAACCTTTTAGTTAGTTCAATTGCATGGTGATGCTGGCGAAACTCGAACTTTCCCACCGAAATCCTCATGTTTGGTGAATTTTTTAATTGACATAAAAAAGCGAAATGTCGCCGCTGCTCGAGTCGTAATCAAATAAAAACTTACTCGTTAATGTTTAATGTATTAAATTCGCGATGCCGATACATTATGGATGGGGCCCTGCTGGCTGCGGTCGGATATTTTGACGGCGAGCTATCGAACGTTATGGTGGACGCTCCCGCTGTTTTTTCGCGTCTCTTCAGATAACATCTGAACCGAATAACGAACATGCTCAGCGATTTCGCATTTACGTACCAACATTAACGTATCGCATTAAATGTGAGTAATCATCTCTAATTGCGTTATAATTTAACGTTTACTCAAAGCATCGTTTCGAGCGGAATTACACAACTTAATAATTTATTTCATTTACATATTATATAATATACAGTAACTACTCACACACTGTAGCCTCATCGCTTTCTGTCTTTTCCTTATACCGTTTTCCTTTAAAATGCTATTAATATAAAAAATATATCCCTTTAAAACATTTCAGAATCCTAGGGCTGTTCAGAAAATGTTCCCCAATTCTGCAAGGTGTTACACCAAACTAAGCTGTTGGATCTACTCTTCTACTTCCAACACCTCTGACTGCTAACACATATATCCGGGCACCTGACTATATCCATCTAACCAGTTGCACGCAGGTGTAGCGGGGTTAAACATAAAGCTTACGTGTTAAACGTAATTTATATGGTACATTAGGGGATTATAGTAATTATGTACACTGATGCACCGCCGAGTAAAAATTTCTCGTTCTCACTTGATATGAACGACTGCGAAATATTAAAAACGCAAACGTATCGCGTGAGCCATTTTTCTTTCGTAGTCATTTAATTTAAATTATATCCTTGCTAACATACAAAATAATTCAGCGCGGAATATTTAAGTGAGCTTTTGCTTTATTTTAAATACCTACTTCTATTAGAGCGAGCGCGCACGAGCAACTTTGTCTCCGCAACTATTTTGTCTCTCCCATCAATTTGTATGGGGAGTTGCGTCGCTACGTGCGCGCACTTTCATACTAGCCCATAGGTGGGAGAGACAAAATAGTTGCGGAGACAAAATAGTTGCGGAGACAAAGTTGCTCGTGCGCGCTCGCTATTACATGCATATTTAATTTGACATGGTTTAGACAATTAAAAATTTATTGGGCTAAATTTTCAATCCCTGGTTAAAACTTACCTATTCGTTGAATAACGTATTAAACTACCATTTCAAAAATGTATTCTAAATTCTAATTGTCTGTATTTGATAGTTTGTAGGTGACATTTTAATAATATGTTCGTGTAATACTTTATTGGACGGATAAATTTTAACCAAGGATTGAAAAATCGGCCCTACGTATAATAAAAAAAGCCCGGTTTTTTTGTAACTAAGCTATCATTTGACATTTAAACTCAAATCACTTGTATTATTAATACAATTCTTATTACAGACATGAACAATTAGTTATAATAAAACCAGTTGAATGAAGTCAATGTAATTATGACACAACATCGCTATAATTGTAACGGAACGTATCGGTTACCACAAGGCAAGCTAAAGAGTTACAAGTTGCAACGTAATTGCACCAATAGAAAAATAACTTAAATACTAAAAATCTATACCTATACAATATTCGAAAAAATGGAATTCTAAACTCATACATTAAATTATTTTAAAGAAAATGAGCATCTCCAACAAGCGCAAGATATAAATTGATCAAAATAATCAATTTGCATGTACCAATAATCTAATTTACTACTATTGAAAGAAATAGAATCCAATAATTTCAAGGAGCAAATTGTCGGTCAATTATCTCGGTAATAATAAGCTAGTGCACCAAGACAGGTGGGTGTTGCGTGTTAATTAAATCAGTTAGTAAGCAATAAAGGTATTTAATAAGAATACCGATCTCCTTCCATGATACATTTGTCAATACTCACAAGAAGCACAAATTAAGAATTTGCAGCCCATTTATTTTTATGTTAATTCATAGATACTTTATAAGGTAATCTATTATTTTGAAAATACAATAGGTACCAGATATCCTAAAATTTCAACATTCTCTATTCACATTTTTCCTCAAAAAATAGTTACTGTAAACTCAAAAGAGCTTTTAGAGTAGCCTTGTATTAAAAAAGCAATTTTATTTGCGTTTAATAATAATAGCTTGAAAAACCTGGAACTGAATAAAATAACATTAAAGTAAAGAAATTCAATGATACCGCAGACCGGGTAGTAAATACTATTATTGGATAATTCATGAGATCTTTTGAATGTTCAATTTGTACGATTTCGAGGTAGTTGAATATTTTATCTCCTTGCAGTTTCAATGAATTACTCAACTAAATAAAATTACTAATTGATTTAGTATAGGGTAAAAGCCGGATAGTTGCGCCACTTTTCAAAAAAGCTATATTATGAAAAATTATGTACTTAATAAGAATAATGAAACATGTATATCAAAAGATAGGTCTTTAAACCATCATATTAGCCTATTTTATTAAAAATAATTATTAAAGGTTTTGAGTAAATCCTGTTTTATTTGACCTCTCAAATGAAGGATAGTTGCCAAATCTAGCGGATAGTTGCCTATCGTAAATAATACTTCAGAGGATACTTGCCTCGTGAGGGGATAGATGCCTCACAATATTTTTTTTAAATAAAAAAACAAATTTATATCAATTCACTTAATCAGTCTTTATTATTTGTTACAACTTTGGCATTTATCATCAGAAGTGAGGGATTTCATCTTTCCACATCGCATGCAGCATACAGTTTCATCCATATTAAATATTCCATCTGGTTTAACCAGCAATTCATTCTCAGTTAAGACAGTAGGTAATAAGTAGATCAAAAAATTTTGCAAAGTCTTCTTGTTGAGACCCCTCGCTCTTTCAATTGATAAACCCTCAGCTTGCCTCAAAACTATTTCGGCATTTCTTTCCAGAAAGCTTTTTAACCATTGTGGCCCAGCCGTTATGCTTTAACCCCAAATTTTCGGCAAACTGGTAAGCTAGCTGACGAATTGTATTCCTTTCAGGAGGAAATCCTGCGTCTCCAAGCTTTAGTATATGAGTCACTAGTCTTTTTTCATTTTCAAAATCAAGGACAGGGTATTTTCCTGGAAGTTAAATAAAAAATTAGCGAAATGAATATTGTACCGGCACGGAGATGCCTTATTACCAATAAAAACACAATAATATTAATATTTGCTAGTGAAAGAATTTGTAGTTGCGGATAGTTGCCCCGAGAGCAACTATCCGCACAAGTTTCTAAGGCGACTATCCTTTTTGATACGGATACTTGCCCTTTTTATTTGCGAAATAAATCAACAATATTTTGCAATAAAATGTAATTAACAGTATAATTTAAAGTCTAATGCACGCAAAGAAACATAAACTATATTGAAATCACAATTAGTAACAAAAATATTCAATACAAATTACTTACCAATATAGTTTCAACGCATATCGAAGTTTCACCGCGGAACAATTTCGCTCGCACAGATGAAACGCGTGATTCTACACAAACGATTGACGTGGCACTGAGGTCTGCGGGAGGGGTACTTACAACTATAGTAAAGCGTTATTGCCACTAATGTCCGTAACATAGTGTATTCGAAACTGCGGCAAGTATCCCACTGGCGCAACTATCCGGCTTTTACCCTAGATTGGTAAATAGATTTAAATATACTTTATGTATGAGGTATTTGTCTATTTAAAAAATATAAAAGTTTTAGTAAAATATATTATCTACGTAACACATTATGGAAAATATTGATTATAAAAATATTATCAAGCTATTATTTGCTCATTTACAAGTCACCTGTGTACGCAAAACACCTTTTAACTATCAATTATCCTATTACAGTAAACAGCTTATGGAATATGCTAACATTGCAAATAATAAATTAATGGGAACTAAAACTATTTAAAGAGAAAGAGACGTTGTGTCTTCTACGCAATAAAAAAAGTACAGCTTTTTCGTATTTCTTATCACAGGTCAATGATTTGTAAGACGCTTTTAAATAATTAGCTTCCTTCCTAATGTAGGTAGGTAGGTATCTATGAGAATTACGTATTTTATTAAATAAAATATTAAGTGACGACCAAAGTTGACAAATCATTTTGAAGTTGTGGAAGTAACATGTCTCAACTCTCACGTAATTTTGAATCTTTATTAAAATTCTTATGTACCTAATTATAGTGTATTTAAGGGCGCTTTGTAAAACGAAACTTTTCTTCTGCGTGCTTTCGCTGTAATTACTCACTGATTGCTTTTAATTATAAATTTCAGATATTTTGCTCTCTTTACCAGTAATTGTAGCTTCAGAATTCAGAAATACAAATACTACGTCATGCACAGCTTTAGTGAAGATGTAATAATTTTAATGTTTAAGTAGATAATTATGCGTACACTGCTGACATTCCGTCACATAACAAATAATGCATTACCTAGGCTTGGTCGTGCACGTTATCAGGCTGTATTCTCAAAAAGTTACTTCGATAACACTACAGTCGTGATTCTGTGGAGTCTTTGATATGCACCGACGGCTAACGAACTAGTGTCTAACCGATAAATTCGCCGATTAGCCGATTGGACATCGACAAACTGTCGAGCCTTCCAACTAATCAGTGCAAGTCGACTGTCATCTGTCCAACTTGACTTAAGCCGAGATTTATGTTGAAATATATTTAAAATTGCAAAACTTATATTATTCTAGCATAAAAAAATCATATCATTAATTTCTCTTACTAGTGGATAGTAAATAATGCAGCTTAATTCATGATTTAATTGAATATGCATTCTTTGATAAACGAATATTACCCATACAAAAAGTGCGATTGTGAAAGGCAGGCTGTTGGTGCTCAATGGCACTCGTGTACTAGGCGCGCATAACAACAAGGCGTTCTCTCTAGGTGTCGCAGGGAGGCGGGCCCACAAGCCAGACATTCCCTACCAAGCGGCCAATCAATCTAAGGCCCTCGTGCCGCCCGGTATTCAAAGTTGCTGTACCATAACGAGACGAAACTGTAATGCAGGTAAAGTTCTGTTTGTAGTGGTCACATTCCAATGACTTTCTATATTTTATGTTCACCCAGTAACACAACTATCTAAGTTAGCCATGTGGAAGTCCATTATTTAATACATTTACAACACAGTTCGATTTATATTTTTGAAATTGCCTACAATATGCTGGTTTGTCTATCTTTAACTTTGTGGTAGGATGGTTAGTGGATTAGATTCAGCAATTGTAGGAAAGAAAGATAAATCTCATAACTGGTATAAAATACAATATACATATGTGCAACCTGCATTATTAAATCCCATCCGCCCTCCAATTATTTAAATAAATTTAATAAAAGAGCGCAATGGTGGGCGGCTGGGACATCTAACGAAAGATTTGCGAGTGGTTATAATAATTATTATGAAGCCACTCGATCATGTTCGTCGTATGACCCACATTATATAATTATGTATTTTGTAGTCTCGATAATAAAATATTATTCAGAACTGATATTTATCCAATATTTTACACAATAAACAGTTTAATATTGTAAAAGTTCAAAAATTACCCAGAAATGTGGCAATTGCAAGATTTAACTTACGAAAGCGTGCCAAATACGGCTCCAAAAGTACCAGGCGATCAGAGTGAACAAAGAGGTTCCCGAACAATGTGACCCGAGACGTAAACAGTTTAAGGCCATCTCGCGGCAGTGTAAAGAATCACGTGCGCCTTTGTAAGATTGATACAATATGATGCCTGCTCATACATTATCCTGCACTGTTGCCGTTGACATCTGGTGTGACCGACAGTCCATGAAATAATAATAAAAAGTTGGCTCCAATCTTAATATCATCTAGTGTTATACTTTCGGTGCTGATTTATATCAGTCGCAATAGTACTAACAAAGTATTATGATATCAACATAAAAGTTATCGACTAGTCGTGTGGGAAAATAATCTAGCTCGCAATCTACATCCCGACTAGTCCCTAATTAATTTAGTAATCGCTCGTGACGACTTATTCCAACCAAAGACCCAACCACGAAGCTAACGAAATCACGACTCAGCGACCCAACGATAATCGTTATTTTAAATTTATTAAAATGTCCTCTTTAAGGACTATATCGGACCTATATCGGACTGTATAATTTATTCCCGCTCTGAACAAAAGCAATATAAAATGAAAGCCATCATAGGGTAAGGGGTTTCATTTGAGTCCACAGTTGACTCATTTAGAACTCTGACCGGTTTTGCGCCTTGAGATCGTGATCTCAAACGTTTTGACGTTTAATTAGAAAATATATATTTTTTTCTTTTTGCGAAAAATTTGAAAAGCTTTAACGATGATTTCATAATTAATTTAACGACAAATGCACGATAAAAATTAAAATTAACTAATACTCAAAGGCAAAGAAAATTAGACACACATCACAATAAAGTAAAATTATTTTCAAGACATTCATACTGTAATTCGAAGAAACGTCATATAAGATTTTAGGGTATATAGAAGCAAAATCTCGTTGCTACTACAAACAGCCTGCGGCAAGATTCTGTCGGCAAAACACGACAAAGTCGGCCAAGGCACAATGCTTTACCTACAAAACACCGACACACGCCGACCGCGACGTTGGCCGGCAAATCGTGTCTCTCGAAACCCCTGCGGCGTTGTAATTACTCTTGTATACAAGCCGATCACTTGACGGAAGATGGACCCACTGAAGGATTGTCAAGATTAACCTCTAATAAACTAACATACGGAAGACAACAATTTCTATACAATGAATCTTTCCACAAGATTCATACCTACCTATATAGCAAAAAAAATGATTTTAGAACAAGATATTAATTAAATATATTGATAGGTATTTAAGGAAAATATATACGTGTCGTATAAATTATAATATTATACGTGTGAACTGTGAAGTGTCAGATAAATTATGAATATTGCCACAATATTGCTCATATAAACGATTATAAACAATATAATAATAACAATGCAAAATATATGAAGTTTTAAATTTTAATTAAATAAAGATGAAAATGAATAGGTACACAATTTTTTGTGTAGCACTACTATATCAAATATCGACTCATTTAAATTATTCCATAATAAAATTATGTTAAAGGTCCAAAGTTATTTTTGTTGTAGCAAGACGTTCGAATCAAATAAAAATTTAAACATTGCAAGATCATGGTATAATTACAAAAATACTATGAACAAAAGTTAATTATCTGGAACAATATCAAAACAAGATTATACAGATTAGATAGTCAATAGCATAGAGTATAGACTATAGAGTAGAGCGCATAGATAAAGTAAAAAGGTTTAACGAGACGGATACGTTCCATGTACCAGAAGGGGGCACGTCGTAACCCGCTGCGAGACACCGCTCGCGTGCAACCGCAAAAACTTATTGTGTAAATACCGACTAACGAATGAAAAATATATAAATCCATAATTAGGTACAACATTGTATGTGCCATATTGATCATATTTTCTGTGCTTTCTATAGATAATTAATAAAAATTACGTCTAAGAAAGTAGGTATATTTGCACTTAAAAAAATTTAAAGAATAATTTGTAAATCCAGGATCTGAATAACAAGTGAGTAGATAACAGGTATAATATTTCTGTCAATAAACTCTTCCGTTCAACGATATTTTACAATTAACGTTATACCTACTTCATTATGGAACGTAAACCGTTTATTAAGGAATAGATCTGCTAGATTCGAGACGTCCGCGTCGTTTATTCGGAGCAGAATGAGTAAAATCACCATTATCGTTAAATCAAGCCGATGTTCTGGGATCAGGGACATGTCTACACGGCACTGTGACATCCCTACACAGATTGACAATGTCTACGTAATGAAGCTGGGCTAGTGGTGGCATAATTGATTATTTTCGACATCACTTCGTATGTTTTACGATATGTTGAGACTCTCAACTTGAGAGTCTTAGAATGATGAACCTAATATTATACACGGATTTTAAAATACAGGTATTGTATTAACAACTAGCGAATGAATAGGAACCTACCTATATCAAGCGAAATCTTTCACTTTTTAGATATTTAATGTACCCAACTATACCTATTTTATAGCGCGTACCTACAAGATGAAAAGTTAGACATTTTAATTTTACTTAATTTTTAATTGGCATAATTTCGATTTTTGCATTTTTTTATAAGTACCTAGATATTTTATGGATTTATTCCAATTCAATAAATCTATACTACCTACTATTAGTGTTTAAAAGAAAGTCTTGTTACATGCAACTTAATAAGCAACTACTTATTGTAACTCAAGAACGGCTAAACTTATTTAAGGATTAGGTAAACCTATTTTTACTTTGTTGGATTCATCACCGTTTTGATTAGGATAATGAATTAATAACGAATTATTTAGAAAATTACAAAAAATATAAAAACGACAGAGCCAGCCCCCCTATGCAAGTGGCTTTCTGTTACGTTTCTACAGCTTACGTCAATCTCATACATTCGTAGTCTATTCTATTGAACGCTACGCTAACAGAAAGCCACTTGCATAGGGGGGCTGGGCGAGCAGCTATTCAAAAAAATGTTTCATTGAAAACTTTATTTAAAATGCGATATAAAAATGGCTGTCATTTAAAAATCGTAGAACCTTGTTGGTAGGATGTTAGACATCCTACCGTCAATTTAAAAAGTTCAAGGGATGAAAAAATAAATACTTACAGCCTTTTATGTAAATTGATATACCTACCTATAGATATAAAATTTAAGTTCAAAGTTGCGTAACAAAATTTTTTTCAGATGCATTTTTCAATCGCGTTGACCCTAGATAGAATTTAAATGCAAGTTTCGCTTTGCTTCAACTTACCTACTTGCGCCGCGCCATTATGACTGCAAAATGTGTCATGGATGCAAGTAATTGAGCAGAAAATTTTTATCATTAAAATTCTTTAAATGCGTAGAATCCTTAATTTCGTAACTTGAACATTTAATATTAGTTCATTTATATCTTAAATCATTAATTTCCATTATCTTGCTTTAATTGAAAATTACAATTTTAAATTATTACACGATTTCAATTAAAATTTTATTTTATTGAACTGTCCGCGTCTGAAGTTAAATCGTATGGACCAGTTTTCTAAGCAGTAGGTAAGTACCTATTAATATTTATTTTATTTTTAATGCCTATTGATACCGTGTTCTATTGTCACATTATTATTTTTAATTCAAATAAATAACCTACTTGGTCATTAGTAGGAATAAATTATTTTGATCGAAATCGCTATTTTTACGTGAATAAATACGATATAGAGGAGATTATTATATTATTCTCTTCGCTCTTCTTATCACTTTTTAAAACGGTAGGCAACGTACGGACTATAAAAATCATATATATTCTACCGCCATCTAGTGAATTTTGTGGGCAATTACAATTGACAGCTGCTCATATAAACAAACATTATTGCTATTGATTACATCCTTTTCACAGAATTTTTAATGAAATCAAGTTCGTTATCCAAAAAACAATTACTTAGTATGTATTTAGGCGTATTTGCATAAAAATTACTCACTTTGAACTTATCTTGGTTTAAACTGTCACCTGTCATAACTTTCATCCCAAATGTTCACATAAACACAAAATTCCCTTCGAATACACTTAATAAATGGTTTTGTATTTGCTAAAACTTATTAAATATATATAAATATATACATTCCGGCACTTTTTTCACAATATTCCATAATAATATGTCAGACAATAACAGCAACATAACCTATAACCTTGTATTTTGCTTTGATGAATCTGTAATTATTAATTATTGTTATAATATGAAAGTTTAAAGAATCTTTGTTGAAGATTGCTTCAAGTATTGTATCACAAAAACAATAAGAAAAATAATCTATCACATTTACTAATCAGTAAACTGAAATACCAATCTAAGTTACAGTGCCTATTATTGTTTACAATAATTATTATGACAACTGTTTACAAAAATATTTTAAGCAATTCTTTTAATTATGAGTAAGACAATATTGATTTTTAACCAATTTTAATGGAATTAGAAATGCCTACAGAATTTTTCACCAATATTGTCTGCGCCTGACAATAAAACTTAAGTTTCATTTAAACTGTTAATAAAAACTAAATTTGTCACTAGATTTTATATTTTTTTAATCACATACTACCAAAGATAGCTATATATAAATTAGAAATGCCCTGACTTTTCCTCAATTTCAATAAATTAAGTTTACCTTGAGCGCTCAAACTTTAATTGCTTTTACAACACAACAAAATTACTATCAAACTTAGCTTACTGTAACTTTTTAATTTCACTATGAATCTGAGCTTTTTTATAATGATACAATACACTTTCACACAATATATTCATTTAGTGGTCAGTGCTTCTGAACATCATATTATGGAATATTGCCAAAAGCACAAGCGACCCACCTTCTTCATAATGCCAGTCTTCCGCTTCGAGAAAGTCGTGTACCGCCGTAATTTGTTGTCAATGTATTCCATTTTAATTTTAACACGGCCCTTGGTCTTCTTGCCATTAGAAGGTGGCGACTTCTTCGGTTGTAAGGAGGCATAGCCATCATCAGCTATGTCTGGCATCGCGCAATGCTCCAAGCCGAGACTTTGGGAAGGTCTTTCATCGTAACACTGGTCAGACGGTCTCTTCACACCGGCCCTTGGCACCGTGCAGGGCTGCATGCCGGGCCTGAGACCTCCACCGAGGGAGCTCGGTGGCCGTCCAGCACCGTACATATCATTCACGTCTCCAAGAAGTCCCATACCGTAGGGCGGCCCGAAGCGGGGCTCCCGCGCTCCGCCGGGCGCGTCCATTATAACCTCGCAGTACGCCACAGTAACCGGTGCGCACAAGCGCTATACACACTTCACCGTTCGAACGTCGAACGGAGACTGACCGAAAACGCGATAGAACCGAGGGCGGGACTGACGACTTGGCCGCTCGGACCGCAACTGACTTCGCACGGTTCCGTCCCGCGCGCCTTGATCTCTATCCGTCTCGCTCACACACTAAATATATAAAAGTCTGACGATAGAGATGGAAATATGTAGCGTAATCCGACACATCCGTAGGAAACCGGGAACCCGCGAACGTTTCAGTACCCAAAATCTGTATTAAAATAGAGCTTTTATTTTCAGTTTATTTCGTAAATAGAAATAATAGAATAGGAAGCTAACAGCGCGAGCGCGGCTGCAGAGCGGTGGGCTGGCCGCGAGCCATATTTAGAATCGAGACGTGCCAAATAAGGTAATGGCGGTCAAATGGGGGCCACTGAAATCCCTCCTACTCGCTGGCGATTTTCACGTCTAATAATTAAAAACTTTGTCACGTTCCTCACTTGCATTACTTAACCATACGTTTAAAATTATATGACTTTACATAAACTTAATATCTGAAGAAAACAACTAGGTAGTTACGAAGGTAAATCCAGATTGGAAATTAATACATTTTGAATAGCACCTACTTATATCAATAGATATATATAGCCTTATAGGTATTTAATATTTACGAAAAAAAAGAGAATTAGGTACCCACCTAATATTCTCTATAATTATCCGAATTAAATATTTAAATTTACTTGAATTAATAATGACATGCCTATGTAAATTACATAACTAAGTATTTAATAGTTATTCTGAATTTACCCATAACCTAAAAATCAAACAATATTTTCCGCTGGCACTGTGCAAATCATATCTATTTATTAAATACCTACTTAATTATGTAGGTACCTACTTCACATAGAATTTGTAAATATTATTATACGTTTCAACTTTCATTATATCTTTCTTTACCTTTAGGTAGATGTAACCACCACCTCTGTTTATTGTTAAATGTTTTAATATGAATTTGATACAAGATTAGATAGGTACCTACCTACCTACCTATCTATTAATTACATAAGTACCTACTTACCTTATTATTTGTGTTTTTTTTTTAATGAAACCTTATACCATCAATTTGTAGGCGAGATTGGTTAAGAAAATTAAATTTAAAACTAATTCGCATTTGTATATTTTATGGTTGGTATTATTAGCAAAATTCTGCTAGTTCTGTCCGTCAGCCGCCCACAAATGTGCTCAATACGCAATTTTTCCATTTTTAGCCTTTTTTATTGTCCTTAGTCAGAGTTCATTCAACTGAATTTCAATGTTTTTCAATTAACTCGAAAATTGGTGTGTGGGAAAATTTTAATAAATAATATATAATAATAATATATGTATTTGTTATATCTAGGTAAATTATATTTTTCCCTCTCAAGGTAGAGATCTCGTACCTACATATATAAAAAAAAAATGGAAAGAGAAAAATTTGTCAGAATCTCTTAGGTATTTAATCATAAAATCAATTGAATCACACCTATTATAATATTATTAAGTACCTATACCTACGGCATTGCACCAAGTAGGTATAATCTACCTTCTCTCCCGTTTCTGAGCTTTTTAACTTACCTAACTTCTACCTAAATGGGTAATTATAAGTTGCAATTGAAATAAAAATAATATACCTAGTTAGTACCTTATCTATCTAATAGTTGTGTACATATTTTGAATGCCAATGTATACCTATTTAACATTTTTTTTCAGAATTCTTCACTGTCTTAAAATTTATTTTGTAAGTAGGTACTTAAGTACCTAGAACAAAATAATTAAATAGAATAGAAAGTAGTTTTTTTTTTGTAAGTAAATATAAAAATTTGGAAAATCCAAAAGTGCACGCCTCATAATTTTTTTTTAATAAATATTTATTAATTATTATTTTTGTTTATTTAATAACAATTAAACCACATCGAATCAGACCCTGAAAAATGAAAGGGTTCTATTCCTGAGCATACTCAAGCGTAAGAGAAAAAAAAAGACTCGATTAGTAAAGTATTTCGGTCGCTATCGTGTTAACAAGAAAAAGGATCCGCACATACAGACACACGGACGTCCAAGACAGAACTTTTTTAAACTGTTTTTTAACTAGTTTAAATAACAAAAATGACATCAAAAATATCATGAACGTTAAAAATAGTGTTTTTTCTTAATATGTGTGTGTATGTATTATCTTACAAGTGCAATGTATGATACATAAAGACATTTTAAGTTTGAAAAATCAGATGTTTTGCGCGAAGTGACAGTAGTACCCACCTCAACGCTTCGCTTATGAGGCGTGCAAAAAAGACTCGATTAGTAAAGTATTTCGGTCGCTATCGTGTTAACAAGAAAAAGGATCCGCACATACAGACACACGGACGTCCAAGACAGAACTTTTTTAAACTGTTTTTTAACTAGTTTAAATAACAAAAATGACATCAAAAATATCATGAACGTTAAAAATAGTGTTTTTTCTTAATATGTGTGTGTATGTATTATCTTACAAGTGCAATGTATGATACATAAAGACATTTTAAGTTTGAAAAATCAGATGTTTTGCGCGAAGTGACAGTACCTAGTACCCACCTCAACGCTTCGCTTATGAGGCGTGCAATAGTAAATATGCACGAGTAATGTTGGCCAGTCTATTCTTGTATTATTTTAATAGGTACCTAGGTAGGTAGGTACAGGAAATAAATCAGTTTTTTTTTATTTTTGTAATCCAATTTTTTACAGCTTTGGTTATTTCTTATTCATATCTAGTTTATTTAAATATCTTCTAAATATCGATCTAGTTGGGTAGGTACCCTGAAAATTTACTAGGTAAGTAGGTATTTAATTTTTATTGATTAAATAACGATAATTTTAAATAATGTACCTATAGAATTTATTGGCATAGGTACATTTAGATGAGTTAATGTTTTAAATACTACATACCTACATTAATTATGGTTTTTTACACTTTTTCCTTCCTACTATAGGTATGGCATATTTAATTGAGCTCATTTGCGAATCAAGGAAGTATCTCTCTAAAACGACACATACTTGTAACATACTTAAATTAAAATTTTCGTTGCATTGTGGCTCCCAATTTAGGTACCTATATCGCGGATTGACTAGGCTTACGTGATACGTCCCCAAAATGGCTCCATAATCGAATTAAAAATAAACTCGAAAACATCTATGAGTACTCACTGTACTTTGACACGACCATGCAATGTCTAGAATGCACCACAAATCGTAAACTTTACGCTTTGGCAAGTTCCTTACACAGTTTTAGATACAGTGTTCCTTACCTATGACGTTTATGGTATTTCTTACCGTTTTAACCAAATTTAAATTGGCTCCTGAAACGCTGAAACTCGTACCACCTGTATCCACGAACTAGGCTGGTTTTAAGAACTACGAAAATACGACCACATAGACCACTTACCTATCCTAATTTCGTAAAAATCTCAACGTTGAAATTCTTGTTTCCCAACCAGTTAGATAACAATTCTCCCTCCTATTAAAAAAAAACCATTTAACTTACTAGAGTCACCAGTTACGTTTACACTTTTCGATCCTTTACTTTTCATGGCCACCCGTGTTAGGTAGGTACATTAACTTTACCCTGTTCTCTATTCTTCACAGGCAGCCTGGAAGAGATCGCTTAACGCTTCATTTTGAAATTCTTAGCAATATAACATTAACTACTATTGCAAATATTACTTACATAAACAATATATGTATGTAAATCTTAATCCTCAAAGCTGTAGATACTTAATATTATAAAGCTACTTAATATTATATTTGTTTGTTTGAACGCGCTAATCTCGGGAACTAGGCTGGTCCGATTTGAAAAATTCTTTCAGTGCCCATTCTTCAAGGAAGGTATAGCCTGAATTGAAGAAGGATTGAAGAATGGGCACTGAAAGAATTTTCCCTGTTTTGGCTATATGTACCTATATCATCTCGCTAAGACCAACAGGAGCAGAGCACTGCGGGTAAAACCGCGGGGAACAGCTAGTTGTACATATTACTTACATTATTAGCTTTACAAACGTTATCCTCATTTTAACAATGGATATTGGACATTGATACATACAATATATTTAATTGTAATCAAATGTTTATATGATTCGATTTACGGCACACATTTCATGCCAAACGCGGCGTATGCCAGAGATGGTTAGTGACGCAATGCCATTCAATATTATGTGTAGGGTGTATATGCCTTGAATTCAAGATTTGAATGATTAGGAATTTGTACAATGCAGGAAAATTAATGCAGGATACATTTGACTACTTATTTGAATATGAAGTGAGGTCAGTTTACATCTGTTTCAGAAATAAATGGTCGTAATGGAAATTTTTAGTCTTTTTCTTCACTGACCATCCTTATATAGAGGAAGGTACCTACTCAAGTCTCAAATACAATTTCGAGATTGGCCACCGTAACTGATAGGTAAGTATTCAGACAAGACAAATATGATAGAAGTGAAGCTACCCAAGATAAATGTATCTAATACAAGCAAATTTCATTTATAGTACTACTAAGTATTTACTACAAAATAAAAGTAATTATTTAAAATTTGTTACATCATTCTGGGTTGAAAGATATTGGATCTATTTCGAGTTTCGAGATAATTTAACTTAGAGGGATAAATTGAATATTTGTCCATTTATAGGCGCAATTAGGCTATTAGGAAATAAATAAAACCATATTTGGTAAGCGCTAAGGAAATCTATGGTTTAAAATTCAAACAATTTATCAGCACAATACCACACTAAAATAATTAAATAAATTTTAACGCCTATCTTAAGATATAGGTACTTAGTTACACTCTTTAAACAAGCCAAAACGACGCAAATCTTGGACGGGTTGCATTTGTTAGGGCCGCCCTTTAATAAATATGTAGGTACTTAGGTATATGAACCGCGAACATGTAGGTACAGTATGTCTTAGAGCTGAAAAATGTTCCATTAAATCGTAGAAGGTCAGAAGTATACATTCGTCATATTATGCATATCTTTGTTTTTTATCTGCAAACTCATACTATGGACCGCTTTCACTGCTTGCTGATCGTGTCCCTTACATAGCCTACATTTTAATACTTCTTGATGTCGATTTTCAGACATTATCTATAATTTTAATAGATAACCAGAATATAGCAGAATACTATATAATACAAATATTGTATATATAACACTTTATAATCATATACTAGAGAAACATATATTTTGATTTGATTAAATTTCGAACATGTTAAACCACTATGGGCCGATTTTTCAATGCTTGGATAAAATTTATTCGTCGAATAATGTATAAAACTGCCATTTTAAAAACGTATTCTAATTGCCCGTATTTGACAGTTTACGTGACATTTTAATATTATCGTGTAATACTTTATTGGACGGATAAGTTTTATCCAAGCATTGAAAAATCAGCCCTATAAGTAATAAGTTGAACAAAATAAGTTATAGTCCCTAAAATAATTAAATCATGGTTACGTCATTCGTCAGCGTCTAGCGGTTCGATGAACCAGCGGTGTTAGGTTCTGCCTGAAAATGGTATCTTATTATATTCAATCGCTCACGTCATCAGCATCGATTGTTTAATCTTATCTTATGCTATTGAAGTCATACCTATATTATGGTTACATTTGAATCCTTAGTTTTAAGATGAATAGGTCAGTAGATACACTTATTTTATTTTTACGTAATTATTGACCAAGTTAGCATTAATTATTAATTATTATTAGTGGTTTTAATTTAACACTACCTGTTTTTTAGTTCAGTGTTAAATAATAGGTACCTACCTACAATAAACAACCGACACAATTATGAAAAGACTCACAAACTAGCAACAATACACAAATATTTAAATCAGATAATAGATTAAGAAAAAAGAATTAATAATTATTAATTATAATAAATTAAGATTCTCATGAGCATAGAGACTATCCCAGTTAAATATTTCATTATACTTAAATCAATGCAGGTTCTTCGCCGTGGCTCTCGAGCTAGTATCAAAATAACTTAAATTCTTTACATTCTTGGTGAATTTTTTGATCGTACAATGGAGCACTTGAGATTCACGAAGAGTAGGTAATATGTGGTAATATCACGCATAACAATACCTAATCACCAATTAAACTTGACACATAAGAATTCGCGGAAATCCCTTGGAATTTCACAACACACTTTATGTCTTTATTCATTAAAAGGCCATTCTAATTAAAATTACTTCAGTCGTGTTACGCGTAAATAAATTGCGGAGCGGAGCGCAGTCGCTTGTTGCGTCCCGACTCTGCATTTTCTTTTTCACTTGTTACATATTTGTGTGGCTTGACATCAACACCTCCCGTGTTAGAGCGTACAATGCGGGCTGTCGGTGCTACAAAGGGCGCTCGGACGATTTGCGGCTTGCGATCGCGAATATATCGCGACAATACCATAGTAAAGTCGTAAGTGAGACGATGTATGGACGAGTGCGTTCTTTGTTTACTGCAGATTGCATCTTTTCCGGCTACTACAATTTTCTTGGTGGATTGTTTTGTAGATTGATGTAGTTGATGATTTTTATTGATCGCGTTTTGCCGTTTTATACCTATATTAATTTAAAAGCCGTTATTGCGAAATTTCCCTTTAAATTTTACATATTATAATTAATACCTAAATATTTATTTATTTTTATAACTCATAATTGATTTAAATCTCGTGTAATTTATATAACAGATTAAGTTCACCCTTTCATCCTGTTCTTACATGCTCGAGCCAATTCAGATCTAGCTAAAGTTGATTAATGACTCTACATTTATTTACAAGTTTAATAAAACATGTGCTCCTACATAATAGATTGCTCCAAATTGTAATTTATTTACTTAACAAGAGATAATTGAAATAACTAGTAATGATACCTATATGTATAAGATCTGACGCGATAGGAAATAGCTCGAATAAAACCAAACGAAGTAGGTACAAGAACGCTCATATGACTCTACATTTCAACAATTACAAGAATCTGACTAAAAACGAAGTACTTACTTAAATAGTTAATAAAAATTAAGAGTTTGAAAAACGAAAATAGAGCCCTGTGTAATAAAATTTGATATACCTAGGTAGGTATATTAGATTAATCGAGCATGTGATATCCAGTAGCGGCTAAAGTGAATTTAATACTGGTAGTCGTGATCACTGCAAGGGTCAGCACTTGAGCATTACTTTTTTGTCGTACTACTACTATTTTATTACTTAGTTTAGCAATTTATCTCAGTATAGCATAGCTCTACATGCACAAATGTCGTTTAATCTTTTTTTATTTAAAATGAAAGATTTATCATTCATATCTTGTTAAGATTCGTCATCTTAATCTTAATCTTAATCTTATCTTAATCTTAATACTATTATAAAGGCAAAAGTTTGTAAGGATGTATGGATGTATGGATGTATGGATGTTTGTTACTCTTTCACGTAAAAACTACTGAACCGATTACAATGAAATTTAGCACACATATAGAGGGTAACACATAGGATAGGTTTTATCCCGGAAATCCCACGGGAACGGGAACTATGCGGGTTTTCCTTTGAGAACGCGGGCGAAGCCGCGGGCGGAAATCTAGTGTTTTATAAATACAATGGGCTGTACAAACAAGTGCTTATCGATAAAAAATTTCAGTTTATATTTCTTTCATAAAGTTGAATATTTACACTCGTTGATAGGTATCGATTAATCGCAGCGGGGTGTCAGCTTATTTTGGGCACAAAATAATATGAATGTTAATTTTAATGCAGTAACAGAATTTGAAACCAGTTATTCCATGCAAATATTTGTTAATTGGCACGTTACAATTTTGGCGCAAGTGTGATATCGAAAGTGGGTAGGCACTTATATGTGAGATGCCTGTCCATTTGTTACTAATTTAATTAACGAGTAATTAATTAATTAAATATCCGCCCCATTTGGATATCATAATGAATAATTGCGAGTTTGTTTACGAAATATTTTACGTCAATGATTTGGTATGTTATACTGTTATTGATTGCTTGTTACCGACAATATTACCACAATAACATACTTATTAGTCCATAATTTCAAAACAGTGTAAATATTGCTTCTCCAAAAATACTATAATAATATTGTTCATGCAATTATTAACGTCTATACTCTATAATATGTTGACTTATTCATTTTTTTCAATACCAACCTATAGGGCGGTCCGGGAAGTAGGTACTTACCCTACAAAAGAAAAAAATGTACCTACCACGTATATTTTTACCTACTCGTACCTAGGTGATCAAATCGCTAACTATCAGCATCCTCTGTTTTTATAGCACGTGTTTTAAGTATATACCTAGTTACTTTGAAAACTATGTTATCTATCCATATCTCTACCGAACTCTGAAGCAAAAGTTTAATCAAAATGTGCGAAACCGCAGTTGGCTGCTAAATACCATAACGATACTATAATTTTGAAACAATAGCAAAGTTAGTCTACTTAGAAATGATATCAGTTATGGTCGCACTAATTTATGAGATAGTTTAATGGCTGTTTAAGGAACAATGCGTTTGACGGTAGCCCGACCGCCCACGTGTTCACTACAGTCTACATCTGGAGTAGGAAATTATAACGCAATGCGACTACAAATGGGTTACTTATGATGTTGAATAGGCACAGATTCTGTAGCGTTTTCTCTTTTGTAACCCATATTGTTGATACAAAGTCGGCTGGGGTCGATGCGAACTAATTTAACGTGTTTGGATTTGATGCACAATGGATTGGCTTTTACCTCTATTGTGTGTAGACTGTAGACCTTGTATGTATTAGTAGCTACGATTATTGTTAGAGCAGAGCGAGGTGCATTTTATTTAAGATGCATTGTGATTAATGAAAGAAAATTTAAGAAAATTTATTAACATTCAAATTGTGGCACATTATTTAAGGAATAAAGTATCGATATGAAGCAATTGGTTTGCTGTTTTGTTGCTCAACTTAAAGAAACCCTTTAAATTTTAAATTTATTTGTGATAAGTTAAGAAAAAACGGACGTTCTTTCTTTGAATGTGTTGGCACTTGGCAGAACTATACTTACTATAGAGACAGTAAAGACAGAAAAAAAACCTATAAGTACTGTAAAATAATATTGGTATGATTTCAAAATATAAGGTAAATAGATTATAGAACATAGGTAAGAAAAATTATTTATAACTAGCATCCCCGACAGACATTGTTCTGCCCTATTGCTACTTTTAGGAGATTTGTCAGGTTAAATAAATAGCATTTATTATCTAACTAAGTAGGGTATATATTATAACGTTTAAGCAAAACTTAAGGTAGGTTTCCTATTATTTTTCAAATAGCAAACATTAAATAGGTACGACGTATCATATGATTTGCAGGATTTTATAGCCGGAACAGGTGTAACTTAAGTGAGCTAAAGTCGAGATTAGTTTTTGCTAATCTTAGCTAGATGAGTGCTTCCTTTATAATTTCTATATAAAAAAAATATCACAGTTATCCTTACAATCAGTAAAATTATAGGATATAAGTATTAAAGTTGCCTTCTTGGAGAAAAAAATGAATTTCGATACATTTCGTTTTTATAATAATGAATTTCCAGAATACTTTTTGGTCCAATATTTTCTTATGATAAGCGAGTTTATAGCAGCGACGCATCCCTACTAATATTATAAATGCGAAAGTAACTCTGTCTGTCTGTCTGTTTGTTAAGCTTTCCCGCTTAAACCTCTCAACCGATTTTGATGAAATTTGGCACAGACAATCTTTAGACCCTGAGAAAGAACATAGGCTACCTTTTATTAAATATGTACCACAGGCGAAGCCGGGGTGGACCGCTAGTAAATAATAAACTCATCTGTGTAAATTCACATTCGGTCGCTTTGCTGGGAGGGGGTAAAATTAAATAATGTCTACAAATTGATATGTCTCCTTTTATTCACAGTATATAATAGACTATTTACACGCTGTACATCGCAACAAATAATATCTATTAAGTACTTACTTACTCTTTAAAACATTTATCTACAAAACAACAAAAGGTTTTATGATGATGATTTTTGTACAAGATTGAACAGTGTCAAGATTTTAAAGAATTCAACAAATAATCTTGCTTCGTGAAATACAAATATTTTTCTTATAAATTCTAATATCAAGTCACATAATCGAATTGCTTTATCTATAAAATAAACAATTATTAATAAACATTCATTATGCGAAATATAAAACAATTCAAAAAATATCTGGGTACAAATAAAAAATAGCTACATGTATTCAAAACCCGTGATTACAAATAAGCAAATATTTTAAGAAGTATGTACTTGATTACTAAATAAAACTATTGTTCTGAACATAATATAATATATGTGTATACATTCAAAACCTAAGCGATTCAACATTAATTACTACAACTCAACTAGCTGCGCACTAGTTAAAAAAAACATAATTTATGGAATACATTTTCAATTTCAATTTTAGGCCTTATCAATAAAAATGGCGGCAATATGTACTTTTACACGAATTCCATAAATTTTTGTTCAAATTAAAAAAAATCGTTACCAACATGTCAAAATTAGGCAGACATTCATTACATTTCATTAAAAATAAGCACATAGACAAATCTACATTATCTACAGTACACATCAATTTACAATCTAGCATTTACCTACACAAATTGATTGCTTCAGTCTGTCATTTCATAGCGTTGGTAACTTCAACTATAGAATTCCTTTCCTTAACTCATTTAAATGCGTTAAAACCATAAATACCTTCCTCGAGACTAGTCGACAATTTCTTTGGCTGCGATTTATTATGTCGTGTTAAAAATATAGCTCTTTACAAATTATACTTAGAAATAAAATTTATTAAAAATTCTGTACAAAAAAACGCTAAATAAATAAAGATGTAAATGGCATTTCAAAAATTCCTATGATTAGTGTCGCTACTTAAAATATAGTAGGTATGTTAACAGAAATATGGAATCTTATAAAAGTAAAAAATATTTCTATATTATATGTAAAATAATTAATTAATCTATCTAATAATAATTGTATTCCACATTATAAATATAATCGCGTTTACGATATCAAAAATTTGATATTTAATGAATTACATTAGAGCTGTTGGAATAAAAGTAAAAAAATGGCGCTTATCTGTCAATACAACAAACATTATCAGGTTTACTCAAGTTTATATAAATCACACAAACATACCAGGACTAACATATAAAACGCAATTTCTAGAAATCTGTTTCACATCGAAACGAAACACAATAGCTCAGACTACGTTCATGTTATGTAAAATATGTAAAAACAAAAAATTGCAATGGATGAAAATATAAATTACAAAATGAAGAATGAAGTTTTTAAAAAATTGCGCTTTATACACGATATAAAATTGAAAGGGGTTTGAAACTTTTTGTATGGACGCTGGCATATCGACCCGCCGCCATTTTGATTTTTTTTCAAAATCGCGGCGCACGATTAAAGTGGTATGTATGGATAGAGGACACATAGAGGAACAAAAAATGTCTCATAACATAGTACCCTAAAGCGTCACATTACCGAGATATTTGGAGGTAAAGATTCACTTATGAGTACAACGACATACACTAAAAATTGGCTTATTACGTGTCTATACGCATAATATTATCTCCAAATAATCACTCCCAGGTAGATTATTATTATTACAGGAAGAAAGTAGGTATTCATTACATTACTTACATTTTTATGTAACGTATGTATGTTTTTATGTAATGAATGTACCTACTTTCTTCGAATAAACTGTTAATAATAATAATCTACCTGGGAGTGATTATTTGGAGATAATATTATGCATATAGACACGTAATAAGTCAATTTTTAGTGTTTGTCGTTGTACTCAAAAGTGAATATTTACCTCCAAATATCTCGGTAATGTGACGCTTTAGGGTACTATGTTATTAGACATTTTTTGTTTGTCTATGTATCCTCTATCCATTCATACAACTTTAATCGTGCGCCGCGATTTTGAAAAAAAATCAAAATGGCGGCGGGTTGATATGCCAGAAAGTTTCAATGCCCTTTCCATGTCAATTAGTCGCGATTCATCAACACAACTGGATAAACATAAGGCAATAATACAACCGCGATACAAAAAAAATATATCGCAAAATGTTGCGTTCTACATCTACCATCTACATTTCGTGCGATCTCCGTACAATATAACAATATCTACATTTTCTTTAGGAATAATCCTTCATACAAGCACCGATATGTCAAAATGGACTAATTTTCACCTAAAGAACTACATTTTTTTCATTACATCTTTTAGAATTTTTTTACACTTCTAGGGACAGGCGAGCGTGTTAATTGATTTTAAACAATATGAATATAACAAAAAAATTACTTATAATCGTCTATAGAATAAATATATCATTATTTTTGAACGTAAATTAAAAGTTTTGAATTTCCTTTCAAAAATATTTCCAAATTATATCCAATAAGAATATTTTAGGATATACTAACAAACAAATAATAAAATTATAGTTGATTTAAAATGTTTTTGGGTTATAATTCTATAAATATTTCTATATTCATATAAAAATTAATAATTCACGATACACACGTCTCCACAGTACCACAATAAATTGACAATTAATAATTAGTATGAAAAGTACATTGAGATAATATTACTACGTATGGAGGAGACACCACGAACAAAATCTGTGCGCCATTTTTTTGCTCTAACTAAGTTTTAAAAATTATTATCTAGTTAGGTACTTACCGATGAAAGTTATTCCTTTGCACTTTTCCTTATTATTTGTGCAATATCGTAACACACACGAAGGCATATTTGATGCGTTTCACTTTAAAACCATTAAAAAGAACCGCTCAACATACGCCACATGGCGTATGTTGAGTGGAACATAAGTGATGTAGGCGCTGTCGTCTCCATATTAATATTATCTCAATGGAAAAGTATTACTTTTTTTAATCGGAAAATTTGTAAAATTATTGCATGTTTTAAAATATGTGGTCTATAAAAGTATTTCTGAATATTTTAAAACATACCATGATACAGATGAATTTGTATGACATCGTAAGTAATGTTTTACCGGACCACTTATTTTAAAAGTATAAAGTAATATTACCCATTTATCAAATTGCATTTTCACAATACCTTTAATAATTTTGTTTTCTTTTTTAACACTGAATATTTAGAATTCACAATAATTCAGAATTAACTGTCATAATGTCACAATGCAATTTATATGTATGAAATTAATGATGTAACAAAACTTTTAAAACATACAAGTATTCTTATTCATAACAATATGAGGGCCATAACATGAGTAGACAAATAAAACCATGGCACAGGTATAATTAAAATTAAGGATAAAATATAGTCTTAATAATTTCAAATGGGACGGGGCTATAAATGAAATGAATCATAATAAACAGATAATACAACAGCTATGAAATGGTATTAAAAGTAGTTATTTTCCTTTGCTTGTTGGATTTTTGAAGTAAAGAATATATAATTAATCTTAAGATATGTATGTTTCATTTTTTTTGTTATTATTTCCTTTCTAAACTGTTAAACATCTGGAAAAAAATATAGCACCGTCCCGTAAACACGAAAGTATACATAACACAATTCAAAAGAGGATTTTAATGGTAGTTAAATCTACATTACCCTGGTATATGGGGGACGATTCCCATTTTTACTTCGCTTACAGCCTTTCGTTATTTATTGTCCATACCTCCGAAACTAATAGGAGCGTCTAATTTAAATCATACATTCGCATTGTCAGTCGAAACGATTCATAATTACTTAAAATATAACTCTACGCCTTAACGCTTTTTAATCCAATTATTTGAGAAAATCGTGTGAAAAATGTGTTGTTCCTTAAAAAAACTTGATACTATACAACGAAGCACTTAAAGCTTGTAATTGTGCTTATTATTCTATACTATGACCACAAATTACACCTAATTACAAAATAGCCAGAAAACACATACAGACGTCAAGACTGACAATACTTAACACTAAATTGTAACACAATTTACGACAAACTGACTGTAATAAATAACAATTCCTTACATTTTCGCCCCTGGCAATTGCTTGTACAAATTGAAATGTATAAATCTTCATATATTTATGACAAGTCAGGGTGGCCGCTTATTTTGGTGTACTTCATGGATTTTTACAGTTTATTTTTTCATGATCAATACTTCTTAAAAGTATTCGTTTATGACCGATATTTAAAATTAAATATACAAGTCTTAGATTTTATAACTACACCCCCTTTTAAAAATCTCTACAATCTTACTTCCACTAATAATTATTATTGGAAAAGACAGAAATCCATCAACAAACTTCATTTTTTCCAAATGCGGATTAAACGTCCGCTATTTAAATAAAATACTTAATACATTAAACATGACAAAAAAAATAGTACGTAATATCGGCCAATCATAGACAAAACATAATTGACCAATCACAATCAACACATTTTTACGCATAAATCAAGTCATGTCTATATGTTGATCATTTGCAGTTTTATGAAAACCCTATTAAAGCCTATATCAAAATGAACAATAACACAGAACTTAACTTTTATCAAGCAAAAATGCCACCCTAATCCTGCCAAAAGTTCTAACCAATTGTTAACCAACAAAAGTATTTATTTAATTCACAAAGCGCCTATATCCGGGTATAAATGTGGTATTCCAGATCCCGTTTCTCTATACTGTAGTGGGTCAGCTCTAAATTCAACGGACTTTAGAGCCATGTGTCCATATATTTTGGTAAATTTGTCGATACAGGCCGATCTTTGTGACATGTGCTTTGCGTCCGCGGATAACATTTCTGTGTTTGTACACTCGGGGCATTTGAATTTCTTTCGCGGTGTCACCTGAAAAAGTATAATTTATTGGGTTATTTACTAAATTAAAGTGAAAAATGAATTCAATTTTTGCAACCCCTCAGATCTAGAAGTTTTATTGTTGCTGGAGGTTTAATCATAAAGTTACAACTAAACGATGAAGCTTGATAACGATTAATAGATTTAGACGTTTATTGTTAAAATACCAAGTTGTTTATGTTTAGGTAATTTTAATAAGTTGATACGTTTTATAAAAGCAAATTATATTGATTCTATATATCTATCTATCGACTTATCAATTCTTCTCGGTAGAATCGAAATCTTTAGAATTAATATCAGTTTAAAGAAAATACTATTCATAAACGCTTCTACTTGTTCAGTAGGTAAATGAAACTTTTTCGTTTAATTTTTTTTTTCAGTACAAATTTAAGTGTAACTCACCTTAATAGGTGCTTTCCTGGTAATATTAGCGACCAGGAAGTTCATAGCGATATCCTCACAGTTGAAGTTATCGTCGACCCACTGACGAATCTCCGCGGGCATCTTGTACGTGTAGTACCACGACCAGATCTTGTGGTGGAACGCGGCGCCCGTTAACACCTGCAAATAAACATTTTCATATATAAATGTGATTTAATATCGTAAGATTACAAATAAGTATACAATAATAAAGAAAAAAATGAACGCCCTACAAAATTCAACAGATGTTTTATAACATACTTGAACTGCATTTACATAAGAGACTATGAATTATGTGGCAAAAATAATAAATTCGACAAACTCGCCATCTCGAATACATTTAGACTATGTCGTACCTATAACTCAATTTTCAACGTACACACAGTTTTGTATGTCTTAATTCCGATTAAGGGGGCGCATAAAGCAAAATAACCAATCTTCTATTAGATGATACGTGTAATATGCAAGACCAAATCTAAAAAATAAAATATATATCAAACTAGACGATATGTTCAACGATTCTGTTTAATCAAAAACATAAAATATTAAAATTTACTCGATAAAAAAAAATCACCAAGTTAGCTCTAATTTTCACACTTTTACGTTTTCTACTTGACATGGTAATACTTATTATGATTTTTTTTTCACAAACAATTATATTAAAACATTTGCAAGATATTTGTCAGAGCATTTTGTGTAATTACTTTTAGTTTTGGTTTTATCTGCGATAAACCACTTTTATCGTGACAAAATCAAACGTTTATCTCGAGAAAAAAAGAGCGCCAAAAGTGGTTTATCGCAGATAAAACCAAAACTAAAAGTAATTACACAAAATGCTCTGACAAATATCTTGCAAATGTTTTAATATAATTGTTTATGAAAAAAAAATCATAATAAGTATTACCATGTCAAGTAGAAAACGTAAAAGTGTGAAAATTAGAGCTAACTTGGTGATTTTTTTTTATCGAGTCAATTTTAATATTTTATGTTTTTGATTAAACAGAATCGTTGAACATATCATCTAGTTTGATATATATTTTATTTTTTAGATTTGGTCTTGCATATTACACGTATCATCTAATAGAAGATTGGTTATTTTGCTTTATGCGCCCCCTTAATGTTCATCATATTTGTATGAATTGGAACAATCCTAAACACTTAGATGTAAAAACAAGTGTGACGATTTAGATACGATTGTTATCTCTGAGAAAAACTGTGAGCTGAATCTAAAATTACTGAATAAAATATGTATTAATAATATAGTATAAAAAAATCTGAAAACTATATTTTTTGCTTCGATATCGATTACAGATCACACCCCAAGTATTTAAAAAAAATTAAATGTACAGTTTCGACTTTCCTACGATTTTACTCTATGCATAGGTATGTTCCTTACCATAGATATCTGATTGGTCCACTCGCTATGATACTTCCACGAGCCGGTGGTATTGTCCCACACGTGCAGTCGCGACGGGAACCCAACTATTCTGTCGGAGAACTCCCGCCATACGTCAAAACTGGAATAAAATAGTATAAAATGCTAAAAGTTTTATATACGAAATCGTACGAATTAATTCATAAGTGAGAGTTGAAATTGATATAACCAGTAAAAACTACTTTAAGTAATTGGGCGATGCTAATTTCAGTTAAAAGTGTCGAAACTGTTTTTGACTATATTACTAGTAAAAAGTATTAAAGTAAATTAATTAAAAGTATGTAAGTAAGTAGTTACTTTTGGTTTAATACAAGTTACAAGAAATAACGGAAATTAATATACAACACTGCTTAAAGTGATCTACATAATAATATAATCAAACTAAACTATTTTTGAAGGAGACACCTACTTATAGTTTAAAAATTTTCAATAAGGAATTTTTGATATCCTTCAGATCTTAGAAATAATATAAACTTACCCAAACTCCAATTCATCTGGCGTCAGCATAATAATATCATCGTCTATGGTCAACTGACATTCCGTCTCTATGTCGTCGTAGGGGAAAAACCTGTTCGATAATTTGTTCTCTTTGGTACGTATGATTTTCAACGGCTTGTTTATTACCGGCCATTCGGAGGCTGTAAAAAAGGAAAATATAATATAATATAATACATCTTTTATTTCATCACAATCAATTAATTTTTTTACTGCAGGAACGGAAAGTTTTATATTACACTGAATAAAATTAATTTATTCCAACTTTTTTAATTAAATTTTAAAAGTATTGGCTATATACTTATGTACTTCAGTTTCAGGTTTAAAAATTAAGACATGAAAAATGAGAGAAAAGTCATGTAGATCGTAAGATAGCTAGCAAGAGAATAAATTGATAACCAATTTTTCATGGGATTTAATGCTGATAGAATATACCACCCATTTATATTTACTAATGAAACCCAATTTATTTAACTATTTATGTATAAAAGAGATAAAAACAAACCCCAAACTCAGTCTCCCGAAACAATGAAAAAATATCACGACATATGTCAGAAAAACAACGTACAAAGATAAATTATTCTATCATTATCGTTATAAAATACACAAAAAAGCGCTTAAAACATTTTATTCTATTGCACCGGCGTAATTACAAGTGCGTCATTATGCATTGTCCCCTCTTCACGTCTCCAACACAAGTGTATGTAAATAACAAAAAACTCAACAGAACTTTCTTCATTATTTTTATTACAGTCGCGTTTTATGTCTTCATTAAGATTATTCTTTGCGATTTATGTCGGCGAATTTTTTTATCTGTGTTTAACATTATTTAATATTTTATTGCTGAATAACTGATGATTCCATCGATTGTGTTAGGTAATTTATTTTTAATTCATATTCTATTTTATACGTAGATGTGTTATTTACTTCATCGATAGTCCCGTCTTAATCGATCCAGCCCATACAATATTGGCCGGAAAAGGTCGACCCTACTTAGCTCTCTGATATCATTGTTTTTGTTAACATTAATATATTTATATTTTGTTTAACATATAGCGAAATACTGCTTATTGTCAGTTTGTCATATGAATAGGTACTATTATTTTTAGTAAAATCATTTTACAGATATAAATATAGATAAAAACGAATGCTAATGCTTCCACTGAAAAGAATCATAAGGCTGATTCAACTCTACATTTTTGTTAAATAAGATATTATTCATCTTGGCTGTAACAGTTTTGACTATCCAATGAAATCAACAAACATAGTTGGTATTATGTGGCTTTAAAAAAATTTGCTACTATCTATACTAATTTTATAAAGCTGAAGAGTTTATTTGTTTGTTAGCTTGAACGTGCTAATCTCAGGAAGAGATAGTATTAGACATAGAGTCCACTTATCGAGGAAGGCTATGATAGGCTTATCGTCACATGTAGACCAATAAATGCGGGTAAAACCGCGGGGCACAGCTAGTGTTAGAATAATTTGGCGTAATTATAAATGTATATTGCACGTCCGTATTGGTAAAGGTAACGAGATATAATTACAAGAAGGAAGCAGGGTAAGGTATTTGTGCGATGCTTTCACAAAATCACGATAGTAACATACTTTTACATATTTGTGAAATACGACATTTGCCAATATGGCATGATAGTATTCGCGGTGAAAACTGTGACATCATCGATTGTATTCAAAGATATTTTATTAATATGCTCATGCAATACATAAGAATTGCGAGCATTTAAATTATTTATCGTTCTTGCTATTAAACGATCTCGTTCATAAGAACTAGGTACTTCAGATTCGTTGGCGGAGTTAATGACTATTGAAAAATATGTTATAAACTTCGTGGTTTTCAATATAAAGAATATGAGTAGATATATATTTGTTTATTAGTTGCCTACTTCCCATTGATTATAGTATATAAAAGTTTTTGTTAGTTTAGTATTAGATAGTTTTAGATAGGTATTTTTCTAAAATTTCTTTTAATAGATATGTATAGATTGTCTAATCTAAAAATGAACGCCCCTCCACTAAACTAAATTGTTTCAATGTGTGAGGACAAATAATTATTGAACCACTTTATATGTGTGCGCGCGTCAATTCTACTGCAAACTTTGACACTCGCGCACTGATTTGTCAACTAATCGGGCGATCAGTTCAGGTGCCTAGCATTGTATGGCGGGGAGAGCGCGCTATGTACGGAATGACACGTCCGTTCTGTCGTGCATCGCGTCATTTATGCACTAGTTGGCCAACTGGTCCTGTCGTTCGGGCATGGACGGGACTGGAGGACTGAACGACCAATGAGGCAGACCAATTTGTGTGTATTGCGTCTATACACGTACTTTGAATGTGAGCGTAAACACAGTGGAGGGGCGTTCATTTTTAGATTAGACAATCTATACATAATTTATAGTTTAGTTAGCTACTACTCAAATATGTTTATCCAATAATCCACATATGATGAACTCGCCGAAACTCAATGCGGTTCACTTTGGAATCCGACATTGTACATAGCATTCCAACTATAGGAAAATGGATATTGCTTAACCGCACTCTCATATAGATTGTTTTATAGTTCATATGTTAATAAATACGATTCTAAGAACTATTTCATAAAGCAGTTCTTATGACTCAATTACTTACTTCAATTTATGACTGGACTATTTTGTTATGAGCTATCCAATAATAAGCTCTTTCATAATATTCCTAAAAGACGCCTAAGAGATTAGTCATAAAGACAAATCCATCTATATTAATAAGGTTAACTCACACCGCCGTAAAGAAAACGTAACACAAAACTATGTACATAATTAATCGAGTGATCAATTATACATCTGAAGGAGAAACTTAATTAAAACGAGAAATTTTTCCTTTGGAATTATTGATAGTCCATTAGGGTAGGGGATACTTACGCCTACCCGGCTAAGTCACGAGACTTACGTTACAAAAAGGCTTGTATAATTAAAAAGCCGCCCAGGTACGATACTATTTTGAAACGTTTTCAGTAAGAGTGCACTCAAGGGCTGAACACTTTTACAGCTCGCTTTGTACCCGACATACGAACAATGCCTTGTTGACCACCTGTTAGTGACTGCGCTTAGACTCAAAGCGTCGTAGTGGAAGCTGTATGGAGCTTAAGCGCAGGCTTTAGATTATGAGACCGGGGAAAACGGCATGTTGTGATACATAATATGATGGAATAACGTAATATTTTATTACTGGATAATATTACAATAGGGTAACGACGGATATATTAGATAATATTTTGGTTTGGTATATAATATAAAAATGTATTGATCTTTGTAGATTTATTATCATGCATCATCAACCTATTTGACGGGCTGTTACGTTATTAAGTGTATCGCGGCGCGAAGAGATCTCGTATGCTTTTAGAAGTGAAATATTACTTCATAAATTTAAATCAATTTTTTTTCTTGAATCATAACATTTTTTTCACATTAGACAGTTTCAGAGTGGATCTTATAGACTAGAGTAGATAATTTTTGAAACAAAAAAAAATCGCAGTCGGATGAAACCCATTAGAAAAGGAGGGGAATATGATAAAAATGTAAGAAAAAATAAATTACGGTCAATCCGAGTTCGGGAAGTGGGAGGGGGGAGCTTTTAAGAGAAAAAAATGGTCTCTCTCGATTTCCGACAAAACTACAAGTCCTACGGAAAAAAGTTCAATGGCAAAGTTGTAGGTAATAAAAGGATCTACAACTTTTGTATTCACAATTTTTTCACATAACCTCAAAATTTAGGTGAAAAATTCAAAAACCCAAGTTTTTGGTTTTTTATTTTTATCTACTTCAAAATTTATTGCTTTTCTACGAAATTTGGTGAAAACTTACTTTATTATGTCTCAAATACACTGTAATTTATTTGATTGAAAATATTTATTTTTTCGCCTTATTTTGAATTAATACCAAAAAAACAACCTAATTTTCAATCGAAAAGTCACCCGTCAAAATATCAGCTTTTTTCAAAAACTTGGGGTGCCTTTTATTCATTGAAATCTCTACTTTCATATGGTGTAAAAAAAAATAAACACCACCATAGTAAATGTTCTCAGGAAATGCATACAAACAGTGTGAAAATTAGCTTTTACTAAATCAGGCACACTTCTCGAACTACCTGAAATGTTTATATCGACATCATTTTGCTTTTGAATATGCTGTAAAATATTAAACTTAGAACAGATAATTATTTTTCTTTTGAAATATTACCGAAAAGCCGATACAAGAGAAGATATAGAGTTCGAGAAGTGTGCCTGATTTAGTAAAAGCTAATTTTCACACTGTTTGTATGCATTTCCTGAGAACATTTACTATGGTGGTGTTTATTTTTTTTTACACCATATGAAAGTAGAGATTTCAATGAATAAAAAGCACCCCAAGTTTTTGAAAAAAGCTGATATTTTGACGGGTGACTTTTCGATTGAAAATTAGGTTGTTTTTTTGGTATTAATTCAAAATAAGGCGAAAAAATAAATATTTTCAATCAAATAAATTACAGTGTATTTGGGACATAATAAAGTAAGTTTTCACCAAATTTCGTAGAAAAACAATAAATTTTGAAGTAGATAAAAATAAAAAACCAAAAACTTGGTTTTTTGAATTTTTCACCTAAATTTTGAGGTTATGTGAAAAAATTGTGAATACAAAAGTTGTAGATCCTTTTATTACCTACAACTTTGCCATTGAACTTTTTTCCGTAGGACTTGTAGTTTTGTCGGAAATCGAGAGAGACCATTTTTTTCTCTTAAAAGCTCCCCCCTCACACTTCCCGAACTCGGATTGACCGTAATTTATTTTTCCTTACATTTTTATCATATTCCCCTCCTTTTGTAATAGGTTTCATCCGGCTGCGATTTTTTTTATCTTTTCATTATTTTTAAAGGCTTCTACCCCAGTCTATTATGAATAATGTAAGTTGCATGCCAAAATAAATCCAACCAAAATTAATCTTGCAATGAAATGAATACCACGCGATAGTAGAGCCACATTCGACGTATAAATTAATTCGTACACACTTTACATGGCACAAAGTATCGAAAAACATTCGGACATTATCATCACATTGCACATTCAAAGACAAAACAGCGCCGATCTCTATTGAAAAAACATTGAAAGTGTATTTAGATTAATAACCAATTCGGTAGAGCGCAAATAAAAAACGTTCGTAGTGCGTGCGAAATAAAACAGATATTGGCATCTCAATATTTAATTTCACTCTCAACACAATATCGCATGTACGATGAACAGTTATATTACACGCTCTGTTATTGTTTTTCAAACAGCGTATTATTTAACACCATCCTTTTCAGTACCCGAGCGTAATAAATAACGAGTAAACATCAAATGGAAGTGCTTAATCAAATGTGAAATTTAAATAATAAATAACATTATAGTTACCACGGTATATGGGTAGTTCGAAATAAGATACGAAATCGCATGTTTAAAGCCATTTATAGAGACATAAATGGAACTTTATTAATTACTTATTGTTGTATCGCACATTACTCATGTTTTACACTGAATAATACAATTTATATTATATTCAACTTTTGCATGTACGGCATATTACCTTTTTTATTTTATATTTTTATAAATATTCATTTTACAGATAATCTAGATAACGTTGCATTATTATAATGTTTCAGTTTCTGAACAAAAAGGAGGTTACGGACGCTAGTTACTAGTTATTATTCTGTGATTACCATTACGGTAATATTTTCTCATTTGTCTGTCAGTTTACTTTGATACTCTACGTACATTATACTTATAAGCACACCGATAAATAAGAATAATTTACGTTTACCTGTAATATACTACTAATAATATACGGTCCCTACTACATACACGACTGAAGTACAATCACGTCGATCCACTTTATCTAAAAGAAAATTCCATACAAATACACAACTTACCCGGCGGCGGTTGCAGCTTCTGATTATTCCATACAACGAGGATTTTCGCTAAACTCGGCGTTCGCACCAATTTTCTTATAAGCGTGAACAGACTTTCAACGCGGTCATATGTTAGTATGACAGCAGTGAAGCCGGGCGCTTTCGGGGCCGTCTCTGGTAGAAACAGCGGGTTCACTGGTCCGTACTAAAAATAACAATTCTTTTGAGCATGTATGAATTTGGATGTCGAGATGTATCGACATTATTATATTTTGGCTACCGCACTATTATCTATGGGTTGAAACTTGAAAGGTTTGTAATTTAGGTAATAAATAATGCTAACGTGCTATTACTACTATGTGGATTTAGTGACAGATACAGAACAAATCTATTAAAATCCTTTCTAAAAGTATTCTGTTTACATTGTTTCTCGATTCTATCATGAAAACTACATTCAAAAATAGATATTGTATTACTAACTGGTACATAAAAACTAAAAAAGACCACCAATACTCAAACAGTAAATTCTGAATACATATTTCGACTATAGTTGCGCGCAGTTTATAGGATCAATATAAGGAAAACAATGGACATCGGCCGAATCATATAAAATATAAAACCGCACGTTTGCAGGCTGTCGATGCAACTACGTCATAGCCACGTAAAAAAGAAAGGTTTTTGAACCCTATAGGTGTCAAACTATGTCAAATTAATATTAGGTACTAAAATAATTTATGTTCTACGTAATTTTCATTTGACATCGTCTGCATGCTGATGTGATGAAAATTAGGTAACAATACAACGAGTTAGGACTTAGATGAGTAACATGAAATTGTACGTGTTCAGTATCTTAAATACCTTTAGAACAATTTTTATTTCTTAGTAGTATGGAGTTATTTAAGTATACATAAATTTAAATTATCACATGAATATCCAATGAACTGATTTACACACTACATTCCTTCTACATTCATCAGTTCAGTACATGAATATTTATTATTAGGCAAAATATTAAGCTTCTTATAAACATCACGATATCATTTTAAAGGGATCTAAAGAATTTATTACTTTTTTAGTAGTTGGCTACAAAACTAGAATACGTGAAGGCCAGTTTCCCTTTTGGGACGTGGAGCAGATGCTTTTCAAATGTTCAACTGATCTATTTTAAATTAAATAGCTATTTAGCTTTTACATAGAACGAACATTTTTCATTAAATTTTGTATAGCTTTTGTATATAATTTTATTTATAATTTAAAATTTAATACCCAACGCGCAACGGCGTTAATAATTGATTACTATCATAGAGCCTGAATTTTTATTATTCATATTTAAACACTAACGAGGATGATAATAAAGAATGTTTGCAATTAAAATAATTATAACTGTTTTATTATCGGCCTTTGCGGCTGGAATTCCCTAGGGAAATGCTCGCGTTATCTTTGAATACAAAAAGGTTATAATTTCATTTCGAATTAGGTTACGCCACTTCAAAAGTAGGTGAACTTAAGAAACGTTAAATGCCACGGAAATATATTCTAGGCTATCACAATGCCATCATAGCTAGCATAGTGGTGTCAAAGGCGCCTTCGCACTCGCCAACGAAAACGAGGGGCAACAGAGAGTAGTTGTTCAGACGAAAGCTGCACACAAAAGAATCACTCTCAAGGCACTGAAGAACGACTGGATTGAGTAAAATGAGCAACTCTAGCTTCGATCCTTATTTGATATACAAAGAAATGCTTCGCTCTAGCAGAGCATAAACTCTTTTTGCTAGGATAATCTTCAGTACAGTCAGCAATGATGTCTCTGTGACGCCCGTAGCACACCTCCGCTGCGATACCATGACCGCGGAACCGCTAGATGAATTCCGCTGTGATCAAGTGTAGTTTGATTAGTGGAACCGGCATCGGCGAACCTCATGCGAGTCAGTCAAGAATGTGGTCAAGAAGAAACGATCGAAGTGAAATGTCGTCGTTATCGGAGTCAGAGGAAGAAGAAATATTATTGTGGACTTTAACTTTGAAAATACATAAAACTCGTAGAATTTGGGTGCATGAGATTAATAAAAAAAGAAAGATGTAAAGTACTCGAGTCCCATGAAGATCGTTTCTATACATTTTTTAGAATGACCCCTCAGAGTTTTGACGCCCGTAGCACACCTCCGCTGCAGAACTGTAACAGCGGAACCGCAGTAGTTTCGCTCTGTCTTGTCCCGTGTACGAGAAGCGAAACAGTAGCGAAACTGCCTGTTCTAACACATACATTTAACTATTTTTTATCTCTTTCTTCGCGCGGTTTCGCCGATCTCTTCTAACGCCAGCCACACTACCGCGCTCAAGCCGCTATTTGTTTGCGGTGCCGCATTGTTTTCGCGCGTGTTTGTCAAAACCGACAAAAATAAAACGCGGAACTACATTGTTTTTGTAAAAGAGTATGTAAATCATCAAAACTCTGTGGGGTCATTCTAAAAATACATATGTATATGTATAGAAACGATCTTCATGGGACTCGAGTTCTTTACATAGTAGGTTTTCTCCTAATTTCTTTCTTTTTTTATTAATCTCATGCACCCAAATTCTACGAGTTTTATGTCTTTTCAAAGTTAAAGTCCACAATAATATTTCTTCTTCCTCTGACTCCGATAACGACGACATTTCGCTTTGATCGTTGCTTCCGGACTGACTCGCATGAGGTTTCGCCGATGCCGGTTCCGCTACTCAAACTACACTTGATCACAGCGGAATTCATCTAGCGGTTCCGCGGTCATGGTTTCGCAGCGGAGGTGTGCTACGGGCGTGATTATTTACATACTCTTTTACAAAAACAATATAGTTCGGCGTTTTATTTTTGTCGGTTTTGACAAACACGCGCGAAAACAATGCGGCACCGCAAACAAATAGCGGCGTGAGCGCGGTAGTGTGGCTGGCGTTAGAAGAGATCGGCGAAACCGCGCGAAGAAAGAGATAAAAAATAGTTAGATGTATGTGTTAGAACAGGCAGTTTCGCTACTGTTCCGCTTCTCGTACACGGGACAAGACAGAGCGAAACTACTGCGGTTCTGCTGTTACAGTTCTGCAGCGGAGGTGTGCTACGGGCGTTACGCCTCACTAGATATTTCGATTTGCGTAAGAGTATAAAATGTATACGAAAATGTATACTTTTTTATATCAAAAGATTCATCTATGCGATATCAAAATTTTATTGTATTACAATGTTTGTAAACTCTGTCAATCATAATAATAAGATGTTAAGGAATGAATGGAATGTATGTCGTATATAAATCTGGAATTACCTCCCGCTTTCCGTCGTGAACCTGTATGCATTTATACGTGAGCATATTTAAGATAACAGATAACCTAGAATTTAATCTGCGCTACATACTGTGCGATAAGGGCGGGTTAATCAGATAGTTTACGATACATTTTTAGGAAAACATTATTATTCTCAATAACTACGACTCTTTGTTAAAGCGACGATCAATAGGAGTATAATAAGATACTCGACAACAAAAGAAATAAATTAATGAGGTCCCTACTTTCTTAGCATTTTATTTAAATGAATCCCATTATGTGTCATACGCACAGAAATGTTCATCAAATTTCGTGGAAAGGAAAAGAAAAAACTTAAGACAAAGTATCCGGTCCTATTGAATTTTTCTGACTACATTGTTAAAGAAAAAAATAATTTAGTGATAAGTAATTTAAGCCATCGGGTCCGATATAGGGTGTCAACGTATACTTTGTCCTAAATAAACATTAATGACCGACGTTCAATGATTAATTTGTCTAAATTAAATGGATCGAAGCGTAAACAAAAACTAGATACTTTGGTTTTATGTGAGGGTTGCATAGTTCTTCGGATAGGTTTTTATACTGCCATATATAAGTTTTTTGTAAAGTCTGACCCTACGAACTTATGCATTTCATATTTCTTCGATCCGATTTAGGCTTTAAAACTATTCGGTTGTACTTACGCGTTCGCATTAACGATTATCAAAATATTAATAGAAAACCCTACACAATTTTCTTAAAATTTATTTGATTTTTATGGTTATTTACGAAAACGAAATAAATTATATTCTAAAACGATTATTTCAACTGCGGAACCTACAGTAAAACTAAGCAAGTCTATTGACTGTCTCTGTTCCCAGTAGACGAAACGGTAGCTCTAAAGGCACAATTGCATACGTAAAATATCTCGTCAAAAGTTCTTAGGAAAGTCTTAGACCTCGTCTTCTATACATCGACCGATTGATAAAGAATTAAGAAACCAAGGAACATTAGAGCAAATTATAATAAATAGAATATTTCGCTAATTATTTAATCAGTGTTAAACTGTATGTAGCCTTTTAAATATACCTTTCAGTCACGGTATTGTATAATCGCATGCAACCATTTCCAAGTCTTATCACCATTTCCAAGTTCATTATCTGTTTTAGAATAAAAACCACGGGCTGAAACCAACTCAGGGTGAAGGCCGCGCGTTCATATCGTGCAAAACTTTGCTAACGTTTTCTAAACATTTAAAAGCTTATTATTGAGATAATGACTATTATGCTTCCATTATGGTAGAAACAATAATATAACACTATTTAAATATTGCTCTTTATTTTATAACTGTTTTAAATGAATTTTATTTTGATTAAAATAATGAACATTGTTGATCATCCAATTGAAATGAGAGTAACAGTTGCACCCAGATCTTTTAGTTTGAACTTTGATCACAATTGATTTTATTGTGTTTAAAGATGTTTGGTGAATATTAATTATAATCCCTAAAACTACATACTATGTTCATGTTATGTTTTACAAGAAGCCTTGAAATTTCTTCTGCTAACCATAATCCGTTTATGTTAGATATACTATTACTTAAATATTTTAAAGATATTATTTTATAAATAATGAATCATCATTTGGAAAAATGAATTACATAAATTCATAAATGTAGGTACTATGAAATCATAATACACAAACTTAAATTACTTCAAAAATTGATTTATCAGTAAAAATAAATTAAAATGTAAAACTTACCAAATGCTCTGGCATGTTCCAGTCTTCATACATTCTCGCGGACAATGGAAACACTTTTTCATTAAAAATTTCCAACATGGTCATTGTAATTTTTTCTATGCTTGCAAAATATCTTTCATAGACCCATCTCAATTGCCAATATAATTCCCCGCGCCTCTCCTTGCTCACTGAATGCACGATTTTTAATAAATTCTTTATATTATCTTCTGGTACAAAAATTGCTATTCTGTTCCAGTCTATATGCGAGTTAAATGGCATGACAATTGTGTCCGCTATTATTATTGGAATGCATTGTGACGCTAGGACATCGAGAAGCACAGCCTGGATCAATCTGGCGCTACGTACAACAAGACAGAATAACCCATTCTTTAAAACATCTGGATAAGCAAACACTTTGCCTGTTGTGTACTCACAGCGCATTCTATGATCGTTGATATCGCTCTTGCATCTATCCAATAGTAGTAAATCATTCGACGATGATGCAATACCTTGTAATTGCGCCAAATAATCTGAAGGTATGTTGGTCTGCGTTGATACGATGAGATAATCTTTTTGTTTCGGTTGCGTGCTATCGATAGAGTACGCTATTGGACTGTGTAGGGGCAGTGATATATCGAAACCGTATCTAAAGGTCCATGTATCAAATCCAGAGCCTGCTATAATGGCTTTGCTTGTGTTGAGATCAATAACTGTATTGTAGTTTGGAGCAGAGCCGGGGACAAAATTGAATATGAGATGATTTTCTCCATTGTTCCAACTATATGGGAAAATTATTTGATTAACAATTGTAAATTAAGGTAAAATAAATACTTATTTCTTAAAATTAGCTTATACAGTAAAAGCTCTTCATTTGTGGGCTATATGTTGTTGTATGTAAATGTGCTGTGAAGAAATCGTGAATATGGAATGGTAATTTGTATGAGGTTATAGGGGACATGTTCCTAGGTTACAAAATAAAAAAGGAAATACATAAAGAAATCAGTTTAGTTGAAGTTTTAGACTATAATATATTAATGAGTATATCTTAAGGTTTAGGCAATGGTTTATAGAACTTATTTTTTCTTGCTTGGCAGAAAATTTGATTCGTGAATAAAGTATCTTAGGCTGTGAATATTGGAATCACATTTTTTCAATCCGCGAATAATAATGAAAATGTGAATGAAGGAAGCGCAAATAAGGATCTTTTACTGTAAGTGTTTGTGGATAGTAGTGCATTTACATTTTCATATATAGTTCCTATGAAATGAAAATTGAATTATTAAATAACAAATTGTTCTATTATCTTTAAAATAATTAAAATAATATTTTATATTCCATACATAAAGCCATAAAAAAATAATTATTGAATATTTTTCAGATGTAGCTTAGCATCTGTTAATGTATTTTTTGTTTAATTTATTGCAACTCTTTTTAATTATTTCATTTCATTAATAAAAAAATTACTTACTGTTTTAATGACTGCAGGATTTGTGAAACATGTTTTTTCGAAAAACGATTTTGATTCAAAGTATCTATGCTTGGTATTAATAAACAGGCTTCGTCAGGATTAGATGTATAATATTTACTATTTTTTATTGTGTCTAAAATTTCATAAAACTCTCTAGAAAACGATGATATTGCTTTCCCATCTTCAGTTCTGTAATCTCGTAAAGGGTAAATGTAAATCGTTATCTTATCGTGGCCTCCTCTTCCACATTTATAGACATTAAAGCAATTCCAATAAGTGCAATTCACAGCGCGAGGCTCCGAAAAAGGAGACTCGTTTTCCAGTTTTACAACAGGCAAGTTCACTGCTTCCAAATTCACTGTTTCGTGGAATTCTGTACGCGGTGTGCTTCCAGCAAAAACATTAAACACTACAGTAAACACTAATGATATCACTATAAACAATAGTAGACCGACGAAGAACCTATGATACAGAATTTTCCTATACGATTTATACTTCGAATGCTTGCTCGTTTTCAGATGCAAATCCGCAGCCATTTGTAATTTTAACTATTAAATTAGCACTCTTAATTTATATATGGCACCCATTATTAGGTACATGGATAATCTCTCATTCAAAACTTCATGAATTTATAAAACACTGTACAAAGCTGAAGCTTCTCATTAATTTGAGAGATGTCTAATGTCGACTGTCGATACATCAATGACACGAACGTCTGAGTTCTGACAAAACGTTTGACAGCTAAACAATCTACTTGCCATATTTAATATTTTTGTCCTATTATGTAAAAAATATGCATGTGTACAATATTTTAATGCAAAATTTGCTAAAGTTATATTCACGTTACCACTTTATTTATTTTAAATTTAAGGTACCCAACAAAAGAGAGTAACAAATTTAACTTTGTATAAAGGTTAATCATAAATCCATAATGGAAATCGTTTTGAACAGAACGTTATGTAAGGTAATATATTAAATAAGTTACATATCATGATTAATTTGCTTTAAAATCAATAAATATGTATATTTCATCATAAATGATATTTGAAACTCATTGGTTTATTGTTACTAATAATATTGTGAACGCAGCTATAAGTCAAAACGTAAATAAGTAAACTTTCTTGTTTTCATGTCAGTTTTGTGTTGTGCGTAGTTGTGGTTCTGTTTCTGATGGCTTAATTAATTTTATTATTATTTTATTTTTATATTCCGGTTACATATTTCGGTTTGAGCTTGACCCAAGATGGCATTACTACCCCCTGACCCAGTTTATACAATCCGAAATGTCGATAACGTGCCGGTTTACTCTTTGGCGTTTAACTTTCTACCCGGCGGTCTCGAGAGGTTACTAGCCGGTTCAAAGAATGGATATGTTTATGCATACAACCTTCAGGTGAGATCTCACGATCGAAGAATATTGAGTTCTGTTTACGCCTAACATATAACTGCGTCACAAATTGAAATATGAAGCACTTAAACTGGTGCCATAACGCTTTGTTTACTACCCTCGATTTGCGACCTAGAAAAACAAGTGTTCGTCTTTGTGCGTTATTGCCAAATGCACTTTTTTCGCACAAAAAATTATTAACTTTAAAAATTAATAACTAAAAAACTACAAGTTTCCTAACGATAATATTTTGGAATTACAATCTTACATTACCTAGCTAACTAAAAATATAAATATTTCCAACAAATTCGTGCGGCAGTTAACTAAAGCCAACCCTAGGTTTTTTATGTTAATTGTATTCTTATACTTTTCTGTTTACAGACAAATCGAGTTCAGCAAAAAATCCAAGTCGGTCAAGCTCCCATTCTTCATCTTTTACACACTGACGATCAGTTAATTACCCAAGAAAAGGGTGGAAAATATAAAATTTTTAATTTAACAAACACTGGTTATAAAGAAGCATACAAAATTGACATTGACTATCCTGGTTTTTGTCGTTTTGAAGCCAACACAAAACTCAAAGTGCTATATGTACCTGATATGGAATCCAAAATCAACATCTATAATTTTTCTGGTGAAAAGATTGGATGTTTGAAGCCAGAAATCCAAGAGCCAAAGCTTGGAGATCCAATGTGCATGAAGTATATAGAATTAGCATCTGATAAAGCTCACCTGCTAGTGGGTTATGAAGCTGGATGGCTTCTTCTGTGGGATCTCAACACTAGTCAGTGCATTGGTAAACTTCAAACAAAAGAATGTCCGATGTCAGTGGATTTCTATATGGAACAACAAAGGGGCATAATTGGAAATGCCTCAGATGTGATACAAGTATTTAGCATAGGAAGAAAAGACTTAAGCTTGGCCCACGGTACAGACATAACAATAAAAAATCCCGGAATTAATAAAGTACAGTCCCGTTTGGATGGAAAAGTTTTTGTTTCTGGTGGCTGGGATGGCCATATAAGAATCTTTTCTTGGTTTTCACTTCGGCAACTTGTTGTGCTCACTGAACATAAGCGAGCCATACAGGATGTTGCATTCTCCAATCAAAAAGTATCAATGTGGAATGCAAACATAATGGCAGCTGGAGGACTCGATGGAGTTATTACCCTCTGGGATTTATACAACAATAAAAATAATAAATAATAAATGCAGCTTCTGCTTTAAAACATTTCTCTAATTAGAATTGTAGCAACTGACAAACCAAGTTGAATGATTGATAATATAAAATAATTGTTCTGTTTTCATAGCTTCACTACAACCTAGCTGCCTACAATTACTTTTTTTCTATGTCAATCATCAAATTGAGATCTATTGATTTATAATTCAGCTGCATATAATCTCCAACATTATTTTTATTTTAATTTTATTAAAATGTGTTGATTTAAAAACCTCATTTGAATATTACTCCTTTTTAACATGTGTATTGAATTGGATCTCATTTATTTAATATTGCAGATAAAATTGACAAAAAATTAAGTACAATAATTTGAATTTGACATTGTGGCCAAGCTGGTAGATTAAGTATAATCTTGTTACAATAAACCACAAATACTGATGCCTATTTTCTGGAATTTTATTGAGTACTGTTTCCATTTCAATTATTAAAGGTATTCAATTAACTTAAAATGTTTTTTATTTCATCATATTAGAAAATATACAATGTACTAATCAAACCAACAACCTATTGTAACTAAAAATATGTTCTATAAACATTTGTAATTTGTTTTTTTCATAATATTCAGTTCCTTTAGTGGTCAGTGGTTAAAGCTATCTATACATATAATAAATCTGTAGAAGGGTCAATTCTGTACATTGAAAATATTGAAAAAATAAATAGCAGGGGGTGTTACTGGATCGATCCAGTATGTTGGTATCGAAACAAACCCAAATATGTGATTAAAAAAATTTTTGTCGATGTCTGTCTGTATGTGAAGGCATCACGTGAAAACTAACATTTCGATTTTGATGGAAATTGGTATAATTATACCTTATTATCCTGGGCATAAAATAGGATACTTTTTATCCCGGAAAATTACGTAGAAAAAAAAAATCTTAATTTTTCCGCGCGGACGTAGTCGCGGGCGGAAGCTAGTCCTAAATATAATGTCTCCATATGGTCTCCATATTTACCTATTATTTGACTGACAATGTGCAGAGCCTCTGAATATTTTATTTTTACTTATATTTTATTATTTTCAAATCGATTGGTGGAAGCTTTAGTTAATCATTAGCCAACATACTTAATTATTTTCTAAAAAAAAAGTTAACTGCATCAAATTGTCAGGTAATAGGTACCTACAATATGGGGATGTGATTGTGGAATGTTTTCTAATTAGCTGTTTTTGTTACGACGCATGTTGTTCCTTATCAACGAATGTCCCAAATAGCCCAGATAATAAATAATTTACAAGTTGAAAGCTATTAGTGAACGCATCAAAGAGCACCTATCTCCGCATGTCAGGATAACCAAAATTATGTATCGACGTAGGTACATTGGTGAAGAAAATATACAGAGTTATCAGATAAAGTGCACTGGGTAATTCCGGCGGCGGGGTAAATACGTGTAATATGTTAAATATTGATTAAGAAATTAATATGGATACTAAATGTTTAAGTAAAACCTATATAATATAATATCTTCATGCCATTCCTTCACGATACTTACTAAGTATAAAGCTTCTATCTAAACCTAAAGTGATAAACACAATTTTCCGAAATTAGGTACTCCAATGCACTAAGAGATTCTAGAATATAGCTATACTTTTTTCTTATGAGCCCATTGGATAGTCCATTTGCAATTACATTTTTTAAATCTGAGGTACGATTATCTCAATGGAGGTACGTAGAGTTTTACTACAGTAAGTACACTTTACAAAGTGCCTATATGTATTTACCAAGTATGTTTCGACAATAGATATCAATTATTATTTCAGGTGGAAGCCAGTAAACTGTTATTACGCATTCTGTTTACGTGAAACTAGGTTTCTTAAACCCAAATTGTTTACAGTGAAAAGGTACATTACTCTTAAAGTAAAAATAGCGTGTGCATGGGCATAGTGGGTTTAGACGTTTTATAATAATTTATATTAAAAAATCGAATAAACAAAATGCAATAAGCTAATTCAACAAATTACCTCGAAATCTTGACCTATTGAATATTTACAGTGTACAGTGTAAACATCTGTAGCATAGCAATCTGCACTGTAAAGACAACGAGATATTATATTCTATAGGTACATAGAAGTGTTTATTATTTTGGGTCGTGGCGCTCATGCTGGCAGTTGGTTATTAAATGTGATAAAAAATAACAATAAAAATTTTATTCAGACAATCTTTATTTCAATGTACATAAGTACCTACCATGATATCACGTTTTATGTGCATTAATTAAATACATAATAAAGTTTAAACTTACAATAACAATAATTATTATTAATACTTACAATAAAATTAATTAACCATACTTAAACCTAGGACTAGTAATTTGAAGATAATGAACTGAGTTCCTTAATTTGTGATATGTATTGAATTTTAATTGGTATGATTAAGAAAGTTATCTAAACTTGAACAATTTTTCTGGTCTTGTGAATAATTGCGTCTTCTTCAGTAGCTACTTCCACGAGTCTCCGTCGTTTCCTCAGAGGGCGCGATGATTCCGATGGCTCTCTGGCCTTGGTGACGATTTTAGCCATTTTATTTCCCAGTCTTGTTATTTTAAACTTTGGAAGAGTGTGCTCTGGATTTGTTTCGGCTACTTCACCATTGTCTTTTTCACCGTCAAGTCTATCTTCGCTTTCTTTATTTATATTTTGGCTCGAAGTTTCTTCATTGTCTGTATTGTTTTCAGCTACTACCTTTTTAGCATCATTTTTGTCACTGTTCATTGTAAAATCTAGCGGGCCTTCTGCATCATCATTATTCACTTCAGTTTTGACTTTATTTATTCGATGCGCTTGTAAGAATGACGATAGTGGAATCGGAATAGGAATAGGAAGTGGAATTGGTAACACTACGGGATATGGAACCAATACCGTGACCGGTGGAGGTTGTCCAATTGCTTGTGCGAAGTTGATAGGAGGCATTAATCTTGGCCTCTCCGGTGGCATCATGGGCCGGGGCGGCATAAAACCAAATCGTGGCGGGAACATTCCTGGATGTCTATAGTCGTTCATGTGTGCCGCATTATTATCAAGAAAAACTGGCGGTGGCATTCCGAACATTGCATTAGGGAATGGTGGAATTTGGGGATTCACATTTGGTGGTGAGTGTATTGCACTATTTCCAATGGTAACAGATGAAGATGGCGACGATCCGTCCATGGAAGGGCTACACATCCGTAAGTCCTGAGCTTTAGGCGTTGTAGCGTGTTGTTGCCTCAACGATTGTGATGTCACTGTGGATGTACATTTGGAGGACCTCCGTTTTCGCAAATTCATCTTATTATTATGCCGAAGTTCTTTCTTTGTTTCTGGAGATTTCTGAGTGAATGTTTTCTCTTCTGGAATTTTTGGATTCATGAGTTTAGCTGTCGGTGCAACGGTAATTAGTGGAACAGGCGATTTTCTATGGTCTGTTCTTATGGTCGGTTCTGTTTTGTCACTAGTTTGTTTATTTTCTGCATTTGGAGATCCTGAACGTTCCGACACGGGGGAAACTGAACGACTCTTGCAGTTCTTCAACCACAGGTCTGGTGTGATAAGATTAGATGTAGAAGACGAGCTGACAAGATGTGGGTTGAGATCGAGATGTGCTTGTGTCTCGCGACAGAATATGTGCATCTTATATTGATTTAAGCATTTATCTGAACAAAACTGCAGCTGCGTTGCGCCATCCTGGAAATAAAATAAAATAACATCATTGGTTTCAAATTATAACTACAACGATTGAATGAAACTAGTAGAATTTTCTCTACGTATCTATCGGTTAGCAGCTAAGTAAATATTTTGTAACACGCTTATTTGAATGTTTGTACTGAAGGCTTTTGAAGAAATGGACCATACAGATATTATAATTTGTATCCTTTGAAAGTGATATAAAGCCCTTTAGATAACATGACGAATTAATCTGGAAGAGAGTAATTAATAAGATAACAATTCAAATACCTGAAAATCCACGTAAGCAACAGTATGACGGACGTGCCGACACCAATCGCAAGTCTTGGCGCGTTTGAAATTAGCGCGCCGCGATTGGCTGAAACATAGTTCTGAGCAGAAAGTTGCACCCGCTTGTTGGAGGGCGCCACTTTCGCTGGTTATATTCTTGTTGCACCAGGAACATTCATCTGAAAAATAACAATGATTATGAGCTTTTTCTTTTCTTCTGATAGTAAAATTGAGAATAGTTGTATCTATTAGTAAAATATGTATGAAATAATAACGTTAAGAGTATGTGCGCTTTTTACTTTTACATTTGCACAAAAAATAATCATATTTATGGGAACGAAATTTCAAGAAAAGGTCCACTTCTCTACCTACTAAATCATTGTATGTATCAACTTTTTTTTTAATGCATCAAATACATATAATAAATATTACCCCTCAGATAAAATCAGAAAACCTTATATGTTTTACGGTAGCCCCTAGTATAACTTCGCGTACAACGTAGGTAATTAAATTGATCACCTTCATTTATCGAAAATTTACCATTGTGTGAATGCACCTTAAATCGTATTGAACAGTAATTTTTAATTACATTAATTCCAGAAACGCGATAGGCACAGGTTTCTCATTAATGAAGCCTCGTTTCAGACAAAAGCAATGATATCTCGTTATGGACCTTATTAATTTCTGTTTCGCGGACTAACGATTCGAGATCGGATTGTACGATATTTGAGAATCTGTTCATTACGTTTGGATTATTCGTTACTGACTGTTGCATGAACCTATATTTTTAGGGCACTGTACGAATAATTACAATTTGTTTTTATGAGTGAAAAGGAAACTGAATGCTAATTTAATTAATGTGTAGGTAATATAAATTTTACGTATTCCTAACATATTGTAAATATTTTCTTGGATAAGCTTATTGCTCATTCAGCACAGTTTTTGATGATTTTTTGGTGAAAGATAAGTTAGTTACTTAAAAGAAAGAACTTGTAAAATTATACACATACGATTGCTCGGAATAGGTACCTATCGAACACGTGAAAATGAACAAAATGAACACGCGAAAATTTTCCCCGGGTATGCGCAAAAGGTGTAGGTACTTTCTTCAAACACCGTAGGCTCTACAGTGTTTGAAGAAAGTAAGTGCCTACGCACTTACTAGACAGTAGTCACTTACCACTATAAGAAACAAAAAAACTAGGTATGCTACACTTTTGCGGCCAAACCCATACACTGATTTTGATGAAATTTGAAGTGGAAATAGAGCGCATTACAGATATAGCTGGAACAACTTAGCGTCGCGTAGTAGCGTAAAATGCACTCAAGTGAAGCAGAGTGTGATTAGCTACGTATAGAATAGCAATCATTAAGTAATTTACCTAATATAAAGAGTTTTTGATATAAAATTCTACGTTCTTATAATAATTATATCTCATGTATCTTCAAAAATATATTATAACGTATTTAACTAAAATACAGTAAGTCTTCTCTGACAAAATATGTTGTTCATTATCGAATTCAATATTGCTCGTCTTTCGATCTCATTACATGTCTATGTAACCGAATACCGGTAACCGTATATGTTCTTAATCATCACATTTTAACCACAAAGTTCCACAATTTCATTCGCGGCACACCTACAAAATATCTTATATAACACGATATTTGGTACACGATTTGCGAAAGTAAATCCACGGTCATTAGGAATAGTAAACCGGCTTTGTGGTATCAAATTTGAAAACACATAGCATTTATCGACGTAGCATAACATATTCAAATATAAATTAAGGACGATATTTAGTTACGATTTTATAAAGTTACAGTGAGTTCTTATCATTAGGTATGGATTAGTTTTTATTTTTTTTATTTTGATTTAACGTTCTCATAATCGTTCTTTAATTCATTTATTAGCTATAATTCTATAAAATGGCGGGAACAGGAAGAATATGAACTTTTTGAATCTAGCAACATTTTCCATAAATAGGGTGCGTTCAAAAAGTTTTTCGAGGAATAACAGCTCAACAAAAAGGGTCGTTACTCGTTACTAATTACATTTTCTAGTTCCGAGAAGCGTTATAGTTATAAATAGTTTAGACACGTTTACGGAGTATATTAGATTATGATAAATAGGAATTATTAATATTACTTAGTTATACCTACGTAGCTTTTCAAGTTGACTCTACCTTAGAAAATAGTTGATGTAGTTTTCGTGATTCATCATTGAAGTAGTAACAATTAACAATAAGTTAATTATAATGTTTTTTTAAAGTCATGTGTTGTAAATATTATGATTCTGAAAATTGAAGCCCTACTACGGCTAGGCCCTACGCCCGCTACGAAAAATTGTATTCTATGAATTTGATTTCTACTCACAATGAGCGTTGCCAGTAGATCTATGTTATCATTTAAACGTGTTTATATTTACCTTTGTTCTTCTGTTCGGTGGAATGTTCAGGGCTGGAGGGTTCTCTGGCGCGGGATGCAGCCCACCGTCGTAGCTCTAAGCGCTCATATCCGTACCAGCCAAGAAGTTCATTCATTGCTGTTTCGGCAAATTCCTGTTGAAGAAAATTAAGATAATAATAATGTATAGGTAATGTATATAATATCATGTGTTTGCGGCCCTTTTGTGCATTATAAGATATATCCTGCGGCTGCGCAGTTGGCTAGTCTCAATTAACAAATTTGACCATGAGTAACTATCTATAAGTAAGTATATTATTATCACAATAGGAATTGAGAGCGCATTCTCATCATGATATTGTATTTCTTAAATTAATTAAAGAAATTTCAAAATATATCGATAAATGACGGAAAGATGATGTACCCATTGATCTCACAGCTCATGGTAAAAAAAGATAACATGCTATTTTTAACAGAAAAGCAATGCAACAATGATATCGTTGCCAATGTTTAAATAAACCGTGCTTTTAAACTGCTGCATTTCATTTCAACATAATATCATCAAATGGCTAATTATTTAAAGCAAGTAATGAAAACAACTAAATTTCATTATCTCTAGCTAGAAACCGGTTTATTTCAGAATCTAAAGATAGTAAAAATTCTACATTACGCAATTGCAAGAGTGGCTGTAATAATTACGTAGGTATAGACTATTAAAACTTAAAGTGCCTGCTCTGTACTCTGAGGACGTACTTACGTGGAACGTGGGAAAATATTCGAAATGTAGAATCTAGAATTAGACGACATGTAAGGTATTATACCAGTAAAATGTAATCTCTAATGTAGAAAATGGATAATGGAGGCATGTTTACCTGAAGGGGGAAATTAAATGGACTGCAGATAATGAATATAGTGCATTATGTAATTGTAAGGTTACCGGATTATGTCAGTATTTAAATAGACACCTACTCATATCGTTAGATTAACAGCAACAAAACTATACCTATTACCTTTGTTGCTGCAATGGTATGTAATCATAGGTATGTGTATGCAATCATAGGTACATACCTATGATTGCATTGTAAAATTATGTTACTTATAAGTATTTAAAATTCGGAAGATTAATTATTAGTATACTATCAAAGAATAAACGGTCATTCTATAGTTATAAATACATATAGAAACTGAGTAGAAACAAAAATAAACGTTTATTTTTATTACATATTCTTAACACGATTTGTGTAAAATAAATGGTCGTGGATGACCTCCTTACGTTATATTTTATAGCTGTTGATCGTGTAAATAAATTTAAAGGAATATATAAAATGTCAAGCCGAGAACAGGGCGTAATTCAAGAGGTATCTGTGCCACTATAAAAAGATCAAACTTTTGTGAAAGTAGAATTAACACAAACAAAGGACGAGTTATAAAAACACATGACATCATGGACGTGCGACATGTCGTCGATATTTTATTTGAAAAGTGCCATTTGATTCTCGGAAAATGGGATACCATTCATTTTTGTCAATGAAATGGGAAACATTGACAAAAAGTCTACAATAACTCAATTAAATATGTTTGCGTTGTTCTGTTTTTATAGATAGGTAATATAGGCAACATATTGTATAGGCAACAAAACAGAGATACTTATCTCTATTTTGTTGAGATAATGATAAAAGTTGTAAATATTTTTTACACTATAAAACCATATTTTTCCATACTTTTCAACGTATATCATTGCCGCTAAAATATTTTCATTACGTAATATTAAATTCAACGGTTCATAAACAAAATTCATAATCATAACTTAACAATCTTAAAACACTAGGTAGATATTAATTATGTATCTACTAGTTATTCGGCTTCTTTATTTTACAAAAGCTCGCTTTCTTTTTTAGTTGAAATCGGTCGCCTTGACTGAAAGAGCGAATTATAATCAAGAAATTCAAAAAGCTAGGTATAAATTATGAAATACTTAGTTCTATAACAAGGATAGGTATGTATTTTGAATGATATCATAATGTGGAAATAGAATGCTTGACATCTAAGCTTGATATATAAAACATTTCAAAATAAATCTTGAAGATCTTGATGATAACTATAAGTTCCTTATCTTGTTTTTTTATTATAGTGATAACTGGCTATAGAATATCAAAATAATTTGACTTACGATATTATAATAGGTGAGAAGTGTTGATGATTATCTTTTAAATCTCTCTACTTTTCCATTCTTGTATAAATATAGATTGATGAATACATGAATACCTATCCAATATATTTATAAAAAATATACCTACGATATATTTCTCTTTAGATATAACAGAGAGTTCTTATTCTGTAAATGATAGCTCAGACACACATCTTCAAAGACTTCATTATATAACGGGAATCCTTTGACACACGAGTCGAAGTGGTTGCTGATTAATTAGTCTCTCCAAGGATAATAATATGATGTCCTGTAAGATGGTTCAGTTTCAAGTAACTGCTTATATAATGACCGGTACAAAGTTAATTGAAGCAGGGATACCTCGCACGTTCTACGTACTTCCGTTATATCCGTTATATCGCTTTACGGCTTTTGTTGCATGTTTACGTTTGTTATAAGTTATATTAAAAATTATTTGCAGGTTTATAGCTTTTGATATAATTAAAAAGATAATTAAATGAATGAAAATGAAAATTAAATCTCAGAGAGGAATGGGCCAGCCCCCCTAGTCAAGTGGCTTTCTGTTAGCGTAGCGTTCAATAGAATAGACTACGAATGTATGAGATTGACGTAACCTGTAGATACGTTTATCTACAGCCTACGTCAATCTCATACATTCGTAGTCTATTCTATTGAACGCTACGCTAACAGAAAGCCACTTGACTAGGGGGGCTTATCCGTTTCGTTTCATTATCGCTGATCAATTGTATTAAAGAAAGTACGTAATTAATCAGTGGGAGAAATGTAAATTTATTTATTTTTCAAATAACATATTATTAAAAATATGCTTAACTAATTAAAATATTGTATTCATTATATTTCACACTTCTCAGAATTAATAAAGCATAAACATGCTACATTATACACTATATAATATAATAATTAATATCAGTAATAATGTAATAAAAGTAAATTCTTAGTTTAATAAATTATCGCATCCCATCCAGATCAACGCGCTCAAAAGATTTATTCCATATACCGACCGCCAGAACCAATATTGGTCTTCGTGTGCCTCTTCACAGAATGTCTAGTTTTTATAATACTTATATGAATGATCTTGATATGTTTTCTTGTTCCTCTTCGTCTTACAAAACGAATGTAAAAAAACTGCTACTGAACACATGAGAATGTTAACGGTATTTACCTCCGTCTTTATGTAACTACTCATGTTAAATATTAATTATTATCAACTAGGTATGTTTTCCCTGTCTCTCCTACTGCTGGGTGTTGGCAAAAATAATATATGTTCACAGTGAAAACACCATAAGGAGACATTTTCATGTATCTTTAGTTAGTAAGATCTGTTTTGTTTTATATATCTCTGTCTTTGTCTCTGTATGTTTTCCAATAAAGAAAATAAAATAAATAAAATTCTAAGTATCGGTTGAAGTTTCAATTTACGCCAGTGTTGCCAGAGTTGCGTTTTGTAATAATTATCACCTCAAAATATGATATTGTGCACTCGCGCGGTAACGTTGCACGCCCATTAGTCAGAATCCGATCAAACATTTCGCTTCTACATCCACAATTAATGATGCATGGATCTAATATCTTTACGGCTGTCTGTAATTAATTTACCTGGTGAAAATCCGCTTTCGAATTTCTAGCCTCTTCAGTAACTACATTGATTTATAAGGCAAGCTCTATTGTTGAATGTAGAGCGTTATAAATTATTACATCAATGTTGTAATAATTTATAAATGATTTTGGTACTTAATAAAATAATAAATAATGTTAGTTGTGTAGCAAATATATCGATGATGTTATTATGCAATCATTATTAAAATAGTCATGGTAGGATATAATTACATAGCACTCATAAGTAATAATTTTTCTTAATTAATAGGTTATATAAAAAATACCATTGTATGTAGGTAATTAGGTATTAACTTTTAATATTAGTCCGAAAGGAGTCCAAAATTTACAAAATCTCAATCTTTTTATAATTCGAACCTGTTTAATTCTTTGAAAAGTTCAAACATATATCTTTCACCGATCACACTCGACGTTAGTTGATGAAAAAACAAACAGTTCTAAATTAAAATACACCCAGATATCCTTGACCATTGGTACAAAAAATCTAGCACCATAATAACTTTTATAACAGAACATAACAAAAAAAATGATTAGTAAAACAACAAAAGCGTGTCGCATGTTCAAAGCAGTAACATTAGCCGTGCACCGATATTGGTATCGTATATAACATAAACGCTTTTAATGGCGGTAGCACGGCGAAGGTAAATTTAGGAGCGTTCGCAGGCAACCCGACACCCCGACCTACGCATGCCAGTATTGCCAGTAAACTTACACTGGAAATTACAAAGGCGATACTATTAACAACAAAGAAGCTTCTGTTCCCTCTCCTTGCTTGATAAATTGAAATTATATAACGTGTAATGTCTTTAACTGAACGTTGTTTACGTACCTACTTGTAATGTACTTTGTTGAGACTGCGCTTGTATTTTTATTTCCATATTGTAAATGTGTGTTCCAGATTCCCTCACCAAATCAACATCATATTTTTATACGTTTAACATTTTGAATGATTGTATCATTAATAATTTTGAACTGAATTCGATTTAGATATCTTAGGAACATATTCACAAAATACCACAAAACGAAACATTTTTTTAGGATTGCCAGAGATCAAATAGAAATAAGAATATTTTTTTCATATTTCTATTATCATTAATTATCTCCTCCACGGTCTACTATTTTTTTATATTATTCATGAAAGTAACTTCACCATTTTATCCACTCATAATACATTGCGAAAATTGTAAACTGCTACTAAATATCACCAATGGAAATCAGAACAAGGTTCAATATGAAAAGTCATTGCACCATTTTCAAAAGGCCACAGGCGTTATTTCCAATTCAGGTCTCATCAATACGAATACACCACTGAAACAGATATCCCTCACGACTTTTATAGAAATTAATAGTGGAGATGTATGTATGACTTTGTATTCATAGGATACTATGCACACAGAGGCGAGACAGTGGCCACTGGGCAGAGTACTGTGTACACAGAGATATCGCGTGTCGGCGACCAGTCGAGCTGATAATTTACCTAATGCCGTGTAAAACGATCGCTCTGCTAATGTGAGCGGAAACAAATATTCAGTACAGATTCGGCGTTCCTGATAAATTTATTAATTTCAATTGCTAATTATGTTATTTAGCGAATGTAAATCACAAATATTTATGGTTCATTATTATTTCAGGTCAATTTATGTTTATAATTGGAATCGGAAAACTAGTAGCTACTAATAATCATCAAATTACTGACTAATGTTTATATCACGTTTCACTATGAGATATTTACTGAAAATCATTTCTACACAGCATGATATCACGATTTTATCATAACTAGTTGGGTGCTTGACAAAATCACACCTGTTTGTAGCATGTAGGATTGGGCAGTAGAAATTGGTAGTCAATCAATTTACCCATTGATTTATTACTAATTAGAGAATATTATAAATGTGCATCGAACATTTTCATCGTAATATTAATATAATGAATAGATAACATAGTCATTTATTTTCTGTACTTACTCTAATTCTAATTGCACATGTTTCGTATGAGACTAATTGGCTTATTCATAAAAAATTGTTGTCGTATGTGTAGTTTACGGTTTTAATTTTTTTGTCATGTTTCTAAAACAGTGGAATTACTTATAAACAATATTATTAAGCGGTATTCGTTACATATCATTTTAAGTGAAGCTTTAATATTTAAAACATCATGTTGCATTTTCCTTTGGTCCAGTTGCAACACGATAATCAATATTAGGTACTAGGATAGCAATCAAGAAAACGTGATCATTATATTGTATTTACTGTTAGAGTTACTAAAACGTTAAAGTATAGCCACATTAATTTACACATTAATCTGCATTGAAATATATCAAGTTTTATGTAATTTTTCAGTAGTACATATTGCATAGGTTTTCTAGCTACGATAAATTATAATTTAATTGTAACATTAAGATAAAATCTCGAAAACAAACACCGCCATAACATCTGTCCATTACGAACTGATTCAATAAATTGTCTGTGCGCACGTAGATTACAATCCACATCTAACCCTATGCAATTGAATCGAACGCAACAAAAACCGCGGCGTCCTATTACATCTCCGATATCCGTCAGTCGATTATATTTCACATGCTACTCATTATAGCGTCTGGTGCGAAACAAAGAGCGACTCGAGTTACGATGCACTCTTCGGGCAGGAGCTGTTGGTCATGCGAAACCACCACACTTTCGGGAAGACTCGTTTAACTTGCAACACTGGCTTTCGATCCTTTGTAAAATTATACCGTATCTTTTAGCTGAATGGGAAATAAAGTGGGATTGTGAGGATGTTTAATCATATAATGCTTTTATGAATAACACAAGTCTAATTTTGAACGATTTTTACTTTTTCTCAATTTTGATTTGTTCAAGTCTTCATTGTTTGCCGATTCAGTCTAGCGTTGTTAATTTTATTACTGTCAATGTAAGTAGATATATGTAATTCAGTCGGTATAAAATGGATATTTTTGTTTCTTTATATTATATTCTACTATAAAATTCCGAAATCACCACTTGAGCATTTTAAAAATATAACTCAATAATCGTTAAATAAGAATCGTTTCAATATTGTATCACATTTCGTACGGCAAATGTTCGAAATTTTAATGGCAACCAAGATAGAATTACACCATTAATTTTATTTAAAATGCTTTAAAAGGTACCCATAGTCATAAAAATATTACGTATCTACGCTTGTTTACTCTTGAGATAATTTTATGACTTGTTAAATGACGTTTTATCACACAATGAAAAAATTATACATAATTTTTTTAGCAACTAGGTACGCATGGCGGAAATGAAAGGCCCCGGACATCTCAAAAATGATGAACCCATTTAGAGCTTAAAAGCTCTATTCGCTCATTCGCACTCTTTAAGGACATTTTAGATTAGTAGAGATTATAGATTACCTATATTCAAAAACTTTTTAGGTACCTACATATTATGATTGATTGATAGACGTTATTTTACTATCACATACTGCTTCTATTGCACGCCTCATAAGCGAAGCGTTGAGGTGGGTACTACTGTCACTTCGCGCAAAACATCTGATTTTTCAAACTTAAAATGTCTTTATGTATCATACATTGCACTTGTAAGATAATACATACACACATATTAAGAAAAAACACTATTTTTAACATTCATGATATTTTTGATGTCATTTTTGTTATTTAAACTAGTTAAAAAACAGTTTAAAAAAGTTCTGTCTTGGACGTCCGTGTGTCTGTATGTGCGGAGGATTTTCTTGTTAACACGATAGCGACCGAAATACTTTACTAATCGAGTCTTTTTTTTTCTCTTACGCTTGAGTATGCTCAGGAATAGAACCCTTTCATTTTTCAGGGTCTGATTCGATGTGGTTTAATTGTTATTAAATAAACAAAAATAATAATTAATAAATAATTATTAAAAAAAATTATGAGGCGTGCACTTTTGGATTTTCCAAATTATTTTTTTTTCATCTGATGGGTTTAAAAAAAGTGAACGCTTCAAACGTCTATAAGTAGTTAAAAATTAAAATTGTGCTCAAATTTCTTTCGATATACGCGAATTCTGAATTCTGAAATAATAATTCATGATTATCATACTTATAGTTTCCGTGACCCCATGCTGTCATGTAATTCGATCTAAACTGAGACACAAGATACCTAGTGTTATAGAACAGAAATTTAATACGAAGTCGCTTTTGTATTTATTTACAATCAAAACAACGATTTAGTTATAAGAAAACGTAAAAAGTTCTTAGTTTATTCAATCTAGAATGTCGATTTTTACAAGTTAAAATTTTCATAGTAACTAACTTTGATGAGGCATATAAAACGTATTTTATTATGCAGTGAATAGATTCATACAATGCTTTATTTAAATTAATAAGACAGGAAAGGAAATTTATAAAATAAAGGTGTAATTACACAATATGTCAACTAATAAAAGATTAATTACAAAGTTAGCTAAGTACTAACGGACTTAGAAATTATCGCCAGTACATAATTCAATATCCTAACTTAGAAAAAATAGTTGAATTTTCAATCTATAGCTAATCAATGTCCTCACATAAAGCTCACGCTTATAATGGAACGTGTCAAATCACAATAAAGCTCATGACACACGACGCAGGATAAAAACTAGTGTTGCCAGACGTGTCTGGTTACACTAAAATTAACGTCAAGCTGGCTGACGCAAACGGTGTCCAATGGCGCCCAGCTAGTTGAGACCGGCATTAATTATGAAGGGATCATGTTCACCGCTCCGAAGACCTTTCTGGATCCAAACGCATTTTTAAAAATATTGAAAAATAAGGCCGCTAACTATTGTTAAAATAATGTTTATCAAGTGTTTGTCTTTTGTATTAAAATATTGAAAAATAGGGTCATAGTATGTACCTAATTATTGTCAAGTAATATTAATTAAGTATTTTTTATGAATTATTTTTATATTAAAGTATGTCGAATATATCAAATCAACTGTCTATTTTTTACCTTTGAATTTAGGAAAGTAGTTACATATTTTATATTGTGAGTTCTATAGGAACTTTTCGACTAACCTACCCTCCAAATTCCAATATAATAAGTACCTACCTTAATAAATAATAACTAGCAGATAGGGCTATTTGTCTCTACTTTCTCTGTTTTACAATATAAAACCCGTTTGTAAGTAGGATATAAAGTATACAAAAAGGACGACAATTCACAATTCAATTCAATCCCATGGAAATGTGATATTGATTTAATACAGGTTTGTCCAGTACAATCTGCTGCCCCTTAAAGTTGATTAGCAATGCACTTAATAATTAATCAATTGTTTGTTTCAGAGTATCGGTTACTTACCCTTTTTATATTTTATAAAGGTCAATTTCCTGTCCACTTGGGAGGAGTGTACGAGCTATTGCGTCCCTACTATTAAGAAAATAATATAACCCTGCCTACTTTTGTAAGTTGGTCACAATACTATGAGAAAGGTAGTTATATTATTAAGCAAAAAAAAACTATATGAAATATCTAGTTCGAGAATAGAGATAGATTTATTATACGAACTATCGTCAAACGAATTAAAATTGTAATATGCATAGAACAAACAAATCCACGTCCGTAATTCGAAAGTCTATCAAAGCAGAAAAACGATATATATGTATACATAATACATGTACCTAGTTTCAACGTTGGAAAATATATTTTTTATACAAACTGTACGCTTTGCCGATGTACCCATCGCATCTCACTTTTCACTAAAATTAACGAACGCGAATCCGGTTTCGAAATTCTAGGATAATTAAAACGGCGCGGCGATTGAAACCTTCGCGAAGCTCCTCAGATTATTTCGTAATTAAAAATATTCTTTATTACTTTAGAAAAAATGTAGCGATTATTAGCGATAGACAATTTAACGATCTTTTATAATTATTTATTTTTTCATCAAAGAAAGGTCTGAAACATTTTCAGTTTTTATTAGATAATTTTAACAAGTTTGAATATTAATGGAAGCATAAAATATAATGAGTACTTCTTTTTATTCTAAGATCGTTCATTATTTAAAGAAGGCGATATAAAGAAAGTGCCTATTGCTTACATTTGTTTACTTATGCATAATTATTATGTATTACTAATTAAGTAAACTACAGATTACAGAATTATGTTTATAGTTTCGAAGTTACTTTAGCAACACTAAAGAAGAATATGACCCAGCTCTGTGTATTCAAATTAAAAAGTCATAATATAGTTGACTGTGAGAGCCAAGGCGGGAAGAAATCTGATGCCAAAGTAACCCAACACCGTGCTAAAAGCGACCCGGCCAAAATGTCATCGTCCAATCGTATCGTATTACGTCTAAAGGGTTTAGTACGTTTGTAATGCGCTTTCAAGTTTATTTATGAGTCTCCAACACGATTTACATTTTAAATTTGTTTATTGACACAGATATTAGTATCTCAAGTCTCAAAGTGGTGTCTACCTGATCATGGCAAGAATTTCCGACCGTTTTGATATTGATTCAATTCGGTATCAGCAAAACTCTATAGACATATCAAGACACTGAATACACGCTTTAGTCGAAATATAATGAAGTCCTACTAATATTATAAATTCGAAAGAAAATATAATATAAATAATAAATATAAAAGACACTAGCAAGTAGCAGTGTCGTTCGGTTTCGCTCCCGGACGAACCTATAGCTCATCTGTTATTCTGATGCAAAACCTATGTTCCTGTAAAGTTTCATCCAAATCCGTCCTGCAATACGTGAAAGAGTAACAAACATTTATTCATACATCCATACATCCATACATCCACACTTACAAACTTTCGCGTTTTTGATATTAGTATGAAAGTATAATAATCGGAGGAAATACCAGAATCACTACATTATAGTATAACTACATAAAACAAAGTCGCTGTCGCTGTCTGTCTGTCTATGTATGCTTAAATCTTTAAAATTACGCAATTAAGATTTTTAGCGTTTTTTTTACAGATAGAGTGATTAAAGATGAAGGTAGAGCAAAATTTAGTATTTAATTTGTCAAGTTCTAGACAAAGCTGGTGAAGCTGCGACCGGAAAGATAGTAGAACAAAAGCTTGAAGACGTACCTACCTATTGAAAAATTCTTCTATTTAGTCCGTTTAAAAAAGAGTAGATATTTCATTTCATAATCAGCCCATATACGTTCCCACTGCTGGGACACGGGCCTTCTATGAGGGTACAGGCCATAATCCACCACGCTGGCCAAGTGCGTGTTGGGTGGCTCTATAGTTTAGTATTTATTCCAGAATGTAAAAGTGAGGATCACTCGCGTAACCATATAATGTTGCAGGTACTTTTTTCAATTACATACTTGAAAGTTATATGTAAGCTCTTTTTTTGATTGTCTTTGTTGTAGAAGCAGAGCTGAAGAAAAGCTCTTTTTCATATCTTGCTTTAAAAATACATTTTAGTATGTACATACTTAAGCAATCGATATTCTTGTTTGTATACTATCATTGATCGATATGAGCAAATTAGCAAAATAGGGTTAATAGCTCCCTCATAATAAGTAGTTATACAACTCTAGATTTTTACTGGGCAGCTCTACATTTCAGAAAGCTCAACTATATAAGCGAAACTTTTAATTTAACCTACTGGATATTGAAATAATAGTATTGTTATTGTAATAGCGCGAATTTTGAGTTGATCTAATGAATTTTAGTGTAGGTATTCTAAAATATACACAAAATTAATGTAGTCTCTTTAATTACTTAATTTTACTGCTAATAGAAACTATGTACTTATGGTTTCTGGACGGTTCCCATCCATCTAAAAATTGCCAATTTATAATTTGCTTCGTATTGCAATGTAGAGTACCTACCTAATATATTGTATAGTGTGCAATATCAATAAAAAATAAAACACTTATTTCCTACAAATTCACCATCAATATTTACAAAAGAACATCGCAGTATTATTTTCCATCTAAAATATTACCATATAAAACTAAGAAAATAAAAAGAATACGTGTCTCAAGTTACATCTACAAATCGATACTTGTATGAAATTCTAAACAGGTTGTTCTTACACGATGTTAATAATGTGACACTGTACATTTATCTCTTTACGAACAACAGACCTAGGAGCTAGATTTATCTTGCAAGCAGAAATGCGAGAATTTTCATTCTTAATAAATTGTAATAAGAGCGCATGGGTTTCTGTTTAAGTTGCAGTCATACGATCTGAGCCTGCGAGTACGAGATACCTTCTTATAAAAAAATATGGATACATATAGAGGAAACAATTGAAATATTGTACTCGTAGGAGGGCGACGGCAGTCACGGGAGTATTCCCTCAATGAGAACATAATAAGCGGATGAAAAATACCTGTGCTATTAGGTAAGTACTATCTATACGTTCCAATTGCAAAAACTCCAAACAAATTACCATTTTTTAACCGGTAACGACCCAGAGATAACAAGGAGTAATTAAAGTATATTTAAACTGTTAACGTCTAATATTTACTCTTTGAGACGAAGATGTACATATACAATGCAGAGGCATCACATTGTCGAGTGTCAATTACAACCGCCTATCAGATGTCACTGCGAGCGCCCTCCTCGGCTTTCCATGTTTATCTTGTTTCTTTGCTCCTAATTACTATATTATATTCAAAGGATTATGCAATTTTATAAACTGGAGAAAAAAAATTACGTAAGAAGTTCTTTCAATATAATTTATATGGTATTTTGCTTAAATGTGTATTCTGAGTAGATAGCTGTGCCTATGAATTTAAAGAAGTGCATCGGATAGAAAAATATTTTTTGAGCTTGCATCACATTGTTCGTAGGTCCTACCTTGGGTTGATAAGGAATTATAAAGTCATGGTTTTAAATTTCCATTTCTAAATAGCCCGTGGGCTGTGGTTATAATGCTTCAACAAGATCATTAATTTTTATATTATTTTGAATAAACGTAATTACTACATAACCGTGTATCTATCTAATAACTATTATATTCTGTTTATAATGCCTGAAAATAACACCGAAATGCTCACATATAAAGTATTGTAAACAATAGAACACATATACAATGCTATTAATTACATTATGTTATGATAAGAGAAAAGCCAAACGATACTATTAACGTTGCGTGACCGACACACGGGCGACCTTGGCCCAATATGCGCGGGCGCAGTGCAGCAATGTCGCTGACGTGCAAAGTGCACGCGGAAAACATTCTATTTAGGTTCAATGTTGCATTATGACTTTCAGATTTGATAAGCTGTAACGGTTTTATTAAATACGCGCATTGACCTCAAAAATTTAATACGTTTTGGCACATATTTCAGCCGATCCTAATTTCGGAAGCGGGAAGCTTATCAACAACTCTCCAACCTATCTCTGCACATATGAACATGTGAAAGGTTAGGTATTTTTTATCTTGTACCTTAATCATCCAAGTATGTTTTTAGCTGCTTTTTAATGTAAAGGTGTGGATGACGTCGTAGATTAAGCATCAAACCCCTAATAAGTGACTATGCACAAGCCGCAAGATTCTTGGAATAAAGAATAGTTAACCCACCCTCATGCCTACCCCTGTTATTCTTTTCCACCTATACACAAGCTACCCGCCCTGACTACGTTCAGGTGGAACCTGTTTTAAAATCGTATATGTTTCATCGCATTAATGTTTTGGAATTTAAGTTCGCCAAATTTCATTCAAATTTCTTTCGTAGTTTTCCCACGGCTTGGCAGTTGGCACTTTAGCAGAATGGTAATCCGATAAAAAGATAACAGAACTTTTACGAATTAATTTTAAAACTTACTTAATTTAAAATTTCTAGAGATGCATCCCATTATTAAGAAACGTTATCCCTTTTATAATTCATCCTTTGTTTATACAAGCGCAGCGCACCTCCGTTAAATATAATGTTTGCAGTGAATTTCACGATATTTTACAGTGAATCTCCAATTCTTCGCGTAACCTAATGCCTCTAAAACATTGTATACACACGAGTTTAGTTTCAGTCTTGACGTATATTACCGGAGTAATTTTGTTGGCATGCTATCGGCGAAATTTCAAATATCCGATTATAGAAACCACTATGACATGCACGTTGAGAACATTATGAGGATGATCGATGCCATGTTTATAATTTGCATATAAATCGAATGAAATTTATCCGCTTTCATGTTGAACACGCGAAAAGGTATCTTTGTGGCGGAAATCAGAGGTTTTTTGTATTGTGACTCCACTGTTAATTGGGTTCCGAGTTATTTAAGGGGCCCTTGTTCAAAATGTATGTTTCTAAATCATGGTTTTTGGATATAAATCATCATATTTAAAATCCTAAAAAAATATATAGCACAGATAAACGTTTGATCTAGTGACTTTTTTGGATAAAAACACAATATTAAACATTTAACTCGATCAAAAAAAAATCAGAAGTAACATCGATTTTGAAAGCATAATCAGTTTTATGAGAATTAGGGGAACGCTATGTTTATGAAAATTTTACATTTCATTTACTAATCAGGTTTTACAGGGAAATTTTTGGATAGATTTATAATTTAGCCCTTATTTTTTTCTATATAAAATATAATACGTAAAATGCGACTCGCGCGCACCACGTCAGTGCCGCCAGAGTCCAGCCGGACGTCATCGAAGGAGGACCTGTGCTAGTTTTGCTCCCGACCACGTTGTAGTCGCCGCTCGCGTATTAGAACCGAGCGGCGAGTAAAACGGCGAGCACGTCACGGTATAAATAAATCAGTAGTTTGATTTTGTTTGTTATCCTAGGATTATTGTTGTAAATATAAATTAACTTCTTATTCTATTAAACGAGCAATATTTGCATATTAATATATTTGTTTGTAAATACAGTGTGGAAATTTTCGATGGGCCCTGGGTGAAAGTACTAGAAATACTGGAGATAGCAAATTTCCTTTATTTTTAAAAAGAAATAGAACTGCATTCAAAGATTTTCAAAAATTCATTTTCTTCGACCGGGAATCGAAAGAACTATAAAATCCGTTGCGTAGTTTCAAAGATTTAAGCGTACAAAGGGACATAGAGACATAGGGACAGTGAAACCGACTTTGTTTTATACTATGTAGTGATTTAAAAAAATTACCTTGTAAAATGTTTTAAAAATTACCTTGTTGTAAAATAGTCACACTTTTTTAAGTTGGTTGAATACACTAACATACTTATTACATACTTATATTCAATTACATATTATTTTCGGGCGCGAGCCTTTTTTATTTGTTTTACTTTTAATTATTATTACCAATATTTTCAGAAGAAAATAAATTAATGTATCCAGAACGAGAGTTTAATTTTAAACTTTAAATGTATGTATAAAATAGACCAATAAACCAGAAGCGTTCTTTATGTTGAGATGATGTTGATTCTACAATAAAAATGTTAGATTCCATGATATTTTTATTTCTAAGAGCAAATATTTTTACGAGAAATTAACAATAAATTATCTTTTATATTGTTTCTATCGATTTGAATAATAAAGTAAAATTTGAAAAAGGAATGTTACCTTTCAGAAAAATTTGCTATCCCTGTATTTCAAGTACTTTCCATTCAGGGCACATCGAAAACTTCCACACTGTATATATACAAACAAATATATAAAAATGCAAATATTGCTCGTTTAATGGTATAGGATAAGTAGTAAATTTATTTATCAAATACATTCCTACGATAGCAAATAAAATCGAACTACTGATTTATTTATACTGTGGCGTATTCGCCCGCCTTCATAGGTCACCGGAGTTCATGCCGCGCCGGCTCCTGCGCAACGCGGGCGCGAGCCGTCTCGCAGTGCCTAAAATGCCTAAACTTTCAGTATAATGGGCTCTTAAGGTGATGAATTAATTTTTCTAACATTTACGGCCCTTTTTAAACCTTCGTAATTTTTATATTATTAAAGTTGTCGTGATGAAAATTCTTGACAAGAAAGTTCAATAGTAACACAATACGTCTACCGTTTTAGAAACATGATTCCATGATATTTTCTCGATAGAAAAAAAATGCAAAGTTCTCATTGTTATTTTTTTTTAATCTCTGGCATCTTCAAAATAACAAACGTAAAGTTACGACTTTTTGGATATTAACTATAAAATATAAAACCTATACGTCTACCGATTTAGAATTTTGAAATATGCGATGGTTTTGAAATAAACAAGAAATACTTGAAATTAGCGCGCGACCAGCCAATATAGCGAGAGCCGCCCTGTACCTTCCTACCCCGATCGCTGCAAGAGTCATTCCCGCTACGGCCGTCACACGGGGAACTTGTGTCGCTCGCGCAATCGTAACAAAGGGTGACAACACGATAAGACAAAATGAGACAAATGGGGACAATAAAGAAAATAAGAAGAAGAAACATAAAGGTTGGAGGAAAAAGAATGCTTACAATTGGAACAAATTAATGAAGTAAGTTGGTTTTATTTTAAATTTGATGATAATTGTATTATAGACGATGTTTGATATGTACCCCTGTTTTAAGTACATAACGAATGTGTAAGGTTTTTTTCATTTATAGCATAGATAATCTTTTCAGAAATCCGGAATCCAGAAGGAAAATAAACCCACTGATTGTTCACAATATGAACCCACTCCTTCGTAAGTACCTTTATTCAGTCAAAAATGTATGTTATCAACGCTCTACTGGTTTTATCGCATGATTCCATTTTTAGCAAAAAGCAACAAAGTGCAAAGAAATAAAAAATCATGGTGAACTTAGTGGAAGTATGGTGGACATAATATGGAACAGGAGCTCATTGGAGTAGTATTATATTTTAAAAAAATACGAAAAAATTTCAAGAATTACATTTCTTAGTAGGTGGTAGATAAGTATGTTGTATAAAGAATTTGATGTTGATATTTATTTCATTTATACTTACTACACCTGTGCGGGAAATTGCTTAGTACTAAAACAGGTTTATATTCATATTTACATAGTAATGTGAGTTTTCATTTCGAAAAATTTTGTGTAAGTATATTAAATTGAGTTCCTGGGTGATCTGGAAACACAATTGGGCCCGGAAGATGGCGCTGCAGTCACTCCTCCTAATCACATGAACCGATTTGGATGAATATTTGTGTGCACATTTCATTGTTGTGGGATGATTGGTTGATTCGTTTTCACATTAGCTAATAATATTATGTATTTTTGTTGTAAACTTAATTTAATGTTTATAATACATTATTATTGGTATAAATAAGCCAGTGTTCGTCTCACATTGCTGTACCTGCCTACCTACCCTACCAGGGCCTAACTTTGTTCTGGCTATTTTATTTTGATTATTTGTAATGAATAATTACAATTATAATAGAGTACAAAAAATAAATACATGCGTCAATATATTTTGTGTTTTTTTTAAAACAATTTTTTTATTTAAAAAAATATCATTCCGACCGCGGCTTTGCCCGCGTGGAATTAGGTTATATCGTGAATCCTGTTTTATCCCACAGAAGTGTTCAGTTCGGTTAAAAAGTATCCTATGTGTAAATCCAGGCAATTAGCAATATTTTATCAAAATTGGTAATGTAGTCTTGACGTGATTAAGTAACAACTAACAAAAAAATATACAAATTAACATCCAAAGTTTCACATCAGTTTTACTGTATTAGTGATATCTTCCACTCTTGACTTTGACTGAGAAGAATTAGGGTTTATAACTTCTTTCAGAAATAGTACCTTTCATTTCTGGGCATGATGTAGGTAATATCTACGTCAGCATCAAATTCTATCTAAATCAATTCAGTAGTCCGCGTTATTGAGTACCATTTCATTTTTTCAGAGTAACAATATTTTTTGTTATTTTAAAGATTATTTATAGCCTGTACTATTTTGTAATAAAGTAAACATTACGAAATACAATGTAATAATAATTATTAATAATGTCTAAGTAGTTGTTAAAAAGAAGATTATTTGTTTATAAGCAAGAAAATAAAACCAATAAATCAACAATTAAATATATGTATAACAATATTATAACTGTATGACGACTCCATACATGTTTGTCCCGAGTCGGCCAGCGGCAGCGCGGCGAGTTTGCAAGAATGCAAGAATGACTTCGCGCACACCCGCGTTCGCGATAGCGAGCTATTTAGACTCCGCCCGCCAAGCAGTGGATTTTTTTTTGTGTATCGTCTTAACGAAATTGTGAAATATGGGGTTCTTTAAAAATAATAGTAGAGACCATAGAGAGATACAGTAATAGTAATAGTATACAGCAGTGAGCTAAAAGAATTTATGATTATGATTACGAGCTGTAGGTACTTCGCGGTTTCACTCGTTTTGTATTGCTCCGTTTCTATTGGTTGAAGCGTGATATAGGCTCGCCTTCCAACGTAGATCTAACATACAAATATTTTATCAATTCGAATAATTAGTTCCTGGGATAAGAGCGTTCAACCAAATAATCTCTCAATTTTTTGTTATATAAGAACATTGTGTATTGATTATTGTATTTTTTCTTTCTACTTATCATTGCATAAGTTCACTATCTCTTCTGAGATGCAAAAATAGTAGGTAAATACAGTACCCAAGAATTAAAATCACGTATAATACCTACCTATTAATTTTAACAAATTATTAATTAATTATGGGGCGTTCCACTTCATCAGGGGGTGAGTTTTAAATAATAGATATATATAATTTTGTTGTTCCACGTGCGAAGCCGGGGTGGACCGATAGTAAGTGATATTTGTGGAATTTTCATAATAGTTATAGTTACTAAATTAAATTTATATTTTTTTTTCTTATGCATGTCTGTATTTACAGGCAGAAGGTATTTTGTTTTAATAAAAATCAGCGTGTATCTTGTAGCATCTTTTGATGATATCAAACGTTTTATTGATATTTAAATATCAAGAAAGATACTTACGATCTACAATTTTTATTTTGCTGCGTATGTACCTACCTACTTACTGCGTAGGCGAAAAAGAAATAGAAAACGATAGATGTTCAGCTTATGTCACAGAAATAAAAACCATTAAATTTGAAAAATTTGGGACACTAGACGCGTAATGCCGTAAATTAAATCGACCTCAAACTTTCGCTACAAATTGTTGAGAATCCCGTGACGTCATCGTCGCGTGGACACTGTCGATGGGGTTATTGACATGTCAAACTATTTCCGTAGTGCCAAAATAAAAGCGCGCGAATTACCAGTAGGCATCTGCCATCTCTATTGCGCTGCATTACGACTTATGATTGCGAATGGATTACGCAGAATTATAATCACGTTCGTATGTGATAATCAGGTGTAAACAATAAATTGTAACGTCGACTTGCGGCCTGGGATGGTCTCGTGTTTCATTTTGAGCAAAGGAACGTCTAAAATTACCCCGCACGCACACGTATATAGAAACCAATCCGTACACACTCACACAGTGGCAACACCTATATCTATTATCAAAACATCCAACGTCTCTGGTTACAGCGATCCGAGCGCGCTTCAAATATCGCGTTACACACTTTAATGGCTGGAAAAGGCCTCGAAAACGTTATATTACACGCATTTTATTGTATATTGCAAAATGTAATTAATATGGTAATTTAATACAGAATAATTTATTCCAAACTCCAAGGGAAGTGAATTCAAAAATCTCCCGCAAAGAGCGACAGAACTGAGTGTGGGTATCATATTTAAAAATACGACACGTATCCTATTATCCTATACTCAGATAAAACAGGCGGATTGCCAGTGCTACGTAACCCTGATTCTACCGGAAATAGATTTAAATATAAATCTTTCGTAATAATAATTTTTAAAAATTAAATTAATAAATATGAAAATAGTAAATACCTTAATTTCCTCTTCATTTTCTTTTTTCACTGGAGCTCCGGGTGGAGAACTAGAATTGGGTCCTGGTTTGTCCATTATTTAAACACACGTAATAATATATCAACACGAAAAGTTTATTCATTAAAAAAGTTCTTTCTCCAACTTATGTTAGACGCGTCCGTAAACATGGGGACGCGATCACCCTACGCGACTACCGCACGCAGAGAACGTACCGCGACTGTATAGTATATAATGCCATTCGTTTTGAGGGCGTGAAGCTTCCAAGTTCGAACGCGTCTGATGAATGGGCGGAGCTTTGCATAAAGCTTTTGGGCGTCAAGCATTGTGTAATTATGATAGTATTGAAAAATTGTCCTGGAACATGTTATTATGCTGATAAAATATCTCATAAATAATGGGGAGTAATAATTAACTTAATAAAACACAATCTAAAATTCATTTGAACGGTGCTTTTAAGTTTTAAGCGTAGACAATGGATTTTCTAATAGATATATAGTGGCTAAATTTTTGTTTTGTTTTATAAACAAATATACAGTTTTTACTTCACTATTAGTGAGCTATTAGACAGAACGTCCAACTTTTCCCCTTTCAAAAATTCTCGCTTGTGGTAGCTAAGCTGGAGTAGAATTGGTATGTCAACTTGACGATTTCCAGAAATTATTTAGGTGCTAATTGTGGCTATAATGGTACCATATTATTAGAACCCGACTATGTTTCGTAGAAGTTATCTGCAATTCGGGGAGATTATGAGTGGTATTATTTACCTCATCACCTTTTTAGTCCTTTCTTTTAATCACAGTTTTAATCCAGTCAAAAATCTTTCTCTTTTTCCATTCAGCCAATAAAACTAAATTTATTCCTTTACTGTTAATTGCCAAGTAGGTAGGTATTGATAGGGTCGAGTGGAGAGTTAAAACGTAGCAGAAACAGATATTAAGTAATATTACCTACCCTATTACATTTTTCTACTAATTAATATCTTATAATTTTATATCTCTTAATTTTATAATAAAAAACTTTACGTTAGGGTCAATTATTCTGAAAATTTTTAAACCTAAGTATCTAAAAATTTTCAGAATAATATTCCATTCAGTGTATAAATATCGCTTTTATCCCTAATCCGTGGCCGACTGTAACATACAACACACAGACGAAGAGTTTCAATTTAAAAATTAAAATAGTTTGCACACATCGCACTATTCCTTCGAAAATAATACATATCTACTAAAAACGGGATAACTTTTGTTTTTGTACTTGCTTAGTACATTTCTTAATATGCAGTATTTTATAATATTATGGTGTTTTATTTTAATTTTAATTTTGAACATTGTGTATATATTGATAAAACAAGAAATTTTGGTAAAAATCATTGTATTAAATTGTAGAGCAACTTTATTGCCTACCTGTTTTGTTTCTATACCTACACACTTATACAAACGTCACTTTTGGCTTTCTTTCTTCTTGTGAAACGTTTACGAAACAAAACTAAAAGTACGGTAGGTAAGTAGGTACCTAATTACACAAAATGCTTTGACAAAGATCTCGCAAATGTTTTAATAGGTATAATTGTTTATGAATAAAAATCATAATATGTTAATAAGCTACCTATTTTACGTTTTGACATAGTAATCCTATAGGGTACCTTTTTTTTATAGTGGGGAAATCTTCCAAAGATACCCACGGCCCCCGGGGAAGGAGCCAAGGGTTATGTCGGATTCTTACCGACTAAAACCCCACTGTGTTCCGTCGAGCCGCGCAGTTAGCCAGTACCTAATCCATGTCAAGTAGAAAAAAATTAAAATTAGTGATTTTTTTTCGAGTCAATTTTAATAGATATATTATGTTTTTGGTCAAAAACAATCCTTGAAAATATCATCTAGTTTGATATTTATTTTATTTTTTAGATTTGGTCCTAAATACCACATACATATTATATCATATTCTAATAGAAGATTGGTAATTTAAAATTTTGCTTTATACGCACCCTTAAAACTAGGCGACGGATTTTGATGAGGTTTTTTTATTAGATAGATTTAATAGAGGTTTTAGTACATAATTTGTTAAGTTTTCTACACAGCGGTGAGCGGGCGAAGCCATGTGCGGAAAGCTAGTTTAAATTGAAAAAAAAAGCTCCCGAGCTTTATTAGTAGGTACAGTTTATAATTTATATCTATGTATAAACTTTGAGCTCTATCGAATTTTCAAACTCTAGAATAACAAAACATTCATGATATTTCTAGTTATCATGTTTTGTTGTCTCCTAACAATAAGACAATTCGAAATTTATGTTCGATCTCATCGCCATTTTTTTATTATTCATAATATCAATAGTAAAATTATGTGAATATCTAACTATGAGGCAGGTAGGTCTTCATACCTAATTACTTGAGAATGTTATTAAAATTTATATAATGTAAATTTCATGGTAATAGCCTGTATGTAATATCCATACAAAAGGTTTTACCGACTAGATTCAATCTTAATTTAAAAGTGCTATTTTCCAGATTTTAAACATAAAACTAACGGCTCCCCTTAGCTATATATTATTTTACGTCAGTCACAAGACTTTATATCATGAACCTTGTTAATAAGCAGAATGTAATAATTAACATTATAGGGAGCTTCCATAAAAGTAGTGGATTTGCGCATACGTACGAAACCGACCGCGGCATTTCAATTAATAAATCTGTAATGCATTATGCATTGAAAAATACCGTACAAACTACAAAATTGTCTGCTTAGAGATATACTATATGGGAACTGTTGTTTAAGCAATCGGTTAACTTAGCATAACGCAGTTTATCTTATGATTCGATTTTCAGAAAAGCATTTAACAAAGTTAATGATTTATTAATGAACAGATGACCACCGTCAAAAGTACTCAGAAACTGGGCATAAGCCAACCGGCTCATAAAGTTAGAGATTCAGCGATAAAAATTCCTTTTTACGGTAGTTGAAATTGCATCCGTTATACGCAACAGCAAACGCGAAATCTGTGTTGTCTTTTGACATTTGAGAGATCCAAAGAGATCTTTCTAATGACAGTGACACTGACTCTTGACAGTCGAAAGAATAACAATAAATATTGAAAATTCAATGAAAATATCAAAATCCAAAGTTATGATGAGTGTATCAGAGTGTATCGCAGTTAATATTATATAGTTAAATCGATAGAAATTATGTTCTGTCTTAACTTATGATATATATTTGTTATTATTTTTTATATTAAAAATGGCTTCAAAGTTGCCCAAAAATGCGATGGGTTTAAAGCAGGTATTTAATAGTAAAATGGAATCATATTATTTTGGATATGTTTTTATTTCGTAACTACATCGTTATTTATTAAATTTTGTTGCAGTTTCTTCTTCGGCAAGAGGTTCTTAAGCTGTATAGAGATATATTTCGTACATTGAGAAAAGTGCCTGATAAAAGTACTCGAGACGAATTAAGAGATTGGGCAAAAACAGATTTTAAAAATAATAAACATCACACTGATGAAACTGTCATCAAATCGATGTTACACTATGGAAGAAAGTCATTAAAGGATCTTCAGAGATCTCTTGCTCTTAGTGAAAGTTAATATGGGAGTGTATAGTCATTTTTATTCAGTAATACATATTTTAGATTGTGAATAAATTAGTTTGATAAATAATATAACTTATTACAAAATCGTATTTAATTTTATTGCCTTTAAACAGTAGCCTAATTCAAGTTTTACGGAAGATTTATAGTCATTTAATAGTCAATGCAACCAATTTGAATGTGATGGTCAACTTGTCTATAATAAATAAATAAACACCTATAAAATACAGCCAATAAGCTGGGGAAAAATTATGAATAAACATTTTATTCTAAATGTCATTATTTTATATTTCTGGCCAATAGCACATCTAATTTATAATACATTTGTACACAGAAATTACATAAATATTCAATATAATCTATTCTAGGCTATTTACAAAAATCAAATGCTGCTTATATCTATCTTATCTATAATTATCACCCACGCTATGTCATTCAATGTGCAATTATGTGTAGTTTTCTACAAGTATAAAAATGTACTTCTACTTCTAATTAGATATCAATGTGATCTAGAAATATAGCTTTATAGAATAAATAAACTAGTATTGGCACAGTTAAACATGTGCCAACAAAAACAGTAAATATTGTGAAGAATGTAACAAAATCACCATTTTTGTTCAATGTTTTAGCCAACATCTGAATCAGATTTCTTGCAATATGATGACCATCAGTGGCATAGCATGGCACAATATTTACAAATCCAATACCCATAGTAAATATAAATATATACCTAAGTAATTTTTCAAATTCTGTTGGTGAGAAAAATGAAAATATCCATAATCTAGGGAAATATTGGTCTACAAACACAGTGTTGTAGACATCATATGGTAATCCTAAGAACAATACAGCATTGTTATCCTGCCTTTCTATGATAATTAAGTATGTATGGTTATTTAATGATGGTTTTAAGCAGTGCATATTCCTGGGGCATGAATATCCTCCAATTTCTGTACATTTAATTAGTTTTTCCTTTATCATATCCCTTGGTTTTAAGCATGAGTACTGTCCAGGTAAAACGGAATCCACAACCAATTTAGGTTCCATGTATTCAAAGCAGAAGCTGTATAGATCATCCTTCCGACAACATTCAACAACTCCATTCTCTTTCACTGTTTCCATCATTATTTCATCATTCTGTGCTATGAATTCAGCACTGGTGCATACTCCAAATCTGTCATGGGCTACATGCAAGCAATATGACCAGTCATATGAGTCTTTAATGTTGCAGGCATTAATAGCTTTTATTACATCATCCCTATCAAGTCCTCTGGCATCTTTTAAGGGGGAGTCAGATGTGAAATCAGTGACCCTTACTCCAATATCCGTTTCATATGCAATACTGAATAAAACTGGTGCAGCAAAAAACAGCATCATCGCTAAAATCGCCAAAGCTAAGTTATGCCAGACCCCTGCACAGTAAATTTTAAGCCTTTTTAAAATGGGAAGGCTGTTTAAATGTTCTGTATTCAATTGAACAAATGCTATTGGTATTATGGTGAATATGTATACACCAACGGCAATAACTTGCACATCTTCATGTGCAGCCGCCATCGCATGTCCAAGTTCATGGAAAATTGAACTTAATGCAATTGCAAGGAAACATATCCAAAAGTCAGATGCGGGAACATTTACACCGGGTAATATAGCTTTGATCTCTGGCACTCCGTTAATTTGTATTGTCTCATTAAAGTGTTCAATAATAAAAGATATGAGAGTCCATACAACAAATGGAAGAAACAATCCAACTGCTATGTAATATCCAACCGTGAACCATTTTCTTAAAACACGTGCAAGGTTCTTACTCCATCTGTAGATGCATCTATTAAAAGCAGTAGTTGTCCAAGTAAAATTTAAAATTCCAACTTTTAACCCGGTTCCCTCCAAAAATGCATAATATGGGTAATGCATACAACTCTGGAAGAAAATATTCCAATTAATATCATTGTACTTTTATCAAAAATAATTACTTAGAAATAAAAATACTTAAATCACCTTAAACACAGAATCAAAGAACCAGATAACCACATAAAACGCTAATACAAAAGAACACAGAATAGCAAAAGACATTTTTTTTTAAATTAACCACTTAACGTTGTATATAATCATTAATCACATTTCAATAAATACTTCGTATTTCATAGAATTGGTGCCGGTGGAAATTGGAATCAATAAAATTTGTTTATAATTAAACGTCAAAATTATGCGTCAAATATGTCAAATCTTTATTTTTTTAATAAACCACAGAACCGTAAAAACAAATTAAGTTGTTCAGTGTAATAAACCAACACTAAAGCTGAAGTCCCTAATTTACAAGTAATTTACACATATTATGGTGGTAGAATATTATACAAGTAATTTACACATATTATAGTAATAATTAATAAAACTGTACTTTTACTACAGCTGTTTTAGACCATATGATTAACGTAAGATAAAAACTTTGTGATAATAAAATTTTGATCATGGAAATTTTTTTTAGCACAAAATCCATTAATCAAATAATATTATTTGAGCAAAGAAAGCACAGATTTGTAATATTAAAGTACAGATAATCAACTATAGTCTATATTTTAGTTTATGTTTTGGCATAAGGTCTGGTAGCCAGGCCATTAAATCTAAAAAAAAAAAAAAATAGTTTATGTCAAACAAGAAACAACGTCAAATTCGAATTTATCGTGAAAATGACATCTGTGATTTGTCATACGTATGTTTAAAACAACATTTTGTCAAAATAATCGCAAGTGTGTAAAATCGAAATAATTATATTGTGACATTTTATCATGTGAGTGATGAGTTGTGACGAAGATGAAAGTGGAACTTTTGTTGTATTCTTCTTACCAACGGTGCTTGGCTGTTTGACTATACTCTTGGCTCGCCGGTGGGCCTACTCACAAGTCAGCAATACCTCGTCAACCGCGATTTCCAGACGGCGAAAGATCATTAAAGATCCTTTAATTAAACGGCATTTACCCCAGGTAACCACTAAGATGGTGGCCCCAAAGAAACTGTCTGGAACGACGAAAAAGGTAAGTTAAATGAATAAGGAATGAGTCGTTATTCACCTTCAGACAACCATATGTAGAAAGCCTAGCAATTCTCTTTGTATACCTTCTCCCAAAGTCAAAAAGTTCACAATTTAAATTTCGATAAGTTTTAATAATAAGTTTTTCAAATAAATTTTATTTTTCTTCAAGGGGACACCTGTACTAGATGAAGATTCCTCAAACGGAAAACGTGTAAGGTCAAGGCTGCCGTCAAACACACCTGTTCCAGAAGTTAAATTGCCAGAGGGCCCGTCACCACCTAAACACATCCCATTCCCATTTATACCTTTAGATGGAGAACTGTTGTTTGAAATTATGACTTTCATATTTTTAGCAGTAGCTACAGGACTACAGTTTTTGAATTTGTACAGAACAGCTTGGTGGCTGCCAACATCATATACAACACAAGCAATGGTAAGAAATAAATATTACTAAATGCTGTTCACATTGTATTAAACATATGTGATAAATACTTTCCTTGTACTCATTTAACTATTTTTGTATGCATCAGCAATACATTAACAGTTTTATTTATTGTTTTAATAATCATATAATAAAATAATGCTTAATTTAAAAAGCTTATTATTACCATTATTTCTTTTAGCACTTCCATTTAGTAGATCCACATGTGGTGATGTTTATTATGGGGATAATAAGTCCAAGGATGTTATTATGTGCAAGTGTGGCCATAGTGAGATTATTTGTAGCACCTAAAATGATGCCACATGCCACCATGGCAGCAAGGTATGTGAAAATTTATTTGAGGGTAGGAATAAATTTTATTAATGAAACACTACATAGTATAAAACAAAGTTGCTTACAGCTGTCTGTATGTATGACATATTATGTATCTTTAAGATTACGAAAAGGATTTTGAAGGGTCTTTTTATTAGATATATGTAGTTGTTCAAGAGAAGTTATTTACAAATGGACGAAGGCGCGCGGAAAGCTAGTATACTGTATGACATATATATTATTTGTGATATTATTTATGTTATTGAAATTTGTAAATGTTTAATTTAAACACTTGTTTCAGGATGTTCATTCTTGGTGCTATTATTGGTATGCTTGGATGGAGTACATATTATTTACTAATGAAATATCCTCTTGTAAAAATGGTGTATTTGGTTTATCCGTAAGTATTGTCTGTATAATAATGAATAAACTGAACTTGAAAATTTAGTAAAAATATATGTTCTTAAAAATTAAAATGAACATATTTTCCATTTTTCATGTTATCTTGTGCATAATGATTATTACTGAGTAAAGTTAATTCATTAGACGTACATCATAGAGTAAACATACAAATTGTTTGATAAATTTACTATGAAGAACAATAATGATTGCTTATCAATTGCTCAGACTAGTTTGTTCAAATAAGATCTACTACTTTATAATATTAGAATATAAATTTTTAAAGAATAGAAAATATTCGATCACGAGGCGGGACTCGAACCCGCATCCTTTCGCCGGTTCTATTCTTTCAGTTTTATGCTTTAGACACATAAAACTGAAAGAATAGAATAATAATTGCGGGTCACGAGTGGCTGAATTGGTCAGACATCCGCCCCGGTATAGCGCGAAAGGATGCGGGTTCGAGTCCCGCCCCGTGATCGAATTTTTTCTATTCTTTATAAATTTATATTTATAAAGCATTTGAATGCCATTAAACCAAAAATATCAAATTCAATATTAGAATAGTTAATAAATTTCATTAATTTCAACATGTTATATAACTTTTTCAGATCAATAATATACTTCATCCTATTTGGATTCCATCTTGATGCATTCCTGGAGCTAAATCATACAGAGACACTACCAATGCACAGTTGTTCACATGACCCTGAACAAATTCGTTCAGAAGTTGAAATGTTGAAGGAAGACTTCAATCTCAGAGTGAAGAAAATACTTTTTCATTCAATAATTGGTGCATATTACACCAGTTTTGTACCATGCTGTTTTGCACAGGTAATTTTTGCACGCCTCATAAGCGAAGCGTTGAGGTGGGTACTACTGTCACTTCGCGCAAAACATCTGATTTTTCAAACTTAAAATGTCTTTATGTATCATACATTGCACTTGTAAGATAATACATACACACACATATTAAGAAAAAACACTATTTTTAACGTTCATGATATTTTTGATGTCATTTTTGTTATTTAAACTAGTTAAAAAACAGTTTAAAAAAGTTCTGTCTTGGACGTCCGTGTGTCTGTATGTGCGGATCCTTTTTCTTGTTAACACGATAGCGACCGAAATACTTTACTAATCGAGTCTTTTTTTTTCTCTTACGCTTGAGTATGCTCAGGAATAGAACCCTTTCATTTTTCAGGGTCTGATTCGATGTAGTTTAATTGTTATTAAATAAACAAAAATAATAATTAATAAATATTTATTAAAAAAAAATTATGAGGCGTGCACTTTTGGATTTTCCAAATTTTTAAACTTGTAATAAAGCTCTTTTTTTACTCACTAGCTTCTAATGGAAGAATAAAATCTTAGAGATTTTTATTTTTCTTTTATTATAGTGGATACATTGTTTGTTAATATTAATGCATTACTTAATTTTTAACTCAAATTATAATACTTATTAAAATACTCAAAAAAAATGTTGCTATGTATGTTATGCATGTAATAATACAGGACTGCTTTGTCAAAATTACATTAACAATCAGTTATGCAACCATTGTTTCATATATCGGGGAGATAAGAAGATAGTAAACGAAACAATAAACATTGCCAAATAATATGAGCCAAGAATTACAGACAGATAACACTTCTCAAACTTGATAGAAACCAAATAAAAAATAGTTGTAGAAGAATCACAAGTATCTTATATTTTTAACATGTTTATATTAGCTTTGCCTGTATTACAGAATACTTAATAGTAGCTAACACTATCTACATTAGGTACATCTTAACAACATATGTTAAAATATAACCAACTCTAAAAGATTATATTTCGAACTACTTTTAAAGGACAGCTTAATTCAAACTTTGTTCACTTATCAAGCACCGGTGACAATACAATAATTTTATGAGTTTGTCTGATTATCTTGTATAATAAAAATAAGAGTTGATTCTATCATTAAAGCATGTTTTTGTTTTTTGAAGTGAAACTTCTTTAGACGCATTGTGAGTTAAATTTCAAGGTCGCATCATGGCAATACCGTCACGACGTGGAGTAAGGCGACGATTTTGGTATCTTTGAATCTTGCCAAAGAAGTTTCACTTCAGACACGTCGTGTGCTCGGCACATACCTACGCTCTTTATTTTTAACTATGTTTACGCTCATTTAATTTTTGTTTCTAGCCGTTTCTGTATTACGACGTGCTGTCAGCGGCCCAACAAGTGGGGTTAGTATGGGGCGCCCTGTGTGGACGGTACGCTGCGCAAATGTTACCTGCGTTGTTCTGCGATGTACCACACAGGGCTACCAAGCATTTGGGCTCTTGGAAATTAGAGGGTGAGTAAATAGAGTTGATTATATTTGGTATGATGCGGGATAAAAAGTATAATTACTTGTGTATAGATGTCGTGGTCATATCGTAGATTTGATCATTTCATGATATTTTATTTATTTTATTTATTTATAACATTTATTTCAGGTAACAGACAATAAATTGTACAGACCCATATAATAAATACCTTACAGACTAACATACATATAATAATTTAAAACTAAACTAAATTAATACACGCTATGTCTTCGGCGTGTGACGCGATTCCGGGGGGCCGGGTATCCGTCCGCGGAAGCGGCGAAACACAACTCCCTGCGGCCAAAACCCTTCGTCCATGTAGACGCTCAGCTTGGCGGTCGGTACTCTCACCACGAAGGAGTTGAAGCTCACTTTATGGCGAGACTCCAGCCGTTCCACTCGCAGACTCAAACCTGTCTTCGCATGCAAGTACTCGACAACATACAGTAGTGCACACGAGACACGTAGAGCGGCGTCGTCGGCACCTCTGCGCGCATCCGCAAGTTTGGATCCCTCGTTGCGGTGCCACACTTGTTCTGACGAGTCAGCTTCCTCTTCTTCTGGACTTTTGTGAAGCCATCCTCGTCGACGCCCTTCGTTTTTGAAGGTAAACTTTTCCGCACGGGTGCGTTTACTCCTTTTGTTGGTTTGGGGGTCGCAGTCATTTTTGCGGCTGCGGCGGCGTAGTCACGTTGAGGAGCAGCTGGCAACGTGACATGCGATGTCTTCTCCGGGGGAGAGGTAACGGGAGCGGGGCGCGAGGCATCACTCGGGTCATCGGCGGTCGGCGACACGTCAACATCAGCAGTTAAAATGCCGACGCATGCATTTTGCGCTCCGCGACGTGCATTCACATATGACGGCACGGGTGACATTGCATGCGCATCGCGATATGTCGCTAACTCGACTCGTAAATCGGAGATGGTCTTCTCTGAGGCCTCCAACTTGGTGTGTACCTCGGCCAGACTCGCCTTAAGGAATGTGATGTCCTTAAGGAGCCTCGTAACATCGACGTGGTCGAATCCCACCGGTGGAAGTTTATGCAACTCCTTTGCGACGAAATCGGGCACGTCATCGGGATCAGTCACCTTCAATAGGCTGATGATGTCCTGTATGCATTTTTCACCCCCGTTCCTGCGGCGGGACGGCATCGTGGCAATCTTGTCTAGCGTTTGGAAGAGTAGCACCTTGCCACTGCTGATAGTTTTGCAGATTTGCATGATGCTAACCTCGTCCATTGTATCGATGGCATTTTGGATGAACGCCAACAGCTCATTTACAATGAGTGTTTTACAACTCATTATAAAAGTTCATGCAGCGGCAAAGCCGCGCGTGGCGCGAATTGTTATTCCTTACTGCAGTGCTAGCACTAATCACGTCCAATTCCGAACGCGTCTAGCGCACGACAATGATATGAGTGGCCATTTCACGAAATGGTCGCATATCGTGAAATGGCCAACATAGTTTGATCAGATCGTTAAATCGTCAACGTTTCACGATTTGGTCATCCACATTTGGCCAGATCGTATAAAATATAAAGAGTCCATAAAATATTAAAAAAAATCAGAATAACTATATTCTAAAAACTTGTTTAATGCCATTAAAGTTAGTGCCGCGGCAGCGGCCGGCGAATGCCAGAAGCGAATCGTTTTTGCAATAGAAAACAGTTAGGTTAGGTTAGGTTAGACTTTGATAAACAACGCCGAGCGAGCAAAGCGAGCGTGCCGCGGCAGCGGCCGGCGAGTGCCAGAAGCGGATCGCTTTTTAAAAAACAAACAATTATAATAATATAGTAGTAGTTTCTTAAATTATTTTATTTAAGTCGCATTTTTTCTTAAATACATATAAGATATCCACATTTTCCATAGTACTCGTACCTCTTCGTCGTAAATTCTTTGCTATGACTTTCTTCATAATATTGTTATTAAACGAATAATGAAGTTTTTAACTGCGAATAATTTAATTTTCGCCAGCGGCCGCCATCTTATCACATAAACACAGAGCTTGCAGCGCCTCTACCAACGATTAATGTAACTATTTTACGATATGATCAAATAATTTTGATCATTTCATGAAAAAACCGTGCGTTAATTGGCCATATCGTGAAACGATTTCTTATCATTGATCTGCCCAAACCACATCATGATGTGGCCAAACTAAATTGGCCATTTCACGATATGCGACCATTTCGTGAAATGGCCACTCATATCATGAAATGATCAAATCTACGATATGACCACGACATAGGCATCAGATGTTAGTCTAAAAAAATATCCTATATTGATTTTGTATATTGCACCCAACACATAAAATAATATAAATATTTAAAAAATATGAGCTTATTCAAAAAAAATACATTATTTATAGTGATGCAACGAATACGAATACGAATATTCGTATTCGCCGAATACTAGACATTTACCGAATATTCGTATTCGGCGAATATACGAATATTTAAAAACGAATATTTTTGTACGCAACTCAATTTACTACAGATTTAAAAATCGCGCGTTAAAATATGACGTGTGCAGAGACTGCTGATCCACTGGCCTTTTGGCGAGAAGATGTCCATTTTCAAAGTCAGAAAAAACTCGCCCAAAAATATTTTTCACTGAAGCCATGTACAGTCGCTTCGGAAAGACTTTTTTCAACGGCTGGAAACATCCATACTGAAAAAAAAAATCGCCTAAAACCAGAAAATCTACGAATTTTATGTTTTTTAAATAAAAATTTGCTTATTGTAAATTTTAATTATTAGAAGAGAGAATTTTAATCATTCATTAAATAAATAAGTCTTTTATTACCAAGGCGAGATATTCGTATTCGTATTCGTATTCGCCGAATAGTAGGTTTGATATTCGTATTCGTATTCGTAAAAGTAGTATTCGTTGCATCACTAATTATTTATCAAGAATAACCCTAAGGCCCTTTTATTATCGTACTTAACCCATTTATTATCCAGTCAAGCATTAAAAACATACTTTATCTCTAAGGTCCTGCAACAAGTGAAACAAATGACGTGCCACAATGGTCCGGTAGTAAATTTTGGTCGCAAGGGTCGCGGGTTCGATGCGATGATCAAATATACATCGCGGATACACCCACCGTAGCCGCGGATCCCACTAATATGGCACATGTTAGGTTTTATGTGAGTATTTCTCTTTATTTGATACATAAAGTATAATATCCCAGATGATAAACTTAATTCTTAGACATTAGTTGCCTATAAGCTTAATGTTTTTAAAATAGCAATTAAAAGCTAGTATTTTTGTAGTTTTACTAGCGGTCCGCCCTACGCGTACCTACATGTTTAAACTATCCTATCTCTCAAGTTGGATCGAACTGCACATGGTGTGCGAATTTTATTATAATCGGTGAAGTGGTTTAGGAGTCCATTGAGGACAAACATTGTGACACGAGATTTATATATATTAAGATGTTATTCTAGTTGTAGTACATAAGATACTTTAGTTATATCAAAATCGGATCAGTAGTTTTACCATAATTAAGTAACAAACATCCATATCACCAACTTAAATTTATATTATTTCTAAATAATTTCACTTTTTAATTTCAGACGGTATTCAACAATCCTTCAAAACTGATGTGCTTGTTAGTCTGCCTACAACTTGCATTGGTACTGCTCAAATTATGTCTGCTGTTCAGCTCAATAGTATGGCACTACTTCTTATCTATAGTGGTTTTATTATTCATTAATTATTACTCACTATATAAGATGCTCAGAGACTACCTTGTGGCATGGAAAGTGTATAAGGCGGAAAATTTAATACAAGACAAAAATGTTCAAGCCAATTAGGTTTATGATCATATCTCCCTCGTACAATTAAAGTTTTAAGTACTTAATCGTATAGGAGCTACCAACGTTGACAAGTGAGCATTTTAGTATAGTTGGTTCTTTGATATACTGTTCCTCTTGCTATTTCGGTTAGAGTCCGGGCTGTCTGGCTGGTCGCAGTGGTTGCGTTTAGTAGTGCGCATCTTATCTGCACAGGATAATTTCCTTAATTTAAAGTCATTTTTTAACGCGTAATTTTTAATATTTTACCTTTAGATAGATCCATTAGACATATTTTTTTTATTGCAAGACGTTTTTTTCGTTGTTAAATAGGTGCCAGACGCAATGTTTTATTTCGTTTTTATAAAAAATTCAAATTATTTTAGAATGTCTGTAAATTTCATATTATGTTCTTCAAACATAATATAATCTAAAATTAATTAGCCAGACGCTAATTCGATTGTTAAGTATTAAATAATGTGTATAAATAAAAAAAAGTAATGAAGCATGCAGCTCATCAGCTAGTGTATTTTAACTATGCGACAGGAAATAATTGCAAGAATACAATATTATTTACACTTGTTCTTATAAATAAAAGCTAAAATGAAAAAAAATAAACATAAAAGTGAAAAATAAATTAAAGTTACCATACATTGAAAAGAATGGAATAAAAACTTTATCAATGAAGGTTAAACAATTACATTGTTAAATTTAAAAAGCCATCTTCATAATCATCATCATCATCATCTTTCCTCACACTGTCAGAATTATTTATGTTATCGTCTAAGGAATTGTTATTGTTTTCCAATATTCCATCATCTGTAAACAACTAGAAAGTTTGTTTCAATATTGATGTACACACATACACACACACACAACACACACACCACACCACACACGACACACACACGTGAACACACACACACTCGCATGTTTAAGTTTGTATTGAATTTAACTAAAGTAGTTAGCATGAATTTATATAGGTATACTAGCGGTCCGCCCCGGCTTCGCCCGTATGGTACCTACATGTATAAACTATCCTATCTCTCAAGTTGGATCGAACTGCACATGGTGTGCGAATTTTATTATAATCGGTTAAGTGGTTTAGGAGTCCATTGAGGACAAACATTATGACACGAGATTTATGTATATATATTAAGAATTAAGATTAATGAATTAATATTGTTATCATCATCACTACATAGTATAAAACAAAGTCGCTTTCTCTGTCCCTATGTCTCTTTAAATCTTTGAAACTACGCAACGGATTTTGATGTGGTTTTTTTTAAATAGATAGAGTGATTCAAGTGGGGGGTTTATATGTATAATAACATCCATTAAATAGTGGAGAAGTACTGTTATTTTTGAGGTTTCTAATGTGATTTCGTAAATAATTACATTTTTTCCACTTACAGTGCAAATGCAGGCTGAACCCTACGAGTTTTATCAAAATAATGTACTAACTATAGTACACATTGAAAAGGTCTACAGAAAAGTCCGTGATGGTATATGTCTATCTCTTATGGATAACCCATAATAACTTTTTTGTCATTTACTTTTTACGACAAATAATGGCTAATTTTCGAAGCGATTTTAACCAATACAGCATTAATCCTTAACTAATTAAATACCTTGAATACATTGTTCATTTAATATAGATCTATATGGCCCTTTACACCGTATGATTTAAGTGAATATTTTCGAAGATATTACAGATTTAAAAATTGCGGGACGTAGCGTTTGCGGCGGTACCAGCCGGCCGCCCGGCTATATATTTTATACCCGTGCGAAGCCGGAGCGGGCCGCTATGTTTTTATATTCAACGTTCACAGTTTTTCTGTAGTGTATTTAGTATCAGCATTGCACCTGTGCGAAGCCAGGGCCGGGCGGGTCGCTAGTTAATATTAGATATAATTATGTATATTAGAAAATTTAACTTGTATTGGCAACACTGTATTTTGTCTGTGGTTCTTTTTCTTCTTGTACGCGGTGTGTAATGTGTGGTATTAGGCAATGTGCTATTGGAAACAATATAAATAAGTTTATGTAATCGCTGTTTTCATTTAAACCCATAACTTAATAGTTAAGTAATAAAAAAATTGTTTTGTATAGAAGATTGTTGATGTACCCTAATAGTTTATTTTTTAGCCTAAGGAATAAAATGTACCAATGGAAGGTACTTGTTCCCACAACACAGGGAATCCTAGAGTAGGAACAATTCAATTTCTATGTATCTTATATTTTCGAAAAAAAAAAGTTATTTTTTATTGTTATTTAATTTTCGCGGCCGACCCTTTCTATCTCTCTTGCACTTTAAACTATCTCTCCATATACACAATCATCAAATTGTTATACTTACCTACTTTCACTACGTTTTTATTTGTACGTATTTAATACTTAACAATCGAATTAGCGTCTGGCTAATTAATTTTAGATTATATTATGTTTGAAGAACATAATATGAAATTTACAGACATTCTAAAATAATTTGAATTTTTTATAAAAACGAAATAAAAAATTGCGTCTGGCACCTATTTAACAACGAAAAAAACGTCTTGCAATAAAAAAATTATGTCTGATGGATCTATCTAAAGGCAAAATATTAAAAATTACGCGTTAAAAAATGACTTTAAATTAAGGAAATTATCCTGTGCAGATGAGATGCGCACTAAAAAACGCAACCACTGCGACCAGCCAGACAGCCCGGACTCTAACCGAAATAGCAAGAGGAACAGTATATCAAAAAACCAACTATACTAAAATGACTTTTTTTTTAACGTTAATAGCTCCCGTACCATAACAATGATTTTGTAAACGTAAATATGTATGGTAGATGTTGCCAATTATTTCATATGACCAGGGAATGGTTAAGAATTATAATTCCTAATTTTCTAGTCAGACACATTTCTTAAAACACCTTATTTGTAAAAGACCATAAAAATGATGTTATGACAGTTCTGGTTTCAGTCCTGCTCATTTAATATTTTTGGTAATTTTTCTGAACAAACATGAAAAAACTGTATAGTGTTGACTATTATAGATGTTCATTGTTCAGATTTTGGAAATAAATACTTGGGAGATAAGGACAACTTTGTATTTATACTCAAGTGATCTGTCATAAGTGTAATTTAATTTAAAGTAAATAAAAGTTATGAGAAAACCAAACATTGTCTTTTTATTAATTTTCCCTGTTAACATACAATACATCCATACTAATATTATAAATGCGAAAGTAACTCTGTCTGTCTGTCTGTTACTCAATCACGCCTTAACTACTGAACCAATTTGCATGAAATTTGGTATAGAGATATTTTGATACCCGAGGACAATGATATTATATATAGAAACAAGAGGTAGATACGTCATCAACGCACCAAAACTGATTCCGTGAATTGGTCCTATTTGGGACCAATGCAATCAGTCAGATTGTCACCGGTCCCAGTGAGCGTATATGCCGATAGGTACATTAAAGTTGTCGAAAATGCCTTCCTGTGTGTTCAGAAAGTGCACGTATTCGTGCAAAAAAATAAAAAAAGATAAAGGAATATCATATCACAGCAAAATATATTAAATTATTACAGTTTAAGAGTAAAAATAACAATTTACAATTCTTTATGAATGACACTTGCTTGACACGTGTATTGAAATAATGAAAGGGATAAAACATTGCTTCAATCACTAGTGTGACAAAGCTAGCGTACACTGTGTTCAAAGATTATCATGTAGATACGATTATTGAAAATAGAACGGTTATTTTATTAATTTCGATTTGGGTAAATACTTGATTATTTTTATATTTAAATCCACAGTTTACATCCAGTGCATATAATTAACAAATATCCTCCTAAGGACCAAGCTAAAAAAATCCTATTCTGCATTACCACCCATTGTTCTCACCTGAGTACATAAAAATACAACAGACCTGCCACCCAATGGTATTTTTTTGTTTTTTTTATTGTTAGAGTTAAAATTTACTTGTGAGATTTTTTATCTGTGTAAAATATAGCTTATAGAATACATTTCTGAAAAAAAAAACTCGATTTATTTTGTTCCCATGTGATCACATCAGACCTAAGTGAATCCAAAAATTTTTTTATTATAATAAGGTTTTACTTGTAGATTTTTTTATTTACTTATGTTATAACATATGAGATCATACAATAACCTCTAAAAAGTATACAAAAGAATTAAAAACAGTTTTTCTTAAATTCTAAATGTGTAAGTTTACTACATATTAGGTAATAAAATATCTAAACTATCTGAACATATGTTAAAAAAAGAAATAAAAACATTGGAAGTACAATATTAGGAACTTGAAATATCAATGAGCTAACTAAAAATCGATTTGGAAACAAATGGTGGGTCTCCTAAGTCTTCATCACTAGGAATAAAATCTCCGTCAGTCGGCTAGGAAATCGATGATATTATCGTCACGAATAACTGAAAAAATAAGGAAGATAACTGTTTATTTTGATTGCAATAGTAATTCCTGTTGACAGTTTAAATAAATTATAATCATAAAACAGGACAATTATACTCAAAATTACTGTAAAACAACAAAATAAATTATGAACTAATTAAATGTTTTATAGTCATTGACTACCAATGTCTTCAACTGAGTACAAAAAAAATGAAAATAATGTTGTAAGTAACGACCAATGTTCTCACATGATCACATAAAAATTATCCGTGAATTTAAAAAATACAATATGAATTGTTTCGTTAAATTTAATTAAAATACGTTCCTGTACTGTTTTTACTATTTATTTTTCAATACCAAATGAAAATCAAGTGAGAGATTAATATGATAATTAACGATTTAACTTACCTCTGTTACGTTGACCAGCCATTTTAAAAACTTTAACTAAAGTATTTTAAAATTCTGTGATTGGATAACCCATTTACCTACCAAACCTAATAGTTCAATTCAGCCAATCGCGTTACACAGTGATCATAGGCAGAAAAGCGCGGTATTTTTTAAGATATTTCGAATTTTCGATTTTGTCATCGGATGAGGACGGTGGTTGGTAATTTAGTTAAAACTTTTTGGTGCTTTGGGTTGTAATGGTGATAGTGTTTATGTACTTATATGAGGCCATTGGTCCTTAGGAGGTTATAGCTATTTATTATATACAATGAAATCGTGATGCCAAAAATGTTTGTTTGCAATAATAAAATGATAAATAAAAATAAAATGATGTTGAATATACGTAAACATTAAAGAAAAGATTATCGCTACTGACGAAAAATGCTATTTGCTTTTCTGTAAATAGCTATTGAACATAAATTTTATTTGTGTTTTAGATAAAAAAGGCTTATACTTCATCCTTTCTTTTATTTCATCCTTTTTTTTCATCTAGGCACCACTATTATTATAATTATCCTACAAGTTGGAGTGATGACCTTGTACGGGTTTCGGGAACTGCCTTGAAACGAATAGCGTAAGATCGGTCCTTATGGAGTTCTATAAGGAGGATTATGCAGTATGCTCAGCAGTGGGTGTTTATCGGGTGAAATGATGATGACCGAAAACGAACACCACAGCTAGTAATAAATACTTAATACAGTTATATCTCCAAAAAAAAATTTTTTTTTTTCATTGTAATACGACATCATAATAATCATAAAATAGTAAATGAAATTGTCACTGTATTTATTTACTTGTGCAGGAATCTTAACATCTATAATATCTATAACATTGAACCTTCTGTGTCGTTAGTCTATGCCAATTACCATGGCAACTATTTGTTTATTTATATTTAATTGGCGAATTCTTATGACTTTTGCTTACACCTGCGCGGAAGTGACAAACTATCTTTGTCTTTTTTGTTTATATCATTTTATTAGAGCCATCTCTCTTATACAGTCTGTCAATGTAATAAATTAAGTAAAATGAAAATTGTATTTGTGTGTGCCTGACACTGCATATGAAGCATTTTTTTTGGATATATTGTGAGTATATAACGTATCTATACATAAAATATCATTGCCCGAGGAAGGACATAGGATAGGTTTTATCCCGGAAATCCTACGAGAACGGGTTTTTCTTTGAAAACGCGGGCGAAGCCGCGGGCGGAAATCTAGTTTTCTATAATTTTTTGTTGAAGTCTGTAAGATTAAAAGACAAGGATGTAACATAATATAATTATATATTGATTTTCTTTTACTAGAGTACATTTTAAATTACTATACAAAATGCTTACATATCATATTTTTTTTATTTAACATAAACCCATGATGGTGTTTTGCTATCATTGATTTGTATTTTCACAGTTTTCATTTTATCCCTAACAATATCACATGCTGTGAGCAATTCCTTATCTTTTGTTTTCAAAGCATTTCCTCTTACAGTATGCCTAAACTCTACCAAGGCATCAATGAGTGAATTTGATATATTATGTTCTGAAGATTCTTTCAATTGCAGACCAAATTTTGTTAACATGTCTAATATATAATCTGCAATCAGTATCATTGGTACAGGATAGAAGTTTGTTGTATCTATTTTCATTATGCTATGTGCATTACTCATCAAACTTAGCATTGAATTGATACAAGCTGGTGTATCAAAATCATTTTTTAGAGCCTCTAAATTTTTCTCTTGAGTTAGCTGCAAACTGTTCAAGAGCTTATAATTATATGAGGCACTACTCTCATGACTATCATTCACATAAACACTAACATCTTTCAGGAAAAACTTAAATTTATTTACAACTTCTTGGGCCATATTCATCATTTGGTCGCTGTATTCCATTGGATGCCTATAATTTGACAGAAGACAAGCCATTCTAAATGTATCTGCACTGTATGTTTCTAATAAGTTTGGTATTGAAATAGTATTTTGAAGGGATTTGGACATTTTTGTATCTTTTTGTTTTAAATGGCCAATGTGGATCCAATAGTTGGCCCATTGTCTTGTGCTATGGAATGCACATGATTGAGCTTCTTCATTTTCATGGTGAGGGAATTTCAAGTCAATACCACCAGCATGAAAGTCTAATTGGGAGCCAAAAACTTTACTGACCATTGCTGAGCATTCAATGTGCCAGCCAGGTCTCCCATCTCCCCAATGTGTTTGCCAACTGGGCTCCCCTGGTTTATATCCTTTCCATAAAGCAAAATCCATTTTATTATTTTTTAATTCATCACTTGGCTCCCCAGTATCCTGCATTGATTGTAACTTACCATACAGATGGAACTTTGTTGAATCAAAATAAACTGAACCATCTTTGGTTATGTATGCCATATTTGCTTCAATTAATTTTTTAATAAATTTTTCTATTGTATTTATATGATCTGAAACTCTGGTAACTATCATAGGTTTTTCAATGTTTAAATTGGTCATGTCTATCCAGAATTCGTGTTCAAACTGCTTTGCGACGGCTTTATAGTCAGTTTTTGTCTCTTTCGCCTTTTTTATTATCTTATCATCAATATCTGTCATGCCCATTGCGGTTACGAGCTTTATATTGAAAAATGTTTTCAATATTCTTTGGATAATGTCTAATTTAACATAGCAACAAGCGTGGCCTATATGGGCAGAGTCATAGACGGTGGGACCACACGAGTACCATGTAGCCATCGTAGGATCATTTAAGATAACTGGAACTCTTTCTTCGGCCACACAATTATAAACGTAAACTCCAGTTGGATTACCATTGGGCATTAACCATTTGGTTTCCTTATACGGTTTCAAATTACAAACGTGAGATAAATTCCTTTTTAAAACAGGGAAAATTTTATTCATCTTTGATATATAAAATATATTAATTATATATTTAATAGCTAAATGAAATAAGAACTCGTGAGTTGTGAACAAAAACAAGTCAAAATTTTATTGACAAGTGACAACTGACAATTTAACTAACAGCTGATATTAGACATTTGACAATAATACATTCACATAATTTCCGTTATTAAAAATGTACAAAATATTATGTACTAAAGTATTAATTAATATTTTTATATGAGCTTCATTCTGTGGCTACATTTCTTGAATAAGACTGAAAGTATTAAACTATAGGCTATAACCTGAAAAATCTGTAAGATACTTGCTGTTTTCCAATTACAGAGCATAATGCGACTCAGTGCCACACAATGCCGAATTATGCTGATGCTTAATTGGAACATGAAACGCACCAGCAGGTTGCGCTAAGTTCAGTGTTGAAAAAAAAATATTCTTAGAGTTAGCAATAACCTCACTAATGTGTAAATAAAGTGGTATACATAATAATTGGTTGAAAAATATTGAATGAATGAATGAATGAAAAATTCTTTATTGCACACACATACAGGATTACAACAGAAGAGTGATAAAAGTTAAAACATGTACAGAGGGCGGTCTTATCGCTGTAAGCGATTTCTGCCAGACAACCCGCAAAACCATAAGGTAAAGGTAAAAACATAATTTTATGGTGAAGGTGCAATTACAATTGGGTACATTTTGCTTTATCCATTGCTCGTATTTTGAAATTGACACATCGTGGAGCGCTGACAATTGACATTGACATAAAAATATTTGATAATTTTAATAATATTTACGGTTATTTTAAGTAATTTGGATTTTGATTATTTCATTAACATTTTTTTCAACGTTTGTACCTTCATCCATACTTATATTTATTTTTTTTAACACAATTTGAATTAACTTTGATTATTTCGAAAAAACTACAATGAAACGAAAGCTTTAAATTTTTTTCCAACAATTAATAATAATTACTAACGATAAATCGATTGCACGCATCAATTCACGCGCATTACTTTTTCGAGTGCTCGATTGTGCGCAGCGTTGCTGTAGTTGGAACATTCAACGTTAAGCATTATGCCGCATAATGCGCTCTAGTGCTGTAATTGGAAAACGGGGATTATTTTACTACAAATTTATTTTCTATTCCATAAATATTTTTATCCATTGCTCGTATTTTGAAATTGACACATCGTGGAGCGCTGACAATTGACATTGACATAAAAATATTTGATAATTTTAATAAAAACTTTATCTCCGCACAGCTTCGAACTAGAAATACTTAAAACTCATAAGAAATTAGCAAAAAAAATGGTTACTTACGGTCCAGATGAAGTGGGTCTAGTTGATCAGTCATCTTGTGCTGGTGTTCGTGCAGATCTTAAGTCTTGTCTTTTAAATAGTGATTGTTGTAAGAAGGTAAGTTTCTGATGATCGTTGTTATAAATGTATCCAGATAAAGGCATGTATTTAATTGAAAATTTTATTTTAGGACAAGAAAACACCCAGAGAATGTTTAAAACTAGGCACAGTCCCTGACGAATGCTTACAATTGCGTCAGAGTTTCTTCGAGTGCAAACGCTCATTGGTAAGAATATTATTTTTATGATTATGATGATAATAATTGCTAATTATTTACATCGCACAACAAGTAGAATAATAAACTATTAATGGCATAAATGTTAATTTAAGAATCCCAGGATGTGCTACTATTTTGTTCATGATCTACACATTCCTATACACTGAGCAGCTTAACCCTCTGTAATGTAAGAATAGGTTTAATATCATCCTTTTTCTTTACAGCTTGATAACAGAAGAAGATTTAGAGGAGTCAAAGGATACTAGAATATTATAGGTAATAAATGAGATTTAGGTAAAAAAATGTTTCTTTAATTATATAATTGTTAGATATACAATGTGTTTTATTTTTTCAAAATTATCTCTTTAGCTCTTCTTTTCCTGATTTTATAACAGTAATTGCTGGCACTGAGAATCAGCGCAACAAATGCTGAGGTGGGTGTTGCAGGCGCAGGTGCCTAATATTTTTTTATTTTTAACTGACTAAAATTTTTTGACTAAAATTAGAGATTGTTTCTATCTTAGTCTTTCACTAGCTTTAAATCTAGTAACTGAGAAATTTCGTTTGTTCAAAATGCAAGTGCAAATTTGTATCTGACTGTAGCTCGGACTGTAGATAGTTAAAGCTGTTTTTTTTTTTATTTACCTATGTAGGTATAGTGTACTGTGTACACCTAATATACCAAAGTTCTCATATTCTTTCAAATGTCTGAAAAATTAAATAAACTAAATAAATTCTCGAATAATTATTTTGTATGTCTGCCCCTCAACTTTTATTGTATATATGTATACTTATCCTTGTTTTCTATCGTTATTTTCAACTGGTAGGGTATGAAATAATAAAACAAAATAACAGTAATTTTAACATTTTATTATAAAAATAACTGAAATACTTAATTTATAAAACTCGGCTTGAAAACTAGCTTTTGAAGCTATTTAAATTGGAGGTAAGTACTTGCAATTCTAAATTTTACTTATCTCTCTATTGTTGCAAGAAAATTGCGATTTTAAGCAGAGTGTAGAGAAAATTGGGGAAATTTAATGAAGGGGTAGTTTGATTTTATTGAATTATTATCTATAATTTGTGCAAGCTAATAAATTGCCTGTATATTGGTATAAATAAATACGCAACATTTTAATAATTTGAAATTTTCAGGTTTTACAATATGTATATTTTCCAATCGTAAATAAAATCTTAACAATTTTGAAATAATAAATAGATTATATGTTTAGACAAATCATTTCTATGATTTCCAAGCATGATAGCTATATAAATTTTTGTTATGTAGGTTATTAAATTAATAATAAAGGACGTTTAAGAAAATAGCATGTAAATAATTTCTATTTTCTTTCTGTTTATTATTTAATAATAAATAGAATCATCAATCTTTATCTTTAAAATGGTTAAAATTTTATAGATAAAGTGGAAAAATGTTTAAACCTTTTCGGATCCAGCAAGACTACATAGGTAGCTTTCCATAGCTCTCTTGTGAAGCATACTATATTATTCCTTGTGTCGCAATAGTAAGCAAGACCAATTAAAACTACGAATTTAAGTACCTAATCCAAAACTAACAAGCCTTAACACTACGTCTATTTTAAATTGACTAGGTTAGCACCATAGCAAAATGTATTCCGTGGTTTTGAATAATAACAATCGGTGCGAAATATTGCTAATATTCTTCCAATCCTTAAGATAATTGCAATAGGGATATACCAGCTTAATAAAATGAAAAGGGTTCATATTAATATGATGATCCTCATGGCTCATTTTCTATGTAGGTAGGTACATATAAGTAATATAAAAATGTTTGATATAGATATTAAATAAATTTTGTTCCTTATGCATTTTCAAATTTAGTCTACTTTGCTACCTAGTACCTACCAGAAAATATTATGTTAGCATATTCTCATTTTAACTGTTCCGTGACGTCATTCGTATACGAATGTCGAATAACGAACACGAATGTGTAACTGCACCTTAAGGTAAATGTAAAAACCTTTCTTTCTCTGATTTAAATTAATGTTCTTCCCCGTTAGTAACAATATAAATGTACCTATATTTCGATATGTTATTATTATTCGATATGTTCGATGTATAATTTCGTACTTTACGAAATTTATAATATTATGTTATTGAGTCACAGGAGATCGAAGAAATAATAAATAGGTAACTAAGTAATACTGTAATAAAATGACTCAAAGAAAAATGAGAAGATGCTAATCATAAATTAATTTTGGCTCGAAATGTTAAAAATTATTATAATTGAACGAACAGATAAATATCATGCATATGGCAGATATACATAGTAAAATCATTTGTCCCACCTACACAGTACACCACATCATACATACAAATAAAATATTCCGCCTTTACTTGGTCTATACCAGGTATATTGATAAAATTATTACAGTAATTAAAGTGTCTATTTAATAAACAACCTTAAAAATCTAAGTGCGAATAAACATGAAAATTTCTTAGTCTAAAGTTGCTCTTAGTATTATGTAATTAATTTAATTTTAGAAGCGTCAGCGCCAAACTACAAAAACAGCCCCTTTGAAACGCATTATAAGCGAGAGGACAATAAAATATACGAAATCTTATTTATTTCGTAAATACCTACGTATCTTGTAAATAATTTCATTTTATGTAGATATTTTATTTATTTTATCTAATAATATCTGAAATTGAAGGGGCCAATGGTTTGGCGTAGACAATATACTAGACTAGATATTCACCAAATTGGCACAGACCAACACATGGATTCATATTCTAAACTTTATGCCATTAACGCGATTTTACGAGTAACGCAGTACTTTGGTCCTTTTTACAACTAAGTTATTGTTGGCAGTTTACTAGGAGATATCTTTATTTTATATTCGTTTTTATAAAATACATTAAACACCTTTTAATATATGTAAAATGTATATTATTGCTTACATCAATTTTAGGAATTTTATTACACTCAATCAAAGAAACACGTTAGTTTTGGTTTATAGGTACCTACCTTGTTATTTAAAATTATCATTTAATATTTATTATCTTGAGCACATTTACCTGATATTTATTAAGGTAAGTACCTAGGTGTATTTCTTGACAGACAAATAACATAACACATCATTTATTTTACACATAATTTAGTAATTTACAGACTAAACAATGAACACAACCGAATAATACATCAGTTTCCCTAAAGATATCTCTTAGCTATATTAAAACACATGTGAGGCCGTTAAGGCCCATCTCCCGCTACTAAAAAGTCTGTATTGGTCTATAAAGGCCGGTGTAGCCGCACAACCTGGCTCGTAAAGCCGTTATTAACATGGCGGCGCCTGACAGATCGTCAAGCAGATTGGCGCATTCGCAAACCAGTAAGTACATTTTATCGCCATGCGATGCTACCGATTTGTGCAGAGCTATCTTCCTCAAGCCGACCGAGTGTGGCAGGTGACGGTATAGCATGCGAGCGCCGGTCCAATATAACCAGTTTCTTTCGAAACGTTCGCCATCGTCTCCTTCGAATACCTGAAAATAGAAAAGTGAACAATTTAACAGGTGTCTATGATGGCACTAAACTCATGGTTTGGTTTGGCATACAAATAATAACGTTGATCTCGATTAGCACAACAGATGAATAATTAAATATGTCTTAGGTACCTAAATATGTCAATTGAAAGACGCATCGAGTAGTTAATTAATATTCAAAATAAATTGCTTTATTAAAATTCTTAAGCAAGTTTGTAGCAAACAAAACAAAGGACCCATTGTTAGCAAAATTGACATAAAATTCCGCCTGCAACTGAAGTTTTCCAATGGTTATGAAAAATCGATACTGACCTTATACACACTAATTATAAATCCAGTAGTCGGTGTGTGTGACTTCTTAGGACCTCCAGCGAGATCATTAAACGGAGGCCTACAAATCATTGCAACTTCACTATATAAATCCAAGGTATGCGCCGCAGAATATCGTATTGTCTTAGGATCGAATTTCGTTAACGAGGCACACCTCATATTGTTATAAAATAATAATGGATCAGTTTGTGTCGTATTTATCACATAGTAAGATATGAATGGAAATTCAGCGTTCTTCTCCATATTGGCTAAAAGCATGCCTCCTACGGCAGTATTGGCTTGAGCTACGTCATTTAACAACTCTCCAGCGGCCGCTTTCTGTTTCATCAACGGTTTGGTAAGTGGAGATTCTAGAATAGGCTCTATAGGTTCTAAGGGACTCATTAGATGAGCTAAAATGCATAACTTTGGGTCCGCTACTTCGAGGACGCTCAGGGAATTTGGAGCAGTTTTCGTTGCCATTCCCTTCTCTGGTGTTGGAGGCGGCACCGGCAGCTGAAAATGATGAATTATATATAGATTAATCATTAATGTGGATAGTAAAACTCACTGCTTACACAAATTCTATCAGCATATAAGCCCGTATTTCAATAGTTAATACTTAAAGGTTTTAAATTAATCATTTCATAATAAATACTTTTCGAGAACCTATTAATAATCGTTCAGATAACAAACTTACGTATTTTATTATTCGAGAATACTGTCAGCTGTTATTCTAGTTTTAAGTAATTTTAAATCTATCTAGATTTCTAAATTTTTAAATGCAAATGCAAATTTTTAAGTCCTGAATCCAAATAATGTGTAATGTGGTATTAACGTAGCGAATAAACTCAATCCATACGACACTGTAAATAATTCATCGATGGATTAAAAAATTTCGCTGCGCTTACCGGCACACCATCAGGCAGGAACCGATCGAGGGCATGTGCTGGTATCACGAAGCAGTCTCTCTCGAGGGTTGCCAAGGAGACTGGCTCCGTTCTCCTGCGCTCCGTGGTTGCCGGCCGCTCCCACCGCAGCAGGGACACCGAAGGCTCCCTGGTGACCAGCGGCTGCGGCGGCTCCAGCTCTGGCCCCGTTCCACCACCGAGTACTGGACCACATCGTTCTGGAATACGTTTAATGTTTTATGTTAATATATATTAAACTTTTCTCATATTCTTCTTTTTAAAAAAATCAAGCCTATACATTTCCCACTGCAGACTGTAGAGATAAAGGCCTCTAATAAAGGTTTTAGGGCAATATCGACCACGCTGGGAAAATACTGGATTGCAACAGTCGTTGTTGAAAGTTTTGGGTAATGGATATGCCACTTTCAAGACGATAGATAGCGAAGTTAAAATCAAATACGAGAATATTAAGTGTGAAGAATCAATGAGCAAAACCAATACCTATTGAAATCATTGTATATATAATAGGTAGGTAATAGGTATACATTAAACATACATCATACAACTTATTCAAATTGATGTGCGACTGAAATACATATGTAGGCTATGTTTTACAGCAGATAATATAGATACATGCTACTTATCCATATTTAATAGATGAGCCTGCTCACGCATTTTTAAGACATTGAATAACTCATAGGTTTAAAATAAAACTAAAAGATCTATATTATAAGACCTAGCATTAAGTTTTTAGGCATTCCTATGTGTAAATCGACAATACGTGTTTACGGTGTTTTATTTGAACGCGACACGATAAATACAAATTTAGGCGCGACTCATTAAAACACACCTCAATAATTAATAGCCTAGATTCTTTTAGGCTTTGTTTGCACATTTTTTTTTAATTAAGCGTATTAAGGGAACATAAGAAACAATTCCTCATTTGATTATGTTAGCACTTTGCAGGAATTCATTATTTTTAACGTGAGCCATAAGAAATATATTACAAAACTGAAGTAAAATTGTTGTTGGCAAACAAAACAAAAGTTAGATAGGTACACATACGATAATAACACGTTTGTCAGTCTGCCACGATTACACCATGCGTAAACATCCATCCGGGAACCGCCAATCTGATCAAGTATTTATAGACAGTTTGAACCAGTCAGGTTATTAATGTTTTCCATTAAGGTCGAAGTCTTCCAAACCAAAGATGTTTTAGTTACTTGAAAGAACAATAGAAAATTTTACTCAAATATTTCTAGTATCGAGTAATAGAATAGAGAGTTCATTTTAAAAATAAGATTCAAAAGAATGTTACCTAGGAAGTGTTTGAAAATAAACAAGAACAAACTTACGGAACCCAACACTGAACACACGTACTCACTAATTTGGAACTACGATCCTTACTTCCAGAGTTACCTGAGCCATCGTTGTACTGTGTACTGGCCCTTGGCGCGGAGAAGAACAGATGTGTTCTGTAATGATGTTCCTCCATGCATGAGAAGCGGTCACGATCCCTGCGTTTCGCGTTCCTGCCCGCTCCCAAAGCTCCTTTCGCCTTCCCCCCACCCCCTCCCCCCGAAACTGTCTTTTCAGTACTGAAGTTCTTCCGAAACATCAAATTCATCTTGGATGCTTGCCACAACCGTCTCGTTCACACTTATTTACGTTAGGTTTGTTAATTAGTCTAATGTAGCCAAGAATTAATCGACTACATTCAGCGCAGTTCCGTTCAGTTGCATTCGTTTCTGGTTTAGTATAAACTTTATGGTGAGACTTACTGGACGTTTTGAAAATGTTTCAGCAAACTTTGCTCTATTGACATGCATAAAACATTTAAATTAATTTAGGTAATATTTCTATTGTTAATATAAATTAATATATTCGTTTGAATAGCAAAATCGAGGATGCGAGATAGATATAGAATAAATTCTTATATGAGTTACTTATATGCTGTAATCATTGTATAATTTTTGTAAACTAGCATGAATACTTTTTGTTTAAAAATAACCTTAACGACTACACGCGATAATTATAGAAGAGGAGTGGTATGTCACATAAGGTCACTGCAAATTTCATTAAATATTAAATCTTAAAATCGATTGTACATTGTAGAGTTTGTTTGAGGTAGAATTTTTTTGTACTTCACGTGTCAATTGCCTGTCCCTTAAAATAGTTCCATGGGAAGGTTTCAAGAATTTATTTATTTTAACATTTATTTTATTTCGTTATAATGATTATACTAATCGTCGACGGGGAAAACATAGAACTGACGTAGACGAAGTTGTGAACTATCATGTACTTACGTACGTATCATGTACGGTAATTAATACTATAGTCGTACATATTTGATATTTCCTATCTGTTATATTAAACAGTAAACTCATACAAGATATTTCAATTATCTACAGAAACATCAAGATGAGATTTTTTTTATACGTACCCAATAATGACTATCATTTTACATTTTAAAATCTCGTATGAAATAAATGATATATTTTGAAATAGACTGTTTCTTAATGGCATATAATAGAGTTATTCCGAAATGTTTAGCTGAAAACATTTGAGATTCAATAAACATAAAAGCTTTACAAGAAGTGGGTACTAAAGTTTCCACAGACCGCTTCACTAACTGATATAAGACACAAACTTGAGCGTTCTATTTTATTTGAGTTGGTTCTTTTGTAGCTTCTAAATTGTTGTTATTGCCGAAAACTAAAGAAATCGAAACGAAAATGTTATTTTGCTTCGGTTTACATAAATCTCTCATCTTATGAGGGCTATAGACATGCTCTACATTTTAAAGTCGCATATTATTTGATACGCCGGTTTTTTATACATATCATCAAATCTTAACGATCTTGCTTTCAATCTATCGAAGATCTTGGAAAGAAGAGACAAGAAAATAGATTCTTGTTCAATGCGTTCAGTTTCTTATTGTATAATATTAAGTAGGTACCTCTAGTAATATAGAATTTTCTGGTACCTAAATATAATGAAACTATTATCGCTTGGGCGTTTGATTTACGCCCGTGAGTAACTAACTCGAAAGCTCATAAAATGCTCGATTTACAACAAAACGTCGGACATTCATTGTGAAATTAGCAAGCAATAGATATATTTGGTACGAGATCAGAAACATAATCAATTCAGAACTACATTAATAACTCTACTATTATCTACTTATGAAGACATTTCTCTTAATAATGTTTTCTTTAAAATTCGTTTGCAAAAGTAAGGTCTTCCTAGGACCTAGGTATATATATAAGTGATTTATCTAAGGTATAGGTACCTGTTATTCCATCCATTATACATATATATTTATCAATTAAAAATATACGGGTGTCCCACTGTTGGTATACTAAGCTCAATGGAGGTTATAGTTTTGCATACGCTGAGTACGTAAAAAATACTTATAAAACTCCAGACGCATTTTTTTTCAAATACATAGATGAATTCTTAAAACTCTGGGTGTACACACCCATAACAAGCAACCCAACCAACCCAACCCAACTTCAACAACCAGCAGCAACCAGCAACAACAACAACCAGCACGTGAGCTATCGTTTAAGATTATGTTTTCATAATATTCAAATTGCTCACATTAGAGAAGCGGTATATGCCGGCTGCGTGAAGCTAGAGAAGAAAACATGGATTTTCAGGAAAAATTAAACAAAAATTTTTAACGTAATTTTGTTGTTTGAGTATTTTTAACGTGATCAGTGTATGCAAAACTACAAGGCCCTTCGCGCTTACCAATAGTGGTACACCTGTATATGTACACATTTTGTTTAACCAAAATGCAAAAGAGCATTATAAATTGAAATGTAAACTGATTCTAAGCGATGCAGCCTTGGTAAGCTTTCACATATATTATTACATGTTTAGATAACCATCAAGCTTTACTAGAATTTCCAACACGGTACTGATAAGGCTGTGATTGTAACAGTTTTATGGGTAGCGATTATCATTAATTATAACATTTAGAAAGTAATAATTATTGCCACAATTAAGATATTTTATGGGAAAATGACATACAAATTTTACAATAATATTAATGTCGTCGTAAAAATTAAAAATTTATTAACATTATATAAAAATGAAACCCGTTTCGCGTTGTCACGGCCGTTAACGGCTGAACCGATTTCGATAATCCTTTTTTTATTATATTCCTTAAAGTAGGTACGAGGATGGTTTTTATGTAGAGAAAACGTAAATATGTACCATGGGCGAAGCCGGGGCGGACCGCTAGTTATCATTATAAATAAGGATTATGTAGAGCAGCAATAAGTAGACTAGGTGTAGAAGTAGCTTTATGTATTTAATATACGAGTGGCATGTGTAACTGTCATTAGTCAAGTGTGGTTTGGGTTTGGGATACTACGAAAAGTCACATCTGTTGTAATGGTATTTACTGTTCATTCAGTACTTTATTTATATTTTAGATTTTCATTTGATATTTTCGTAATTACCTATAAGAAGTTATTTAATTAAAGCACAGGTAGATAATAAGCGGTAAAATGAGACATAAATTAAAATATTAGGTAATTAAATTAGAAGCTATTGTCGACGACATCATTTAGGTCTGTGTCACAAAGGCAGTTTGAATTAATGGAGATAAAAGGCCAATTGTCTCCGTAGATTTCTCAACATTGAAAAGTTCAACTCTTATGTGTGATGTTAAATTTTAATTATAGTCAGTCTTTATTTGACTTATAAACGACTATCTCGCATAGTTATGTTAAAAAAATGTGTAAAAAAAACTCGCAGAAAAACCAGTGTTTTCCAGTTAAATATGCTTAAATATTAAATTATTATTTAATACACGTTCACCACGTGTTTTAAGTCAGACACTTGACCTGTACATTTTACGAACTTCCCTGTTAAAAGTTTTCGGCTTATATTCCCAACTTCCCTGTTAACCTTTTATAGTTCTGGGTATGGACCTTGACAGTATAGTATTTTATTATATTATGTGTTGATAATGTCAACACGTGTACGTGTAGGACTGGCAGATGTTACGTCAATTTACTAATACCCATATCAAACTGTCAGTTAGCAGGGTATGAATACATTTCAGTGACTTTATTGATTATAGATTGTAACTCCTTATGTAACGCAAATCATATCAATTTTTAATCATTTGAATTGAATTATATGTTGAACTTTTAAATTACCACATTTTTAGTTATTTTTCATTTTATACAAACCAGAGTCTTGTAATAATTAAGTTTAAAATACATCACTGCCACCATCGACAACTCTACAAATTGGCAGCAATACCAAATTTGAATGGCAAAAATAAAAAATGTCTTATTTGAGAAGATGGTTGAGTTAACACATATAAATCTTACGATAGTATTAAGTAGACAGCTAGCTGAGTCAGATACATGAGATCGAAGGCGCCCGCGTAAATTTACTGGAAACTGATAACGCTGATAATGCCTTCTACCCGCGAGATGATAAATTAAAACGTGCTTACAAATGTATTCCGTATTTCATACTACGCTCCCATTCGTTATTTATTCATCAGATCTAAAATATTTTAATATCGTTTTCTTGTATATTAATAAAAATATGAATATTTTATATTATTATATCTCGTAGTTATTATTTATTTTTAAATGGTAGATCCATTTATTAAATATTATAACTACTGCAGCCTAAAAATAATGTATTCCATATAATTGTAAGCTTGCAATATTTTGCAGACTACATTTTGTTTCTAACTTAACTAGCTCTACCACGTCGTTGCCCATACAGATATGGTCAACGACTCGAGTTTGTGCCGTATTTTCTTTCTTTATCGATTTTTGCACAGTATTACAAATTCTCTTTAATCTAACATTCATTTTGTGCGAAAATTATGTCAAAAGTTTTGTGTTTACGCTTTAAAAAGTACCAACATTTTCATGCCGTGAGACAAGGTTTAGTTTATTATATTTCCTATATTTTTTATCACATCACATATTATTTTTAGAAATTGTCATTCCTATTAAATTTATGTTTTTTTTGTAATATATCAATAAGTACTAAATTTATAGAAATATTTTATCAAATTTAATAAAATATTTACTTCTACGAGTTTTCGTAGCAGCGTAGACTTAACGGTCTGTAGGCGTCATTGTTTGATATATTTTGTTACAGTTAAAACTGTATATATATGGTAAACCATATATCTTGAGCACTTACATTGATTTGTCTCTATGAAATAACAAGGACTTTTGTTATTGTAATTGTAACCATAATATATTCATAGTGTACTGTACGCAGATGGAATTGGCTAGAGTCCAACATAGGGCCATTGTTTACGTTTGAATAAACATGTAAGTTATGAAACCTTATGTCTGCATTAGCAAACTGTCTTGTATCTTATCCATGGAGAAGAGATTTGATTATGTAGGAGTTATATCACATTTAAGATTTCAACACTCAAACTAAGGCGTTAAATAACATTGCAAAATGATTTTTTAAAAGGTAAGAAAATGCTTTCTCATTATAAAATGACCTCATTAGTTGGAGAGATGAAAGAAGTCCTGTATAATTACTCATTAAAACACAGTCACTGCTTAAATACTCATTAATAATTTTACCTAGTTAAAATGTAGATTTATTTAAGGTATCTATAATGTTAGACGTAACTTTTGATTAAATATTTTTGTGGATGAATAATTGTCACTGTTTCCTGTCCGAACATGTTTAGCTGTCGAATACTATAAATTGCCGCGTTCCTTTGACTCGTGGCGCATTCGTACGAATCGTGCCTAGGGGCTCAGACGTTGTTTATACGACGTTTGACCCAACTACCCTCACTTAACTGATAGTCGTTGACTAGCTGCGATTTGTTATCAACTACCTACATCAATTAGGTAGCTGTGTAGAATCGCAGTACATTCTTATTACATTGAAACTAATATTTAACCCGACCACGCGTGATATTTCTTACATCAGAAGCGGGATACAATTCAAGCCCAACCCAACTACCCTCACTTAACTGATAGTCGTTGACTAGCTGCGATTTGTTATCAACTACCTACATCAATTAGGTAGCTGTGTAGAATCGCAGTACATTCTTATTACATTGAAACTAATATTTAACCCGACCACGCGTGATATTTCTTACAATAATATATTATAGTAATAAGGAAGGACGTATGTTTAATAAGGTTAGTATGTAAATATTATGATCCCTCGCGATATTGACTCATTTACATTTTTAATGATATATTATCATGAAAATACATTATCCAAAAGAGATATTGTAATAATAATTGTGCCGCAATATTTTAAAATATTGCGGCACAATTAATAATACAATTAATATAATAAATATTTATAGGCATTCGAAACTGCAAAACATGATTTTTATAAAACTTGAAAAACGTAGCTCAATATAGCCAAAAATTGTCAAATGTAAAGTAAGATATTAACGTAAACGATTTCTGTGAAGCGACACAAATTGTCATCAGATGGTCCACACGTCCAGGTTTTGGAAAGCTTCCAAATGCATGAGAACATATCAAAACTGATATACGAGTATTCATGTTAGATGATATGTGTTGAAAACCATTATTATGTATTTGCACGCAAAAGCCATTTTACAACTATTATTATATTTAAATGTCTCTGACCATGTGAGTGTGACCATGATGATTATTATAAAGGATTGGTACTCGTACCTACTGCCAAGGAGAAGTTGGAATTTTACGAGTGTAAGATCTTATTCTGGAATATCAACTACACATTGGTTCTTACTGGTTGATCGTAAATAACAAGGCAAAGTTAAATTGAAAAGGTAATGAGGAAAAATCCGGCAGGCTTCGCTCTGTCAACATACTCGTATATAAAATACAGGATGTACTCTATCTATTGCTGTTTATCAGTCTATAAATTCAGCTAGGTATAATTGAAGTGTCATACCGAGGTAATCTTGACGACGGTCTTGCTGACAGTCTCTTCGACTTGAAATTAATGTTATATAAGAATGTATCATAATTCTCGTAGAGTTTGCGGTACTAAACCGTGTTGACTTCATCAAAGTTTCAAGCCATTCGCTCACAAACGTACGTACGTAACAGATACGTTCACCAAATGTATAATTAGGAAATTATTCATGGCACTGTTGATAAAAGTATTTTTGTTTTGTAGAGTTAGTTAACTATTAGACCGGGAGATACTGACACAAAATTTCGAGTCATTTGTAACAAGGATGGCGGTTCTACAGGGGTCTTAGTACGCAATGACAAAAAGAAAAATGATGGTGTGAACGCTGGTACCGGTGGCTTAGTCGCGTGGGCGTTTGTCGAACTCGTCGGAAAAATAGCGAAAGTCAAACGATTTGTAACACAAAAATTTTAGAATTTGCCGATAGCCCATAAAAAAGTAGTAGGCGGTAGTGTCATGCCATACTTTTCCGGTGTGACTTACAGCCCGCCATACCGACGCGAATGTGTTGATTTAAATAAAACAATCATTCAACCATTTGTACCAGGCTAACTTTTGCACAGGTAACTATCGTCGTGCAGCCATTTACGAAAATCGCCATGCCATACTTTTCGGACGATTCCAAATGGTCGCCATACCGCCGAAAATCTGCAAAAAAATTTTATTTTGCCAAACTATTTGTACCAGTATTGCATTTGGATTTTTGGAGAGTATTTGATAAAATGTGACCATTATTATATTTGCCATACTTCTAGTAGGGGGAAAAAGTGCTGTCATACTTGAAAACTTAATTTATTATTAATTTATATAAGTGAAGATTTCCAACACATAGATCTTTGAAATTTTGTATTTATATTTGTTGATCCTCAAACTTACAGGAAAAATAAGTGCCATACTGTTACAAATCGTTTGACTTTCGCTATTTTCCGACGAGTTCGACTAACGCCCACGCGACTAAGCCGCCGGTACCAGCGTTCACGCCATCGTTTTTCTTTTTGTCATTGCGTACTAAGACCCCTGTAGAACCGCCATCCTGTTACAAATGACTCGAAATTTTGTGTCAGTATCTCCCGGTCTATATATATTATTACGAAAAAATAGAAAGATTCCAAGGCCACGTTTTGATTTCTATCTTATGTGACATCTTGTAGTAACAAAGTAATTTGTTTATCTCTAGATGTCTTATTAATTACCTACTTCTGAGTAAGCGTATAAAGTGCTGTTGAGGCATTTATAGCCACTTTAAATTTCCATTTATTTTTTAGTTTCGAGATTGCATGATTCAAAAAAAATACCAATTAATTAAAGTAATATATTCATACAATGTTTAGTACTATAATAATTGCATAGAATCCGGTGTTGTATAGAATGAATACAAATGTATACAATGAAGGTACCGTAATGGCAACGGTAATGTTTCTGCATTAGCATATAATTTGTAAGACGTCCATGGCGACATTTTCTTTAATTTTTCTCACTGAATTTCTTGACATCATTTGGAATATTGCCAGATATAGCGCTCAAAATACCTGTAATTTGTGCGTAAAGTCTACGAATCACGTATTCAGGTGCGATAACGTGGAATTGAAGTAATCATTCGATTTTACGTTCAGCATTAATCGCCCTAAAATATTTATTATGTATAATTTAGAAAATGCTATAAAAGCGATATTTTCAGGGAGAAAATAAATTGGTTCTTTTTGTCTGTAAAATTTATTCCTTTGCCATCAAAAATGTATACGATGTAAATGAAATATAACATATACAGTATACACTGTATCGATCTATATAACTTAATAATAAAATAGGGTGCTGGTAAATGTCAACATATTTTTCAACATTACGGGTAGGTAGAGGTAGTAAAAACAAAACTACAATAACTACATTTTTATGCGCATCCAAATGGGCTTGGCACGAGCGGATTTCCGGATTGCGTTCATTAATTTTGACCAACCCTATTTAGATAAGCTATGTGATTAAAGTAATCGTGTGGAACCTATTCCACGCACAAATGTTTATTAAAATATTCGCATGCATGAAAGGATAAAAACGCTCGTAGAATCGTTTTAAATTTTCCTTTGCTCTTTCAGATCACTACAAAATTCTACCTAAATGAAATTAAACACTTGACCGTAATTTGAAGCTTACTTCATTGAGAAGGCACCTAGCTTTTTCTGCCTATTCTTCCCTCTCTTTCCGTTGTATGTATGCTATCTCTCTCGCACACCTCTCCACCAGGTGGCGGGGCGCACGATAATGTCGGGCGCTGGATGTTTTTCATTGGCGTCTAGCTTCCGCCGCGAGAAGGTTGTCTACAAGACTACAACCTTGGTGCTATTAAGTATTAAGTATTGCTTAAAGCAAGTGCTAAAAGTGTTAAAAAGTGTATCCCGTCGGATCGGTACAGTGAGTTATTTTTACATCTATTCTAATAATATTTTACTTAAAAATGAGTAAAAATCTTTAAAGTCAACGGTATAATCGTTGGACTTTATTTAAAATGCTGAGGTTTTTAATGAATCCTTCAGCAATAGTTTATTTTTCAATATGCTTAAATACTTAATAGCATGAATAAAGATATTTAAAATTAACGATACAACCGTTACATTTTACTTGAAATAGTAACTTTTCTTTTGAAATATTTCATTATGCAATATGTACTAATTAATATTTGAATTTTTAATACTGTGAGTAAAGCTATTTTAACGGTGTTACCGTTCGGCTTTACTCGAATCGTTAATATTACTTTTGTGATTATTTGATATTACTAGATATGTATATCAAATACCCTCTCTTGTATATAGATATTTTTAATATTTTATTTCATTTTTAATAATGTGTTTTTATTACAAGGGTACAAGTGAAATTTTCGTGGAAAAATTACAATTAATACTTAGTATGGATATGAGCCAACTCAAAGCTTTACAGGCATACAATCCATTGCTACGACTTTATTACATTGTCGTTATCGCTAGGAACGGTTCGGAATTCCTATCATAGTTTATTACTAAAAATTATCGAACGAGATGAGTCAGCTCCAAGAAGTCACGACATGTCAGAACACGTTGTGATATTATTTTATAAATCGTACGGGAGTTACCGCTCAACTGAATAATGATGGAATTCGCTCATGTATAGTAGATACGTACCATGAATGTTCCACACATTCAAAACTATCCGTAGTCTATACGTGTCCTTTTATGAGTATTATTCTGATCCGTTTTTATGTGAAAATAGACATATTACACACGGCTAATTTGATTGAAAATTACGTTTCCTATGTTCAAATGATGCAACTTTTTTGTTAAAACGAGTAAGTACCAAAAATTTTACAATTAAATTCTTTGGTTTACTGAACTTGTGCTGAAAGGGTTATCGTATAATAATTATCGAGATATCTTAATATAAATTAGATTTAGATACACTTATTTCAAAGGATTTACAATTCACTTCTAACGTTTTAGAATAATATTATAAACTTGTACACCTTGACAAAAAGTAAAAAATTGCGGGTGAGTGGAGATTATTTTGTGCAATTAAATATAACGTCCTACGACGGTATGGTTGCGTTCGTAAGGAATGTTAACGGATAGGTATAAAGCAACTAAATGTTACATCAATTGCATGAACAAAAATAAATATGAATCGAAGTTCATTTTAAAATTTAGTGAATTGATTTGAATTATGAATTTATTAAATGTCGCTAACATTGGAAAATAAGTTAAAGGACCTTGTTAATTGCTATATTATTTAAATGATTATTTACTGCTATTTTTATATTAGCACTAAGGTGTATTCTTGCTCGAAACAGAATACATAAATGTGGCCACTACTCCTCGCAGGGGTTAGCCAGGTCAAATTCACCCTCGCAGGGTGTCTCTTAAGCATTTTTTGGCAGGCCCTACTTATTTCTAGTTACAAACATCCCTCGCGCAGCTGTCGCTCGCAGGGAAATGGTGCAAATATATATCGGCCCTCGCGGGGCTTTGATTACAATCGTCCCTCACGGAAAAGATGGTGCGAATATATATCAGCCCTCGCGGGGCTTTGATTACAACCGTCCCTCATGGAGAAATGGTGCAAATATATATCAGCCCTCGCGGGGCTTTGATTACAACAGTACCTCACGGAGACATGGTGCAAATATATATCAGCCTTCGCGGGGCTTTGATAACAACCGTCCCCACGGGGAAATGGTGCAAATATATATCAGCCCTCGCGGGGCTTTAATGGCGATTGGTGCAAATATACAAAGGATTGATCATTAAAATGATCATAGATATTTGCTTTTGTCAACGAGGACCCACGAAAGAAGTTTTGGATATGACCGTATCGGATCTTCACTCTAAGGTAGGTAGAAAAAGGTTTTGAAATCTACTTCACAGTGGGCAGTATAGTAAATGACCTAATAAATACAATAAAGGTTAGATACGTCAAATAATGGGCGCATGAAATTGATACTTCGTATCCTAAAAGTTTACGCTTCAGGAATCAGGAAACCACCATTGGTTTACCAATTATGGAAATTGGAATTGAACAAATTGTATTTACCAATGCAAAGCCTAATCACAACAAAGGAAGGCGAGTCGGATCAAATATCATCTCGCAGATGATTTGTGGCGGTGGTTTCGAGGATTGTCACCAAGCCTTGTGTCAACGGTATGTTTGGTATCGTAATTAAATGGCACTAGCCGACCAATTTTCATATACAAATATCGGAAGAGATTTTTTAATCGCAAAGCGATTGAATGTAACAAATGACGATTGATTACGTATAGTTGACCTCTCATAGGCCTATTTTAGTTGCCCGGTCTTGTAGGCAATTTATTTGACTCGTTTTTCAACCCATTTGACCTCATTATTGCACCCATGAGATTTTTCTTCGGGGCTCAAACAATAAATCGCTGAGGGATTAGGATAATCGTTTGTTAGACAAGTTTTTTGTCATCCCACCAGGATTTTTATATTGTATAATAAAGTTATATACAACTATTAACGTAAAACGTTTAAGTACTCAACGAATGCTGAGAATACTGACTGTTGAGTTACACTTACATAGGATAGAGGATAAATATCGGAAAGTCAATCTTTCCAAACAAAAGCCTCTTATTATTAGATATTACTTGGAACCCCTACCCTTAACGAGAAAGCTCTGCCAAATGACTTCTCATTTCTTTGCTTTGAGGGGGGGGGGGGGCAATAAATGAAATGTACAGGCTATACGGCTTTTAAAATATAAGTCTGGTAAGCGAACTAAACGTTCTTGCTATATCGCTGTCCGTGGCTGCCTCGCGTGTTTACGGATGAATAAAGTAATGTCCTGTCTTCGCATCCACAGCTAACTGTCCTATACTGTCATAATCTTAACACAGATTCATTCGACATAGCTCCCCACGAGCTCAGTTCTTCATTTTTGCACTCGCACAACTGCGGACAACACAAGAGCAATGCCTCCATTGGTAGCAGTTACAATCAAGGGATAACTAACCTTAGGCTAGCCATATTACGGATGTTGGAACAACCGACTATATTCAGGGCAATTTTCTTTGTTCAGTGTAACGTTTAGACTGTCGTAGCATTCCTACGGAACAAAGATGGGATCAGATCTGCATCCTTAATGCAGTTAATCGAAAGGAGATACTTTCAGACGACGATAGTATTCAAAACCCACCATATTCCTTAACATAATAATGCATAGTTAAGCTTATAATCTCTCTTGCCATTATCCTGCAGCAGAATTCCTTGGCGATAATTTATCCTCGTTAGAACGAGCGAGGGTTGTTACGATAATATGAGAAATCCTAGTCAGTTAGAGACCTGAACGACGCGATAGAGTACCGCTATTTCAGTAGTAGTAACACCTAGAAGGGTGAAGGTATTCTGGAAAGCGGAACTGAAGGCCCGGTCAGCAGCATCAGCCACCTAATAGACAGTGTTCAGTGCTGCACCACTATAATCTGCAAAATGACTCTGATGATATGAAAATGTGGAGTACATTTTCAAAATATCAAATGATATAGTTGGAATAAAAATCCTATTTGCCTCCGTCTATCCAAAAGACATACGGAGTAGCTAGTAGTAGTTGGTTGAATTAGAATAAAGTAACTATAGTTAAAATCCTTTGTTACTGACTGGATAAATTTGGCTCTTTTCCTATCTGACGTTCATATAGCTGTTGACTGCCTAGTGTTGTGCACAAACACTATTATTATAAACTAGCGGTCCGCCCCGGCTTCGCTCGTGGTACTTACGTTTTCTCTACATAAAAACCATCCTCGTACTTCAAGGAATATAAAAAGAATTATCGAAATCGGTTCAGCCGTTCTCGAGTTATGCGCTTACCAACACATTTTGCGATTCATTTTTATATAAGTATAAGAATAAGAAGATAAGTCACGTTATGTAGTCCCGAGGCTTTCGGTATATAAGTTCTGATGTAAATCATAATTATATCTTAAAACCGAATTGATTAAAAGTAACGTACTTGGCTGTAGTAATTGCAGTTTTGGGACACAGATAAGCTCCTTATCATTTTAGTCTCTTAAGTTCAGTATATTTGTTTCCAGTACAGAGTTTATGACCTATCAGTTTTAAATAAATAATTCATGCATTGTACTGAAAGTACTAGCCATGTTTAGATTATGATTGGTGGCGTTGGCTCTAAACATTAATAGATACCGCACGGTTTGGTTGGATGTTAAAAATCTGTATTATAATTAAAACCGTTTACCTGTTTTGATATTTTATTGCCTTATTCAAGGGGTGACCTTTTAAATTTATTTCTGACCCCAAAAGTAAGGACCAAGTTCTCTTCTTGTCCGCTTGTAGCAGGTTGGGTTAAAACTGTGTGAGTTGAGACAGGTGGTAATTCTATGTTAAGATGATTCAATTGTGCTTCAACAGAGTTCTAATTGAATAAATAAAGGTTTGAGTTTGAGGTATTTTTGCCTCGTCGGGATCAGCTGTTGCTTCATTTTGTAAGTAACATCTAAATGCGTAATTGAAAGTCGTTACTGGCGCTTTCGCAGATTTACGCTAAAGATAGTGAAAATTGTAGTAACTTTAACTTTTCAAGCCCAAAAGGTTAACTAAGGTACGCTTGAACCAATCTCATAAGTTCTAATACTTTTAATCATTATGATTAACTTTTTGGTTCTTATTTGATTAACTTTTCATCTGGGATTGTTAATATATTATATAATATAAAAATTTGTGTGATTTATTGGTAGGTATACTATCTGCACACCTTACTCTTTCAAATAAAGAAATAAGTAATTACTTATGTATTCAAATTCACATTGGCGTCCATATATTGTACACCAGGTGGGTAACAAGCAGGTCTCAATGAAGTAAGCTTCAAATTACGGTCAAGTGTTTAATAGCTGTGTTTTACCTGAAAATAAAACACATATTAAATACTTACCTATATTTGAAGCTTACACTTAACGTCCACCTGTTGTGGATTTCGACTCAATGAAAAACATCCAGCGCCCGACATTATCGTGCGCCCCGCCACCTGGTGGAGAGGTGTGCGAGAGAGATAGCATACATACAACGGAAAGAGAGGGAAGAATAGGCGGAAAAAGCTAGGTGCCTTCTCAATGAAGTAAGCTTCAAATATAGGTAAGTATTTAATATGTGTTTTATTTTCAGGTAAAACACAGCTATTAGTTAGTTATATTTGCCATAATAGTTTTATTTCTTACTCTATAAATTTCCTAATCTAATAAAACATGACTTCAATGTAAATTTGTACGGCTGTTTAACACAATACAATGTTTTATTCGTAAGATTGCGAAGGGCCTACGGTTGTGGCCCACTTTAACACCATTGCAATCCCAAGGACGTCTATTATCGCAAGGCACGGGCCATGGTCACAAAGTTACATCGGAAATTCGACGCTTTTTAGGACATTTCGCCCAAGGACCAAGTAGGTATATTGTTCAACATTATTGCTATGTAGTGACTTGTAATCTACAAAACTATATGCTCATATATTATGTACTTGTTTTGGTTGTAATAAGATGTAAAAATACATATTATGTGCCTACAAACATATTATTCTGTATCTATTAATACGTCTCTCTAGAAGGCTGAAAATAATAGTAAAATTCCTGCATGGTTCCATCAAGCAATTATTTATTTAATAAAACTTATTTGTGTGAAATTAATTTCATTTGCTGTCGTTGAAAAAAGTTTGAAATTTGATTGGTTTGCAAACTTTCAAGTGTAACCTAGTTTCCTTAAAGTTCGAAAAATATTTTTTATCAAGCACGTTTTTTTTCATAACTTTTCAATCAACATTTTTATGTTTGTAATAATCTTAAAGTTAAATGGAAAACGAAACGTGAATTTTGATAACCATGAAGTAAATTGTAAAATTTGATCAATTATTGTAACAAGTTTTGCTATTTTGTTTGTTTAGTTATCCTCAAAAACTAATGACTGATTTTAAATTCTGAATAAGTAATAGATAGGCTCTATTTTATTTTAATTTAAATCAACTCAAGAAGATGCATTATGCATTATTGTATTACCTACCTACGTTCATTTTAGCCTTTTAGGTACTTAGGTAGGTACAAGGTAGTATATTTATTTGGTTTTTGAAGTCTTTATTTCTTTAAGCTTGCTTTAAGCAGTACAAAAACTTTGATTGACGTATCAAAAACAATGGGACTTAGAAGTAAGTTTTATGTAAATCTCTTTGTTTTTTCGAAGCCGACGATCAAGCATAAGACCTTCACCTTCTTATCAAAAACAATTCTGAATTGATATGCAGAATTGTTTAATTTTATTTCACATCAAACATTTGTAATATTTTATGGTATCAGGACATTATTAGTACGATATATTATTATTGTTTTTACCTAACAAATGTCATTGTTATATTTTTAAACGTTTATAACCTCAAAATAAAAACGTTTTGCTACATGTTCAAATGTGTTTTATTACTAAAAAGAATCTGAAATTGAGCAGCACATAACACCTATGAAAACAAACTCCATATTATAATGTGCAATTAGTTACGGTATATCCTTGTCGAAAATGTGCGTAGTTTATTTACAGTTTTCAAGTTTCAACGTTTTGGTTCACCATACAGATACATCGTTGTTAATTTAACATTAATCAATAATATTAATGATTTTGGCTTAACGTTCACGATTCACATCGATTTAGGTCAATTTGTGAGCATATTTGTTTTTGTCATCAAAGAATCTTGAAAATTTGTGCCAGATATATTACCTTTTAAAAAAAATTGCGGCTACACTCCATTTTTTATTGCTGCTCAGCTGCGATTTGTCGTAGTATGACATTCAAACTTTCTTCGATAAATGGACTGGTCTCTTCGACACACAAGCTTTATATTCATAGAATAATAATCTTCAATAAACTAAATTTAAATACATACAAAGTAATAAAATGTTCATAAAGTGCATAATCTTCTACAACAAACTGTTTAATATAGCTAATGGTAAATTTTGGATTGCAAGTCACGTGCGAACGCTTGCTGTGAATTCCTTCCTTGGTATTCTGAACTGTTACAAGTTTTACATCATGTTAACTGCAAATAGACGATACACAACCATGAATAAATTATGAAGGGCTCATGTAGCTTTTTTAGTTTAACACTAGTGTCTACGGTCAATACTGTTTAAACTATATAAAAACTGTGGTATGTTATTCATTTTCATTGCAGACAAGACAAATAAAATAGCAATAGGACACAGACAATAATTTCATTCTAATATTGGTTTGGAAACAATTACTCATTATATCTAATATCTAATATGTATATATTAATTATTATAATGGCGAAAGCACAGACATAGATAGACTACGCAAGTACCGCGATCTGTATGAAAACCAAGCGTGTCATATTTTTTGTACTGACCTTGACGCGTTATGACGTCACGAGCGCTTTTTAGTGATGGTAATTTCATTTTACGCTAAATCGATTAGGACGCCACTCGCGCGGCGATTCTAGTATCGTCCTATCCCATCGAAGTAAATCGAAAGAAATCAGATCAAACTAGATCTATGTCTAAGAGGTAATTAAATAAATGAATCGTAATCGATTACTAAATCGATTCAAGACAGAAAAATGATAATTACCATAGACAGAGGAATGATAAAATAAATTTATAAACCTTTTAATATTCTAACAAGTAAACTAATGTGTTTTAGCTTTTTTTTACATATGCCCATTGAGTTACCGTGTACTACGTACTAGAGAGGCCATCGAAAGAAAGTAATGAAACTGTCAATCAATCAATCTTTATGTCCCGTTGCATCAATCCATTTTTCTTTTATGTTCGGGTTACTGAAAAAACAAACATAGTCTAAGCAATAAGGAGTTTTGACAAAAAAAAATCTATGCCTTTTTTTCTGAAAAATTGCTCCTTCAAATTATCATTTTTCTGTTCGATTATAAAATCGATTAGAATCGAGAACTGTTGCATCAAATGAACATCACTAACCACAAAATTGGACAGAAAAATGAGAACAGAAAAATGAGAAGACGCTATTCATTGCTTGTTATCATACGACTCGATCTTTACCGTGCCAAGTAAAAGCCGCAATGTATTCCGAATCATTTCGTATGATTTGGTATCCGTGTTTGTCACGATCGTTTTCCACAAATATTCTTTATTTGATTTTAAAATAAATAGTGCATATTCTGATTAGAAAATTACTTACCGGTGGAAGGAAACATCTCTGCTAACTCGGCCACTCACAGCTGTGGAGTTTCTACAGTTTATAACGGCGTAATTCGGCATTTTACTTTATTCAGCTTCACGTCTTTCCTTGGAGAACTGCAAGCGCGGACTGAGTGTAAGCCAGCGTCAAGTAAGTTTCATAATCTTAGTTTGGACACGGGAAGTACATACACTCGCTTAGTCTATCTTGATACATGTCTGTGGGCGAAAGTTTGTATGGATGTTTGTTACTCTTTCACGTAAAAACTACTGAATGGATTTGAATGATTACCACAATATAGCTTATACATCAGAATAACACATATGATAGGTTTTATCCCGGAAATCCCACGGGAACGGGAACTATGCGGGTTTTCCTTTGAAAACGCGGGCGAAGCCGCGGGCGGAAATCTAGTGTATTATATAGGTAGAATCTACGTCTACGTTACGTCTACATAATAATAAATTTAAATAAAGATATTTTCTTGTTTTCGTAATTTTGTATAAAGAAACAATTTAACTGCCTCCAGAGCATTTGGAATGAGAAAATTATTCTTCACAATTGTATAGGTATATGTTTTTCATCAATAAATCACAAACTGTTTACACAGCGGTAGATTGAAAACAACAACTACGAGATTTATTTGGTCTGTCAACTCTATAAAATAGAGTAAATTTTGTAAAGCGATTTCTAAAATAAGCTTACATTGGAAAATTATTTTACATCAATTATAGCCAATAAAACTCGTATCAATTATGACATGTAAAGCTTAGCTACGAATATTATTATCTATTTGTCGTAGCAATCAGGTAAGCTGTAGTAAACATTATATTATATTGTTCCATCGATTTGCTATTGCTGAATAAAAAAAATTCATTGTTCCGATGTAATAGTCAATTTCTGTATATGAAAATCGACTGAGTCAATACAAATGACCTTTTTTTCATATTTCATACTCGATTTAGCATCTAACCGCCCACAAAAGGTTAGCCGTGTTGTACCTCAATTCCATAATGTAACAATTAACTAGTGTAAGAAAAGCAATGTAATATTTCTATCATTATATTAGTAATTCTACGAAATAAAATATACTTTTCGTGACATAGTAATATAAATTATGATCATATATTTAATGATAATATTGTACAAAATAATAACCGAATAAAGTTCTGTATCTTTGACCTTTGACCAAGTCTCATACAGCTCTATGAAAGGAAATGGAAAAGTTGATGAGTGTTTTCAATGCGTTCATATCATGCAAATATTTGTTAGTAAATCTCAACTATGAAAAATACATGTCTAACCCTATATACCTATCATGTTGCCTATTCCAATATAATTGTTCATTCTTAAAGTATTGTACCTAATACAATGGTTTCTTATCGTAATGAATCTGCACTGCACCTGACATCGATATCGCCCAGCTTTTATTATAAATACATAGTTCTATGTTTACGAAGTTAAATGGAGGCAAATTGGAGCCAAAAGCTTGTCAGTGACCGTTTGAATATATTCGAAATATATTTTATCCAGGAATAAACGCCACTTGGCCGCTTTACTGGTAAATAAATCAGCTGACGAATATCACATTGTGTTTCTTATTCAATTTGTTTTTGATGTACGCAAGTGTCCGCGGTCACGCTCAAAATATTCTTGTAGTAAAAGTTTTAAATCTGTTCATATAAACGTGACGTTTTAAAAATGTTAGAAGACAACAAACTGAAGTTATCGTATTTTCGACTCGTTTCTAAACCCCTTTTTCAAATCATCAAGGTTCTGAGATTAAAGAAAAGCGTGTTACAATAATGAGCTTTTTATTCAGGACACAGATTTTTAGGAAAGTATTTAAAATATTTCAGCAAGAAAAATAGGTTAATTATATCCATAGAATATTTACTTAGATCAAATAATATTATTTAAATTATTTCAAATATTTATAGCGAACCAAATTATCATTGGAGATTTAGTTTTTTACATGTACACATTTCCAGTGTTAACCGTTTAGCTAAGGAACCCTAAAAAATACAGAATACAATGCGTGCGAATTTAACTCTCACATGGCTTGGTTTTATCTTCACTCTTGAGAAGGGGAAATTTCATAATGTGCTTGTTTCATATTCAAGTTTAAAAGGTATTTAACCCACATTCCTATGAATAGAAAGAAGTTTTATCAATGCTTTTATTATAGCTCGTATAAAATATTATATCTCAAACTCAAGGTTTTATTAGAAATTCAGAATCGTTATAATTATCTTTATTAAGGTTATACTACTCATTTATTATTAACCCTATAAAAGCTTACGTTTACCACACTATTATAAGAACCATATAATGGGTATTTACCTTTTATAACGATAAAATAATAATCAATTAATTATTAATAAATGTTTACCATAGAAGGTTGAAAAAATTTAAACATAATAAGATACTTATTAAGTTATTACTTTAAAAAAATCGCTAAATTAGCAATTACTAATTTATTTTCTTTAAGTATTATTGATAAACTTTTCTCCTTATCCACGTAAATCTCACCATAATAACTCATATCACTTTACACTTTCCATATTTTATTGCATTATTAAAAAAAAAAAAATATTTTCAGTCAAGTCATTGTTACACTAAAATCGCGCGCTTTTCAATTCGAATTCGATAGATAAAAAATGTAACCACAGATAAACAATGTTTCGGAACTTTTTATTGATACACGAGAGACGTTTGCGTGTCGCGATCGTTTGCCGACTGAAGTCTGCTGAAGCGTTTTCACGGTGCCGGTGGTCGAATACTGCTGGTCACTCATGGTGTATATCGATGATTTCGATCGTGATAAACGTGGTAAAGAGGTCAGGGTTTAACTTGAATCGTAGATCAAAGAGTTTGGCGCCTAATTGATATCTAAATCGTTGTTTACCTTTCGTTTATTGAAACAATGTTATTTGAATGTATCTAGGATCTATTGTTTCGTGATGATGGTGTGATGTGTTTTAATATTATTAATTTAAATGATAAGTATCAATTTATTCAAATAAATTTATTACTTATTTAAAATTTAAGAAAGTACGTGGTAGAACTCAGTAGTACAGCTTTGCAATACAGATACCTACTATTTTGAAGCATTTTAATATTTATTTATGGCGGGGGACTTAATCCAAAACAAACATCATTTCTCACTTTCAGGAAACACATACAATATAAAGTCGACTTGTCTTGTCTTGGACTATAAAACTCCCATATTGACCCAACGAAGCACAATTTACGGTCGTTTCTTTTTAATGTAGGAGCAGTTTTATTTCACAATTTAAAAGGTTTTGACCAACTTCGACGGAGAATGGTGAATATTTTCATAATTTTAACAATTGACCGTAATTTTGTATTTTTTGCTAAGAGTTAACTTCGTAGAGAGATAAGCCGTTCATTACAAAATTATTTATTTATATACTACTACAACAATCATTTAAATACATATACTAACATTTTTATGAATCCCCGCATACATAATTTTTAAATTGTTGTCCATCTGTCCGCCATCGTAGCACACTTACCTAAGCATCTACGCGAAGGACATGTATGTCTCTACGAGGCATGTTTCATTGTCCTTCGCTGGACGACTGGAATGTCTTTAATTATATTGAATAAATGAAAAGACATTGAATATTTTAAAGAGAATAGCACATAATAGAAAGACAATAAAAAAGTTTTTGCAAAAAAAATATGAAATGTTTTTTAATTTTTTATTATAAACTTTTATGTAATAATTTAATTTTATGTTAATTCTTAGATCGTGCTAAAAAGAACCATAAAAGGCTTCTCTATTCAGTCTTGTTTTATTTAATTCTATTTTGCTTTCAATTCATTAAGGTAATGATCGTATTTTTTACTCATTTTTCCTAATATCTATTAAAATATTCCCTTCATTCCTTGTGACGCACGTTCCATAACACATATAAATGCCATTTCTTGATTTAGGAAAGCTTCTGAACTGATCTTTTGAAATCGAAAAAGACTTTAAAATTTAACAGGAAGATAAATGACAATTCACGGAAGGAAAAAGAGATATGATACCCCGATAGGAATATATCGACAGAGAATTATTGATGTGATAACCGGGCATTTCCATCGCGTATTAAGAATAGAAGAAAGCTGAAACCTTTCTAAGCCACGACCAACTTTTATTCTCAAACCTAAAGAAAGTCATATAATATTATGAACAACTTTGAAATCTTCTGACCGTCACAAATATAGCAAAAAGACCAGCTTTTAAGCACTTATACCTAATGTTTGTTGTTCTCCGCGAAAGTACTAAAACAATAATATTTCCATCTGGTTTTTGCATTAAGAATAAAGACTGGCGTTTATCCAATAATCCTTGTTCTATTTAAATACAGGTCCCGACTTTGTTTCACTTTCATTATATATTTTTTAGTTGATGTACTTGTTATTAAATAAGTTTCCAGTGGGATTATGTTTTACTATTTTATAAATTGATCCTAAGTTCCCTTTTATCGGCTCGGACATTAAGTGATTGGAAGCTCCTCGAAGAAATTTTTATGAGCAACTTGCAAATGTTTTACAAAATATGTGACCTAAACATATTGAACGAAATATGTGTACAGAAGCATATACCTAGAGCTATCGTTATTTTTCATTACAAATATGATATTACGATAAGTGACTCATACAAAAGATGTTTAAAAAATGGTAGCGAATTAACTGTTTTGCTTTGGAAATCAGGGATCACCAACCGAAATACGCTAAACTTCAATATTCTATTTCCACATTTTCCAACAGATCAAAATACAATAAATTATTATTTTGTTCTTGGGCTGTTGTTAACGTTACGTAAGAAAATAAATGTTTTCAGTAAATCTAAAAAAAAACTTCATTTCACAGGCGGTTTCATGTTTTCCTATTGAATGTAGTAGTACAAGTAAATTATGATATTCTTATACAAAACAACTAAATAATGCCTTAAGGCATTATTATTAGGCACATATTATTAATAATTAATATACACAGTTAATATATTACATTTTCGTAAACATGACGAAGTTAAGGCAAAGCGCCATCTCTATGAAAAGTATTCGTTTTTCATTTGCCTGTCCCTTAAATAAATTTTTGTACAGTAAAAGCGCCATCTTTGGAGAAATCCTAGCAACAACCTCTAATAACCGTGTCCTGAAGAATGAAGTTTCAGTATGTTTGCTGTAGACGGCGCACTTGAAAGAAAATGACTCTACATATGCAAGTATAATTACTATAGAAGTAATTATAGAGGTTAAGCTTAGATACGATCCGCATTGCTGAAATAATTTGGATAAATGCTGACAAATGTATTTGTATTCTTGTCAACTGGTTTAAATTATATATGTCGCAGGTAAATTGTAATATTTCGCCGTTTACAAACGGTCGGCATTTTGTAATATGCCGAAAATTTGGATAACCCACCCCCTTATCCAAACCAAAAATTTCTGATTACGAATTTCAAACTACACAGAAATAGGTGGTTTTAAAAACAAGAAGCTAACCTAACCCACCCCCTTATCCAAACCAAAAATTTCTGATTACGAATTTTCGGCATATTACAAAATGCCGACCGTTTGTAAAGTGACAGACGCCGTTTGTAAACGCGGCGAAATATTACAATTTGCCTGCGACATATACGCAAACATAATTTTGAATTCAATATTACACACTAGCTTTCCGCCTGCGGCTTCGCCCGCTTTTTCAAAGAAAAACCCGTTCCCGTAGGATTTCCGGGATAAAACCTATCCTATGTCCTTTCTCGGGTATCAAAATATCTCTATACCAAATTTCATGCAAATTGGTTCAGTAGTTAGGGCGTGATTGAGTAACAGACAGACAGACAGAGTTACTTTCGCATTTATAATATAAGTATGGATGTAGAGCTATTTCATAAAAGTAAAAACTCTACAAGATACCGAGAAGTATTAAATGTATCGTCAAGTTTTCACATTAACACAAAAATTAAGTATCTATTGACTTTCTACGATTTTATGAATCAGACCGTGATTCTATACAAACGCAGTATTTTGTAATACTGCAGTTGGGGGAGATTCCCAGCCCAATCGACCCAGCCTATTCATCCTGCATACCGGCAAACACTTCAATATTCCTAGTGCATTTCTATTCCTATTGCGGTCTTCAAAGACATCGTTATCTATACTTAATATTATAATCTATACTTAATATTATAAAGCTAAAGAGTTTGTTTGTTTGAATGCGCTAATCTCATGAACTACTAGTCCGAATTAAAACATTCTTTCGGCGTTAGATAGCCCATTTAATAAGGAAGGCTATATACAGGGTGTAATCGTTAAGTGTGCACAAGCGATTATTCCGTAACTATTGCAGATATCAAAAAACTTTAAACTGATATCGAAAGTACTTAACCTAATGAGTAAAATGGCCATAATAAATTTTTAAAAATAAAACGAGAAATAACCAAAAATGTTACATTAAACGCTCCCATACAATTTATTTCCCATACATTTTGTATTCATAGTAGATTTTCGAAGTGACGTCCTTATTGTGCAATACAATGAGGAGGTTTATTTACAGTTTCTAAATGAACTTCCCTCCAAATTTGCGAAGTAATTAAAGCAGAAAACCAAAAAAACAAAAAAAAAGCTAAAATCTTTCATATTAAATGTATAGGTTGATCCAAAAGTAATGATAATTGGGTATTTCCTGTGCACATAAAAATATAAAATAAATGTTTTATGCTTGCTCATGTAATCACTAAGTTATCACAAAAAAATTATATCTACAGGCCACGTTTCCAAGTATTAACATTAATTTTAATGTGAACAGTGCGAGCCAGAATGTTTCCCGACGAAAAGAAGAAACAACGATTCGACATTTAGAGGGTGAATTTCTAAATTTTTAATGAGATCAGGATAATTATTTGTCACGATTTGTGACCATGGGCGTTACCTGGGTTCACCATGTTTATGCTGAAACCAAGAAACAATCAATGGCCTGGATGCGAGCTTCAAAGTGACGGTGAAGATTTTCAAAGTGAAAATTAGTGGGATAGATTAAAGCCGTAGTTTTTTGGGACGCTGAAGAAATGTGGAATATTTTAAGAAGGTAGCCACTACTACACAGGGCTCTTACTACACAGACCAAATTAAAAGATTGCGGGTTGGCGGAATGTTGGTTTACCAAGACAACGCACCAGATCACAAAGCGTCAGTTGCGATGGCTGCCAATCAAAAATCGGCATTGAAAATGCTTGAACACCCACCCTGTTTGTAAGATCTAGCTCCTAGTTAATTCTATCTCTTACCTCGGCACAAGAAACACCGTCGATACAAGAAATTTTAAGACGACAGCGAAGTGATGGCCGATTTTGAGGGGTTTTTGTAGATGAAGTCAAAGTTTTTTTTTCTAAGTTAAGGAAAAAAAATATCGAAGTATATTATCTAGTTAGTAGACTATCTAGAGAAATACATAATTATTTTAACTGTAATGACCTTGTTTAATATTGATTATCATTACTTTTGGATCAACCCATGTACATGGGATATTCATATCTCATACTAAATGTATGGGAGGGTTTAAAGTTAATTTTTTAGATATTTCTCGTATTATTTTTAAAAATTTATTATGGCCATTTTACTCATTAGGTTAAGTACTTTCGATATCAGTTTAAAGTTTTTTGATATCTGTAATAGTTACGGAATAATCGCCTGTGCACACTTAACGATTACACCCTGTATAGGCTATATATCATCACGCTAAGACCCACAGGGGTAACCTATTAAAAACTCGAATTTCTATTACCCGAATCTTAAAATCCCGAAAACGGTTGTTAGAACTTTTAAAAGACAGATGTTATGAATGACAACTTTTTAAAATTCCTTTTTTAATTTCCCAGATGAATCAATTTCCAGATACACCAAAACCAGATTTTTAAAAAGTATTTTTTTGTTTCCCGTATTCTCATAATCCAGATATAGTTATACCAGATTCTCAGAATACTTTTTTTTGTTTCCCATCGTACCATTTTCCAAATAAACTATTACCAACTTATTATAATCTTTTTATTTGGTTCCCATATAATCGTATAACAGATAAACTATTGCCAGATTTTCATAATCTCTTTATTTGGTTCCCATACAATCGTGATTATCCCTTTACTATTGCCTGAAAATAAACATTACCAGTAAGTAAATTGTTTTACTTGCCCATTACGGAAAGGTTTAAGTGTCAAATTCGACTCAGTAGGTTAGGTTAGGTTTGAACTGTGACCCCCCATGCACGAGCCGAGCGAGCGAAGCGAGCGTGCCGCGGCAGCGGCCGGCGAGTGCCAGAACCGACTCGCTTTTGTTTTACTTGCCCATTACAGAAAGGTTTAAGTGTCAAATTCGACTCAGTAGGTTAGGTTAGGTCTGAACTGTGACCCCCCATGCACGAGCCGAGCGAGCGAAGCGAGCGTGCCGCGGCAGCGGCCGGCGAGTGCCAGAACCGACTCGCTTTTGTTTTACTTGCCCATTACAGAAAGGTTTAAGTGTCAAATTTGACTCAGTAGGTTAGGTTAGGTTTGAACTGTGACCCCCCATGCACGAGCCGAGCGAGCGAAGCGAGCGTGCCGCGGCAGCGGCCGGCGAGTGCCAGAACCGACTCGCTATTGTTTTACTTGCCCAACAGAAAGGATTAAGTGTTAAAATCTATTCAGTAGGTTAGGTTAGGTTCGTGCTGCGACCCCCTGGAAGGATTTCGTTTTTCTGGATATCGTTTATTTGAATTTCAAAAATCTGGACATTGTTTGTCTGGATATCAATCAACTGTATTTCAAAAATTTGTGTTTTAAAAATCTGGCTTTCGTGCATATGGATTACGGTCATCTGGATTTTGTGCATTTAGATTTCGTATGTCTGGAACTCATTCGTCTGGATTGTAAAACGTCGTACAAATGAAGAAATGGGCAAATGAAATTTGGAGTTGCGATTATATGGCAAACAAAACTTCGAAATATTAAAATTCGGGGTTATGAAAAAATGTCCAAACGTTTTCTGGATTATGATATTCGGAATATTAAAATTCGAGATTAAGATAGGTAACCCCAACAGGAGCGGGTAGCATTGCGGGTAAAACCGCGGGGCACAGCTAGTACGTAATATTATCATAGAAAGATAGTGAGTGATAAATCATCGGCACCATTGCGGTTTCGTTTTGTAGGGAAATATTTTATCAATGTCCCGATAATAGACAATGCATCTGCGGTTCTGTTATATCAAAAAAGGCTAGGGAGGTCGAAGTTGTTTGGCACTGTATATTAATTTATTGAAATATACATTTTGTCGGTTTTTTATATAACTAGCAATATGATTATTTTTCTAATTTATTTTTTTAATTATTAAAGGTGATTAAAAATTAGAAAAAAAATGTTTGGAAGATACTTACTGTAGGTAATAGAATATTAGAGTTAATAAATGCTCAATAAAGATATTTTCTATAGAAGATTACATAATTCATCAACTACGTAGCACCAAATAAAATGTATGTATTAGAAATCATTTTCTCCGTTCAATTATCCGTTTGTATTTCGTTCAACCAATAAATGGCTGCGCATGTCAGTACGTAATAAAAGGGTTTATTAAGTCTGCAATCAAAACTTTATTTTAATCTTACAAATTAAAATTAGCACAGCATTTCTCTATTACTATAGTGAAATATTTTTTTGTTCAAATTCAGAACCTTGATTTAGGTAATAAAATATCAACTGGACATTTCTATTATAATATACCTCTATGTAAACCAGATGTTACATGTCAATTATAGTATATTGATAGCGAAATATGGACTGCATAAATAGCTATTGGAGCATAATAAATAACATTGGCTATCACCCAATATTATGTTACGTTATGGGCCATATTATTTAACCTATGTGATATGTTTATTTTGACGTGACAACGTCTTATAATTCGATAGAGCCGGCTGCACGCATGACTCATGCGGCGTTACCTCGCTCTGAGGCGTTCCATGTAAGGCTTGAAGTGCAAGCGAGAGCGCGGAACGACCGACAAAGAAGCACAATCGGTCGTGTTCACGTTCAACTATCGTCAGTAAACCGACTTTACAGACAACCAATTTTTTTATAATAATCTGTGACAGCAAATTAAGTAATAGTTCAAATTAGGGTTCCTTTTTTTCGAGACACGATAGTTACCCCATTTTAATGGTATGTAGTACGATTAAAAAAATAATTACAAAATGCTCGTGTAACATTGAAACCTAAATTTTATTTAATTAGTTTACCTAAAACATGAGTAACAAATCACTGTGACCCAGTAAATACTTTAAGTAAAACTTATAATTAAGAAAGAAAATTATAATGAACATACAAAAATATGCTGTAAATAGTTAGTAATTGAGATTATGAAATATGTAATTTATAATAATAAAAAAGCATTTGTCAGAAGTGGGATTCGAACCCACGCCCACAGAAGTGGACTGCGACCTGAACGCAGCGCCTTAGACCGCTCGGCCATCCTGACTTATCTATCAGTGTTGAAATTTATAATTAGAAAGAAAGAAATTATTTTAAATAATTACTTATTGAAACATGCTACAAATATTTAAGTAATTGATTTATCTATCTACCCATTTGAATTGGGAGAGTTAATCAACAATAAATAATTGTAATGAACGAACTGCATTAGATTAATAGCTTCTTTTGTTAAATAAGACAATTATTGTTACTAAGGTTTTAACAATTTTGTTAACAAGTTTTCAGCTCTATCGGATACTTTTTTTAATTTGTATCTTCGTCACACCGCTGAACGTATGGATTAAATTTGATATATGTATCTATCTTCTTACCGTAAATCGCAGTGCAGAAAACTATCATAACTATAAATTATCCCGGCATTACGCTGTCACCAACGCGGGCCACATGTTATACATAAATTATGTAGGTACACTATTTCTGATATAGTTGAATGCACCTCTACCTCCCCCGCTTGTGGTTATTGAACAATATAAATAAGCATGAATAAATAATATTCATTATTTAATTTGTGTTTAAATTTTCGAAGAAGTTCCAGCGTAATGTCGGATTCTGATATAGAACAAGCTGCGGTCCGCAATCTGCAGGATTATCTTCGGATAAGAAGCGTTCAACCGAATATTAATTACGGTATGTAGGTATATTGTGTGCATGTTATCCCAAACATTTATTAAATTAACGAGTTAAGTCTAATTGTTTGAATACCTTTTGTACGATACGGACCGTTACCCTCGTTAATTGCGGTAGCATTGTCCAAATATCAACTCATTTCTATTAAATTACGGTATTCCCGTGCGAAAATTTATTATCTTTTCACAAGAACTAGATTTAAGTAATCAGTGCACAATTGCACTTACACATACATTATTGTAATCTATACAAATACTTACTATTAGGTCATAGGTGTTTGTACTTTATGAATAGCTGTAAGCTGTGTCTGCATTAAAATCGCAGTACAGTTACGCAAAAATGCAGTACGTTTTAGAGTTAAAACTTTTAGCTTTTTATTAATTGTGCTTAACTTTTTAAGGTATGAATTTTATCTCTATTTCTATGAATCTTTACTTCAGGAAAATATTAGAAATTCAAATTTTATTTAAAACATTAACTGTCTTTGTATTCTGAACAGCAGGCATGGAAACGTGATTTATTTAGCATAGTTTAATTTTTTTTCTAGATGAATGCATCACGTATCTTCGAAACCAAGCGGCGACTTTGGGTCTACCAGTGCAAGTCTACGAGGTGGTACCTAAGAAGCCAGTGCTAGTGATGACATGGGAAGGCCAGGAGCCAGGCCTGCCCAGTATACTTCTCAACTCGCATATGGATGTTGTTCCAGTATTTGAAGTGAGATTAATACATTAAGGTTTTTTATTTTAATATGGGTTAATGGTAGTAGTAGAGTCGATTTCTTGCTCTATGTATTTGGAATTTCCCTTTAATTATAGATTAAGTTTAGAGTACTGAGAACTTTTACAACTTTAAATTTTAATAAATGGAAATAAAGACTTGTTGAATTTTTTCTTATCTAATATTATTATCTTAATTAAATCCGGCGACGCTGAGCTGCTGTTCTTTAACGAAAATTGCATAGAATTTATCGTTCTCTTGGGAGCTTCTGAATAAAATGTTCGTTTTTAAAATACTATATAGAAATGCAACGTTGTGATAAAATTTCAAGGCCATCCGTAGACTATTTTTAGGTCTATGCAGACAACATGGAAATTTGGTTTTTATTGAAACGATTTTATGATATAACTAGGTAATTTATTAATTAAATATTGCCGTTTTCAATATTTTTGAAAGAGTACTATTCGCAATTCATAATATTAAAGGTAGACAATACCAATAATCGCTTACAAAATCTCAGTAACTTAATTATATGAAACGAAATTCAACAGAAAAGCTGGACATACCCACCATTTGAAGCCAAGATAGTAGACGGTGTAGTCTATGGTAGAGGGGTGCAAGACATGAAGTCCGTGGCCATACAATATTTGGAGACTATTCGAAGGCTGAAGAACAAAGGGGTAACGCTCAAACGGACAATACATTTGTCCTTTGTTCCAGGTTAGTTGAAAACAATTTACATAATACGAAAGAATTTTGATATCACAACCGTTGATTTGTCAGATATGTAGGTACATTAGAAGTATTCAACTTTAGAATATTTTTCACAATTACATGTTTCTATAAATTCTTAAACGATGAGTAAACAAATTTAGTTTAAAAGAAAACTCTTCGCTAAGTTGCGGCTCTTATTTTTTATTTATATACCTATATTAGTTACAGAATATGTAACCATATATTATAGAACCTAATATAGGTATTTTAAAGCATTTCTAAACAGACAATTTTAAAAGTCTATTAAGCTACCGTGAAGTGAATGATGCAAAACCGTTATGCGAATTTCAAATTCAGAACCGCATTCAATTTTTTTAACCGTTTTCCTATCTATTTCGAATTCAATAGGTTACCGCGATTGTTAAATGATATTTTTTCTATCAGGTTATAGGTAGGTAACTACCTAGAGGCACGTTATTTCATAAAATTCTGAAAACCTGCACGGCAAGGAATAAATTAGAATTTTTTGTTAGTAAATTAAAAGTGTGTGTTTATGTACTGAGTGGCCTTAGTAGTTCCTTAAAATTTAATAGTATTTATTATTATTAATACGGATAATATGAGACCCATATAATATCTTCTGCTTTACGTATATATTTTATAATCAAAGTGTATAAAATATAAGTTATAAATATTGGACAATACAATATCTGCATGTGTTTAGATTATTGGTGAAGAGCGTATGCTGTTCAATAGAGACAAATTAGGTAGTTTACTGTAACGACATGGTAATTTAGCCAAGAGTAATGATTGCAGGAGAGAATTAACATTGTTAATACAGCTATTCTATATTTCAGACGAAGAAATTGGTGGGGCCAACGGTATGGGCAAGTTTGTCGAGTCGGAATATTACAAGAAATTAAATGTTGGTTTCGCTCTTGATGAGGGTATCGCAAGTCCTACCGATGACTACATTGTTTTCAACGCGGAGAGGTCTATTTGGCGTAAGTATTAGGCAGATAACATTTATTGTTTGTATCAGGAAAATTTTTTTAACTCTTTGAAATTAATTAACTCTATATTATTTTAATTGAAATCTGACCAGGCAAGAGGCCTAGTAGCATAGAATACCTATACAAACTTTAAAAGAAAAGAATATCTAGATAATAACATAATATAAAAATTTCCACGATTGTATCAACGTTCTGTAACTTAAAAGTTCATAATATTTTAAAGGCACAATATAAATAAGGAGTACTTCTTACAGATGTTAAGGTGATTTGCCCCGGGAAGTCGGGCCACGGCTCTCTGCTGCTCCCGGATAATTGTGGCGAGAAGGTGAAACTCATTTATTTTGCGCTAAGAACGTTTAAAGCTATTAGCTTTCAACTTGAACAGATTTATTTAGCTGTTTAATTATTTTAGCGCTAAAAGTCGTAAGTACCTATGCTTTTATTTATTCGTATGAAAGGCCCAGTTCGGTCTAGATAATTCGAAAAGGACTTTAGCTTATCAGTTTTTGATTCCTTCTTTAGTTTAGAAAGCAAAGTGCTACCGAAATAGATACTTTGACATGATTAAGCACTATGTGTATATCTGTGTATATTGCACGCCTCATAAGCGAAGCGTTGAGGTGGGTACTACTGTCACTTCGCGCAAAACATCTGATTTTTCAAACTTAAAATGTCTTTATGTATCATACATTGCACTTGTAAGATAATACATACACACACATATTAAGAAAAAACACTATTTTTAACATTCATGATATTTTTGATGTCATTTTTGTTATTTAAACTAGTTAAAAAACAGTTTAAAAAAGTTCTGTCTTGGACGTCCGTGTGTCTGTATGTGCGGAGGATTTTCTTGTTAACACGATAGCGACCGAAATACTTTACTAATCGAGTCTTTTTTTTTCTCTTACGCTTGAGTATGCTCAGGAATAGAACCCTTTCATTTTTCAGGGTCTGATTCGATGTGGTTTAATTGTTATTAAATAAACAAAAATAATTATTAAAAAAAATTATGAGGCGTGCACTTTTGGATTTTCCAAACTATTATTATATTACGCAAGTCATAATAACTCCTGTTCAATTGACTAATTTGCAAGGAAATTGACTACCGCGGTGGCCGAAATGCAGTGTGGAGAATTATTCATCATCTTTTATCCAATAATAGACACGACAGAATTGCTGAATGTTTCACTCACTTCCCTGTTCAGACTTGGTTCTACGTTAAATCTCTAAATTGACCAATTTCGTGAAATACAGCTCCTGGGATTGCAAGTCAGGGAGTTCAGACAAATTATATTTTGCTGAATTGACACCGCGAGGAAATTTCTCATGAATAATCCAAGCCATTATTCACGAGGGCAACTATGTGCCTTTATTTTCACAAAACAACACTAAAATGGCGGATAGAACAAACAAATGGCTGACATTTATTGGCACTATTAAAAGGGGTTTACTTTATATGATAATAAATGATTTTGTAGTACGTTTTGCTGGCAGCAGCGGTTAGCAGTCAAAAATTACTTGAAAACATATTTAAGTAATTATTAACTTGCCCAGTAAGAGTATAATCATAGCTGTTCAGACTGTCCTGCCTATATTATATGCTTTAAACTTGAAAGTTTTGAAAACATTTTTGGGTGTTTTTAATTAGAAACAAAATTATATTTTTAATCAATTAAATATGTAGAGGTAGCTTTAAAAAATACAGATACGTTGTTGTAACACCTGTAGTCCACGTAAATATTCAAAACATTGGCGTAACGCCAAATGACTTGGAGTGCCCATTCAATACGCGATTAACCTTGTTCCGTCAGATTATCCACGACTGAAGTACTGAACAACATTCCCTAATCACATTATCTATGCATTTCCATAGAGAACAGTGCGTTCCGACACGTTTGAATGTTTAAAAGCTCTTTTTTCATAAATACATAACGATGTAACTTGAATGTGTTTAATGAAGTTTGTCAGTAGTTATACATAATATGTTTTCTTTGCTACGCCTCTGAAATTGCGTGTTTTAAATAAAAAATGTTCATAATCAATTTTAAGAAAAGACTCGAATTTCGAATCACTATTGGGATAATAATCTATGCCGAAATTATGTATCTACTTTCTTACAGTTGATGTATGAACAGTCAAAAGCTACATAAGAAGAACAATTTTTATTCACTCATCGTAGCTTCCTTACCTACCTAGTACCTACTACAATATTTCCAGTTTTTATTGCTTCGCGACTAGTATCATGATAGTTATCTATCAATTGTTACATCAATAGGTACATGAATAATATAATTGTGACATGTTTACAATTCTCATAATTTGAGTGAACAATCCCTGTAACTACTAAGCTACTAAAATTATACAAAACACACCATTGTAAATGCTTAATTTCGTATGAATTTTAATTACATAATTATTAAAAAAGTTTGTGTTTTTTTCCATTGTCGAGGTAAAAAATAGTTGCGTCAGGGATTGCGTGAACATAAAACATTCTAAATTATTGTACCTACAACCTTAATTCAGTTTTACAAATATTTAATTCAATCATGCAATAATAGCTTATGCCGTAGCTACAGTAATTTTCTACTGAAAACACTGAACCATATTTGGACCAATCAGCAGCAATCAATTTAAAAAGTTAAAGTTTAAATTTTACATAGATACATAATAAAACATTGATATAATAAGGAAGGTCATCGCAGTGTGAGATGGCCTTCCACGAGGTGGACATGGCCTGGAGATGGGCTGCCCAGGGGGTCGCGGAAGAATTCTAACCAATACCCGCGGCCCCATCATTAAAGCGGCTCGACGGAACACAGTGGGGTTTTAGTCGGTAAGAATCCGACATAACCCACGGCTCCTTCCCCGGGGGCCGTGGGTATCTTTGGAAGATTTCCCCACTATAATAAAAAAAAGGTGGACAGACGTGAGACGACCTGATCAAAGTGGCGGGGCGCCGCTGGAGTCAGGCCGCTGGTGATCGGTCGTTACTCGTTATGGAAATCTTTAGGGGAGGCCTATGTCCTGCAGTGGACGTCCTGAAAGGCTGGAATGATGATGATGATGATGATGATGATGATAAGGAAATATTTATTTTTCTTTTCTTTTTTTAATACATTGAGAAATTAATACAGCAAATCGAAATTGTATCTAATCGTAATTATACATATACTTAGATACCCAACGATGTACCTACCTACCTACTTCAAGATAAATTCAAAGATTTCTTATTTTAAATCGTTTTAATAATTTGTATATGAATCTAATATAGAGATAGGTTCTATCTATATATTAGATTCATATACAAATTATATTATATCTATATGGTATCTAAAGGTTCTTTATATAAGAATAAAAGAACCTAAATTTTGAAGAAAATTTTCAATTACATTGAACACGGAACTGACGTAGAATAAGCAACATATCAACGAATCGAAACTGAAAACGAAATGAGATTTGAAATGGAAATAGTATTCGCATTGTTTATCGAATCCACTACAATATACCTAGGCGACGAGAAATTTTATTTCACGATTTAACCGTCTCCATTGTTTTATCCCTTTTTAACCTCGACAGCCGTAATGAAGAACTCGTTTTGATAATTTTTTTTATTGTATTTCGTCGTTTTTACTTTATATTTCTATTGACGTTTTAAATATAAATTTTTATTAAAACAAAGAAGTTTTAATAAAACTTTAACAATGCTTTATACCGTGTGAAAGACCTTTTTACATTTTTTTTACTTTTTACTTTTTACCTTTTTACTTGTGTCCTCAGATGCGTTACATTATCGACAAGTTTATGGACTTGCGTCAGGAGTCGAAGAAGAAACTAGAAGATAATCCACAGCTGACTATCGGAGATGTAACAACTGTGAATTTGACCATGCTTGAGGTAGGTAAATACCCGTGGCCCCGTTGTTGATGCGGCTTGACGGAACACAGTGGGGTTTTGGTCGGTAGGAATCCGACATAACCCACGGCCCCTTCCCCGGAGGCCGTGGGTATCTATGCAAGATTTCCCCACTTAAAAAAAAAAAAAAAAAAAAAAAAAGGTAAACCGTAAAACCATGGTAAAACAAGACAGTTTTTATACAAGTGGCTTCATACCTACCATAAAACATACAACATAAAAAGTCATAAAATAAAAATAAATAATATCATCATTTAATAACACGTGTTAGCCGAACAATAGTTTATATTTATAAAAATTTATTGATTTATTTCTGCTTTTAGGGCGGCATCCAGAACAATGTTGTACCAGAAAAATTGTCGGCAAGTTTCGATATACGTCTGGCTTTATCCGTCGACTTTACCGAATTTGAAAACATGGTTAGTTATACTCTTTATATGCCGATAATTCAATGGTTTTAAAAATGTTTTCTTTTATCTGCGGTCACATGATTCTAGACCAAGTTCTATAGGTACCTGTAATTTATCAATATTATGTTCTGTCAAGTATGTATAGTAGGCAAGACTAGTAGGTAATATTATAATAGACAATAGTTATCTACATACATAGGCATTATGTAACCTAACTATATTTAAAAATATTATATTTTATTCAAGATAAAAAATTGGTGCAAGGAAGCTGGAGCTAACGTTACATATGAGTTTGAGCAGAAAGATGATTACGTTCCACCAACACAAACCAATGACTCTAATCCTTACTGGGTAGCATTCAAGACTACGATTGAAAAACTGTAAGTTTAACTGATTAATTTTACGTTATTCTTCTGAGAAAAATGATAAGCTTTAAATATTATTATTATAAAAGTAATATACTTATGTAATATCATAAAAAATGGGTTGGGCTGAAATTACAACAGTCAGCAAATTGTATTTCGGTAAATACTCTATTTACCTACCTACTTATTTAGTTCAATATACATAATATACTAGCGGCGCCCGTGCACAGAAAAGTTAATAGTACCTACAGTGGCAGATAGTCACTAGGGATTTTAAAAATATGGATATGTGGGTGAAATAACGCGTTAAATCAAACAAACAAAAACTATTCAGTGCTATGTTAATAGTATGGATGTATGTACGTTTTATTAGAACATATTCGTATAAAAAGTTTTATTTCTAGTAAAATACCACTACAACTTCGCACGTTCCCTGGTGGTACGGATTCCCGTTACGTACGTAAAGCCGGCGCACCTGCTCTAGGATTCTCACCGATTCGCCGGACGCTACCCGGTCTACACGAACACAACGAAAGTCTACAAGTCGCAGTATTTCTTGAGGGCATTCGAAGCTATGAGGAAATTATCTCAGCTGTGGCCAATTCTTAAAAATTATATCTGTTTCGTAAATAAATGTAATTAAAATATAAGTTTTTTTATTGTCATTTCATTTAATTATTATTTATTGTTCAAAGAAAAGAACTCACAACTCCAACACAAAGCTCCCTATCCGCCTTCGCCGGAATACGCACAGTCTCCTTTCCCTGTTATTACACAATCCTATTCGATATCAGAACTCCTTCCTTCTTATAAAAAAATTGTCTTCATGTGCTGATCTCATAAACTAAATTTGCACTCCTCTGACAATTTTACGCTTTGCATGCCTACTCCTAATTTGTTGATGCATCAATAACTTTACTTTTATATCCCAAGGTTGCCTGGTAGAAACCGTTCAAAAGCGATAAGGCCGCCAATTTGAACGAACGATCGAACAAAATACATGTTTCATTTTAAACTTTAAACTTCAATCTAACATTGATAAAGTAACACTCTTTTTCACTCAACTTTACGGATAAAGGCATTTATTTTTTATTATTAATACCGTAAATGCGCTTTCTTTGATGAGCCCCATTCGATTCACATTGTGAAAAGTCCCCAAGCTACAAAAATCAATACAGCTGATCTTCTTCTTCTCTTAATTAATGGCTCCACCCAATAAAAAGGGACTTCGCCAATGTCCAGTATATATGGGAGAGACAGGACTCAAATTTCAGCCAGTTAGACTTGTTCGGTTGTGACATTTAACATTTGGAACTGAGTGGGAAAATGCAGAAATTTTGATCAACTTGGAGCGGCTAGAACAAACACATAAGACAATACAGGTTATATATATTACAGACTACAGGATACACTAATATAGTTTATAAATATAATAAGGGGTTAATACTTTAGTTTGTTAAAGGAAATAAATTTAGATAGAATTTCAACAAATTTGGAAGGCACTAATGTCAACAAACATTTAAAATTTGTGGGACGAGGGATTTCAGGAGGGAGGAAATACAGCTGATCGAGACCGAACAAAGAAATGTCAATGCGGCACTCAAGTGTCAATTGTCAACCGTGTGTCAGTTTAATAAACAGTTTTAGGGCGTTATTAAAATATATTTAATCGTAGTTTAAAATGATAAATTGTTTGTTTTATGTGAAAATGAAATGTGTTAACATTGAATTGCTTGAATGAGCTTCAAGTAATTTCCAATTTAAGGTTTTTAAATACGAGTCTGTGTTAAAAACTCTATTGCAAAATGTCTTCTCTGCTCAATTTACCGGAGGAAATTCTCCTTCAAATTGTAAAATTATTAGATATGCCATCAATCTTTAATCTTTATGACACTTGTAATATAATGAGGAACATAGTTCGTATGTATGGAAGTGTGAAAACATGTAACCTATCTCACAATACCCTGGCTTCTGCTCATATTCTTAATCATGATTTAATGAAATATATATCACCCGCCATTCAAGTACTTAATTTATCGGCTGTGGGAAATTTGAATAAAACAATATTACTGGCAGCAGCAAAGAGATTAAAAAGCTTACAGTCAATAGATTTGGGATACACAAATATAACAATTTGTGATTTTTTAGATATTCATAAGGCTTGCCCAACAATAAAGGAACTCACAATTAATTTTATATTTGAGAAAAAATATGTTAGTCTACAACTTTCTCAAAAGCTCTTAACACGGTGTCAAGAAACATTTAAAGATTTTAAAAGCATACATTTTATTGGATCTCAAAGTAATTTGTTAAACAATAACATAGCGCCCGTAATCTTGGGCAAAGCTAAAGATCTTCACTTACAATTCACTATATTGAATGAAACAAAGATATCCTATATCACTGTTGAATGTCAATCAGATAGTCTCTCTTTCAAAAATTTTTATTTATACTTTAGTCTGAACTCATGGAAATATGCATGTACAAATTTTTTGATTGGATCTCCTTTGCTTCGTGATGACAATCTTTGTGCATGTGAATGCATATTTATCCTTAAACCTACACCACTAACAACTGAATATTTAGAAGTATACTGTTCCCCGTTGTTCACTGACTTTTTTGCCAAGAAATTTGATATTGATGCAGGAAGCCTAAGAGAATATAGACGCAGTACCGTCCATAATGCTATGTTCCTGTTTTGGAGAAAGGATAAAACAGAATTTGATGATAAATTTTTCCAAAACTTGCTAAAATGCCTAAAGGCATATTTTCCCTACTATTTTGAATCTACAAGTGAAGACCCAGCCCCATCAAACTATGATTGGTTTCAAACTACCTGTTTGGACCCTGATGATGACCCACCATCTGGCAGTGTTGTAGAACCGACATTCAAGAGAGCCCGAGTTGGACAACCTAACTCGCTTCTCAATTTTGATACTGTTTTTAAAGATAAAGAAAAAATTGAACTTACACTTTGCTTCTATGGTCTAAAAATTAGGCCTAGAACATTATCTCCATCATGCAACTTTTTATCCAAGCTGACTTATTTGTATTTGAAAGGAAAAGTACATTACAGTGGAGAATTCTTTAATGTTCTATTCAGATGCTGTGATAAACTGGAGACATTGAATTTTGAAGCTCCTATTGTAACATTTGTCAAGTCGATTGCAAGATGTCTGCCATTGAGTAAATCAATAAAAAACTTAAGACTAGTCGCGAAGGACATGGATTTCCAAACTATGATCTCATCTTTCAGTCAATGTCAATCTTTAGAAAATGTACATCTAGTAGAAGTATCAGAAAATTGCTTTGAGATAACAGATCCTTCAATCATGTTTCAGAAATGTGCATTTCTGTATTGTTTTCACATTTACGTCCCAATAACTGATGCCAAAAGAACAAAACAAATGCAAATATTAAATAAAGCTAAATTAAAAGTGAACAAACCACACATTTCTGCGTTCATTATTAACTCTGAACATTATAATTTTGAAAATAATCCCTTTATTGAAGTTTTTAAAATGATTATAACCAAACCATTTCCTATGTAAATGTGTTTACAATTAAGATTTGAACATCCTCTATTAGATAATATTGTCTCTAATTAAAATCTTGATGTATTTTTAGTGTCTACTGTTTTGAATATTTTCTAATTGTGGGAAATTTAGCACCTATTTGTGATACTTAATCGAAATATTTCCTTCCTGTGTTTAGAAATAAGAATAGAAAATAGATTTAAGTGCTTTCATGTAAACAATTATCATGTGATGATAACAGTAACTGCTCCTTGCATTTATCATTTATGGCACAATTTATAAGGTAATTAAATATTTAAACATTTAACTGTCAATCTTTATATAGATATTAGATATTAATGTGGTATTTAAACATACCTGTTTAGGTTTTTAAACCTCGTAGTAAGTTTTAATAAAATATGTGCAATTTTAGTAATAAATTTTTTTCCTCCAGTTCTCAAAAATATAAATGTAACACAAAATGTTTTAAACAATTAACTATTATTTTGTAGTTCAAAAACTAGTCTTCTAGTAATTTCTATTAAATCTCAGAAGCCAGCAACTTCTATTAAATGTTATAAATACTTTAATATATCTAAGTCAATATTATAATAAGATAATTAACTAGTTACTAGACTATAAAGGTATATTTATAAACATTTTCTTGGTGTTTTATTGGATAGTGTAATATCCAGCGTATAAATGTGATAGATTAAGTAGGTATATTTATACCTGTAGTGAATACTATTATATAATATATATATAGAATACAGATACTAGACTCTTGTTGCACAAGTGATAATAATATAATAATTTATGACAAGCTCGTCATAGGTGGGAAGTAAAAATTATTAGTATAAGGGGACCTTGGACATTCCGAATTTACATTATTTACGGGTATTGGGATAAGCCTACTATAGCTTGTTAAACAAGATGCTTCTCGATAAGGAGTTAGCAGTTGTAGTGTGGTAATATAAATTTATTGAATTTACCACCGTAAAATATGCAACAAGAGACTAGTCAAGAATAGCATAGTAAGCATTTGGTGTTGTGAATTTTTGTGTTTATCACTTAAAAATGACTGTTAAAAATAGTTCAATGTCTCAATGAAATAAAAAACATATCAAAAATTTTTTGTTTTTTATTGCGTGCCAAAACCTAAGCTGCTATAAAACAGTATTGTGGCGAAGCTAAATGTGCCCGTGAGTTTAGCATCGGTGTCCCTTCGTCCAGCATACTCACCATGGAATCCTGATATTTCATGAATGTCAAAAAACTGTTCTGAAATAGTGCTAAATAGTGCCCAAAGGAAAAAAATAGTGCTCTTGTACTTGCGAAGTTATAGCCATAGTTCGATGAGTATGCTGGACGAAGGTTTCGCCCAGCATACTCACCTCCGTCCGGAGAATCCGTATACGCTTCAAACATAATTCATACTTCAAAAAATAGTTCCCAAATAGTGCCAAACGGTGCCCAAAAAGAAAAAACAGTGCTCGAATAACTTCGGAGTTATAGGCTTCGTTCAGTGAGTATGCTGGGCGTAGGTTCTACGCCCAGCATACTCACCTCAGTGCGCGAATATCGAACGAGCTATAGGTATAATTTACGTCTCAAAAAATTGTGTTTGAAATAGTGCCCAATATCAGTCCAATTTTTGCTTGACTTTTGACTTAGAAAACCATTAAATTTTAATGTAAACTTCTACATAGTAACGTAAAATGGGGTACAGTCGTCGACACATGTTTTTGGACAAAAATATTAAACTTTCTAATTGTAGACTTCATGTTATTGGAAATATAATTATGGTATTTTCTCACATGTCAAAAACTTTCGATTAAATGCATTATTATTTATTATATATTTTATAAATAATAATAAATGAATGAAACTTTAAGCGTAAATGAAGTCTATTACTTCATTGCATTGTGTGTTTGTCTGAATAAAAACAGTCATTTGCAGCCAATAAAATTAATATCTTGAAAAATTGTAAAAAGGAAATTATACAGTTTCTTTTTGTATATATGTTGCAGGCAAAACTTATAACCAGTCAAAACTAGTACTGTGACATAGTTATACAAATTTTTAAAACTCTTTCCAATAGTTTCATCAATGAAAGGTTTAGCAATAAAAAACATTTTTAATTACTTACGTTATTTATTACTATTTAAAGGGCCAAAGTAATCAGAATTCTAGTTAACTAGTTCACAGCTTTTGTTAACATAAGCCGGCGTTATTATAATGATGTGCGACGAAGTAAACAAACAAAGAAACTGAGAAGCGCTTGTTCGTTTCGATTGCTTTGTGACACAAAATGGACCCTTATCACCTTCAAAATACAGATCAGTCTTGTCTAATAATCGTAAGATGTTAGGGCAGCGCCATCTAGTATTTAAACATAAACATATTCATTTGCGTCGCGGGCGCCGCGCGTCGTAAGCCCCATACCTATTGACCGTACGTGCATCCATTACTGCCACACTATATTGAACTTTATCACATGAGGAATACAGGTCAATTCCGTAAACGTTGTGGTACCGTCCTTGATCCGGAAAATGATTATTTTGAATAATTTTGTCAGTTGTAATGTAAGCATTAATAACAGCAACTTTATTTTTCATGCATGATTTACTTCATTTGATATCTTAATCCTTCAAGCGCCGTGATCTAGACAAAATATATAAAATTATTGTTCCTAGCTACCGGGGTCCCATGCGACGCGCGAAGGCTTAATCATATTATTATAAAGTATTATTAAAATAATGTGTAATTAATAATATTGCGATTCTAAAGTAAATACTCCCTTACATAGACAATTAATAATTTACACAAGACAAAAATTGTTAGAAAGAAAGTTAATAATATTGTATTCGACTGTACTCAATGTAATGTATGTAGAAGTTTACAATCAAATTTAATGGTTTTCTAGGTCAAAAGTCAAGCAAAAATTGGACTGATATTGGGCACTATTTCAAGCACAATTTTTTGAGACGTAAATTGTACCTATAGCTCGTTCGATATTCGCGCACTGAGGTGAGTATGCTGGGCGTAGAACCTACGCCCAGCATACTCACTGAACGAAGCCTGTAACTCCGAAGTTATTCGAGCACTGTTTTTTCTTTTTGTGCACCGTTTGGCACTATTTGGGAACTATTTTTTGAAGTATGAATTATGTTTGAAGCGTATACAGATTCTCCGGACGGAGGTGAGTATGCTGGGCGAAACCTTCGTCCAGCATACTCATCGAACTATGGCTATAACTTCGCAAGTACAAGAGCACTATTTTTTTCCTTTGGGCACTATTTAGCACTATTTCAGAACAGTTTTTTGACATTCATGAAATATCAGGATTCCATGGTGAGTATGCTGGACGAAGGGACACTAGCATCGACTGCATTAACTACCTATTTCTATTTGTTTTAACGTAATTTTTCTTCCGCTTAACTTCTCCTGACGTAATGTATGGTAAAAGGGACATGCATCTAGAATAAAATTATCTTTGTAATCGCAGAGCTACAGCCTACACATTTAAATCTGATTTCAAATGATGAATCTTGGTCCATTTGGTTTAATAGAAAAATATTAAGTAGGTACCTAATTGGCTATATTATTATAATTGGTATATAAAGCTATCGATTGGAATTGAATGAAAAGGTCTAAAGCAATTGTTACCTTGTAAAAGCATCAGGCGATCATGATATTATATGAGGTATTCATTAAAAAATAAAAGCCTTGAAGGTAAGCCTTTGTAATCGAATTGAATAGTTTATTTTCTAATAGCTTTCTTTCTGTGGTTTCCTCGAACTATAAAATATTGTACATCCTGGATTTTCCCAAGAAAATGTAGTAGGTATTCAGACCATATTCAGCCATTATCTAAGTACCACTGGAGATACCTCGTCAAATTTAAACCGATTTAGAAACGTGTTACGTCTTTTTAATTTTATATACCTATCCTCTTAGCCTATCCTCATATAATGCGCGCGTATTGATTTCTTTATACTTAATCCGGTCAAATTAAAACTTAAAATAGTATTGAAAGTACGAAAATTCCGACAAAGCTAAATTTTGGCGAAGACTTCTAGTTTAGGTACCTAGAGGTCGTCTTTTCTAATTCAATAGTCCCACTTGTCCCATGGTCGCTTCAAAATTTATTCGGGGTCAAAGATCAAAATTTCAGGTTTTTTGAGTTTTATCAAAAAATACTTCAGACCAATGTTGTAGATCACAAAATTCTATACAAATGATTATGCAGTAGGCTGCCTTTTATTAAGAAAAAGTAATCTTATATATAAAAATGAATCGCAAAATGTGCTGGTAAGCGCATAACTCGAGAACGGCTGAACCGATTTCGATAATTCTTTTTTTATTATATTCCTTGAAGTACGAGGATGGTTCTTATGTAGAGAAAACGTAAACATGTACCACGGGCGAAGCCGGGGCGGACCGCTAGTTATAAATATATTTAATGTTAACTATTTACGGCCCATAATTAATTATAAAACTAAGAAAAGCTCGTGAAAAAGAACTCAACCACATTTAAGCACTTGGATCTGAAGTAGGTTTTTCTACAAGCAGCCTCTTATAACTTTTTAAAGGCTTGTTAACTTTTAATCGTTTGGTTAGGTAACATTCCGCCTTGAATATGTCGTTTGTAGGCGTGTGTCCAGAAATCTAGGCGAAAAAATAATAATTATCAATAGTTCTGGGTCAGCAAAAATAAGAACTTAATTTTATTGGTAGGGTGGTACTTAAGTAATTGTTTTTTTTTATGTTAGATTTTTCCATAATACGCTTTGCTTAGGTTTTATCGGTAATGTAGAGCTAACATTAGAACTTATAGCACAGACTAATAATAATATACTACGTAGAGCTGTAGGTAGGTATATTTTCTGTACGATGAGACGATGAATAAGTCAAGACTCAAGACATGGATATTGAAATTGGAGCGAACCAACCAATCAAAGGAAATACATTAAAATATTGGAGGAAAATATACATTTTCAGTAATTTAATGTCACGTTGTGGCCTGTGGGATTTGTTAGCCAGCTGCCATCCGAGGTTTCGACCCAGTTAAACCCTCCACTGCACATCACTTGTTACTCAAACAATGATACTTGTAAAATGTTAACCCCACTCTATCCACAGCGAGAATTATTTTGTTATGAACTGACTGAGCTTCTAAACATGGAAACATTTAAACATAAGATGCACTAGACAATCATTTTTTTTGTAGGTCGATAGGTTGGTACGTGCTTTCTAAAACGACTAGATATGCATGCAGGTCTATGATTTATCTAAATTTCTCAATAATATTATTATCTATAAAGAACTAAGAAGGATGTTTTGGGTAGTCGTCGTCGACGAAAATAATTAATAATTATTTAGCTAAGGACTCAAAAACCATATCGGATTCATAAAAAATAAAAATAGGTTCATGTCCTCGTGTCCTCATGTGCACACACAAACAAGACAGGTTATTTTTTATCTCGTGTAGACCCGGGCGTATACGAACCAGTCGTTTTTAACTTAAAAAAAACGCGAATGAAGTTGAAATAGGTACTTATATATATATATATATATAAGTACATATATATTTCTTTACGCATTACATTTTCACTACAGCCATACAACATACCTAGCTAATTAGTTAAACAAGTACAGTCAAATATGCAAATTGTCGACCGGTTCCTCGTTCTAAACATACGGCTAACAATACCATAATTCAGTACCGGAATAGTTATACCTTGATTAAAAATATTGTTCCATCCAGATACATGTAGAACTTTTCTTTTCTTGTTCTATGGATATATAGGATTATTTATCTGTTTTGCCTGTACCACAGATGATATAGTCATGTACGTACCATTGATTGATATACTTACATTCTTTTTTCTTATTAGTGTGATACCTAATAATTATTACATTGGTAGTATATGTATTTCTTATCTCTCGGTAATTTCTTCATTTGTTATATTATTTTATGTACCTACAATGTATCCAGTAATTCATTTAACTCAGAAGTACCTAACACACTAAATATATTTTGAAAGTGTATCTTACAAAAAGCTCTATCAAAGAACATGGTTCTAGCGACCTTTGTAAATATGGAAGTCGCAGTCGTGGTTTGAAGCGAAGGGAACTTTAATATTCTGCCAACATTTGAATGGGAAATGTACCTACTCTTACTGAAACATGAATTCTATTATGTATCCAGAAGATACGCAGAGTGTCGATATAAGGAATCATTTACTTAACCTACCTAGGTAGGTATATTGTTATTACAAAATGTACATTGTGAACAACATGGTACAGTTAATTTAATTTGCTGCATTTACCTATAACATAATATGATATAAGTCTGTAATATTTTACATACAAATATATTTGAAAATAAACGAAACAGAAAATTTTATATTGCTCCCTTTATTCCCTCGCCATACGCAGCCATAGAGTAAAGTAGGTAATTCTGTGGGAACGCAGCCACAATATTGGGAAACTACTTTCTTAGTTAACAACTTAACATGTAAACACAATATGTAAATTGTAACGTTAAATAAATATTAAAGTTAACCATCTTTTAATTAATATATTTTAAACTATTTTATCTTACATGAGATGAATCTACGGTGATATAACCGTTAACAAGAGATGCCCCCGCATTGCGGATCTAACTTTTGACTCTTGTACCTATTATTACAGCGCAATTAACCGCCTTTGTTAGGTGTATTAAAATAATACTGGGTAGGTAAAATAAGTGTTGTTGTGTAAGAATCTCGCAAGACTGCTTACAGACTACCTACAGTATGCTACAATTAAAGACTAATCTTACCAACACCACATTTTACATATAAAATATATTGGTGCTGGCACTTTAAGGATAAAGCTCTATGATACTTTAATTTTTATTTCAAAACTTTTTTCCAGTTCTGTCATTTGTTTTACGGTTTGATTCCTTGCATGGTCTATTATATTTTTAGCCAATTAAATTATTCTATTCAAATTTGTCGTTAAACGTGTCAATTAATAATAAATTCTCTAATATTTTAGGGCTTAGATAGAAGATAAATTTAAAGACTTATGGGTTACTTAGACTTTGACGATCTTATATATAAAAATGAATCGCAAAATGTGTTGGTATAAGCGCATAACTCGAGAACGGCTGAACCGATTTCGATAATTCTTTTTTTATTATGTATATTCCTTGAAGTACGAGGACGGTTCTTATGTAGAGAAAACGTAAACATGTACCACGGGCGAAGCCGGGGCGGACCGCTAGTCTATCTATAATATAAAAATGAATCGCAAAATGTGTTGGTAAGCGCATAACTCGAGAACGGCTGAACCGATTTCGATAATTCTTTTTTTATTATATTCCTTGAAGATCGAGGATGGTTCTTATGTAGAGAAAACGTAAACATGTACCACGGGCGAAGCCGGGGCGGACCGCTAGTATTTTAATACAATCAGAAAAAAATAACAAAGCACGGAAAAATTTAAGTATATTTTTCTTAAATAATGATTGTGCTAGTTATTTTAGATATGTATAACCATTTCTGATATCAAATATGTAAAAGATCCTAATATATAATATATCCATGTAACTATATATTTTTTTCTTTCTTTTAGTATTTAGTAATGAACATTATACACCTATTGTTTACCTAAGCCTTTACCAGAATTTATCTGGTTCAACATCTCTTGCAATATTCAGTACCTACCTATCTATCAATCTAGGATACAGAACAGAGAGAATTTGATTCACATAATATTAGGCTCACATATTATAATTTACATCTTCAATACTTACTACTACGTTGACATAGCAGATGATACGATAGGATATGTGGGCAATCTAGTTATGATGTGTTCATTTGTTCTTGTACAACGTTGACATAATATTAAACTAACGACATATGCGCGGCAACTGCTTGCTAATTCTGGAACAACACGTGATCTTCCAAGATTTTTACTCATACAATTTTATAACTAAATAGGTATTATGGAATCTTTGAACTGTAATTAATTGGTGAAATGTAAAATATTGAGACATTCGTCATGTGTTTATTATATACATATGTAGCACAGATAGAATAATATGTACTCTGTGTATGTACTATAATATACTGGTACATGTAGCGTCAGGGGGCCTGTGTACCTGCAGTGGGAACATAATATATGGGCTGATAGTGATGATGTTATGTCTAATTGTAATATACGTCTCTACAAATGATTCAATACACAAACAAAGTAAAAAGTAAAGATAAAATATTATATCAAATTTATGCAAATTATTTTAGCACAAAACACTCGAAATATGTGAAATATAAATATTAAATTGCAGTAAATTAACCGGCGCGGCGCGGCGCCCCTTTGAGTTAGTTTCTACTGAAACCCGCTTAATATCTTTTAAATATTTAAAATCATATTCAAGCTTAATTAGAGCGTAATATATTATTAAGAGCCGCTTTAAAAAGCTACCCTTAATAAATTTTGCGTATTTCTATATTAAATAAACATTAATTTTAAAAAGATTTTCTCATATTATGTTGTATTATGTACGTTTGCCTAAACGATGTCAATGATAACCAACGTATCTTTTGTTTCACACAAAATAATATAGTTAATTTCTTTTAGCTTCTTATTTTTGTCTTTTACTTTGTTATTAAACTGATAAAGATACTATATAAATATTTAAAAGACCACCTTTGTGCAAAATATATTATTTAAATTTTTTTAAAAGCCATTTCGCGTACAAGTAAATGTATTAAATTAAAAAAAATACTCAATAATATTTTATGTAGAGCATGAGAAATAAATTATATTCACAAACTTTACAATCCGAAAAAATAATCCAATTGAAAATTTTATTTCTTGTTATTTGACTTTTTAATTGAAGTATCTACTTACCAGTATTTTTTGTACAATTATCAAAACCGATATTTAATATTTTGTGATCCGGCTTTCTGAAAGCCATTATAATTTTTATCCATCAAGTTATCACTTATCACATCCTATAACCACATTTTGCATCAAACATATACTTAGGTATTAATGCTATTTAAATTTCCTGTCAAACTTTTCCCGCCAAAAAGTTTTATGCGTCTGATTAAAAACCTACCTGGTGGAGATTTTTCGGGTGTCGGAGGTTCTTCGTGATGGTTCCTTAGTAGCTGTAAAGCGAATTCAGTTCCAACTTCTTCCGATCTCGGGCACGGCACATACGCGTACTGTTTCTTCGTAGGCGCCGGGATAGGCGCGACGCGGTGTTTTCCGCGGTCTGCCATGCGGCGTCTGACGCTGCTTCAATGTCGCAACTCGAGCCGCGCTATCGATAAAGCTGGATCGTGTGCAACTCGCAACCGATAATCACATTACAACACTAGTCAACAAAGTTGTTTATAGCTCGGTTTGAAGATTGCGTTATGCGATCTAATTAGGGCTAAGTTAAACTTCAAGAAATATAAAGTATAGCGGTTATTAAACTTTGTAGATTTGGGGCGATCGGTTCCAGGTACTTTTGATTTGATTACGCGTATACAGACAAAAGATTTCAGTGTAATTGAAAATGTATTATTACTGAATTTCGTTGAATGGTCATGCTTTGCATTAGAAGCTCTTTTAAAGATTGGTTTGTTTAAGTATTTTAATGATATTATTTATATACTTACTCAGTAATTTCGTTTTATAATGGCGTGTTCGTTAAATGTGTTTCATTTATAAATAAAAAAAGCTTTAAATATGAAAGCTTGAGGCTTTCTTTCTTTCATTATACGACGTGGACCGTAAACATTAAAATTAATAGTCAAAAGATGAAGTCTCATCACATTCATGGCGGTTTCTTCTTCTAAAAATTAGATTATCATATCTGAGGTAATATTATTCAATTGACGGAAACAGTTACCTACACGTCTAAGTAGGTACACAAACCAATAACATTTAAATAAGTAGATAACTAAAGCTTAAATTCACGCCTGCTCCGCTTTACAGCAAAACGAAAGCAGACCTTTTTGGTGGCAGCCTGATGATTATCATGACAGCACACTGGCAATTAAGAAAAAATTTGTACATCACTAGTGTGGCCCTGTGTCTGTGCGCGCGCAAGGAACGGGTCCGCACTACAACGGTCGATAGCACGTGAAAAGCGAGATTGCACTTGGATGCTGGCTGCTGCACTCAGACAATGAAAAAAGTTTATATAAAAGCCTTTTTCAAATTTACCGACCAAACATTGAGAATCAAAAATATTGTCCAAATCAGTGACATATGAAATATGAATACTTATATTAAAAATCGCAACAAAATATATGGCTTCAAAAACTTTATAAAAGCTAACATTGACACCAATATGTTCATTACGTACCGCGCGCTGCAATAGTTGTTATAATGATTACGATTTTTCTATATATATACCTTACTCCTGAATCAATTTATATCAAAAGCACTGACAATTTTTTTTTTGACCTATGAAAACATTTTTGAACTGGTCGATCTTAGTTCGTCATGAAATATTCATCGCAGCCTTGAAAGTCTTATAAACAAAAGCCATTTGATGAGAAATAACAGACTCAAGAAAGCGGTCTTTCTAAACTTTCTCTCTCTGCAAAGCGCTTAAAAATAAACAGCAATCATAAAAAGATATCATGATATATTATCTTTGTGTAAGAGTAGCAAGTTAAACGTGTGTAATAAATATATATTGCTAAATTCTCCTCTATAATAATTTATCATATTTTATGTCTCAAAGTTCCGCTAAACTTTTTCATATTCTGTTATTCATGAAATTCGGTTCAATTATTAGATTCAAAGATATAAATTAGAATAATGACTAAACGTGTAATGCAAGGATGAAGGAATGTCTTTTTAAAAGGTAGCTTAGTTACATATTATTTGTATACGTAGTATATTATTATTAGTCTGTGATATTATCAATATTATATAACAATAATAATTGTAACTATAGCTATAATTCGTCCATTGCCAAAAATCATTTTAATTGGAAAGCTTTTTGGAACGCTACATTTTGAAATAACAATGAAGGTTAACGCTTCTGAGAATTTTTTATTTGTTATAATAGTTGCCTTTGTTAGTTACTTGTTCCGGCATTGTATTATAAAATAAATCCAACAAGTTCTTAATGGATTGTTATACTGCGATCAAAAATTAATGGTAAAACTAGAAATTCAGGCGGAATATTTTTAAGCGGTTTCCAGTTAAGCAATACCTGTAAGACTAGCTTTAGCTTTTGATATTGCTTGTACTTGGACGATTGATTATTATTAATTTATTTCTCGGTGAAACTTTTTCACACTCCCACCTGTAGGTTTTCGAAGTTATACCAGGCCTCCGTCACTCGCTCAAGGTCGCGCTATAAGAGCCTACCGCACAGTAGGTCGGTACCGACCCAAGCGGCAGTTGGTTGGCACACGCGAGACTGCGCACCCGCGTCACGTTTCCCGCGCTCGCTACCAAGATGCCCGGTTATAATTGCGATGTGGACGGGTGTCGATGTATTAAAGCACATATAATTTTTATCTGTATTGGTCTTGTGGCCGCAGATTCACCCGAATGAACCCTCTACCCATGAACCCGTAAATCTCAGCCATATAGTCAGCAGCCCCCGAGCCACGCAGTAACAAAGAAACTCACAAACCTACCAGGCTACTTTTTATCCAGGAGACACATATAGCGGGTCCACGCGGGTGAAACCGAAGGAAACAACTACTATCAATAAGATTTCATTTTTTTTATTGTATAATGTAACAAATATAATTAACAATAAAAAATTAAGTGTTTCAGCAACTCTGTGTTTAATTTACGCGCTCGGTACAACCCTAAAGTTTTCGTTTGATGACGCAATCACGCGGCGTGCGCGGGAAACTCGCTTCTCGGTGCGTGTTCGTAGAGTACATTTCTTACTGCAGCCGAGTTGCGGCGCATTTTGTAGGTAAATATAGCGTAGGTATTTTAGCTTTTGTATGGGAGTGATGTATCTGTTACGAAGTAACTATTCTCTAATCTGTGGTTATACTATTGAGTAGAGTTTACACGGTAAGAACACGGTATACAAAGCTTACACGTGTGTCTTTCAAGAGCTTTGATGGCGTGACTTCCTTTATCAACTTCTTACAAAAACAATTTCAGTAAAAACCTGTATAGTCGTGCATTATCTTGACTAATTAAAGGACCAGAGACAATTATAGAGTAGTTTTAAAAAAATGATTTTCATCGCGAAGATCGCATGCTAAAAAAATCTCGTAGGTTTATATATCACAGGATTGCTTAAATATTATACGATAATCATAGAAAAAACAACCCATGCATCAAATCATATCCGAATACTACATTAGGTCAGAATTCTTACCAGTTAATAAGTAGGTATCCTCGTGTTTCGAAATCAGTTCACTAATTTAAGTTTAGTTTAAACATAATTAATATCAGTAGTAGGTAGACTCATATTCATGTATTTCTATAATATATTATAATTGGACATTTATACGAATTTCTAGATTGTCTAATGTCCATCAAAGAACATCCTTAACTAACCAGTAACCACTAATTGGGACTAAATAGCGTTGCGTGAAATGTCAGCGAGTATTTATTCATTTGATACCTAAAACAAACATAAGACAATTTAAACGGGTATTTACTTGACCGGATTCTAGTGAATCAAGGCGGCTCAAGGCGCTTATAATATTAAAAAAGTAACGTCATTTAGCGTTTTAAATAATTCAATGGGTACCTAGAGAACTTTTTGCGCTGAATTAAACTTTAATGATGGACGCAGTGCTACGCGCCGGCTGCTAGCTATCTTTCCTAATAATTAGATATCATAATTTAAGAGAGACTTTCTGTTACGTGTGATTTTGCCCAGGCAGTTTTAATATATAACCAGTAGGTCTTCCTCATACTAAACATGTACTAGCAGAAAAGAAAAAACTAAATATTATTTTAATCTGTGATTGTAGGCAATTGTTAATAGATAAGTAGGTAGTTATTGAACATCAGCATCATGAGTGCAGACACAGGCCTCGTTTCGTTTTTATGTTTACTAAACTACTAGCGGTCCGCCCCGGCTTCGCCCGTGGTACCTACATGTTTAAACTATCCTATCTCTCAAGTTCGATCGAACTGCACATGGTGTGCGAATTTTATTATAATCGGTTAAGTTGTTTAGGACTTAGGAGTCCATTGAGGACAAACATTGTGACACGAGATGTATATGTATATGTATTAAGATTATTATGTTTATATTGTTGTGGTTCAAATGATCAAACTATAATAATTCAATGTTTAATGAAAATACAACTACGATCCTGATCAACTTTCGAGAGCATAATTTCGTAGCTTTCGTAAAACTTCTTCTCCAGGTAAACAAGATTATAATATAAATTACTTGCAGTCCAAAGTCAACTTTATATTTTTGCAGCCGAGGTTCAAAACTGTATGGGGAACAAAAAGATTCAGTATTGTCTTCATATCCTACCAACAGAGATCATTTCATTTTTAATAAAATGTGTATATTTGCTTACCCTATTTGAATTGAGCGAATACTTTAAACTGTTTATTTCAAAAGTAAGCCATAACTACCTACGCTTTTCTGAATAAAATACTTTCTCAAATTATTGCAGACATAGGCATTTACGATTCTTTATTCAGTTATGTAAGTAAGTAAAGCTGGTTGAAGTGACTTTTTAAAATATTCGCTCTACTTTTTTTAGACTAGTATCGTTATCGTATATTAATTTAATTTTTATATATTATATATCAATCAATTACCTATACATCAATGTTTATCACAACAACCTATATTAACAGTTTCAAACGTAAACCATATACATAATATAAAATATTCAAGTTTAATATTTCCTGAAATGCATCCAGCGGATAGTAAACTGCCAATAAATAATATTAAATGGTGATGCATGTTGATTTAATTTGCTCTACCTATATGATAACTCTGTACATTTCAAACGACTTAAAAAAACAGAGGAGTATGTAGGTAAACCGATTTTGATGATTCATTTTTTTTTTCATTTAAAATCTGGTCCCTCCTGAGTAGACCCATCTAAATTTCCCCTTGTTCTGACAATTTGAAGTCAGTTTAGTTTTTTGTTAAACAAAGTTATTATTTTGTCTTTCATTATACCTAAGTCTCTATTAACCTCCTGAAAATTATATTACAAGACTTAATAAAACTTGAGGCTAAGTTCGGATAATATTCATAGAAAAAATGTCTCAGCTTAAAAATCTCAAGACAAACAAGGGTCAACGAAAACAAGGTGTCATGTTTGAATGTTCCATGTCAGCTTTTTAGGTCAACGAGGCGAGACAAAGATGTTCAAACTCGGAGAATCTTAATTAGAACAGAGTGTACAAATGTCGGGTATGTCTTTATGTCACAATATGAGAAAATCATTTTATTTCATTGTAATCTAAGCATTGGGGTATAAAGCTAAAGGGTGCTCATGTAAATAGCAAACCCGAAACGAAATTGTATGGAATATGTTTAGGACGTGAATTACATATTCCTTTTTAGTGCTTCATTGTTATTGTAGAGGAGGTTCTCAATTCGACTGGTAAGTATAATTTTTTTTTGTCTTTATCATATACTTAAGTATGCATTTAATTTTATCATTATCAGCATTTGATTTCTTCTAGTAAAATTTTTTGCAAATTGAAAATTGAAGGGATATTGGAAAGGGCAAGAAACATTAAATTCTCATTTCAGAGTAAATTTGGTAATAATCGAATTTATCAGAGAAATTTACGTCATCAAAACGAATTAAGGGGCACGCTTGGAAGCCTAATCATTTGACCTCGGTTCTTATTTCCATGTGAATTCCATACACTTTACCCATACCTTTAATATACTTACGTTGAAGCTATAAATAAGTTGACCACAATGGAAAAATTCAAAGAACCTAAGCCTGCCTATATGTATGCTGTATTAATGTCCCTTATAACACCAGCTACTAATGTGTTCTGAACGCTTATGGGCTACGATTGACACCTGATATGGTAAGAAGGCTAAGAAAGCGTTTTTGTCCTAAATAGAGCAGTTATACCATCACAAAATCCTGTTTTATAACTTTTCCGCGGAGGATACTAACATTTAATACCTAGTCGAAGTTCCAGAAATTCCTTGCCATACAAATAACATACCTATTATATATTCTATTCTTAACTGGCTCTTGGCAGTTTAGCCGTTTTAAATTATTGCCAACATTATTTCGTCGCTTTGATCAACAAGTAAAGTATCTACTATCTGCTGTATATTAATCTTCCTATGACATAAAATATAATTTCCTAATCTAATCATCGTTTTCTATGCAGGTTGGAAACAAAAAATCTTTCATGAATGATGATGCTATTTAATCTGTTAACATGAATTACATGACAGGGTTAGTACGCGATACCAAAGAACCAAGTAGACACGAAGAAGAAATGCTAAACGCCATAAAACTTATCCCTTAAAATTTATTTGCCGATTTTATACAGTCAATTTTGGTTGGTGCTTTACAACTAGGTGTTTTATGACGATTAACTTAAAGCGATGATGATGAGCAGGTCAGTTTAGCAGAAGTGCATGTCCGTGAACGTTTTCTTGTCTTTGAATACGGAGCCCCAGGCGCCATAGTCCTTTTTCTCTTGCGTTTTAGGTGGCTGTGTTGGAGCGATCATTGGTTTTCTGGAAATGCACAATAAACATTTTAACATAGTTGGATTAAAATAAAATAAATGAAAGTAAAAAAGTTGACTATATTTCAATTTAAATTTCATAGTTAACTGCTGACTTAAGTTTTATTTTTATCGGGTCAAGTTACGTACAACATTCAAGTCCTACTTCATCAAAATTACAGCTGAAGAAATGCTCATACTCACTTAAGTGGAGCTGGGAAGTCGAATTGTTTAACAAAGGAAGCTTTGCTAGCGGTTTTATTTTCGTCGCCGCGGGCCATCGTGTTTGGGTGATGAAGCGATGGGGATGGATGAGTAACCGTCAGGCGTGTGATCTATGGCACGTGTTGTATGTGGGTGAGTACCGCGTGTTCCAGACGGTTGCCGGTGTTCGCTCTACGACTGCCTTTTCGGGTGCACAGGTTTTTAGCTAGCCTGAAATTACATATATGATGTCATATTAATCACTGTATCAGTCGTCATTTTAACAGACCAACTGTTTCAAATATTTTCTACGTTTCTGCAGAGGCGTTTGTTACATTAGCTATAAATTCATAGGTATTATATAACTAGATTTGTTTAAAAATCCAGTAAGAAATTAATTATGTTAAAACTATTGCTTTAAAATTTATAGTAATTAAATTAATCCATGTTTATACAGTCTTGTACGATGAGTTATGAAACATAAAACGATAATAATAGAAACATTAGTTCAATAATGCATGTCCATATAAATTATTATCCTTAGTACACAAATTTGCATAAAATATAATAATAATAATCCTGTATAAAACAGGATGGACCGCATGATGCAACAATAACAGTTTCTATCATCAGCTAACCTCATTTCAATATTGTTTTCCAAGGGTCTTGGTTATTTACATAACCAAGTAATTTATTGTAATAGTTTTGTTTGGATTGTAAAAGAAACCGTTTTTTTTTCTACTAAACATGATACTTCTGTTAAGATTAAAAACTAGTTTTTGAATTGATAAAAAAGTAATATTTCAATACCACAATAAAAACATACACAGAATCATGTTTGTTGTTTGTAAATCAGTCGTAAAGAAAGCTTGTATCATAACTTCCATGCTATTTTTAGATGTTTTTGTTTTTTAGTCAGTGGGTGCTCCTTTCACCAACATTTCCCAACATTTCCTAAGGTTCAATGACATTCAAAGTCTTGGTCCATTCGAACATCGTGTGACTGAGTACAAACACGCGACCAAGGCGTGATCGAGTCTCCTTCTAGCTTGCGGCGTAAAAATTAACCGGTTATTCTAATATTTTTAATAGATCTTGGTCGCAACTTTGCAGCATTTCATTTTACCTCATATTTAATTGAATATGGAATATGTAGCTAATCTGAGTTGACTTTGGTTACATTTATATTACTGGTAGTAAGACCACGTTAGACTGAAGAAAAATTCGGTAGGTTAGCATCGTAGGCTCATACTACGCTTTACAGAAACAGACTAATAATCTCATGAATGTAAAAATTACTGGGTAAGAAGAATTTCAATGTAAACTATAGATATCATTTTCATTAAGCATAATTTTAAGGTCAAACATACCTATATGTGCACAGGTTTTATGTATCACATATAATGAGATTAGATGGATTATCAAATTCATGGATTGATTATCACATAGAAAAAGCTTTACCCCTGCGGCTGCGGCGTAGTCATAGGAAATTTCTTTGGGAATGATATATTTCACCACGCTTATAAGTAGCCTATATCTTTAACCCCCTTTAACCATCTCTAGACAAAAATCAGATCATAAAATTGCTCCGTTGCGACGTGAAAGAAAGACATACAGACAAATAAATATGAATTCAACATTTTTCTTTGCAATATATATTTTTTTTTTATAGATCTTTGAAAATAAAAGTCATATTTTTTACTATCTAATTAGGATGGGATAAGATAAGATCCGATTTAATTTAATTTTCTGTGCTTATCATTTCGTCTGTTATCAGTCTTACAATTAACCCTCTATAACTCGCAGTTTAATGAGAATTGTCGGTAAGAACATAATGCATTCCCTAGTTTTGAGATAAGTTAAAACTGTTAAAGCATTAGAAAAAGTACCCTTTTAATTAATGATTATTCAAGTGTCATCTAAAGTATACAAATTAATTAGGTACCTACTTCTTATTTTAAGTGCATTCGACTCGATGCGAGTCATATCTTGTGGCGTGTTTATTGTATGAAAAAAAATATTATAAAATAGAAATGGAAAAAACTGTGCCATGATTTAAATTGGGACCCATAAATAGAGAGTGGTTGACGAATATATCTACTTACTACTAAACCAGTTATTATAAGCATCGAGTTATGCATTCAGAATTTCTATGTCTACCTATACATAGTTATATTATGTTATATCAGTTACTTTGGAAGATCAAATAAAAATATCAGAATAAGATTTCTTTGAATTAAAACTTAATTAATTAATACATTTTATCTGTGGTAATCCATAGTATAATATTCTCTGTAATTATAATACAGACTATATAACATAAATAGTTTATCATAATAGCAAGTACATAAGCTAGAACAGACTGAAGTTTTGCGACATACAAATTTCCTCATTCATAATTTTACGAGAAAATTTTGACAAAATTAGTAGATATAATTTAAACACTAATCAGCCATCAGGTTCCCTTTTTATCTAGAGCCTGAACAGAGCAACCTCCAGCTTTAAATTACTCATATTTATATCGTTCAATAATTTCATTTTTGTGTGTGATTTATAAGAAATAATTTTTGTTGAGTTCATGCTGAATGAAAATTCAAGGCTCTTGCTGACATGCCCTACAGTGCACCTAGGTACATATTATAATTGCATACATAAGAAGGTAATGCAAAATTACTAATTGGCTACCTAAAGATTTGATTTGTCCTTTGCCCGAAGGTTGCCTGGCAGAGATGGCTTTGAGCTATAAGGCCGCCATTTGTACATTTTGAATAGTTTTGTTGTACTTTTATTTTATAAGACTTTTGTACAATAAAGAGTAAATAAATAAATATATACAAATACAGTCTTTGTCTATATATTTCATAATATTATAAAGTATACACTGTAAGTAACAATAAAGGGTTTTTACATTAACATATTGATGATTATGGACAGTTGTTATTTTTAACCCATGTTTAAAAAAACCCGGGGAGGTTTTGAATTCTTAGCGTTTATCTTTTTCTATTTTCAGATACTGTTGAAGCAAGCCAAGTTGGTATTATATTTATATATATTGCTTTGTTCCTCCATAGCAATAAATATACATATACCTTTGAAACTTTTGAAATAAGATTTACAAGCTTTAAAGCCTTATTATTGTTATTATATGATATATAGCCTTATATAGCGGCCAAAAACGTACTTGTGTGATATTTAAGTTTGTTATAGCTGTGGTTATAGCAATAACGACATAGTATCTATTTTCTTGATAAATAAAATATTAAAATTGCTATAGTCGAGCCAATTTAATAGGCAACATTTGACGTCTATCAATTTTATCTTCGAAGAGAGGTAAACTGCTTAAAAACATCGATGTGAATTAATTAATTAAAGTGAATTATAATAATCTATACGGACTTTAACTTTAACTTGAAACATGTCAATTTTAAAATTCATCAGGCGAATCCCTGTCCCAGTAATATACTTTCTTTCGTAAATTTAAGGAGCAAAATAAGACAAGTCTAATATACACACAACACATTTATTAATTTATGGTGATTTTTATTCACAAGTAATCAATGCATTTGATTCTTGATGTCAAATTTAGATTTTTAGAGTAACGTCTCTGGTATTTAAAAAGAAAAAAGATTTATTGACACAAAATTATAGCGACGTCAGTTCTTTAAATCATAAATTGTTTATTATGTTTAGACTTTAGAATGGTTTATCAGTTAAATCAAATCTTAAAATTACTTGTATCGGTCATTATTATTATTATAAATATGTAATCGTAATTGAAAAAAGTTAAGAAAATGTGCAGTTATAACAAAACGAAATATTATATTATGTCGTCGTTACTAGGTTACGTTGTTGAATTTTATTGAACTGTCAAATGTTGCCTATTAAAATGACTCTTCTATAGTAGTAGTAGGTAGTTTTATATCCAGTCAAATATAATACATATGTTCAATAGCTGCACCAAAAACCAAAACATAATTAACCCAATTTTATTCACTTACTGCATATTAACAACAAAATCCATCATCACTTAATTAATAAATCAATTGCTGACCTGGGAAGGAATTTATCGGTGATCGCAAATCTTCTCTTCGATCTTTTCATTAGCACCCAAGTTATTTAAAAAAAATTAAAAAATACTCTCCAATTGAAGAATTTTGCCGTTTAATACGGGGACCGAATTGAAACTGAACGCAAGTATGGACAGTAGAGAGCTATATGTAAACCAGATTGACACCGGTTCTGACGTCACAATGTACCTGGTTTAACTTGTAGCGGAGCGTCATCATAATGTATTCTATGTTATTGGATTTTTCCAGTTGAATTTTTTATATATTATCCTTATTTTATTGTTAAATCATAGCTTAATAGTCTAGTTCATCTGTTCATAGGCTTCAAATTTAAAATGTTCTGTCTAAATAGCCAATAATTCATCGTTCAATCATTTTGTAAACCCTACGTAAAGTATCCCAGCAATTCTTTCAACGTTTCTTAATGTTATACACACGTTATACACATATTTTATGATTAGTTTTAACAATTTTATAAAATGATTCACTATTTAGTTATTAATAAAAATAAAAATAAATTGTATTAATATCATAAACTGTACATATTATTTCAATGAAATAATTGACAATATTTAACGCAGCATCCCAGATGTGCGGACGTGATAAGTCACACGGCAACATTGTTTCTATACATGATTCAAAATTTAAATGAAAACAAATACTGAACTTTGAACTGTATTGAGGGAAATCAATCAATATAGTTAATACATTAATTAAGGATATTTAGTTAAAATTAGAAATTAGTAAAAATTAGACTAAAACCTAAAGCAAACAAAGTTAGCTTTTTACCAAGTTTAGACCTACGATCGTACTTACTTGAAAATATTTTTAGGAGCTTTGTAAAGTTCAGTGTAAAGTTTCTTAATAAAAATGCAAATTTTATTTTTCATTCTTTTAATGTCTTTAATAACAATAGGTACAAATTAATACAGTTTACCATATTTTGAGTATGAAATCATAATATACGTATGTTAAAAGGCCTATATCATAACATGTTTACATTTGGTATATATAATATATATTCATTCAACATATGGCTTTATGACCACTCGTTCGTTTTTCTTCTTACGTCTGTTGTAGAACCATTCGGATAGGAGCACGGTTGTAGCAGAGAAAACACCTAAATATTTAAAACACATTAAATAAACATGTTATATTTTGTGTACTTTTCGCAACGTAAAGCAATTAATTACATTACATCATTTAATAGATTGAGTTTCATAAATACAAGATCTTAAAATAAATCAGAAAAGAAATGTAAATTTAGCAATCTTAAAGACGGGATTTCCTTTCAACAAATATTAGATAAAACCTAAAATATAACGTAGGTAAGCTAATCTGTATTCAAAAGAAATTCGTGGAGACATTTCATTTATAAAGTGGTCCGGGCACTAGGCAAACAGATTTTAGAACGTGAAAAACACGAGTTTTGGACGTGGTAGAGTGACCGCATTGACTGCGACTTATAGCGACAAAAATAATTCCATCCATTTTTAATTTGATTCCACAGTACATCTATTTTGCATAATGAGGTTATAAAAGGAAATAAACAATCCTTTTAAATATTTTAAAACCTAACTAACTAGTTTACATTGTTTTATTAGGTACTAAATTCCATAAACGTATTTGACTATCGGTTATTCGAGGGATGAAACGAATAAAGTGCGCTGTCCAGTGTCCATACTCAATAGCATGAGCAGAACTTATAATTTCACATATTCTTATATATAATGAACGTTATAATAATATTTTCATATTGCAATAAATAATATAGTTATTGCAATATGAAAATATTAGTTGCCAGGTCGCGTGGTTTCAGTTTTTGAAAGCATCGAAAATTCATGTTCCAAATGAGAAAATGAATCAGATATAGGTAGATAATTGATCACTCACATGTACAGTTAGGGCCGCTTTCACCATGTAGGTAATGTCCAATTTTCATACATGTAGGAAATATTTGTTATTTCAACTGACAGTTAAGCTAAACAGAACATATCCAGAAGCTGTAAAATCAGCTATAAATCTTTAAACAAATGTACATTTACCAAGAAATAGAACAAAGAACGATCCCTGCATATCACTAAGGTTGACAGTGTGGTTATTGACTTCCCGAGTCGCGCCGGAGGTCTGCCAACACCGGTCGCGCTTTGGCAGATAAGCACTTAACCATTTATTGATGAGCCCCGCTTTTTGCATGCGATTAATTCTGCAAGCAAGACCTTGAGGTTTGTATTCGGAAGAAGACAATTTTCATGTCGCTTCCGATTAAACAAATTTTATACAAACCGATAAAATGATTCGTTTATACCTACAAAGCTTATTTAAGAAAATTACATACTCTTTGTTTATTACTGGTAAATACGGACTGTCTGCTGGAACTATCATTGCTACTCGTTCTTCCATAAACTCCTCAGAACCTAAAATGTATACCTAGTAGTTTTAGTTCTGACACTCTTGACGCTATCAAAATATGTTCTGAACATTTATGGACACTACACACAAATACTCGGTACTAATAAGTAACAAAGTCATGAAATATTATTAACAAACTTACTAAGCACAAAATCACAAGAGTCGGTAGCTAATGTGTCAGCTCGCATCAAATAATTTAATCTCAGCCTCCAATCTATCATAACGTGACGTTCCTTACGCACACGGTTTAGAGAAGATCCTGAAACAAAAGGCAGAACTGACCTTTATTCTATACCTTATATAGATAGAGATAATTTCATTTTATCAAGGTATTATTTACTTAGCATTTAATTAATATCTACTTAGTCATGTATGCTCTTGTATGAATAGCTGGTTGGTCTGCATCCTTTACAAAAGTACAGAAATCATTAAAAAAAAATACTACTGGATGGATGTATCTTTAAATTATTGTTATAGGCTAAATTGTATACAGCTATAATTTTATTACAGCTAACGAACCAGAGTCATCCTCAAGAGAACGATTTCAGTAACCTATATATAGGACTTCAGAGTATATTTAAAAACGAAGAAACGGTTTATTCGATACATAGTCATGCGGGAATTGGAAAAGGTTCATTTATTTTGTTTAAATTAATTCCCCATAAGTTAAATTATCCGTTCGAGTAAATGTGAACTGCAAAATTGCCCAGTAAGCTTCAAACAAAACGCAAATTTTCAAACTTCATCATAACAAGTGCTGATATAACAACTGTTTTCTGCTTTATTTAAGAAACAATTGAAATGAAATAGACTGTAAGGTTTAGATTTGATTCCAAATGATAACTGGCTGATTTTAAAATAAATGAAATTGCCTGCCAAAAGGAGGATGAATTAATTCGTGACGATTTGATAAGATGTCGTAACTAATATGCTAATTGCTAATACATCGAATGAATATTATATCGTCCATAAACTATCGTAGAGAAACGCGATCGTCATTCGTTCAGTGCCCCTGAAGATTACCAATCAGCCTCATATATGTAGTTATTTTTAAATTTTATTACTGAAAAAAAAATTCTTCTACAAACATGATACTTATTGTTCAATTTGTCGATAAACCTTAACTATATTTTTAAGCGTGTACAAAAATTCGCAATTTTGCAAGCCAAACTTCTGGTGGTTGCGAACGAATTCTACCAACACCATTGAAGTGGCTGAATGGAACACAGTGAGGTTTTGGTCGATAAGAATCCGATAAGAATCCTTCCCCGGTTGCCTTAGGTATCTATGCAAGATATCCCCACTAAAAGAAAAGGCCAAACTTCTGGTTATTCCAAGCAGAGTAGCTCTACGAAGCACTACTCCTATCAATAACAAATCATTGTCAGTATTATTGAAACAATTCCATATCCCGAAATTGGAAGATATCTGAAAATAAAATAAATAATAAACGAAGATATGACGTCACCAGTCATGAAGTTCGCGTCAGTCCCGCTCGGGGTTGTCATCTCAGCACCCTTCAGCAGAGATACGTACTTGGGCTCGTCGGAGTTCTGGAAAACGCGAAACTATAATATTCAGTTAAAAATCTACAATTTTAATTTCGTGATGTAAGATTGCTAAATCGTTTACTATAATTGAATGTAGAACAGCAACAAGAGAAACTAGGGATATAATTGCTACCTATAGAGATTAAAAACATATAAATATATAAATATTTGTTAATAAAGTTATAACTGTGGAATTAACACATATTAGAATGTATAGAAATAACAAAGTTGTGTCTTACTTTTAATTGCATTTCCAAATAAGAGCCTTTATTAATTGACCACGTATACAAGTTACTTTGAGTAAGTTCGCTTATCGTCGTGATTGGAATTTCCAATTTAGGAAAAGTTAGGAAAGCAACGAGATTGCCTGAGTATGTTGTGACCACTACTAAAACAACAATCCACCACGTTCCTACGACTAGCCTTCCACTATCGGCCCTTGGGAGATACATCCCTCCTGAAACATTAAAAACTTTGGTAATAAGAATATGCTTGCAATGTATGTTTAATATTATAACACTAAACCGCAACAGAAACCAATTTATTACAAAGTTCCGGTGGCTTCTTTCCCAATCAGTGTGTGTTCAAATAATGTACCTATGACAAAACGTGCTTTAAAAATTTTAAATATTGTGTTCAAAATCGCCCTCTAGGTTAAATATTTTTACTATTTCTCAACATTTTCTCAAAAAGTGTTATCTGGTGTTATATTCAACTTCTAGGCACATCCATGTACATTGTAAGTACCTACCCAAGATAAGTTAGGAAAAGTGTTTCAAACAACCGCAAATTTTATCACCGCAAGTTAAATATACTGTAAACTTTTCATTACCCCACATTATTTTGTTCGTTGCACAATTCTACAAACAAACTCACTAAATTAGTCGTGAAACACTAACCTTGTTGCAATAAAGCTCCATAAACATACCAAAGGCAATTATGTATAGTTGCTAAGCCTCCTTCACGAGTTATTTCCATTGCATCGTAATATGGACTAAGTCTATGTATTATGAACAAAGTCGGTCCCATTAATATAACAGCAAATCCTAAACAGAGCCATGTCTGAAAGCAATTACAACTCTGAGCGCCTAGTACATGCTATGAATTACGATTTGTTATGAAAGTAAAGAAAAAATATTGTTAGAAATAAAGGGTTTAATGTTATTTTGTACATAATTTAAGCACCTGCAGATAATATACTTAATACTATGCCAATTATATAGTTTTAAAATATTTTAGCAAGAATTTTTTTAATAATTATATCGCAGCGCTTATAAACCGATTCAGTATTATGGTCTTAGGAATAAAGAGATGGTACCTACATTGGTTTTAACTTGACCGTTAAATGTGCGAAATGTAAACTAAAGTGTTTTGGCACAAATTCAAAGCCAACTAACTACATTTAACTATCAAAGCTAACGAGTTCATTTTACAATATTACAATTCAAGTACCACAAAGTAGATTCCAGTCTAATATAAATATATAATCTTAATCTGGTTATACGATAGATGCTTGTAGTAGTTTAAAGGTCATATTCATATGTATGTGCAAAAATAAATATGCAGCTACGCATATTGTAGCTGCATATTTATTTTTGCTTATATGACTATAAGTGTTATTTAAATTTATAACTTTTTCATGATCTGCCCTAGCAGGTTTCCCTATAAAGATCCATCTGTATGTACAGCAACTCTATATTTTAGATTAATTACACAATAAATTAGCACCCTTTTCTTTTGAAATCATGCCCTGACGTCTTTCTTTTATCTGTGACTCTACGTTCATTTAAATTCATATACAAAATTATGATTACATAGATAACAGAAGTCAGAAGACTTACATCAGTTGTAAATGGCAGAAGGAACAATAAAGCTCTGCTGAGCTCCCGAGGTCGCGCTATTATGAAAGCGTACGGCTGTATGCTCACGGGAATCGTGTAATTTATACCTGTTATATGAAAATGACTTGAATGGAATTAAAAGGAATAGAATTTAAAGAAGTTAAATTAAATTATCGCTATCTAAAGTATGTAGGCATGAGGATAATTTGAAAGCAGTGATAACTCGATTAATATGTAGGGAGCTTTTGTAAAATTATCGTTGATAAGCATTAGATTAACTACTTATCGTCTTTTATTGGTTACTCTTACTGTAAATATAAAAATTACATGTTTTATACATAACAATATATGATTATATAAAAGATAGAAAGATAATGATTATTGCATAATTCCAAATAACACATCTTTCTTCATTGGTGGTTTTCAGGAAAACAAACATAGGCACCAACTTTATGCAGCATTCAAATATGTATTACAAAATATATCTCCATTTCAATATGTATGAGTTACAGGTAATGCATCGTTATATGTTACGGCCATTTATTCAACTTCCATTACCGCGTTTAATTTAAATGTGAAATATTTTTCGCCGAGCGGTAATATGTTTTCGGAGTTGTAATGTCGCTAATAAAACAGATAGTTTGTTATAATTTACAAATTAAACCTGCTATAAACGAAATAACTTTTCTGTTCTCAATTCGAGTATAACTTTTAATACCTTACTTTTAAAATAACATTTTTTCTGTTCCTGAATTGTACTTAAATACGCAAGATTTATGCAATAAGTTGGTAAGTACCATATTATGTGGAATTAATCTAAACAGTATCTCATCACTAAGGGCCGATTTTTCAATGCTTGGATAAAACTTATTCGTCGAATAATGTATAAAACTACCATTTTAAAAACGTATTCTAATTGCCCGTATTTGACAGTTTACGTGATATTTTAATATTATCGTGTAATACTTTATTGGACGGATAAGTTTTATCCAAGCATTGAAAAATCGGCCCTTAGTATAATATTCAATTAAAATAAAATCAGGTATCTATCAAGCTTCTATCAAGGTACTATTTATGAATTCTTGCAACTTTAAATCACGTAGCTAATACGTGATAGGTATTCTCCGACCGCTCCTACGAGACAAACATCTTGTGTTCATGAATACATTATATTATGTAAACAAATGCGTGACCGATGTGAGAAAAAAGTATATAAGGCTCTATTATGTATCAAAAATCAGTGCAGTTTGCTAGAGAAGTTAAATATGTGTGAAATTTTCTATTGTTGTACTACTTAATAAAATAATAATAGTTTAAAAAAAAACTAAAAAACACGCTTTTAATAGAAAACCGAACTAAAAAATAGAAAATTTTTATCAAATTAGTGTATTGTCATCGGTCCTTAATAAATCTACAAAGTTTGAACGAAATCTGGCCGTTTAAAGTGGGTCAAAATCGCGCCCAAAGAAGTCGGTTACAAACATACAAACATACAGGTGAAGCTAATATAAAGCGTGTAAAAACCGCTCAAGGCGAGATACTTAACCCCCAAAATTGATAATTAGCCTATATTCGTATGACACCTATTAAATTTAAATATGTTATTTCTAACCTCGGGGTGGATCTGATAGAATAGTAATAGCGGCAGCCGCAATGGCTACTTTTCCTCTTGCTACAGCTGATAGAGTCAACTTCGCACTCGTGCTGTGCATCATCTGAAAATAATATAATACCTAAGACAATTCATTTAATTATCTAAATCTTTAGTTTAATATCTACGTATGTGAATTGTTTATCAAAAGTCGAGTAAGTGCCACCATTTATAACTCAAGAATGGCTGTTTGTAGTTCTGTATATATTTGATTTATGCCTGGTAAGAATTATACTAACTAGATAAAATTTTTCAAAGAAACATTGTGAACAGCTAATATAAGTGAGTATACTTATAATTTATAAGTACTTACGTCAGTAGATGTATCATTTGAAGAATCCTCCTTTATGTGACCCGGAAGAACGATACGGATTCTTTAATAAAAATGAATTTTGTTATTGGAATAATGATGTGTTTTATTTTATTTGCCCTTTTGACAATTTAATGAAGCTCCCTATTTGAATGTAAATACATACTATATTTGGAATGAAAATAAAACAACGCAGCTTTTATAAGAAGTTCTATTTTTGCCAGAGAAAGCCTGTTCCAATTTAAATTGATTTTCCACCTCACCTATTCGATAAACGATATTGATGACAAGTGCTTTGCCAAAGTTTTCAGGAAAATATATATTTTTTTTTAATTTTTCGTGAATATAAGTACAATATTAATTTTATAGTTTTATATATAAGCTGAGGAGTTTGGTTAATTGGTTAAAGGCGCTTATTCAGGAACTACGGGTCCGATGCGCGCTATAGAAAATATGTTGCTACAAATACGTACGTGAAGTTTTTGCTTTTAGCTAATTGACCAACGATATCAAATAATAGCCCTCCATAGCTGATGATAGCACCAGAAGCATTCGCTTGCAGTATCGTCCATGGAGGATTCTTAAACAAATTATTAGAATCAACAATATCTAGGTACTATAATTACTAGATACTTGCTCAAGAGAAACAGTTTCATAAATATTATCATTCGATTCAAGCGAAGCAAATACAAGCATATTTACAGAACATTAAAATATTTTCTCTGTTATGAGAGAATTGATTATAAGGTAATCATGTTTAATGAACATTAAAACTTACATGATAAGTTAAAATAGGCAGTTCTTTACCCCGAAACCCATGCTGAATGTGTGGGAATAAAACATCTTCAAATTTTATACCATCAATCGGCCGCCAAAAACCGACCTGATAAAAATGAATTAGGTAATTAAATTCTAAACATCGACTGTAGTGGAACTGAAAGAAGGGGCATATTAAAAATATATGATCCCTACTAATATTATAAATGCGAAAGTAACTCTGTCTGTCTGTCTGTTACTCAATCACGCCTAAACTACTGAACCAATTTTCATGAAATTTGGTATGGAGATATTTTGATACCCGAGAAAGGACATAGGCTACTTTTTATCTCGGGAAAATGACTCAATCTCGGAAATCCCACGGGAACGGGAACTATGCGGGTTTTTCTTTGACTACGCGGGCGAAGCCGCGGGCGGAAATCTAGTAAATAATATATGTACATATATTTAAATGCAAAGTCCAAGCTAAGAATCCCATTTTTCAATCATCATCATCATCATTACCCAGGCTTTTACTTACTTGTAATAAATTAACATGCTCTATGAGGATATTAGTGTAGTTATCTTCTTTATTACTTATAATATAATCTGTTTGTCGTCTGTATGTTGCCCCCCATGTGTCTGCGGCCAGAGCATGCCAAGTACTACAGTTTCCACATTTACTAAAAGTCGATATATGTTGCTAAAGAAAAAAATGATAATTTTAAATCCAAATATCATAGACATAATACTACGACAATATTATTCTCTCAGGTGAAAATATATAACAAAATGAATGTAAGTAACATATTTTTCGAACCCCAAAATTTTTTTGATTAAAATATGTTTCGACAAAAGTACGACGTTGGGATGTTGGTAGGTACATTATTTCGATTATTCGATCCCCAGTGGCGACATTGTGGGCTGTGGCCATTCAAATAATTTATTACCTTTGTTTTCATAATTCATACGTTTACATTATCAATATTTAACATCACAAAATGATGAAGTACTGGCTGGCATTTTAAATATCTTTTTGTGTATATTTCACCTTTGCCACTCAATTATCACTCTAATAATAATTAATGTCGGTAGTGCTCTTTTTACTTCTTTTTGTCATTTTTTAATGTGTTATAGAAGTCTGTTATACAATACCTACAGATCATTATCTATCTATTAAAATCTCGTATAGATAAGATAAATAGAGAAGTAAACAGTTTATTCCAATAACATAAAAACGAACAACATACATTAAAACAGAAAACAGTCAGAATCATGAGACCAGCTGCTGCTGATATTCTGCCAAAACCGCTTGAACTCTAACAGTTATTTAAAGCCAGATTAATGTCTCACAGTTTTTGTAAATCTCATGTGAAATGGTTTGGTAAATTTTATGATTTTTTTTTTGTGTATATTTGAAAAGTCGGAGAATGGATCGCAAAATGTTTTTATATCAAATATGGTAAGGGTGTCCTGTCAGAATAGCGTTAACCAACTTGTTATTATAAAAATAACTATAAAAAACCTGCATATGGCGCAATAACATATCTCGTCTCTGTCTTTTAGTGGGTCTGATGGCTTCCCACTCTTCATCAGAAACCTGAGCAGCAACGTCAAACTCTTCTTGTACTGCTTCATCTAACGCTGATATGAAAGCATTCATCAGCTCTTTGCAGTAACATAATATACCATTCTGTAACATAACCTTATTTTCAGACATAGGCCTACTATATTATATTAACGGCCTAATGATCAACTACGTCTACGTCTTTTTGAAATCATAAAACTCTTGTTGTAAAAGAATTAAGTTTATTCGCTGTTGAAATTAAATAACCGGCTTGATTAACTCCTATGTTTTGTGAAAAACCTGTGATACCAATCGAACTTTGTTGATAGATTTGCGATTAAATTACCTACCTGACATTCAGAGCTTACATCTGTCCTGTTGTAAATGTATGCAATATTTTCACCTTCGTATAAATCATTTATCAAGTTTGACAGATTTCCTCTACGTGTACTCGTATCTGATACTATATACAACCACTGGGCAAGCGTGTGCGACATGCCGAGATCGCGAGCTGTTTCAGCCATAGTCGTCATTACATCTGACGTTACAATGGCTATGAAATTTTCACCTAGAACAGAGATAGTTCTGTTCAAAGCTCCGCTAATAGCGTACAACAAATACCCCAATATTAATATAGGTATGTTTGCAAAGAATTAACTGATGCCTTGGTCACAGGTGTGGTGCAGTGATTAGCTAAAGGAAGATCTGGGTTCCACATATTATTATGTATTAAAAAAAAGTACCTATTTGTCTGCACAGAATTGAATTTTGTGAAAACATATAAGGTTCTTTATCTTTAATATAAAAGATATTATTTATAAAAGACGAAGAACCTATACCTTTTTAAATATAAAAAATAATGAACAACTGATATTTTAACTTGAATGATTGAAAGTTGAGTAACGTCAGGATAGAATGCAACGAATAGTTTTGATTCTGATTGCTTTTGTTGGCAACAGAAGTTCACCTTTATTTGTCTGCACTGCAGAGTGCAGACTAGTGGAAACTTAAACCGTAATGCGGAAACTTTGTTAAATTAAAAATGTAGGCTTAGAATACCGCCTCAATGTTTGCACGAAAATAATTTTTAAATGAGTTTTCAGACTAAGTGAAGCACTCGCACTAATACACTTTACAACGTTGCACTATTTTACGAGCGGAAAATTTATGAACATGCATTATTAGTACATAGCTTAAGTTACGTTAGTGCCATTTAAACTAAAGCTAAAATTTTTATATAACATTAGAGTACTACGTACCTATATATTTAACGGGAAGTTTAGAAATAATTCGATACATTTCCTTTCGTCGTAAATATTCGTTGACCTCATGTTTCATTTTAAACACGGTGACAGATACGGATGGCACGTCTTCATCATCAATATGCGAAGTCAAAGATTGGACTACCCGAGACACCATATCACGATCTATAGTATATAAATATATGTATTTATGTTAGAGCAGTATTTATTTACTTGCTAAAAGATTAAACAAGGCTGTACAAATTGAGTACTTATGCTTCTATTGGAAAAGTCTGTAGATTATGCTGAAAGAAAATATAAAATTATACTAAAAAAATAATGATGAATTTGCTCTCTCGATCCTTTGAGTATTATTCTCTTATTGACCTAATTCAAAAATACACGGTATTTCGTAATGAAATGCCTCTTCAATAAATATTTCACTTTTGTAGATATATGAAATGATGAATATTAAATTATTCGATTAATATAATATATCAGTACCTAACATAGTCTGTTAGTGGTACCACAGAATAATAACTAGTAGCTAGCTTGTGGTACCTATATTTGTCTGCCAACAATATTTTCGTTATTCAAACCCTTATCATTTTCATAATTTTTTAAATAGTTACTAAAATAATAATTGCAAAATGTAAAGATTAGAAATAATGATAATCAATAGGTAATTTGATGAAAAACTTTTTAATAGGTTATTGTCTCTTATTACGATTGTGTGACGATGATATAAAGACGAAATAGAGTTATGGCCAAGACAAAAAATGCTTTACATAGTTGAACAACGCGTATCTGCGTATGTTACAAAGCAAGAAGTTTCAGCAAGAAATGATTGGTAATCGTAACGTACAGGATCGTTTTCCCCCTCACAGAGGAGGAAAAAGTTTTACTTTCAGATATTCAATGATATTTGGAACTATATTATAAACCAGCGACAACATTAGAAACAACAACTGCATTAGAGACAACTATGTTCAATTCGTAAATTAAAGTACTTAACAAAAACTAACTTAGTGTATTATCGTGTAACATGATTACAGATTTCCAATTAAATGCCCTTTCAGTTCTTAGATCCAAGATCATTTGAGGCACTTCTTCCCCAGGTTCTGTATACGTGACTGTAATCGCCATATCTGAAGGCAACCGAGGACAGTCCACTTCTGTAAGTGCGAATAACAGTAACTGTTCCGCTTTTGTCCGCTTAAATAGCGACCAAGTGTCTTCACAGGAAGCTACACTGAACACTGCTAGAAAACCTGTGAAAATTTAGTTAAGTTTTTATTATTTTAGGTAGTATAGGTTTTGAAATATCGGTAATCATCTACCAAATTAATTGCACCATTTCGTATGCTGCTGATTACGTCAAGATAATGGCAAATAGGTAAAACACTTACCTTTTTTCAGATTAATTGCGGTCCAAGAGTAATAATGGACTAAAACACCACCATGTTTCAGCTCAACTCTCGCTAACTCTTTGATGTAATCCTTTAGTTCGTCCAATATTGGCTGATATTTATCTTGTAGGAATTGATGATCCAATACTACAGCTATTAACGACAAAGTGTTAAATTTAATTTTAACTATATAATGCAAAAAGCAAAAAAAATAAAAATTATATGTATATAATTTACCTATAGACGCGTTGGCAGTTATGAGGGAGGGAAAATCGTCCGAAGTAACATGACCAAATAAACATAAAACTATAATCCATACTTGCATCTTATACTTATATTCGATACCACTTGCCTGTAACACCTCACTGAACATAATAAACGCGTCATAATTCGGGAGGCCAGCTGCGTCTTGATTAAGAATTCTATTTAATAATAAAGGTTATGAAAACTGAAACACATCCGAATTAAATTCCAAATGTTCATTTCGGTTCCTTGTTAACGCTTAATGTGTATTCGATCAGAATAATTGGCATCGAGTACTTTTTTCGAGTCGTACACGTTACTGAAGTACAGGATGTATAAAAAATATAGGTCTACGCATTGAGCTATTATTACTACGTAGTAATAGTAATAGTATCTCAATGGGTCTACGTAATTTTATTAACCCAATTCAAATAAAGAAGGAGGTTCTCAATTCGGACAGTCATTTTTTTTTATAAACTTTATCATATAATTTTAAATTTTGAACGCGAAAACCGAAGCGCTTCTTGTGTACAAATAATAATGAATCACAATCATGACCCTTCGTCCTTATTAGAATTTTCCGCGGAATTTGGATTCTTTTGTTACCTTGTTACAAAAAGACAAAAAATAAAACATCGAAATGAATCACCTTTGAACTATTTTCAATATGGGGCGTTTTTTAAGTCCATTTGAAACATAATTTTTTTTATCAAAGTGTACCTAATAAATATGGTACCTAATATTTAATAGCAACAAAAAAAAGAAACACTCCTAAGGTAGGTTTATAAATGAAACATCTTAAAGGTCGAAAGATAGGCACCCATTAAAGATGTAAGACAATTACAGACATAGCGTGTTCCTTGATTGCTTGAAGCTTCGTTAATTTTTGTATCATTTACACGTCATTTTTGATACACAATTACTTTGTCAAAGCTATAACAGTATGATTTCGGATTCCGTACACTATAATATTATAGTAATATTCGTATACTTACTGCTTACATTCAATTTCAGGATTTTTTTATTAGTTAGTATAATCACTAAAACATCCAGCTATTTTTCTGTACCTACCTGTGTAATATTTATCCTGAGATCTTTTTTTTATAGATAGAGTGCATCTCGAGGAAGGTTTTAGCTGTTTATAATATTAATTATTATGTTAACATTAAGACAAATCGGGCGATGCCATGGGCGGAAAACGTAGTATTTGTATTCTCTTAGGGTGGAAAGCTAGTAAAGAATTAAGGGTTTATGTTCTATTTATTAGTAACTCCTAGACTGAATTTTTTGTTAAATTTCTAAATGAACTGTGGAATGAACAGCAACATTTGAAACGATTCATAATCTTCACTCCGGTGCGTATGTACTCGAATGAAGAAATATTAATAGAAATGTGGGTATGTAAGAGCGTTTTAACCACAGACATAGATAGACTACGCAAGTACCGCGATCTGTATGAAAACCAAGCGTGTCATATTTTTTGTACTGACCTTGACGCGTTATGACGTCACGAGCGCTTTTTAGTGATGGTAATTTCATTTTACGCTAAATCGATTAGGACGCCACTCGCGCGGCGATTCTAGTATCGTCCTATCCCATCGAAGTAAATCGAAAGAAATCAGATCAAACTAGATCTATGTCTAAGAGGTAATTAAATAAATGAATCGTAATCGATTACTAAATCGATTCAAGACAGAAAAATGATAATTACCATAGACAGAGGAATGATAAAATAAATTTATAAACCTTTTAATATTCTAACAAGTAAACTAATGTGTTTTAGCTTTTTCTTACATATGCCCATTGAGTTACCGTGTACTACGTACTAGAGAGGCCATCGAAAGAAAGTAATGAAACTGTCAATCAATCAATCTTTATGTCCCGTTGCATCAATCCATTTTTCTTTTATGTTCGGGTTACTTGGAAAACTGAAAAAACAAACATAGTCTAAGCAATAAGGAGTTTTCTTAAAAAACTCCCAAGATGACACTTTAACTAATGGCGTCCATGTCATAATATTTATTTTTAGTACCTTTGTATTAAAATACTTAAAAGTTCTAGGTCAAGTCGTATTAAATGACCAAAAAAAATCTATGCCTTTTTTTCTGAAAAATTGCTCCTTCAAATTATCATTTTTCTGTTTGATTATAAAATTTTTTTTTTTTTTAAACCATTTATTGATAGAAAAATAAACATACATTAAGCATACAGAAGAAACACCACATAAATCGACACGATTTGATCGTGGTGCACATGCATTCTAGACGCCAAACAAATACTAGACAGATAAATATAAATTTTGCTGCATTACATTTGAAAATTACATTAACATTATGAAATTACATTGAAAAATACATTAAGATGGCAAGTAAATTGTACAACAGAAAAAATATGACGTACAATAGGGTACTTGTGGAAAAAATTATTTGCGATCACCTACTGTGCTGGCCGAGTCTTTATAAACGTGATATATAGTATGATTTTAATTGACGGTTAACATTTTTACAGTTTATTATATTTTTAATGTTATTATCTAATTTGTTGATTAAACGTGGAATTATGTATGAGCATCTTCTTTCGCCATAGCGGTTATTGGCTCTGATAGTACATAATTTATTTTGTGTTACTTTTCGTGTGCCAAGGTTGTGAGATGTAACTTTTTCAGTAAATGTTTTATTAAAAAGTTGTTCTTTTAAGAGATGTACTTCTACTTTTTCAAAAATTGGTAACACATTGCAGTGCTTAAAAAGTTTGCTTATATCGTTTTCGTATTTCTTTTTTATTCTAGTTGGGACTATTTGTTTTAAGATGCGAATTTGGAGGTTGAGTATATTTTGTAAATATGTTTTATACGTTCTGCCATAGCTACTAAGGCCGTAGGATATAATCGAATCGACTAAAGTGTTGTATAGTAATAATTTTACCTTGTATGTTAGTCTGTTCCCTATTGCATATATTTTAGCTGCGAATGCGCGGAGTTTGTCACATACGGCTTCAATTTGTTTGCCCCAGTTGAAATTATGATCTATGATTAGTCCCAAATATTTGTAATGATTCACAAGTTCGATCTGACTACAGTTAGAGCACGATAGTGAGCATTGGTTATGCAAGCATGAGTGACAATGGCAGATAAGCTGCGGCAAGTCAACTTGTTTCATATATGGAGACTTGATGTACAATAATTTAGTTTTACTTGCATTGATGACTAATCCCGCATTATGACGCCACTTAGATATATTGTTGAAGTCGTATTGCAGAAATTTAAGGGCTAAATTTGCATTCTCATGGTTTATAAGGATACAGGTATCATCAGCGTACTGAAACATTTTACAATGACTGAGGTGGTCACTCATATTGTTGACATAAGTTAAAAAGTGCAACGGCCCCATCACCGATCCCTGAGCTGTACCCACTTCAACGCTGCTCATTTCGCTGAAACTGTTTTCTATTCTGACGCAAGATTTCCGTCCATGCAAATAGTCTTTACACCACTCAAGGAGATTGCCCCTTATTCCGCAATAGTCGAGTTGGTCAACGAGTTTGCGATGGTCTAGCGTATCAAAAGCACGCGAGAAGTCTATGAAAAGGGCGAGTACGTGCTTTTTATCATTAAGGTAAGTATTAACCTCGTCGGTAAAGTTTGATAGAAGTGCCGTAGTGCTTTTGCCGGATTGAAAACCATATTGATGCGGAGAAAGAATATCATTTTTCCTTAGAAAAGAGTGAATTTGGTTGCTTATTACTTTTTCTGCAATTTTATTAATGCAGGAAAGTAAGGTAATTGGACGATAGTTCTGACAATCATTTTTTTCACCTTTTTTGAAAACCGGTCTTATGCAGCCAGTCTTCAGTGCATCCGGATATCTACCAGTCCGAACTGAGGTATTTATGAGATTGACTATTACGGCAGATATTTTATCACTTATAGACTTAATATCGATTGCCCTTATTTTATCCATGCCTGGAGCCTTGTTATTATGTAAGTTTTTAATGATATTTTGTACATGTTTGTGAGTGGTTGGCTGAAATCGCATACTAACATCCACCGGCCTACTGTATCTCTTAAGAACTAAGTCAATTTTGCAATTTGGCATTATGTTTTTAATTGAATTTTTAAATTCCAATGCGAATTTTTCCGCGATTTCTTTACAGTTTAGTGGAGTGAAAGCACGTACAATTTGTGTGTCGATTGTTCGGGTTTTGTTTCCACAGATACTATTAATAACTTGCCACAACTTTCTAGGATCGCCATCATTTTCCTTTACTTTGTTACTATAGAATTGATTCCGGGCAGTTTCAAGAGCTTTATTAGTCTTGTTACGAGTTTGATTATACAGTAGTCTCAGCTGTGCGTTAGTTTCATCCTGTCTCCATTCCTTAAAAAGCTTGTCTCTTTTTTCACATAATTTTATTAAATTAGTATTTATCCATGGTTCTCGTTGAATGAATTTTCGTGGTATTATTTTATTTAATGTAGATTTTTTATACGCTTTATGAAATTGTTGTGTTATATATTCAAATATGTTATTAGAATTATTCATTGTGTTTGTTGGTGAGAAGTCAATAGCATTTAATTCAATATTTAATTTATTATAATCCAACACTTGTTTAATTTTATTTGTTGGAGCACGCTGTAAGCAGTAATCGATTAGAATCGAGAACTGTTGCATCAAATGAACATCACTAACCACAAAATTGGACAGAAAAATGAGAAGACGCTATTCATTGCTTGTTATCATACGACTCGATCTTTACCGTGCCAAGTAAAAGCCGCAATGTATTCCGAATCATTTCGTATGATTTGGTATTCGTGTTTGTCACGATCGTTTTCCACAGATATTCTTTATTTGATTTTAAAATAAATAGTGCATATTCTGATTAGAAAATTACTTACCGTGGAGTTTCTACAGTTTATAACGGCGTAATTCGGCATTTTACTTTATTCAGCTTCACGTCTTTCCTTGGCGAACTGCAAGCGCGGACTGAGTGTAGGCCAGCGTCAAGTAAGTTTCATAATCTTAGTTTGGACACGGGAAGTACATACACTCGCTTAGTCTATCTTGATACATGTCTGTGGTTTTAAGGTGATTGCAACGATCTGTTCCCAGCCAATATCCCGCTAGATGGCGCTGAATTCTACATTTCTAGTTTATTTGAGTTTTTGCGTAATTGGAATAGTCATCAAACCTAGGAATAGTCATGGCGGTTACTGAATATTATATTTTATTGAAATATGTTATATCATTGCCTTAAAATCCACCCAATTCGGTAAAATTATGCGTTTTAACATCTGTCATTGCATACAGGGTCGTTTACACACACAGACGTATACAAAAATGATAAAGATTTAACTCTAGATGGCGTGAATGTAAAGCGCGTCACACACGGTGACGATACTACCTATAATATTTTATCTAATCTAGTAATATTTTATATTACAGTATCGGTATCCGGTATCAGCGTTCTGACCATCATTTTTCTTTTTTCGCTGTAGAACCGCCATCCTGTTACAAATGACCCACAAAGGAGAATGACCACGGGTGGTATCGGTAAAATTTTAGTTGTGCCACGTATTCGTTATATTGTTAATTCCTATTTGTATTTATAATGATCATATGTATCAATATTAAGTCTTAATTAAACCGGATAAATTGAAATAATAGTAAAAGTAAAAGTTTTTCTTTTGAAACATGTATGACTACGTATGGAATCGGTAAAATACTAGTTGTGTCACGTGTTCGTGATATTGTTAATTCCTATTTGTATTTATAATGATCATATTTATCACTATTAAGTTGTAATTATACCGAATAAATAGAAATAAAAGTAAAAGTTTTGTTTTGACACATACCTATATCTATCTCTCTTGCAAACGTCATATGTCATAGTTTCTATTTGAAATGTCAAATGAATGTGTTCGACGCATTGTTCGATGTTATTTTGAAATAATGTTTAAATTACGATTTACTTTTCACATTTGTCTTGTAAATTAAAATATTACCTATGTAATAAATGTAAAACTTAACGTTCATCGTTAGTTTAAACTCGATTAAGTAGTTTTTTGAAGTGTTGAATAAAACTATTGTTTTATTTTTATTGTCGCGAACTGCGGCTTATTTACATAAAAACTTTAATCATATCTAAAAGTACTAACATCAAGCTTTAAATTGAGCTATATTTCATCTTGACACAATAAGTTTGATTGCGATACCAAGTGCCATAGTCACTTGGGCAATCTCCTGTGGTTTTCATTTTTCTGTATGGGTAGACAAAACTTCAAAACGCCACCTGCTACGGTTTATATTATTATGAACGATTAGCTTTCCGCCCGCATTTTCAAAAAAAAACCCGTATAGTTCCCGTTCCCGTGGGGTTTCCGGGATAAAACCTATTCAATGTGTCCAAGTTACGTTCTATATGTGTGCTAAATTTCATTGTAATCGGTTCAGTAGTATTTGCGTGAAACACACACATACACATCCTCACAAACTTTCGCATTAGTAGGAAGTAGGATTGTTATAAAAATAAAAGTTATATTTGTTGGCGTAAACTATTTTATTGTAATTTTGGGAAATAAATAATGTCAAAATTGATTACCTACAATAAAACGCAGTTTTATTTTATTACCTACATTACACTATTGTTTTTTTTTTTATCAAAACATGTATTTGAAGTAGCAAATATGATATTATGCTGATCCAAGCATTTTCACTCAAAACTAATATCACTAATGATTTGTAAAAGTAAATTATTTCAAAATACATTTCATAACCAACAAGTAAGAATAATTATTCATACAACAACAAATCAAAAACACTATTTACTATGGAAAAAAAACCAGGAAGGTGAAAAACATATTTACGATTTCGATGCACTCGACTTTTAGTAAAATAATAGGTAAAAATATTATTATGGTTTTGATCACAGACATATCTGTGGTTTTGATTTTAGCTACTAGTATCAGAAAGCTGCGTGTTCAATGCACGTCGGGGTCCCACAACAGCTGTGGAGGAAGGAAGGTAGAATACCTCCATCGAATAAGTGAAGTTTCTCGACATACTCGATTTGCCGGCCGGCCTCAATGAAGATTGTCCGAAAGTTGTATATGTGCTCTGTAACGAAAAAATTTCGCTAGCGCGATTCAGAGTGAGGTGTCGTACAATATACCTAATGAAGTTTTTCATCTTTTTATTTTACTGCAAATACAAAATAAAAATTAAACAATGGTAATGTAAATTCTAAACAAACTACTACCAAAATACAATTAGAACAAAAATCATTTGACTTGTTTATTTCACCCAGAGGCCAGAGGCGGCTCGTGACAAAATTGTATAGGTGTTCACTTGAAATAAAACAACGAAAATACAATAGCGTTCGGGATGATTTATTACAAAAAAATGAGCACCACATTTTATAAATGTCTATAACACTAAAAATTACAAAGTACAGGCTATTTCAAAACGAATTCAATGATTAGGTATCAATAATTAGTAAATCACCGAATTTGCATTCGCGAGCGTAGGTATCCATAGTGTTTGTCACTGACGGTCACTGACCTCTATAACTTATAGAGGCACAGTATTACCATCCTACAGTATGGCGACGAATGTACTTGTGCAGAGAAACGGAGGGGAACTGGCGGGGGGTCGGGCGACGCGGGCCGCTTAATGCAATCACGCTGAGTTTGCATTAACTATCGCGAAAGGACGACGCAGTCGTATTTTTTGTGTAATAATTTTATTATACATAGGTACTTACATATTCTATTATGACGCGCAAAAACTGTTCCGTTTACGGATGTAAATCTACATTGAAATCCCAGAAGGAAACAATATTTCAGAAAGATTGTATTAATTGTATCTGTTGAATTAAAATCAAAGCTATGTATATGTTGTCCTCATTATTTTCTAATCAGATTGTACATCCCAATGCGAATGCATTACTTAGTTAAATGGTATAATATACAATTAAGAACATCCAAAAATAAAGTGTCCACGTAAATAATATTTAGCAGTGCAATATCTGTAATTATATATTTATGAACAAATAATTACATCAGATTTTCTAATAAAATAAAACGCTTGATCGACAGACAAGAACAAGAACTATATTTTTAAAAACCGAACATATCAAAACCTAACACACATCTTGCTACATGTCGCTACTAAATAGTTCGTATATGAGTGATATTGTCGATATAAAATAACACCCCTACTTATCACAATATTCACTAAACAATCATATACAAAATTATTCTATACAAACTATGCCAAGAAGCAACATAAATTTATAATGTTTTGCTGAACATAAACTTTTAGTAAGAATATCAGCTGGCATATCAGCTGTTGGCAAATACAGCACCTTAACAATTTTATCTCTTACTAGATCACGACAAAAATGATATTTAATATCGATATGCTTTGTACGTTTATGAAATGCTGGATTTGCACACAGCTTCTGCGCACCTTGGTTATCATTAAATATGCAAATAGTGTACATCTTATTGGTTATTTCATATTGTAATTCCTTAAGATATAATGCTTCTCTACATGCTTCAGATAGACCAATATACTCTGATTCAGTGCTAGAGAGGGCTACACATTTCTGTTTTCTACACTCCCATGATATTACACCATCAGATAACAAAAAACACATTCCAGTATATGATCTCCTATCTTCAGAGTTAGAAGCCCAATCAGCATCTACAAAGCCTGTTATTTCTGAATTACCTTCTTTACAATATTTTATTCCATAACATTTAGTTCGTTTTAAATACCTTAATACTCTTTTTGCATATTCCCAATGCTCTTTTGTGTGACAATTATTAAACTGACTTAAAAAACTTATAGAGTAACTAATATCTGGCCTAGTTAAGACTGACAAGTACATCAAACTACCAATTAGTTGTTGATAGGGCACATGACTATTTGCCCCTACTGGACCTTTATTTACATTTAATTTGACCTCCATCGGAGTATCAACAGTCTTACAATCACTTAAATTAAATCTGCTTAAAAGTTGATCAATATAAGCTTCCTGACTCAAAGTTACATATCCTTTATCTTTATTGAAGGTTACATTCATTCCAAGACATAATTTAGCTTCACCTAAGTCCTTAATGCTGAAATTATTAGATAAAATCTGTTTCAAGTTATTAGTTTCAATTATATCATTGGAAAATATAAAGAAATCGTCGACATAGACTGTCACAATGGTCTTACAATTATTAATATTCTTTGTATACATACATGGTTCTATTTTTGACCTTTTGTAACCATTACTGATCAAACAATTATCAACCTTTTTATTCCAAGCTCTAGAGGCTTGCTTAAGTCCATAAATGGCCTTTTTAAGTTTCAATACTTTATGATCTGAACTACTACTATTATAACAATCTGGCATTTTCATGTAAATGGTTTCCTCTAAATCACCATTCAAGAAAGCAGTCTTGACATCTAAATGGTGAACATCCATACCTAACTTTACAGACAATGCAAATAATAGTCGAAGGGTTGTATGTCTCACTACAGGCGAAAATGTTTCTGTGTAATCTACACCATATTTTTGGGTGAAGCCCTTTGCGACCAAACGAGCACGATAACGCACATTGTTTTCACTATCGTACTTTTTTCGTAACACCCACTTGCACTGCACTATAGTACCATCTTTTGGTACATCTACGAGTTCCCATGCACTATGATTCTCGAATGACTGTAGCTCATCCTGTACTGCCGCTAACCAATGTTCTTTCTCTGGACCTTCCAAAGCTTCCTGCAAGGATATCTCATCCATGAACATGTTGTCATCTTTTATACAAGCACTTGCAAATCCATATCTGTCTGGCTGCTGCCTACGCCGGGGATCAGATATTATGTTGACATTGTTCAATATAATGGAGTTTTCACTGTCTGTTGTTCCAGTCTCAGAGCTATCTAATGTGTCTTCTTCACAAGGTACATATAGTTCACTGCTGTCATCTGTGTTCGAACTCTCTGATTGTTCAAGTGAATCTTCCTGAGGTGTCAAGTCTTTTTCCTCCACTGGAACCATATTCACTTCATCTGAACAATTTTCCTGTACCTTCAGATCACTCTCTGTCTCCATCTTCTCCAACACTATAACATCTCGACTGGTAGTAATGGAATTAGTCTTCGGGTTGTAAATTCTGTACCCTTTGACCTCATTGGAATAGCCGACAAGGATACATTTATCAGACTTTCTGTCCCACTTTAATCTCTTTTGTTTCGGCACATGTACCATGACTGTACTACCGAAAACACGAAGATGACTTACATCAGGCTTTCTGCCTGTCCATATCTCGAAAGGAGTTTTATAATTTAATGATGCGGTCACAGTCCTGTTCTGTAAGTACACTACTGTGTGTGCCGCCTCTGCCCAAAACCTTTTCTCAAGACCTGCATCAAACAGTAGACACTTGGCTTTCTCAACGACAGTCCGATTATATCGTTCCGAGAGGCCATTCTGCTCGGGAGTGTATGGGTTCGTTTTGTGATGTACGATCCCATGCGACTTCAAAAAATTGTCAAACTTACTGTTGCAGAATTCTGTCCCGTTGTCACTTCTCAAGATCTTTATGCTGCAATTAAGTTGATTCTCAACCTCTGCTTTATACTGTTGAAAACATGTTAATGCCTCATCTTTACTTTTCAAAAAATAAATGTATGTCATACGACTAAAATCGTCTATGAACAGCATAAAGTATCTAGAACCACCTAGAGATAGGTTTTCCATTGGTCCGCAGAGATCAGTATGCACAATATGTAGCAACTCAGTACTTCTGTTACCTTCTTTGGGAAAAGGTAAGCGGCTCTGCTTCCCCTCACAGCATGCAACACATGATGACTTTGATATATCAGTCTTACTATCAAGTGTCAATCCCTGTACAGCATCTTGCATCTTGTTCAAATACTGGCTGTTGACATGACCTAGACGTCGATGCCAAACTTCACTGGACACCATCACTGCAACCGATGAACAACACTCAGGCATGTTTAGTTTATACACACCATTCAACAGACTCGCTGTAGCCACTAATACTCCTGCTTGGTTGAAAATCTGACATCCATTATTGTTGAATGAAACTTTGTTTCCTTTTGATATAAGTTGACTAACAGACAACAGATTTGTAGTCAACTTCGGCACGCATAATACATCTTCCACTGTAATATCGTATTCACAGGCATGCGTCTTTGTCGTAATCTGCACATCTCCAGTACATACTACTGGTATTTTATCTTTATTTGCCACGACAATTTCTTTGATCATAACATCTCGCGACACATTTGACAACCATTCTTCGTTCGCGGTAAGATGAACACTCGCCCCGGAGTCAATATACCAGTCACTTTTACAAAATTCACCATTCAGGAACACGGCGCTAAACGCGTTACTTCTTGTGCGTTCATTTTTATTTGTATTCGACGCATTTTTGTCCGAAAATGTACACTGATTGCGATAATGTCCTGTTTGTTTACATTTGTAGCATCTAATGACTTTTGGTTTTGACTTTGACAAGTTTGACGTCTGTTCAGTGTTACCAACATTCCGTTTCATCTTATAACTCGCAAATGCTCCACTGGAATTGGAAGCGCTACTGTCTTTGCCATTTCCACTTTCTTCCATGTCCAATAATTTTGTTTTAATGGCGTCTGATGTCAATGGTATGCCGCAATGCTCAATCGCCATTATCATAGGGGAATATTTTTCTGTTAATCCCGCTAACAAAAGCGATGCGACCCACTCATCATTGATATTGAAGCCCGTACCGCTTAATTTTTGGCTTGTTTCAATGATTTGTGTCACGTACGAAGTCATTGAAGCACTATTTTCGAGTCATATTGAAATCAAACTCCTCAGCAAACTGATTCTTCTCGTGAATCCTGAGTCATCAAATAGGTTCTTCAATTTCTTCCACAGCTCATGTGTCGTTTGTACACTTTTTATATGCACATAAAGCGATGAATCTATTGTCATGATCAGCTTAGCTCTGGTTTTCGCGTCACCTGCTGCTCCTATTTCTGCTGGTACAGTCTCCGACTTGATGCAATCAGACAATCCCTCCAGCACCAGAAAATTCTCAGCCGCAAAAGCCCATTCGCTGTAGTTTTCACGTCCTTTCAATTTAGGCACACTAACAAGATAATTCGTCGTCATTTTCAACTAAAAAATCTGGGCTCATAACCTCTAATAAAATAAAACGCTTGATCGACAGACAAGAACAAGAACTATATTTTTAAAAACCGAACATATCAAAACCTAACACACATCTTGCTACATGTCGCTACTAAATAGTTCGTATAGTACGACATAAAAGAGATGAAATTAATTATTTTGGAACTAATTCGTTTTTCATTACCTGGCAACCCTGAATTGCCAATGTAGCTGTCAAGTTGAATAAAAATTTGTTGTTTTTTTCGTGAAGTGGAGAATTATTGAGATAAAATTGTTATTTAGAACAAGAAATTTAAATAAAAAAGGAGACATCATGAAAAAGGTTAAACGTAGCGGTGTCCGTGATGTCGTGTATAAAGTTTTTATTCGGTGTTTGTCCGAATTTCAAGCTGGAAAGTTATTGACTGATTTGGAAAACGTTTACAAACGTACAGCAGAATATACCGGTGAGATTCCATTTATTTTTGTTCAGTACTACGTAAAATAGAATATTCCATTAGTGACGAGTGTTTAATGTATGTATGTATGGCGATTATTACGTTTTCGCAATTTAATTTGAGGTTATTTGTATGTAAACAAAAACTTGTTTTTATAGTGCGACCAGCACAATTTGAGTCAAGAAGTTATATCCAATCCAACCAGCCTCAAATAAAGTACCTAGTTTAGATTTTACTACATAGTATAGTGATAATTGTTTTCATACAGCTATTTATTAATCAATCAAACCATAAGAAAAAAAATCATATTTTAGATTTAGCTTACTAACTACTTACTAGTGTAGCGCAGGGACGCTGGCCTCCTACATTAAAAAAAAATTAATAAAATAAAGGAAGTTTTAGTTTTAAGCTACTATAAAAATATGTTAAATGTACTATTTGATTTTATTCATCTTAATTCGTTTGTTATAGGGGTTTCTGAAAGCACAGTACGCAGGATAGTAGAGGAAGGGAGTAGAAATGAAGGCAAATTTTCAACGCCAGCCAAACATAGGAGAGGTACTTCGAAACAGAGTGATGATCAGTCCTTTGAAGGAGTAGAATATTTAGATTTTGATGAATTATATTAATGTACAAAATTTATCTACAAAAAGAAATAAAAATATGTAGTTTTCAAATCGCCTTGTTTTTTTTCTACCCGACGGACCCAGAATGTGTTTGAGCTGCATGTATGCTTGTTTGTTTGTATGTTTGATTCTATGTGCGCCTCTGCAGTCTAAACACTTGACCGATTTTTATAAAATAACTAATTCCAAATACATTTAAGTAAAATTTGACCTAGGTAGGTCAATTAAAATACTAATGTATTTTTGTCTTAAATTTACACTATTGCTACAATGAAACAATTATAACGGTTTAAATCGCGGTATTTATTTTAGATTATATTATATAGATTTTTAGATTTTTATTCTATAGTATCAAGATCGCTTGCGTCGCAGTATCAGTGTTGCTATATGAGCGACGGTGGCGCCCTCATTTATTTTCATCTCTTTTGTGTCGCACTGTATATGAGTGATATTGTCGATATAAAATAACAGATTTAATAATCGCAATTATTTTGAATGTACATATGAATAAATGATTTCATCATAATATTAATAATCAAAATTGTTTTATTTCCCATTTGTTGCAACCCTAGCGTATTTTCGTGTGGCAGCGTAAGTACCTACGCTGGCGGCGGCATCGCCCGACATCAAAGGCGATTCCTTACTGTAGGAAATAATATTGTAATACTGTGATAGAGGTCAGTGGTGTTTGTTGTGTAAACATGTATGTATTTGAGTAGTTAGTAGCATATTATATTCTGAATTTCTGATCCATGCCTATTCACTCAAAACTAATAACACTAATGATTTGTAACAGTAAATTATTTCAATAGGTAGGTATTTGAACATTTCCCAACAAGACGTAAGAATAATTATTCGTAGGTATACAAGATACAATAACAAATCTAATACACTATTTATTATTTTATTATTTACTAGCGGTCCGCCCCGGCTTCGCCCGTGGTACATGTTTACGTTTTCTCTCCATAAGAAGTAATAGCTAGAGAGCTAGCGCAAAGCTACCTGTATGTATTTGACCAGACCTGGATTTTTGTGTGTTGATTCCCCTATACCTACTATACATGAGATGAGGAGTCACTAAGCCCAGAGTGGTGGACGGGGCGCGCGCTTAGGTAAGACAGGTGGAAATTTTTGGCGAACTTTGAAACCATTTGACCACGTCTGCCATTTTGATATTTGAAAATAGATTATTATTACTATCGGAAAATAACAATGGCAGACCCATGGACGTATAAAAAAAGACGGACACCGTATTACGAACAAACAACGTGAAGCCACCATAGTAAGCTAGCGATCGTGTAAAGACAATAAACACGCACACACTCTCACCATAGTAAGCTAGTCGGCCGCCATTACGTCGTGAACTACCGACTGATTAACTGCGTCACTGTTTCACAAAAAATATTTAAAATGACGTCTTGCGTGGTTAAATGGTGTCGCAACAGTACAATTTTAAATAACAAAACACAAGGGATTACATTCCACAGGGAAGCAAGTTATTTCTTTTATGTTTTAATTACAAAATTATTACGACAAAATTTATAGAAAAAAATACAGCCGCCATTGTCATCAGGACAGCTGTTGCCATGGCAACATGGCACACACACATGGATGTTTCGCCGCCATTACTAGGCTTCACTCAATGTTTAGGCGATATACCGTCCGTCTTTTTTTATACGTCCATGGGCAGACCATTATCACGCGGATAACATTCTGGCAGACACTTATGAAAGTGCTGAAAAAAATACAATTTTGAAAGTATTTGACCAGATCTGCCATTCATATATTTTATTTATTAGGGTCTTAAAAACTTATTTTCGAAACGGCAGACATTTTCATTGCGTACAGACTTCAGCAGACAACAAAACTTTACAGACTTCAGCAGTCAACAAGACTTAGCTTCTACATGGTCAGATGTATATATGTATTACGTTCCCTGACCTTACATCAATGATTTACTTTATTAATGTTTTTATGGTCATTTACATTTAATTTTGATAACTATGGAATAAAATTTATAAATTTGATGATACAAAACTAAATATACATTTGTAAAGAATCTCAAATATAAAGTTGTGTTGCAAAGAACAAATCATCATTTAAATATTTAGTTTATTTCTTTATTTAAGAAACAATTAACAATTACAAAACAACATAAAAAAACACGCATGCATTTATTGAAATGTTCATTCATCATCACTATCGTATGGCGTTGTGTGACTCGTCTTCATAATCCATTGAATCGGATTCTGTAAAAGTAAAACGTAAATTATATAATAAAAGAAATGAGTCATTATAAACTTACCTAAGTAGTAAGGCAATGCCTTTGATGTCGCACGATGCCGCCGCGCCGCCAGTGTAGGTACTTCTGCTGCTACATGAAAATATGCTAGGGTTGCAACAAATGGGAAATAAAACAATTGTGATTATTACTATTATGATGTAATCATTTATTCATATTATGTACATTCAAAACAATTGCTATTATTAAATCTGATGTAATTATTTTTTCATAAATATATAATTATTATTTATTACATAATATATTGCACTGTGAAATATTTACGTATCACTTTATTTTTGATGTTCTTAATTGTCTTTTATAAAATTTAAGTGACGCATTCGCATTGGGATCAACAATCCGATAAGAAAAGAATGGAGACAACATATACATAGCTTTGATTTCAATTCTACAGATACAAAATATACAATCTATCTAAAATGATACAACGGATGTTTCCTGCGTTTTCTCGTCAAAATACCGAAACAACGTAATTATTGTATAGTAGTTGGGCGTGAAAGTAAAAAAACAAATGAAAAGTGTTTTCCATATGATTATTTATTAAATTTACGCGATTAAGAATAATTTCAACGATACAATTTAGTAACCGAGAATTCAGAGGATTAAAGAAAATACCTGCCTGATCATTTTATCAAACTCTAAAAGAATTATGGTTATTTCGCATCACTCGGTTTATTAGTTTGGTAATAATTATTAAAGGTAGTTACAACCCTAGCCATTGAGTCGAACGGTAGGCAACACAATATCGACTTTGTGCGGGTACATATGGTACATTTCTTCTTGCTGTGAAGCGTAATTATTATTATTAAGATTTTTTAGGCTATTTTGAATCAGCTGTTCTAATTTAATTCTAGAAATTTATTAAAACGTGATTTTTTTTAAAGTATATTATGAGTTTATAAATACCTCAACCAATAGTTATTGTGTCCTATCCAATGATATTTTATGTATAGATACGTTATATACTCACAATATATCCAAAAAAAATGCTTCATATGCAGTGTCAGGCACACACAAATGCAATTTTCATTTTACTTAATTTATTACATTGACAGACTGTATAAGAGAGATGGCTCTAATAAAATGATATAAACAAAAAAGACAAAGATAGTTTGTCACTTCCGCGCAGGTGTAAGCAAAAGTCATAAGAATTCGCCAATTAAATATAAATAAACAAATAGTTGCCATGGTAATTGGCATAGACTAACGACACAGAAGGTTCAATGTTATAGATGTTAGGTTTCCTGCACAAGTAAATAAATGTGACAATTTCATTTATTATTTTATGATTATTATGATGTCGTATTACAATGAAAAAAAAAAACTTTTTTGGAGATATAACTGTATTAAGTATTTATTACTAGCTGTGGTGTTCGTTTTCGGTCATCATCATTTCACCCGATAAACACCCACTGCTGAGCATACTGCATAGTCCTCCTTATAGAACTCCATAAGGACCGATCTTACGCTATTCGTTTCAACTTTCAAGGCAGTTCCCGAAACCCGTACAAGGTCATCACTCTAACTTGTAGGATAATTATTATAATATTAGTGGTGCCTAGATGAAAAAAAAAGGATGAAATAAAAGAAAGGATGAATGAAGTACTTATAAGCCTTTTTTATCTAAAATACAAATAAAATTTATGTTCAATAGCTATTTACAGAAAAGCAAATAGCATTTTTCGTCAGTAGCGATAATCTTTTCTATAATCTTTACGTATATTCAACATCATTTTATTTTTATTTATCATTTTATTATTGCAAACAAACATTTTTGCCATCACGATTTCATTGTATATAATAAATAGCTATATTTGTTAATTATATGCACTGTGTGGATTTAAATATAAAAATAATCAAGTATTTACCCAAACCGAAATTAATAAAATAACCTTTCTATTTTCAATAATCGTATCTACATGATAATCTTTGAACACAGTGTACGCTAGCTTTGTCACACTAGTGATTGAAACAATGTTTTATCCCTTTCATTATTTCAATACACGTGTCAAGCAAGTGTCATTCATAAAGAATTGTAAATTGTTATTTTTACTCTTAAACTGTAATTATTTAATATATTTTGCTGTGATATGATATTATTCCTTTATCTTTCTTTATTTTTTTGAATACGTGCACTTTCTGAACACACAGGAAGGCATTTTCGCTAACTTTAATGTACCTATCGGCACATATGCTCACTGGGACCGGTGACAATCTGACTGATTGCATTGGTCCCAAATAGGACCAATTCACGGAATCAGTTTTGGTGCGTTGATGACGTATCTACCTCTTGTTTCTATATATAATATCATTGGTCCTATCCTCATTTCTTTATATCTTGGTAGTTAACTAAAGTGTTAAATTTACATAACCTCAACAACAACATTTACACTGCCACTGCACTAAAACTAAACTAACTAGCTCTCTAGCTATAAGAACCATCCTCGTACTTCAAGGGATATAATAAAAAAAGAATTATCGAAATCGGTTCAGCCGTTCTCGAGTTATGCGCTTACCAACACATTTTGCGATTCATTTTTATATATAAGACTAGCGGTCCGCCCCGGCTTCGCCCGTGGTACATGTTTACGTTTTCTCTACATAAGAACCATCCTCGTACTTCAAGGAATATAATAAAAAAAGAATTATCGAAATCGGTTCAGCCGTTCTCGAGTTATGCGCTTACCAACACATTTTGCGATTCATTTATATATATATACTAGCGGTCCGCCCCGGCTACGCCCTTGGTACATAATATTTACGTTTTCTCTACATAAAAACCATCCTCGTACTTCAAGGAATATAATAAAAAAAGAATGATCGATATCGGTTCAGCCGTTCTCGAGTTATGCGCTTACCAACACATTTTGCGATTCATTTTTATATATAAGATAAGATTATGTGAAAATAACCAGGAAGGTGAAAAACATATTTACGAAAACATAGTAACATAATATGGCTGTCGCTACAATAATTATATTTCAATTTTATCTTTTAATACCTAGTAGAACTGGCCGACGAATAAAAAAAATCGTATTAGAATAAATACAATAAATTACGGAACAAAAAAAGGATTGTAACTGAATTAGGTATGTTTGTTTCTGGGCGCACCGTTTTCGACGACGCGACGCGCGACGTAAGCGTATAGGTATAGGTACCTACTTTGCTAAAACAAACTAATAAAATTGTGTGTCTGTCTGAAAATTCGGAAAAGCATATTTTGCAAGTTTGTAATTACTTTGATAGTTTACCGATTTATAATAATTGTAATTGTAATTGTATAATATATAATTTGCAATGTGGTGAAATTTCATAAAAATCACGGGCCAATTTTTTGTTTTGAATCCCACCGAAAATATAATTGCGTTATTAGAATAATTAATTACTATACCTACCCACGATCAATTATTACAATATAGTCTCAAATGCATACTAGAGAAATATTGCAATTTGATTCAATTAAAATGCATAGCATACAAAAATAAATTCACAACACAAGAAATTCCGCGCGCAAATCATAGCGCGTGTCAATGAAATCAAGAATGTTTTATATCAAGCCGACGCGGACGACGACGCGACGCCGAACAAAAGTACCTACGACGGACGACCACGCTTCGAGTTGCCAAACAACAAAAAAAACAAAAAAAACAAGTTTTCCATTTTTCTGTATGAGTAGACAGAACTTCAAAACGCCACCTGCTACGGTTTATATTATGAACGATTGTTATAAAAATAAAAGTTATATTTGTTGGTGTAAACTATTTTATTGATCAATAATTTTGGAATTTAAAATTGTCAACATTGATTACAATAAAACGCAGTTTTATTTTATTACACTATTGTTTTTTTTATCAAAACATGTATTTGAAGTACCATATAATATTATGCTGATCCAAGCATTTTCACTCAAAACTTATAGGGTCAACCGGGGCAAATGCAACTAAAAAATAACAAGTTTCAAGTTTGATCGGTTGCAGTTATCTCCTTTTATATTTGGTCATTTATTTGACCCATTTAGTGATTTTTGTATTTATTCAAGATTATTTTCAACCAATCAAGCAATACAGTAGTCTTATAAATAACTGGTAGTGAGAATATTTCCTAAAATTGGTAGAAAAAGTTACATTAACCCCTAGTCGGGGGTAAATGCAACTAACTGCCATAGCTCTTCTTCTATTTCATATAAAACAACGAATATAGAATATATTTATGAGATTTCATGTTATTCATAGGATTTTGAACTGGATTACCGTGTAGCAACAACGAGTTTTCAGGAAAAATCTTATTTTTCTGATTGTGGGGCAAATGCAACTATTTGTTAGAGAATTAGTGTGGGGAATGCAAAAAACTTATTCATCGATATATTTTTATTATTCTATATATATACAATAACGTTATCTATACAATAACGTTGCGATCGTAGATGGCGCCGCATTATTTAGAGGAAAAACTCATGTACCTACTTTGATTTACCACTTTAAATCGCAACAAAAAAAAATAACAGTCACCTACTAAGTCAATTTTAGTTTTTGGTCAGAACAAATAATATTCTTTGTGTTAAATATTGTTAAAAACGTAAACCAAACAAAATACGTTTATTAGTTAATCAACCGTTTACTAAAAATTACTTGAACAATCACAGAACTATCCTACCTATCGTTTTTAGTTACTTATATTCTTTAACCACGCTTTATCTCATTTGAATTTTACTTATGAACCCGTCTCTGGGTATAATATCGAAGAAATAATCGATGGTTCTTCTTTAATTAATCATAAAGAAAATATATTTTGACTACCAAGAAGGATACATAATAAAAATATCGACACTGTCACATCACTAGTGTTTTTAGTTTCATACAAAAATATAAGGGGCTATTGTAACTAACCTCACAGTTGCAATAACCCCACAGTGAAATTTTCATGAGGCAATTGTAACTGCATCAATAACACAAAATAGAGTCAACTAACGCACTAAAAATATAAATGAAATATGCTTAACGGCTTGTGATAATCGTGACCAATCAAAAACACCTGCAAAAAATCACTCCTAAACAATTTTTTTGTCTGCAAAACTCGACACCTGTTTTTACGCACACCAACTTCAAAATAGCGGTTTGACACAATGGCCTATCAATCAAATAGTTTTCATCGTAGGGGCACCATCTATTACTTGTAAGATTTATTAGTCGTTGAGCTATTGAATCATAGGTGGCGATTTATTACAACAACTCTAATAAATTAGTTATGATAACTAGTTGCCATAGCCCCATAGTTGCATTTACCCCGGTTGACCCTCACTAATGATTTGTAAAAGTAAATTATTTCAATATACATTTCATAACCAACATGTAAGAATAATTATTATTATTCCTACCTACAACAACAAACCTAAAACACTATTTACTATGGGAAAATAACCAGGAAGGTGAAAAACATATTATTATTTACGATTTCGACGCACTCGACTTTTAGTAAAATATAGTAGGGAAACATAATATTATGGTTTTGATTTTTGCTACTAGTATAAGAAAACTGCGTGTTCAAACTACTTGTTTGTCTGTCTGAAAATTCGGAAGTACTTTGGTAGTTTACCGATTTATAATAATATTGTATATATCGTTGTTTAAAAAATATTCAAACACAATAAAATATGATATATGTACTGATTTATCACTGGTTTCAGTGATGAACTGATGAGTCAATTATAGCCACTATACTTTCGTCATACGTGTGTATAATAGGCATGACGACAGTATCCATAAATGATCGTATTAGTGTTTTTAAGGGAAAATGTACAATAAATAAATTCAATATAGTGACTTAGAAATCTTAAAACCATTAAGATTAATGAGATTATCAATAAAATAAAACATTGAAATTCTGCAGTTAGCCATTTTGACTAAAACACGCGTGACGTCACGCTTAAGTAAACAACTCGCGTCAGATGTGTTTTGTTGTTATGAATATGTTGAGAACACGCATTTTTATTTATTTTCTATTGTTTCACGTATGCTTTATCGACTCAGAACAGAAATACAATTGCGAATTCACGAATACGTGGTTCGGGGTTCTCCGCACCAACTTTATACAATCATTTCTTATTATTTCTCGCTTGAAATAATTACTAACACATTTTTGAGCATTATTTTTATGTGGATTCATACTGCAATACTGCACACCACTCATAAACTTTGAAATTCGTTTCTATAACACATATTAAATAAATACTTTTTTAATTTTCTTCGCAATGCGTACAAATAATTACGTATTTACCAAAGTTTGACGTCACGCCTACGCCATGACACCTGCGAGCTGTTTTGGCACAGTTAATAAATATTTTTTGAAAAATGGCTTTTATCTTCGTTAAATTTAAGTATATTACCGAAATATAGGGTTTTTCTTGTATAGTAAACGTATACACACATTATGGAAGAGGATTTCAAAATCTTTCGTCATGCCTATTGATGTGATTTGCAACGTGGTGATATTTCAGAAAAATCACGGGTCAAATTGTCCCACCGAAAATATAACTGCGTTATAAGAATAACTATACCTACGATAAATTATACATAATACAATATAGTCTCAAATGCATACTAGTGAAATATTTTATTTGAATCAATAAAATAAAAAAAAAATAAAAAATAATAATAATACAAAAATAAATTCACAACACAAGAAAATCCGCGCGCAAATCATAGCGCGTGACAATGAAATCAAGAACTTTCGAGCCGACGCGGACGACGAAGGAGCCTAACAAAAGTACCTACAATCATAGGCGGCTCGTGACAAAATTGTATGGCCGTGTTCACTTGAAATAAAACAACGAAAATAGGTACCTACAATAGCGTTAGCAGTACAAAAAAAATGAGCACCACATTATAAATGTCTATTTATACACTAAAAATTATAGAGTATTTCAAAACGAATTCAATTATTATTTAGCAATAATTAGAAAATCCCCGAATTTGCATTCGTGATCGTATTCATAGTGTTTGTCTACACTAATATTGTAAAGAGGAAAACTTTGTTTGTTTGTTTGATTGTAATGAATAGGCTCATAAACTACTGGACATTTTACCAATGTTTGCAAGTTTGTGATTACTTTGATAGTTTACCGATTTATAATAATTGTATACTTATATCATTGTTTAAAAATATTCAAACACAATATGATATAGGTACTGATTTATCACTGGTTTCAGTGATGAACTGATGAGTCAATGTTAGCCACAATACTAATCACTTTCGTCATACATATGTATGAACTATGATTGATGTGATTTGCAATGTGGTGAAATTTCATAAAAATTACGGGCCAATTTTTTGTTTTGAATCCCATCGAAAATACATATATTACTAATTGCGTTATTAGAATAATTAATTACTATACCCACGATCAATTATTACAATTTACAATATAGTCTCAAATGCATACTAGAGAAACATTGCAATTTGAATCAATTAAAATGCATAGCATACAAAAATAAATTCACAACACAAGAAATTCCGCGCGCAAATCATAGCGCGTGTCAATGAAATCAAGAATGTAATTTTATATCAAGCCGACGAGCGACGACGCCGAACTAAAGTACCTACAGTACCATTTACCTTCAGTGTACAATACAGTTTACAGACCTACGACGGACGAACAATAATGAGTAATAAATAAAAAAAAACATAGTTTCTAAGGTCATTAGTTTTATTTTATTTTATTGTTATTTTCTTTGAACGATTGGAAATGAAATTACTCAATTTTTACACAGAACTTTGATTTATTAGAATTATGCTCATTATGCATAAGATAACGAACGCGAATGCACGACATCTAGCGCGTCAATGTCTAAACATCGCCTTTCGTTTAGACATTGACGCGCTAGATCTGTAATAAGTATATAGTCTATGCGCTAGATGTCGTGCTTTATGTCGTGTTTCGCTTGGCAAAAGTCACGCACACTACTGTAGAAGTGTCAAATTTTTCCGGTATTTTACTGTTGTTTTTCTAAGTAAATATTGTAAATTATTGATTAAAAAGGTCGAACGCGCACACATTTCATTATAGAGAAGTGATAAAATGATTAGTTTTAAAGAAATAGTGTCTGTGTTAAGTGTTTAGAGGTAATCAAAAATGTATGGAGGGACGGTCGGAACATCAACCTTAACATTATCCGATCAGATATCGTTATCGGACGCCGAGACTCGAGAGCCGATATCCGATATCGGACACAATTTGCTCTTTCACATTATCCGATAAAATCGTTCCGATATCAGCATCGGACCGGACAATGTGAAAGGCCCGAACATGTATAGTACGACATAAAAGAGATGAAATTAATTATTTTGGAACTAATTCGTTTTTCATTACCTGGCAACCCTGAATTGGCAATGTAGCTGTCAAGTTGAATAAAAATTTGTTGTTTTTTTCGTGAAGTGGAGAATTATTGAGATAAAATTGTTATTTAGAACAAGAAATTTAAATAAAAAAGGAGATATCATGAAAAAGGTTAAACGTAGCGGTGTCCGTAATGTGGTGTATAAAGTTTTTATTCGGTGTTTGTCCGAATTTCAAGCTGGAAATTTATTGACTGATTTGGAAAACGTTTACAAACGTACAGCAGAATATACCGGTGAGATTCCATTTATTTTTGCTCAGTACTACGTAAAATAGAATATTCCATTAGTAACGAGTGTTTAATGTATGTATGTATGGCGATTATTACGTTTTCGCAAATTAATTTGAGGTTATTTGTATGTAAACAAAAACTAGTTTTTATAGTGCGACCAGCACAATTTGAGTCAAGAAGTTATATCCAATCCAACCAGCCTCAAATAAAGTACCTAGTTTAGATTTTACTACATAGTATAGTGATAACTGTTTTCATACAGCTATCTATCTATTAATCAATCAAACCATAAGAAAAAAAATCATATTTACTGTATCATATTTACAGATACTGAAGATGCCCTGTACCCTCTTGCCAGTACTTCGAAACAGAGTGATGATCAGTCCTTTGAAGGAGTAGAATATTTAGATTTTGATGAATTATATTAATGTACAAAATTTATCTACAAAAAAAATAAAAATATGTGGTTTTCAAATCGCCTTGTTTTTTTCTACCCGACGGACCCAGAAAGAGGGTAATGTGTTTGAGCTGCATGTTTGCTTGTTTGTTTGTATGTTTGATTCTATGTGCGCCTCTGCAGTCTAAACACTTGACCGATTTTTATAAAATAACTAATTCCAAATACATTTAAGTAAAATTTGACCTAGGTAGGTCAATTAAAATACTAATGTATTTTTGTCTTAAATTACACTATTGCTACACTGAAACAATTATAACGGTTTAAATCGCGGTATTTATTTTAGATTATATTATATACATTTTTGGATTTTTATTCTATAGTATCAAGATCGCTTGCGTCACAGTATCAGTGTTGCTATATGAGCGACGGTGGCGCCCTCATTTATTTTCATCTCTTTTGTGTCGCACTGTAGCATACATTTTACTTACCCCCGATATCGGATCGGCGTCCGATACCGATATTGGACCGGATAATGTGAAAACTGAAAACGCTCTAGTAGTGAAATCGTTTATTTGGTTTATGTACAATTCAGTGCTTTCTGAAACCAGATAATAGAATATGCCATTTTCGGAGTATAATCCACTTATGTAAGTGATAATGATTTTAGTAATTTAAATAAGATAATGTTTTTTTTTTTTCAATTATGAAAACGACTAATTATGAAAAATTATGAAAATGACTATCGACCGTATTATAAATACTAAATACAATACCTCTAAAGTATAAAGAACCGATTACGCTCTTACGTAAAACTGTGCGTAAAACGATTATTTTCTGACGTATTTGACATCTGACACCTCACACCGTAACTTGACAGGTGACACTATGCAGTTGACGTTGACGAATGACGACCAATGTTTTCAATATTGTTTACCTGTTTATTTAATTATTTGTAGTTTCATTTTATTAAATTAAATTCCCGTCCTTATTTTTTTTCTTCATTTATTGTTATTATTTTAAAATGCAATATTATGAAAAATGTTTTATTACAGTCGGTACAACTCGTTTCGATTTACTTTGCCAACAAGTAATGTCTACAAATGTTTTACAAGCTTTAAAGAAAATCGGATGCAAAACAATAGTGTTTCAAATAGGTAAAAGTGACGTGGAGCCTGGCGATTATGAACTTGAAGGTATAAAACTACATTTGTATAGATTTAAAGATTCTATAAAAGATGATATTCGGAACTCTGATTTTGTTATCAGCCATGCGGGGGCTGGGAGTTGCTTAGAGGTTTTAAGCGCAAATAAGCCACTATTGGTTGTTGTGAATGAAGATCTTATGGACAATCATCAATTAGAGTTAGCAGAGCAGCTACAGATAGATGGACATTTATATTATTGCACCTGTGATACATTACAGTGTACTGTGGAAGAAGTAGACTTCAGTGCTCTTGCTCCATTCCCTAAAGCAAATCCAGAACCTTTTTTTCAAGCATTGGACTCTGTATTTCGTGTTGAAGCATAAATGTTTATAGTTGATTTTATTGTTGATGTATATTACACAACCAACTACATTCATCAGTTGCAATATGCAATATTTGTTTACTAACTAATAAATAATTGATAAATTGTTTATTTTTTTATATGAAATATGTTAGTATGTAAGTTTTTAAAATGGATTAAAAAGCAATATTGTTGGGAATCTGATTTATTTATTTCATTAAACCAGTAAAATATATTAAAATTTGAGCTCAACCTAAGAATTAACTGGCTTTATTAATAGTATGTTAATAATGATTGTATTATATTATTATACATAGTAATAATAATAAAAAAAATATTCCAAAACTAATAGAGATGCCATGGGAAAGGCACTGACAGAATTGATCATTCCATTTTAGGTTAGCTTATCAAGGTGGAATATTTGAGCTCTTTCATTCGTTATACCTTGCTCACAATCATGAATAATTTCCCAATAAATCAGGATGTCTGATATACAATGGCAATTCATAGCTTCTTTCTACTGGATTCCTTCACACATTTGTTTAAAATTGGTTCAAAATAAACACAACATAACTTAATTTGATTTTATTAGAAATATGCAGATTCTTACAAAATTGAAATTACTCAGGCAAACAATAATTTAGTAATTACAAAATAAGTTGACAATTTTATAGTATAGCTATTTTTTTATTATTATATTTACACTAGTTTCTTAGCCTCGAAGAAGCTCTTAAGATGCCTCATTTGCCAGTATCCTATTGCCACTAGAACACCAGTTTGAAGCAAACTCCACCAGAGAACCCTTTGATTTGTGCTCTCTGATGTTTGACGGAATCTTTCCTCACGATGCTGTAAAACAATGTAACATTAATCACTATGCAAAAATCTATACTCATGTTATCTACATGTTGTGTGAAAAAGAACAGGGTATTTTTATTTATTAAGTCAAATATCACAAAAGACATTTACTCTTATCTTTTTCTACTTTCTCCTCTATAATAATGCCTTACTGAAATATTTTAATATATAATATCTAATCACCTATACATTAAGTAAATCAATTACTGAAGTATAATTGTCATGATGCAAACTCATACATAATCCAGACATAATTTTTGATTTTAAAACATTGCAACACTAAAAGCTAACATTTTTAGATATTCCAACATAATTTCAGACTTACTCTTTGATAGCTCTGCTCCTTTGTAATTTGGTGAACCTGATCTAACAACTGCCTGATTCTCAATTGTAATTCTGTGAGTTTGTCCTTTTGGGCAACATTCGCATAGTCCACTGCATGCTCACCAACTTGAATATCAAGGTGCACCTAGAAGCAAATATTAAGTTTTTGAGCTATATCTAAAATACAAGGTATTTTTTCAAATCAATGTTTATATCAACTAAATATTAACTTTGCTTTAACACTATTTTACTATTGTGAGTTTGTGACTTGTAGTTCACCTAAATAACACAAATGTTTTGTTTAATCAAGTGTATATTTTGATTAAGTTTTAAGTGTGTTCTTATTTCAAGTCAAACACATGTCTTAAACATTACAATATGGTGTCAATTTTACTTTCAAGTGTGATAAAAAATCAGTACCTAAGTAAAATATTATAGAGCTTACCCTCAATTGTGATCCACTGAACCATGATGTGCTGTTAGAATACATACAAATAACATGTTCACCAGGTGTAGTAGATGTAAACGAAATCATACCCTCCGAGGAATACACCCGAGACAAAATTACTCTATCATTGGGATCCCGAACTTCTACATGCATGCCTATTCCAGGTGATGACGGCATGAAACCACCCGAACGTGGGTCATATAGCTCGACCTTGTAGTTCACTGAAACGAATAGCAATTTATACTTCAGGGTCCTATTTAACAAATATCCTGGAAACAACCAGAACAAAATATTACCAAGAACTGTAGTGTCGTCCGGTATTTCTTCTATGAAACATTTTCGTTCTCCTTCTGCTATATGAAAGTACAAGCCCCAACTGGCATCCAGTAACAAAAGAAACGACAATACAGAAATATTAAACAACATTTTAGTTCACGCTTTTTATTATCGGCGATTATCGAAACAAAATTTTATGACACCGCAAGACACACGTCATCTGAAAATGTCAATTCAAAAGTGTCATTTTTTCAATCTTTTTACCTATGCACAGATAAAAGATGTAACCAAATTAACCTAAATTTATTAATGAGTTATTGAATAATGATTTAAATCTATAATATAAAAATGAATCCCAAAATGTGTTGGTAAGCGCATAACTTGAGAACGGCTGAACCGATTTCGTTAATTCTTTTTTTATTATATTCCTTGAAGTACGAGGATGGTTCTTACGTAGAGAAAACGTAAATTTGTACCACGGGCGAAGCCGGGGCGGACTGCTAGTTTATAATAAAAACCTTGGTCTTGCTGGGATATTATGCAGCGATATAATATAAATCTCAGCTTGCAAGTGTAAACTATGTAGAAAGTTCTGTCGCGACAGTTTGTCAAGCGCTTCTTGCGAGAAGTTGCGAAAGCGTGTGTAAACATGACTGCGTCTACTCGCGATAGATCTCGCTGCTTATCGGTCTAGTTCCGTATATCTCGCAGCAAGCTGCAAGACACACGCTTTCGCAACTTCTCGCAAGAAGCGCTTGACAAACTGTCGCGTAAGGGCGTATTCAGAAAGAAAGCTTGAAACTTATAAGCGCTTATAAGTGCTTATCGGCGCTTATAAGAATGTAAGAAACTTGTTGGAACTTGTCGGCGCCGATCAGCGCTTATAAGCGCATGTTCATATATTTTCCTGCGTGGGTTACCAGCGCTTATAAGCGCCGATAAGCGCTTATAAGCGCTTATAAGTTTCAAGCTTTCTTTCTGAATACGCCCTATGCTGTCGCGACAGAACTTGCAACATGGTTTTAGGGCGTATTCAGAAAGAAAGCTTGAAACTTATAAGCGCTTATCGGCGCTTGTCATGTTCATATATTTTCCTGCGCGGGTTACCAGCACTGACAGGAAAATATATGAACATGACAAGCGCCGATAAGCGCTTATAAGTTTCAAGCTTTCTTTCTGAATACGCCCTTACACTTGCAAGTTGCTGTCAGACAGACTGTCGGACACACGTCGGACAGTTCTTGCGGAAGTTTACTTGCAGATGGAAACGCGGCCTTAAGTGTAAATATCACAGATAATAATAATACGGTATTCTTCTGAAAATCTTGACTACGACGACCTCGGACGACGACTATGAACGTAGACAGAGGATCCAATTGGTTTCTCTGTCTACGACTATGAACATGAAAATACTCAGACACACGTACTATGACATTGACTTTTGGTGTTTGACTTTGACGTTATTCTACAAGTCACTGATTACGATTTACGAACACAGAGCAAGACACAGCAACACAGCAAGTAATTTACGAATAACAATTTACGTGCAATTTATACTTTCTTCAATATTTTCTGTAATAAACTAATTAGATTGGTTTCACATTATTACTGTATTCGTTATTCATATTAATTAAATAATTTTTAATTACAAACCATGGATCCGTTTATTATTGCAGCTATAATTAGTGCTGTAGTTATTATAATCCTATCAATTGCCTTTTTACGAGTGTCACAAGTAAACACAAAACGTAAGTATTCTGTGAAACATGGTAGTACCAACTACCAATATTTAAAATAATTTTATGGCTAATAAATAGTTTCCTTCAGCTGCTGCGCGACCGAGAGCAGTAGCCCAAAGAGATGGAGGCCCTGGAAGAGTACAAGCTGTCAGAAACCAGCGCGCCAGAATGAGAGCAAATGGTAAGAAAATATTATATTGTTCAACTGAACTGAATATATAATTAGTAATTACTAAGGTAATAATTTATTTACAGCTGCAAGACATGCTGCACCTCTTGATGAAGACGCTAATGTTGCTGATGATATGGATGAAGAAGGTATACCAGAAAGCCCAGCCGTTGAAATTGATGATAAAATGGGTGCAAAGGTAACAAATTGCAATTGTTATATTTAAATTTATGAAGAAATATTATGTTATATTGGTGTTGTTATATTTTATACAATTAGCTTATACCTAATGAATTTATAAAAACGGTTTAAATAGTTTTCAGTTATTATTCATTGTTATTGTCTTCAGATTCTACTCAATATTTCACTTTTCAAGATTCATATTGGTTTAATAAATATTTATTTCAGAAACGTGCCAAAATGGAAGCTAAAATGGAAAAGAAAAAAGCAAGAGAAGCGGAAGAGAAGATGAGAGAACTAAAAAAGAAGAAAGACCAAGAGTTAGAAGAAGAACGCAAAAAGTTGGAAGAAAAGAAACAGGTATGTTATATCTTCATAATTGTAAATTTCTAAATTTAAATGACACAGACATTACCAAGATACATAACAGACAAAGCACAAAACTTGAAACAAACAATATCCTAAATGCTAATCTCATTGGAGATTTTTTTTAATATTAACTAGCTTACCGCCCGCGGCTTCGCCCGCTTTGTCTAAAACCTAATAAATTATATACTAAAACCTTCTACCAACCTATCTATTAAAAAAACCACATCAAAATCCGTTGCATAGTTTTTAGCCACGTATTCATTACTAAACATTTGTTAATAAACACTGTTAATAAACAATGTTTCATCATCTCTGTAAACAGTTTATAATCAGTTCATAAACATAGGTGATGAAACATTGTTTATGATACATGTTTCCGTGCTCCCCACTACGAGTGGAGAGCAAGACGAATCATCTAGTTTATAAACAAAAGTCAACAGGTGTGGACGTGTTTTGCGCGAGTTTATAAACATGTTTATAAACATGTAAGCAGCAGAAAGCATCACTACCTCCTCGGGCGACATCCTGTGAACAACTGACAAGTGTGGACGGCCAAGTTTCAGAAACATGTGTTTATTGTAAACTTGTTTAACGCTAGTCATAAACAGTTTATCAACAAATGTTTACTAATGAATACATGGCTTTAAAGATTTAAGCATACAAAGGGACATAGGGACAGAGAAAGCGACTTTATTTTATACTATGTAGTGATATCGATTTTAGGAAGAAGAAAGAAAAGCAGAGGAAGCTGAAAGGAAAGCAGAAGAGGAGAGAAAGAAGAAAGAACAAGAAGAGTATGAAGCCATGAAAGCTGCATTTAGTGTTGAAGGTGAGGGATATGACGAAAATGATGAGGAAGATGCAGCTAATCGTCTTCGGGACTTCATTGAATATATCAAGGTGAGAAATGAATACCCATTTAAGTAGGTTAATTTGATTTATCAATTTTATAACCTCTGCCACATGTCCAATAAAAAAAGCAATAGATGACATTATCATGTATGACAAACACACCACCACCCTTTATAAGTTACTCTATGCACACCACATATTATTCTAGAGAATATTATATCCTTTATTGTGTCATTTTTAAAGTCGTTGTTTCAGCCGTGGATTAAAAAGTTTTATTTTTAAAGAGTTAATTATTTAGTATTTAGGTTATTTATTATGCAAACTGCTTACTTGGAAGACAGTTTGGTTGAAAGCGGAATTAAATAGTTATATCCTTATTTTCAGACTCAAAAGGTTGTTTTACTGGAAGATTTAGCAGCTCACTTCAAACTCAAAACGCAAGCTACTATTGATAGAATTACTGATATGCAAGCATCAGGTGAACTAACTGGTGTTATTGACGACAGAGGAAAGTTCATTTATATTGCCCAAGCTGAGCTTGAAGCTGTCGCTAAATTTATTAAACAAAGGGGGCGTGTATCCATTTCAGAGCTGGCAGAATGTAGTAATCAATTGATCAATCTTAATCCTGTCCCTGTTGTTACATAATATTTTTTATTTATACTTCATTTCGACTCAAATAAATACATAATATATTTTTATCACATACCTAATATATTTTTTTCAAAAGTTACAAAATATGCAGAATTCTAAATTAATATGTATCTTCATGTTTTATTTTTAAAGAATAATAAGTTATACTAATTGTTAAACTAAATATAAGAGATTTATACAAGAAAAAATGCAAGTTTGTTAAATAAAAAGTTTATTAAAAATGCAAACATGAAAAATTATTCACTTATTTCATAACCAAACATATCTCTTCCTTTCTCCAGAAGTATTAAACTAGACTCTTTGATTCTTTCTAATACTTCTTGAAGCTTAGCTTTTGTAAATACTTTGTACAAACAACGATTTTCAGATGCAATTAGGTCACTTAATTTGACTGCTTCTTTGTGATTTTCAACATCATCATTACTTTGTAAAATTTTCAATATCAAAATAATAACTTCTGGTATGCACAATCTTCTAAGTGTATCCAATTGCTTTAATCTTTCTTCTTTTTCATCTTGTGTGAAATTGGGTGATGATGTGCTATCATTTTCATCTTGAAGCCATCCTCCTGGGAAAAGCAACACATTGTAAAGGAGCGTCTTAGTGTGCCGAGACTGGTGCAGTACAGCATTTTTCCATCTTGTCTTTTGCTGTTCAACATGTGCACATTGTTGTTCATGATGCACTTTATCTGAAAAAGACGCATCTGGAGGTAATGGATCTACATCTTTTGGCTGACCACTGATGAAATGTCTGTACCAAGTTGCAAAACCTTCCAGAGCTTCTAAATATGCTTTAAGGCATAAATATTCTCTTAATTCTGAAGAACTAGAGCTAATTTTGCCCATAAAATCAGAAAACATACTTTTAACACTTGATAAACAAGTTATTGCTGCATCAGTGTTTCCAATGAATATAAATGTCCGAACCATTGCATTGCTTAACCACAATCCTTCCACTGCTTGATTGGAAAGAAGGGCCAGCCATTCTAAAGATCTTATCACTTTTGTTATTAAGCTTTTATCCTTTTCAGTAGCGGTTGCTTGTGTTAATGTGACATCAACATTTCCATAACCTTGTTGGATGTCTGTTATGGATTTTTTGATAGCCATTCTGGCAGATGCAGCGACATCAATTCCAGCAGTTAATCCAGCTTTAACAACATCTGGTCTATTCTCACTTTTATGAATTCTATCCATGAATTCAGAAAATAGAATTATTTGTTTGTCAGTTGGCACTGTAGATGTGTAGAATGCTATTAGTTCTGGAAATTCACAAGCACCTTCAATCAAATTATCAATTAATCGAGAAACATATTTTTCCAAAATCATATCTCCAATATCATGTTGAGGATCTTTACCCATCTGACGCAAAATTAATATTAGATGGGCAAGGAATCTTACAAATCTATCTTCAGCGCTGTTAAGCCATTGTAGGGAATCTTGCATTATTGATCTGATATGGCCCAACATTAGATATCTTTGACAAGTTTGATAGTTGGATTCTTTCTTACCATCCAACAATGACTTGACTGCACTGAACATTTGTTGCAATGATTGTTCAGCAGAAGGCAACTCTGATTGTAACAGTTCTAAAACTTCTGGTGATGTAGTATTTGCTTCTGCTGTTGCATAGTGTTCATGTAAGAATTTGTCCACTCTTGTTTCTATTTGAGCTCTCAAATGGGCCCATAATAAATCTTCCCAGTTACCTTGACAAGCTGGGAGAGCTCTTTGCAAATGGCCACATAGAATACCAACAGTTGCCCTATAATGTAAATTCTCAGAAGTGTCATTAGCTATAGCCAGAGCACACCATTTCCAAAGATCTCTAGACTTGTTTCCACTTGATTCTATATCAGCTTCTGAATCTTCTATTTGAGAATAATGAGGAAGCTTCCATCCTTGCAACACAGCAGCTCTCCAAGCCTGTCCTGCATTTATGCACAGTGATACAGCTTCATTCAATTTCCCACATCGAACTTCTGTAAAGACTCTTTTACATAAATCACTGTCATCTTTCATATCATCAGAGTGTATCGTTTTATTTTGACGTCTGGGTGCATCTGGGTCCATATTGGTAATCATACTCTTATTTCTTTCTTTATTAAATAAACTTGTGCCAAGAAGTAATTGATGTAGCGTATTACCCCAATGAATATTGTGTGCGATAACTGGAGCTGCTGTTCTTGTAACTTCAACTTGTTGAGCAGCTGTGGCTTCTAACCAGTCAACTAATAACTGCAGAAGACGTATTTCAGAGTCACTTTGATACAGGGCATTAACTAAGGTTTGTTGAGATAGTGTTGACTGAGCGAGGATACTTTCAAATGATTCTGGCTGTTCAATCAATGAATCAGCATATAAACAATGAAGAAGTTTCCAAGTATTTGCTTCTTCGGCTAACCAATAATTTTGTACACTATACCGATTCCATGGCTCCACCAACTCAAGAGAATCACAGCAAGCTTGAGCTAACCTACCCAAAGTATCCAAAACATCGCTAGGTCGACTCGATTGGATTATTTCAAAAAATACTTCACTCAATCCATTGCCCGCTGTACCAGTATTAACAACGATTGAGGATTCATCTAAAATTTGTCGGAGACTGGTATCGTTTAAAGTTTTGAAATAAGAGGATTCGTTGAGTATTGGAGTTAGATTAAGAGTGTCGTCTTTAGCTGCAAGTTGTCGCACACGACTACTTTTTAAAGGAGTGTGTTGCGTCGAATGTAGTATGCTTTTATTAAAACTCATATTTATCCTTATATTATTAATTTTGCTGATTTATGTAGAAATAAACGATCACATTTAGAGGCGCGAATTAACTGGCAAAATTCCGGATTCCGGTCATAAATTGACTATGACATTTGACCATTAAATGTCAAACGTTCTACAGATTAAATAATATTTATTAACAGATAAAAAAAACATTTTTGTAAGAAATTTAAAATATTGTTAGAATTTTTAAATGAATCCTGTGAAATATACCGCAGAATTCTGTTACAGATTTAACGAACATGAACCATCAAGGTAGTAGGCACTTAAAAATAATACAGGAAATATTCACAATTTAAATCACATTAAATAATGTCTACAGTCTCAAAATCTCAAATTATTTTTCTTCTTACGGAAGTAGCGGGCAGCAGGAAAAGTTCCTTTGGGTAATAAGTTTATTTTGTAATTTGTATCATTAGGTATTTAAATGACAATAATTATATAATATATATTCTAGTAATATTCCTCCACAGAATACTTCCTCATAAAGTTTATTGGAGCCCCCTATATTCATTTTATTTTTCAAAGTTCTAGTGAAATATTTTAATTTGTCATCAGCATTCAGCACCACTCGTCATATAGGTATTTATATTTTTGAAAACATATTTTTACTTTGCACTAATAAATATTATTACAGAAATCTTTAAACTTAATATTTAAACTCCTTAAATATAATTAATTTTTTTAGGACATGCATGCCTTCATATCAGTGCGTCAATATTTATATGGTTTAATTCAATGTCGTTTTAAATTTAGTATTTTTTTTTTACTTTACATTTTTACCTCACTGTGCATAATAAAGTTTTGATGGAGTTAAGTTACATTTCATGTAAAACACAGTAAGTTATCAATAGGTACTATATTTTTGTGGCCAGTATCTTTTATTATTTAAAATAATAAATATACTTAGTAAGGTACCTACTGAAATTTAACTTTAAGGATTTTATAGCATGAAATTTTTAATGGTACAACCTTATTCACCTTAAACATGATTATTTTTATTTTCAAATGTTTCTTAATTGTATCTTTCTTTTGCAATATATTAAATTACATTTAAAACTATAAGTTAACTTAATAAACCACAATTTTAGGATTGAATGGAAGATGACTAAGAGACATTCATATTAATCTCTTTAAAATAAATAAATTTGAAATTAATATTTATAAAATAAATCAATCATCTCCTAAAGACGAAAGAGAATTAAATAAATCATCTCCTAGACAGCCAGTAAGAATAATTTTGAAAAATTCATTCCGATATCCAATATCTGAAAGAACTAATAAATAGGAGAGGTAAGTGCTTTATCAAGATTTTTTACAGTACATGTATGCATCATTTCATTTTCTCAACTTGAAAAAGTAAGAATTTCTTAGGAAAATTGACACTTCGCAGATAGTGGGATTTAGGGGACAACTCAAACAGACCACAGGACACTTTTTTCATATATTTTGTTGCGGACACTTCTTCAGCAAATTCGTCCTACATCTACATGTGTTTGGTGCGTTCATACAAAATATATAAAAAATAAGTGTCAAGTCGCTATCGCTGGCTACCAGTGGCTGTGGTGGCACATTTGCACCGACCATAATTGTCTTGACAAGTTATTTATAAACAAATATATATAAGTATGTATAAGAATATTTTTATTCCTTTTTATTTAAAGGGAGCCTAGAAGAAGTGACCAGAATTGTCATTGAATTGTATTTGATCAAAAATTAATAATAAATGAAAGTTTTGGGTGTTGCGAAACATAGATATAGATATTATTTTTGTCCAAGATAGACCTTCCTGAATGTATTTTTATACATATATAATCATAATATTATGTCTATTATATTATGTATTACCTATATAATCATATTAGGCAATTATTGAATAGATACAATTGATATTAATAACTTTATTAAAAAAAATAAGAATGATTCAAACCATAGTTGAAAATTGTTATTTAAAAAGTGCTTTTATTTTTAGTGATAAAATGCCTTTTATAAAATACTTAATTTATTGTATGTATAGTAAAATTAATAATGTATGTGGGAAATAAGATCACAAGTACATAAGAAATGTACATATTATTTAATAAAGCTCCTATGATACCTATGTATGGGATAACTTAAATTTTCATATAAATAAAAGCAGTATGTACATATAAAACAAAGCATCAACTTTTTTTTTGTTGAGTTAATAATTTACAAACATAAGTAAGTATGTATTCTTTTTCAAAATTTAGTTGTGGTGTAAACTTGTATAATAATGAACTTTTACATTAAGATTAACTAATAGAAACAGTAAAAGGTACTTTATATTTATTAATTAGGGGATGTTTATTATATTCATGTAGGATGCCTACAGATTGGTTCATAAAACACTTGTGAGTAGTGACATTTGTTTCATTTTTTTTTTGGTAAAGAACTTTTGTCAAACAACTGTCATTTACTCAAATATTTCTCATCAACAAATTTATTATTATTGGGAAGATTCAGCATTATTATTCATTTTTAGGGAAGAAGATAAAGTGAAGATGGCTGTTATTGGGTCTATTTCACTTGTGAAGAAATATCATTGTTCATCTCTGAGCTCATTGGTAGATTTGGAACCAAGGTAATTATTAAATTTTTGTTTAAAATAGCAGAAAACTAAAAATTTTAATAAACCTAAGTCTTATATTTTGTAAATAAAACATAAGATGTGTGTTTTCATTTTGCAATAATTATGGCATAATTCAATTTTATTATATAGGTATAATATCAATCAATGGGTTTAAAAAGTTTAATGACCAGTAAAGTCCTGTTCAAAATTTTACTAGCTCTTCAAGTATTTTAATAAGTATTGCATAATAATTGATGCTCTATATAGTTGTAATAGTTTTTAAATCCATTTAACTAATACTAATAATTCTACCCTAGCATACAGTTGAATATACTTAGTCCAATGACTATTACAATAATTAATATCATGATTCTAAGTGATTTCTTGTTTCACAATTTAAAAAGAAACGAATATTAATTATATAAATTATATACGTATATTAAATACAAGCATTACAGGCACAGTGATCCGCGTGGTACCTATTTCATGAAATTAGAAATTTAAATATACCTTTTTTGACCTAACTAAACATATACATAATATAAAACAGAACCATATTAATATGAATTATTATGTGTAGATAAGACATGCGCCCAATATTATTTATAATAAAGATTAATTAATATTGTGATTAGACAATTTTGTTCGTAAAAATTTTAATCTACGATTACGATACGATTTACGAAGAACATTGATCAACATTCAACGTGTTACGTGACAGTTATTAGAACGAAAGCCGTATGGCGTATAATGAAACGTAAAGCATTTACGATGCATACGCTAATAGTTTAGATTCTCATTCATATTATTTTGATACATCATATTATATAACAATATTTAAACTTGTGTATATTATTTTAATTTTTAGTAAACACGGATTTTCTTCTATGATAATTTTAATTTATTTTACAAGTAACCACTACTTATCATATTATAGGCTCCGTAAATGTCATCTTTTCACAATGAGTACCTATTTAATATAACCAAAATACTTATTGTTTTATTAAAATTTTATTAAATTTTATTGTAGTTAATGAAAAAAAGCACAATAATTATACAATAGATATTTCACAACAATTACCTACACTGGAATTAATCCATATTATTCCATTGTTATGGTAAAGCGTGGCGATGTTGAAATTGGTATCATTTGAAATACTTTTTAGTTTTAATTAAATAAAAATAAATTTATGTTATTATAATATGTACTTAAAAATTAATTATTTGATTTATTTTTGATTATTTATATTTATAGGCGAAAGAAAGTTTCATAACTTTTTAAAGGATTGCATATTTGACTTTACCGCGCAAGTACTAATTTGGAATCGTATTTTCCATCTCTTTTTTACATTCAGAACTCTCAGTGCTTCTAATCTAGCGTTTGGTGCGGTTTACTCCAGTGGGTCGACACTTAGAACATCGTTTTGGTTAGGATTCCATTATCAAGCAATTTTAAACTTCATTCAATTGACATAGAGTTCAAATTATTTTGTACTTTTCCAAGACCTAAGGGCGAGTCTGGCATGCCAACATTTAGAAAAAATAAAAATATTTCTAATGTTGGCCTCTCCGATGTAATCATATATTATAAGATTTAATATTTTAGTTTTAATTATTTATTATTATTTCTTCTTTTTTTTTAAACCTTATTTTTGTACATTTTAATTTTAAGCTAGTACATTTATAAATTATTTCTTTCTTTCTTCGATTTCTTGTCAATGGTTAAGACTTAAGCATAGACAACGTCTTGATGTTGATTCGTTGTTTGTTAATTTGAATTCAAAATGGCGTTTTATTTTGTTTTGGTGGAAGTTAAACAAAATTTGTTCTTCATAAATCGTAGATTTTGTTATTTACTCAGTTAATCAAAGTGTACATTGAATTTGTTAATTTGTAGTATTTCTGCCAAAAGTGAAAAAAGAAGAAAAAGTGTTATGTGTAAACAATGTTAAAATCTTTGTGTGTACTTAATAATTATTTGATTTATGACTTAATATTTGCAATATGTACCCAATGACTGTTCTATAAGGAAGATAAAACATAATAATTACATAACAATTTATGAGAAAACTTCTCTATTACGTCATGTTCTGGCTGTAGAATCAATTGGAGAGATATTATTATGTCCAAAGAAAACAACGGCTTCTTCATATACAATTCCAATATGGCGATCCGAACGGCAACGATATATTATTGGTATCGAAATTTAGAACGAGATTTTAAAATAGAAATCCCGCAAAATGTTTCAAGGAAAAGTATAAAATGTGAATCAACTGTATTCACATAATATTTAAGCCGTTAACCGAATTAAGTCCTACATGCCTAAATAAAGATATTCAGCAAAATTCAAATGGTGTTACTTATAATGGTGTTAATTAACCATTTTTGCCTATTATAGTGAGTTTTAATATTATATAAAAATGTTATTATATAATTATAAATATTATATTCTAATAAACTTATTGATCTACATTGTTGGTGTTTTATTTTTAATTTCCTATAAATTTGAATAAGGATGATAATTAGTAGTGATGTTACCCAGCATCGAAAATTTTATCGATATCGATATGAAGTTTTATCGATAATATGCACTCAAAAAGACATCACTAGCACGTCAACTTTTAAATGTTGGCAGCAATGTATGTCATTTTTGACGTAAGTGAGCTTATGTTGGTATATAAGATTCGCCCTTAGCCAATACATGCATATGTGTGCGTGAGCTCGAAATCAAAGTACTGAGTGCCGTCTCTTACTATATTACTTGCTCTGTGGTTTACTCTGTCGTCTGTATTTCGTCACTAGATTTGAGAATCAACTCGGTAAAATATAGTGTTTTTGAGAGCTATTCCGCCATTGTTATTTAAAAATGCATTTGTCACTATCAATTCTAGTTGCGATTTAGTGGTTATGTGTGTAAAGCTTCTATAAAAAATAAGCATCCCACAAAAGTGTTCTAAGTGAATCGTTTCCTGTTCCATTTCGTACAGAAAGTAGAAACAAGCAACTGCGAAGGCTAGCGTACTTCTTGTTATCACGTGGGTCTCTTTTTAAATAATGTTGATGAGACATGATATTTGTGTATATATTGTGCTGTTTAGTTTGCGACCAATGCGATGTTGCTGCCTTCAATAGAACCGGCTTGTAATCATTTTATCATTGTTTTTTCAGAAGCGCGCGGAACACAATCAAACGAAGTCCCGCAATACGGCTTTTGGAAGCCGGCGGGAATCATATACGAAGAATGACTATTGTGAAAAGTGCAGTGCAGTGTTATATAGTGTTAATTTAGTGAACGGTAGTGCAAAAGGGCGTTACATAAGGTCGAAATGATAGAAAAAGGGAGCCCGCCCTGACGCGTTCAGCGCCGGCGTCCGCGGCGGGCGGCGCTTGTGTCATGGCCCCGGCGCTCACAGTGGCACCACAAGCGACTCATTACGACGTGGTCGACGAGACCGAGAAACTAGCCCACCGAAGACGGGCCCTTGCGTCCGTCAATAACCTCTCGACACACATGGAGGACGACGATATGGGACTCCAGAACCAACCCAGTTTGGCGAAAGATTCGCAAGAGATGGAGCAGATCCTAGTTGATCTAGGCAGCAGTGATATTGTACAAGCTGATTTACTCCAAGCAATCAAAACACTGGAAAGTGGAGGTGATGCATTATCTACAGGTGATCCAGATGCTATATTTCCCTTATCAGGCTTTGATTTGGCTGAGACTGCAGACTCTGAAGGTGATGCGACCGAAGATAAAATAAAGTTATTACAAGCACGGTTAGAGCGTAGATGTGCATTTTTGTTGAGGCGATTGAGAATATTGCAGGCAAGATCTTTGGGAAAAAGAATAGCCGAAGAAGCAACTCAAACATTTGAGAAATGTACACGTGGTGCCAGAAAGGATGGGGGGGGAAGGCCAATGGGATTAAAGGCATTTTTAAAAAGAATAGAGACTACTTCAGCACTACAGGCAAGTGCAGCATCAAGAACGGTTGTAGGGCCTAAGTATTATAATCCTGGTACATCTAAAGGTGATGTCACAAGGTCAGCCTCTTTGGGCATCCCATCAGGGACTCTTACTGGCCTTGAAGATACAGCAGGAGCCCTACGTTCACATTTATCAGTTGTTAAACATCAATTGGATTCTGATGCTACCGAGTCATCATCAGGTGCGGAGAGTAATGATGAAGCAGTATCATACAACAATCAACACCAACAACATATGCCCATGTGAGTTTATGTGCATTTATTTATATTTATAGCATTACTGAAGGTCAAAGTTTAGGTACTTTTATTAATTCTAATGTTATTAGTTAATTCATGTTTATACTAAATCTTATTTATTATTGTGCATTCAGCATAACAACTCAATTCATTTGTAGTATGATCATATTAAATGACCAAAAACTATTGCTATATCATATTATAAAATATAAAACTAATATTTGAATTCATCTCAAATGAGATTTATATATTATATGCTTTTTGTAAAGACTTATCAATATATGCATCCTGATACCACAAGGTAAATTGGCTGACATTTACATTTACCTGTGATGGTTATTTTAACTAAGTCAGGAATGTTATGCAGCTTACACATGTTCATTTTTTGTTAGTATGCTCCAGTAAAGCCTTCTGTGCTGTTTTTCTCTTAGAATAAGTTTTGTTTGTATTTTATGTATTTTGGCAGCACAATAAAGAGTATAAATAAATAAATAAATAAATAAATTTTGTATGCCACATAGCTCATCTCACATATAAACTGGACAGATTTAATATTTTAATGTTTCAAGGTAACTAAAAAGTTTTTCTGTGTATAGAACTTACTTTAGATATAAATAGCAAGATTATCAACCATGGTTTGTTTCAATCATCCCACTTAATATGTTTAAGGATAAAAAATTATATACAGGAAATTGGTTATTGGTTATTAGACTCGTTCATACTTGATTCTGAGTTCCATTAATTTGTTACATTATAAATCTGTTATCATTGATTCTTTATCAGACTATAACTAATAAGTGCTTTTATTCATAACTTTTGTGTATAACTTATTCATATGTATTTTAATATGAAGCATTTTATAATGCTCTTACACAAAATGGATTTATTATTCCTCATATTTATTGCACTGTTATTATTTACTAGAGGTCCGCCCCGGCTTCGCCCGTGGTACTTATTTCGCAATAAAAGGTAGCCTATGTCCTTTCTCGGGTATCAAAATATCTCCATACAAAATTTCATGCAAATTGGTTTAGTAGTTTAGGCGTGATTGAGTAACAGACAGACAGACAGAGTTACTTTTGCATTTATAATATTAGTATGGATATGCTCATCATAACTTTTGTGTTTGACTTATTCATATGTTTAATATGAAGCATTTTATAATGCTCTTACACAAAATGGATTTATTATTCCTCATATTTATTATAACTCATATATATTGCACTGTTATTATTTATTAATTTAATATTTCAGTGAGAATCGAGCACTGTGGTCTTGGCAAAGAAAGCGTGCGTCAATTGCTTCTCGCTGGTGTTGGTTGCAAGCACAGGTTCAAGAGTTGGAATACAAGATACGCCAGCATAATGATCTGCATAAGCAGGTATGCAGTCACATTATTGAAGTGAAAACTTCTTTAGCGGAGTTGAGCACTTTTTCTGTAATGGGTATAAAATCTTAAACTCGCGTCAGGACACGTGACCTGATCGAAAAAGCGTAAGACGGATACCATTCCAAAATATCAAACATGCTTAATGTTAATAATCAAGTTTTCACTTCTGCCGGCACTCCCGGAGTGCAACCCGTCTTTTTTTTTTGTGTGTGTGATGTGTGTATCCCATCTTTTTACATTATGATTGAATATCTGTCTGAATGTTAACAGTTAAACCATATGGATTTTAACATGATATTTAACTGCTTAAAAAAAACATATCTCCTTAGGTTTGCTTAGCGAATGGGCATTTATATGTTACTAGCAGCTCCGGTAGATGTTATTCTGTCCTCTTACGTTTTTTCGCTTCATAAGAACCTTCCTTGTGCATTAAAAAAACGAGCCATACTCGAGTATTACCCTGAGCAGCACATTTTGGCCATTCATTTTTATTTAAATAGACCAAGTCAAAGCTCATAAGAATTTTAATAATATTTGTTTAATAGAAAAGCAATACATTATCAGTTTGATTATTTGTTGATTGTTCTAGAGAAAAGACATTCAAACCTGGGTTTTTTAAAAAATTCCAAAAATTATTTTTATTTATCAAATTGATAGTGTATGTTTGCTTAATATTTGGGCAGTTTAGTGAATAAATATGTTCAATGATTCAGTCAGGATTATATCTGATATCTGACACCTTGAACAACTTACAACTTGTATGATACAGTATTATAACATTCACATGTCAAGGTCATTGTTATGGTATTTGGTAATTATGGAGAGCTTTTTATATAAAGTCCATTACAATTATTATTATACCTTTATGTAAATTAAACAGAACAGACAGAATATTAACAATTGAATTATAAATATGGTATGGTATATATAAATAATTTAGAGGGAAGAAAAACATATAACAAACTACATATTTGTAATCATCTCTATTAAGTGTTTAATTGTTCTTTAAATTAAATAATGAAATTACATTCTAAAATTTTTAATTACTGTTTTTTGAAAACATAATTCTGCAGTATAGTTTGAATCATGTATTATTAAATTTAATCTTATCACATCATAAAGCTGCTATATATTTGGGTCGGACGTTAACCTTTGCTTAAGTTACTGTCGGTTATAATAGAATGATTGGAAGGAATAAGTATAATTTATGTGATCAAATTCTTATATTAAAAGGTATCCTGTTATCCCACTTTTTGTCCAGTTTTATGTGATTGCTTAAAGAACCAAATATACAATGAAGTAGAAACAATGAGATATAAAGGAAATGCTACAATTTAAAACCTGTAACCTAAGAACTAATAGTATTAGATATCAGTTGATATAATTTCATCATATCATTCAATATAATGTAAAATAGAGATTTAAGTTGGTATTCTTACTAAAATAACTCCTTTGTTGTTTATCCCCATCAACATCGCGTCCTTGGCCTATATGTGTATGATTCATGAATGTATAAATTATTTTGTCGTATATTTGCCGATTTGCGTCTCTTACAAAATACGCAACTATTGAATAATAAGCTTTGCATTTGTTTTTGATGTACAGATATATTGTATGAATTTGTGGCTATAATCATTTTTGGTATTTTAAAACGAATATTCATTGAAAAATTGCATTCATTGAAAAATTGCATTGAATTCTTATCTATATTTTGAAAGTGCATTATATTGATGTGTAAAATAGTTTAATTATAAATAAATTTTGTGTCAATAAACCTTTTTTCTTTTTAAATACCAGAGACGTTACTCTAAAAATCTAAATCTGACATCTATGGTCCGGGAGCCAGCAGCAGATTTTATGACCAAGTTCCTCTCAAGCGGTAATTAGTAAAATGCATCAAAGTATAGTATTATGAAGCCTCGTGAACGTCAGCTGGAACTCGGTTGGGGGGAAGAGCGGTTGTAGCCTCCCGTATCAGCTGACGGTTTTTCCACCAAGATACAGCCAGCTGACATATATATTTATCCACAGTTACATATAAGGTATCATCAGGTAAATTTTTGTTTGAGAGGAAATAACGGAAAATAAATTTTTCTTTAAATTTAACTTTCATGTTCGAGACACCAGCTGACGTATAATACACCATAATAATATACCATGTTGTAACCAGCTGACTATTTTTTTTCGTTGTGATATTGGGTTAGCTACAATTTGACAAATTTTTAGCTGAGAGGAAATGAATGAATGAATGTATTTTTTTCCTATGTGCGTGGGAGGCACCCCCCCAACCGAGCGCCAGCTGACGTTCACGAGGCTTTATAATACTATACTCTCATGCGTCTGACGAATTATCTCTTGAGAGGAAATAGTTAACCAAATTTGCACCTGGCTCCCTAACCACTAGAATTGAATGCATTGATTACTTGTGAATAAAAATCATCATAAATTAATAAATGTGTTTCAAGTTCGATTGACAAATGTTTCAAGTCAGTATCGATTAATTCACTTTAATCAATGTTTTTAAGCAGGTTACCTCTCTTCGAAGATAAAATTGATAGACGTCAAATGTTGCCTATTAAATTGGCTCGACAATCTCATTTTTGCATTTCATCTCAAATTATAGATTTTTATACAATACAAACAAACAAAAAGTGAAAGTGGTGAAGTGAAAGTGTTGTGTGAAACATTAAAGTTAAATTCATGTCATTGCAGGTACGCGAAGCGAAGGGTCGCGTAGAGTTGGAAGGTGAGCCGGTGGGCTACGAAGGGAGCTTGCCCGGCGACGACTCGCCGAGCACGTGTGCCCGAGTGCGACCCCTGCGGAGGGACACGTTCAAGAAACGGAAACTGCTACAAATGCACAATTTACATTTAGCAACTAATAAAGCGGCGAAACCGTCGGATGTAAAGTGAGTAGCGTGATGTTTTATAAAATTCAGCTAAATAGGTAAATGTTTTTTTAGACTGTAGTATAGTGCACTATAAGTGATATTGGTACATTAAGCATTTAATAAATTTACATATTTTATTTGAGAAATTAAAATTAAAATATTTTTATTTTCCTGGAATATAGTTTTTTGCTGTATGTTACATTCTAGTAAAGAATTTAGAATTGCTTGATATAATTGCTTATTTATTATTATTACATGATAAATGTTTTCACTCTCACTACTTTGTACTACAGTGTAAACATTGTATTGTACAATATTATATGGGTCAGAAGCATTTAAGATAATAAATCATAATTAAGTCGGTTGATAATAATTGTTTTCCATGCTTTAAAAATAAAAACAAATATTTGTATTTTGTATTATTTCCTGTGTTCCTACTGCTGGGACATGGGCCTCCCTTAAGGGATGTGTGTGTGGTTAATCTATCCCAACTAATAATAGTTATTAAAGATAAAAGATTTGATGTGTTTTTTTGTATAATTAAGCCAAAAACTAATTGAACAATATTATATAATGGGCCCTGGATGGAAAGTACCTAATATACTGCAAATTGTGTACGTTCGCGTCACTAAACGTTTTACACTCTTATTAACAGGTTGCCTGGTAGAGATTGCTGTTCAGCAATAAGGCCGCCTTTTGTACAAATGATGCCTTATTGTGATTTTGTTCTTTTTTTCTGCTTTGTCCATACATGTTTGTACAATGAAGTATAATAAATAAATAAATAAATAACGTTGCAGGTGCAGCTGCCAGCATCCGATAGAGTCGTGCGGGGTGTGCACGGGGCGCGCGGAGGCGACGCAGCCGGCGCCGCCGTTCTGCACGCTCGCGCCGGCGCAGCGACGCGCGCTCGTCGATCCCGCGTACCACCCGGTGTTGAGCGATGTGCAGGGTATGTATACAATAAGTTATATTGTGGTTCCTCAGCGTCTGCAGTGATTGGGAATAATAAGTCAGACCTATCTTATTTCAAGTATTATTAACAATTAATAATCATACTTCTTCATCACCACACCATGTATGTACCATGAATTGATATGATTGAAAGCTTTAAATTTTTTAAAGTGATTAGCAGTTTACATGTTATATATCTGTATACAAGGACATCCGTTTGCTACTAAACATATAACATCAAACATGTAACTATTTACAATTGCATCATTGCAGACATCCCGGCGTCGGTGCACATGAGCGCGCTGACGTCACGCTCGTGGTTCCGCGCGCGCTTCAAGTCGTACCGCGGCGCGCACCACGCGGCAACCGCGCGCCCCGCGCCAACCAGCGCCGAGCCGCGCAGCGCCAAGAAGCACCCCACACGTGAGTGCATGTGTTATATGTAATGGAAAATGTACCACGATACATGAAAACACCGCGAATATTAGTTTGAAACTATAATAAAAATAAAGGTTGTCATACATATTAATTACTAAAAAATGGAAACAAGATAGATTACCACACCACTTACAATAATTCATTCATTCTACGATTCCGCCAAGCATAACTAGCAAGCATATATTTGGTATTGTTAAGCCATTTTTTTTTCGAACATTATGAGCTTTTTTTACGTGCTAACGTATAGCAATACGTGACCATACGTGTGCCTGCCGCATGACGTTGCCGTTTTGCTACACAGCGGAACGGCAACATCGCACACACGGCTCGGCTTGTGAGGAGAAGCGACTGCGTGCGTCGGCCACGCATATGTTAACGTCACGCATCAGCCCCCCTAGACAAGTGGCTTTCTATTAGTGTAAAGTTCAATAGAATAGATTATGAATGTATGAGATTGACGTTTGATTACGACGACGACGACGATTGATTACGTCAATCTCATACATTCATAATCTATTCTATTGAACTTTACGCTAATAGAAAGCCACTTGTCTAATGGGGCTGGTCTGGAATCTCTTACAGTGTCATGCGTGTTGCACGCATTGCATTTGGTGTGTTCCGCAATTAAAACATCAATTTTCAGTTTTTATGAAATGTGGAATTCTTAGAAAAAAAGGCGTATGAAATGACACGTTTTTGTTGTAGAATAAAATAAAAATAATCCATTGTAGACACAAAGGGTATCCCCAATTATCGTTCTTTGCGTGGCGGTTTTGTGTCGTATGTTTTCTCTGACAGCTAAATAACCATTCTCAATTTATAATAATACTAGCGACCCGCCCCGGCTTCGCACGGGTGCAATGCTGATACTAAATACACTACAGAAAAATTGTGAACGTTGTATAGGTATAAAAATATAGCGGCCCGCTCTGGCATCGCAATTCGCACGGGTATAAAATACATAGCCGGGCGGCCGCAAACGCTACGTCCCGCAATTTTTAAATCTGTAATATCTTCGAAAATATTCACTTAAATCATGCGGTGTAAAGGGCCATATAGATCTATATTAAATGAACAATGTATCCATGGTATTTAATTGCTTAAGGATTAATGCTGTATTGGTTAAAATCGCTTCGAAAATTAGCCATTATTTGTCGTAAAAAGTAAATGACAAAAAAAAGTTATTGTGGGTTATCCATAAGAGATAGACATATACCATCGCGGACTTTTCTGTAGACCTTTTCAATGTGTATAATACTTAGTACATTATTTTGATAAAACTCGTAGGGTTCAGCCTGCGTTTGCAATGTAAGCGGAATAAATGTAATTTTTTACGACATCACATTAGAAACCTCAAAAATAACAGTACTTCTCCACTACTTAATGGATATTATTATACATATAAACCTTCCTCTTGAATCATTCTATCTATTAAAAAAAACCGCATCAAAATCCGTTGCGTAGTTTCAAAGATTTAAGCGTACAAAGGGACATAGGGACATAGGGACAGGGAAAGCGACTTTGTTTTATACTATGTAGTGATTTAAATCAATATGGCTGTCATGATAATTATTAAGTATCCAGTTTCTCATCTAATTTTGACCATTCTTGAATTGCAGGATTGAAACGTGGTCGACCACCTTTATCCAGGAAAGTTAAAGAGCGTGATCGGGATGACGACACTTCTACGTCAGGACAAGAAAGGTAATAAATTACATAAAATATTGTATAGTCTTATGAAAATAATCTACACAAAGTGTATCTCGAATATTGTTTGTTAGTTGATAAATTTATTAGTTAATTAACATAACAAGCAACAAATTAACAAGTAAGAATCGTTACGAATTTCAATTTATCCTGGTTGTTATGTTTAGGTACATTTTCGTTTCAGTAAGGAAGCTCTAAACTGACTATTTTAATGAAAACAAAAATAGATATTTCGTAAATTCGATTAATTTGCTTTGTTGTTACATCACACCCCGGACACTCCATACAAAATTATCGTTTTGACAGTCACACTGTAGAGAGTCTCTACACACATTTGCAGGCTCTACTAGAGACTGCAAATGTGTGTGTTAACGCTTTATGGTTGGCACATTTGTGACTAGCGTAAAAAAAATCGCGTTTTTCTGATGAAATACATCCGTAAACAGCACAATACCTAACCATTTTCTACGAAAAGCGATAATCACAAATCCAAAATAATTGTGCGGGGTGAGGTAAAAGTTTAATTTTGGCGGGAGGCGGAGTGTCCGTTCTGTAGCGTTTAGCTACTATTATGTATTATGTGATTACATCAAAAATCAATCCTAAATAAATGTTTCTTGTCATTAAAGGGGTCGCGGCAGACCGAGTACAGAGTCGCGAGGTTGGCGCCGGCAGTCCTACGACATTGATAACATCGTCATTCCGCAGAGCATAGCGGCCAACACGAGACCCGAGATACTTATGTATAAGGAGATTATAACGCCCAAGTATGTATATCACTACATTACATAGTATAAAACAAAGTCGCTTTCTCTGTCCCTTTGTCCCTTTGTATGCTTAAATCTTTAAAACTACGCAACGGATTTTGATGCGGTTTTTTTAAATAGATAAAGTGATTCAAGAGGAAGGTAACGGACAAAGCGGGCGAAGCCGCGGGCGGTTAGCTAGTCTCTGTATAATTTTCTTTAAAAAAACAGATAAAAATAATGCCGATAAAAATTTAATTTATGAGGCTAGAATATGCTGTGTATTAATTATGTTTAATATCTATTACTATTCTATTGATACAAAGTATTAATTAAATTAAATCTAATTCGCCTTATAATGGTCAGAAAGGGATAAAATTTTAATGAGAGCAACTAAAAGGTACTAGCTTTCAATAAATAAATAATCATTAATATCGGAATAGAAATATAATTTCCAACTTCCATTAAATGCTGTATAAAAGTAATAAAATTAATGTATTGTTATTTTTTATAGGTGGCGTGTTATGGATATACCTGTACCGAAAATGAACAATGGAGTTTCTAATTCAAGTCACGCCTTAACAGAAGAGAGTGATGTGAGTAATTAATAACCCATGCATATATTATTTAGACATTTAATTAAATTCCAGGAACTCTAAATAATATTAATGGCGATACAGGATCTAAATAATTACTTATACATATGTATAATAATGTGACTAGCCTAATCCACATTTTAGAAATATCTGTCTTCTTTAAAACTTTCTAAACTTTTCGTAAAGTTTAGAAGCAACGTTACATACGCAACAATAGCTGATTTTAATTAATCTAATTACTATCCCTTTGGTTATTCTTTAACTTTAAGAAAAGTTTATGCCCAATCACTTTCAATTTTCCATTGGGGCTTGAAAGGATTAATTATAATAAATAATTCATGTGTGCATTATCATACATAAAATGTATGCGTGTACTAGAGTACACACGTAAGAAGTGAAACTTCTTTATGACCTTATTTAAAAAAAAAAATTTACTATATAATATATATGCGATTTTACAGAAATACGTCAATCACGCGTGGTAGGGATAAAAACAAGATGGCGCGTAACGAAAAAATGTTACACTAAATTTTTTCCAACCCCCGATAAAGAAGTTTCACTTCAATAAATAATTCATGTGTGCATTATCGTACAATAATCATAATAAAATTAATTTCCAGGAGGAGGATATATCTGAAGAGACGGTACAAGAGCGACACAAACGCGCAGAAACCGACGAGCGGAACAGATATCTGCGCAAACAACGCACGAGACGAACAAACACGGAAACGGACCAATCACAACAGAACACCATCAACCATCAGAGTCAACAGAATACACAACAGCAACGAAATATACAACAGCAACAGAATACACAACAGCAACAAAATATACAGCGGCAACAGAATACACAACAGCAACAAAATATACAACAGCAACAAAATATACAGCAGCAACAGAATACACAACAGCAACAGAATACACATCAACAACGGAGGTCGAGATCACAAGTACAGTCGCAGGCGCATTCCCAAGCGCAAAATGTGCATTCAAACTCTTCGAATGATGAGGTAATTATAATATTTGTGCTGCTTTATATGCTATTATACAGGGTTAGTTTTCAATGACCAGCCAAAATTTAAAATTAAGATCTAGATATTAAACCAACTTGGCACATTTGAAATATTATTGTCGAATAAAAAAAATAAAAAATAATAGCATTCATTTGAAAATGTCTTAAAAATTTCCTAAATCGTAAACACGAGATAAGCTTATTGAGAATCAATGCACTTGTGTGCGTGCGCGCATCGCCATATTTATGTGTGTGCTAACTTCTACCTATCTAGGTTGTTGAACTGAATTGTGCTTTTGTAATGTCCACACGTTCGCTTTTTAGTGGCGGACAGGAATGAAATCTAATTAAAAAAAAAACGTTTTTTTTTTCATTAGATCGAAAATGTTATTGATTCTGAACCATTTCTGAAAATTTGGCCGATCATTGAAAACTAACCCTGTAGGTCATAGTTCGTCATTTTTTGTTTCATTTGGGTCTATAACTTTTTATAATATTAAAATGCAATGCAAAGAATGTGTAATTATTAAAATATAGAAATATATGACAAAATAATTATCTTTATCACAGACCGAGAGGCCTTACACGCCTCGACAGTTTCCGCTACCGGACGACATGTACCAAGACATGTTAGCGGTAATGCCGGAGCCCTATCTGAGTAGCCCGGAGCCTTCGCCCCCGAGAATGGAGGAAATAGAAGAATCCAGTACATTATCACCAATGTCCCCGCTAATGTTTGAAGGTGATGACCCTGATGATGGCGAATGGGACCCCAGTGTTGAGAAAACTGAACGCAGAAAGAGTTCGTTCAGATAATATTAGAGATTTTAAGTTTTTATTATACAGAAGTTTTGGGTTTGGTTCTAAGATTTTATACTATAAATTACAGTTTGATACTTTATTAATATCCAATGAAATAAAAGTCCAGTACATATAAAAGTCGAGTCCAGTACATTATCACCAATGTCCCCGCTAATGTTTGAAGGTGATGACCCTGATGATGGGGAATGGGACCCCAGTGTTTTGAAAACTGAACGCAGAAAGAGTTCGTTCAGGTAATATTAGTAGTAGAGATTTTAAGTTTTTGACGTGACAACGTCTTATACAATTCATATACATAGTAGTCTTTGGTCTTATAAATTGGTTTGCCGGGTGACACTTCAAGAAACTGCGTTACGCTCCGCTCACGTTATGCGCTCACAATGAGAGCGAGTGAAAGGCACGCGGGCATGGTTAGCCCGCCTAAGAGCGAGAGAGACAGACATAAAAAGTCGTTGTCACGTAAAACTTTCGCCCGTATACCGACTTTACAGGCAACCAATTTTTTAATCAGTTTGTTTTGGGTTTGGTTCTAAGATTTTATAAATATAAATTACAGTTTGATACTTTATTTCCAATGGAATAAAAGGTTTATTGGCTTGGTGGACCTATTTGCATGCAATTTTATTGGGTTTTTAGTATAAACAGATACGCAAATCATTTCAGCTTTTATATCATTTACGTTTATTACATGATTTGATGAGAACGAAATGAAGCTTTTTTCCAAATTTGTTTGTTTTGAGTTTGTTTAAGTTTTAACATAGCTTTAATGTTAAGGTGTAAGAGGTTAACTTATGTAAATTTTTAATTAATGTAAATTTATCGAATCTGTTAGACAAGGTGTACCCTTACATTCCTTAGTTCCGATGTAAATAAACTTGTATATTTTTAACGTAATATTATTGAGGAGGGATGCCTTTTAGTGAAAAATTTGCATTTGGTTTTATATTTTTCCAGTGAGCTCTATTAAACATTACTTAAAACAATATGAGTGTAAGTTATCATTATTGAGGTATACTTTACTTGCAAGTCATACTAAAATCACTTTAATGTATAGATTATAGACATTTAATATTCATTTTTTATATTTTGCAATTGGAGCTTAAAATAAAGTATTTTTTCAGTTCAGCTAATTAATATGGAACTACATCTGATATCAAATAAATTTACTTACAATTACAGCGTTTTTGCCAATAGCCTTTGAAATTATAATTTTAAATTGATGTTTATAGCGTAGTGTTTTCCCTACAGCCTTTGTAATTGAGTGTTAAAGAAAGTATTAAGAATTATTAGATGGTGTAATATAAAGTTGTAAGCGCCCGGAACGCAAAGCGATGTAAATATGTAATCGGGCACTGAAGGCAACTAATAGACTGGTTATAATAATTTGAATCTCTAAGAGAATTCATTTCACACTTGCGCTCAGTTACTTCAATTACCTACCTACCAAGAAGCTTATATCTAATACACTGGAGATTTCAGTATGAACATTAACTTGTAACAAGAAAATATGACCTTGAATGACGCCTGTATGTTTTTTTATCCCTTTCACACCTAATTTGCCAAGGTTGGTGTGAAAGGGATAAAAAAATACAGGCGTCATTCCATGTCATATTTTCTTGTTACAAGTTAATGTTCATACTGAAATCTCAAGTGTATTAGATATAAGCTTCTTGCTACCTACACACGGTTCATGTAGACACATTTCAAAACATTTTGTAAATATAATTCACCTCGCTTTTAGTATGTACATAAGTTTTTCATTTAATTTTCCTATGTGATAGTCACATGTTTAGTACAAGATTTAAGGGACAGTTAATAAAAACACTTATATGTACCATAAATCAAATTTATATTTCTGTTTGATTAAACGAAATTTTCAACTATACTTAATTTCCTTTAACAACATAAAGGACAGTTTCTCAGCCAATATTTGCATTTGTTAAAAAAGTTTTGAGTAAGATGAAGTGTTATTTTTAATGTCTAATATTAATCGTTTGAAAAGAAGCCAAAGTCTTCTTGTTAGTTAGATTGTAAGTTAGTTAAGAATTTAAATGGATTGAAGATGAACGCTTGAAAATGTTGTATATGTTTAGTATGCAGAATAAAAATTTAATTGACAAAACAGGAATTTCAATTTATTTTCATCCCTTCCCTATTCTTATAAGTTTAAATAATTCGTCGTAATATAGGCGTAATTACAAAATGTCAACTTTACATGACAGTTTTTTGTGTTACTGAGTTTTTAAATTTATACTTGTGTCCTTACTCCACAAAGATTTTGAAAATATATAAATTGAAATAATAGCATGATCACGGAGTACATCCATGGAGGCATATTCAATAAGGTTTGGTTTCACATATAGAACGTAAATACAATGGAAAAAAGTATATCAATTTTTCATCAAAATTATTTCACTATATACCTGTGCACGTAAGGACGAAGTAGACGGAGCGCAGGAAACGGCGCTTGATCAGACGTCCCTTCCCAAACCGTCCAGTGTCCACTGTCCACACAATCTCAAACATTTATAATTTATTTACACTACTAACTACTAGACTTCTACAAGCACTTTTGAACATAGTTTTACCATTTATCATCGTTATTTTTCCATTGAATTTACGGTCTATAATCGAAACCAAACCAATACTCATTATCGGATGTTAATTGTTACTTTTGTAGGTACTCAAACGGTGCTTACAATTTATGGTGACATAGTCACATAGATAAATAAATATTATAGGACATTATTAAACAAATAATCTTTATATATAAAACTCAAAGGTGACTGATATAGTGATCTATCAACGCACACCCCAAACCACTCGACGTATCGGGCTGAAATTTGGCATGCAGGTAGATGTTAGGAGTTAGGACGTAGGCATCCGCTAAGAAAGGATTTACCGAAATTCTTGCGGGAACGGGGATGCACGTACAAAGTCGTGGGCGGAAGCTAGTATCCTATAATATTAGATAATTAAATAGATGGTGTTTACTTCGTTCAATAGAGGTTAAAAAATTTCTCTATGTTAAATGATAAAGAAAATCAATTCATTGACTATAAATAAAACAAGATTTCTTTCAGTATTTTTCTTTTATTAATGATTACAATCACAACAACGATTACAATAACATATGGGAGAACTGACAAGAATGATTAGAGGAAGCGTGTATATTTGAAAGTGCGTTTAGTGCACATAATAAATGGGTGAATGTAATGTGTGAATGATGTTTGTTGGCAAATTTGTAAGTGAAATTACATGCTTTTAATAACTACACTACAGCATGTCACTAGTGTGACTATAAAAGCCATCAATACAAGCGACTTCAATTACGTAGGTTACACAAAGACAGTAAGAAAAAGTAGGTAAGATATCAGGAGGAATATACACTAAGGCCTACTACAATAATATGAAATTGTGCCATTCACATAAAGCACATTTATTATAAATATTGTTGTTCTTATAATCTATTTGCTTAATATCTATGTTTAGGTCTGCCACTAATTTGGTCTATTTAATTTTCATATTCTGTATAAGTTTACACATACATTAAATACCAAATTAACATAACAGCTTAAATAAACAATATTAATCAGTTTTAGATTTTAATGTGATGTACAGTAAGCATTCAATTTTATCACTTCTGAATACAATATTTACAATTAATTAATAAAACTATAAACATGTAAGTACATTCAAGTAATAAGAAAAACAAAATACACAACCAAGGGTTAAATTTAACTAACACAAAATGGCACATATTTAAAGAGGTATTTATACCTAACCATAAGAAAGTCAAGTAAATATGGCATTATGATATTCATACTAAATCAATTTTAAATACAATATGTATATGTATAATATAATATCTTGTTTATTTATTGCACTACATAGGTTGTTAGATTTTTTTTCCTGCAAAAGTGTAACAATGTCAATTTCTATGAAAGCATATAATATTTAATCTACATATTTATGTAATAAAATACAAAAAAATTCATAATATTATTATTTCTATACTACAATGTGTATAATATTCTTAATTCTTCTAAATAATAATTCTAAAATCACTCATAAATCCTTTGCATATAATACTGTAAAAATTCTACACAGCCTTACAAATAACCTATTTTAATTAAATGCAACACGGAATGTTTTTATTATTATTTTTTGTGTTTTTATAATTTAATTCAGATAATGTTTATGGTTATTGTAAATATGCAAACATAATACTAATGTTCATATGAAACTTTTTCATAGTAATAATATAATACTGACTTTAAAAATCTATTCTGAAGCATGCTCTCCCTAATTTTAAGAAACAACTACTGTAATGGGAAATATCACTAGATATTCTAGCCTAATTCAATAACATTCTTAATTAAGATTGCTTAGGTATCATATTTTTGTCATAATTTCTTTTAAAATTAATAAGGTAATTGTATAGGCAAGTACATTAAGTAATTTCCGAATTGAGATATAAAGCTCTACAAATAATTACTTTTTATTAGAAGGTAATATATTAAGTAGCAAGACAAAACTGCGAAGTGGTATCAATCAATTGATATTTCGTGAGATTTCTTGTATGCGCCTTGCATTACACTCTTTGCAATATAAGTGATTGTCGAGGGGGTAGCAGCCTCTGCCCTCTTCTCTTGAGCAAAGAGACGCCCCACAATCTTCACAAGCATAACACGCTATATGAAAACTTTTATCTAAAGCAACAATTCTTACGGTTTCTTCAGCCCCACCTTCTGGCACAATTGGTTCTCGACAAAGCGCACAACGAGGTGCGTATCTGAAAAAAATACAAATTACTATGAATAAATTGTGTTTTGTTGCAAACCATTGTTAAAAAATAACTGGAACATTTAATTTTATGCAAGACATGTACTTAATGTTTTAATGTGCCTTTCAATATGTTACTTGCTAGTAGACGTTTGTAATCTTCATGATATTCCATTCCAAAGTAGATTATTAGAAAGTTAAAGAAAAAATTTGATAGCTAGTAGCTATTTTTTTTTTCATCACTTGCCGATGGCGCTTTTAGGCGCTTAACATCGAGTTGCGGAGAAATGCCCATATATTATTTACTGGCGGTCCGCCCCGGCTTCGCCCATGGTACATATTTACGTTTTCCCAAATAAAATATAGCCTATACAGATTCTGAAGAATCCCTCTAAGTAATGGTAAAAGAAATTTTGAAATCAGTCCAGTAGTTTCATAGTAACATACAAAAATACAAAGGTTTCCTCTTTATAATATTAGTATAGATTATAAGCTAGGCATTACCTTTTATGAAAATCTTCGATACAATGAATACGATTGACAGCATCTACAGTAAAGGGTATTCCATCCAGGCTTTTCTGACAGACCACACAGGTAAAACATCTAGGATGGTATGGCTTTCCCGTAGCTCTAAGTATGCGGTCCAGGATTGGATCACTGCAGACACAGCATTTTTCTAATGTTTCTAAATAATCCCTCTCACATAATGCTTTTCCTTGTACGGCATAAAATGGTCGGCCCTGAAATAGCATATGGGAATTTTGTTACTAGAACTTTGGAATAAAAATAAAATATAATTACAGAAGTAACTCAACATGCTATAAGTACGTGGCATACCTACATAATATTTAAATAATATGATTATCAATTATTTAACTTACCTGTAAGTTAATCCCACACTGTTGGCAGCAAAAACATTTAATATGATAAATTCTCTCCATAGCAGTACATCCTGTTGTTTCACCTAAAATTTTTTCACCACATCTGTAGCAATTACCACAATATAGTGCATCATCTGGTTCAGGCGTGGACTCTATTGTTGTCCCAACATAGCCCCCATACAGTGAGGTTCCAGATAATTGACTACAAGGTCGAGGATTTATGGGCTCATATAATGACTCATAAGTAGATGACGCCTGCGATCCACCGTACGTAGAAAAATCTTGGGCGTTCACTGATGCTGACGAAGGAGGATAAGCGGATCCAGGACGTCGTAGTTCACTATAATTCGACTGTATACCCATATCACTAATACGAGACACTTCTGACACTGCATCTCTATCATAAAAGTTCTCCATAGGCCGCTGCATTGGAACATTTGTGTACACATGACTGGTGCCGCCAGGAGGAACCAAATTGCTGTAGAGAAGTACATCTCCGCTTTTACCTCTTGCTGAATTTCGTACAATACAACTTTTGACGGGCACTAAGTTTGAATAGGTGGAGCTCGTTCGACTCCCTGATTCTAGTCTCGATGAATAGGACGGTTCGCAAGCAGACTTTACGCTGTAACTTTGAGGTATTTGTGGCAGCGGTGGTTTAGATTTCTTAGGCGGTATGGAAGGTTTTCTTTTCGCTGTATTTATATCATCTTGTAATTTAGCATCTAGTTCGTTCGCATAAATACGTAGGTCAGCCAATTGCTTATCGAGTGTATTCATTTTTATGCAGTGTTATGTACTATTCTTATAATAATGTTTCTTGGTTTAATTCATAAAATGTTAAAAATCCATAAATCGGCACAGCCCAATTCTGTACACAAAAAGCTTGTTTTTACAAAAAAAAGTTTTTTTATCGCAGCGCCACAGATTAATATTCGATTACTGATTGCACAGACTCTTTACGACTTTGACATTATCAATCAAAATAGTTGTGTAGAGTCCATTTCAAGAAAGAAGTCCCGCGGACAATTATGGAACTAATTTAAGAGATGGGGAGATCGGCCAATACATTACATATATCAATTTTTAGGTAATTGTCTTCAAAATATGATGTTTTCAAAAAGTTATTAATCAGTATGTGTGTACAGTATTATCTATTTCATTTGCTGCATTATCTCATAAATTTGACTATATTTTTTTACTTATGATATTTAAAAATGAAAACCGAAAACGATTTCAGATTGTTATTGTAGGATTTGATTAATCACGCGTCGTAGGTACTCGAGCTTTACTCGAGTATGTGAATTTGAATGAGTATAATAGTTCTATAAATATAAAAATGAAACCATTTTTCTTGTTTTCCTTTGTTTTCCTTGGACACGGCCGCGGCATCACGCGTGAACGGGTGGACCGATTTTGATAATCCTTTTTTTATAATATGCCTTGAAGTACGAGGATGGTTCCTATGGAGAGAAAACGTACCTAAACATGTAACACGGGCAAAGCCGGGGCGGACCGCTAGTTTTAGATAAAATGGGGATTTATTGAAAGAAAACGATGTCCTGATAAAGCAAACCAACAGTTTGTTACATAATAACGTTCCAATTAAAATATTACTTAGTACTATTGAACTAACAAGCAGAGTAAAGTTATGGGTATTTTTGATTACATGCGATAAACTAATCACTGCATACTGCACACTGACTGATGTTCACAGTTCTCAAGTTTTCTTACAATTCTTGATCATAGGTATATTCAAAAGAAAATATGGTACTATGTCTAGTAACATTCATTATAATGGTAATTATAAAATAAACAAAAATAAAATAAATAATGCCCTTTATTTACATTATAAATTGCTTTTCAGTTTTTCGCAGTTTATTCTCAAGATTATGATGGTAAATCTTTATACTTTTCGGATACTTTACAGTAATCATGAATGTGAGAGTTGATATTTTAATATTTTATGTTTCTTTTGCTTTGATTAGATATGGCTCCAACTGAACAACCAGAAGAGGAGGTAGGTAAACGGGAGATATAAATACACAAATTCTGTACACTTAAGAATATACAGAGCATTTATAAGTAAGAAACTTTTTTTTTCAGTGGCATATGGATTTCATGCCGGTAAGTTAAATCTACCGACATAAAAGAGGAATTTTTAAAAACGCATGTATAACACGACAGATAAGCATTCCTAACTAGTATGGTCGTAGTGTGATGATAATATCATCACGCTACGACTAATAGCTATAATATAGCCTATAAAGTTCCTCGATAAATGAGCTTTCTAACACCGAAAGAATTTTTTAAATCGGACCAGTAGTTCCCGAGATTAGCGCGTTCAAACAAACAAAAAACTCTTCAGCTTTATAATATTAGTATAGATTACCTAATATTTTATCTAATTATTATTTACCTAATATATTATAGCGTGATGATAATATCATCACGCTACGACTAATAGCTATAATATAGCCTATAAAGTTCCTCGATAAATGAGCTTTCTAACACCGAAAGAATTTTTTAAATCGGACCAGTAGTTCCCGAGATTAGCGCGTTCAAACAAACAAAAAACTCTTCAGCTTTATAATATTAGTATAGATTACCTAATATTTTATCCGGAAAATCCGATTGTTTGTTTATTAGACGGGATACTTGCCAGATAGTGTTTATAGAGAGCTAGCGTGGTACGGAATACTGCAAATTCAACCACTTCACCATAGCTCCAAACACAAAGTTGCCGCTCAATTGATTTGGCAACACACACTTGGAAGACCCCATGTTATTATGGAAAGTCCACCACAGGTAAATAATTTAACACAATATAAATAAAAAAGGTAAATAATAGTTGTCTAACTAATATAGGTAACTAAATAATAAATTAACGTACCTATAGGTTTAATAAATATCTTAAACGTTCATCGATGTAATGATAATCAATAAGAATATGCATCTTATTCTACTTTGTAACCTCTAAGCTATGGGTTTTTATTAGAGAATTCATTTTTATTTATAGTCCCTACAATCGGAGGGCAAAGTAAGTCGACAGATACTCGCTGAGGAGGCAGCCAAATGGTCACGGGAACAGAGAGCAGCCCAAGAGGTGTTAATGGAAAACATAAAAAGCGGTGGCAATGGTCTTACCGTTCGGACAGTAGTGAGCGCTTCTAAGAAAACGACGTACATAATACAAAATGGTATTTCTTTATTTTGGCTAAGTTGAACTTTTATAGAACTTTTCAGAACTCGCGACACTTGCGAGCTAAAGCCAAACTATATAGCAAGAGCTTTTTTCGCAAACTATCAAGTATCATTACATTACTTTATTAATTCTTTTATATTATATCAGGTATGTATTCGTTTCCTCCTAGGTAATTACTACAAATGCCCAGAAGGTTCTGAACCAGATTTGGACGCTTACAGAGTGCAAGCTAACATGCATGAAAGAAAATGTACGTATGGAAAGCAATCAATTCAAGTCCCTGTAGATCCATGCATAGAGGCTGAAGTGGCACCCATTGAATACTCTTTCCATGAAGGTTGGATGTTCTGTCTTGGTAATGGTGAAAGAGAGAACAATTATTTTCAAAATGGAACCTTGGATTGCGGCAATAAAACAAAAGTCAGTTATTAAATTTCTGTTTGTTTAGCGCATTCATTTGTTTTACATGAGTGTATGTTATATGATTTTCCTGTAGGTTTCAGTGGATGAATTTTTAAGCTTGTGCGCAATTGATAACAATATCGTTATAACATTTGACTATTTTGGTGATGAACCACGGAAAGATATGATGCACAATGCTACACTTTGTACTACTTGGGACCCTTGTCGTCTATCGTATTTATACAGATTAGAGGTAAACACTTTCAGTTATTAACAATTTTTTTGAAGTGAAAACTTCTTTAGCGGCGTTGTGCACTTTTTCTGTAATGGGTATAAAATCTTAAACTCGCGTCAGGACACGTGACCTGATCGAAAAAGCGTAAGACGGATACCATTCCAAAATATCAAACATGCTCAACGTTAATAATCAAGTTTTCACTTCTGCCGGCACTCCCGGAGTGCAACCCGTCGTTTAGATTTCTAACTGTTTTATTATTTAGCCTCCACCTGTGGAATTAACTCCTGCGTTCCCTACGTCCACGCCGAATCCATGCGATACAACTCTTTGCCCTGAATGTGTAGAAGGCTTTACTGAAGATCACGGAGTTCCTATGGATCGTAAGATATTAAAAGAGTGTAATATTTTTTTATGATTTATTTCCATACTAGCGGTCCACCCCGGCTTCGCCCGTGGAATATATTTACGTTTTCTCTACATAAGAACCATCCTCGTACTTCAAGGAATATAATAGAAAAGAATTATCGAAATCGGTTCAGCCGTTCACACGTGATGCCGTGACAACGCGAAACGGGTGCAGACCCGCCGCCTTTTTATAGCTCCCGCCGCGAAGCGCGTCGAACGCGGCAACTGATACACAAAAATAATCCTTATGGCATGATTCTGTATTCACGCGCGATGACTTATAGCGTATTTCACGTATAACTTTGGTGTTTCTACACCGATTTACATGATTCTTTTACTATAACCTGCCCAGGAGTATGAAGAATAATTGTGCCAAATTTGGTTAAAATCCGTCGTGTAGTTTCTGTTTCTATAGCGAATATACAGACAGACAGACAGACAGACAGACAGACAGACAGACAGACAAAAATTTTACTGATTGCATATTTGGCATCAGTTGCGATCCCTTATCACCCCTTCATAGTTTTTTTTTAAATATATTTAATGTACAGAATTGGCCTCTCTACAGATTTATTATAAGTATAGATTACCTACTTATGTTTTATTTTATTTTTCAGTTGGATCCGTTGAAATTTGAAATAAATATTGATGTCCAAACGTGTTTGTTTTATTTATAAACTGTTTCTCGAACGCCTCATGGGTACTGCGTAGGCCTAAGTAGCCGTCCGGCTGACCGCAAGCACAATATTATGTACGTAATATTCATTTCTATGTGCACTGTGCGGTCTGCGGTAGCCGCATCGCAGTGCGCATAGAAATGAATATTACGTACATAACCACTCAAGTGCTGAACGACCGGGAGCCGGTCGATCCACATTCAGGGGCATGTGCGTTGCGACCGGCTCCCGGTCGATCAACAGTCGTGGGTTTTGCGTTCGCTTTATAAAACGGTCTAATAACCTTCCTCTTTCTAACTTATATGACATGTTAAGGAAAGAACAGGCTAGCTATAAATCAAGATAACAACATAACCACATGATTTAAGTGGCCCACTTTTCATGACACATTGAGTAGGTAGTTTTTTGTACAAAAAAATAAACAAGGAATGTGTAAAAAAAATGTATGGGAGGGTATGATGTTTTTATTTTCTCGTAAGAAGAGTGTAACAAAGGATCAATAAATATTAAAATCTCACTGAACAGCTGTTTTAATTTTTTATTAGCAGACAAAATGTAACAAAAATTACAAGGGTACATTTGCTTTGACTCAGAGCGTTTTCACATTATCCGATCCGATATCGGATATCGGACGCCGATAGCCGATATCCGATATCGGATACAATTTTCCCTTTCACATTGTCCGATAAAATCCTTCCGATATCATCATGAGTGTTGCCAGAAATTTTTAGAGAAAACTAAACTAAATTGCCAGTTGATAAAAAAAGGTATAATTAAAGAAAATTCAAATGATAGATCATAGTTGTACATACATTAAAAATAACTACTTACGTAAAAAAAAACAACTTCAAAAAAAGAAAAGAAAAATGTAAAAAAGATTTGATATTTAATTACTGCATATTATTTAGATGTGCTATTTACTAAATAGTTTTGAATTTTGATATCGGTTATTTGTATAGTATATTATGTTAACACATTATAAATTAAATAAATTTATATCAATACCTACTACAACCTAGTATTAGTTAATAGTTTTAGTAATACATATTATGTATCAGTAAATACCTTTCAAAATCTATTAAATGTATTTTTAACAAGACGTACCTAGTCATTTAGTCATTTTTTCACTATATACATTTATAAAAGTTCATGTAGTACCCTATGATAAATTTATTAAGTGATACAATCTTTGTTCACATTTTCTATTCTTTTTCTTATTACACTGTAAATAATATTGTCACCCGTTCAAATATATATTTTATAATATGATTGTTGTTATTTCCTGTAAGTAAAGATACATAAATTATTTTATTGTCATAAGCAATCTCCTGTGAAATCTCCTCCTTTTTTGAAGTCGGTTAAAAACAAAGCACTCAATGACAACAATAGGTACCTACAATAAACAGCACAACCAACATCCGAGTAGGAGGAGGAGCGAGGCAGAATGAGTTAAAATAAAGATGATAGACACTAATATTTTCGAAAATAGATATTTGAATTTAAGAACGCAATATATTTTTGTTTACTTCAGTTCAGCCAATTGCCGTATATTTTAATACGGTAATTAAAATAGCTGCCGTATAAATCGTATTTTTAATGCCTATAAATACTTAAATGTGTGTTTTCTTAATAAAAAAAGGTTTCTTTTAATAGAAAGGATTTTAGGTTAAAGCAAAGAATTTTTTTAAAGATTTAGCGCCATATATCTAGACTGAAAATACACAAACTAGTGCTTTTTTGCTGTTGGTATACTGCCTTTTCGAAAATTGAGTTGGCAACACTGAACATTATCGTCCGATAGCTCACGGGCATATCGATGTCGGCTCCGATATCCGATATCGGATCGGACAATGTGAAAGACAGGTACATATTTCATACATTTTACTTCCCTCCGATATCGGATATCGGCTATCGGCTTCCGATATCCGATATCGGATCGGATAATGTGAAAACGCCCTTACAAGTTGTTTTTATTTATTTAAATGTTACCATGTTTTGACAAGGCATAGACTATTTTATTATCTATGAATATACATACTTGCAAATGTGCTATTGATAAAGGAATCTGAGATAATCGACTTTAAAAAAATATTGGACCGCCAAAAACCCCAACTGCGGCGGCACCGGGAGCCGGTTTCGCACAAGACCCGATTTTTGCAAAATGGCTCCCGCACTTGAGTGGATAATTGTGCTTGCGGTCAGCCGGACGGCTACCCTGTGGGCTACCCGCAATGCGGCTACCCGCATAGTGCGTATACGCTCTTAGAGCTGTTTAAACGTTCGCATCTCATGTTTCTCTCTGATAAAGTTTTGTTATCTTCTTAGTTATCTTAGTAAAACCGTAGTATATTATTATTAGTCTGTGGTAAAACGTATTGTGTATGTCCTTCCTCTAGGCCCAACTGTAACAAATTTTATGAAAATCTGTGGATTAGCCATGAATGCTAACGACTACTACTAACTAGGACTTACTACTAGCTGCTAACTAAACTAAAAACTAGAAATAATACAAATAAAAAATATATTCGCCGAATTGAGAACCTCCTCCTTTTTTTAAAGTCGGATAAAAATAAAAACAAAAAAAAATAAAAAAAAAAAAAATATCTTTATTGAGTACAAAAATTAATACAGTACAATTACAGTGTGGCTCTGTCTTCCTAGCTAGGAAAATCCTGTGTTAAGGAAGACAGTTCCTTCCCAGAACATGTTCAGTACAACAAAAAGATTACATTTAAAAAACAGAGTAAGTAAAAAAAAAAAAAACATATAATAAAATATACAGTTGTGCGTTTACAAGCTTTTTACAAGTATAGTGCGTGATTTTGTTAGTGTGAGTGTGTGTATATGTGTGTGTGTGTGTTTGTGAATGTGTGTGCTTGTGCATGTGAGTGTTGTGTGTTTGTGTATGTTATATTATTGACATCTATCCATTATTTATGAGCTGCTCTATTTCATCATAATCATAATTTTCAAGCCATTTAATGACCGCTTTTTTAAATAAACTGTTATTTAAAGTCCTAACTTTTTGGGTCCTACTTATAATATTGTAAAACTTAGGGGCAGCAAAATGAAAAAATCTTTTAGCAAACCTACTATTAGTACGCGGCATAGGGAATCGGTCTCTTCTTTTATTAACAATCTGTAAGGCTGGTACTGTCTGTGTATGATATCGTCGTAGGATTTCCTTTAAATATATTTTCCGTACGCTTAATAAGTTTGATTCCTTAAATAGATTTGTAGTGGGATATCTGAATGGTAATTTTAGCGCTACTTTAATAATTGCCCTCTGAACTCGCTCGACATGAATAAGGTGGGACTTAGCCATGCCTCCCCATGCACATATGCAATAGTTTAAGAGGCTTTCTATTAGTGCCTTGTATGTTAGTAAAACGGTATTTTTATTTACTACTGCTCTTAGATTTTTAAATATATAGATCATCCTTCGTAACCGCGTTACTAAATAAGAGGCCTGAACATCCCATTTTAAGTGACTGTCTACCTGTATACCTAAGTATTTGGTGTGCTCGACTCGAAGTAGTTTCTCGCAATTGCAAGTTGACTGCAGTCTGGGAATCCTATTGCATGGGAAGGTATGAATTTTTATTTCAAAATCAGGTGAAGGAGAGAGAGTTTTACTCTTAGAAAAGCAGATGTAAGTCGTTTTTTTAGTATTTAAAGATAGTAAATTATCCTCAAGCCATGTTGTCACGGAAGCGAGCCCTCTCTCTACAATCTGTCTGAGCTTGAGCCAATCTTTATCATAGAACAAGATGACAGTATCATCCGCGAAAGTAACAATTTCTGCGTTATTTATTTTTAACTCACATAAGGGATTGATATAAATCAAAAACAGGATAGGAGCTATAGTACTACCTTGCGGAGTACCATAGGAACATGTAGAATGATTACTCATCGATCCCTCTACTTTGACACATTGGACTCTATCACTTAGATAATCCTGAAACCACTTTAAGACATTGCCACGCACTCCTATGTTCTGGAGTTTACACAAAAGAATAGGTATGCTCACTGTATCAAATGCCTTTTGAAGGTCAAGGAAAATACCTAAACATTTATTGCCTCGGTCCAGGTGATGAGTGATACAGTGAGTGAGTTTGAGGATAGCGTCTTGGGTCGAGAGTTTACTACGAAATCCAAACTGATTTTTAGAAATAATGTTATTAGCATCTAGAAATTTTATCAATCGAGTTGAAACCACTTTTTCTAGTATCTTAGAGATACTAGATAAAAGGGAAATTGGCCGGTAATTACATGGTAGGGTCTTTTCTCCTGATTTATATATCGGAACAACAACTGCTTTCTTTAAAATTTTGGGGAATTGGCCCGTGCTTATGCTTAAATTACAAAGGTAGCTAATAGGTTCAGAAAGAATATCAACATGGTTATATAACACAGATGAGCTTATACCGTCCAGGCCTGCCGAAGCACTTTTCTTCATTGAGACAATTATATTAGCAATTTCTTTAGCGTCAGTGGGGATTAAAGCCATGGAATTAATCGGTCCATTAAAATGTGTAGCTTTAGTAGAGAGATCCGCGACAGTTTTATTGATTGTAGTTAAGATATTGTTAGCCAAATTTGATCCCACATTCGTGAAATATTCATTAACGGAGTCTAATGATTCAGTGTGCGTATTTTTTAAATTCAACAGGTCAATAGCTGAATTGTTACATCGTTTCAGATTACATAATTCTTTAATAGTTTCCCATGTACCTTTGATATTTTTTGCGTGAAGTTTAAATTTATTTTGGAAGTAGAGTTCTTTCTGTGATTTAATAATGTTATTGCATGTATTTCTGTACTTTGTATAGCAGTTTCTGAGTACTATATCGTTCGGTGTCTTGTTAGATTTTTTGTGTAGTACGTCCCTTTTCCGAATTGATCTAAGAATTCCCGAGGTTATCCATGGTTTTAGTATCTGCTTTCGTTTAGGGATATTCTTAACTGTAGAACTAATATTAATTGCTTTTTGTAAGCAACTTATTAATATGGATGCAGCAACATCAGGATCAGTTAGTTCAAAAAAGTTAGAATGCAACCAGGTCTTTTGGTTAAGGGCTTCCTTAAGCAGGCGTATGTTTATTTTTGAAGAAGGAATGACATTATTATTATATGATTCGAGATCTTGAACGTAAAGCAATATAGGTTTATGGTCAGATATTTCAGGAAGAATGACGGTACGGCATGTTTTTGTGGACTTTATCATAAAATGATCCAAACAGGCTAGCAGCCGTGTAGGACGATTAATGCCTACTTTTAGTCCGTGTGCAGCTATTATATTTAAATATTCGTTAACGTGTGGCGTGATACTATTCTGGATAATATCAAGATTTATGTCACCTGTAAGAATAATATTTTTTGTTTTTGTTTGCTCCAGTATACATACGAGCGAATTAAGAAAGTTAGATGGATTAACGAAGCTAGGAGGTCTATAACAACAAATAATACTATATGAGTTGTTAATATATAAAATCAGACAGTTTCCATCCTGGAAAAGAGGTTCAGTATAAGTACATCCTAGGTTTTCCTTTACATATGCAACAATGCCGTCATTTTGATTGAATGATTTTTTAGTATGAAACATATTATATGATTGAAGCAAGGGGGGAGAACTGTTAGCATCTGTCCAAGTTTCGGTTAGGACAATGATATCAATTGTCATGTTCATAGTTGATAGACTTGATACAAGATAGTCAAAGTTGCAGTTAATACTCCTGATATTAGCGCATAGTACCGATATTCCTTGAGTAGCATGATATTCAATTAGATAGGGACATTCAGAGTATGTATTTGCATTTTGACACGTGATATTAAGGCTTTCAGTTATATCAGATTCTAAATTATCACTTAAGGTATTGAATTTTGTTGTAAAGTTTAAACAATTGTGCTGTTAAGAGAAATATATAAGTAATTTTAATTATAAAATTCAACCGCCTTACAATATATGAGAGTTGTGATTTAATATTTTTAACTAAGTTGAGGAACCGCAAAATTAAATGATTGAGTTTTGAAAATATTATTGGATAGATTATTAATTGTAACATTCCGTAAAACAATATTATTTTGTTAGAAAATTTTAGCAAAGTAAGCGATCGTTGAAAATTTTGTAAAACAAAAAAATTTTGTAAAAAAATATTAATCAATATTTGTGTATGTGGAATATGTGTGATGTTGTTTTGAGTGGTTTTTAAATCATAAAGTAAAAGATTGTACATTAATTTGAGCGTGTAAAGTTTGTAATTCATGTAAACTGTTATGTAAATTGTTGAGTAAATTACAATTATTTTTATATGTTTTTTATAAGAAAAATAGAAAAAAATTATAACTAATTTTTGCTTAACATCTAGTCACTTCTTAAGTTTTAATTGGTTCAATTGGTCTTCGTTTTTTACCAAAATATGAGATGCTCCTTCCTTCTTCCGGAGAAAAACTCTATCGTTACTCATCCAACAGAAATGATATTGCTCTGACTTCGCAAATTCCCTTGCTAGGAAAAACAATCGTCTATCCTTTGGGGTGAGATATTCAGAGGTGAACAAAGGTTTCGATTGACCGTTAATACCTAAATTACTGCTATTTAACTTTTGCGATGGGTTACTTTTATTAAATTTCTTGATGGCGTCTATTACCGTATTTCTGGATAATGTATTTGTAAATTCGACGATCAGGGTTGAGTCAGCTGAGTCTCTCTTGCTCGGCAGACGAAAAGCATCACGTACATTCTTCTGTTCGTCTTCTAATCCAAGATGACACAATAAATTGGATGCAATCGAGAACAGGTCCTTTTTCTTTTCATTTATCTGTTTAGGGAGTTTTCGTATTTCTATGCTTGTCTTACGTGAAATTCTCTGCAGTAAGTCGATATTTTCCTCTATTATACCTATTTTGAAGTTGACACTATTAAATTCAGACTTTATAGATTCAATTTTAGATGTGAGTTCATTTATTTGTTCGTTTGTAAAATTCAGTGAATTTTCTATGTCCTTATTTGTGTGCTGGACATTAGTAATTTTAGTGTCCATAAGTGAAATACGCTTTTCAATGGACTCTAAACGACTATTCTGCCTTTCGGACAAATCGGAGAATAATTTCGTAAGCATATCTCGCATATCAGATTTAAAATTTATCATTTCATCGGACTTGTCGCCCGACAATCTACGCCTTTTTTCGCTCCTTAAAGTAATATTATTTTCATCATCGCCTGCCGTAGTGCATAGTTGTGAGTCAGATAATGTTCTATAACTTGTCGGTGGTGATCGATGCATTTTTTAAGTTGAGGGTAGATAAAAATACGCGTGGATAACTTCTTGACAATTATAGAATGGCGGACTTTACTCATGCGCCTTCGATAGATCGATCGTAAGTAAGCGGTGAATGAAGTCCGATGATGACTCAGTGCAAGGTGCGTACTGCGCAGCAGGAGTGAAAAGGATAGCGTGATTAAGTTGTACTCACAGTTGCGATCTTATCTTGTGTACCAGGAGACTATAACCCGCAAAGAGCTCGGTTTACAAACGTAGCTGCACGTTTCAATCTCTTTCACTTGCTGTTGTCCTATTATTAGCGGTGTAATTTTTTAAGTTTATGCGTTTTAATTAAACAAATAATAAGCAACAAAATACACGACTGTTCTGAATCGATCCAAGAGGGGAAGGGAAAACAGAAACGTAAAAGTTATTGGACGCTATCAATTATTATTTTTTTTTTCAAAATGGTAAGGTACCTAACCGAAGTAACCATATTCAATAATAAAGACGCGTTTTTTTAATAACTAAACGTAATTTAATGTAGCCGCCGTGGTCTCGGCACGGGTCTCGGACCTCGGTGTTAATTAGACTCAGAGCATATTATTATAGTACTCTTTGACTCAGAGTCTACAGTGTCCACCGGATGATGGAACGGGGATATAATCCATCATCCGGTGCGGAGAGGCGGCGTGAGAAGTGTTCCACTCACGCCGCCCCCCCAGGAAGGTAGACCTGGCGGCCTCCCGCCACATTCGCGTTGGGCCTGGAGACAGGCTGCCGCTGACGGGTCTGCGGACGCGGTTCTACCGAATACCCGCGGCCCCGTCAATAAAGCGGCACGGCGGAACACAGTGGAGTTTAGTCGGTAGGACCCTGCACTCAGCAGGGTGAGTCCGACATAACCCAGGGCTCTTCCCCCGAGTGGCCTGGGTATGCCTAAGAGCGTATACGCACTATGCGGGTAGCCGCATTGCGGGTAGCCGTCCGGCTGGCCGCAAGCACAATTATGTACGTGATATTCATTTCTATGCGCACTGCGATGCGGCTACCGCAGACCGCACAGTGCGCATAGAAATGAATATTACGTACATAATTGTGCTTGCGGTCAGCCGGACGGCTACCCGCAATGCGACTACCCGCATAGTGCGTATAAGCTCTAAATCTAAGCCCTAAATGCATTCTCCACTATAAAAAAAAAAAAAAGAGTCTACAGTGTCAAATTTGACGACTGAGTATTGACATTGACAAGTTTCAAATTCAAAATATGACTTCCAAGCAAGTTACACATTTTTTAGGAATTTGTGAATCATAATTATTATGAAATGTTACTCAAATTACAAATAGTTTAGCTATCAATTCAATAAATAATTAGCGGACGTTCTTAAATATGGTGCTCCTACAAAATTATCTAGGTATAATCGAAGAAACTTTAAAAGACACGTCTTTGGTTAGTTTTACTTTACCAAGTGTAAAAGAATGCTTCCTACAAATTAGTTATGAGAAATCCGAGGTAAGTTTACATACTTACAAAATACGAATATATACAGCATTTACAAATTATAAAGTTAATATTTCTTTTAGTGTTGCAGCACAGAATATGTTGCATCGAAACCAGTACTACCATTTGCTCGATCTGACCTATTTCTGAGTTCTATAAAGAGTTGGCGGAGATTATCTGCCGTGAACAATGATTGCAAGGACATCTATGAGATAGATTTTGATATATCTGTAAGTATTTATAACAATATTACTTAACTGTAACTTATTGTTTTTCTAATACTTAAGCATACTGTTTATTTTCATTATTATCTGTCTTTTATATTCCAGGGTAGTAAATTTACCTTTAGTCCTGGAGATACCATAGGTATTATACCGAGAAACAATGCATTGGAAGTGAGTACCATTATCTCTCATTTGGGTCTCGATGATGTTAAGGACCTGCAATACAGCTTATCTATAGAACCTGGTAAAAAAGCAAAAATTTCTCCTCACATACCAGTGAAATCAACTGTAGAACATGTTTTAACAAACTGTGTGGACTTAAGAGGGGTAGTCAAAAAGGTAAAGATTTTTTAATTATATTGACTAACTGTCTCATTTATCAGAATATTTATATTTATGTATAATCCATTCTAGGATTTTTTTGTGCACTTCATACAAACTGTTTGGCTGCATCAATAATCATTTAATTCTTTTACATTAACTTATTGTCACTAGATAATTTAGCTTTTTTATATAACCCACTAATTTTATAAGTTTATTTCAAATATGTGATAATTTCCACATTACACTTGGTAATATTCATTTCTATATTTTTCCAGTTGTTCCTGCTGGCACTGTCTAGACATACAAAAGATAAAACAGAGAGAAAAGTTCTGGAATACCTTTGTAGTAAAGAAGGATCAACAAAGTACACATCAGATATTCTAAACAAAAACATTTGTTTACTTGATCTTCTGTGTATGTTTAAATCATGCAAACCACCAATACAAGTATTATTTGAGCATCTACCTAGACTGCTACCGAGGCCTTATTCAATAGTTAATAGTTTAAATTTACACCCAAATACAATTAAGATCTGCTTTTCTGTTATAAATATTGGGAATAAGAGGAAAGGTTTGACAACTGGGTGGTTGGAACAATTAATATTAAATGACAATTTAGAGGCCAAAATGGAGAATTTGAATCTGTACAATGGGACTAATATTAAGATACCAATTTATTTAAGACAGAATATGAATGGATTTACAATCCCTAATGAACCAGAAACACCTATTATATTAATAGGTCCTGGCACAGGAGTGGCTCCATTCATTGGTTTTTTAGAAGAGAGGGAATATTTAAGAAATAGTTCAAACAAAGACTTGGGTCCTGCATGGCTTTTCTTTGGCTGCCGAAATCCTCTTTTGGATTATTTGTATGAGAAGGAATTAAATAACTTTTTGAATAATGGTGCTTTGAGTAATTTGAGTACAGCATTTTCAAGAGTAGATAATTGCAAAATTAAATATGTACAGGTGAGAAAGGCATACTGAATTATATTATTAGTTTATCAAAAGCTTCAGTTGAAACTAAATTTAACAAGTATTTTCAGTAAATCTAGAAGAGGTTTATTAAATATATGACAATATTACCAGATTTAAAATTGTATCATACTTTTTGTGTTTCAGGATGGTCTTCAAGAAAATGCAGATGAAATAATAAAATTAATCAAAGCCGGTGCTTATGTGTATATCTGTGGGAATGTTAAAGTGATTGCATCACAAGTTAAGGAAGTATTGATTGATTGTATTATCAGATATGATATGGTAACGAAACAGGAAGCAGAAAAATATGTGAATGATATGCAAAAGGAAAAAAGATACATAGCTGACATTTGGAATTAGAATTTTGTGATATTTAGCATACAATGCGTTGTTGTGTAAATACATTTTTTATTTATTTTACCATGGCCTTTTTATTTGTTACCTTGCATTGATGATAAAGCACTGTAGATTAAGAAGAATATTTAAAAAAATATGATCTATCTAAAAATATGCTACAGGCATGAAGGTATTTTACAAATAAATTGCAATTATTTAAAAAAATAATTTAATAGGCAACTCTATTAATAAAATGTTCAAAAAGTGTCATTGGTGTATACAAACTTATCACTATGCTGTATAGTATAGCCTTAATACATTAATGCAATTCGTTGTGCGACAGCAAAATGCTTATAATATGAAATGAATAAATCCAAAGAAATTAGCAATTTTTACATACAACTCTAATTATGAGTGAAACATCTTACAAGCTTAATACTTCGGCAGGGCGTTTAAGCGTAAATACCAAAAAACCGGTTTGCCCTAGTGTTGTTTCTAACTTATTTGAAAATTTCTTATTTTTTATTCACTTCAATCGATATTATAATACTACATACAAGCAGGCACTCTTGGTAATATTTATCCAAACGAGTTACTTAAAAACTATTCAAATTTTGATTATTTCTTGTATGGAATATTCAGAGGTCCTCCTCGGACCGAGGTCCATCTCTGTAGTCATAATACAAAAAAATATATAGGTACTTTCACAGTATGTAATCATACCTAATCAAATTGCCTGCTGAATGCTGATGTAAATTCACTATTCTATTCTCGTGATTATACAGTTCTACTTAACAAATATGTACTATGGTATGAATACAATACAAAATAAATGGCCACAAATTTATATGATAATAATAATACGATGTATTCAGAAATAAGCCCAAGCTTTCAAGCTTAGATTCAGGAACAGCAGAGCCAAAAATTAAAAGTTCCCACAAAAATTGTACTTATTTCTCAACACAGTACTATTAACTATATGTATAATAATTCATATTCATACTATATGTAAACGTGCGTGTAGACTAGTAAAAATGTTTTAGTAACATTTGTAGTGAATTAATATTTACTGCAAAAGATAATGCTTAACAAATCACAATCTATGTTTTGTACATAACAAAAAATACTTCTAAATTATGTTATTGGTTATTGCGCTTAAATTACATAATATGTATTTGCATATTATGTTCACAATTAATACTTGTGCAGAATACAATATATCATTTGTAAGTAAATAAATTATTACAATATGACGCACATTAAATTTCTATAAGAAAATAGTGTGGTTTCATTCATAAGTTTTAAAAAATATAAATATTAATATGGCCAGTCAGGGAATTATAATGAACATAGAAAAAATGTGTAAATGGAACAGTCTCAGTTAAACATTAAGCCTTAAATCTAGAAGCACTACAAAGTCAAGTATAAAAATATTTGGTCAGTTTAAGATGAAAAAATAAGGAATGTCAGAGAAACATGTTCAAAAAATATTTTACTTTCTTTCAGAGATAAGGGTGACACATTTAAATTTATGAGGCTATTATTAAATTGTGAAGAAGTTACAATTTTCACTTATTTATTTGTATTCATAAGATATTTAAAATTTTATGTAGGTATGTTTTTGGTATAGACTCTATAGAGTCACTATTTATATTTATTATGTCCTATTCATTCACCAGAGTCTTAAACGAGTATTTTAATATTAAATGTTTATACTACTTATTACAGTTGTGATGAGAATTTATAAGTTTGTATCTAACAATCCAAGAATACAGAGATTAATCGCACAATCTTCGCTCATTTACGATTGCGAATATAATAATATAATTAGTTTATTTTAACATTAATCACGATCATCATCAGCCCATATGTTGTAGAGGCTATGGGTCAATCAATTTTTAAAGGTCCCGATCATAATTTTCTCGTATTTTTTTTTTTTACTTAATTTTCAGCATTTTACTATTTCATTTAGAAGATAATTCTTCGTAGATTAAGATTATATAAGCAGCAGTGCAGTTGATTTAATACATTTGTGGATTTACCTTCACGAACCGATCTATTCACGGGAAATAATGTCCTTTGGACAACTTACACAATAGTACTTTTTTAAATGTTAAATTCCCTTAAGAATTAAAACAAATTCTTCTAATATTAAATAATAAATAATATTTTGATATTTGTTCTATTTACACCCAAAATACGAAATATTTTTATTAAAATTGAAATGAATGATGTCTTTTGAACAACCAAATAATGTTTCATATATAAAAAAGTTTCAGTAAAGCGGAAATAGTGATATTTTTTACAAAAAAACTATTAAGGCGAGGTTGTTACGTATCGTATTATTGATTTTACTTAATTAAAATGAACTGATTCTCGATATAACTGAATGAATGAAGTATAATGTGATTTTCATATGGGGACATCTTAGTTGTAGTAGTAGCGTCTTGATTTTTGAAATGTTAAAATTACAATTAAACTAGACATAAAATCGCGTAATAAAAATGTGTTCCCGAAACAGCCGAGTAATAAACAAAACATGAACTATTTAACTGTTAAAGTATAAGTTTTATATAATTATTGTCCTAGGTACAACCAAATTGTCCATGGTACAACCACTTTGGTTGGCCCAGTGACTGGTTGTCCGCGGGACATTTTTAACGTTTTGAGCCGCCAAGCAAATACTATTGTTATTTTATATATTAATCTCAGCTCACACTAAATTATAGACGAAAGCGCATCTCGTGTAGTATAATTGATAACAATGCATCAAGTACTTATGCTTTAATCACAGTTGTCTGACGGACTGACAATAAAGCCACCCCACACTCACCAACATCGCTCGGACGACTGTTGCCGTGATTTTATACAAATCAAAATGGCGTTTGAGCCCGACAGTTAATTGTTGTGTTTAGCTTGTTGTTTAGGAATCTACCGCGCCATTTGTGTTTTGTTTCCATAACTAAATTACGGTTGTCTGTGAGACCTGTGCCATGTAGATGATTTATGGGGACAAAAGTAAAATGCCTGAAAAACGTATTATATCCAATAAAAAAAAAATATTTGTATGTTTTTATGTCAATAATCATGAACTGAATCAAGAAGTCTATTTGGTATTTATGGTCGTGATAGTATGTGTTCGTGATGCGAAGTTTGTTTATGCATAGTAGCTTGGGGACAAATGTGATAGTACTGGAAAATTGCATTTAGTCTCTGGACAACCATGAAACTACGCACAAATTAATAAAGCAAGTAAAATATTGTTCACAATAATGTTAGAAAATATTAAGAGGAATATAATTAAAACCAATTTAACTCTTTCTGATTTCATGTTTATTAATTATCGTTCAGGGACATGATGCGTGTACCGTCGGACCATTAAAAGTTGATCGACCCCTATAATGCACCAGTGCCCAAAAGCGAGGAACACCATAGATTGTTTTAGCTTTTATATACGCGCTCCAGAAACTAGAAAGGCAATACGAAAATCCGGTAATTGCCCGACTAGTGCCTACTCGCTCGCTTGAGCGACAAAATGTTATTTATTTTATGCATGTGAGTAGCTGATGGTTGCCGTTTTAAAAAAAATATTGTTGGTCTATAAGCTGGTCATTCGTCAAATACACCTATTTTATTCCAGATCGTAATGAGGGAAGATCGTTCTTAGTCGATCTCATGATATTTTATTAACTGCATCCAAACGGAAATTGTCTTATAATTATGTATTAAATTTATTTTACCTCAACCAGCAATTTTAATAAACAATCCTATGTTACATAATCGAATTTCAACACGACCATGACTATGCAAATGCAATACATCGTCGAATAGCGTTCCTACGTCCTACGTCATCTTACACTTGTCACAAAATACAATTCAAACCCAATTATCCTGTTAAAGGGAACGAATTGGTTGAGAATAGCTTTGGTGTGGGGTTTGCTACACAGTGTATAGTGTTCAGAAAAGATTATGGACGCAATCTAACTCTTTTAGGCTCTTACGTTCAATAGTCTTATTTTTAACAGAAATGTAATTTATTTAAGATGATCAAAACCTAATTAACTTTTCAAATAAACCTAACGCCAATAAAAATACTCAATTATAAACGTAAAATTCGTTAAATCCATTTTGGACAGAATAATAATTATTAAGTAACAGACAAGCATCCAAAACCTAGCTATTTGTAAAATTTTACACATATTACACATTAGCCTAAGATTTTTTATCATATTATTTTTAGATAGATACGATATCAAGTCTATAGCATTGATAAGACAAGAGATATAACGCTTAGTGTGTACAATCACAATACCCTAGCGAATTTACGAACATTGAACACAATGCCTTAATATTAATATTTCTATTTACAGAGGTCTAGTATACATTGTTTTTTATTGTAGGTCTGTAAATGTATTCAAAATAAAATTTGTATATTAAAAAAATATGAATTTATGATGAAAAGATCAACATTGTAAACGTTAATACGGTAGACCTTATGTAATGTCGAATAAGCCTGCATCGAGCGGAAAACAATGCATGACGATTTAACCTTATCTCACGTTCAAATATAAATATTATGTGACGTGGCATTTAAAGCACATTACACTGATTACTTTTAATTCCCGTATCTTTATAAATACGTTCTAGCCAATACACACTAACGAGTAACGACTACGAAAAATATTACCTTTATACTTGGCACTGCATCATATTTGGACGAATTACTTATTGATCATATTTGATCAAAGTAAAAAAATACTCAAAATATGGACCTATTTTCATAAGATTGTAAAGTTTTCAGAATGCTTAAAATAATTATCAAAACGTGTGTAAAAACGTTATTGCCAAAATAAGACTTTTTAGTATCTAAATTGGAAGCTTTCCTGTCAATTTAATTCAGTCGAAATTCTTGTGTAATATTCTTTGTGCAGCCTTTATGAGTGGAGTTAATGTTCGCAGTTCCATGGCACATTCAAGGAAAGGATGCTCTAATAATTCTTCAGCTGTAGCTCTATCATCTGCATCCACTTGCAAACATTTGTCCAAAAAGTCTTGGAATGCTGGCGACAACTTCTCCCATCGCGGTATCTTTGGTCTCCCCACTGCTGCTATGAAATAAAGAGCTCTTAGAGGCGTTTCTTTCATGTATGGTGGCTCACCTTCAATCATTTCAATTGCCATTATTCCAAGTGACCACACATCTACTTTCTTTCCATATTGCTTTCGCTTGACCACTTCTGGTGCCATCCAGTATGGTGTACCGACCATAGTCTGTCTCTTTTCATCACCTACAATATTAGCACAGAAACCAAAATCGGTTACTTTGACAGTACCATCCATTCCAAGAAGGACATTGTCTGATTTGATATCTCTATGTATAGTGCCCTTGGAATGCAAAAAGGCAATGGCCTGTAATGTTTCACGACAGACAGCTGCTATCTGACCTTCTTTCATAACAACTTCAGTTACAACATCAGTCAAAGAGCCTCCGTCAAGAAGTTCCATAGCGACCCATAAATGATCATAACTGAGGAAAGCATCTAGAAAGTTGACCAGATTTTTGTGATTGAAGTCTTTTAACACATTAATTTCATTTAGAATGAGATCTTTTTTGGTTTGTTTAGTCAAATCGATGTCTTTTATGGCAACTCTTGAATTGTCTTTGCTGTCAATCGCGATGAACACCACACCTGTGGAAAAAAAAAGAAAAATCTAAGAGCAGGCACAAATCAAAGATATGGTAAAAACCCCTTTATGCATTTTGAGACAAGTTTCATAATTCATATAGGTCCGTAATAAGCAGTTTAATCCGTCAGTCCTCGGATCACAGACACAATAGAAAATCTATTGTGTCTCGGCCCGATCGGGCCGCTCGGTGGTCAATGGGTTAAAGATGATGTTCTTTAACGGCTAAAATACAAACCCCCCCTATAATAATTTCATAAAATTCATATTTTCAATATTAATTTAAAAAAAAAATTATACCCTATATTCATACTGAAATATTTCTATTTGTGTATAATATGTGTTCACTTACGAATGTGTTTGTTTACAACTGCGGTGATAAATTACTTGTTATCTAAATTGTAACAGTGCATTCAAGATATTCTTATGAGACGTGGCTAGTTACAACAAACGAATACGATTTTTGTATTTACATTAAGTTGAAATTGTATGGTTAAGAAACCATACACAAGGACAGAAAGATTTGGTTTCGAATAAAGTAAATAATATGTATAAATTACTAATCATTTTATACATACTTCTTGTATTTTCGAATATATTATGAATAATTTGCATGATATTTTGTTGTCAATTACTATAGTATGAAAATGATTTATCTATGTAAATAAAGTTCACTAGGTTCTTCAATGTTAGATATATTGCATACCAAAGTAATGTAAACCAATATTTAATCAAATAATCAAGGTCAGCTGTATAATACAAACTGATAAGATATAAATATCAATCTACTTCTGGGAACTCTTGCTAAACATAATTGGATAAGTTTCTTTCAAGCATTAAATTTACATGTCTATAATGTCATAACATGTAACATGAAAAATGTTACCAATTTAAATAAATATTTTTATATTAAACTAGCGGTCCGCCCCGGCTTCGCCCGTGGTACATATTTACGTTTTCTCTACATAAAAACCACCCTCGTACTTCAAGGAATATAATAAAAAAAGAATTATCGAAATCGGTTCAGCCGTTCTCGAGTTATGCGCTTACCAACACATTTTGCGATTCATTTTTATATATAAGATTAAAAATCCAATTAGTTACCTGTTCATCAAACTTATATTTTATTTTTTTATAAAAATCAAAAGCAACAAAAATATTAACCTAAAAACCACCTATTTTTTTATATTTGGGTTTTTTTCGTTTTTGTAATCAATCTGAAATTACTTTTGATATATTTTCAACATAAATTTATAAAGAATAGAAAAAATTCGATCACGGGGCGGGACTCGAAGCCGCATCCTTTCACGCCATTCCGCAATTTTTTCTATTATTTATATTTATTAAGCATTTGAATGCCATAAAACCAAAAATATCAATATTTTCAACAGATCTAAGTATAGGTTGAAATGTTTAAATGCTGCAGTGTTGTGGATGTGTTGGATTTTTTAATTTATAACCACAAGTTTGATTATGTCTATTCACACTAATTGTTATCGTGTAACATTCAATATTATATTGAATTGAAAATTCAATAATTTCATAAATGTATGAAACATTTCATTTTACAAAATATTGGGAAAAATAACTTTACATATTCTGTTGATAAAAAAGTATTTTTCATTCAATACAACATAATGAAATAATATATGGTGGAGATTTAATTAAATTTTAGTACATATTTAGATAATTAAAAAAAAGAATGTTACACTGAAAGTGGACAATGGTCATTATGTGTGAGATTTTTAGTTCTATTGTCATATACTGAGTTCAACAAATGAAGGTCAATTTGTTTAATTCAAAGGAGGATAAAATCACATAGCTTTTTGCCTTGATAAAAATGCACAACCTTCAAGGTTGGACATCTTAACAAACACAGGATGTAATAATTTATTTCTATCAATTGTAGATGAATTTGTTGTTAGACATCTTATAAATTACAAAATTTTAATAAGCCTGCTGGTGATCATAGGTAAGCTAGCTTTGCCTATGTGGTTTCATTGATTAATGAAACCACAGGCAAAGTTGTATTTCCATAGCTTACAAAAAATCAGTACCATCAAAATGCAAATTAAAAGAAACAAAAATAAGCCATGAATGAAACTGTAATCAATACATATTAAACTTGTATTAGATACAAAAGTATTCAAGGTACTGTGTGTAGTGATAGTGTACATTTTTTGTGATACAGTGCTCAAGTTTATCAGAACATGATAACAAAATTCTCTTCAAATTAAACTTGACTTCCCTGTTCAAAATTGTTTTAGAATCTAATAAAGGTGAAAGAGATTTAATAAGTTTAAAATATAATAATATTCATTAAACCATGAATACTAAAAGTATATACAATAAAGTGATTTAACATAATGTTATTTACCTGAGGCTCCAGCACCAAGCTGTTTGACTCTTTCAAATCTCACATATGGATCATCTTTATTACAAATTCTTTTCAATTCCTCATAGACCTCCTCATCACTCATAGCAGCATTTATCATTTCTTTCTTCCTAAGGATAGGACTTTCTTCAGGCTCTGTACCTATGAGGGTAAGATCTTGAACTACAGCTGTTAAATCCATTATTGCATCTTTCTTTTTAATACTATTCTTTGTAGGTGCGGCAGGCATAGTTTGTCGTTGTGATAATGTGTCTGTACTACTACCAACATCTTCCTCACTACTTTGACCTATGGAAATATCTGAATCTTGACTTTGGTGAGCATTTTTCTTAGCTAAAAACTTTTTCATTTCTATACCCTCTTTTGTAATGGCTTCTTCAGTTACTATAGGCTTGAATGGCTCCTTTTCTGCTTGTTCCTTTTTCAAAACATGAAAATTATGGAACGCAACAGCTTGAATAGCAGCATTTGGATTCTCACTTTGTTCGGCTGGTGAGATTTGTGCATTCAATTGCCTCAGCCATGATGCAGGTAAACCCTCCAACATCCCTGTTTCTAAATTTCTACTCACGTGTATGTGTTGTTTAACGTTGGTGGGCATACCAATCTCAGTAACTCTTTCATCTCTATTTGTTTGCTTCTTGGAGAAGAGCTTTCCAAACACACCGCGACCCGAGCGTCCCGTCATTGTGACTTCTTTGAGCACCTTAGCGTAATAGTCACAACACCACAATAACAATATATAATACACAAAACTACATTTCTTGCGTTAGATTGTCATGAATTAAAACTAATTAAGTCTTGCCGAGATAGGAGTGGCTAATCACGGACGGACAAAGTCGTAGAACATCAGGCAGACTTTATCAAACGTCAATGTCACTCACTTTATCTCAATAAAATAAATTCGTTTGACGCAAGTTTTCTTTTCACAAATGTGGTTAATAATGAAGTTTTGCTATTGATAGTTGTAAAATTTAGCTTAATATTGTTATAAAGCATTTGAATACTTACATTGATTAATAGAATGTTTTACAGATGGAATATTAAAGTGCTAAATGTTAAAATGGGACGACACCCGTTATAATAAAGGTGTAATGGAACGTATTTTTTGACGATGGTAATTTTTACATAATATATTCTTGTTATCTTTACACAGGAACAGGAATTTTTGGATGATTCATACTTGTAAAGTGTAAACATAGTACAAGTAGGTACCTATATTTTGTGGAATTAAAAATACTTAAAATGCATAATTAATGACAATATGTATGATTTGTTAATACTGATGAATGCCCTTAATGCAATTTTAGGAATTTGTAGAGGAGTACTCAGAAAATAATTATTACTTTCATTAATTAATAGGTAGGTATTAGGTTTGTAGGTTGGTTGATAATTTCGGATTATTATAAAATATATAAACATTAAAAAAAACTGATTAGGCATTGATAATCCTGACTACCTACCAATATAAATTACGGGAAGCTGGACATTTCGCTTTTCGAGTTCTTCCCTGATATTATATTGTCCCTGATAATATTTGACAATGTTTCACGTTCATTACAAAAAAAATGGGTTGTCTGTAAAGTCGGTTTACTGACGATAGTTGAACGTGACAAGTGACAACGTCCGATTGTGCTTCTTTGTCGCTCGTTCCGCGCTCTCGCTTGCACTTCAAGCCTTATATGGAACGCCTCAGAGCGAGGTAACGCCGCATGAGTCTAGTTTTTTCGTGCGTGCAGCCGGCGCTATCGAATTATAAGACGTTAATGTCACGTCAAAAAACTCATTCATTTAAATGACAGCTAAGCCAAGCAAAATACTTCACCTTGATACAGTATAGTAGTACAGGTAGTACATATAACCCGAGCAGATAGAGAATAGATCTGAAGATGGCGTCCGCTCGCATACGTTCTCGCTCACTCTCTATCGCTGTCTATACTCACACAGTGAGGTACGCGTTGCAAAAAAATAATAGGATTCGCTTTCTAAGCTAGGTACTTGACGCGCTCCGAGTTATAGTGGCTTTTATTGATAGGTATTATAAATTATTGTTTTTGTAGAGTTTGATTGTTATATTGTTTGCGTTACATTTGATTGTTATTTATTTTCGTTAAGTTTTTGTTACAAACTAAAACAAATCGATGAACCAATAAAACGATGTTATAGAACTTAATTTGCCAACCGTACCATAAGTACCCGTCGCAACTCGCAATCTTCAGATCTATACTCTATCTGCTCGGGTTATACCTGTATGTATATTAGGAAGCTGTGAAGCAGCCCTTTTGTGGCCTTTATTCATTGCTTTTTGAGTTGGCGTACATAGCATCTGTGTCCTTTACATATATAAAATGATGAGCTTGTTCAAACCTGTCAAAATATATAAATTATAATTTTTGTTATTCATTAAATGGAAAAAAAACAAATCAGTCTTTAATTTAGTACTTTTTCCTATAAAACTCGTAACTTCTTCTTCTGGCTCCACCCAATCAGTAAGGACACCGCCACTTAATGTGGGAGAGACAGGACTCAAATTTCAGTCAGGACTTGTATGGTTGTGACCAAGTAACGTTTCACATTTGGAACTGGGTGGAAAAAATAAGCTGTAAGCTGTAAGAAAAAATAAGCTTGCAATTTTTACACTCGTAAATATTGCAAGCCTTTTTTTAAGTTTCCTAATTTAGTTTGAAACTAGAAGTATATTTCCTTAATTATTATTGTATTTTCATGGTAGGTATTTCACACAAAAACCCTTTTGTGTTCGAGCATATGAATTAATTATTTATCAACCGAAAAAAAATCTTTATCGAAATAGCTTGTTTATATTGTTACAAATGCTTTTTATTTTCTATTAACTGGCGTAAAAACTGAAGTTGATATAGTAAAAATATAAGACTGTATTTGGATCAGCCGAAGCTTGATTATAGTTTGTTTATAGTTTTTTGTATGCCGTTTCGGATATCTCTAGTGATATTTACTTTTATCGATAACGTCGATAAAACACGAGAACGTAGCCAAAATATACGCAATAATGTTTTATAACGTGAGGTTTTTTTCGGTAAGCTCTCACAAAGTCCACAATATTTATACGGCGTGAGTCGTGACTGAGTCTATTACTCTATCGCACACATGGCTGAAATATAATCATAGAGATTATAATTATTTCAACCTTTGATTGTTCTAAAACAAATATTGTAATGGCTTGGCAAATCAGTTCGTTGAACTTATTAGCCAGTAGGTACTTGCTGAATTTTGATACGATAGCTGTTCATAGTAAGAAGGATTGGATGAGGACGTATTTGTTAAGTTAATTAGGGTTTGTATGTTTTATATTAATTTAGAATTGGCATAGTTTTATAGATATTATTAGATTATAGATATTATTATATTCTTTGAGGGGGGTAAGGAAGAAAAGCAATATTGATATAATAATAAAACATAAGAATATAGGCACTAGATATTATCGACATTAAAATAATGACATCACTATTTTAGTCCTGATTTGAGAATAACAGGCCAGTTTAAGGCGTGAACAATTTTCGTATAGTAAACAATTCTTTCAGTCGGGCGTGTGTTATTTTTAGGTCAATAGCTTCAGGATTCGCTCATCGTCTGTTACATGTACAAATGAATGTGTCGACTGCATGCGTTGGGAAGTCAAGCGTTAAAGTCTATTAAAATGTCTGCACATTGCATCCTACTTATAAATAGAAAGCAATTTTAATCTTAAATATATGAGTGTATTGTTATGTGTTACATGGCAGCAACTTTGTAGAATTTTAACGATAAGTATATATTAATGTCAATTACATAATGAAAATACATAAATATTAGGCTTTAGCAATACACAAGGGGAAATTTATAGATAAAAACAACGAGCCGTGAGGGTTAAATGTTCATAATGTTCTAACATCTTTATGGTATTTAGGGTAAGGGAAATCACAATATTGAGATAGTGTATATTATAGTTTTGTGAGCACTGAGTATTATGTGTTATATACTAGCTAATATATAGCTAAAGAAATTCAATGTTAGTGTCAATAACTTTCAGCGCGATGATCTAATGCTAACTATTATTAGGGCGGGATTTATCTCATTAAATAAATTAGGCCATACTTAAATATTTCATTATTGTATGACGCGAGCGCGGTAGGGCGGGTGCGCCGCCCACAAGCACCAGTCTCGACGTCCACTCCGCGCGGTCCGCCGGTCGTAATCCCATATCAAACTTTTTTTTTATTTAACCTAAATCGCGTGTGATTTGTTTACGAACGCAACACACCAACTTTTCAAATATTGGGATTCGACATTCTTATTTCAAAAAATTGTGCGTTCGGATACTCTGGTGAAATTGTGTTTGAGGATGTTACAGGATCCTTCAGAGCAAGGTATTGAAATATTTACCGGATAAATGTTGCTGTAAATAAAACAAATAATATTTGATTTCTTGTAATTTTAATAATTATTACAACAATAACTACAACTATGGCGAAAATAAACTTAAAGCTCTACTTTTTATATCAGCTGACATATTAATCTAACATATATAGGTACCTAGTTTAATTGATATATATAATTTGATAATTTTGCAGTAATTATTAACAACAGTAAAAAATAATGAAATAATACTGAATTTAGTTTGATCTATGCAATATGCTCTACTTTTCTAGAATAGGTTATACGTACATTTTTAACTACAAAAACGGATCTGTTTATACAGGTGCATTTGAAATTAGAACATACCTATCTTTTTATTTTCATTTGATCTTCATCTATTAAAGTGCCTGACATTTCAACTGCTGTTACATGCATGTAAATCACAATGTAAATAATAGGAATAGATATATAATTATGTATAGTAGAGCTTTTATACACACCAAATAATTCGAATAAAATGAATTTTGTACATATATTTGTATTATGTTTTTATTACAGTTTTTTCCGTATTACCATAGTTTTAAAGTATGTATTTTTATAACTAAAAAAATTAGACAGCGGGAAAGGAACCTACGACAAATTAGAAAGTGTGTGCAAAGTAATCTTAACTAACTGTTATGAAAATTATAAATTATTATTTTTTTATTAAAAAAAAAGTAATGTAGTTATAATGAAACTGAATATGTAAGATTCCAATTGCAAATAACAATGCTTTTAGCTGATGCTTTATTTTTTTATTCTCAACACGGTTTCAAATTAACGCAATAAGATATAAGTAATACAATTTCGCTCTATCATCGTATTTATACAATAGTTATGGTTCTCATAATTTATAGCTAATAGTGACGTTAACATTCGTTTTCCCCTGAGTGTAGGCCAACCCAATTTATAGGGAAAATTAGCTTCCAGCATTCTAATTTATTTAGCTTGTTATTATATTATTGGCATACCAAATTGCAACTAAGTATACCAGCTCAGTATTGTTACTTGAGAGGAAAAAACAAATAAGTATAACATAATGTACTTAAAAATTAGATTTATATAGGCTAAAATAATGTGTATGAGCATGCGGTACATTACAATTTCCTATGAAAAATGACGTAGCGCGGGAAGTTGGCGCGCCGCCATGAAATACGAGTATTTAGCTGAATCGAGACCACACGAAGGTCAAGTATTTTGGATTTCGCATTTATTATGAGCTTTATTCAATTTCAATGGAAAACAAAATAGTGCAATGCAACAATTTAAACCGGCTCTTTCCCATTATTCTTGAATCTTGGGGCATGATCATTCCCTGAATAAACTGTTTAATTGGGCGTAATTAACTATGACGATAATACCAACTTGTGCGGTAAATTCTCAATAATGGACAAAGGATTATTCGCAGTGTGATTTTTTGAGGCATATGTTATTTACTCCATAGAAATAAGAAAAAGCTATGTAGAGCCCGAAAATATGTGTACGTTCTCTATATACTAAGCACATTAAAACATGTGTAGAAACTAGATTAATACAATTAAATATAGTATTTAAAAAAATCTCAAATACTTTATCATAAAATGCGGATGGATATAAAACGTATAATGGTATACCTGAAATATAATCAGATTTTATGTCAACGTTCAAACTGTGTCCTGTGAACTGTAAAATGAAAAAAAAAAATACTCAAGGAAATTTACGGAGACGTTTCCTCTATGGAAAATAGTTTAAATCTTAAAGAATCTAATCCGTGGATGTTATCAATAATAAAACAAAGGGTTCAACAGCCTGAAACTATTTCGGTTGGTTTATGTTTGTATGTCGTCGGTTGCTAAGCACGAGTTAACAGGGGTGTTGATGGACGATCGATACTAAATTTTACCTTTAATATTTGTTATTAAAGCTTTTACGTACAGAATGTTTAATTTTTGGAGCTTGTTTAGTTCTATAGAATCTGCCTTAATTGTTTTGCTGGAAAAACCAGAGTTTCAAATATGTTGTTACCTACTTACCAAAAAAGCGTAGATAGCAGAGAAGGTTTAAGTTTTCATAACTAAAAACGAAAATAAGACTTTAATTAATACATTGTGGTAAAAAATTGAAGAAAATCTAGATTTTATTTGATTTATTATTTACATTCTATCCCATTATATTATCAATTCTGCCCTAGCAAAGCTTCAATCACAACGACATAAAATGTTAAGTGATGCATATTTTTAAAATAAAATACCATTAAGGGGTCGATTCATTATCAGCACATAAGAAAATTTTATAGAAAATGTGTCTTTTCAAGATATAATAATAAAAAAAGAATTTTGCACATTTTGGGTTGTCTCTGACGATACGCAACCATGAGGCAGCTTAGGACAAAACATAGTAAACATAATATGAATATCTTCCGATTAAAGCATATAATTATTCTTTTATTCATTACGCCTATTCATTACTCAGTACCTATGTACTGTCTAAGTAAAGAATGTTGGACAAGGCTAGCAACCCACTCGTACTTTGCAACTAAAATGCTTTTGAATATTTTAACATTTAAAAGCTCTTTACATCTTTCTTAACTCATCGTCAAATTCAATTTTCATTCCACTTAATTACAATTGCTTTAGGTACTTTATTCAACCTGAATAGCTACTAAAATATTAAAACATTATTTTACAATTGCTGCAACTTATGAAATATCTTATATAAGTAATGGTTTAATTCATGGTCAAGAAACAAATAATAAAAAAAAACTTTCAGCAGAAATTTACCCCTTTTCTTAAACTATGACCGTTAACAAGTACATTTAACAATTATTTTTTTACTTGAGTAAGTAATTACAGTTGTTGCAGTATGTGCATTAATTGCTAGACAAAAAATTACAACTAGTAACAGAAACAGAAACGATAATAATCCGTACCATACTCAAATGACTTTAACCATGCGATGTGTGACTAGATACCTACTGCATAAACTTTGCAAAAAATAATGCAACAATATCAATTGCTATTTTATTACTCCACGGGGGTTCCAGCATTACACTTCGTTAGTTTTATAAGTTTTGAATAAAGATATTTGCGGTGATAGAACTTTACTTAATTTAAAGAAAATACTAAAAGCTACGAAGTAACTACATATTTAGTAATCTGTGCTAAAGGATTCATCTTCTAGGTAGTTATTTATAGCACGTACATAAATTGTATAGCAGTATTCGTAAGTGAAATTTCATTTACAGGAATATATGAAACTATAAATACCTACGACTATTCATATATAAAGTGAACCGTAACATTCATATTATATCTATCTACCAAATCGCCGTGCATGAGAGCACAAATATTTTTAGATATCCTTGATATGAAAGATGCGAATTCTCATGACGAATAAAGAAATAATATAATCTTGAACTAATTTATAGATGCTAAGTTTATAATAAACTTTAGCTTATAATTGATATATTTGCAAATACTTTACGGAAAACTTTCTTGCTAAAATGTAAAAGATATTTATCGTCCCTATGAGGAGAAACTTTATTGCCTTTTTATTAATAAGTGAATAAAATACACCTCATTGAAACAGGTATAAAGAAATGTGGATGCAATTTTGCATGTCACACGAGTCATATCATCCGACAATGTTAATAGGCTCAATTGTGTTGTCCTCGAATCGCACAGGTCCTTATGATTGAATTATACTTCCATACACCGCGCCGTCAACAGCGTGAATATGACGTATGAATGTACGGTCTACACAATTCAAAATATGCGAATAGTAATTAATTACAGTGTTTCTCATAATAATTAATAGTAATAACTAATAATTAAAATCTTTCTCACCAAGAATAGTTTCTGGAAAATTTGCTCTCAACATTCAATGATTTTAAGTTTTTATTAAGTCATAAATAGAGGATGGCTTGAATTTTTATCTTATAAGTTGAATGAGTAGATTATTAAAAAGAATTGAAGATCTTTATTTTGCTTAAAAATGACCTTGTAAATTAAATATTGATACTTGTATTTCAGGTACCTAACAAGAACCAGAACGAAACCAGTAAAGTGACTTGACTCAAACCAGGCGAAAGACCGCGGACGATCGAGAATCCCGAATCCTACGAGCCGGAGACGTCACAAAATGGCGTCTACCGACACTTCGACCTCCAGCCAAATATCTGCCGTAGCAGCCGAAGAACACAAGCGTACCGTCGACGAAGCGTTCCTCAACAAATTGAAGAGTCTCGTCGAACGTTTGAGGCTTGAAAACGCAACCTTGAAGAAGTCGCTCGACATCGAGCGGAGCGAGGGTAGAGCACTTAAGGCCCGATTCAATAGCGAAATCAGAAACTTAAAGACTGAATATAAAAAGAGAGAAGATTTGCTAGAGAAACAATTAAGATCATTAAACAAGCCAGAAAAGTCAGAAGACTCTTTAGCGAGCAATAAGCTTCTAGAATTGAAACGATTGTCAACAGAAATTCAGTCTTTAAAAACTGCAAATAAAGGGCTTTACGAAAAACTCAAGGTATGGACAATTAATTCATCATATCAAAGTTTTTTTTTGTCTGGCGAATAATTTAAAACGGGACAAATATCGCCATATTGATGCGATAAAAAACTCGCACAAGAATACAATAACGCTAATTGTGATACCAATTGCCATAACGATGTAAAATTCCCGTAAGCTTGCTGTATTTAAGGGTTTTCGTTCTTGATTGTTTCCGGTGTACAGTGTACTTCCGTGACCAATTGATCCTTCATCTGATTGAGTCCAATACTGTAAAACACCACCTTGATTTAGATGATTCAAAATATAATTTAATCTTTGAAGATATGGACTTCCGTATCGTAGGCCATAGACAATGGGACATGGTACTGGACATTCTTCAACAGTATGAAAAATTGGTCGGCCACTTATCATATTTGAAGGTTTACGGCTAATATATTGAGTGTCAGTTTTTCTTAACAACAGAGCATATTGGAATTCCCTTTGGTCAATAATTTCTTTTATTCTTTGATCATTTACTATTTCGATCCGTTCTTGAATCCTTTCATAATATTCATCACTTAAACTGTTGTTAAACAAAATAAAGTAACGTCCATGCACTCCGAAAGTTAGATTTGTTTTAAACAATTCAGATAAAGTATTAATATCAGGTTTATATCTTGGGTAAGTTATAGCCGAAGTTATAATTCCCTAGAAGAAAAATATGTTTTATAGAATTATATTATAATGTTATCATAAAGATACTTAATATTAAATTGAATGTAACATACTTACATCAATAGCACAATCAACTACCAGTGAATATAACAAGATCATTAATAGAACACATCTGAAGATTGGTCCTGCGAATGGTATATCTACGGTTTGTCTTATGAAACACTTTATTAGGTCTAAAATAGTTTCTGACGTACTTCTATTATCCTTCAGTGCCCAGACTTGTGTTTCAACTTTTCGAACTAGAAGAGTAACTGCTATAAGCAGCACCACATTGCACATGAAAAGTACCAACATATTTGTCGATATCAAATTTAACGTAGTCCTAAACGTTGATTGTTTTTTTGACTTCTTTACCATGAAACACAACTCATCTTGTGACAAAGGATACGTGGTGTCAATATAACCATAATATGTAGTTTTTAATATCCTGGAATTGAGCTCCAGATCAGTATACCCATCTATTAAATCTGCAGTTACACCTGTAGCTGTCCCATTATCTAACAAATCACCTACTGTGTTGCCGTCTCTGGGTGGCAATGGTTTGCATGATGCATTAAATGTTTTCATTACTGTCTTCGCCAAGCTTGAATTACATGTAAGAGGACCGGTTGCATCCGATGTGTAACTCGTTCTGAATACACTCAATTTCAATTCATGTCCATATAGGTCATCAAACTGCCGTAAAAAAAGTTCTGACACAGATTTAAGGTCGGTAATATCTAATATTTCTTTGTAAAAAATATTGTATGCATATACCTTTAAACAATCAGACCACAATACTAAGACGGAGTTGGTCACCCTTCGATTCCACAATAGTTCGAAATGATTCTTCATCGTAAAGAAGAAATAACTATCGATTTGTACAGGCGTTTTAATTACAAAAATAACAGCCGCTCTGGGTTGAAAAACTCCTGTTCTTATAAATGCTTCTATTGCAAACTCACTTTCGTCAATTGATAAGTCATTGGCAGTTACCACATAAGCTGTTTGACCATGAATGTTTATTTTTGGTTTTACCTTAGTAACGTTAGTATCAGGACAACCATTTAGAAGCATGACTGGGTACCCGTTACCGTAGTTTTCAGTATACTTTAGGATTCTATTTTCAAAGTAGGTAAATTCACAAAAAGTAACTGTATAAAACCATTGCTTGTATGCATTGAATATTTTGTGAACTACTTGATACGCGTACTCAGCTTTAAAGTTAGTTTCATTATGATATTCAAAAATTTCCTTGTAGAGAACACTGGTAGGTTTAATACACCAGTAAAAAGGAAGAAAAAAAATTAAGAAAATAATTTTAACCGACATTTTTGGATGCGTGTTGTCCAGAATGAGAATATAGGCGAACTGAAAACTTTAAGGTCGCTTTAGAATTAATAGGGGGCGTTAGTAATTTCTCTATTCACATGTCACAGTGTGTATAAAAGCATGTCAATTAAGGCGCAAAGAAAATATTGGCAACGTTTAATGATTGTGGTGATTTTCTAACATCACGACGCTTCATTAGTTGTTACTGCTAGACAGTTTTATTTATAGCACTAGCTGTGCCCGCGACTTCGTCCGCGTGGAATAGTGACTGCATAGTAGGTAGTTACTACTTAACTTATATTGAATAAACACGTACTACCATAAATAATTAAACGAACTGTTAGTAAAATTTATTACTAAACTGAGCTAAAAAATAAAAATAAATTCCTTCCTTGTATGGATGTTTTTGACAATATATATAACCGTTTCTACGAAAAATCTTTTTTTTCATTCGTTGATCTCAAAAATAAAAATTCCAATCACCAGAACGACAGGAAATTTTAATAATTTATTTTTAATTGTGTTTTGCACAATTTTGTTAAATTACGACTGGATGAAAATTTTATTCGTGGTCGTCGTCGTCGTTGGTAAGGTGAACAAATCCTTATCAAAACATCATACGCTTAAGACAATAATTAGTATCGATAGCGGATTCTATTCCTTTGCGTTTTGACGTTTGTCTCAGCGCTCAGATCTTTCCTGTCTCACGCCGTAGTAACTAAACCGTTTAGACCGTGCAATAAAAATTAAATAAAAAAAAAACTCAACGCAACGAAGAAAAGTGCATAGAAAAAGGAAAAAATGTTGTGTGGTTTTATGAAACCACGGTAAAAGTGAAACTTAGGCACAAAATTATCGTATTTGTACGATAATGACTCCGAACACTGCTTTATACCTACTCGGCAGCCGACCGTCACGCGACATGTGCTACACAGACCAAAAAGTTTGAGACGATGTAATAAAAGTTTCACTAATTTTACAAACTTCCCGAAGATCTTTAAAAATAAATACCATTTTAAATATTTATAAAAATAAAAAACAAAGTCATCGGGGCTGCCATACCATCATTATCATATCATATACAATTATATTTTTTTTATAATGGTACTTAATTTTAAAGATCGTCGGGAAGTTTGTAAAATTATTATTTATTCCTTTTCCTTCGTTGCGTTGGGTTTTTCTTTTTAATTTTTAAATTTTTAACTTCGGTTTCTTATTTTCATGTGATATTTTCAAGTGAGCGAGACCTACCTCTACCTCCATATTACATTCCTACATACATCATATGGATATCTATAAGTTTGTTGCTCCTTGACATCTTTTAAGTTGGGCCGTAACCGTGCACAAATTGTAATGGATCACAGTGGCAAAAGAAGTGGTATCTTTAGGAAAAAAAATTGCCAAGAGCCAGGCCTATGTGGCTTTGAGTAGAGTTCAAAATTTCCAGGGTGTGGCTATCCTCTCGCTCCCATATCCCCCTCTTCTTTCACAGACTTTCAACCCTTCTCTTTCCACACCTAGTAAATGGCAGAACCGATTTTGATGTAAACCATATTATCTAATTATACCTATATGTACCTACACGTCATATCCTGTCGTTTGATGCTCCATTTGGTTTATTTATCTAACCGCTGTCACCCCTAAATGTAATAAACGGATGAACCGATTTCGATAAAACACGTTGCTCTTTTATATTTTGATATGCCGCTTGAGTATATTATTTGACCACATTCGATTATTGTTCATTCCCACTTTCACCGCTGTTATCTAATAAATGGATAAACCGAATTGGATAAAAATATAACTAATATTTTTTCCCACATTCCCACTTTTACCTCTATATACCTAGGTATAATAAATGGATGAACCGATTTTGATACACTTTATCTAAGAACCAGCGTCGGAAAATATGCTGCCTAACACGCATCTAATTCGTATTACCTGTTAGCGAGCTACGGTGGCACAAACAGACAAACATAGCGGTCAAACACTTATCACCCATCTTTTTGATGGTTAAAAATGGTTAAAAGGGGTTAAAAATATAATACGACATAATTTAAAGGACATTTTATGTATAAAATTTACCTAGAAGTAAGCATAATTCTAATTTGACCCCTTCCCCCCCTACTACCTCAGCTTACCCCCCCACCCTTGGGGACTTTCGATATGATCACCTGGACATTTATAAGGAATAATTACTGTAGCGTATAACAGATAACTTACGTTTTATCGTACACTGTATAGTGTACAATAGAATGCTTTTGCAAATGTTCGCCGTGAATACTTAAATGGTCATAACTTTTTATTTACAAACCGATTAACATGAAATAAACACTTAATGTTAAATGAAGATTACCACAATATATTAGTGAAAACCGCATCTAAATCGGATAAGCCGTTTCTGAGATTAGCGTGCACAAACATACAGACAAACAGACAAAAAAAATTATAACTACAGTTTTGGGTTTGAGATCGATTTAATAATAACCCCTGCTATTTTTTTTACATATTTTCATTGTACAGACATCACTTTTCTAGAATTTTATTATAATATGTATTGAATATTGATTGACCACGCGCAAGGTTACTAATTTCCACTACATCCTCACGCAAATCGTCAATTTTTATGAACATTGAATCTGTAAATAAAAAAAAATCAAAAGATAAGTGTACCTAATTTTAATAAAAAGCTACTAACAAATAAAGTTTTATCAAGAACTAAAGTGACCTTCTTTGGGCGTATAATATAGTCTTGTAAAAGTTATACATGATAAAAATAAAATTTCATCATTTTCTTATTTTGTCATAACTTTAACTAATTAAAAACATGAGTCTAACTATATAATTATAATAAACAATAAATATAAAAGCTACAACTTACCTTTTGTGGGAACGCAAGAAGGCGAAAATTAAAAAAAAGCCGAAGATTTTTAAAAATGTAACCAATGAACACAATCACTGTTATCTGCTATTACCCAAAGAGAATACAAATATGTACTACGTCTATTACCTATATAACTGTAAATATAACTGTAACTAACATCAAATAATAAACATCTACCCTCACTTATAAAAATTTAGTATATTCACATGAAATATAAGCGCACCTGAAATTTACTCTGGGAAGATATGAATTATTTATTTAACTTTAAAAAAAAAACAAACTCACCAACATCATAATATTTAAATTATGAATTTCCAAGGAGCGTTAATATTATGTAAATTGATTTAATTTTAATGAAATCTCATAGATGGCGCTGTTTTAAATTTGTCTTTATACTACTAAGATTCATTATACTGTTTCTCTGCCAAAATTACTTAAATGATGTAGTTTTTATAGTGTAAAGGTAGACAATAGCATGGCTTACTCAAAAACAACATTTAAACATGAGTCTTTATATTGTACGCTGTCGTAGTACACGGAATACGTAAGAAAAATAAAGGTTCACAGCTCCTCCCCCGAAGGTGATAGCATGATAATATGTATATAACAGCCTGACCCGACCTGTTAGTAATATTCATGCAAAATTTGAAGTAAATCCGTGCAGTACTTTCTGAGATTAGCCTGGACAAACATACAGACAAACAGACAAACAGACAAACCGACAAACAGACAAACAGACAAAAATTCTAAAAACTATGTTTTTGGCTTCTATATCGATTATAGATCATGGATTATGTATTCTTTTAAAAAAATATTCAATGTACAGTTTTGACTTTCCTACGATTTTATTATATGTATGATTTAATTTTAATGAAATCTCATAGATGGCGCTGTTTTAAATTTGTCTTTATACTACTAAGATTCATTATACTGTTTCTCTGCCAAAATTACTTAAATGATGTAGTTTTTATAGTGTAAAGGTAGACAATAGCATGGCTTACTCAAAAACAACATTTAAACATGAGTCTTTATATTGTACGCTGTCGTAGTACACGGAATACGTAAGAAAAATAAAGGTTCACAGCTCCTCCCCCGAAGGTGATAGCATGATAATATGTATATAACAGCCTGACCCGACCTGTTAGTAATATTCATGCAAAATTTGAAGTAAATCCGTGCAGTACTTTCTGAGATTAGCCTGGACAAACATACAGACAAACAGACAAACAGACAAACCGACAAACAGACAAACAGACAAAAATTCTAAAAACTATGTTTTTGGCTTCTATATCGATTATAGATCATGGATTATGTATTCTTTTAAAAAAATATTCAATGTACAGTTTTGACTTTCCTACGATTTTATTATATGTATAGATTAAGTTTGATTAAATTTTTTATTTACAGTGGTGGACGTTTAATTAGAAACTCGTAACACGATGAAGTAGTCATCAAATTCATTTAACATTTACGTATTTACGTATTAAAGATTAAGTATTATTTCGTATGTAATAGAACACCCGTTTATCTAGTTTTATAAGACAATGCTTAATTTTAATCAAACATTAGCTTAAATTAATAAAATTAAACAACTTTAAGTGAAACCTGATTTCCGAGTATTTTCAGTCTGGACAACAAATTAGAAACAGCATGCTTCGCGTGATCCAAAGTCAAAACCTGTTGAAATGCCGCCAATATTCTTTCTTCTACAAATATTTTCACCGTTTTTTAAACATTCTATCTAAAAGTTTCTGAAAATTAATTTGCTTTACAGTATAAATGGTTAAAAGTATGATTTGTGACCCATCAACAAGAAAAATAATTTTAAGTTTACATTTTGACAAAAACTAGAGTTACAGGAAAATTGCAAATCATTTAGAGTGTTCAATAAAAATATATTCAATGCTATAGTTTATTTAAAAGAGCATGGTACTTCTGAAAAAGTGCCTAGAAAAGCTCTATCATGAAAAACCACTGCACGCGAGGATAGGCAAATGATTCTTTTGGCAAAGATGGATCCATTTAAAAGTTCAAATTCTATTATAAAATTAGTTTTTTCCGAAGATGAACCTCGCAATGTGTCGATGAGATCGGTTCGCAGGCGGTAATTTGAGGCAAAATTTTTTGGAGAGACGCCAGGAAAGTATAGCTTCTTACAAGGAAGGGAACAACGTGTTTCATTTACTTAGAAATAATGCTAATGGACAGTACGCCAGTGAAAAAGTTTTATTTTGGGATGAAACTAAAATTAATTTAATCAATTTTGATGGCAAAGGATACACGCGTCGTTAAGTTAACCAGGCCTTAGATAATAAATAAACAGTTAAGCATGGCGGAGGAAACATTATAGTATGGGCATGTATGGGGTTGTTTTTAGACTGTTATAATCTTTATAGACAACAACGGCTTTACAACGTCGTGCCTTAGATTGTATGAGATTTTAACACGTTTGCAAAAACATATTTTCTAATAGAATTGGAACCTTTAAATGGATCCATCTTTGAGAAAATAATTATTTGCTTATGCTCGCGAGCAGTGGTTTTTCATGGTCGAGCTTTTTTAGGCACTTAATCAGAAGTACCATGCTCTTTTAAATAAATTGTAGCATTGAATATCTTTTTATCAAACACTCTAAATGATTTTATTCTTTCCTGTAACTCCAGTTTTTGTCAAAATGTAAACTTAAAATTATTTTTCTTGTTGATGGGTCACAATTGTTACTTTTACCCATTTATACTGCAAAGCAAATTAATTTTCAGAAACTTAAATACGGAATGTTTAAAAAACGGTGCAAATATTTGTAGAAGAAAAAAATATTGTCGGCATTTCAACAGGTTTTGACTTTGGAACACTCGAAGCATGCTGTTTCTAATTTGTTGTCCAGACTGAAAATGCTTGGAAATCAGGTTTCACTTAAAGTTGTTTAATTTTATTAATTTAAGCTAACGTTTGATTAAAAATAAGCAATTTATTATAAAACTAGATTAACGGGTGTTCTATTACATATGAAATAATGCTTAATCACTAATACGTTAATACACAAAAGTAAATAAATTTGATGACTACTTCATCCTGTTACGTGTTTCTAATTAAACGTCCACCACTGTATATAGGAAAATATATTATATTGCAAGGAAGTGAATTTCAGACATGTACTGTTATAATTTGCTGGAACTGCAATATTACAGGCATTTATTATAAGGACCCCCTGTATACATATAAATCATTCTACATTATCGATTACATTAGCAATTAAACTTGTTATAATTACTATACTATGTGTTTCAACGAGTTTTCAAAGAATATCTATAATTGATTATTTATATTGATACCTAGGTTGCACAGGCGGCGGAATGCGCTCGCGCTGCTGAGTTGCGCGCGCAGGTTGCTAAGCACAACGCGTTGGAACAAGCAGCGCGGAGAGATGCGAGAGCGCAGTGTCAGAAATTGGTAAGCATTTTTCTATTCGATCACTTAACAAATAGCTAACTTCCTTCCAAGTACTGTAAAGCTCTCGACTTACCGTAGGTAAGACCTCACAAGCTCGCCAGCAACGCCGAAAATGCACCTGTTTCACAAACAGTTATTTTTGAAAGTGTTATAAATAGGAAGAGGCTACAGATTAACATCTAGCAGTAAGTATTGAGCAAATGTTGAGGAACAAACTTTGACATTATGGTGCTAACGAGAAAATATCACAATGGACGTAGTTGCTCTCTGTTTTCTTCAGGCGTCCAACATTTCGTTTTTCTCCTTTGTTAATAATCCCCAGGAGTTTTATTTGAAAACATTTAATTTTTTCATCTATTAAATGCGAATTTAAATTCACACGTAAAAACGTAAGCGTTAACATTTTATTTATCTTATAGTTTTTGTTGCGTGTTTAAAGCATCGACCTCAATAATGAAATTTAGACCAAATATTATCTTGCAATTTAATATTAATATTATTTGGTATAAATATTTAGAAAATAATAAATATTTAATTTCCAGCTGGAGGAAATCAAATCGAAAGAGCGAGTGATCATCCAATTGAGGAGAGAGGCGGCGCGGACGTCATCGCAGAATGAACAGGCAAGTAGTTTTAGTGAATACTACATTTTCTTCACTTTGGACAATTTAAATTTAGAATGTAGACTGACCGTTAAGAATTTTTTAAATTTTATTATACGATTTTTTTCTTAATTATTAGACTGTACGTTTGTACTAAAAAAAGCGATATTTAATAATATAATCTATACAATCTATAGTCTATACACGATATAGACATTCCGCATGTTCTAAATCAATCAGCAACTAGTTAAAATAAAAATCTCTACGAGACTACGAATTGATATCTTTGTCGTTTACAGTTACTATAGTACTTCAGTTACTTGGATTGTACCATTTTGTAGAAACAATGCCACCATCTCTTGGTCTATTCCTATTATTATATCTTATAAAAATATAACTGATATTATACTGTAAGTCGACTGTATGGATTTTTGTAGGAAATAATGACAATTTTATATGTCTATAGGGTTTGGACATCTTTTATAAAAGCGAATTCTGTTATTGCTATTTACAGAAGCTACGTACATATATAAGAAAAACTTCAACGTTAAGTTCTACAGCGTCTACAGCGTATCATTAAAAGCAATTATTAACTAACCTTTTATGCTGGTATGCCCAAAACACGTGAAAGGATGAGATTTAATGACGCTAAGGTATTCGGGACAAAAAGGTATCCTTGCAGCGTGTGAAATAGCCTCGGGGATAATTCAGTAACTGCTCTAAGTTTATGTGGGTACCAGAACTTTTAAAAGACAAACGTGTTTATGTCTGTTCTTCTTTATAAAGAATATATTATAATATCTGAAAAAAAATAGGTTTTGTATAAAATACTATCGTGATGTTAAATAATAGCGGCTAGTGAGTGCATAGACCTAAGACCATAGACTATAAAGCACGATAGTGTTAACAGATAGCCAACTTTGTAGCTTGTCACAAGAATTAATTGTGTCCGGTCGTGTCAGTTCCATAATGGAAACTCACTGAATAAGGGATTGTTGGGATGAAAGCCTATCACGCTTCTGGGGAATAAACTCGACATATTCTTATTACTAGTTAGCTGTATATTGTGTGAGTTTTGGAAAGCTAACGCGAGAAAATAATGATTTTTGCAGAACTATTGTGGTCTCTACATCATAGGGAAGTTTCCTTATATTATGTACATACAACGGATTTTAATGAATTAAAAACAATAAAATAATATCGCTTTGATGAAGACAGATGTATGATGTGTAACATACATGCGATTAATCTAAAAATATGCTACAATTTTATATGTACATGACTAGGAGATATTCTATCAAAGAACCATTTGGTAGAGACAAAAGTCTAGAGACAAGTATTTGCGTATTTTGCGTTTTCTTGGAAATAACTACAAAATGTTTACATTCTTTATAAATATTCCCACGTATTGTTCTTAAATCTTATCGTCACTTGACCATTTTGGTTGTTACGATTACATGTATATCGATGGCAGTTAAGATAGCTCTGTTTGTTGACTTTGTGGTTACAATTCTTTCCCGTTACGTTCCGAATTTATCTTAGAGTTATGTAAATATCAAGAAAACTAGATTTAAATGATCGTAAAAATGTATATATATTAGAATTATATTGTAGATCATAATATCAATTTCTATAGGATACGAGAAGGCTGTGTAGAAATTTAACTCTAACATTATCGATTATACGTAATATAGGTAACTGTTTAATTTTCTTATTAGTTTCTCACCTAAATTATTATTATTATTTAGGTAATAAATCGAGTCACATAAGAAGAAAGAGTTATGAAGTGTTTAAATAAAATTTACTTAAATTATTACAGACTGCTATACCTACAGCTCTATCTGGAAAAATTACTGTAAAGTGTGGACGAATTTTTTTCAGTTATTATAAAAAAATCGTAAGGAGGCTTATTCTATTTACATATTTGAAGTTATAGCACATTGTCATTCAAGCAAGCATACAAGTGCAGTCAAAGTATACTCTATGCGGCTTGTCGTCAGCTCGCGCCGCTTCACGGCAGACCTACCCCGGTTACCGCGAAGTGCGCACGCGTGAAGCCATCTTTGGTTTCGAGCCGTCACTTTTCCCGCGTTTCGCTTTAACGTTCAGAAATTTGAATCAAGTGCTAGTAACTGTTCGATGTAAGTGTCTGTGACCTTTGTGTTTTGAATACAATTCTTAGATTTATTGACTGAGTGAGAATATAATCGTGTTCGTTGCTTAAATTTCGGATTTACTTTCTACTGTTGTAAGTACCAGTTTTATTGTTTATGAGATGATGATTAGCGGAGAAAGTCAATGTGACCAAATTAGAAGCAGATGTTATCCTATTGGCACACATAGCGACTACTATTAAATATCAATCCTATTTATTTACAAGTCTTTTACATGTGTAATTTCATTCAGTACATGTTTTTTTTAAGAACTCGCTTTTCGAGATCTTATTTACGGAAAGGTTCATGAACTTTAATCTAATCAGTATTATATACTTAGGTACTTACCTGTTCTTCGGAACGGGTAATTTTTTAATTAACTTTTCAACTCAAAATATTTAAACAATATATTATAAGTTTGAGTATTATCATAGTACATAATATAAAAAAAAAGTTTATCGATACTTAACAGTATTTTTGTTACAATGCGAATCGTATTAAAAAAAACTACATGTACAATATAATACCTAAATAGATAACGGCATGAAGCTGAAATGTTTTATACTTATCTATTAGGTAGCAACGTTTAGTACAACGTCTTTTTCTTTTTTGTGGTAAGGCTATTGGCCTTAAGTGGCTGTAAAGAAAAAAAAAATACGAACACTGAACAGTCCTGACTCTAGATTTTTCGCCGTCTGAGACTCTCCGTAGAGTCAGACGTTTCTTTTTTACTTTTAGAAATTAAGTACGTAAATTTCATATGGTAGAGTTACTTTAGAATTTTTAACTACTGGATATATTATACACTACCTAATTATCGGAATTTCATATATGTTAACAAATCGCATATATGTCCAGAAATGAGGTAATTGAGATACTTAATTATAATTTATTTTTGTTTTCCTTCAGCTACTTATAAAATACAAAGAAATTATGTATATTTTGAAGTAGTTTTGTAATTATGCATTTAATAATAAATGAACTGTATTAGATAAAGGTCCAAGCAAAAGGTAAAGATGTAGAGTCAATATTGTGAATGCAGTCACGTCGCATCCGAATCGAGGAATTACATATTTAAAGCGATTTAACCGGTCATATTATATTATGATGAATGTTTCGTGTCCTGGTTTCTTAAAAAGTTCTACGACTTTTTAAAAGTACAGATAAAAACATAAACGTAAAACATGTAAACTGGAAACATTTTATAAAAAAAATTGTTAAAAATTGTATAATTGTTAAATAGTTAAGTTACATCACGCATATCAGAAAACTAAGATATTATATGTATATAATGTATAGTTAAGTGCCATAATATGAGATTATCATCAAAAATTATTGAACATTAACACAAAAATATCTAGGTAATTTAAGTACCTACGTCTTTATTGTCCACACACCATAAAAGACCATTGTCCACTTATGCTTTCACCGTTCACAAAATAGTCGATAAAAGTAATAATTATCAGTACATTGAACAACTCTAAAGCATAGAAAGTACTTTACGATCCAGCTGACGTGTTGAATGACGGTTATTTATTATGCTGACTGCATGCCTGTTTTTGTATCTGTGGTTGGTAGTCGCGGATTATGTATGCTGTGTTGTTTTCACAATTTAATAGTAGTTTTTATACCTGAACTTTACAACTTACAAACGGAGCTTATTAACTAGGTGATTACTAAGAAAATGCCTATACCACAATTAGATATACCGTATTTATTTGTATAACTGAGACAATGTCACAAAATAAATAATAGTAGCTAAACGCTAACAATGTTTATTTTAAAGCATTCTTAACATGAAGATGACAGAAAAGCTCAAATATGCTCTATAAAATCCTATTTCGTTTAGTTGTAACATAATAATAAGGAAGAAAAACACTTACTAAAATGTGCTAAAACGACTCTATCTACTATAAATAATAGACAAGACGATATTTTTGTACAAAAACGTAATTTATACTACTCTAATAATTACAAATGCAGAATCTTAATTGACGTCGACTGTATCAAAGAGCTAATTATTGTTCTTCTTCTAAGATCTTCTTCTTATAAGATCTTCTTTGCTTACCTACAGAATTATTCTAAAGAAAATAAGTTTACAATAATTGTTCTGCCTCTTCGTTTTCAAATAACCGGCTTTTTGCTACCGTTTCATAATGAACCTGCAAATTATAGTGAGATGAATTAATTGCGATTGTGTAGTTTTGTTATAAGGCGTTGGAAAGTTCACACCAACTATTCTTTTCTCTCATAATATAAGTGTAAATTAAGGTGCTTTTACCGCCTTTTACTTCGGATATTGTACACAATTAAATGTTTGTATATTGTTTGAATGTAATAGGAACGTATTTCTATTTCTGAGGAATTAAAAAAGTCTGTTATTCGTAATTTAATAATATACAGCGTGCTTAAAATAACGAAACAGAATATGTGGCTATGTGAGAAATGTGACTTACAATTAAGAAGTAAGAGTATTTTGTAAGTGGAAGTCTTTCAACACATTAATTAATGAAGATTATGGAATGTTAGTTAGTGTTTTGTTTTACTGCAATGAAAAATTCTTATATAAAAGTATTGTACGTCATTTTTATCGCATTGAGAAACTGATAACGTGTACTTATCGCGATAAGGTGCACTCTAAATATGTACTGATTTGGGATGCAGGTATGTGTAAGTATAATATATAGTAGTGTACATTAATTAAACATATTATGAAGTTTCACACAAAATATTCTAAATTTTGTTATTCATTGTTTTGTAAACTGTATAAAATGTCTACTATTTGTAACATTTATGATATTTGTAATTCTAAATGCCGAAATAAATTGCAAATGTCTATTTTAATGTATATTATTGCACTGATCCTCGTAATTCTAAGAATCTCCTTCTCAATAGAAAAAATGTTTTTTTTTAGTTATTATGATTTTTCAATTATCCTAGGTTTTTTGACTGCAAAGCTCTCTAAATATAGGTAGCTATCGTTAGCTACCTATATTTTTGATTTTTAATTTTTATATTTATAGCACAATGCAGAATTCAAGCTTCCAATAGGTACATAAAAGCGCATTATTAAGAAATCCTAAACACCACTGATAAGCAGTTTCTTAATTACCTGTCATTACTAATGAATGTCGTTAATTAAGGCTTGTAAGGTGCTCTAGTTGTAATTCAATATCTATTACAGTAGCGTGGGATAGACAAATGAGTAGAGATTGTATTCAGTAATATATCAATGCAATTTCTACGGTATGATGACAGTCTATTATAAATCTAATCCATCTTTAATTGCTTGATAAATTATCGAGAAATCTTATTTGCTAAAGCCGCTACAATTTTCTACAAATTGCCATATTAGTGGATAAATTAAACAAATTGTATAGATCGATTAAATATAGAAAGTGAACATATAAATTATTCGAAGTTGTGAAATGATATCTTTTAGTTTGATGAGAAAAATAGAACGGAGAATTTTATATTGAAAGAGCCAGGCTCAAGGTGCAAAGCTCTGAAAAATGTATAATATGTCTTTGAAAAATAAATATTTTACCACTCAACGTATTACTATAAAACATTGTAATATGTCAAGTGGGAAGTTTCACTTATCTTAAAATCTTGAGATTCAAGTACACTTCAAATATGCGCATTTTAACATTTGAAGAGTTACCTTGACATGATATTAGGCTTCTTTTCGTAAAATAATTATTCTAAGCATTTGTTTCAATATGCTTACTGTAATTTTGAGTAAAAAGCGGCATAAAAACCCACGTCATAAAAAAGTTCGTTAAAATTTTAAACACCTGATGTATCTTAATTGTAAATAACAATGATATACATAGGATTAAAGTCGGTTGTCGGAGTCAATAGAAAAGTCAAGAAAGAATGAAGCATGTATTGTTGTTATGTTTATTTGCATTCAATGGTCTATGAATGAAGTGTTCGATTGTCAATCAACTCCGGTTCACATTCATTTGAATATGTTCACATCCTCAATGATTCAAATTATATGTAATATTTATTTTTTTAATACGCCTGAGGTTAAGTTTTTCTACACGAAGTTATTAATCTAATAGTTTTATACGTATGTATGTACGTAATTTGATAGATCAAAATATCTCAATCGAAAACCAGACATTTAATATATATTATATAACCAGACATTATGACAACGATGCATAATCGTAGCAAATATAAAAAATATTTATTGTTGTGAAGTCTCCTAGTAAAATATCTAAATCATTTTACAAAGCGATGAATAAAACAACTTATACATTTAGCATAGTCCTTGTAGCTTTTGCATTGAGTAAAATAAGTGTAACATTTCATAATATGTAATATTATATCAATATTTCCAATGGGAACCAATAGTCAAGTGTAACGGCTAGCACGGAATCTAATTTCTACGATCTATTGAAAGCAATGAGCTAGACTTGTAGGGAGAAATCACATCAGTCCGTATCAATTTGCATTTTTATGCTCGTAAGGTTATTTTATATAAGAGGCACGTATTTTGCCTTTTTGTATTGACTATGCGGAACTTAAAAATGCCTTGATTACGACTAATCATGAGAACGGATGCTTTATATGCGTCTGACCAGTTGCGAAAATATTAGCATAAACATTCAGATGGAATGTTTAGGAATTAAGAGATGATCATTTGATTTGTTATACTATGTTATGAAAGGCAATTGCTCTCAAATCCTATATTTCGTTTATATTTTTTTTTAATTTATTTTAATATTTGTGTTCTGAAGTCTTTTTTATTTTAGTAAAGTGATAAGATTTGAAGTAAGGCTCTACTACTATTGAAAATCGTGCGACTAAATGCGATGTAAATATGTAGGTAATGCTGTTAAATGTGGTAAGTCCCAGATTCCGTTATACGAGCCATCTCGTTTGTTTCGATATTGACTTGCATCCGCGTATGAGCTGAATATGTATAGACTTGGTGTGTGAAAACGTCTTTAATAATACCATGAAATAAGTTTAAATCAAAATATAAATATTCTTTTATACTACTGGAATTTGGCCTCCTGCAAGCTCTTGGCAAAACAGATCATTCTTCAAGTAGGTGTGCATACATTTTTTTATTAAAATTTGGATAATTCGTATTGCATTAGGTAGAGTCTATGGTTTTTCTTTATGTCATTTACATTTTTACTTCAATCATTATTTGATATTTACAAGTTGTTAACATAAGGAATGCATCAATGCGCTGCTATTAATAACTATTAGAACAATTAGTTTTGCTGTATTTTTACAATTTGTGTCGTATTGCGTGATTGAAGTTGTTTTATACGACCTCGCAACGAACAGCTTTAGAAATCGTGCCGAAATACGCGATTGATTAATTTCCTGTATATTCGTATATGTGAATTACATTTGAAACACAATTTTCTTCGTTTGAAAATTGAGATATTGTTATAGTTACTTGGAGACAAAACAAAATTCACTTCAAGCTTCTAAGTTATCAATTATTAACCAGAAAGGTATGTAAGGATTTGGGACATTTCTAAAATCTGCCGTTTTCTTGCAATTCCTTCTGTCTGCATTTCATTTTAAATATAATAATGTTATTTTACAAAATTATATAAGAAGTCGATGAGTGCAACGAAAGATGAAATCAAATATCGTTATCTGTGTAAACGTGGTTATCAAGATCTTTTACGATGGCATAAAAACGTCCCGAATATATATTTTAACGAACCTCCGGTATACAAGTTGCAATCATTTTAAAATGTTTCTTAAAAACATTTTGCATTTATATTTCATAAATTAATCATGTATAATTCAGAAATTAACAAGTATTTTAATTGTATATTAAGATAATTCACGCAAATATAGGAGCTAAGGAGGCAGTCGAGAAAGTTAATGCTATCCAAATTTTATACAATTATTTCGTGGTTTAATCGAGAGTTTTTGAACACGGCACAGAAACGGCTAACCTGAAACCCAGTGACACACTTCTGTGGCTGGTAACGATGACTGGTTACATACAGATGTAGTTGTGTAAATACGGAACAGTTTTTTATTTAATTTCTTATAATATATTCTGATAATGCCTTTATTGTTGGCTGCATTTGTTGGGTCGTTGCACCATGAGTAAATTGAATTGAAGTGATCATTGCTGCTACACCTACGGTTATATCTCTAATTTAAGATTTTGCAACAGTCATTTGTAATCATTTTAATGACCAATTAACAAATATTAGCTTTCATTTGTGTATTTTTTTTAATAATACAACAATATCTTTACAAAAAACACCTTACAAAAGTATCACCATCTCCTCAACTAGGAAAAACTCTTAAGCCATATCTAAAAATAGCACGTAATAAAACATTTATCGAGAAAAATTCGCAGAAATGTTATCAACTGTCCCGATTGCAATCACTCAGGAAACGCGAAGTCACGCGTGGACAGACACGAACCTCGATGATGGTGGTTGACCATCAGGAAGTGAAAGACGGATGGAAATAGAATGATATATCACTAATTGAATCCTAAAGAACGCGAATTCGAAATTGTTATACATAGTCTAAGATCCCACCGCAGGATCAGTGCGTTCATAGTTTTTTGCTAAAACCAAAATTTTATGTACCTATATTTATAATTAGTAGAATATATATATCGAATAGGTTGACAGTCAAAATTTGGCCGCAAGCATTTTTTATAAAAATGTTTCTAATCGATTTTTCGGAAAACATTTCGTTCACAGCTGTGGGATCTCGTAGGTACTATCACGAGGAAGTGAAAGACGGATGGAAATAGAATGATATATCACTAATTGAAACCTGGAGATCGATGGAACTAATTCGCGTTTGTTATACAGGTTTATTGGCAAATGACTGGCTGATTGAAAGCGAAAGTATATAATTGTTTTTAGATTAGTGCTGTTGAAGAGATTTGTGATTTCGCGTAATTTTTTGTTTAATATGGTACAGAATTATCATGAATGATATAAAGTTAGTAACAAGTATAATAAAAATGTTTCAGTTTTAAGAGTAAGAATAAAAAAATATTGTCTCAATACATTACTTTATTGTTGGAAATCTTCCAATCGGAATAATCTAAATTGCGATAAAAGTCAGCTATGACTGTCATAAAAGAACCTCAGAAGTGTTCGTATTTATATACTTTTACATTTCACTCTATCCATTATTCAATGATAGTAAGAAATCGTTAAGATGAGAATAATGATCCTCTTCAGACACATATGTTGTATTTCCTCATAATATCTATTATTTCATACGTATATCCCCATGATGTGATATTATCGGATGAAATGACATTGCCGGCTCATCTGCTGATTATACCTAGGCAGCTAATTGACTAGGAAAGTATGGTGAAATGGAAATTGCATGAACTTTCCACCTTTCCCCATACATAGCTTTCCTATTAGCATACGTGTTAGAACACGTTATATAACTAAAGACAATAAAAGTATTTGGTCATCATAGGAACCACAAACGGTACCTAGGGAAGGAAGGGTAAAGAATATCCGCCGTGGAGTTGGTTTGTTTGTTTTGAGCATAAACAAATTATTTGTTGAATTCTACCTATGCATTATGTACGTCGTTTGTGAAACCAATGAGCTTTTGTTCATGAATCTTAATATCCTACTAATATTATAAATGCGAAAGTTTGTGAGGATGGATGTGTATGTGTGTGTTTGTTACTCTTGCACGCAAATAATACTAATTAATTACAATGAAATTTAGCACAAATATAGAGGGTAACTTAGATTAACACATAAGATAGGTTTTATCCCGAAAATCCCACGAGAACGGAAACTATGCGGGTTACTTTGCGGTACTAAACAAAAACTAGATCATTTTCGCGATGCACAAAGTATAAATAAAAGTTCTTCTGCAATTACCATTCTGCAAATACCAAGGTTTTATAATTCGTGTATTTAAAACTACAGTGATGCTAATTAAATATTTACATACGTGTGTACTGTGTATGAATGTGTATAATAATTATAAATAAAAATTGTTATTACCAGGAAGGATAAACAATAAACTGGAGAACGTGATACGCATACACTACGTAAAATATTCAGTGTTTACATTATATTCATGTTTTCCAACGACAATTTTTTTATAACATCCGTCAATTGAAGTTATAATATTATTTGTGATTTGTTATTGTTACTAACTCGTTACTAAGTAATGTCTGCTATGAAATATGCTGATTTGATTATAACATACAAACAAATTTGTCCGGCCATAAATTACTTCACTATCATATGAACTATTACCACATAAAAAGATTTTTATTTAACGAACTAAAGATACTCGTAGTTTAATGGTAGAACATTTTTAACAAGAATTCATCATTCAATGGTAAAATAATTGCAATATGTGACAATGCAATACATTAATAATATTAAAATAGTATTAACAAGATTGACAAAATAGCGTACCTCTAATGATCAAAATGTGGCAAAATGTATTTAAAATTTCATAACCTGATTAGCGCAACACATCACGAATTTCGTGCAAAAAGTCATCCATAACAAGTGCTAAATTGATGTCGTAAGAGATTCTATTCGAATTCGCGAAGCGTTCAGTTACGTAGTAAATAAGTCTAAATTTTATTCCATATTCCTTTTTTGTAAACATTGTGTTAAGTTTAAAAAGGATTAACTTCTTGTTAAAGTAAGACATAATTTTATATACATATATTATTAAAAGGCAGAGGTATATAATATATATTTATTATTTTTCATAGAGACATTTTTTTGTTTGCTTCTGTGTTTCATATTGTTATCATTTATGATAAAATCTGAAGTTACACTAAATCACGACTCCCTAATTCTTTAATTCTAATAGATATCTAAAAATCAAAACAAGTCGTGCAATTTAAAAGCAACAGGCATTTAATCATGTTGAAATGATAATTTTATGAGCGACGATAAAATGTCAATCGTTACGATAATAATCTTCTCCAATTAATCAAGAATACACTTTTGTGCAATATTATCGTTTATTTCGTTATTTTACGGGATTTGGCAACACTGTAACAGCATACGGTATAAATGTAGCTTTTTATACCTTTCTACTACCATGATTGGAACTAGGAACGAAATTTTGTTAAAATTACAATATTTAAGGAAGTAAACGTGTCTTTGCTTATTTGTTTACGTCCGTAAAACGCGTAGAGACTAGATATGTTGGTAGAGATAGATCTGTGAATGTACCTATGAAGGAAAATTCAATATTGCGTTACACATTGAAATTGCATTGGAATCAAATTATGACATCAAAAATAAATAGACATTCGAATACGAAGTACAACCTTATTTTCGTATTCCCTATTAAATAATATCTGCAAAATATTTTGTTTTTTTTTTAATTTTTATGAATCTGATGTAACTATAAAAGAAATAAAAACAATTACATATTATACCTACACAGATATAGAGCGTATTGGGTATTGCATGACTGGTGAAAGCTAGTGATATTCTTCAAATGTTACTTCTCATATCAATCAAATTCTTCGTTTTTAGATTTTATTGTAAAATATTCTTTATTAAGCTATGCTTAATTGTTATTGTTGATTGAAGATAAAATCTGAGGATTAAACTGTAAATTTAAAGATATATATCAAATCATTACATAGGTATACGATCGAGTTAGGTTTCCTTTTTAGGAGAATTTACAGCCTTATACGCTATATCATCGGACTACATATTTACAGGTAACGGTACTTACTGATAATAATTTATAAATATTGAATGACGTATCTAGTAATGATACTTTATAGCGATAACTTCATCCTTTTCGATACCTCACTCCGCACTCGCCATATGAAAAACAAAAACAATCACATTTGGTGGCTGAATAGTCTCTATTAATATTTTTTAGTGTTGATATCTGCAAAATTTGTATTAATCTAACGAAAGAGCGTAACTGCAATGAAATATTTTACGTAATGAAAAGCATTAAAAAAAAAACATTTTTTAAATTTGGAAACCGGTTATATTTTTATGCAATATTGAAAACATATCAAAGCTATTAGTGAAATTATCCCATAACAGTTTGATTTTATTGCGTCCATTAAATTTTTAATCTTGAAACACATTAAATAATAAAAAGAAATTGATATTTCATTTCCTAATAAAATTGTTTTAGTGTTCTGATTCCAAACATGCAGTTGTCTATTACCCAACTATATGTTGTCTGTAGTCTATATACTCTATACCATATTGGACATAATCAATCTGTTGACTAATTAAAGCCCGCAGACCTTGAAACTTCACATGTTACAAAATCGAGTCACGTTTGTTCCAAATCCAAGATCAGATTTACATACAATGTGTACACATGTCCGTCTGAGTCGGTGTCATTTGTTTCCAACTAAAATGGAGATAAGTGCCCGCTGTTGCTTAAATACGATAAGTCAGATCTAGACAGAGACAATCAAATTCCTATAAGGACATTCGTAATATCCTAACTACTTATATTTTTTTCAAATACATATGTCGAATAAAAAGTCCCGATATGGTAGCGTATGTTTTGTTTTTCTTTAAATAAAGGAACTCACTAAAAGCAGTTTTAATGAGGATCTTCTGAAATCGAAATATAAAAGAGTTCTCGTTTTAAACAAAATTAGTTAGTCATTTCATAAAACTGATTGAATGTTAAATTTTGAATAAAACATTACAGGAAGATTTCTTTTGATTTGGAAAAAGAAAAAGATCAAAATTTGACGCAAAAGATGCAAAAGAGAAATATAATTTTCGCTCGCGCAACAAAACGTACTACATAATCTCGTCAAGTTAATACCAATATTAAGATTAATTATTGCAGCGAATATAAATGGACGTAATGAATACCTACTTGTTGCACGGTATGATCGCCCGCGGGTCACTAATATCTGCCGTTCATTCCCATCTCTTTATAGCTCCGAACTGGTTTAGTTATTACATCTGATAGATATTGTCTAAATAATATTGATGTACTGTCTGCCGCAGGCTGGCAACTTGTATTAGCTAATTTATTCCTTAAAACCAATGAGCGAAGATTGCAAATGTATTATCGCACTATGCATAGTGGGTGGATGAGATGGAGCTTGTATATATGTACTTTGATTAATGTTAACGTAACCATCGCGATTGTTATCGAAAGATAATTTGTTTTTTATTTTCATTTGAACATGTTTCATTACATTTACTTTCAATACATTTTGATTTATGTGATTTCTTCAGCATTTGTTGTACGACAAGTCTTTGGAATTTGGATCATTTATGTTTAAATCTAAAGAAGGAACACTTAATCTTACTGTAGAACAATTTCGCTCAGATTCAACATCCATATAAGCTTGATATTTAAATACCAACTGTTTGAACACAATACCTATTAAAAAACAATTCTTTCTAGCTTGAATTATACTTGCTATTTTTCACATTATTTCCACATGCAATTCTAAGAAGAATTATCTCGAGGTTTATTCAGGAAACATAACAGACAATCAGGGATGTAAAACGGACGCATTTCCTGTAATAGCTACATCTATACCTGGGTTGAATGAGAGAACAATGTGTCCCCGCGTCATGCATACGAAGTGCATATGGTTTTTATTTTGTGGCAGTAAACATGACTTAAAAGTTTATCGAGTTAGTTATTTTTATGGTAGACATTTTACGTTTTGAATATATATAAAAATACGTCTTTGTATAGCGCAAATGTAGAGCGGAGTTTTTGCTATTTTGTTTGTAACAAATAAATTTGTTATTTGACATACTCATAGTCTGTAGTCAATGTATTGTAATGTGGCTTAGTCTACACAACTATCTTTAAAATACTAACCGGCACGAGCAACTGTAATAAATTGTATATTTTTTTTATACTATCTATTAGTCTGTTATATTAAGCAATTTGACACAACAGTTTTAAATGAACGGGAAGGCTAATATTTCCGCTATAAAATACCTCGAATTAGCAAAAAATATAAATAAACAATTTAATTAGTAGTTACAATGCTATAATACTGTTCAGCCAACTGTGAAGTTATAAAACTTATATATGATGATAGAAATATTAAATATCTATAGAAATATTAAGCCATCGTTTATGAAAAAACTTCACTGTTTTTAGGATTGTTATAATATAATTCGATACAGCAAACCCGGTAGGATATTTTAATATATTCAAAAGTAACATTCTAATAATATTGTTGCTGAAATTTTGATACAAAATGTTTCGTTGATAATTAACGTTTTACGTAATCTTTCATTTTGTTATAATTAACAAGTTTTTATTATAAAAGTTAAGAATTCCGTTTGTTAACAATTTATTTGATACAAAATATTGAAAGTATTGTTATTTACTTATAGACCGGGAGATACTGACACAAAATTTCGAGTCATTTGTAACAGGATGGCGGTTCTACAGGGGTCTTAGTACGCAATGACAAAAAGAAAAACGATGGCGTGAACGCTGGTACCGGCGGCTTAGTCGCGTGGGCGTTAGTCGAACTCGTCGGAAAATAGCGAAAGTCAAACGATTTGTAACAGTATGGCACTTATTTTTCCTGTAAGTTTGAGGATCAACAAATATAAATACAAAATTTCAAAGATCTAAGTGTTGGAAATCCTCACTTATATAAATTAATAATAAATTAAGTTTTCAAGTGTAACAGCACTTTTTCCCCCTACTAGAAGTATGGCAAATATAATAATGGTCACATTTTATCAAATACTCTCCAAAAATCCAAATGCAATACTGGTACAAAAAGTTTGGCGAAATAAAATTTTTTTGCAGATTTTCGGCGGTATGGCGACCATTTGGAATCGTCCGAAAAGTATGGCATGGCGATTTTCGTAAATGGCTGCACGATGATAGTTACCTGTGCTAAAGTTAGCCTGGTACAAATGGTTGAATGATTGTTTTATTTAAATCAACACATTCGCGTCGGTATGGCGGGCTGTAAGTCACACCGGAAAAGTATGGCATGACACTACCGTCTACTACTTTTTATGGGCTATCGGTAAATTCTAAAATTTTTGTGTTACAAATCGTTTGACTTTCGCTATTTTTCCGACGAGTTCGACAAACGCCCACGCGACTAACCCACCGGTACCAGCGTTCACACCATCATTTTTCTTTTTGTCATTGCGTACTAAGACCCCTGTAGAACCGCCATCCTTGTTACAAATGACTCGAAATTTTGTGTCAGTATCTCCCGGTCTATTATATCTATGTAATTCCGATAGTATCCAACTTCGTGACTGCTGTCGACACAAATTGTTCTCCTGTATTTGGCGGAGAAAGTACACGCAGTTTATTAAGAGAGGTTGAAAATAGTTTATATGTGCTGGATATGAAAATAATTCTTGGTATTTTAATTCAATTTCTTATAGTATTTCGAAATGTAATTAAGTTTAGAATAGGTGTTATATTCACTCTAAAACAAAACATCATCTCTGAAAAGAGTTCTGCACTTTGAGGTTTTATAATTTTAATATATTAACTCACCCAGAAACTAAATAATTACATCATAATACATTTACCTAAATAAAGTAAGTGGATCTCGAGCAAATATTTAATTAGCTAACATTCACTTGCATTCGATCGCCAAAGGTTAACGACTTATTGAAGTCATTCCCACGTGTCCTCATCTCATTACACCGTAATATGTACGTGTTGCGAAAAAATTATGTGTTCTTTTGTCTTCTAAATTAGTTTTAATTGCGTTGTTTCTTCTACTTGAAAATTATACGGCTAAAAACGTTTCTGAGGCGCTTCAAGCCTTTGTTCTATAATAAGAGGTTCTCTTTTGATTCAAAGGTTATATCAATTAATTTATACTTTGTAATCTGTTATAAGATAGGTACGTTAATTTTATTAACTATTCGTCAGATTGAAAGCAATTGGTTTCTCAATTTTCAAAATCACCGTATATAATTTGTTTTGATAAAAAATCCTATTTCGCCTAACGCTACTGATAATTTATTTTATATGGTTATTGTAGCCATACTAGGTACCTACATTATAGAATACCGTTAAGATTACGATGCTATTTCTTCGATCTTCCACTTTTGATACGAAGTACTTGAAATTGATTCGTCACTATTGCAACCTCCCACAGTTCTGCCGCTCGAAGAAGCTTAAGCCCCAGTTAATCTCAGCCGTTACTCAGCATTATCTATGAAGTAATAAAGTTCGTTCGCCTTGCGTATGCTTTCTAAAGAATCCGCCGGAACTAAATGATTCCTAACATCAGATGCGTTAAGGTGTGTCCGATGTGTGTGACTGACACTAATGCGTGATTCCGTTACCGTCGCGTGCCGTGCGTCGTACCGCTTCTACCACTGGTGCCAAGTGCCAATAGATACTAGAAAGTGAATTTTTATCGACTTGTCAAACCGCGAGATGTATTGTGATTTGTATTGTGTTGACTGCGAAATTGGGAATGTGTGGTATTTACCAGATATCTGGTGACTGCACTCATTTTCTCTTTCTTACATTCCTGTTATTATCTTGGTTATTATTAAGAGTTTGACATCTTTTTAAATCGATAAAAACATTTATTAAGATTTTCTTAGATTTATTGAATTCTTGTAATTGTAATTGATTGTTTTAATAACAATGAATCAATCAACTGAATTGTTTATAAGCTTAAATGAAAAATTTTTTATAGCGCTATCATAGTTAGAAAATCTTCCAAGTGCAATTTGGGCATACATTTTGTTCATCGGTACACTGATGGTTTTATGTCAACGTGTATTTAAACCTCATTTTAAGCGAGATGCGATGGTAAAGCGCCAGGTGGTCTGCTGTGCAAGTATTACGGGTTTTACACGTGTAAGCTTGTTTCACACTGGATTTCTTTGAGGTCAGCAGAAGCACCGCTTAAATTGGCGGTTATTGTCGTCACGAGTGAATGTGAAAGATTTTGTCGAGAAGTCTTCGTGACAAATTTGGTTCCAAACCTAAATCGATTCGAGTATGAAATATAGCTACTATATGCGGCTATGATAAAAGAAATATTGTATGCCTCAGGCAAATGTATTAGCACACGCACACGGCACAGCGATTACATAACCTCGCCATTTAAAAGCGTGAAGCTTTGTAGTAGTCATTAAACATGTAAGATATTTATTGCGCACGCGCTTAATTAATCGGAGTCAACTCTTCAACACATTCCCTAGCAGATATATGAGTCATCTACCCATTTTGGTAGGCGGCTAGACGAGTCTACGTCTAGAGCTAAAATGTGTTAATATACAGGTAAATTAGCTTGGAGAAATTTTTGCGTTTGTAGTAGTGTATGGTCAGCAAATAAAATAAAACAACATTTTATTTTTAGTTTTTATTTTATATATACAAGGGATTTTAAATTAAACTATATGTGTTTCTCCTCTGAAAAAGATGAGACTTTATTTTAATATGTATTTGCACATTTAACATACATATAACTTTTACATTAACAATGTTACTAAAATGAAAAATTTACTAACCTGAAAAAGAAACGACATTTAAAGTTTAATTCTTTAGTTTGAGAAGTCAAAGGCTTGCCTCGACCATGTTTTAACACTGGAGCCATTTTGAATTAACAATACATACAAAGTTACAACACTTACACACAAATTAAACACTGGTTATGGCCCTGCCTTCATACAAAACTGCTGAATACGCCGTTCGCACGGGAATAGAATGTGGATGCGATTTCCCTTAGTTAGCATCCAAGCTTACGTCTTTATAATTATTAAACTGTATAAATTCATTCTTTAACTCCGGTCTGCATCGTGCAGACATGGGTGTAAAAGTCTCATTTTAGCTATTAAATGTAGTTTTTAAGTACATCTGAGTTTTCATTTGGGGCCTCCGGCTGCGGGACATGTAATTCACTTCAACAAATATTATAACAATAATAACAAATAATAACAACAATCAACAAATACAAAATTTATCAATTAAACTACGTACATAATAATTATAATTTTTGAATGAAATGTGCTTTATGTTCTAACGCTACCAAACGACTGCAGTCTGCACGTGGCACCTGCGGACAGCGTAAACTGGTTTATTCTGGTTTTGTGCGTGTTTCCACTTTCCACTATCAAGTGACGATTTATTTATTTGTTTTGTTTCGTAATTATTATGGTCAAATATTAATTATGAAACAAATTATTATGGACACGATATTTTATTGTTTCACGGTAGTCGCCTTGTCGTTTGCTCAAGGACGTAAAATTGAATGATATATTTTTTTTTATAAAGTCAAAACCATTTTCTTTCAAATAAAAACTTGTTTTTATTGAAAACAAAGTGTTGCTAGGAATAAGTATAAAATTAAATAGTAATGTTAGGATATCGAAACATTTTTGTATAGGCCGGAACGATATAGTGGAAACGCGCTCTAAGATCTGAGTAATATACACACCACTACATATGCAAAAATTTCTCCAAGCTAATTTACCTGTACCGTGATCTTGCTTTTTACGGTTATCAATTTTTTTAAGAGGTAGCCTTGATATGTTGCATATAAAAACTGTGGGAAAAAAGACTTGTGGTTCTGTTTTAAATAAAATAAAAACAATATGTATATACAAACATGAGTTGATAGTGCTATACATATAAACATTAATAAACACCATGTTAATATTAGGTCTACTAAATTCTATTAGGTCTTTTAAAATAAAACGTAAATTAATAAATAAAAAATAAAATAATTAGCAGTTAATACTACACTCTATTTAAAAATGTATCTTCAATCTTGCGCAACATTTAAGTATAAAGACTAAACAGGTACCAAATGACAATGCCAAATCAGATACTACGTCCTTAATTTACCATCGTCACAGCTGATACATACTATAAAACTTACCCATCGTGTAATCTGTGTATATAATATACATCTTGCATCAGGTCCTCATTTCCTACAATTTAAAGAGATGATTAACAAACGCGTGAACTTAATGAAGATTAAAACGACGGAAACTAACACATTTTGCAAACCTAAATAATTACGTATTGCAAAAATCTACCGTGTGAACTCTTTATTTAAATTAGTAGCATCGACATATTAATTTTCATAAAATTAACATTAATTAAAATAATGGTAAGTACTGGTTGATATTCTTTGAGCGTAATACATCTAATTTATCTCATTGTGAAAAAAAGCAATTATAGAAATTCTTAAAAATTATAGGATTTTTTGTCTCTTCTTATGCAGTTTTATTAATAAGCATATCCAGGACGAAACGATTAACTTAAAAAATTTAAAACCTTCATTACCGTATCAAAGATGTAATCTTTTTTCAAATGGCTACCCAGAATTAACGTTGACATAATTACTCTTTATGAGAAAATTCTTATTTAAAACAATACAATCGTCTACGAAGAATAGCGGTTAGTTTGAATAAATAGAGCACAGAGAACAATGATGCGTCGACGTTTTTTAACTGACCGACTTTACTGGCAACATTCTTATGAGAAAAATCCACAATTGGCGGCTTAAATTATGAAATTATCGTCCAATTATAACTGCACAACGTATTAAAATGCTTATAAGAACTTTTTGAGGTGCATACAATTAAAAGCCATTATTTCAATTTGTACATACATACCTACATACTTTATCTAAATTAAATCGAGGGGAAATTTCATATATGGTCAATCAATGATATATTTTAGTATTACATATTTATTATAGTAAAAATAAATTTATAAAATAAGTATAAAGATTAAAATGATTGCAATCATTACTCATTTACGCACTTCGTCAAAGAACTTTTATAATATTACACAATAATCGCAATAATTGTTATGGTGTTGATAATGCTTTCGGAAATAGTACTGTCATAAACAGTTTCTTAATTTTTTAGATTTACATAATCTTCTCAATTGATATCAGTTTTAAATTCAAACATTGAATAAGTATCTACTTATAAATTATAATTTGTGTATACAATGTGGAAATTTTTGATGGGCCCTGGAGGAAAAGTACTTGAAATACTGAAGACAGTGATTTTTGATGAAAGGAAACATTCCTTTATTTTTTCAAAAGAAATATAACTGCATTCAAAGATTTTTGAAAATTCACTTGCTTCGACCGGGAATCGAACTAAAAAATATACTGTATACGATTATCCGATTAAACGATGTTCACAAAAAAGATGAAGGTTCTCAATTCTTAGCGTTCATATTCTCTGAATTCATATTTAATATCGGATGTAAAACAACATAATTATTTATATTTTATTCTTAATCGTATTGCTTGTACCGTATTTAACAAACTACTATTTTTGTTTTTTGGATTAATTATATGCCGGTTATTCTCGGAAGAGTCAAACGAAGTTGAAGATTAATGAATATAGTAGATATATTTATGCATGTAATGGCATTATCATAAATGCATTTGAATAATAATTATTTTGAGCTTAAGACTTAAGATGTATAAGTACATTATACCGTAGTAATACATTTTTAAACGAAAACAACGGATTTTACAATGGAAGGTATAAACTTATCTTTAGGCAGTAGATATAAGAACGCCACGTCTATTTAAAAAGAAAAACATATATTAAGTAGGCAGGATATCACCATTTTAAGCTTATCTAAGAATGAAAGTCGGTAATAAGCATGACAGGTTATTGTGTAACTTTTGAGTTATCGCATAATTTATATGTTTATTGGATGTTCTGTGCATCGTGTGGTTAGATCAAATATCGGTGTGGGTGTTCCTCGCACATCCGGCCGTGCCCTGTAGGCTCTATTGTTTTGTTTATGTCAACGGGTATATTGAAGTAAAGAAGGTTGTTCTACATTTTGTATTGTACTTTTAAATTGTTCGGGTTATATGTCAAATTTATAAATATGTAAATGTTAAAGTATTGAGTTCCTACACAGGCTTGGTTATATTTTTTCGAAGCTCATATTATAGCTAATATATCACTAAAATTAGGACGTTACAATATGTTTGGATAATATAATTATTTTATAACTATTTCTTCAGTTCGTTGACCAGTAATTGTGTAAGATGCATCAAGCTAATACTGTTATACCGTATTAAATTACGAAACGGTCTACTTCTATGAAATTCAACGGGCAGCGACTATTTATTTATTTTATACCAGGAGTATACACGTTCATTACAAGTAGGATATAAAAAGAAACCAAACCAGTAATATCTAAAAATATGTGACATTTTTAACTGTATCTATGTGGAGCAGCAAATTATAAAAGTGTGACATTTTCTAATTTCGCGGAATTTAATTATTTATCTCGCTAAAAGCTTTTGCTAGTGACTGTCCACAGATCACAATCAGAAGTTACGTTTAAGTTACAGTGAATTATGTCACTGGTTATAGACCGGGAGATACTGACACAAAATTTCGAGTCATTTGTAACAGGATGGCGGTTCTACAGGGTTCTTAGTACGCAATGACAAAAAGAAAAATGATGGTGTGAACGCTGGTACCGGCGGCTTAGTCGCGTGGGCGTTAGTCGAACTCGTCGGAAAATAGCGAAAGTCAAACGATTTGTAACAGTATGGCACTTATTTTTCCTGTAAGTTTGAGGATCAACGAATATAAATACAAAATTTCAAAGATCTAGGTGTTGGAAATCTTCACTTATATAAATTAATAATAAATTTATTTTTCAAGTATGACAGCACTTTTTCCCCCTACTAGAAGTATGGCAAATATAATAATGGTCACATTTTATCAAATACTCTCCAAAAAGCCAAATGCAATACTGGTACAAAAAGATAGGCGAAATAAAAAAAAATTGCAGATTTTCGGCGGTATGGCGACCATTTGGAATCGTCCGAAAAGTATGGCATGGCGATTTTCGTAAATGGCTGCACGACGATGGTTACCTGTGCAAAAGTTAGCTTGGTACAAATGGTTGAATAATTGTTTTTTTTAAATCAACACAGTCGCGTCGGTATGGCGGGCTGTAAGTCATACCGGAAAAGTATGGCATGACACTACCGCCTACTTCTTTTTTATGGGCTATCGGTAAATTCTAAAATTTTTGTGTTACAAATCGTTTGACTTTCGCTATTTTTCCGACGAGTTCGACTAACGCCCACGCGACTAACCCACCGGTACCAGCGTTCACACCATCATTTTTCTTTTTGTCATTGCGTACTAAGACCCCTGTAGAACCGCCATCCTGTTACAAATGACTCGAAATTTTGTGTCAGTATCTCCCGGTCTATTAATGTACTGTATCGGTCAATTAGGGAAAGCTGGCATGTTCACAGTACTCACACTTATGCAATTTCACTTACAGTATGTTCAAAAATAAATGCGACTCTAGTTTCATTTTAGACTTGAATTGTAAAATGGGTGCGTTGTAGATATGTATATGCAAATATAATTACTTATGAAAGCTCTCATAATTTACCTGTAATATTATAATTTAAAAGTAAATCAATTGATGAAGTTAATTATTTATTCTAATAATAATCAATTGGATAAAAGTATTAATAATCATTCAATTATCAAATAATAATTAAATTCCTGACTTTGGTCGAGTAAAGATATCTAAGAAATATTATATTTGTAGTAAGTACGTAATACCTACCAATACGCGCTAACAAATATGTGTTACATGTTTATTGTATAATTTTCACACTATTGGTTTTAAACTCAAACTCAAACATTTATACAATTAGACTTCTTCTAGAAGCACTTTTGAATCGTCATAACAGTTTAACAGTTTTAACATTTACCACCAATTCAGAAAGCAGTATCTATAGAGAAGAAGAAGAATCTATTTTAATCATAATTGTAATCTTCTACTTCACTGTAACTTTCATCGCTCGAAGAACTCGATGTTTCGTTGTCGGAATTTCTTAATGTTATTATAAATGAGTCAGTGTAATTATCTACTTTTGGTTCTAATTGAATATATTTTTCCTCGTGTTCTCGCGTCTTTCTCCAAACGTCACTAAACATATCCAGACTAATAGCATTTGCTTCCTTTCTAAATAATTCTTACACAGTTTTCAAGTTAAAGTTCACATTTTGTGATGCTACTTTCCCTTTAATTATGCCCCATAGTAACTCTATTGGGTTGAGATCTTTGAGGATTGCATCAAGTAGGTAAAAATTGTGTATAGTTTGGCTTATTTTTTTTAATAATGTGATAACTCTGATTATTAATTAGTTATTTGATTTTTGAAAAAAAAAAATGCCGATTTTAGTCAAAATTTATATTTTTCTAACAAGATCCTTATCATCCAAATTTCCACCTTGGTGAGAAAAATTGACATTTCTAATGAAAATGAACAAAAAATTAAATGATTTTATTAAATACTGTAAAATAGTCTATAATTCTTCCATTTACTGTATCACAAAATTCTTCATAGATTTTTAGATATTCGTACTACACCAATTTCATCACCCTGTATTTATAAACAATTGCAAAATATGACACATACATAGGCCGGGAGATACTGACACAAAATTTCGGGTCATTTGTAACAGAATGGCGGTTCTACAGAGGTCTTATTACGCAATGACTAAAAGAAAAATGATGGTCAGAACTCAGAACGCTGGTACCGGCGGAGTGCGGACTAGTCGCGTGGGCGTTAGTCAAACTCGTCGGATAAATAGCGAAAGTCAAACGATTTACAAATCGTTTGACTTTTCCGCGGTATGGCGACCATTTGGAATCGTCCGAAAAGTATGGCATGGCAATTTTAGTAAATGGCTGCACGACGATGGTTACCTGTGCAAAAGTGAGCTCGGTACAAATGGTTGAATTGTTTTTTTTTAAATCAACGCATTCACGTCGGTATGGCGGACTGTAAGTCACATCGTAACTGTATGGCATGACACTACCGCCTACATCTTTTTTAAGGGCTATCGGTAAATTCTAAAATTTTTGTGTTACAAATCGTTGGACTTTCGCTATTTATCCGACGAGTGTGACTAACGCCCACGCGACTAGTCCGCCGGTACCAGCGTTCTGACCATCATTTTTCTTTTTGTCATTGCGTACTAAGACCCCTCTAGACCGCCATCCTGTTACAAATGGCCCGAAATTTTGTGTCAGTATCTCCCGGCCTAACATGTGCAATGTGTAAATGTGTTGACGTTCCAGCTCTTCTTAATATACCTATACATTGTGAACGACAAGCCGACAAGAATTTATTATGGGCTTGTTCTTGTTAGACTTCTTTATAATTATTTACTGTTTATTGAATGCAGGCTCACGCGGAGAATACCGACATGTCTTGACATTTAAATATTACGCGTTTATGTCGTAAAGCCTTTGGAAATCTGGGGGCACGGTAGTGCCCCCGCCAAGACGAGCCAGGCGAAAGCGAAGCGTACGGGCACTACCTACCTTTTCTCGAAGCGCTTCGACGTTTTTTTGAACCCTCATAACTTGGGTTTGGATTATGCTAGATCAACAAAATTTTCGGGATATATTGTCAATAGCGGACTTATTGAACATATTAAGTTTTAATTACATTAGCTTTTATACTTCAGATTTTATTTATATCTAAAAAACGCTAATTTCGTCACTGACTCACTGATGATCATCAAAATTCTTAAGGTGTTTCCTAATGTCCTAGAAAGCTGAAATTTTGTATGTAAGCTAGTATTAGCACACAAACAACAAAAAAATTATAAAACTTGTAACTTTCATCCCCCAACCCCTTAAACTAGGGGATGGGAGTTTGTATGAGACCTGTAATTTTAAATTAAATTTTGATGACGCTAGAGGTCTAATCTAATAATCTAAAACTTGGTTCCCCTAGATATATATATGTATAGGTACTCCTTGTTAAAAAAAATAAAAAATTTAATCGACATAATATATTGAGACATATACTTCAGATCAGATCATATATAAATATGAATGAATAGAAGTGTTGCGAACGTCTCCTGCCTCTTACGTCCACACAGTAGCTAAAAATAAAAAAAAAATGTCCTTGACAGCGAGCGCGTCGATTGTCGATTGTCTTGCTACTGATTTAAAAGTGAACATGGATTGTGAAATAGTTTCACTTGAAGTAAATCTTGGACCTTGCCATCATCATGTGGTTCATATGCCGGGAGATTGTTCCTGCCTCTTTCATTCCTTGACATATTTAATGTGTGAAGAAATAGACTTTGAAGTGGCGTTGCAAGTCAGGACTGCTATTGTGCGATATGTTGTAAACCACTGGGATGAACTACAATTATTGTATACTTGTGCCGACAATGGGGAAAATAGAGAGTGGGCTATAAAAAAAGGCGTCTCTGATGTGCAAGAAATACACCCCAAAAAAAGAAGAAAAAAAAAAAATTTGTTACAAACAACTTACAAAAAGAAATGAAATCCCACTACATTCGCTACATTCACATCGGCGTAAGGTGAAAAATTAATTCACTGTTCATTACTTTTGTGTTATACAATAGTTCTTGTAGTAACGAACGGCCAAGCCACATATTTTGACTAAGGTGTAGAGCAGGGATGCACAGACTTATTAAGACTAGGGGCCGCTCGGGCATATTATGAACTGATGGCGGGCCGCCGGAAGTATAGGTAATTAAAGACAATAAAGAATTCATAATAATGTATTAAAATTGAAAAAGAATTTATTAATTTTAAGCGTGGCACTGCATAGTGCTTACAATCTTTTTTTTATATTTGGCTTAAATTTACTTGTAGCAACACGTAAAACTGCTTCCAAACTTTCGTTTGCAAGGCGGTTTCGATTTTTTGTTTTATTATTATTTAATATCGAAAAGGTTTGTTCACATATATAGGTAGAACCAAATAAGCTGGCACATTTCAGAGTGTTTATGCACAACTCTTTGTACATATTTTTATCAATGCAGCGGTAAAAGTTCAGCAAGTCTCCTTCGTTGAATTTGTTGCGTAAATCTTGGTCGTTTTGAATGTCGATAATTTCTAACTGCATTGACTCTGGCGCATTTTCAACTGAAATCGTGAAAGTATTGCTCAATATGTTCAACAGAGGTTTCACTTTTTTAAACTCCGAAAATCTGTCTTGAAAAGATTGAATCGAAATATCCAGCTTTTCTACATAACTGGAATTAATCGCAGTTTTGTTGAATTTTTCAGCCATTTTCTTACAATTCCGAAAATGGTTGTTATTTCCAGAATTCAATTGCGATCTGAAATGTGTCAGCTTGCATTGAAAGGATGATACATGAGCGTAGAGCTAGGGATATCAGTTTATTTTTGCCTTGAAGCCGTGACGTGTTCAAAACATTCAAATAATTTGTTATGTCAACTAAAAATCCAAATCACATAACCAATCAGGATTTTTAAGTTCCGGTACATCCCTTTGCTTTTCCGCCAGAAATATTCAGTTTTATTCTGGAATAGAATTTAATATTTTTCGAATGTACGAGAGTATTATTTATGAAGTATGCTGTCGGCGGGCCACCAGTATTCGACAGGCGGGCCGCATGCGGCCCGCGGGCCGCGGTCTGTGCATCACTGGTGTAGAGTTTGTGAAGTTAGGCCTTGTAGAGTTAGGGCGTGTAGTGTTAGGCGCGGGTCAAACACAAGCGGCGCGGGCGCGGGCGTGCCATAAGCGCACCTCTTGAATCTGTTTTGCACCACGTCCTTCTTATACATTTTGTATGAAAGAATTTTGGAAAGGCGACGAGGCGGCACGCCACGGTTGCGCCGCGGGCGTACCGCAGGCGTACCGCAGGCGCGCTTCCCCCATCGCATCCAAATAGAGGTCAATTCACGGTCATACACAATCAAAAACAAATCGGGTGGTAGGAGACGGTAGCCTGTCAGTCAAAAATGTGTTCTCTCTGTGTGGAATTATATAGAGCTGCTATTACATACCCTTCTTCGTTTTGTTTTTAAAGGTGAATTGAATTAATCGATGAAATGATTTACACAGGTGATGGCAGTAGGGAAAGTGAAAATGAAGAAGAGCATAATGAAAGTTCCCATGTATTTACAATGTCAGAAATAAAGATAATCCTGATTTTGATTGTGTTTTTTATTTATTTGTAATTGTAATAATATTGTGGAATGATCAGTACTGTAAATACTTTTGAACTGAGATTTTAATGATAAGATTTATATGGTTTAAACTTTAAATGTAAACCTGTGTTTGAAAACCATATTTTATCTATACTAATACATATTATAAAGAGGAAAGGTTTGTATGTATGTATGTATGTATGTATGGTTTTCACGCATAAACTAGGTACTGGACCGATTTTGATGAAATTTGGCACAGATAATCTTTAGACCCTGAGAAAGAACATAGGCTACCTTTTATTGCGAAATATGTACCACGGGCGAAGCCGGGGCGGACCGCTAGTACAATATAAATTTTGTGTTATTTTAACCTTCTTTTCTTCCATCATTACACCAGTACTACTTTAAAATTACTTTAAAAGTACTATAAAATTTTCCAAGTAAATTCCAACATTTCCAACAAAGATATATTTGCAATCGTGGGGTTATCCTCGCTATTTACTTACAAGGAATTATCAAAACACTAGCGACCCGCCCCGGCTTCGCACGGGTGCAATGCTGATACTAAATACACTACAGAAAAATTGTGAACGTTGTATAGGTATAAAAATATAGCGGCCCGCTCCGGCATCGCACGGGTATAAAATACATAGCCGGGCGGCCGCAAACGCTACGTCCCGCAATTTTTAAATCTGTAATATCTTCGAAAATATTCACTTAAATCATAAGGTGTAAAGGGCCATATAGATCTATATTAAATGAACAATGTATCCATGGTATTTAATTACGTTAAGGATTAATGCTGTATTGGTTAAAATCGCTTCGAAAATTAGCCATTATTTGTCGTAAAAAGTAAATGACAAAAAAAGTTATTGTGGGTTATCCATAAGAGATAGACATATACCATCGCGGACTTTTCTGTAGACCTTTTCAATGTGTATAATACTTAGTACATTATTTTGATAAAACTCGTAGGGTTAAGCCTGCGTTTGCAATGTAAGCGGAATAAATGTAATTTTTTACGACATCACATTAGAAACCTCAAAATTAACAGTACTTCTCCACTACTTAATGGATCTTATTATACATATAAACCTTCCTCTTGAATCACTCTATCTACTAAAAAAAACCGCATCAAAATCCGTTGCGTAGTTTCAAAGATTTAAGCGTACAAAGGGACATAGGGACATAGGGACAGGGAAAGCGACTTTGTTTTAAAATACTATGTAGTGAAAATCGTTACTTTCAAATTAACGTTACTTTCAAATCTCTTTTAGCACAAAAAACATAATTTTACTAAATTATGCATGAAGAAAATGCATTTAACCACTCTATATAAATATCATTTTCGGACGCCAACAGCGCGCCCGATGCGCGCCGGCAGCGCGCCCGAGGCGCGCCGGCAGCGCGCCCGAGGCGCGCCGGCTGGCACGCCCGCGGCGCGCCGGCTGGCGCGCCGCGCCGCTTGTATATGTCCCGCGCCTTAGAAGCTTGGCTCTACATGAGATCTGATAACTTTTTGACAGTGCGAGTCATATGGGCTCGTCTTGGCAACATTTTACATGAAAATGTTTTTGGTGGGATTCATATTTTATAAGCTTATTTATCGCGTGGATGGACACAAAATATTTTCCAAAAATGTTATGGCTATCAAATACAGGTTTTTTGATTGAATACAGAACGGAATAGAAACGTAACTAATCTCTATGTATGAACTCAATACCAAGATCATTTATTAAAATAAAATAAAAACGCATTAAAGAACCTTCATGACTGGCTAGTATAAAATTGAATGTCTACCTAATTTATAACTTAGATATAATCGTAATAACAATAGCTATAAACATACAAACATGCAAATAATGTATTATCATACACGCGAACGCATTTTAAAATTCAGAACGGAACTTGCTTGATATTCAAACGAATCTAGCTAATATTTACGAACGCATAAATTTTCACGTGACATGCCTCTGCGACTGAACTAGATACTGCATTTACTTTGTAGATTACGCCGGCTTGTTTTTGTAAATATTTAATGGTTTTACGAAATAGCATCTACCGATATAGTGGTAGTTCTATTATTGGCACCAATTTAAAATGAATAAATTTGAAATTTATTAAAAAAAAAAACATATTCCAACTCTGCCAGCTTTAGGGGCATTTGAATTCACATGTCATTAAAATTAATTATCAATTATTAGGAGACGCTACAATTAACAATTAACTATGTGTTCAATATAGGTTAATGCTGCACATTTTAGCTATATAGCCTTGACTGTAGGCATTATTAATTTACCCGAAATATAAGTTTAATTGTCATTCGCTACACACGAGCTACAACAGCTGAAACGATTAACGATAAAATATCTTTGTCCCAATTACTTTCATCTACTAAACCTTAGATTATAAATAATGAAGCGTGACCAATATTCACATTTTTATGTTTCGTAATAACCTCGACTATTGGTCTAATTTCCACGGTTGAACTAAGCTATTAATATTATGCCCATTTGGGCGCGGCGGCTGCGTTGAAAGTACCGGTTAGATTACTTGCTTTTAATGAATTACTGTAACAGCGAATACATGAGTTATATAAATTGACTGTCACCGATATGATTGTTTATTTCTAGTTGTCGTCATATTGATACCTAGAAGTGTAGGGAATGGGGACGCCATGAACCAACTTTGTGCTATTCAAATAAGTAGGACACAACACAGCGTGCGATTAGATGATTTTGGAACTTTAAAGTGTTGCCTCCTTTATTAGGTCTATAAGACTTAAATAATAACTAAATTGTGATTAATGTCCTGACGTTGTGGAATACTGGTATTCAAATTTAAATGAGTAAATGAATGAATTCCAAGTCAAGTTCAATATTTACTAGAGGAAGGACTTATTCAATTTTAGTGCAGAACTATTTGACATAATTAAGAGACATCATGGAAAGCAGTGACCACAAAGATTTTAGAAAAAGTGGGATACGAGACTAAGTCATTGACACGACATGCATCATCGCTTCGGAATATCGTTGCCACAATATATACTAGAATTAATACAATTGTTCGATTGTAAAACTCTTAAAATCACTCTTTAGGAAATATTACATGAGCTTTTCATATTAGTACGCTAGATGAAAGAAACGTTCTGCTAGACACTCTTATAACTTAGTTGCATAAAATTATCACAATTTAAAGTGGTAATTTATATAAATGCAATAAATAGACTGCAATTTGAATGAATTCATTTCTGACTGTTAATCAATCATATCAATCAGTTTTAACAATACAGTTAAGAAAAAAATATCGTTAGTATAATCATGTATAATTTAGAATTGAGGAAAAGTTACAAAACATTACTGAATATTATATAACTGAATTTATAGAGTTCGTGAAAGAAAAATACCGATATCTATATCAATCAAATTATGAAAGTGATTAAATTTTTTCAAAGTTTTGCAAGTATAAATGTTCTTTGCAAGTAGGAAATTGCCAATACTTTATGAATTTCTAATTGAATAATTTATATGATAAGCTTACTGGTGACTGATTCTGTTTGATGTTGAATCGCGTAATCAATTAAGCCTTCGAGCTTATCGATAAAAAAAAAATCATCTCCCCTTACAATCAAGTTTTGTAACAAAATAATTATGAACTAGATTTCCGCCCGCGGCTTCGTCCGCGTTTTCAAAGAAAAACCCGCATAGTTCCCGTTTCTATGGGATTTTCGGGGTAAAAAGCCTATGTATGTCTCATTCGGGGTCTTCAGCTACTAACATATTAAATTTTATTGTAATCGGTTCAGTAGTATTTGTCTGCATTAGTAACAAACATCCATCCAGCCTCACAAACTTTTGCATTTATAATAATAGTAGGATTTCTAGTTATATTACTCAAAATGAGAGTTAATGAAATTAGTATTTTGCATGTAAACTTAGATGTTAGTTTAATGTTTATTGTTGAGTATATTATCTGCTTACCTGCACGCAGATGTAATCAAATGTGACCATTATAAAATAAATACCATATAAGCACGATAATTTTATAATAACCACGTTTACAGTAATGATACTAAAAACGAATATGGTTGCGAATTATGGACCTTGGTTTTAATAATTTTAATTAACATCAAACAATGTTGCTCAAGAATAATTCTTAGACATCAGTTCTCTAGAAATTATCAAAATGTAAGTAGTCAAACTTTTATATGTACATATAAAGGAATGATTTATACTTCAAGTATTTTTAATAAATATAAGGTATATCTATTATCGATAATCTACAGACATGCTTGCGTAAAAAACACTTTAAAGAAATAATTATAATATCTATTAATATGTTTTTTTTTTTGCATAATGTGTACAAAGATAACAAAATTGCATTACAATACGAATCAACCATGAATCAACACCTCAATGCAAGTAACAATAGTTTACTTTGCAAAGATCAATAACTATTATAATTTACTATTGTTGTTGGTCTTTCGAAATACACGCAAGTAGCAAACTCTACATTTTCTGGTTATTTCTCATTCGCTGTAAATAGTTACTTGCCAATATTTTTTGTACTTACCAGTGCATGATATAAGCTACCACAGCCCATATTTGTACAAACAATCTAACAATCAGAAAGTGATAAAAAGTCAATCATGTAAGGGCATAAGGAAAGTGTAAGAGCAAAGAGGTGCGGAACGCGAAAGTTGATAAGAATCATTACGACGCTGTCTCGACGTGTATTGACGATTGCTTTGAATTTATTATATTGCATGTGCCTTTTTTATTGAGGTAAAAGGTCTTTTACTTGTAATTTCGAAATATTATCGTCAAAATGCCGGTTTAAAGTGCTCTTTAGCATACTTATTCGTATTGAATGATATTTGTTATCTTACAAACTTTTAACGATGTTAACTTCTATTGAGTTCATCTGAAAACAGTTACTCTGAAATTCATAAAAAAATCGCTGGAAATAAATTATTGCTGTGACTATATATTAACAAGGCCTACTATTTGAAGACGGCAAACCGGCCGTTAACTCAAACTCATTCTAGCTCTACATATCTTGTAATCCTTCACTGATCGACTATGCAATTGTTTAAATATGTGACAATTATAGTCCTAAATATATTATTTCTCCATGCATCTCAACATAGCATTATGCATTTAACGAAGAATCCAGTGCAGTTAGTTGCACGCATGTGTAATCCGAGTCTGCGGTGATTATTTCAAATTACCCAGCTGTCCACTTGCGGTTAAATATTTACCGACAATTAAGTAAATTAACACAGTCTTCTAAATATTTAGAAGGGCTAAATATTTAGAAGCAAAGGGCTAATTTGGAGTCTTAATGAATACCTTAGTTTCAGTCTCACACATAATTTGTTGAAAATTTTACACACTGAATTGCCTCTATCCATATATAGGTATAAATTATTCTTCTTCTTTTAGTAAACAAACCTTAAAGCTTTTAATTAAGGATGGGATATATTATTTCATTCACATATTAATGTTAAATGCATGGAAACGGATATGAAGCCCTTCACATGTGTGCTTTAATTCATTTCCTTACCGTCATAGGGATTCCTTTATGCATTTGTAATAATGCGTCTACATTTATTGATGTATTATGTTATAGCTTGATATTTCAATTAAAACTAATACGTTGAACAGTTCTATATATGTATTTATTAGATAACGATTTACAAATAGGAACTTGTAATAAGCATGATTGTCAAATAAATGTAACAAATGAATAAAATAAGTCGAGTACAATTGCTTAGAATTTGTTGTCATTGCATTTAATTCATTTGAATTGCGTGCGGACCTAATTACGTTTTCTATATTAAGTCGGAAGTAGACCAAATAATTATACATTGTATTCCGATATACAAATAATACAGTGAAAGTATTAAATACAGAAATAATCAGCGGCCCGGCAGACTCCAGGTGAATGACACGTGATGCACTTGACGACATTATGCAAGCGACAGGTTTTGGATAATATCCAGTGAATTACATAATAATTACTTGTAAGAAACCACATTATGTTTTCATAATTTTGATTAAGTACTTCTCTTGTTGCAGGTGGGGATTCTTTTCGTAAAAATGTCTTGCTGTAATACTGAGCAAATTACTTAAGGTAAGTGAATGTTTTAGTTGTTAAAAAGCGATCTTCCACAATATTTCAAGTGATCTAAAGGTAATTACAGCTAGGAACTTATTCAGTGTTAATTTTGAAAAGTATTGAATTTTTTGCGATATATTTTATGCAAAAACTGCATAGGCGTATCTAATCGCGCTTCGCTTATTTAGATAGTCCGATATTCTTGAACTTGTCGTTAATTTAATTTAATTGCCATAAAAATTAATACAATTGTTCTTTGATTTTACTGCGTCTCATTCAAGTTCAAGGGCAGGAAGGATTTAAAACCGACCAACATGAATAATCTTTTCATTGAAAACTTCATATGTTACTTAAAATACTTTTTCCTAACCACGTTTTAACAGTTCTTCATCCGTACAGACAATTATCTCATAGATATTACGGCTGCCAGGTTGGCTGTGGTTTACTATTTTTTCTCCACATAACGTTCTGACATTCATGATTACATAATACGTAAAAAGAACAGAATGGACAGAGCAAGCGATATTTAGTTTTTACAGGCGATATAATAAGAGGTTACTGACATCACGTCAACTCTGCTGAGTGGTGGCTAAATAAGGACTGACAATCGGATCTTAGCATTCGATGATGCAATATAAATCGTTCTGTTACTTATAAGAAAAACAATACTCGCTGAATGTTATAATGTTAACTGAAAATACAAATGCATATTATGAAGTCTGTATATTTGGCGACAATGGTGCAATTTGAAATGTTTTGCAATGATTCATATGCGAGGAAAATCATATGTTACATTAATTAGTCATACATAGTTAAATCATCTTTTATAATTATAATTCTACTCATTTTTTATGTATTCTTTGTAAGATATACAAAGCAATGCCGTTTATTAATTGCATCAAAAAAACGATTTGTAAATAACAACTGCCAGCAAACGACAATTAAACAATTATAACCATCCACAAAACCTGTCAAATTACGGCAGCTTGGTTGAATATTCGTGTTTGAACCGTGACCCTAAACAAGTGTCATTTTAATTAATATCCACGACTTAATCCACGTGTCAAGGCTTCGAATTATTCGAAGTAGTCGGTTCACACGCAAGGGTTTATAAAGATACGTTCATAAGGTATTTTCTTACAGTATCATGTTACTTGGCGCTCTTGATCGGCTTCGTGGAATACACCAGTGTATGTGGTGAACGTGAGAATAGTTGGAAAATTGTAATGTACTTAGGTTCGATTTAAAAGAATTTCCGATACAAAGTCTAGGAGTTTTATGAAACTGTAAATGAAGGCCTCTTAACTGATGTAGAGTTTTTCATATGTAGAGCTTTTCATCGATAATCTCTTAAAGATTTCAACTATAAATTGACGCAAAATTTTACACGCATTTTATACGCATTTTTTTTTTTCTGTTAAAACAGTAGGTAAATATGTTTGTTTATCTAATGTTCAATTATAAAAACAACGCACTAATATCTTTACATATTTTGTTGCAATATGATGTTAACCATTTTTAACTTAAACGCTACTTTATAAAACATGCCGCGCCTCTGCCATTTTATAACTTAATAGAATAGTTTAATGCAACCGTGTGTGTCGGCTTTTTGTTTGTAAACAGGTCATGAGTTACATTCATTTTATTTGGTTTGATATTCCGATGTGCAGTGTGTTTGGGAATTACATAATACATGTAATTTATGCCTGGGTAGGAAATTACGTGGCTGCCCCTAAGGGTGAATTCCCGAGACAGTTTCGTAATGTTATATGGGGAATATTTGTCCTAATATAATGAACGAGTTGTGCTTTCTGAAGTAGTTTGGCTACATGTCCTGCTACTACTCAGTCGTATACTTCTATCACAGTATTACAATATTATTTCCTACAGTAAGGAATCGCCTTTGATGTCGCGCGATGCCGCCGCCAGCGTAGGTACTTACGCTGCCACACGAAAATACGCTAGGGTTGCAACAAATGGGAAATAAAACAATTTTGATTATTAATATTATGATGAAATCATTTATTCATATGTACATTCAAAATAATTGCGATTATTAAATCTGATGTAAGTAATTATTTGTTCATAAATATATAATTACAGATATTGCACTGCTAAATATTATTTACGTGGACACTTTATTTTTGGATGTTCTTAATTGCATATACCTTATATGCAATTAAGAACATCCATTGCATGCATATACATTATTATACCATTTAACTAAGTAATGCATTCGCATTGGGATGTACAATCTGATTAGAAAATAATGAGGACAACATATACATAGCTTTGATTTTAATTCAACAGATACAATTAATACAATCTTTCTGAAATATTGTTTCCTTCTGGGATTTCAATGTAGATTTACATCCGTAAACGGAACAGTTTTTGCGCGTCATAATAGAATATGTAAGTACCTATGTATAATAAAATTATTACACAAAAAATACGACTGCGTCGTCCTTTCGCGATAGTTAATGCAAACTCAGCGTGATTGCATTAAGCGGCCCGCGTCGCCCGACCCCCCGCCAGTTCCCCTCCGTTTCTCTGCACAAGTACATTCGTCGCCATACTGTAGGATGGTAATACTGTGCTTCTATATTAATTGATGTATCATGTAACAGAATAAACAGTGAACGGAATTCTTCCCAGCTAAGGCTAACTCCATTCATATGATCATACTGACATTGAAGTATAAACGGAATAAGACATTTTTTGTTTTGTTTACATTACACAAATTTTGTTTACATTGTTATTTTTATCAAGATCTTCATATAACTCTAATTATTTTGAAATACCCACACAAATGTTACCAAACTGCCTCTTGGTCCACTTGTAAACAAACAAATTAAGAACCTTAACGACTTTAAAACCTTTCTAAAATAAGCGAAAATATGTTTTGTATTTGAGTTTAATTGGGCCCAATATAACCATTAGAACGAATATGTGGTCCTGACCATATAATGTTGTAAAATTATCGCCATTCGGTTGTTATTTAAGACAGGGTATGATTGCCATGTAAGTCAATACTCTCGTGACATGTAGGCAGGTAACCGATACAATGCTGATTACGATCATCAACACCCACTGCACAATGGTTGACGGCAATGCAGGTCAAGAACATGTTCTGTTTACATCCAAGCCTTATCTGTTTCATTAGATTTTATTATACTTTTGTTTAATGGAGTATTCGTTCTCTTTAATTATGTTGAATTGTTACTTCGATACGGCTTTTCACTGCCAAACCGTTACAATTGAACGCGCTGTAAAAAAGGTTAGTTAAAGGAAAAATAGTTTAAAATGTGACTTTGTCAATTGAATGTTAATAATTCATTTTTTCTCTCTTTTCAATACAGGTAATTTTCAAATATTTTACCTGATTGATGGCGGAAATAAATCCACAAAAATATAATATAATGTTTTTTAGAAGATAATAAAACGTCAGCTGTATTTATTTGGATCTTTGGGATCGAATGACACCTTGTTAATTATCATCCGACCCAAATTAGTAAAGTCGTCTCAATATTTGAAGACTTGTCTCTTTTATTAATAGTGCGTAGGTTAAATGTTATTAGAGCTTTTATATATTTCTAAGTCATAAAATGAAATAAGGATGTAACCTTGTAATGGGTACTTTATTTACCACAATTTGTTTACATATTAAAGGCAAGAAATCATTGATAAGAAATAATGAAAATGATGTACGTTTGATAGATTTTATTTTAAAAATAAACCCTTTGGCTGTTCCGCATCTATTGATTGTATTAACATCACAACAGCTATATTTCAATTTCGGGTTCTAGTGATGATAATCGGAATAATTACTTGAAACGCGGACATCCCTATAACAATAGTTTGTTGAAGAATTGGCTTCAATTCACTGCTTCGCTTCGATGACCACGATCATCTCTGACAATGCTGGAGCTGACCTCGGTCATGCCTTGACCGACTTAGTGCTGGGAAGTTTATATCGATAATCTCTAATTAAATAATCCATTTCATTTGTGCTTTACACTACATCCTGTATAGTAGAGGTAGAACCTGAAACTTACAAAAGAAACGAAGTAATATTAAGAAGAAGAAGTGATATTAGCAATGCAAGTGCTGCAATTTCGCCAGTAACAAAATCGAGAGTACGCTTTTTAATTTAATCAGAAAGTAGACCGAGGCTTTTTGCTTGTACTCAAATATTGACTTCTTTTTGCCATACATAGCTTACTATAATTAATTGCTGAAAGCCTTTCATCGAATCTGTTTGCCACTCACGTGCCGAACGGTACCGAAACATATAATTTGTCAATAATTTGGTCCAATACTGCCAGCCTACATGCAAATATAATCACATAGTTTCACCATAAAACTTAATTATTGTTTTATATAACAATGTATATGGGGCAACGGCACGCTTTCATCGGCCGTAGCTGTCGATCACGCGTCAACATCACCATTTTGGGTACAGCATATGGAGGTGCCGCTTTCAAATACAATGTTAATTAAATTATAGTTCCTTTTAATAGGTAATCAATTATGGCAATGAATATTGATTGGAAAAATTAGAGCCAATAAAACTTTTTTAATTGGGATTGATTAATTGACGATTTGTATGAGACAAAAATTCTAAAACGATAGAAAAATTATAACATACCAGAAACATCGGTTTAATTATCTTCTCCAAATAATTTATCTGGAAAATTCACATTTAATTGAAAATATTTATCTAGCAAATTTTCGAAAAGATGAAAGTATACAATTCTAATTTCACAATATCTGTTTGTTTGCAAAATATTATACGCATGCCATACATAATTATTTTACGGTATGTGACTTTGGTCCGTTACTTTCAAAACATTCACATAATACCTTTGGGATCTCACCTGTTTCTGCTCCAATATAATATTATATTATATCCGCCATCTTAGTGATGCAATTCCCTGGTTCATTTTATATATAAAATTAATATATAGAATTGAGAGCGAATTATTCTTACTAAAACTTATTATGACTCCATTTATTATTAATTTTCGCTGGAAATATGAAATAATGTTACATTTAATTGCGACTTCAAAAAATGTGTAAAATATTACCAAATAACTGTACACATACACCAGAAAATAATCAGCTCATTTAAGTGGGCCTTGCTGAATAGAAATGATAACGGCTTGGCCGAAATACATAAACTTTTTAAAAACTAAAATAAAACTTACATTTCAGTATATACATAATTAGATTCTGAGTTGAATGGATTCGATTAGAAAAACTTATTCAGAAGTTTATTATAACTTTAGCCGACGGCCTCTTTTGCGTGGTTTGTGTCACTATACAAAAAAGTCATGACATATTTTATTATAGTATTATAGAGAGAAGGACAAACTAACAATTAACATACAATTTCGCGCTTATAAGACTAGCATTGATTAAATATTCATCCTTTATACTTGACTGCCTATATCGTGGGTATACATACATAATATAAATTATTTATTTATTTCAAAAGAAAATCTCGGAATATGTTCTCACGAATCAGCTATTTTATTTGGAAAAACTATCAAAGCGTACTCCGAAGCATAGCACAGACAGAGAGCCATTGAACGCTTCATAATTAATGGGGTTTATTTGCATTGAAACTGTATACGCATTCCTTGTTACAAACTGGCGTGAGAAGTGAAAAGATTGTGCATAATGCTGTTATTAACCATTCATTTATGTCCATCAATTATGCAGCTGCGTATTGTGGATTATACTAGATACATATTATTTGCTTTCTGCGAATTGCGATATATTATATGTTAATGCTATTATAAGGGAAAATAGCATGAACGAAGGGTATGAATTTCTAGCTTTAACTTGGAATTATTTATTTATTTAAGGACGCCCGCGCCATAGAGTTTTCAAATACAATATTTTTCTTTTCTTTATTTTTTTCTTATACGTTATGCTGTGAAATCCAAGTAATTTATACAGTCAAATCTTTGATATCTAGTATGCATGCATGTTAATGTATTGTTACAAGTTACAACTTAAAGCTGGTACTTCGAAGGCGGTCTTTATTAAAATATTCAAATCAAAGCGTTTCGTGATGTCTGTTTCTAGATAGCATTAATTAATGTATTGTTAATCGTGATCGAATCAGCATTCACCGTTAGATGACCCTTATTTAGCGAATAATGTATTGAAAAACATGTTTAATTATGTTTTTATGTTGATGATAGAATAAACGTTTACGGTTTTTGTAGACAGACTTGCAATACATTGTTATTTTTAGTACAACGAAAAATATAAAAAATAAGGAGACCAACTCGACGTTTTGTTTACCATATATATTTTGCACGCCTCATAAGCGAAGCGTTGAGGTGGGTACTACTGTCACTTCGCGCAAAACATCTGATTTTTCAAACTTAAAATGTCTTTATGTATCATACATTGCACTTGTAAGATAATACATACACACACATATTAAGAAAAAACACTATTTTTAACGTTCATGATATTTTTGATGTCATTTTTGTTATTTAAACTAGTTAAAAAACAGTTTAAAAAAGTTCTGTCTTGGACGTCCGTGTGTCTGTATGTGCGGATCCTTTTTCTTGTTAACACGATAGCGACCGAAATACTTTACTAATCGAGTCTTTTTTTTCTCTTACGCTTGAGTATGCTCAGGAATAGAACCCTTTCATTTTTCAGGGTCTGATTCGATGTGGTTTAATTGTTATTAAATAAACAAAAATAATAATTAATAAATATTTATTAAAAAAAAAATTATGAGGCGTGCACTTTTGGATTTTCCAAATTATTTTTAATTTTACTAACATATAAGTTCTAAATTATTTATACTAGCATAGCATGATAATGACTGTATGTTTATTAATTTTATAAATAAAAATATTTGATACTCAACACGTCAAGTGATAAATTCTAAAGCTGTATACATAATTTTCATTCATAAATTCCATAGAAAAATATACCCATTAAAAATCCAGTCGTCTTTCGTTCCTCGAAAGTCAAAAGTGAATCACGCTACTGCATAACAATGATTATACAAACAAACCGCACCGGAAGAGGTGAGAACAGACATACAAACAATTTGTTAGATAAGATATTGATATTGGTAGGCTTATGTAACACTCCATAAACAAAATTGCTTTTGCCGCTTGCCTTAAGCGTGGACTAGTTTGTTAATCTATTGGTGGGTACACACGTACGTACTTGCTAGTCGTGCAAGTCTCTTCGAACAAAGCTATAGCACAGACATGCTTGAACTCGCGTCTACACGTAAAAGCTTGCGCGAAGATCATGTTCAGTGTGCGTTGAAACTCTTCGAGCAATGGACGATACGTTGTTGTGTTTGGTGGGAAATTTTTTTCTTCTCTCTCCTCCAAGATGCCCTTAGAGAGTTAATTTTTTTTATCACTCCATTTCTGTCAATGTTTGGTTCCACCGTTTTGCATAATAAAATTAAACGATCATACGCAGCGTTTGTCGCTGTACTCTTTTAACGTTGTTTTCCATAAACACTCTTCTTCTCGATACATGTTTATAAATTGTTCCACAAAATCACGAGTAAACGCTTGAAAGTCCGACATTTCAGCTGCGCACGCACAACCTTTTCGATTAATCACTCGCTCACGACTGACATGCTCGAAGTCGCAGCTACACGTACAAACAAGATTGCTTCGAACATCGAGCAAAAATTATGGAGGTTTGAATCTTGCTCGAATCGAAGTTGTTGGATTGAAATGGTTGGCTTCGAGCATTTGTCTTGAGACTTGCATGGTACACACGTTCGTACTTGCTCGAGATCGAGCAAGTTTATCGAGTATGTGCGTACGTGTGTACCCACTATATGTTTATGATTAGAGCTTTCATGGAGGTCTGATAGAGTTATGTGTTTGAACTAACTAATGAAGTATTGATGTATCGTATTTCTTACAGTATTGTCAAAGCAAATCTTAATAAATTTTTATTAAAGTTTATGTATAAAAATAATTTATAGATTTAAAAGAGGATGATTAACCACTAAACTCAATTGATTTCTATATCATTTTGTATATGTCTGGAAGTCTGATGCTTACCTAAGATTACCGTTATATATACTTTTCACTTTCATACAAAATTAATTTGAGTGCCACTACCATCATTAGAGGTGAAGTTTATTCTATAAGTCGAAAATTTATGATATATCGTTTTTTCATCTTGCATAATAATGTAGAGAATTAAACATTTAGTCAAGTTCATTTGATATTTTTAATTTTCTTCAAGTTTCTGGCTATATAAATGATTTTCGATTAGTCAGTTTGTCCGTGACATATTAATTTTTATGAAAACTAATATATCAAACATAATTTGGTACAATTTTCGCTTTGTCGCGTGAGAATTTACACTAGAACCAAGTTTTAATTACGTTCAATGTTTTTGTTACATTCTGTTCATTAGTATCGACAATAATTTATTATTTTAGTCATTAATATTAACAATGACATATTTCTTTTTAAAGTCAGTAACACACAAAATTGTAGGAAATATTATTTTAAAATCTAGCTTCAAGTTTCTACAGACTGATTATTATGGAAGAATAATAATTTTCTTAGAATGATTTGTGACTATTTAATTTTACAAAGTTAAACCATACTTAATCTGTGGTTTAAAAATTTTTACAACTGTTATGACATTTCAGTATGAAGTTATCTGTAAGATTTCCTTGTGATGGCTATTATTTATGTATATAGAATGCTATAAGAAACTAAAATCCATCCGATCTAATAACTACAAACCTTGCGAACCTTTGCATTGATTGAATACAAATTTCATACAATAGACACTTCCACACAAAAACATAGTTTTCCCTTGGACAACACGGAAATGCTGAATACAAGAGTTACTCGTAATTATGTGAGAGTTAGCTCCCAGAAAAAGAAATAGTATGAAAAAGCTATCAGAAAAATTAATGGTTACACTGGTACTTTAAAAACATTATAATATTGTGTCGCTGCAAAAGTGAGTAAACAGTAACCTAGGCAAAGTTAACATTTCTCTTGAACCTGCGATTTTAAGGCAGTTCCGGCTTCGTTTTTGTGTCAAGTATAGGTAAATTTAATTTCTCTGGAAAATTATCTTGAATTATCTATGCTCTTGAATTATCTACGATATTCTGTATTATGTGAATAACTGAAGATATACTGTTATTCATTAAAATTGCAAATCTAGTTCGTGTTCATCATTTTTGGATTCGGTAAAGCTAATATCTATATAAGACTATATAAACTTACTTTTTATGAAACACATGCTTTTCTCTTGACGCTATTTGTATTCTCTGATAACCGTGGTAAGTTGCTGAGTTGTAAACTTTTATTACATGCAAGCCAGTCTTTTCATGACTTCTTTTTATGTTCACTAATATTATGTAGAAACCGTTTAGCCTTAAACATGTTTTGAATAAATATTCCTTAAACAAAATGTAATATTTGATACTTTCTAAACCTACAAAAAGTATTACCTAATAATCTGCGTGTCATGCATTAGAAATTACAAATAAAATATGCTCTTATTGTTTTATTAATCACTTCGGGCAATTTATAAAGAATATAGATGGCTATGCGTTTGTTTTAAAACATAACACTTTTAGCAAACATGTTTTGTTACATAACAACGTCTTGGCAATGTTAAACCTATGCATTGTTAATTTAAAATTGCTACATAACCTATTGTTTTAACAACAAGCACGAATTTCACGGCATAAATGCTTTTTAAATATATTCGTCACAAAACACTTTTTAGTTGAAGGATTTTTTGCAGTTAAGTGTTAATTCGTGCAATTGAATTAAGCTTTGAATTAAAGTTGAGCTTATGTTGAAATGCAATTTAAACGTGACATAGACTTGCATAGACCGTGCGTTTACGAAATTGTATATTTCGTTCGAACTAAATAATGACACACATGCATTAAATCTTAATTGAAATAACGAAAGAAAATCTCGAGTTCCATTGGTCAATGCACGAAACCATTATATATCTCTTCAGAAATATGCTTTTATCGAGAGATGCTTAGTGCTTACTCCTCGTTAGGAAAACACAATAATCCATCACTTACGAAATATGTTAATCGCAACAAACAAAAAGTTTTGTCACTAATAATATTTTTTTTTTTATTTAATGTCAGACTTTTTAATAGCTTCCTTATATTTTGATGTAAAATTTATTGTTATTATGTAATATGCACTTTAGTATCTATCAGATATTATGTTTCGATATACTGCATTTTAAATTTAAAAATATTGAAAGAATTCTTGTACAAATACATAAATGCATATTCGCTTTATGACTAGTAACTTTAACTCGAAGGACCCTGGATAGGTCATAGGTACTCGTAACATAATATTTTTTAATAAATAATAATAAAAATCTTTATTGACATAATAATTGTACAGGTCTAGATAATGAATCCTTCGACTCCTGAACTAGTTAAAACTGTGTCTCAGGAGCCAGAGGCTTCTCCCAATATTGATCATAGTATTATGTCTATAAACTAAACTAAAAGCTTTAAAATAACAAAAATAAAGACAAGGTAAGTTAAATTTATACGTAAGCGCATTTGTGTATATCTAGATGAATGTGAGTGAGTGTGTGTGTATGTGGGTGTGTGTGGGTGTGTGAGAGTGTGTGCGTGTGTGCGTGTGTGAATGAGTGAGTGTAGTTGTGCATAAATGTTGTAATTTATAAAAATTTTCTGTTGATGTGATTTATTATATAGGTACAATATTTTTTTTTTATCTATACTATGTTGTTACTATATAAATATTACTATAGGGTCAACCGGGGCAAATGCAACTAAAAAATAACAAGTCTCAAGTTTGATCGGTTGCAGTTATCTCCTTTTATATTTGGTCATTTATTTGACCCATTTATTGTTTTTTGTATTTATTCAAGATTATTTTAAACCAATCAAGCAATACAGTAGTCTTATAAATAACTGGTAGTGAGAATATTTCCTAAAATTGGTAGAAAAAGTTACATTAACCCCTAGTCGGGGGTAAATGCAACTAACTGCCATAGCTCTTCTTCTATTTCATATAAAACAACGAATATAGAATATATTTATGAGATTTCATGTTATTCATAGGATTTTGAACTGGATTACCGTGTAGCAAGGACGAGTTTTCAGGAAAAATCTTATTTTTCTAAATGTGGGGCAAATGCAACTATTTGTTAGAGAATTAGTGTGGGGAATGCAAAAAACTTATTCATCGATATATTTTTATTATTCTATATATATATACAATAACGTTATCTATACAATAACGTTGCGATCGTAGATGGCGCCGCATTATTTAGAGGAAAATCTCATGTACCTACTTTGATTTACCACTTTAAATCGCAACAAAAAAAAAATTACAGTGTACCACCTAGTACCTACTAAGTCAATTTTAGTTTTTGGTCAGAACAAATAATATTCTTTGTGTTAAATATTGTTAAAAACGTAAACCAAACAAAATACGTTTATTAGTTAATCAACCGTTAACTAAAAATTACTTGAACAATCACAGAACTATCCTACCTATCGTTTTTAGTTACTTATAGTCTTTAACCACGCTTTATCTAATTTTAATTTTACTTATGAACCCGTCTCTGGGTATAATATCGAAGAAATAATCGATGGTTCATCTTTAATTAATCATAAAGAAAGTATATTTTGACTACCAAGAAGGATACATAATAAAAATATCGACACTGTCACATCACTAGTGTTTTTAGTTTCATACAAAAATATAAGGGGCTATTGTAACTAACCTCACAGTTGCAATAACCCCACAGTGAAATTTTCATGAGGCAATTGTAACTGCATCAATAACACAAAATAGAGTCAACTAACGCATTAAAAATATAAATGAAATATGCTTAACGGCTTGTGATAATCGTGTCCAATCAAAAACACCTGCAAAAAATCACTCCTAAACAATTTTTTTGTCTGTAAAACTCGACACCTGTTTTTACGCACACCAACTTCAAAATAGCGGTTTGACACAATGGCCTATCAATCAAATAGTTTTCATCGTAGGGGCACCATCTATTACTTGTAAGATTTATTAGTCGTTGAGTTATTGAATCATAGGTGGCGATATATTACAACAACTCTAATAAATTAGTTATGATAACTAGTTGCCATAGCCCCATAGTTGCATTTGCCCCGGTTGACCCTATAAATATTTGCATTTTATCTGTACTTAATACTTTCTTCTCCAGATACGTGCTAATACGTAATACTATAAATAACAGGAGCCGATAATATGCAGATCATATCTAGATACGTGCTACTAATGCTTAGTAAGTTATTCTTTCACCTTGACTGCATTCACGCGTCGCTTTCTAAATAATGTATGGGTCCTCTTGGTATTACGTTTCTAGTTATTTATATTAGTATTGACATAAATCAAATTCAATGCACGTGATTGTGTTGTTATAATATATTGCGTTATAAAGTGTGACTTCCTTGAGTGCTATTTGAAAAGTATTTTGGGGATCTAGTAGATTACAAAATTACCAAAGCAATTCAATTTAAAATTATAGTAGGTAGCATTCATAGAATCAAAAACATGAAAACCATTTTGACCCATATACCCGATAAAAGTTTCACATTGAAAGTAAAACCGCAAAACAGTCCCAAGTTCAGTTAACACGTTTATATTTACACAATTATTCTAACTACCTTTGTTTGTTAAAAAAAATCACTTGAAGCAGGTTTAGGTTCTCAAAGTTTGTCCTCACGAAATCGGCCCGTGTTGTTTACTGGTTCCGTTTATTTGCTCAGTTCTCTATTTGTTGTTCCCACGTCTCCACGCAGCCTCCGGCGTTAATACTAATGTGACGATAGATAATATATCACTTTATTTTGGTTATATTGGAAACTAGCAGGAAAGCGAAGCGTAATTCGCGTAGTAACTGGGTAAAAAGTAGTCGGTGTGCTAATGCAGACCTGTGTCCAGACTATAATTTAAGTCTGACCAAAATTTAATACCGATCCGATCAGCTGTTTTTGCGTGAAAGAGTAACAAACATTCATGCATTCTTACAAACTTTTTTGGTATTTGTTACATACCTAATAGGTATCCATGCGAAAATCTGTATGTTAACCATAAAGATATTAAAATAACATGCGACTCTACCATATACATTATACATATATGTATAGCGATTTATATTCCCACAATTTTTAACTAATTCTATTGTTTAATTTCTTTTGTAACTCATATTTAATTGAATCGTTAGAATAATATTAATTAATAAAAAGTTATATGCACTCAGTATTCCTTGTTCATGTCAGGTCATTCTCACGGTTTCTAATCTTATAATTTTGATGTATTATCCAAGATCAGGATTTTTTTGTACCTAGATAGGTATAGGTGCAATATACATATTCATACAGTACACACTATTATTTTTTATATTTATTTTACATTCAAACATCTTAAATTTAAGTTGCAGAATAATTCATCTTATAGATATCCTATGCGTTATGAAAAGTTTTTATTAATTTCTTGTAAAAAAGTAAAACCTTACTATGTTTATAATATATAAATGCATATCTTGTTTAATTTATTATTTGTTTATCTCTATACTTTTAGGCTTTGTGGGAAAAAATTCGTCGGAATTATTCTACTCACGAAGTTTCATATTATGTCTTAAATTACATATTCAAGTTTGGTTTTATAACTGTCTTTCTTACGAATAAGCTGGGAATGGTCATTGTTAATTCTACATACAAAACGACGTTATGTATTTTTTATTTCATTTATTTGAAAGCCAGCTTTATGGTCGTATATATTTCATAATAATAAAATGAATTTAATATAGTAAAAACAAAAAAGATACGATTTAAAAAATATTTAACGATTGTAAAGAAGTATTTTACTATTGTCTCTACATTTCATAATAATAAAATGAATTTAATATAGTAAACACAAAAAAGATACGATTTAAAAAAATATTTAACGATTGTAAAGAAGTATTTTATTATTGTATATAGAGGAAGGTATCTATTAAATATTTATCCTGTTAGGTCAAGTTTTATTATTTGTGGCCAAAAAATCGTTAGCGCTGTAATGCGTGGTACCATTATTCATCAAGCTTGCTAGTGACTCGTCAGGCACAATGAACTCCTCAAATCTTTGAATTTTGCAATTGTCAAACCATGAGCAAATCCGATTGTTATCACGTAGTTCGTTCGCATGCTGCGGTCGGAATTCTTAATAGTGCCATTATCATATACGTTAGGGGTTTTGAACTTGACATCACGCGGTGTAAATTACAATTGACAATGCTTGTACATTCGCGGCATACCCGGTCATATTGGAGGTATTAAATAACCAAAGGAGTGTAACTATCTAACACAATACGCAAACAGTCGATCGTCCTTTTATTTCCCTACAGTTGTACACATTTCGGTTCTATTGGCATTAGGAAAGGATCAAATAGAGTCGATCTGGCGTGTGTACTTACGTATATGTTATCACTACATAGTATAAAACAAAGTCTCTTTCTCTGTCCCTATGTCCCTATGTATGCTTAAATCTTTAAAACTGGCTACGCAACGGATTTATAATAAAAAATAAAAAAAAATAAAAAAGAGAGACAATAGTAAAAAAGAGATTTAGATGCGGTTTTTTAATAGAACGAGTGATTCAAGAGGAAGGTTTTAGTATATAATTTATTAGGTTTTAGACAAAGCGGGCGAAGCCGCGGGTGGTAAGCTAGTAGTGTATATTTCATAGCTGCTACACAAATACATTCGTTGATAAAATCGGGTTATTATAATCTGAATAGGTAGACAATATTCTGGATATAACTGTGTTATCTTTCTCGTTGGTTATGAAAACGTTTCAAAGCTATTTCTTATACAATTTTCTCCATACAATGCGGTTATAGTACTATAAATATAATGAAGAATGTTCACCGCAGATATTAATGAAAACCTGTTCAAGGGTCACTCTATCCGATGTTTCATCACGAGTAATGTGAGTGCGATGCGAACGGAGGAAATGGATATAAATATTTCCTGTAATGTGATCGCTTGGTGAGATAATCTCAAGCCATATGTTTGTGTTTTTGTTTTGACACTGCTTCTTATAGAGGAGTGCTTGGAGGAGTGTAATTTTATGACAATTTCATTCATGCAAATTTCGTCGTTTATTGGCTGAATAGTAAATTAATAAAAAATCAATTGCCCTAATTTATTATCTATATTCTATGTTACAGTTATTAAAGAATACATTTGTTGGCAGTTAGATTAAGCAGACATAATTATCTGATGCAAATTCGCCATCAAAATTAGACCAAACAGATTTAAGAACCGGCTATGAATATGATTTAAGTAATTAATTAATAATATTAGTAGATGCATTTGTGACATAGATTGATCAAAATGGTCATGGTCTAAAGAAGGCAATGCAATAATTGCATTGAATTTTTTATTTTGACTATTTCCATTATCTTACTTTACTTGCATATACATAAATAAACTTTGTCCATGTTTGCGGTTCAACCTTATCAGTTTGTTTTTTACTACTGCTTTTATTAATATTTGTGATGATTACTTAATTGCATATTTCTTTATTCGATATTTATTAAATTCGCTAGATGACATACTTACGTACAACTTTTAAAAACGTAAATACATATACGCAAATAACGGTTAATTCACATAATATATTGCAAATGAACACCATCAATCTTAGAAAACCGCTATAACAGTAGAAATTAAGTAAACAATGCGTCTTTTAGTTAAATATTATTCGATACGGGTGAAAAGTTAAATGTCAATAGGACAAAAACTCTAGTTGTAGACAACTGACGACAGGTGTTACATAACTTGAAATTAACTGAACAAAACAACTTGTTCAAATAGCGTTCTTGACCTATACAACATACGACCGTTTAAACGGCTCATAACTGTATATTTTATTAACAATTTTTATGATAGAAAAACGAGATCACCGATAACTGGGACTCTTAAGTTTTATAAGTAGCACGACGTATCTACTTTTAGTATTTAAAAATCAATTTGTATAGTGTAAATGTTAAAGTGGGGACACAAAATTAAGATAAAGATAATTATTCATAGTATTTTTTGCTGAATTACACGCGTCCGTCTTAAATCCGTTATATGTTTTTAAATAGGACTAATTTGTATGTATTACCGTATATTTTAGAATGCGAATTTAACCAAAATAAACTGAATAGATAACCATTAGTTCACGTAACAGAGAAAAGATAAATTGAACTTATTGACTTGTGTGACCATTCATGTAGAATTAGTTGATCGTAAAGTTACATAACATTACAAGCCAATCAGCACATGGTATTTATTATCCAAACACATAATTATATGTGAAAGCCTATGAACAGTTAGTATGCAATTATATATTATCTGTCAGAAGTGGTTAAACATATTATTGACGATTATATAATAAACCATTTTGTTCGGGTTAACTCTCCATTGAATGAATTTGCACAAATTAATCATACTTATTGATATAATAATATTTGCGTTTATTAGAAAGGATAATTCAAGTTTCAAAACTATATTTCATAGTAATTATCACTATATGAGGATACAAAAAGTAATTATCACTCTTGGCAGCACATAATTTATATTCCTTTAGGTCCTGAAATCGCAATCTTAATAAAATATGAACTAAATAAACGTTTCAATTTATAACTAAGTCACCGTTTCTTTATTTTAAATTTGTCGTAATTTAAAGGGCGAAGAGCTATAGTGTGGCATGAGTGTGGCTCTAGGTTTGTGATTCTATAATTATTAAGCTGAATTGAAATACACAGATACAAATAAGTATAGAAAACTACTTTCATACGAGTAACTATAATCATAAATGCTTATTATCTTGATATTCATTATTAACTTTATAGATAAATGATCTCTTAAACGTATAAAATGAAGTAAAGTCAGTAAACTTTAGTATTGATTTTATCTTGCAGAATCGCGATTCAATTTGCACGTGATCAATATTTTTTTATAGAAATCTATTGTATCATGAGTCAGACGTATCGTTTAAGGTTATCCAAGGCCAGTTACCTGGTATATCTACATAAAAAGATTTAATTTGGCCAGACTGGAATGAAACTAACACGTTTAAGAGATTGCCTCTACAACCAATGACTGATGAATGTAATATTATGTTTTTTTAAAAGTGTACTTATCGTTTTTTCATTATATATCATGAAATTTATCATATTTACGTTTATGTCGTAGCTGTCTTCGCGTTTACGCGCAACACCAAGGCAACACCACTTTTACTACTACAATAATTGTATTGTGTGCTTTTACTCCTCAGGCATTTTTTTCTTACAATATTAAAGGTTGCCTTTATTCTTTTCGAGGACCATCGATTTATTTATAAATTTTCCTACAAATCCATCAATGTAACAGCTAAAAATATTTCCTTGTTTTTAAACCATGTACTTATGTAAATTTTAGCGAACGTTATGTAATTTTAACCAAAAAAGAGCTTAAAAGTCATAATATTATGACTATGAATAATAAATGGTTGTTTATTTAAATTTGGCCAAAATATATCATTAATATACATTACGCCCTAAGCCCTTCTTCCTTCCGATGTTATGTAAGTAAGTGAAAATGTTATATAACACGCCTCCGTTGTGATTTTTTAAGGTGCGTAAATATCAGGAAATTAAGAAAGTAGTATACTTAATGGATTTTAAATATTTGCCTGCATAATGGCTAAAGGTGTGGAAGGGGATGGCTATTGATATAAGGAAAATAATGTATGAGTACTAGCTTTGCAGCGCGGTTTCACCCTAGTATAAAACAGTTGATTTTTGATAATACGTAGCCTGCGTTTGCCTTTGGGGTTTTAGCTATTTTCGGTACTGTGGCTTAGCCGTGAAAGCGTAACAGAAAGACAGACTTTCGCATTCATAGTAGTATGATTATAATAATAGGTAAAACTTACATTGTTATGATTCAAAATATGAAATACATGAATAAAAGTTTGTTAAATTAAAATAAGACATACCTTCTACATATTTTTGTGCCCATTATATTAACCGCAAATTAAAACATTTCGTGGGAATATAAATACATATACAATGTAATAAGAGTCATTGTTTAACTGATTTATAATATTATACCTAGAGTAAGAAAAAGGTGTTTTTGCAAACTTATGTCATAATTATTAAAAATTATTCACGAATATCAACATATTTAGCAAATAAAATACTTTTACATAAGTGAAATTGGTTATAGGCAATCTAATCAAACACATATATGTTTTTAATGTGTTTGATTAGATAATATTTTATAGCATGTAATATATTGCCGTTTCTCATTTTTAAACATTTGGCAAGCTATGATTTTCCTTACTAGGGGAATATAATATGATGTACCTTATACGGTTATACCTATATGTTGTAAATTTTTTTGTTATAATTCCAATAATTTTCATTGTATCGTCAATATTATTGTCATCGTACTATGTTATGTATGATTACGGTTAAGGTAATACTAAAATAAGGATTTGATCGCTTGCTAATGATGAATTTTCATATCTATACTAATATTATAAAGCTGAAGGGTTTGTTTGTTTGTTTGAACGCGCTAATCTCGGGAACTGCTGGTCCGATTTGAAAAATTCTTTCGGTGTTAGATAGCCCATTTATCAAGGAAGGTTATAGCTATATATTAAAGCTATAGGTTATAGCTATATATTATACTAGGTTTCTGCCCGTTGCTTCGCCCGCACAATCAAAGAAAAACCCGCATAGTTCCCGTTCCCGTGGGATTTCCGGGATTGCGTTATTTTCCCGGGATAAAAAGTAGCCTATGTCCTTTCTCGGGTATCAAAATATCTCCATATCAAATTTCATGAAAATTGGTTCAGTTGTTTAGGCGTGATTGAGTAACAGACAGACAGACAGAGTTACTTTCGCATTTATAATATTGGTATGTATTATATATAACAGGGGTGGAGCCACGGGGGTGAAACCGCGCGGAGCAGCTAGTAAAGAATAAACATCGATTACTAGATAAAATAAGGCCAGGTTTAAATTTTATTTAGTTTTGGTTTATAGAACTCTATCGAGGTACCCAGATTCTTATTGCATGGTAAAAAATTATAGATCTTATATAATAACTATTAGTATAACAACTAAATGTATTAAGTAACCTAACGATAAATAGTGCATAACTGATGCTCGGTCAAGTGCGTATCGAAATACAATCTTTGATATTAATTTCGCGTAATTTGTAGGGCGTAAATAAATAATTAGTGCTGAGTTTCTGACCTAACATTTTCGACTATTATATAGATTACTTAATTGTTATGTTGCTTTTGGTTATGTTATGAAATATGAATTTTAGGTTTATTGTACTTTATAAGGTTATAGTTGTTTTAGGGTTCCGTACAAAAACGGTAAAACGGGACCCTATTATCTACGGAGTTATTTATCTCAGAGTTATATATCTGCTTATTGGCTCTACATCGATATACATTCGTCCTTCTATTCTCCATATTTATACAGTATACTGAGTCGTTAATTCTATTATTTTCCCCAATTCCTAATAAGTCTATGAATCAATGTCATCATAGTTAAAAATACGATAGTGATTAATGGGAAAATATTTTAGAAACACTTTAATTTAGTATGCAACTCGCGTCTGCTCATATAGTTTGCGACACAAAGGCCTTTCGAGTCCTAGGTTAGTTATGGTGCAATTACTGAGTCATATTGTCTATGGCTGTTGTCGTAATGTTTTAATATCAATTTCCTAGGCAGGATTAATCTATTCTTTAACTGATTAATAATAAAGGATTATATTGTAATTCTATATTAAAATATTAGAGGTACTTAATTACATTTATCCCTTATATAAATATTATAATCTAAAGTCAAATCAAAATTTTAGGTAGATAGGTACTTAAAAAAAGAAACGCGTACCTAATCGTGATGCTTAAAATTAGAGGTAAATGGGCAACAGTCAAATAAAGAAAAAGAAAATGTAGAGATTCTTTTACTTGAATAGAATCTGTGATTGCGTGAATTTATAAGTGATGTGTTTTATACGAACACGTTTGTCAAGCAAAATGCCATATCATCATAATCATCAGAAAAAGGCCTTGGTAAAAGAAATTACTCTCTTTTCACGTTGTAAGAGATATATTTTTACATGCACAATACATTGTTTGCCTTACTTATTGTGTATGGATAAAGGGTAATTTGTACCAGACGTAAATATTGATTAAAAGCTTGGAAAGCTATCGTGTCGCGCCATTAGGGCGCCCTAAGCTTGAACTTGGCGATGACTACACCGCTATGTAATCGCATTAGACATAATGTGGAATTCCATATGCCTTGTGTTTTAAAATGACGTTTGCAGTATCAATTTCACATGTAGTAACGATAATTTTTCTTCAATAATAAAGATTAGTGTTGTTTATTGACCTGTAGTTATAATTATAGATCAATAAACACGTACATAATACATCATTAACTTAGATTAAACTCAATATATAACAATTATAATTCCTAACAACGGGCATTAAGTTTTACTTCAATTAGCCACAATAACTGGTTAGGTTAATAATTAACACGCCAATATTAAAGACCAAATGGGACACGTATATATACTTACTTTCTATACATAGTATTATCGTCTAATTTGAACTTTATTAGCTCCAACCTTAGTAATACTGCGATTTAGTATTTAACTTCATACCTTCACAGAATATTAGACTCTATACAAGGTAATTAAAGTACAAATTCGTTTGCGCTAATCACCGGATGGTATCTCCAAGTAGCGGATGAGGTGGACAGTCATTACCGCACTTTCCTGCTTCACTTTTGATGTAGCCGAGACTTTTTATACTGATTGTACTATAGGTATACAAGAACTAGAATAGCTTAGATCCATTAAAACTTCCTTTTAAAGAGGGAAGTCGTTACATTCATAATTAAGTCAGTAGTACTGACCCAGAAATAAGGAGCAATTTAATATAACCTGATTATTGTGAACTTGATCATTTTGAGGAATTTCAAGTTAATTTACCAATATGAATAAATTTAGAATCTGATAAATGATATAGAGATTTAAGTATGTCGTCTTGTGTTTATTTACAATAGGTATGTGTAGAATGAATTAGACGAATGGAATGTGGACACATAAATGTCTCTCCTACTATTTTCTCTTATAAAATTCTATTTTCACGCCAAGAACGTCCTACTATGTGGTCTCTACATTTGAAACTAAATGTTACATCCAAAATTAAAACTGCCCTGATATAGAGCAGATAGTAGATGTTAATTCCAAATTATTTATTAAGTAGTTTCATTTGAGCCATTCCAAAGAACAAGAAAACATGCTGTGAAAATATCAAAGTGCAATGGTTACCTATCGAATGTTTTAAATACTGTCTAGAATCTGGATGGTACCTTATTTAGTGGTACAATAATGTAAAAAATGCCGTGATAAGAGCTCACAATGGAAATATCAAACACTTTATTGAGTAAAATCTTTATCAGGATAATATAAATATCTTCGTTTGTACTTAATAAGATAACGAGCTTTGAACTTTAGCTACGTTCACGTTGAAAAATTCCGTAGCTAATGATATTAAATTACTTAAATTGTTTTATTTTTCAGGCGCAGAGGATGGAGTGCGGAACCTCAGAGTTCATCAGAAAGCGTGGTGATCAGGTAAATACTATTTTCTAACTATTTATTAGTTCAATATAATACAAATTAACATAAAAAATAAAAACAAGATAGGTTTTTTTTTTTGTGTGGTGTCTCTCAATGTTAGCCAGAAGGGCTTCTACATTTTAACGCGGACGCGGGGGTGAACTGAAGGTTCACCCTGGTAGCGACATGCACAAGGGCGTCCCCCCTTGACGGGGACCACGAACCTCGGCTTGAGCTGTCGCTTGAGTGGAGGAGGCCAGAAGGGCCCTAATCGGACGGGACAAGATAGGAAAAGTTTAAAAAATTACATAATCGTCGACTCAAAATTTGAAACTCTACCAATAACTTAACAACACAATGTTTTACACTATACATTATCTAATGGACCGAAAATGTTATTTAAATGTTCAAAATTTAATTAATTCTTATAATGTATAAATACTCGCATTTAAGAAGTGTTTAACGATATCTAATCCGATGAATACGTAATGCGGTTTCAAATATTAATGATTAATTGGATTATTGACAGGAAACAGAAGTTATACAACATTTTTTCGCAATTTACCGGTGTACCATTAGGCGGTAAAATCTATTATTACGGCCGGAGATAATTGTATCGGTCAATTATTTTCTTCACCACTCTGACATATAAATGGACAGATGTCGAATTATACAACACCTGTAAGCTAAAAATAGTTCCGATCATCTGTTCTCAACAAAATAATGTAAAACATATAAATATTTCAAAGATGGTTCTATGATATTAACCTGAAAATAATTTGACTGCACTGGTAAGAAAAATTAGCCGAAATAAAATCATAATAACGTCCATTTCATTGAAATCTCGTGTTATGGTTCAATATCGTTAAACACCTTAGTAACTAGTACTTACCTTATGTTTATTTTGTTTCTGTAGTAAAAATTAGGTTAGAGGAAAATTTCATAAACACAGTAGTGTGCGGTAGTGTTATGATTTATAACCAGTATTATGAATAAATTTTCGAGTAGTTTCAATAGTCGTATAGTCGTGTTTATAGCACGTTTCAGATTTTACACACATACGGCGATGTTTCATATAACTGGATATTGATGTAATTAGTGAAGTTTTTATCGCCTCGCAATTTTAAGAGGGCGTATAAAGCCAGATAATTCTACGATTAAGCCCCGCACATTACGCGCCATGCCGCGCGCCCTCACAATACCCTCATACACCCGGCTCATCCAACGTACGTAAAGTTCATCGCACGCTAAATTATACACAATATTCTTCGCTCGTTCAACGCGTATTTTCGGTAGTTAGTAGGTATGTTGTCTAAAATAATTGTATAAAACAGTGAAGTTGAAATCATCACAAATTATGTAATATGTCTTTTTATTATTATTTGTTTATAATTATTAATGATAATCTATACATATTATAAAACAATAAAAAAAGTAAAAACTGTCTGTATGTAATATATAAAAAAAAAAACAATATTAGGGAAACAGTATAGAGCACGAATCCGTAAAAAAAGTCTGTCGAAATAGCGAGTATAGATACTATTTTTAAATAAACATACGCAGTCGACGACACACATTCCTCCAGAACTTTATTTTGATTAATTTGGTTATAGTCCATTGAATGAGTCCCTCCAAGGGGGGTCTAGAGTGCGTGAGTTAGTAACGTAAGATGTTTCTTCGGAAACATGTCAAGAGTCCCTAAGTAATAAACATACTAAAACCCCGGGCCACTAGGAGGAGCCCCGGAGTGGGGGGAGGGGGGAAATGGGTCCATTTTTTTCATTTTTCGCTTAAATCTCAAAAACGGTACATGTTAGAGAAAAACTTTCAAGGAAAAATTGAAAGGCCATAAAATTATCTACAAGTTGTACCTGAATCATTTTTTCCTATATCCTACTGTTTCTGAGTTATACGCAGTAAAACATGATTTTGGCTCAAACAATTTCAACATCAATCGATCAAAAAATATTTCTTTCTTCCAAAAAACTCAAATGTGCAACTTGTGACCAGTACTGATAGATTGCTCTTAATTAGGTCTATAATTGGTAAAATAAACACATTCCTCCATGGAAGCCTTTAGGAGGAATCGATTGTCAAAATATTATATTAGGGCAGTTTGAGTTACTGAACTTGATCTTTTTATTTTTTTCTTCCAAAAAACTCAAAAGTGCAACTTGTGACCGGTACAGATAGATTGCTCATAATTAGGTCTATCATTGCTAAAAATACCAGATTCCACCACGGAGGCGTTTACGGGGAATTGAATTTTATTAGGGTAGTTAGTTAAAAAGTTCATGTATCGTAACTACCCTAATAAAATTCAATACCTCCTAAAGGCCTCCATGGTGGAATCTGGTATTTTTATCAACGATAGACCCAATTATGAGCAATCTATCTGTACCGGTCACAAGTTGCACTTATGAGTTTTTTGGAAGAAAAAAATAAAAAGATCAAGTTCAGTAACTCAAACTACCATAATATAATATTTTGACAATCGATTCCTCCTAAAGGCTTCCATGGAGGAATGTGTTTATTTTACCAATTATAGACCTAATTAAGAGCAATCTATCAGTACCGGTCACAAGTAGCACTTTTGAGTTTTTTGGAAGAAAGAAATATTTTTTGATCGATTGATGTGGAAATTGTTTGAGCCAAAATCATGTTTTACTGCGTATAACTCAGAAACGGTAGGATATAGGAAAAAATGATTCAGGTACAACTTGTAGATAATTTTATGGCCTTTCAACTTTTCCTTGAAAGTTTTTCTCTAACATGTACCGTTTTTGAGATTTAAGCGAAAAATGAAAAAATGGACCCATTTTCCCACTCCCCCCACTCCGGGGCTCCTCCTAGTGGCCCGGGGTTTTAGTATGTTTATTACCTAGGGACTCTTGACATGTTTCCGAAGAAACATCTTACGTTACTAACTCACGCACTCTAGAACTTTTTATTCAATGGACTATTAGATTGTACGACATTTTTCGACTCAGCAATTATTCTAAAAATAAAAATAAAAATTATCCTTTATAAAATATTACAAAGTTCTTCGAAATTTACGTATTATTTTATCGAGAGCTGGTAACTTTAGCAGGTACCTTTCTGGAGTATTTTTTTCTGCGTGGCAATAGTCAGTAGACACAGGTTGAGAGTGAGGGTCCACATTTTCCAAATTTAAAATTGTTCTGTGAAATTAGTAAATGACTTTCAAACAGGGTCAATTTGATTGATTGCATTTGCAAGGCGACTAGGTACCTACATAACTAAGTATAAAAAGTGTCTTTGTAAATTGTAGGTACCCACTATGAATGTAGGTATCTATAAATATCGTCGCATGAATACTCAACTCGCGGAAACGAATTTACAGAATTTACACACATAATAATATCCAAACTCGCCTGGATAAACTTTCTCAAATGAATCTATAGTTTAGGTGGTCTGTTGCGGTTCTGCATCAGGTGTTTCAGTTTTCAAAATAAATTATTATTTTATATTTCCCGGATAATATAATAGTACCTACACAACAAAATAACTTTCATTCAAATTCGTCCAGTAGTTCCGGAGATTAGCGTGTACAAACAAACAGACAAACACAGACAGTTTTTTTTATTTACGGGATAAAACTCATCCTATGACCTTTCTCAGGTCTCAAGCTATATCTGCACCAAAATTAGAGCCCAGACATACCTACATACAGACACACATACAAAAATTCTAAAAACTATATTTATGTATAGATATGTACTACATATTACTATGTAATACAGATTATGAATATATTATATATATACATATACATATGTATATTATAAAAAAATACCTATTCAATGTAAGTACAATTTTGACTTTCGTACGAATTTGTTATACCTATGTATAGATGTTATGTATGATTATCTAATACAGATTGTAAATATAATATATATGTACTATTCACAACCGGTTTACATATTATTGATATTATTATTTACTGGAGCGAACATAGGATCTGCCTATAGTAATAATAATAATATAAATCTTTCGCGCGACTGTAAGAATTAGGTACCACTATGAATTTTATTTACCTATCTATAGTTGCTGCTGCTATCGCGTCAATATTTTACAGAAACTAAACTTTCTCAAATAGGTAAATCAAGACTTATCTTTTTATATTATAATTATTATTTATTAATATTATAACAATACTATTATATTATACATTATATACATTATTACCTTCGACATTTAGTTATCTTTTCAATTTGAATCTTCTTTAGTTCTCGTTTCTTAAGTCTTTTCATTTTGTTGTTTACCATTTTCAACAAATCAATATTCGGCGTAATTATAAAACACGGCGCAGCAATTTTAGCGTGGTCTACTCGTCTCAACGGAGCGATAGCGTCTGATGTATGAAATAGAATTATGTTTTTAGCTCCCGGAACGTGCGATGGAAGATGATTTCTTGCGTAATTAAAAATATAGTAAGCGCCAAAAGTGTTTTATCGTGATTAAACCAAAACTAAAAGTAATTACACAAAATGCTCTGACAAATATATTGCAAATGTTTTAATATAATTGTTTATGAAAAAAAAATCATAATAAGTATTACCATGTCCAGTAAAAAACGTAAAAGTGTGAAATTTAGAGGTAACTTCGTGAATTTTTTCTATCGAGTCAATTTCAATATTTTATGTTTTTGATCTGACAATATAATCGAAAATATCATCAAGTTTTACATATATTTTATTTTTTATATTTGGTCTTGAATATTACACGTATCAACTAAAAGTTGATTGGTGATTTGACTTTATACGCGCCCTTAACAGGCTTTCTCATACATGATGTATATCAGTTTTAGCTGATTGACTTTCTCATCAACTCTTTCGTAATTATATTCTAGTTATGTGAAAAATACGATTAAGAAGTAACACATATGTAAGAACATGAAAGGTTTAGAAGAACTTAATTATTGTCCATGGATAGTCAATATAATATCGTAAATATCAGTATATTTATAATTTATATTATAATTTAGCACATTATACACTTCGATCATTCGTATAAATATTATATGTACTTACAACAATATTCTTTTCTGACATAAAGTTTAACTTTTTTATTTTTTTATAATACATACTTATACCTACTTGGCAAATTACCCAAATTACCAAATAAGCAAAGCTTTATGAACTCTGCGAAGCACGTACTCTGCAATTTTATTGAAATTTAAATTTATTCTCTCTCTGCATACATTTTGTTTGTCGGCAAATTCCCATTTGTCATAAACAATGTCACAGAAGTTACCAGCTTTATAACATTCGTGAATCCACATTGTTTATTGTCCATTGTGTGAATATTTTAGAGACGAAAGTCCTTCTGAAATCTTCTTCATATTGTATTTGATTTCTATTTTAGATAAGAGTAAACTTTCTATGAAAATGAAATACTTTTATGACTTTTACAAACCTCTATTACTATTAAAGTAATGTGTGTGTTTTTTTCGTTTATTGTAGATTTAATTGATTCAGATTAAAATATCTATACTCTACATTGGGCTTATTGTGATGCATTATTAGACCTATTTAATCATGATAAAACAAAATTTTCAACAAAATCAACCTAAACTTCCATAAAAGGACAAAAATTATAAAAAAATAAGTACACACGATCAAAGAGAAAACGGAAATACCAAAATACGATATTACAAAAATTTACCCACTTTCCGAACCTGTCCCGATGAGATGACGTCACGTGAGCCATCCATCAACGAACCGGCTCCAATCTGTCATGTGGAACGGTAAACGACGAAAAACGAAGTTTTTCACAAATATAATAGACCATTAATAATTTAATATAAGGTAATGATCTTTTTATTTCATGCAAGCGATCAAATCAATTACAAATTGGAACATTAGGGAATTTACTGAAAGAAAAAAGTTTTTTTGCATTAGCTTCCAATGGTAATGATAATATGATTTAAAATAAAGAGTAAGTACATGTAGAGTAGCTTCTAACTAAATTCAGGCTTACATTTTGCGTATAGACTTATGAGCGTATATATCTCTCTCTACAATTATTGATTTACTTATTTTATTAACTGATTTAATATAATGTCGTGGCTGTTAGGGACACTAAGTGATATGAATAACCTTTTTAAACTTCTGTACGTAATAAATGACTCGCAAAATATTTAACAGATAGGCCTACAATAGAATACATCGATTCCTTTCATATTTTAAGCACTATCATTTACCGCCAGTCATTGTTATGTAAATGTAAAAGTTTTGCTTTTGTTCGTGTTTTTGTGACTATTGCATAATTTTTGAGTGTGTGTAGGGTCAGAGTACATCAATGACATTAGCATAAATTAATTGATTATACTTTTGCATTTTGGTAAGAGATATCATATCGACTTTAAGGTTTTTTATCTTTGTGTTTCAACGTGAAATGAATTCAAAGTGCTTATAATTAATATAATCTTTACATATAAATTACAAGATTGTTTTATAAATATAAACTTAAGCTAATTGTTCAAGATTTCGCATATGCATTAACTTCTTTATAAATTTTGTATGAAATAATCGTTGATGTTCTGTGTAAAATTAAATAATTCATAAACGAATCAATCACAGTTCAGCCGGATACCAAAAATTCTCAGGTGCAAGGTTTTTGTGGTATTTTAATACATCTTGCACATTATAAGGATTCTTTGGCATTTCTCTGCGGTTTCTCTTCGTAACATTTAAGGTCCAATTACTCTCCTTAGCAGTGTTGTAAAGTAAAACTTAACAAAGTATGAAATATGAGGAAATATACATACGAAAAGATAATTGCACTGTTATTTTTTTATAATTTTTTTTTCTACTTGTTATATTTTAGTTTATCGAAAATTATTGTAACTGTTTAATTTATTATTGAGCTTTGGGACAAACAAAGCGTGCATCTCACCTTCTAATAGCTAGCTGTGTTCTATTATAAAGTTTCGTATAAATTCTCACGCAGTCAGTATATTCTTTATGAGACTGATCGCCTACATTCACATCGAAATGGGAATATGTTTAATCCCATCAAAGAGCTGCGATATAATATAATCATTGTGCATATATTATGTATACAAAGTGTGGCTTTTGACCCAACCTACATCTACATGTGGGAAAGCGACATAGCCCGCGGCCTCGTCGTGGGCGGGACACCTGACTGAACTTTTATCGTTTATATTTTATTGCCTCTTAAATGTTGTCCGATGTTCTTCCGGTGTTCAGATTAGGGAATAGATTTTGTTCTTATTTAATTTAATTGTTAATCAACAAACTAATGGTATAATAATAACATTTATAATTGTCTGCAGAAAAATATAACTGATGATTCAAAGAGTTTTAAATATCACCATTCTTGCATAGTTGATAGTACCTTTAGTCGGCGTACTTAGTACTATTATCACGTTTATTGCCCTTTTAGTTAAAATATGCAGACAGCGCCTCAGGAATCCGTATTACTTCATTTAACTCATTTTGTAAGCAGGTTTGTATCTCAAATACACCGGAGTGCACGTGTTCATCTCAAAGGTGGATTGTTTTCCATATTAATTACGTGACTGCATAGTAATTGTTCCTAGATTCCAAGGGCCACAAATTTTTTAACCAGCTGCTGTTTTTATAGAGCTATTGTAAAATAAAATATTATTAACAATGTTTTTTTTTAAATTAACTATACTAACGGGGAATATTTAGGTCTGAATTCTAAATTATTTGCATTCTTTTGATAAAGCTCAGGTTGGAGCTTTAATTATTCTCAAATTAATAAAAATAATTTCTTCCGTTCCGACTCTTCCGTTAAAGAATCTTCCGTTAAAAATGGTTATACAAAGCTATTTTTGGACTAAATTATCTGAATTGTAAATATCCTTATTGAGTTCTTGCGAGTAAAGACTACCGGTCTGAAATTGCATAATCTCGGTATCGGATAATGGCCAGAGAATCGGAATATCGATGCAGTTGTGAAAGTGGTCCACGGTTTGGTGATGCTGCTTTATATTTTAACATGGTCCCAATATTGGTGTGATAATAAGTTTTATGTCGACTTATATTGATATTTATTTGTTAATACATATATCATGATTTTCGTATGTGCTAATTTTCGTTAAGAGGCTGAAGAACGAAATTCCCAAATTTAACACAATTAATATGGGCACTAAATATATAGTAAGTAAATTCAATTACTCGTACGAAGTCATAGGAATAAGCTAGTCTATCACAAAAAGGCGTAATAAAAAACAAGGGCATAAGAAATAGAGTTAAAATAAATCATGAAATTAGGACAACTAAAAGTGAAGGGCTGATGTCTACGGGGTCACAGGTCTTAGAATTAAGACCAGCTAATGTTATAAAATGTTGCAAGCCCTTGTCGTCGTAAATACCAAGGACATTAGGAATTAGGATGGATTTTGCACGGCTTAGTCTGCATATGATAACGTGTTTGATTGCAAGTTGTGTTGGCAAATCTGTCCTGTTCTATAATCTATATTATATTATCTCTACCGACTACAAATTCATTTTGTCTCTATATGCTTTTGCTCTACTTGCTTGTATTATTTTAAGATTAAAATAACATATAATTATAATACTTACTTTAAAATTTAAGTTTACGGGTATGGAAACATTTCATTCATCAGTATTTTATGAGACATCGGCTTTTCGTTTATAAATAAATTATTGCATAGTTGCAATACCTATGCAATTTTCATAAATAAATTGTTTGGGTTCTTAAATCGTGTGTTTACAAACAATCGTGATCTTTACAGTTATTTATTTTATTGTAATGTGATAGAACGGCAATATTTTGCATTCATTTTATTCATGTTCATCAATGTTATAAAACATAGATATGCAAAAAATACACTTCTTTAAGACTTTTATTTCCGGAAACATGATTTTAAAAGAAATCTCATAAATATTAGACTTGTAACTGGTTAAATAAGTTGCATTTTGCCATGGAATCTGTTATTAATTTAACGCTTAGTATCTATTTTAAGCGACGCAAGAAAACTAATACGCTACATCGTAATGATATAAGCTCTAAAAAGCTGTACATGCTGGGATGAAATAAGGAACTGAGAGAGAACAGGTTACAAGACAAATCTCTCCTAATATCCATACTTTATCATTATGTACCTCTATATTACTTTTCTGTACCAATTGCCTCGTATTTGAGATCATTTGGAATAAATCTCGCCTCGCTTCCTAATAGACTCTGTTGTGGGAACTGGGCCAGTGAACGAGATTGAAACGTTGCAACTTGCAAGGACAATATGGTACTTCGCACTTACTGAACTAGTTTGTTGTAGAACCTGAGTTCAAATAGATAGTCGAATATTTTGAAATTGGTCAGCTAGGTACGCTATTGTTTGTATAGGAATTTAATAGTAGAGCAAATGATCTCTTAGTATTATCTATTTGTTGGTAAGGGAAAAGTGGCCGATGTGGTGGTGATAGCAGAATACGTATTTATAAATTTATGGGATATTTTTAACAAGAGGAAGAAGTATCTTAACGGCAATGTAACGTGGAAAATAATCGCAATCGATTTGTCATTTCAAATCACGTTTCATTACTAAAGCTAAATACCAATAAATAGTGAAAGTTCAAAGTGTGTTTATCTATTCGTACAAATCGATGAAGAAATTTAATAATATTCCGATCATGCATGTACTTTCGATGCCAAGATGAGAATGTAGGCCTTACACGACTCGACTAAGAATAACCTTAAATTGCCTATTGATGTCTCATTATATAGCAATAATGTACAATTTAGATTGATTAACCAAAATAAGTTATTCTTAGCGCATTTATTGTTAACTTACTCGTAATGTTGGATTTTATTTGGCCTTTAGACGTAGGTAATTCAAATGTATTGTCATCATTTATTTGCGGTAAGAGTATTAAATAGCTTTTTAATTAAATTGGTTGACTCCAGATATATTTATACTTAAGATAGATAATATATTCAAATGTTCTGTATGATTAAAAAGCTGGGCTCGTAAATCTTACTTTTTTTTGTTTATCGGAGATTGAAACGACACCTGTTGAAGTAACATACCCGCAAAGTAAAGGAAATATGATTTTAAAATGAAATTATATAAAGATAATAGTTGTTTTTAAACCACATAATTGAAAATTGTATTCAGAAAGCTGTTCTAGAGAAATTAGCAAGTAACTTAGTAGAGCTAAGTTTACTTACAAGTTTTAAGTGGTATAGCCATATTGCATTTCAAGAAATAGCTAGGTATATTACTGGTTTCAATAATTGGTAATAACCATTTTAATTTCTCTATTAAGAGTAGGTACTCACTAAAAAAAGAAGAGAAAGAAGAGAAATTAAAATGGTAGCAATAATGACAAAATTATTCAAATTAGTATAATTACCTATCTTTCACTTTCTTCATACAAACTTTTTGACAACAATATGGCGTGTGAAACTTTTTAAGTAACTAATTAAATTTGCATTTTTGATTATAAAAGCTGTGATAAAAATACGGTACATATAATAAGGAACATTCCATTTTTAGAACGAAAAAAAGGAAAATATAGTTTTATTATGTTATTCTTCAAAAATAATAATAAGTATTTAAGTGGGTACAACGATTAAAAAATATAATATATTGTAACGAAATTATATATCCACCCTTTGTTGGGTAGCTAGGCTATTCAGTTTATAAATGGAAACATTATAATTTATAATTATAAAGATGATGTGGAATATTTACGACTTTTCCATATAAACGCAACTATCAAAATCAATGCTATCTAATAACAAATGTTTTTAAAAATAAAATACCTACATTCACAGATTACATCTGTTTCAATAGATATTGATCGGCTCTTGATTAGCGAAAGTCGATAGAAAGCTACAAAATACAAAGGGTCATCGCGATACAAACAGATGGACAATTTTGCCCTAAATATTATCATGATGAATGAAGACGTTATTGGAAATGAGAATTGTATTTAAGAAATTCAATTTGGATATATATATTTTGGATATATACCTATATGAAAGTTAGCTACTCAGAATTTTATTGGTACAAAATTAATTTAAATTGTTTTTTGACCGCAAGTACAAACTACAAAGATATATATGCGTCTCTTTATATCGTGGTAATATTGTATTGTGTACAATAATAAATTGTAATACAAAAAATTGTACAATAATACAATTGTATTGTGTATTTGTAAATACACTTACATCTGAATGTAAGGGTAGGTACCACTAATTTAAACCAATATCCCGTAGCTATTTGAAGTTCTTTTGGACTACAAACTTTTCCTAGAAATATTTCCTAACGTATCGGGCAACTTTAAGCTTTGGTAATGGTACCTTCTTGTAAGAAGAACAGGTTAACTTTGAGAATAGAATTAGCACCTACGTCACCTACGTGCAACCGTTAATCCATTTACCGGTTTGTACTTGTCATAATTACTTGCGTTTATGTGTAAATGGGAGTTTATATTACCGTTAAAGTAGATGTTTGATTGGTAATAGAGTTAGATACGTACTTTTACAACTTTACAAGTTGTAAAAAAACAATATTTACGTTTTTAACAATTATTATTATGCATGACGGTATTTCCTTTTTCAATCCCTTAAAATTATTAAAAATCGTGATTCGAGTTGGTGATTTATCCATTGAAATTCATAACGAGAAGACTACTTTAGCTTAATGATATAAGCGCCATCTATCGTAATTACGACTTATCAACTACGCCTCGAAGAAGATAGTCGACACTGATTGATGTAATGCCAATGATTACCAACAGATGGCGTATGTTGTTCGAATTATAGATTTTTTCGACACGACTTGTTTGTATAAAATATGAAAAAAAAAATCTTCTTTTTAAAAAAATAAAAAGATTATGAAGTGAAATTATTTATATTAATATTTGGATATAAACATGCATGCCATGCACCATACCAATGCGCTGGCTGAAAAGATTTACAATATTTAAGAAAAAATGCAGTTCGAAATTCAAAATTTTCGCGGCAATATTAATTTACTTTTGTCTTATCTTTTGTAATAATAAAAAATGTGTAGTATTATTTATATAGTGCTTTACATAATAGTTACTGTTACATAATGTTTAAGTTTTATTTTATTTGTTTTAGGGAAAAGAGAAAAGCAATCGAGAAGATCTCAAAACCGACATACAACATAGGAAAGAAACATTTTATAGGGTAAGTAAATTTTAATAGATGTTTTTATTTATTTATTAGTTGTACAGTTTAAGATATTTCAATCATTGTGCATTGTACTTTCGTCACGTCTACTCTTATTGAGGACAGCATAAGATTAATATTATCATGGATTATTATCATTTTCTAAGGATAGGCAGGCAGGCAGGTTTATTAGGTAATTTTTTGTCTACTACCATTGAGCTACCTATATCACCCTATATATAAAGCTCAATGTCTACTACACGTAAAACAGTTCAAAATTCGTTAAAAAATGATACGCAGCTGATGGAATTACGAATTTTACAATAATGTATATCTACCCATAATTAGGTTCATTAGCTATCCTCATATATTGTTTACTTTTCTAACATTAGTTTCCTATAAAATTAAATGTTTCTAAAACGTATATGGACCTCTTATTTTGTTTATCTTTCTAAATATATCGTTTTCCTATGCAATTAAATCTATACTAATATTATAAGAGTTTGTTTGTTTGTTTGTTTGAACGCGCTAATCTCGGGATCTACTAGTCCGATTTGAAAAATTATTTCGGTGTTAGATAGCCCATTTATCGAGGAAGGTTATAGGCTATATATCATTGCGCTACAACCAACAGGGGTGGAGCCACGGGGGTGAAACCGCGCGGAGCAGCTAGTGTTTCTAATAAAACTATTGTTGTAGGAGGCTCCGTCTGACGGTGATTCGGCGGTGTCCTCCGCGCCCGCTTCGCTCTCACCACAGCCGCTCAACGATATGTGGGTCAGTATCCAGAAACTATTGTTGTAATGTTTTAGTTTATTTTGTCATGATATTATTATATATTATATTAACTATATATTAAAAAGGGAAGTCTTAGAAAAAGGCATATAATAATTCATTAGCATACTTATAGAATATTCAGCCTTGGTTGCAGCAGCCTCAAGTGACAATATGTTGTTAATATAAGTATGAGATAAATGCACGCTTTAAGCCATAAGGAAAACATTAGGTATTTTAGCTTAAAACAATGGGGGTCACTTAGATTACCTTCTTATTTACCTGAATAGTAGAAATACATATTAAAAATTATACTAATTATTCGCTATAGACATTATAGATGTTAACAGTCTATAATACAAGGTCTATATTTGATTTTTTAACAAATAACAAACCATGAATCGTTAGTTGTTTTTACGAACATGCCCTTACCATTCCGCTCTACATGGCTACTTTTCAATGACTTATGAATAATTATACATAATAATATGGTAAAATAAATACGAATCATTTTAATAAAATACACATTTTATTCGATTAACTCACAATAACATAAGCAAGTTGTGATTATTACACCTACAATGAGTTAACAAGTAATACCTACCACAATAACAAAGTAATTCGTATTGACTTAATGATTGTCTAACAAGGAATTTGAATCACGGCGGCCTTGAATTATCATGAGAGAATCGCTCACCGCTAGTAAAATGTCATGCTTTTGCAATTCAAACATCTTGTCACTAAACTTAAAGGCGCCTGACGTTGCGTCACTACTCTATTGTTTTGTAGGGTGACCAAGCGTGTGAACGCCGAGATAAATAATAATTAGCAAATATTTAAAATGAAAGTTGTACACCATTTAAGTAAAATCAATTTATTCTATCAGTATCTTGAGCAAATACCAGTTTTATACATGTACCTTAACACTAATGGGTTTCTCAAATTATTACTGCATTTTAAAGTAGGCACTAATTGAATGTCAAATAGCCCATTTAAAGGTTAATAAATATAATTAAATAATAACGTGTATCCGCAAATTATTTTGTGTTAATGACTATTGAAGTAATCCGGTTTGGAATACTTAATTTCATGTGTCTATTTGTTAGCCATAAATATATTATATTTTTCCAGTTGCTAAGAATTTGGATTATAGTTAAAATCGTAAAAATGGGTGAATAGCCGTTGGCATGACACACGCTTTGTAATCCTTAATTACTGAGTTCACATCCTTTGGCAGCGATGTATTCTACGTAGTCGTTAATAAGTAGTACGCAACCATACAATTCTCAGTATTGTTTATTATCACTGATTACACAGTACCTACTTACAATGAGATATACTTAAATATGGGGTTAGTTTTATTTTGTAAAAAAAAACTCACTGACTTACTCATATATTTATTAGTATCTTGAAATTTGACCTGATTTTGTTTACAGACAGGTAATTCTTAGAGCAGTGGATAAAACTACAGCATAAATTGACTTTCATCCTCTTTTGCATTTCATTTAGCGGTTGCTTTAAAATTTTAAATGTAATCTATATTTCATCATAGTCTTCAACTACTACTCCTATATCTTCATTGAAAACATCCAGTGTTGACAGATTTTCGCATTAATAACATAAGTGTACATAGTAAAAATTGCTATGGTTTAGCTGTAAAAGCATTACAGATAGAAAGTCTATAATATAATAGATATAGATAATAAAAGCAAACAAGAAGCCCTTTATCCCAAGGGCGCGCTAAACGCACAGTGTCTGTACAGTCATGCGGGCAGTGCCGCAGTTCGGCGGAGCGCGCGGCGAGCGCGGCGCGCGAGTGCACGCGGCTCGCGGACGCGCTACGAGACGCGCGCGACCAACTCGAGCTCATGGAGTTCAGGCTGCTCGAGCTAGAGGACGCACATCCCGAGAAGGTAGTGTATAGTGTACCAGTGTAGTGCAGTATGGTGACACCTTTATAATTAGTGCATGAATTATACAAGTGTGTCGTGATTTTGGTGAACATGAATGGATTGGACGAGGTAACGTATTAATTTAAATTTTGTGTTTCATGGTTCGTTAGGTTTAAGCAATAATTGCTAACGAGTTATAAATTAAATATTTTCACGGTTCATTAGATTTTAGGCAATAGGTATTGTTACTTACTTATAATAATAATTGTAAACATATTATGGATAATTATCTACTATTAGTTACATTGGCTTAAAAAGTATTTATAAAATATAATTTAATTTTCTCTTATTTGTTCGTCCACAAATTAATAATAATCGATAGCGTTAAGATAGATCATAGATAAATAATCCCTTTTAATTTATGCAAACAATCAAATCGTGAAAGGAAAACTTGAATTACTATGTGTTATTGTGCATAGTGCATACCCGTTTAATATGAATTTTAAATAAGTTCATAGTTATGCAGAGGTGTGTTAATTATACTGTTTACTTGTCTTTGAACGTAGATAAAAGTTTGCTTTGAATTAGATCATCAAATACATATAGAGTCACTTATCTCGCGATAATTTTGATGTAATAAGCTATCCTTTGAATACATACTTACAACACTTCAAATAGTCACATGTAAAAAGATATAAAATTTTAAGAAATATAATTCATTAATAGTTTGATGAATCAATGGATTTAATAAAGTTATTGACACCACCCAAAGATGTCCTGGGACCGTTATTTGAAGTACACACAATTCCTTCCTTAAAACACAGGAAGTATCTTATGAATAGAGAACTGACTTGAATACAAGATGACTGCTGTGTACACGCAAATTGTATTAAAGGAATTTAAACCACTTATGGATGCGTCTTTCCAAACTATACAAGGCCAGTACGCAACGGTGTGAAACTAATCACGTATAGTTTGGAAATAACTTTTTTACAAAGTTCTTCCAATCTATACAACAGCAGTACGCAAATACTCGCGTATACTTTGTAGTGAAGTAAGTAAGAATAGCGCTCCAAAATATACAGCGCCAGTACGCATGCGGACTAATCGTGTATGTTTCGGAGTAAGCGCGGCGTCTTTCCATTGCTCGCGTTTATATTGTTGTATTGCTGTTTTGAAATCTATTATTAAAATGCATGTGTATTGTGTATATAATGTTGCGTACTGATCGTATATTTTTTGTATCGAGGATGCTTGTGTCTTCGTTCCCGACTATACTGCACGACTTACAATTGACAATATGTAAGAATCTAATAAGTCCAGAAGAAGACGGTTGCGAGGCGACGGAGCCCCGCTTCGCGGGGCTCCTATTTTTGTGTAGTTAAAAAAAACACGAACCTAACCTAACCCATTGGTAACCCTTTTATTTTTCTAAGCTTACCTAATAATATTTTTATTCCATATTTTACTGAATCAATCAAAAAGAATAAAAGTAGATAGATATAGCTGTACAAGTCTTTGATTGCCTATATATTTATTTTTTCGCTCAAGCGTAAGTGGTGTAGTAGCCATATTTCGTTATACATATTTTGCGTACTGATCGTGTATAGTTTGGAACGAAGAAGCAAGCATCCGCGTTACAAAGTATACACGATCAGTACGCAAAATTCGTGTATATATTGTAATAACAAACTTAAAAACAGCATTACAAAGTATACACGAGCAGTTTCCTATGGTTGCGTTCTGGCTATGTATAGTTTGGAAATACGCCTTATGGATACTATCAATTCATAATTAATGTAACGCAATATGCAGAATTTGAAGTGTGTATTTAGGTACAAAATACAAGTGCGTATATTTCAAGATAAGGTTCTTGAGTTGGAAAATAACAGTATTGCAAGTCACCTATGGGTATGTTATAATTGTACAGGAATTTAAATACCTTTAAGTAAGTAAGTTTTATTTTTTGCGTTTGCATTCCCGGAACTAATATAATGCCTTTGTTCCAACAGTAGACCGTACTAATGCCATGTTATGCATGAAAATATTTCTTTAGAGTTTCAAAATAATGTACAACCACAGTGTAGAACATGATTGGTATTATTGATAATTGAATTATTGCATTTATTAAATAAAAAGAACAATACAATGTGAGTTAAGCGGGGAAATCCTTAAAGAAAAAGGACAAGAATTATCCAACCATATTCACAAATACCTATTATTTTTATCCTATAATCTCTAAAAACGCCTCTACATTTACGTAGGTGTAAGCGGAAAAACACGCAGATACTTGAAAAACCAACTGTTTGACTAATGAATTCAACAAAAAATTAAAATTACAAATAAGTAAGTTTAAGATATTAAATAGCTACCAAATTTTCGGACAAACAAAATTAAAAGTTTTGAATATTAGGACTTTGGCCATTGACGACATTGTATGTCAATGACTTTGGCCAAATATTTTTCTTTTATTTAGAAATGCAATCCAATGTTTACTGAAGATGAAGATGACTTTTGATTTTACATTCAAGGTGACTTAGGTACTTATAAGAATCGTCACTTTTTGTAATATTTTCAAAACAATGCGTCTTAAAATAATAACATGCTATGAAGCAACGCAATAATATGGCCTAAATGCATGGTCCTAATGTTCATCGATTAAATATGTAATTAAAATATAATGATCGTTCAACATCGAATATGTTTTATGCGTATTCTAAATACATAAAATCAGTAGCAATTAGTACTCAACTATTATTATGTTAATATTAGAGTATTATAAACATCATCTTATTAAAAGTTATCTTTTAATATACCTAACTGTGATTTTATTATCAGTGTATAACGAATAAAGTTATTCGTCATCTGTTTCCTGTTACAAATTCATAGCCTTATACGGAACCTTAGTGCTATTGTATTGACTTGCAAATCTATCGAGCCTCACAGTTCTTTTCGCGACTTATTTTGTGAAATGCATGCAATGTTTGCAAAAAAATACAAAGATACAACGTTTTTCATGATATAAGATAAACAGATATTTTATATTATTTTTATATGGGTATATACCCATTAGGTATGTATCATAATTAATCGATTCGCAACTATGATGTAGATAATTTAGTAATATGAATGTTTTAATAAGTCACATTTTTTTGTGTTGATATTTCCATACCCACCCAAATATACCTACTAGTTTGTTTTTATCGTAACTTCAAAGTCCAAGTTTTAACTATTACTTGCCATTACGCAAATGCTAATAATACATGATTAGACAATATTATGTGAATGTAGAATAATGAACAATGCCTACCGTTAGTATGGGTAATTATCAATACTGGCAGCTGGTAGTTACAGAGCTTATATTATCTGTTATGCATAATTTACAATTAACTCGAAAGAAAACTCAGTTACGATACGCAACCAGTTAAAAGTAAAATGAGGATGATATCAACATTCAAATTTATGCCATATTTACATACATGCCTTGTTTTTCATCAACTTTTCATAAAGAAAATCAACTTTCCTTCTTTTTGTTATATCTTGTTATAATTCGGAGGTAGCAATGCATGCAACATAACCTAGACAATAATGTGTTAAACAAACAAGTGACTAACGCAATTTTTTTACGAGAATGGAGGCTAAATAACGCCTGGAATGTAAGATTCCAATGAAAAGGAAAGGATATTTGCTTCAAGGCTGTAGTTTATCTCGTTAGCACATTATTCTTTATCCGATTGTGATAATAAATCTCCTGCGCCTTGATATTATACGCGATATTTATAAATATAAAGTAAAATGTCTAATGTCTCTTACGAAAATACATGTTTAAATTTTCTAGATAATACAAATAAAGATAAAAGATATGTAGAGCCATAAAAACAAGTTATACAAATTACTAAATTAGTTTATGCAGGAATCTTTATAGTTTAATTATAATGAATTTTGTATGAATAAATATTTGCTCTCGTCATATTTAGTATTAATTTGATTAAAATTTAGTTACAAGCCAGAATCTAAACTTGATGATAGAGCTTATAGTAAACACTGTTTAATTGTATAATTGCATTTTAATAGTTCAGTATGCTCACAACTTCACTAGTTTAAATAATATTTTCTCTTGAGACTGAGCCGGAAATAGGCATAATATTTAACAGCTTCCTGCCATGTCGGAATTGATTGTAAACGCGTAAGAACTGTTGTGACATAATTTAAATCATATTTTTATGTCTTTAGACTGATTGTTAAAATAACGACGTCCAGACTAACAAGATTACGAGATTGTCAATTTGGTGAACGGTCTTTTAAAGGCCTATTAATAAAAAAAAGTCAGAACAGAATCTTGCTAGGTTTCTAATCTCCTGACGTCAGTTCGACCAGTTCGGTTTGCTACCGTTTCCTATTTCCGCTAGTAAAGCAATTAAATTCTATTTGTACCGGTTGGAAGCGCAATGCGTATCAAATGTGAAACCATATGAGGCAATCTGTTCTTCTCTAACTAGCAAAGCATCAGTGAATCGTATTGACCTATATCGTTTATGTAACCATGTCTAGTTTAGCTCTATTTAATTTTGATTTATCGCCCGTATTAACTGCCTGTATGTATTTGTTTAACGAGTACGCAATACATTTCGCGTTGGTGGATCGGTTTGTTTATAATGGTGCTGTTTTGAAATCAAAAAGTAAATTACAATGATTATCTTTAGTGGTCACGATATTGGTATTTCTTTAGTTCCTGTTCAAATTCTTCTCTTGAAAATGCTTCATAAAATACAATACGTAACCTACTTTTTCTGGTACGCTTGCTACGAATTTATCTGTTACAATATTAATCTTCTAAATTTCTTCACAATCATTGAAAGTAAACCACAATAAGTAACCACCAGTTAGATCCGCCAAGTTAATTAGTTCGCTATATCAAAATTTCAAACGATTTCACGGCGTAAGATCAATTGTGGTTAAGCTCTTGATTATGTATGCCACAAATACGGTAACAACTGATCTCTATCATACGTGTATTGTCCATAAGAACAAGCTTTGTGAAACATTTGTCAGTTTGTTAAATTAGCATAACACATTACTTCATATCACTGCTTTGTATTACTAAAATGGGAACGACAGTAGGTAGTGGGACTGTCCATAAGTAGTAAGAGTTTATAGCCTACGCAAACCATGTTGCCAAAGTTTAAACAAATAAATCTCATTATTTATGTATGCCTATTTATTAAGATAAGGAGTTGGAACCATTTAAATAAATTCAAATTAAACTAATGACACGATTTATATGAGAACATAAAATAATTCTATTACATAAAATTATGCGATAGTAGTAACATAAAACATCTTGATCTCTAAATCCAATTATTATCAAATCAGGTCACAGTCAAGCTGTTGTTGTCGACTTTAATACATCACTTAGCATATTATTTACGCACCTCGAGAAATATTCTTATTTTATATTAAATGAAATGCCACGGAGATAATATTTTAAAGTTGTAATTATTAAAATTTTATTTTAAATATATCTGCAGGGTGCTAGGGACAACCTAACAGACTCGGATTCGGGCTGCGTGTCCCCAGGCTCCCGAATTAAGGACTCGGCATCACCGGAACTAAAGCGAATGGACTCCGGCTACAAGTCCCCACACACGCCAAGCAGTCCTTGCAATCCCCGAAGGCAGCTCAATACGCCGCACGATGAATTCAAAGAAGACTTCGCTAAAGCGCAAGTCATGGCAGATATTTTGGACAGGAATTCAGAAACCAGTGATTCGTTGAAGAGCAATCCAGTGAAGGAACATCTAGAGCAGATGATATTGAATGCTGCCTCAGTGGATGACAGGAGCTGCTTGGAACAAGTTTTGATGATGTTATACAATTATCAAGCGCTAAGCAGTTCTGTTAGCGAAGACGAATGCTTTCAGGTAAGCTCTTTATATTGATAGAGTCAAACCTTTTCTGTGATTTAAAATAAAATATTTGAAATTGTCAATATTGTAGATCAATAAATCACTTGATGACCTTGTCATAAATAAAGAAACAACATGTAATAAAAATATATATTTCCCAAAATGTTTAGATTTATTCATATTTAAATTAATTGCAGGCAAAACCGAAAAGAATATGTGATTTGAGATTACGAACGGAAAACGACATACTATCGCACAAAACTCACAAAGCAATCGCGACTGTCACACCGTACCAGCAGAAAGGATACAAATCCGAATCACTCGAGAGTCTTTGCGAGGAAAGAAAACCAAATAACATATTGCAAGAGAGCGGTATATTTGAGGGCGTCGAAACTGAGTGCAAAGAGACTCAGACCGACCTTAACGATAGCTTTGAATGCAGCGGTGAATTGAACACTGAAATACAACGACTGAATAGTATAAGGGAGAAGTTAGAGAAACAGAGTAGGAATAAAACGCTTAGCTCGAAAGATGAAGTTGATTGTTTAGAATGTAAGTGTGTGAAGTTAGGGAAGAAACACAAACAGTATTACGAGAGGAGACTCAAGTTCTTGGAAGGCAAGATATCGATATACGAAGCGGCACAGGATGTTAAGGAGTCTAAATTAGCGCAACGTCTGCAAAAGGAGTTCTTACTTGAGAATAGGATACAAGTGAGTATTTAACAATTGATTTGTAAAACTGTAACATAAAAAAAAAACTCCAGGAGAAATTAATTTTGATGGCTTTTTATAGGAATTGGAAACGCAATTAACTGAACTTCAGGACAAATACGAAAGGCTTGAAGAGGAATGTTGTGAATTAGAAGAAATCGAAAATGACACTCGACTACATTGGCAACAGTAAGTACATTTTTTTTAAAGTACTTCATTGAGAGTCTTTTTTTATATTGATCTAAGTATAAGTATTTTTCATCATACAACTTATCTAGAAGTTTCCTTTGACACTGTTTTACATAAGTAAGTCTCCCATTCGACCGTGTCCAATTTCCTATTTCTCTTGAACTTAGCCTTGGTAATGATGATATTGAACATTATTTACGTTTAGTTTTTATTTATTTCTTGACTTATTTCTACAATATTATTTAAACATTATTTCTTAAACAACATTATTAGTTATTGAAACATTATTAGTATTTTCTTTATTTTTGCTTACATATCTTAAGATAGGTAAACTCAGTTAATTACCTGCTTACAATGCGATGCCGCCCACACTAGTACTATTAATGCGGAAGAGGAACGTTTTGACGATTTTTTTCTTAAAAGGTGTAAAAAACGTCATTTTATTTCATATCTAGATACGGTTTGTTTACTTGTAATTATTCATGCCGGCTCCTTGGATATTTTGGACTCCTGATTATATCATGATCTTCCAATCTTCTCAAAATGGTCTCAAGAAGTCTAAAGTATCGTGTCATAAGTTTATTTCAGAAGTAAATCAAATAATGATTTTGTTCATATTTTTGAATTTCGCTAATAATTTTATCAATTTATTTATTTATCATTCCTTTATTGTACTTAAAGAGAATAAAAAAAGAAATATAAACACTTAAAGATAGCTTAAACTAAGTACAAATGGCGATCTTATCGCTTTAGAGCGATTTCTTCCAGACTTTTGTTGTTGTCCACGATAATTTTAAATTATAATTTGGCACCAGGCTGGAAATGGACTACGAGTTGTGTTCAGTGCAACTGAGAGATATGACGGAACAGCGCGAGTTTTCCCGCGCGCAAGCGGAGCGCTTGTTGCAGGAGCTTGCTGATAGAGAGTGTGCGCTGAAGTCTAGAGAGGTGAGGTTTTAGATGCTAGATTTATTTATTTAAATTAAATACACACAACAGGTCACGATCTTGCCGGACCCATAGGCGACATATCAATTCGGGAGCAGATCGCAACCCAACAAAATGTTTACAATTACTACTACAATGAGATACAGCTTACAGTTATTTAAATATCTAGATGTAATAATATTGTATTAAAATTGGTGTTTAAATGAAGGTTGTGTTTCTTTCTGGTACATAAAAACAGCCTAGTAGTAAACTTTTTTGGTACAAAGGATTTGCCGAATTATATATTTTTCTGGAAATTAGAGTCTTGAAAAGCAAAGACAAACATTTTAGTAAATTTTAGTAGTTAACTGATTTTAAAATATTTCATATATTATCTAGCTATAGATCATTCTCTAGGATTTCATGTTTCTTTAAAGTTTCGTCATTGTACCCAAATACTTATGGCAGAAAAATGGCACCTACATATGTTGAAAGCTATTATCCATCTTCTAGCGCGATCGGATCAAATATTAGATCTTGTCTTGATATTTTTCCGTATTAATTATTTTGTGTATGAAATAATTTCAGAACGAACTTCTATCAAGGCTTAGCAGTTTGGAGCGAGCGGTGCCTGCGTTGATAGCATGGAATGTCATACGTGTATTTGGCGCCGTAGTCGATGTTGGAAGTCAGGTATTGATAATAATTTATTACCTAATTAATTGTATAACTTAATTAACTTTATTCTAATTGGATCTTCCTATCATGCCAATTAATTATGCAATAAATGATTATGCTAATGCTAAGCCATGTTAATGATGTTTGTTCCAAGACTTGAAAATAGAAACCTTAATTTTGCGTTTTAATTTTCAATGATGACTTCCTTTCTAACCGTCTTCAAAATAAAGGAGGAGGAAATTACAATCAAAAAGTAAAAAAAATCAAATTCAAAATTTATTGCTATTTTTGTTATTCCTAACAAACCCCCCAAACAATTTTCATCCCTAACAACATATAAATAAAACTCAATTCCAGAGAGCGTTAATAAGTCGCATGGGTCCATTCGACCAAGACACAAAGAAGACGATAGCCACAATCAAACAGATGCGACGTGTTGAAGAGAGGAATTGTACCGCAGTTTCTGCGTGGAACAATATGCAAGTGGCTACGGGAGGCGGTGTTAAAGTACTGGAGAAACAGATCACAACGTAAGATAACCTTCAAATATATGAAAATAGGTCGATCGAGTTAACTTAGTTAGTATTGCTTTGCAGAAAATTAATTTCTTTTTCTATCAAAAGTGGTAGAGAATGTATCAAATATAAAATATTTAATATACAATAATTGATTAGCTATCACAGCATGGGATGATTATACCTACTGTATGTTTAGATGCTAATAAGAAAAAAATAGTTTCACCAATTTTTATGTAATAAATTGGGCAGCCAAATTGAATTTATTCATTTGCGCGATAACACAGCAGCAATTTATAATTAAAAATCTACATAATATAAACATACAACGTAAAATTACTAAGTAAAATAATTACTATATTTAGCTATAACTACGGGATGCAAATCATATACAATTACATACTTTCAAACAATAAAATGCTGATTTAAAATTAATTTTACAGATTGCTCTCAGAGAAGAAACAAATCGAACAAAAGATGAATGAAGTAAGTAAAAACCTTGAAGCTAAAGTAAAGAAGCTTGAACAAGAACTGGACACGGCGAGGAGACAAATCGCGGCCGCTGTTAATGGCGCTGATATCAAAAAAGATAGAATTGAAGAAAAGGTTGAAGAATTGGAAGTCAAATTACGGCAAGAAAAAGAAGACGAAAAGGTAGGAGAATTAGATGAATATTAAAATTAGAGTAATTATAATCTTAATATAATATATAAATCTCGTGTCACAATGTTTGTCCTCAATGGACTCCTAAACCACTTAACCGATTATAATAAAATTCGCACACCATGTGCAGTTCGATCCATCTTGAGAGATAGGATAGGTTTTATCCCGGAAATCCCACGGGAAAGGGAACTATGCGGGGTTTTCTCTGAAAACGCGGGCGAAGCCGCGGGCGGAAAGCTAGTAAATATATAAATATACAAGTACAAAATAGAAATAGTAATTCGCCAATCAATTTTTACTTGAAGAATTCTGTGACAACAAACATGATTTACATTTAGGCATAATGTAAACCTTGACAAACAATATCAACTTGTCTTCATCTCATTGTAATACTGAATAAGTATTTATAACTAGCTGCTCCGCGCGGTTTCACCCCCGTGGCTCCTCTCCTGTTGGTCGTAGCGTGATGATATATAGCCTATAGCCTTCCTCGATAAATGAGCTATCTAACACCGAAAGAATTTTTCAAATCGGACCAGTAGTTCCCGAGATTAGCGCGTTCAAACAAACAAACAAACTCTTCAGCTTTATAATATTAGTATAGATTATTTTTCTTATGAAATATTGTTTATTACAGCTTCCAGCGGACGGATTCGCGAGCGGCAAGATAAGAGCACTATTGCTAAGTGAACAAGAACTAAAGAACCGAGTGTCAGAATTAGAAAGACGAGAAACCGCGTATTTAGAGATGCTGTCTCAAGCAGATGACATGTGGGCAGAAATGGAAGGTGGTTATAAAAAGAAGATTGAGGAATCGCAGGCTACAGAGAATCTGCTTAAAGGAAAGGTAAGACATAAAGATAAGAAAATAATTTATTGAAGTGAAAACTTCTTTAGCGGCGTTGAGCACTTTTTCTGTAATGGTTAAACTCGCGTCAGGACACGTGACCTGATCGAAAAAGCGTAAGACGGATACCATTCCAAAATATCAAACATGCTCAACGTTAATAATCAAGTTTTCACTTCTGCCGGCACTCCCGGAGTGCAATCCGTCTTTTTTTCTGCTTATAAATTATCTTCAGAGAATGTAAAAATTTAAGCTTAATATCCATATTACTTGATAGGGACAGATCTCGGAGAATTCGGGACAGTACTTATAATGTAGTCCATAGTCTTGGGAATAATATTTGCTATCGGATGCACTCAAAAAAAAAAACAGGATAAATGTAGCCATATATAGATATATATAATTAAGATAATCTAGCCATATATAGATACATAAATAAAGATTGTATAATCTTGAAAATAATAAACATTTTAAGTTATATATGTACATGTAAACTTGAATCAAAATCAAAAAATTTCCACATTAATTTCAGGTAAAGAAACTAGAAACCGAACGCGACCAATACAAAAAATGTTTCGAGCCGTTAAAGAAGAAACTACGTGAAGTAGAAGAATCTGAATCTGGAATGAGAATAGCATTAGAGAAAGCAGAAAGAGACGCTAAAGCTTTAAAAGCACAGAATAGTCAATTAACCGCTCTGTTTGGGAAGGCCGATGCGGAAACTAAGAAGGCGGAAGCTGCCTTTAAAAACGTCGAGACTAAGTTTAAAGTAAGTGTTGATGGTATTTTTGATGTGAGAATTAAGATTTTTGAACCTCAGTTTGTTTTAGGGGTCATATATATAAATGACCAATAAAATCTACAAGTTGTAAAAATAAACGAATTTAAAAACAAAAAAAATATTTATGCTATTTAGATATTATTATCAGAACTATTATAATATTAGGATCATAGTACAGATCGTAGTAAACCAATATCGCATTAATTTTTTTTCAATTTTTAACAGAAAGAAATAGACCACCTCCGTAAAATGAACAAACAACTGGATGAAGATTTGAAAAATCATCGCGAAGTTTCCAAAAAGACTGAAATGGCGTTTATTGGAGACCTCGAATGTATCAGAAAAGAGCTTACTAGAGCCTGCAAGAATAACCAAGAGTTGGAAGTAACTAATAGCGAACTTAAGGAGGAGGTATTTTAATTTTTTTACTAATTGGGGGCAATGCTTCTAATAAAGCTTATTCGGGGCTTTGGGTTAAAGGATAACTTACTATAAGAAAAATAAATTTATATACAAATGTGTTGTAGTTAGTTGTGTGTTAGAGCTGTACCTAGTTAGTTATTGTGTGTGTAGTTGGTGCAATTAGAGTATATTATTTTGTTCTTATGTGTAAATATTTATGTATGCATATGCTTGTTCCGCCCGTTAAAGTTGATTCTACAAGAAAACGATAACAACATTGGTTGAGTTAATACTTTGATCATCTCAATGATTATAAATCAAAACATCTGCGGGTTAATTAGTTTTCTTTTGTACATATTTTCGCTTACTGCATGTTTGCTTGCATCCGTTCCGCTCGTATCACGAAGACAAGTGCATGTTCAGTGACGTGTATATTGCATGGGAACAAGTCACCATCTAAGGAGATATGTTTTCTCAGGTGGAATCTCTGGAAAAGCAGCTAGCGTTAACGCAGAAAGCCTTGAACCAATGCAAGCGGAAATGTGACGAGAAATTAAAGACGATAAGTCACGAGTTGTCGATAAAGACTGAAGAGTTGGAGGAGATGAGAAGTGAGAACATGCGACAGACGTACCACGCGTCTAGAGTTGATCTCAAACCGGACAGAACTGAATATGTTGATGAAGGCTATTCGATATACAACGCCGTACCAAAGAGCGATTTCGGAAGAATGCATCACAGTATGAGCTATATCACCTCAGAGGCGAGATGCTCCTGTCCGTCCATGAGAAGCCAATTAGTCAGCCAGTTAATAGAAGACTTGTTCGATAGAATACACAATACAGTCGATGACGACTTGGCTAAACTGTGTAAGGAGATTGTCCCGCTTAACGATGAAATAACTGAAGAATCGAAGGCAAAGATTACTAATTACCTTCTGATGGCGATCTCGAAAGAACTCATAAGGTCTATCGGAGACGCTGACGCTAAGACTGACACAGAGGTGAGTCGCTTTATATTTGTGACTAAAACTTAATGCGATAGCCAATCTAAAACTAATAATGTCATTAATGTGGTCTTGGGATAATGATTAACATCGATATCTCAATTGTTATAATATTACCATTTTTATCATTTTGTTGTTAATTTATTTGTTTTGATAATATTTCGGGATCGGATATTTCAACATATATCCGTTCCGTTTTTCCTTGTGCACAATATCGCCAAATTCACATTCACAATGTTTAATAGTTATGCACTTTTATGTAAGAAAAAATATTTAACGAAGTCAATTGAATAAACTCGATTACTATTTACTACCTATGTAATAAACAACATTTTTTTATACAAATAGCAATGTGTACTTTGATAAATGGCAAAGCTATACTACTGCTACTTATAGGGAAATCCTTCAATAGATAGGTGCACATCAAAATCGCGTCAAATTATACATACGTTACTTTCGTATTGCAATCAAATATGAACGGCATTTTGCTAATGAGTCGGATACTGAATTTTGAATTATTCACTTATCATATTCATTCGTTAAAGTGCAGTTTATAAATCCTATGATTTACACCGACCACGTTAAAGGAATGGCAGCGCGCGGTATCCTCAATGACGTACTCCGTGTACGGCGCCGGTACATGCGCTAAGGACTCGGAGCGGTGGCGCGGGAACGCGGGGGTTGTGCGCGGGGCCGCGAGACTCGCCAGTGTGAGCTGTGCGTGTGCGGCCGCGAGACTGTGTGCTGCGGCTCCACACGCTGCTGCTGCTGTCAAACAGTGTCAAGAGGTGCGTGTAGCGTGTAGCTCTTGGTAAAAGGGGTAGCAAGGCGCGGTGTCTTCCATCATGTACTTTATGTATGGTGCGGGTACTTGCGCCAAGGAATCAGAGCGGGGACGTGACTCGTGAGTGTGAGCTGCTCCACACGCTGCTGCTACTGTCAAGAGGTGCGTGTAGTAAGTAGTTAGCTGTAGGATTAGTAACGTAATGGCGCATCCATCCGGCGGCAGTTTGCTTGCGGCTTCGAAATTAAGTGAATTTGCCACCGGTAAAACCGGCGGCCTGCATTCAGCGGCAAGGCGGTCTGAAACCCGGCGACATGTGTCGATACGCCATAAGGTATCCTTGATGATGTACTCTCTGTACGGCGCTGAAGTGCCAAGGACTGCCGCATTGCACGCGACCGTCGCGGTCAAATGTTGGTAAGTGTGTGTACTGTGTTGTTTGTGTATGTACTGTGTGTGTGTGTGTGTGTGTGTATACTGTGTGTTTACTGTGCTGTTATTATAGGACTGGCTGCTCCGCGCGGTTTCACCCCCATGGCTCCACCCCTGTTGGTCGTAGCGTGATGATATATAGCCTATAACCTTCCTCGATAAATGGGCTATCTAACACCGAAAGAATTTTTCAAATCGGACCAGTAGTTCCCGAGATTAGCGCGTTTAAACAAACAAACAAACAAACTCTTCAGCTTTATAATATTAGTATAGATTAGAAGCGTGCGGTCTTCTCCATGGTCACAGTATATTGTGTACTCTACTCAACAAGAGTTGCATTGGGATTATGTGATGTTGTTAATTTATTTGCAAGGATTTTTGATAGGCAACCACACGAACAAGTTTATTCTCTTTTAAATAATAATTTATAATCTTCAAGAGAGCTTATTTAAACAAAATCTGTTTTACGTTTCAGGAAGTTTTAGAGCATGGCGATGTTAAGATTATGGAAGAACAGCTAGCAAATGCGATAGAAAGTATAGTTGTAAGTATTTTTTTTAATATTAGGTATGCTAGATTACTTTTTTTGATACTTACATCATTACTTAACACTGACCTATTAAAAAATCTTCTTTAATTTTAATTATTTGTATTTTTTAAATAAAAACATCTTTTTGTATTGTTCTAGAATTGTCCATCTTGTGCGCTAGGTACAAATGCGATAGTTTGGAGTACGGACGTTTAGTGTCACGTATATTTATATGTAAGTATTTTTTTATATCGAAAATAAAATTATAATTTGGCCCATTGCATATTGAATTTTTTAATTATCTTGATTTTAATAAATTTTTTGTTTTTATTTTAATTCAAGACTAGATATTTTCTCTAGTCTCTTCATGAATAACTAGATAAAACTATATTTATCTATTGAACTGAATTTGGTATCGCATTTCTTAATGATTTTGTTCATACACGGATTATGAATAAGTATAATAATACTAGCGGTCCGCCCCAGCTTCGCCCGTGGTACCTACATGTTTAAACTATCCTATCTCTCAAGTTGGATCGAACTGCACATGGTGTGCGAATTTTTATTATAATCGGTTAAGTGGTTTAGGAGTCCATTGAGGACAAACATTGTGACACGAGATTTATACAGGGTGTACCAAAAAGTAGTGATGAACGGAAGCTGAGGGGTAGAGGACCTAGAGGGCTATCCGAATCACCCCCATGTATGTTATGCAATTTTTCGTATTTTCGGAGTTATGACGTTTTTTTTCAATTTTTCACCTATCGCCGAGTACGATGATATTTTCACTCATGCTGACGTCAATGATTGCGGAAGATGTTTGATTTTTTTTGTGTGCTAAGCTGAAAGATAGGCCAATTCAGTATGGTAACATTTACTATCGTTAGATCTTTGAATGGAATAAAAAAAAGAATTAAATGGCAAGAAAGATAAAATTACCCAGTATGTTCACCACTTCAAGGGCCCGTAAAAAAATAAAATCACATAATAAAAGTTTTCCGTTTGACTTTTAAAAACTTGCTCTATCTATCAGATAGCTACCCTGAAAATTTCATTTTATTATTCAGAAGGCTTCAATCGAAAAATTTTAATCTAAATGTGGTAAGTGCAAAAATTGAATTAACATGATGATCATTAAAACCAATGAATAGGTGTTTATTTACCAGAAATTTTTAAAATAACCCCGCTGTTGCTCAATGCAAGTGCGACATCACCGTAAAAAGTTGTCTTTTAAATGTCTGAATGCCCTTTTATCATTTTTAATGGTTTCTTCTGCTACTATGAATTTCCGGGTTATTTCGTCCAAATTGTGGCAGTCTCTCGTGTTTGTAGTATCCCCACGGAAAAAAATCAATAGGGTTTATGTCCGGAGACCGTGCAGGCCAGGCTAAAGGGCAAAGATACCCTGAAAGATGGATTGGTCGTTGCAGCCTGCGCATGCGCCGGTGACGCCTGCCTTAAAGCCTGGCCTCTACGGTCCCTCGACCTAAACCCCATTGATTTGTTTCAATGGGAATACTAAAAAGACCTCGGCTACTTGAGAGAATGCCACAATTTGGACGAAATAACCCGGAAATTCATAGTAGCAGAAGAAACCATTAAAAATGATAAAAGGGCATTCAGACATTTAAAAGACAACTTTCTACGGTGATGTCGCACTTGCATTGAGCAACAGCGGGTTTATTTTAAAAAATTTTGGTAAATAAACACCTATTCATTGGTTTTAATGATCATCATGTTAATTCAATTTTTGCACTTACCACATTTAGATTAAAATTTTTCGATTGAAGCCTTCTGAATAATAAAACGAAATTTTCAGGGTAGCTATCTGATAGATAGAGCAAGTTTTTAAAAGTCAAACGGAAAACTTTTATTATGTGATTTTATTTTTTTACGGGCCCTTGAAGTGGTGAACATACTAGGTAATTTTATCTTTCTTGCCATTTAATTCTTTTTTTTATTCCATTCAAAGATCTAACGATAGTAAATGATACCATACTGAATTGGCCTATCTTTCAGCTTAGCACACAAAAAAAATCAAACATCTTCCGCAATCATTGACGTCAGCATGAGTGAAAATATCACCGTACTCGGCGATAGGTGAAAAATTGAAAAAAAACGTCATAACTCCGAAAATACGAAAAATCGCATAACATACATGGGGGTGATTCGGATAGCCCTCTAGGTCCTCTACCTCTCAGCTTCCGTTCATCACTACTTTTTGGTACACCCTGTATATATTAAGATAATGATTGTTATTATTTTGTTGTTTCAGATTCACCTCCACCGACCTCACTCTGGTGCCTTCTTTAGTCTAGACTTAAGCGACCTGTATATACTTTGTATTATATAACACTTAGGTACACATTATAACCTTAATATACAATATTATTACGACGAGCATATCGAACAAACATGTACCCTTCTAATTCGAATTAAACGAGTTTCTTCCGTGCCAATTGTGTTTCGTTTTTTGTGTAAATAATAAAATTAGTTTGAAGTCGATTATTTGTACTAAAAATCTCACAAATCGATTACTGTAGTACTGGTTTATGTATTTTATTTAACGAATGATATTTCATTGATGGATTAAATGAATATTTAATAAGCCCTTGTTTTATTTTATTATTATTGTGATAATGCCTTTATATACCTATGCGTACTAAAATTATGTAATGTTGACGTAGGTAGTTATTGAAAATCTAGAAGTAACCAACTTTACAGTCATTAGAAGATTCTTTTATACTGGTGATAAATTGAATAGAATAAATAGGTAGGTATCATAAGATAGTTCTAAATAGAGAGTAGAAATTTTGTAGCTACTATATACTATATACTATATACTTACTTATAACCCGTAGGATATTTTCTTAAATAATTAATTTTGATTTAATATCGCAACCAACCAAGAAGCAACAAATATGTAGATACCTTAAAAAAGATCGTCTATAATTTTGGTCGAAATAGTTCAGTGTTTATTCTTTTTATAAATCTCAAAATTCTGCCATATCTGACATTTAGAAATTGTCATATTTGTATCTTACTATCCAAATTAAAAATGTAAAACATGTAAAGAAGAAATATTAATAACAGTGCATCATAAAAATGCAAAAAATAAGCAGAGAAATATGAATACAGTGTAAGATTTTCTTATGTGAGTAACTTAGATACCTACATAAAGAGTCGTAAATAATCTAAATCAGAAATGGTGGAATTAAGGTGACTTCAGTCATATGTATTTAATCTGGAAGGTCTACCGATTCCGATTTTTATTAAATCATATTAATAAAATCTGGTTAATAGGAAAGAAAGTAACTATAACATAATATTAATTGCAGGTAATTCGAACAACAAGTTTGTATCACAAGGCCTGCGTTCCTTCCGAAAGTTTCAATACACAAAGATAATGATAAGAGAAAATAGAACTAATAAGGATTTGTTCGATAACGTCGAACATCCGCCAAATCATCCGGAAAGTAAAAACCAACTTGTAGAAAATACTCTTGAGGCTGAAATCTCTAACTGTTCATGTCCTGAATGCGATTCTCTCCGTTGCTTCACTATCCAACGCGATCTAGCAAAAAGCGCTTGCGCCTGCAATGATTGCAAACCATCTAATATGTGTATGGTTTACTCTAAAGATAAACCCGAAAGTAAACCTATTTTGAAGACACAAAAAAGTTACGAAAGTTACAAAACCTATAGCAGCCTACCGAGAAACGTGGATTTTTGTGAAAAAACAAGTTACCACAAAACGGTAAAAACTAAAGACGGGCAATTTGATAAGATTATAGAATCCAAATATAATTACAAAGCTATACTCGCTGATAAAAACTATACTGTAGACTCAGTCGACGAATGTCGAGAAACGTCGATTACGAGGCTTGAAAATACTTTTTTAAGATATCCTTGCAAAGATATTAGTAAAACGACGGCGCAATTAAGTGCACAAATTATGAATGTTCCAATAAAAGATTTTAAGCAATCCTTTTCTATCGACAAAAAGCGTGACGATATTGTGTCGAGAATAGGCAATGTCAAACAAGATATATTCAGTAGATTGAAAGAAATTTACAAAGCATGCAGCTGTAAAGTTTGTGAGTGCATACCTGTCACTTCATTCTTTCCCGGAACAGAAACATGTTCCTGCAAACCGTGCGAATGCAATGAGTGCAAAGATTTATATCGATACATTTGTGAAATCAAAGAAACCCCTCATGACGGTTGTCCTTGTATACGATGTGATAGAAAAGATTGTCGCGGTATAACAAAAGGCGCATCAAAAATAATGAATTGTAATTGCAAACCGTGCCAATGTATAAAATGCTCCGAAAGTTTTTCAAAGCCGTGTACCTGCGAACCTTGTCGTTGTCTTGAATGCAGATCAATGCCTTTGCGTTCAGCGAAAGCTGTTTTCGTAGCACCCGTACAGGAGTATGTACGGCGCGATTTGTGTGACTGTTCACCATGTGAGTGTTCTAATTGCACCCACAATTACAGCACCACTAGTAATATGCGGGCGAGATCAACCGGCACGGTGACACAATCGTTTTGTCCGTGTGACACATGTACGAACGACTCGTGCCAATCTGATGGTGCAAGCTGTAGATGTGAAACGCATAAGGGCATCATGAATAAGCCTATACAAAGAGATGGATATGACTATGATATAAGGAGACTTTTCATCACAAATGTTTGGCCAAAGTTCGATCCTAGTAAAAAAATAAATAAAACAGACATCATTGCTATGTATGCTAAAACTCAACAAGACTGTTTAAGGGATAAGAAGGTCAAAGAATGCGAATGTGATGAATGTAAGTGCATATCGTGTATCAAGTCTAATAGAAATTCGTCCGTTCCAAATACAAATTTCGGTAAACGTGAAACCTGTGAATATAATAAATGCAATAAATATTTAGGAAAAAATAAGAGTATAATAATAAAAGAAAGCGAATGTAAGTGTAATAACTGCGAATGTTTCAATTGTGGAAATTTTGACGATTCAAGAAGCAAGACTACCATTAACAACGCTTGCATTCGACCGGATTTCTTAGCCAACTATGCCCCTAATCATTGTAATTGTGATTCTTGTGAATGTATAAATTGTATGCAAAACAATCTCGGCCAATGCCTTCAAGATCAACCCACACGTCAATATGTAATTAAGAAAGATACAAAGCAAACGCCATCTTTATGTAAAATTGTAATAAATGGTTCACAATTGCCTAGTAAACCATTTTTAAAGGCAATGACTAAAGATATGAATCTAGAACCTACCCGTTCATCTAAAAGAATTAAAAGTAAACATAATGTATCAATTTATCATGTGCTTTCTCAACATAAAAATTACGAATCCGAAAAATCATTCACAATTTTTGATAGGGTAGAAGATCCATCGATATATTTCAGTACTAGAAATTCAAATGAATTATTGACTCCATCTTTTTCTCGATACGAAAGAATGGATTACGTTGCTCATCGTAAAAGTTATGATATCTTGTCATTCCGAGGAAAATCGTCGTCTATTCCTGTAGATAATAAAGATATAAACAATTCTCAATTACCTCATTTACAATTATTAATAGAAGACCGTCAAACTACAGGGCCTTTTTTGGATTTTTCTGAGCAACTAGATACACGTCACTATTCGAATAAGAATAATTATGATCACAGTAAAAATATAAAATATTCCAACTCTTTGTATGGTGAAAAAAATAAAAGAATGTGTCCAATCTATATGAAAACTTTATACAGTAAAGATATTGCTACATTCGATTATAACAAAGTTAAAAATACTTTACAAGATGCGCAAGACTTCTCAGTTAAGTTGAATGAAATATTAGAAACATATGAAATGGCCAATAATAATTTTGTAAGCATATCTCAGAAATTAAAACAATTGCATGAAACCATTTTTAACAGTACTGATATGGGTTCCATTCAACCAAACCAACATTTCACGCAAAACCACGATGATAATATTGTTGGTGATAATAAAATATACCCTATGCTAGTAGAAAGTCCAGCCAACTCAAAAGAATCTTCTATTACATCAAATTCTACGACATCAGGAAATGAAACAAAATTAAAACCAATATTCGGAAGTCACAATTTACTTGAAAATGTTGACTGTGTTCAATTTCAAAATAGTGTACATAATTGCGAGGATGATTTTGGCGACAGGTCAAAATCGGGAAAATGTACTCCAAGTAGATTATTAAATTATAGCAATAGTCGTATTAAGAAAAGACATAAATTGAATCAAGGTTTTTACAAGCATTCAAAAATAATTTTAAAACGACTATCATCGAATCCTAAAATCATAACACGAAAACGTATCGTCAACAAATTCACTGAGACAACATCTGATGTGATGATAAAGAAATTACCTTTATTGAATACATCTACGTGTACAGATAAATGTGAAACACAACAAGACATAAGTTTGAATACGACAGTTACATGTATATTTAAAGATGCTGATTTTTATAAGGATGCTTGCACAAGTAGCGCTGATAACTATTTTTTAAATGCAGACGACAACACTTCCAACAGGGGGGACCTAGCTTTAGAATTAATTCTACAGCCAAAGAAAACCAATAAGGTTACTAATCTAAATTCTAAACCCTTTTACTTAAATTTTATTTACATAACGCTTTTAATATAATGTTTAATATTCTTATTTAACGTTTGCAGAATCCTAAATCGCTTGATTCAGTACATCCTATTAATGTTTTGAGGAAAAATCTATTTATTAACACTGAAAAGACAACACCCAATAAATATATTTGTAAAATTCCGCTCTTAGAAGAAGATATAAAACAAGTATTAGGTATAATTTCTCGAGAAATTCGGCGTGATACACAAGAAAATGTGGCTACACCCAAAAGAAAACAAAGCAATACTATGGTATCTATAATGTTTACTTAGAGCGAGCGCGTACGAGCAACTTTGTCTCCGCAACTTTTTTGTCTCCGCAACTATTTTGTCTCTCCAACCTATGGGCTAGTATGAAAGTGCGCGCACGTAGCGACGCAACTCCCCATACAAATTGATGGGAGAGACAAAATAGTTGCGGAGACAAAGTTGCTCGTGCGCGCTAGCTCTAACCTATTTAATTTCAAATGATTAAAGTCCTTGTAGAAACAAAAATTTCACTCGCTTCTTTTTTGAATTATTAAAATTTCCTAGAGCATATTGTAATGAAGTAGCTAGTGAAAACTTATACCTAATTAATTAAAAAATTTGAACGGTCTAAACGATTAGTGCCATCAAAATGCACATAGTAGATAATATTTACTTATATTTTTAACTAAATAAATTAATAATAATTCAAGTTTGTTACTTTACAGAAAGAAAAAACATTTCGGCGGTATCTAGATGGATTGGTTTCGCGCGCAATGCTTGAATCAGAGTTGAAAGCTACCAAAGCTACATCATTAATTGATCGCCCAAGTAAAACTTCCGTTAAGGTTAACCTATCTATATATAAAAAAAATCATTTGAAAAATATAATAATTCACATTAGACTTAAAGCCAACCTAACTATTCATTCAAATTATAGATTTCTCGACCTTACAATAATCAAGAAACATTAAAGGCAAACTTCTATAACCTCAGAAGGATTTCAGATCACACCGTTCTTATAAAATGGAATATTCCACATGATATTTCAGAAGTTCAGGGCTATGAGGTATGTATTCTATTAAATTGTTCCTACGTGATGCAAACGTCCCACACGAAAAACAAATGGAAATTCAAATTCAAATTTATTAAATTAAGAAAAGTATTTATTATATTATATCTAACGTAAATCGATAAATTTCATTTTTCTTACCTACTTTTATATTTATAGCTAAACTCTAATAATATTTTTTCCCATAATACCACAGATATCTCCTTCCTCCTCCTTATCAATATTTTTTTCTTTAGTTGCAGGTTGACGGTCGCGCAGTACAAAAGATTTTTAATCCTACTCGCTCCATAGCTGTCATTACTTGTCTACCACACTGTGATAAAGTCTTGATCTCTATTCGAACGCTAACAAGAAACGAAACATGTAATCCTATTAGCACTACTGTGTACCATCCACGAATTAAATGAAAATAATATTTTTTACCTCTACCTAGTGTGCGATAGTTCCAAATCCTCCTGTTTCAATAAAAAAGTAACAACAATTAAATTGCTTTTTATTTAATTATGCACTTACTTGAGAGAAGTGGTTAGCATTGAATGTAAAATAATTTTATAGAGCCTCCTACAAAAGGATTATAGGTCCTAGGTAGAAAACACTTCCGAAAAGGAAATAAATTAACAAAGGTAAACCTTTGTAATATAAATATTTCAATCTTGTGTAATATATAAATATTACAAGATAATTAGTTTGAGAAATATAGCAAGGTCTAGAAAAATAATAGGGATAGTTACTAAACACATACATAAATCAAAAATAATTTGGGCACTACTTCCGGGTCTTCTGATATAACCACAGATAGCGTTAGCTACTATTAAGTATTCTGTGCCACAGATATACTTAACTTTAAAAATATGAAATTTCAATAATTTTGTTTGAAAAAGTTTTAAACAGTACCTAAATTTGGCATTGTCAGTTTTTATTAAATTTCAAAATCATTTGATTTTGTCAGATTTTGTCAATTCACAAATTGTCAAGATGGTCTAAAATGTTTGGGAATAAATTTTTGTTTTCAAAATGTATCGAAATCAACGCAAGCTCCACCGAAATCCAAGAAATGATGTCAGCTATAAAATAAAAGATAGAAATAACGAAGTTGAAGAAGTATATCCGCCTAAATCAAAAAGAAATTATTTTAAGATGGACAAACCTATGACGAACAGGTGTTGCAATATTTCCCCAGAGTCAAAAGACGCAGGATTGTGTACGGAAACTGTACAAGAACAGGTAAAGTTGATTAAATTTGAAGCAATTGCGTATAAAAACAGAGTCAAGTCTATTAAATCTTAAAAATTTTCAGTACCAAAATATTTTATTAGAACAATATGGCTTTGATCCCCTGATGTCTGACCCGCTAGAGCAGATTAAGGAATTAAAAAAAGTTCTCTGTGGGAGTTCACCTAAGATTGAACACGGTTCTCAATATGATCCAATGCAAGATATTAAACCGTTATTAGCTGAAGCGGAATGCGGTTATGAGTGGCAAGATATTGATAATGCGGATGATATTGACAAGTTTTTAATAATGGACAAAGAGAGTAAGTAATCTCATAGATCTCGAGGGTACTTTCGAGAATGTTTGTATTGCAGAGCTATTTACTACGAGAAATAAATTTGTAGAGAATTTGTCTTAACGTAAAACTTTCTTTCTGACAGAAGCATACTCTATCCAAGATATAGAAATTACTGAGATTCCAAACTTAAAGGTTATAGCAGAAAAGTTTTTAAAATATAAAAAGGATAACATTGAAGTAAGAAAACTAGAAGAGAAAATTGTATGTCTTGAATACGACGTTTATAAAAAAGTAAATGACCTCGAAACATTCGCTAAACCAGTTCAAAAATTACGAGTTTATTTTTCGGTAAAACTAAATGAACAGAAAGGTAAATAATATTATAATAACTATTATGTGTCTTTCTAAAACACACAGCGTTGGTGAAGAAAGCTGTCTATGAATCCTATATATCTCTATGAAAAAGGGTCACCTTACCGAATATCGATGGATCTTTCACCTCACTAGCAAGAGCGCGTCCCTAGTATGTCATCTGTCATCGCCAATTTGACATCACCTTTGAAGCGCTGTCATCTGCCTCTGCCGGCATAGCGTTTATGAATTCGTGCGCAATAACATCGCGCAGAATATATTTAGTATTTATCTCTAGTAAAAGTGATCAGATTAAGTTACTTTTACCTGAATAAAACACATAAAGCGTTAAATTTTAGTAGTAATTGGTTTCGGAACGGAATTAGTTCCAATATGAAACACAAAAGACCACGTTGTCGGAAGAAAATTCGAAAACAGGTGCTTTGGTATGTATAATAGTGGCGGGAACTCTTTTTCGTCCTCGGAGGACGAGAGAAGCAATGGTTCGTCACTGCCCAAGAGACCGGGAGACGAGAAATTCCGTAAGTACAATCAGACTTGTCATAACATGTCCGGACTCGTGCATAGAATTCCATGCAACACGTGGCATACATATTTTCACAGTATTTGACACAAATACATCAATATTTAGATGTAGGTAATTAATAATAAAACACAATGCATGCCTATAGTGAGATCGCTATATTATCATCGGGTTTATTTATCATACAAAGGCACATTGGTTACTGTGTCAAGTATTGCTTTTAACCAGAATTGTGAGATATCGTTAGGCTACCTAGGTAGAAGGTACTTAGGTTTATGGAATCGACCGTGATCCCCTATGACTAACGAGCCCCAGCAGCAGGTAGTGAGGTATCTCAATCACTTTGACCTTTCAGTTGTAACTACCTCAACAAAAGTGAGTACCTACTACTTGGTGCCCACTACTACACAATTAGTTCAAAACAATTAAGAGGTACTTATATTTTAGATAGGTACAAAACCCTGTCTATCACAATATTCTAAAGAGAAGAAATTGTTAATTAACTATTATAATATAATTTACATATCTATCATGTATCAAACATGTCACATATAGATTTTACATTACTTAAGATATGATATAGAATGTATAATGTGAACAACGGTCTCACACAATTTTCAGTATGAGGTACTGATTACTACAAGTTGAGATTACCTAGTTTATGGTAAATAATTCTTAACATAAAGAGCGTGTTTTCATAGTCAATTGATACCAGAATAAGCTTTGATTCTATGGGTACTTATTTGAATAAGTATTGAAAAATCATAAGAAATAGACATTGCATATTAGGAGATGTAGATATGTTTATATACGTTATCATCATCAAGGACCCATATTTACCATACCCCCGAACAGTTGAATGATATCATTCTTGCTTATAATGTTACCGATGATAATGATGTTTATCTAGTTCCTTTCTTACTTAAGTGAAAGAGCTTGCCTTAAAATTAACACTCAGGCGTGATAAAATTTTTATAATATCAACAGTAAAGTAACCAAAATCTTTGTATTTTTTATTTGTATCTTCTACAAAAATATGTACTGAAAATATGTACAAGGCGTCCTTAGCCATGATTAGCTTAGTATGGTTATGCTGAAAGAACTGAGTGTCCAGAAAGACACAGAAAAATATATGCCATACTTACATTCAGATATGCTTCTGGCAATAAGAGCTGATGGCTCCGCCAGGTTGATATTCAATCTGAGACACCTAAACACCTAGGTATTAACCAGGTAATTTTGATACATATCACAGGTTATAACGGTAATTAAATTTTTACAAAGCCAGGATTGGCTTGTAAAATTAGACATCATTGGTAACAGTAATGAGATTCTTCCAAGGCCAGGATTGGCTTGTACAATCAGGCATCATTGGCCTATTTTCTGCCTGCATATTGCAGCCATTTCAAATGGTCGCGGAGACCCTACAAGCTAGAGGTGCCCTCTTTCTGTTTTATTTAAGCTATTAAGTTTGGTCTATTGAGACCGTTACAAAATTAACTTCACAGGTCTTGTAGATTGTGAGGATTTTGGAAAAGCTTGATTGGCACTACAGCCACATAAAGTCCATTGCCTTCTGGTTTAGTTGGACAATTATCTTTTGGGTCTACCATGACTAATCCAATTTAACTTCACAGGTCGCGGAGACCATGGAGGTTTTGGTAAAGCCTGATGGGCAGAACTATTCCAATTCAACTTCACAGGTCGCGAAGACCATGGAGATATTGGTAAAGCTTGATTGGCACTCCAATCACAAAAAGGGCCACAGCCCTCTGATTTAGTTAGACTATCAGGATTATTCTAATAATTTAACTTCACAGGTCTCGGAGACCAGGGAGATTTTAGTAAAGCCACAGAATGAGCCACAGCCTTCTAGTTAGACAATTATCTTTTTGTCTACAAGGATTGTTCCAATTAACTTTACAGGTCCCGGAGACCATAGAGATTTTGGGAAAGCAGGTTTGGCACATCAATTACAAAATGTACATTGTAAACCTGGATACTTGTGCCTCATGTGTGATAGTATAGAAATGTCTGTGTTATTGCTAGTCCCAAAAGCTTCAAAGATAGAGCATACTGTGGTAGTCATTAAGAGGACCATGTCTTGCACTAAAATAAGAGTTGCAGACAGTTCTAGACATCTAACACTGAGAGGACTGTACAGTTGTCGCCTCCAGGTATTTCTCTAGAGTTTCGCGCACAGCAGACCAAGAGAGAAAGGCTTTCCCTCTACATGCTACACAAGACTTACGAGCTGTGGAAAAGACAACATACACAGAAATGTCATAGTCTTTGTAAAAGAACAAGTTTGTCACTTCCTAACTACAGATACCGCGGATGCGGGCTGAGTAGGACATCTGAACAGTACTTACCTGTCAGAGAAATGGAGAGGGAAGCAGGGGACTTGGCCTTAGAATTTCTGACTTATATGTAGTGTACCATAGGTATGCAATAAAAATGCTTCTGAGTAGAATGAAAGGGGCGCACATCCTGTAGCCCAAGCAACCAATCAGACTTTGGTCGCCCACATACAAAGGTTGCTAACTCTCTTAGCCCTCACAACTGAGTAACTGTACCTAGATGAGAAGTTGAGAATAACTCTTGGCACGCTTCCAGGACGCCTAAATGGCTTTTGATTTAGATTGCCTCTCAAGAAATCTACCTGTACCGGAGTGGCTTCTCCTACCTTGTACAACAGGAAATATATTTCGGAGGCTCCTGAGATGGTCCATTCCGCTATCCAAAGAGGTGCTTTAGTGCCAGGGCATATTTGCCAAAGCCTGCTTCGAATTATGCGACATCTGCAGTCGTTGATGGAGCTGACGCCTAGGCTGAATATTCCCTTCCAAGGATAATCCTCCAAGTGTACTAGCGCACCTCGCACCCCGGGACCCGGGCAGATACATAGCACCCAAGGGTGGCTTATGGTTAATAGAATAAATAATAATAATATACGGGCATTTCTCCGCAACTCGATGTCAAGCGCCTAAAGATGGCTTATGGTTATTGACTATTAGGGTTATATATGGTTATTGACCCGGAAGTCAGACCATTGGTGAATGGCCTTACCCCCCAACTGCTCAGTCAGAAAAGGGGGGGGGGGAGAAAAAAGCCCATTGTAGAGCAAAGGAGAAAGAGCAGTTAGGTAGTGGTGCCCCTCCACAGTGCCAACATATGATCCTCCAAGCAGGAGGTGACTTTCATAATGCAAAAAATAAAAAAATAGAAGAATGCATGTAATCTAGTACACAGAGATTCTATTTAGCTAATTAAATTAAATTAATTAATTTTAATTAGCCTAGGTCTATCATAAGCAAGCTGACCCTATTCTCTCAGGAGCTCTTATGCTATTACTGGGGTCAGGCCGAGAAGCTCATGACATGAACATGACTTCTGAAGATCTCAAAATAGAGTTTTTTATCACAGCAAAATAAGATTATAACCTGACCTGAATTTGGATATAAAATGGATACAACAACATATTATCCATCAGGGGTCGGTTGTGAGGACAACCAGACACATAAATATGCCCAGTGACCCATGTGGAAAGGTTGGTTCAAGTAACAAAGGACTGATTTTCAGTCTTAAAAGTAGATAATTGATTCTTATCTATAGAGGGGCGGACCCTTTAAGCTTGCAACACAAACCTTTATGTCTGGCTAGATAAGGTCCTTCCAGATCTTAAAGACAGTAGCAACCCTGTCCAGCAGTGGCTTCAAGAAGGTGGTAAGGGCACCAACCTGTTGAGGCAATGGAAGGACCATACAGTCCTTTATAAGTTTTACTGTCAATCAGTCAATTTAGCCAGTGCCAGTGAGTCTGGTTTACTTTAAGGTAACCTTAAACTGTTTAATTAATTATTTAATTAATTGTAATTGATTTAAGATCCAAGTAATGATCAATGTGTAACAAACATGCTTAAAGCTTAAGGTACAGTTGTGTTAACATTGGTATTATAGTTATTTTATATACAGATGTTATTTACTGTAGTATTTAGCCTTAGAGGCTCCATTGTTTATCCTTGATGACATTGATCTTCCTTTGAGTTATAATTTTTAAAATGTTATTTTTATCTTATTATTTGAACTTTGATTTGTTTCAAAGATACAGAGAAATAATAAATCAGTTCTTAGGTTCTAAGACTTAGTTCATTAGTATTGGCTTATGATTATCTGAGGAGAATAATTTAAAATTTAGAGGATATATGGTTAGTTCTTACATGAAAGAAAAACAATTTTTGTTGTTGCTACATAACCCCCTTGTATTGTTTTTAGAATTTAAAATATAACTTTATTTTACAATACAAGAGGTTCATTTAACATTCTGAAAGGAATGAAATTTAAGTTGTTAATACTCTTAGGTATTACAATATTAACAAGATAATTTATTTTCAACATAGCGTTTGTATGTCTTTCTTCACCAGCAGATATCAAACACATCTTCACCAACGCTGTGTGTTTTAGAAAGACACATAATATTGATGTTTTGCATTAAAACAAAACATGTATTATGTGTCGAATAAAACACACAGCGTTGCAGTTTACTGCTTGCTGATGAAGATGCTATGCCGGCAGAGGCAGATGACAGCGCTTCAAAGGTGATGTCAAATTGGCGATGACAGATGACATACTAGGGACGCGCTCTTGCTAGTGAGGTGAAAGATCCATCGATATTCGGTAAGGTGACCCTTTTTCATAGAGATATATAGGATTCATAGACAGCTTTCTTCACCAACGCTGTGTGTTTTATTCGACACATAATACATGTTTTGTTTTAATGCAAAACATCAATATTGTATGTAATGCTTGCATAAAAAAGAATATTTGGATTCATAGTTATGAAAAACCGTTAATATTTTCATGTTCTGTTAACAATTAAATTTTCAGACGCTAATGCCAGAATTCCATCATCGGTTAAAGTTAAATACAATATCCATAATGACGATTTGAACAAAATGAACGACAAAGAAGTAGAAATCATAGATGGAAAAATATCAGATAATCGTCCATACTTAGAAGATCTTAAGAAGATACTCAATCGTAAACAAGCTATTTTTGAAAAGAAGAGAAAAACAAAATTAGACCTTACCTCTTTATATGAAATGGCGAAAAGAGATGTCACTGCTTTAGATGGAGATTACTCTAATACAAATTTCTTATCAAAAGTGGAATTAGAGGAAATCAAAGATTTAATTAAAAATAAATGCGCATCTAGTATACACGGCATAAGCCGCCGAACGTTAAAGAGTGAGAAAGAAGACGATTTAAAGAGAGAAAAGACCATTGATGTGATATCTGAAAGTATTTTTACTGAATTGTTAAGGAACATTGAGAAGTAAAAATATTGAATATCGAAAATATATTTATTAAAAAACATCAACAACTATAACAAGATTTTTTAACAATGTATAAACTATATTTCTAAATTATGTACCTTTCTTGTAAATTAAATTTCTTAACTTGATCCGTTTTCTACTCTTCCAGTTTCGGGATTGAAAGCTGGATCCAATCCTAATTTCTTCATTTCTACCGCCATTTCAAATAGATAGTCATAGCATTCAGTCCTGCAAAATTATTAATAATTTAACTAAAAAATATTTTAATAATAAAAATCTAGGAGCAAATGTAAAAAAATAATAATTAAGCAGAGTACAGTAAAATTTTGAATGTAAATTAAAAGTATAAGCAATAGAGTCACTATATCTTACATAGTCTTTGCTTGTTGCCATGTATCACCCCACACATACACGCCATGCCGTCTGACAAGAACCGCACTTGTACCAGGATACTTTTCTAACGCCTCTCCTAGACTACCTGCAAGATCTTTTTCAAAAGGAGTATTTTCTATAATAGGAACTACGAGTTTCTCATCGAAGCGTAGATAGCGTCCCAATTTGGCGTCTTTTATACCCTGAAATAAAGAAGAATACAGCTATATGATGAATAAAATAAATTATTATTAGTGCAGCTTTTAGCAATGAGTAATCATATTGTTTTTTTTTTACCTGACTTTACATGTTTACTATCTCAACCAACAATATTTAATTTTATTGTTGGTCGATATAGTAAACATGTGACAAAGGATTCCCAAAACCTCATAGAAAACACACTCACCAATACATAAACATTCCAATTAATTTCTTTTTTGAAGAAAGGTCTGCATCTTTTGAAACAATTTTATATATTCTTTAAATATGTTAAGTATTATCACAGACTAATAATAATATACTACGTATACAACAGACGGTGCACTCCATACAAAAAAAGTTGCACTATGAATTTACGCAATTAAAGCGCCAGTGGGGAAATAACGTACTACGTGTTCGATTATATCTCTTAGTCTTTTGCTTTTAACACACTAGATGGCACGTTAAACACAGACTTGATGTTCTTTTTCTTCCAGAGCCACTAGATGGCACTAATGTAAATATATGTACACGTACCTTTTATTTTCAAGTCTTTGGCGTCAAGTGTCAACTGTCAACTGTCAACATAATATTTTGTACCTACTCGGATTTTTAATTAGACAAAGCTGACTCACAGAGTACCTACATAGTACATTATTATGACTGGTATTTAGTTCAGTTTATTTACGAGATTCTGTCAAAACCAAAACGAGAAGCTTTGTTTGTTTTAGTTTTTAATTGTTGAAAAATAAGTGCTAAATATGATTGAATGACTGTGAGGTTATGTAGAATCCACAGGCAGAAAAACGGCAGAAAATAAGCTTTATATGGTAAACTGATATTTTCTCTGAACATAAATTTTTACAAACATGATTTTTAATGATTGGTTTATGGATTTGTAACCCAATAAAAGATTGTTTTATTACAGACTTATTGCTTACGTTCGCAATAACAAATTTGTTCAAGAGAGGAGAAGAATTAATCCATCCCAAATGTAAATACGATTCTCCACAAAAACATTGTAGACACAAGAAAGGGATTTCTACATTTGCTACTAAGAAGGATATGGGATCATGAAGGATTTCATCTGTTTTAATACCAGTAAAATGGAATGAGCGCCGTGGCCGTGACTGTGTTTGGTACATAAAGAATGACAAACATTCAACTTAAAATTATTATGAGTGCATTACGGGCAAGGGCACAATAAGTTGTCCTTTGACTAAGATGTACTTAATTTTAAGGAACACTAAAATGGATGGCTAGAATAGGTATAATCGCATACATAGTATTTATTTCTAGTCTGTTGTATAAATAATCAAAGACTACAAAATATATAGTGAACAATGTCTTTAATATTAATTCTACAGTTTACAGTGTAGTGTGTAATCTATTGTATGTGTGCGTCTAGAATATATAGTCCTGTTGTTCTACAGTTTAAGCAGTTCAATACAAGCTTACAGTCGAGTCAAGTGTTTCATTAACCACCAACCATTGCATGGCAACCCTGCCAGTTTTGTAAATTGTAGTCTACCTAACCTGACTGTTGGTTTTGATTTGTATCACACAAAGAATACTATACCAAATTTCAAGAAATAAGAATTAAATATTTGATTAACTTTTACTAATATACAGGAGCTTATACATCAAACAAGACCAAAGCAGGGCTTTGGAGAAAGTGTGTATGGACAAAGACCACAATACATATGGTGCGGACAACTGCATGAAAAGCATGCAGTAAGGGACATTAAATAAATAAATAAATAAAACACATTTATTGTCAAGATCACAACACGAGATACATTTATAAACGAAGGAAAAACAAAAAGAAATAAAAAGAAAAATAATTAAATAAAAATAATCTTATTCCTAAGAACTGTAATGTGGCAGTGAGTGACCTGACAAATGGAGCCAACTCAGTATATGATGGCAAGGTGATTAATACCTCACCACCACTGATTTTCAGTGACCCCAAGTGACTATTGGAGTTTCAGTCTAGAATTGTATATAATGATAATTTAACATGAGTATATTATGTGAAAGATATATTTCTATTAATATGATAAATACTAATAAATAAATACATCAGTTAAAACATGATATACATATATATAAACATATATATATTATGTATAGGTAGATATAATATCAGTATGTAATTATGTATATACTTAATGTAAATAAATAAAATTAAATTATGTATATGTTACCGGAAATGTATGAAATCAAGGAATTGTATACAAATCCTAGTGGTCTAAGATCCGAATATAAGTCGAAATGCAACGGCGTGATAATAGAATGAGACCAATTTTATAATAAATTAAGTGTATTAAAAATGGTTTGACTGGAAAAATCCTGGACAGGATATTTTTTATTAATTATAAAAAAAAAATATTTTCATTTTTTATTAATTGCAGTTTCGAGATAATAAAACAAACGTTATTTGAAGACTTTTTAACGAATGGGTCTCAAACTAATAGGAAATGTGTACAATGCCGATGCCACTTAGGAAATGTATAAAATATTGTTTAATAAACTATTTAATGCATACATATCCTAGTAAATGTATAATCTTCCTTGGAATTATATATAATTCCAATATCGTATTAGGAAATGTATATAAAGTAAATGATTTCTGTAATAAAACACGTTGTTATTTTTTTTATTAAGTATAGCACTTATTGAGACAATCGGGTAACAGTCTTACCGTAAAATAATAATAATATTATGTTCATATTATCTTACTAATTAACATTTCTTAAATCAACTTATATTCAATCAAATCAAATTTTCATTTAAGTATTTAAGGGTGCTATTACCGATTTTTAACAAAAAACGCTATTTTATGGTACCATTTTAACTCAAAGCAATTACACGTGAGAACAAAGTAATATCTTAATTTAAAGATAATATATTCAGATCTACGATCATCTTATAAAAATTGTACGACGTCATACAAATTGTCGCTGAAATACGATTTTCCCAGCAGCAGATTACTGTGCGTGCACTATCGTTTTCGCGATTTGAAATATTTGATACTTTATAAGAGTAAACTGTTTATGTTTCATATTCCAATTATTTGTAATTTTAAATTATGTTTTAAAAATGACCTTGCCTGAGATGCTCTTTTTTATGGGTTGTTGAATAGATTGGTGGGGTGAAACAATTCAAGATGGCGTCGACGAAAATTTGACTTTTTCGTGATGGGTGTTATTTTCAAAGTTTTTGGGGTAGCTATTAACGAATATGAGGTCAAAACTGAAATCCAAGATGGCGCTGACGAAAATTGTACATCTTTTCGTCATGGGCGTCATGTCATTTTAATGGTTTTTGGGGTAGCTATTGACCAATATGAGGTCAAAACTAAAATCCAAGATGGCGCCGACGAAAATTGTACATCTTTTCGTCATGCGTGTCATTTTCATGGTTTTTGGGGTAGCTATTAGCCAACATGAGGTCAAAACTAAAATCCAAGATGGCGCCGACGAAAACTTTTACATATTTTCGTCATGGGTGTCATTTTCATGGTTTTTGGGGTAGCTATTAACGAATATGAGGTCAAAACTAAAATCCAAGATGGCGCCGACGAAAAATTTGACATATTTTCGTCATGGGTGTCATTTTCATGGTTTTTGGGGTAGCTATTAACAAATATGAGGTCAAAACTATAATCCAAGATGGCGCTGACGAAAATTTAACTTTTTTTCGTGATGGGTGTCATTTTCATGGTTTTTGGGGTAGCTATTAACGAATATGAGGTCAAAATTATAATCCAAGACGGCGCCGACGAAAATTTTACATCTTTTCGTTATGGGCGTCATGTCATTTTAATGGTTTTTGGGGTAGCTATTGACCAATATGAGGTCAAAACTAAAATCCAAGATGGCGCCGACGAAAATTGTACATCTTTTCGTCATGCGTGTCATTTTCATGGTTTTTGGGGTAGCTATTAGCCAACATGAGGTCAAAACTAAAATCCAAGATGGCGCCGACGAAAACTTTTACATATTTTCGTCATGGGTGTCATTTTCATGGTTTTTGGGGTAGCTATTAACAAATATGAGGTCAAAACTATAATCCAAGATGGCGCTGACGAAAATTTGACTTTTTTTCGTGATGGGTGTCATTTTCATGGTTTTTGGGGTAGCTATTAACGAATATGAGGTCAAAATTATAATCCAAGACGGCGCCGACGAAAATTTTACATCTTTTCGTCATGGGTGTCATTTTCATGGTTTTTGGGGTAGGTATTAACCAATGTGAGGTCAAAATTATAATCCAAGACGGCGCCGACGAAAATTTTACATCTTTTCGTCATGGGTGTCATTTTCATGGTTTTTGGGGTAGGTATTAACCAATGTGAGGTCAAAACAAAAATCCAATATGGCGCCGACGAAAATTTTACATCTTTTCGTTATGGGTGTCATTTTCATGGTTTTTGGGGTAGCTATTAACGAATATGAGGTCAAAACTATAATCCAAGATGGCGCCGACAAAACTTTTACATCTTTTCGTCATGGGTGTCATTTTCATGGTTTTTGGGGTAGCTATTAACGAATATAAGGTCAAAACTATAATCCAAGATGGCGCTGACGAAAATTAGACTTTTTTCGTGATGGGTGTCATTTTCATGGTTTTTGGGGTAGCTATTAACGAATATAAGGCCAAACCTAAAATCCAAGATGGTCATCGAATTTCAAGATCGCGTCATGGTAATACTGTCGCGTTATGGAGCAAGGCGGCGATTTTGGTATCTATGAATCTCGCCAAAGAAAATTCACTACTGCCACTTTTTTCGGCACACACGTTCTTTTTGAAGTGAAACTTCTTTATCGGGGGTGGACAAAAATTTTGTGAGACATTTTTTGCGTTACGCCGCGCGCGTTACATTTTTTGCGTTACGCCGCGCGCGTTACATTTTTGCGTTACGCCGTACTCGTGACTATATACATGTTATATTAAAGTGATCAGCAAAATCAAAGGGTTTGTTTTAATAATAATTCCAGTGAATTTCTAAAAAAAGTAAATAAGATGTAAAATTTTCGTCGGCGCCATCTTAGATTTTAGTTTTGACCTCATATTGGTTAATAGATACCCTAATAACCGTGAAAATGACACCCATGACGAAAATATGTAAAATTTTCGTCCGCGCCATCTTGGATTTTAGTTTTGACCTCACATTGGTTAATACCTACCCCAAAAACCATGAAAATGACACCCATGACGAAAAGATGTAAAATTTTCGTCGGCGCCGTCTTGGATTATAATTTTGACCTCATATTCGTTAATTGCTACCCCAAAAACCATGAAAATGACACCCATCACGAAAAAAAGTCAAATTTTCGTCAGCGCCATCTTGGATTATAGTTTTGACCTCATATTTGTTAATAGCTACCCCAAAAACCATGAAAATGACACCCATGACGAAAATATGTCAAATTTTTCGTCGGCGCCATCTTGGATTTTAGTTTTGACCTCATATTCGTTAATAGCTACCCCAAAAACCATGAAAATGACACCCATGACGAAAATATGTAAAATTTTCGTCCGCGCCATCTTGGATTTTAGTTTTGACCTCATATTGGTTAATAGCTACCCCAAAAACCATGAAAATGACACCCGTGTCGAAAAGATGTAAAATTTTCGTCGGCGCCATCTTGGATTTTAGTTTTGACCTCATATTGGTTAATAGATACCCCAATTACCATGAAAATGACACCCATGACGAAAAGATGTAAAATTTTCGTCGGCGCCATCTTAGATTTTAGTTTTGACCTCATATTGGTTAATAGATACCCTAATAACCGTGAAAATGACACCCATGACGAAAAGATGTACAATTTTCGTCAGCGCCATCTTGGATTTCAGTTTTGACCTCATATTCGTTAATAGCTACCCCAAAAACTTTGAAAATGACACCCATGACGAAATGATGTCAAATTTTCGTCGGCGCCATTTTGGATTTTAAATTTGACCTCATATTGATTAATAGCTACTCCAACTCCTTGAAAATGACACCCATGACGAAAAGATTTCAAATTTTCGTCGGCGCCATCTTGGATTTTAGTTTTGACCTCATATTGGTTAATAGCTACCCCAAAAACCACCCAAATTTGCAAATGTGTTTGCTACTTAGGAAAAGTTCAGATTTAAAGATATAGGTAATGTGACGAATTTAATTTATTGCATTCCGACTGTTTCTCGGAATAACATACATTTACTAAGAATTGCATACAAATACAATGCCGGGTTTAATATATTGCCGGTAACATAATATTATGTATGATAATAATTCTTAAAGTAATTTATAGATACATTTCTTAAAAAGCTTCGATATATGAATAATATGTATACAATATACAATAATACAATTCATATTCAAATTGTTGTAAAATAGTCACACTTTTGGTTGAATTCACTAAAATACACATAAGGATCGTACCTACTAATAAAAGTAACAAAATGAATTTTTAAAGTTCCCAGTAATCTTCTGGAATCAATTTCAATAATAATTTGGAAAATCCAAAAGTGCACGCCTCATAATTTTTTTTAATAAATATTTATTAATTATTATTTTTGTTTATTTAATAACAATTAAACCACATCGAATCAGACCCTGAAAAATGAAAGGGTTCTATTCCTGAGCATACTCAAGCGTAAGAGAAAAAAAAAGACTCGATTAGTAAAGTATTTCGGTCGCTATCGTGTTAACAAGAAAAAGGATCCGCACATACAGACACACGGACGTCCAAGACAGAACTTTTTTAAACTGTTTTTTAACTAGTTTAAATAACAAAAATGACATCAAAAATATCATGAACGTTAAAAATAGTGTTTTTTCTTAATATGTGTGTGTATGTATTATCTTACAAGTGCAATGTATGATACATAAAGACATTTTAAGTTTGAAAAATCAGATGTTTTGCGCGGAGTGACAGTAGTACCCACCTCAACGCTTCGCTTATGAGGCGTGCAAAAATATAAAAAAAATAATATCAAGTATGAATATGGTCTATAAAATGGAATGCGCTATGTTTACGTGAGCGTGATGTCCCGCGAACCACGTTGCGACGTTAAATACCTAAATTTGAGTAGCGCAGATTTGTGACAGCGTCCTTAAAAAAGTATTTTATACATTTCATAAAAAGCTTCGATATTGTATACAATAATACAATTCATATTCAAATTGTTGTAAAATAGTCCCACTTTTTTAAGTTGGTTGAATACACTAAAATACTTATAAGGATCGTACCTACTAATAAAAGTAACAAAATGAATTTTTTAAAGTTCCCAGTAATCTTCTGGAATCAATTTCAATAAAAATATAAAAAAAAATATCAAGTATGAAGATGGTCTATAAAATGGATTGCGCTATGTTTACGTGAGCGTGATGTCCCGCGAACCACGTTGCGACGTTAAATACCTAAATTTGAGTAATAGTCCGGGATACATCGCCCATTTTTGCAAGTGATTACTATCAAGCTAATTTTTCGTGAGTAGCTTTATTTTGATGAGATGCCCAATAATTTCATGTACGACCCTCTAGATTGTGGTAGGTAGCTTACAGAGGTAACAAGGATAAAAATTTTTGATTTGACGGTACCCAAATATTTATTACGCAATTTGTAGGACAATATGTCTGTTGAATTATACAAGTATTAAATAAGTGAAAATAAAAAAATCAGCTGGTTAGTAATCATTTATGATGACTTCGTTATCGATACACATTGGAAAGGGGGACTCTTTGATCAAACCATAGATTTTGTAGGACAAATATTTTTTCGAATAATTTAGATAATAATCTTGAGATTGAACAAAAAAAAACATTCAGTTGGTAATTAATATTTGAGAACCATCAAAACAAAATATTTTATCCTTGTTTCCTCTGGTAGCTACCACAATCGAGAGTTTCGTACATGAAATTATTGGGCATCTCATCAAAATAAAGCTACTCACGAAAAATTAGCTTGATAGTAATCACTTGCAAAAATGGACGATGTATCCCGGACTATAACGCAGATTTGTGACAGCGTCCTTAAGGTAATCAGTCCCCTCGTCCTGCTGTCCCCGTGTACATGTCGCAGTTGGATTGTATAATCCGCCGTATTACAAACGGCCGGCATTTTGTAATATGCCGAAATTCGTCTTTTTCAAACATTCTACAAAAAGACGGTCGCGAGCCGACGGAGCCCCACTTCGTGGGGCTCCTATTTCTGTATAGTTCTAAAAAACACGAACCTAACCTAACCCACCCCCTTATCCAAACCAAAAATTTCTGATTACGAATTTTCGGCATATTACAAAATGCCGGCCGTTTGTAATTCGGCGGATTATACAATCCGATTGCGACATACATACCCCTCGTCCCGCGTACCTTCCAATATCTTAGATGTTTTACATTTCCGACTGTTAGTTAGGTAATGTATGGATTTCCTAGAAAATGTGTACTATAAAATAATTTATTTCACACATTTCCATGCGATTTTAGGAATTACATACATTTCCTGGGAATTTTATACAATGACGGATTACATACATTTCCGTTAACATATACTTACAATGTTTATAATTATAATGATAAATAGGCAGAAAATAACGGTCTATATAATGTTATGTTATATTATAACCAGTAAATAAAATAAATATTTAATTAAAGTTTATGTGTAAACTGTAATTCGATACAAATGCAGGGTTAGAACAGGATTTTAAAATATGTCTCCGGTATTGGAAACGAAAATTATTAATATTTGTCAAACTGGTTAAATGGTGGTGGAATGTTGTTCCAACACTTATGGCTCTTTCAATTTATGCGTTTCGTATCGGACCGCTAGTCGCTACAGTCACAGATTAGAGAATAGTTACTTCGTAACAGATACATCACTCCCATACAAAAGCTAAAATACCTACGCTATATTTACCTACAAAATGCGCCGCAACTCGGCTGCAGTAAGAAATGTACTCTACGAACACGCACCGAGAAGCGAGTTTCCCGCGCACGCCGCGTGATTGCGTCATCAAACGAAAACTTTAGGGTTGTACCGAGCGCATAAATTAAACACAGAGTTGCTGAAACACTTAATTTTTTATTGTTAATTATATTTGTTACATTATACAATAAAAAAAATGAAATCTTATTGATAGTAGTTGTTTCCTTCGGTTTCACCCGCGTGGACCCGCTATATGTGTCTCCTGGATAAAAAGTAGCCTGGTAGGTTTGTGAGTTTCTTTGTTACTGCGTGGCTCGGGGGCTGCTGACTATATGGCTGAGATTTACGACACCCGTCCACATCGCAATAACCGGGCATCTTGGTAGCGAGCGCGGGAATCATGACGCGGGTGCGCAGTCTCGCGTGTGCCAACCAACTGCCGCTTGGGTCGGTACCGACCTACTGTGCGGTAGGCACTTATAGCGCGACCTTGAGCGAGTGACGGAGGCCTGCTACAGTGCCGAAGCTGTGCGTTTGTCGTACGGCGCACGGCCGGTCGTTTGTTTTCATACAAAATGCACAGTGCGGCAACAGCGCGGCGTCCGTACCGCGAACGCTCGACAGCAGGACGGCAATCTACAGATCACCCATATTTGGCAATCTCGCTTCACCTAATGGCCTTGTCCGTTCAAGCCGAAATGAATTAATTACCTACTGCAAAAATTAAATAATTTAGATTACCTGGAAAAGACAAGGAAAATAAACTTTAAACAAGTGTTCGACCGATTATTACCAAGTAGGTAAATAAATTAATGACAAGACAAGGTAATTAATGCTAATAATTTCCTAAAGAAAACATTTTTTTCAAAATTTTCACATAATAGGTACTAGTACCTAACTAGACTCAAAAGTTTATGATAAGTCAATGAATGATAAATAGAATATGTTTAATACACTGGGGTAGAAGCCTTTGAAAATAATGAAAAGATAAAAAAAATCGCAGTCGGATGAAACCCATTAGAAAAGGAGGGGAATATGATAAAAATGTAAGGAAAAATAAATTACGGTCAATCCGAGTTCGGGAAGCGGGAGGAGGGAGCTTTTAAGAGAAAAAAATGGTTTCTCTCGATTTCCGACAAAACTACAAGTCCTATAGAAAAAAGTTCAATGGCAAAGTTGTAGGTAATTAAAAGTTCTACAACTTTTGTATTCACAATTTTTTCACATAACCTAAAAATTTAGGTGAAAAATTCAAAAAACCAAGTTTTTGGTCTTTTATTTCTATCTACTTCAAAATTTATTTTTTTTCTACGAAATTTGGTGGAAACTTACTTTATTATGTCCCAAATACACTGTAATTTATTTGATTGAAAATATTTATTTTTTCGCCTTATTTTGAATTAATACCAAAAAAACAACCTAATTTTCAATCGAAAAGTCACCCGTCAAAATATCAGCTTTTTTCAAAAACTTGGGATGCCTTTTATTCATTGAAATCTCTACTTTCATATGGTGTAAAAAAAATAAACACCACCATAGTAAATGTTCTCAGGAAATGCATACAAACAGTGTGATAATGAGCTTTTACTAAATCAGGCACACTTCTTGAACTCTATATCTTCTCTTGTATCGGCTTTTCGGTAATATTTCAAAAGAAAAATAATTATCTGTTCTAAGTTTAATATTTTACAGCATATTCAAAAGCAAAATGATGTCGATAAAAACATTTCAGGTAGTTCGAGAAGTGTGCCTGATTTAGTAAAAGCTAATTTTCAGACTGTTTGTATGCATTTCCTGAGAACATTTACTATGGTGGTGTTTATTTTTTTTACACCATATGAAAGTAGAGATTTCAATGAATAAAAGGCATCCCAAGTTTTTGAAAAAAGCTGATATTTTGACGGGTGACTTTTCGATTGAAAATTAGGTTGTTTTTTTGGTATTAATTCAAAATAAGGCGAAAAAATAAATATTTTCAATCAAATAAATTACAGTGTATTTGGGACATAATAAAGTAAGTTTCCACCAAATTTCGTAGAAAAAAAATAAATTTTGAAGTAGATAGAAATAAAAGACCAAAAACTTGGTTTTTTGAATTTTTCACCTAAATTTTTAGGTTATGTGAAAAAATTGTGAATACAAAAGTTGTAGAACTTTTAATTACCTACAACTTTGCCATTGAACTTTTTTCTATAGGACTTGTAGTTTTGTCGGAAATCGAGAGAAACCATTTTTTTCTCTTAAAAGCTCCCTCCTCCCGCTTCCCGAACTCGGATTGACCGTAATTTATTTTTCCTTACATTTTTATCATATTCCCCTCCTTTTCTAATGGGTTTCATCCGACTGCGATTTTTTTTTGTTTCAAAAATTATCTACTCTAGTCTATAAGTAAAATGAAGTAGTTTATTTTACAATAAATTAATCTTATAAATTACCAACTTTCATTCTACGGCTTCAACCGTGTGCCTTATTCAATCCCTGTTCCTACACCTTGATTGAATCCTATTTATGCAACAAAATTGAGATGTCCTTTTTCAACGTAGGTATGTACCGTGTATGTATATCGAAATTTCCGTCAAAATCGGTTCAGACGCGTGCGGGAATACCTATTTTCTTGTGGTCCCACTATTTTCTATTTTGTCCTACTATGACGGAGTAACTTTCGTATTTATCTACAAAACAGAAATGATTTGATTGTTTGTTTGTTTGTATTGGATAGGATCCGAAACTACTGGATTGATTTGAAAAATTATTTCACCATTCGAAGCAAAAATTATACCTACCTGATGAACATAGGCTACTTTTTATAACGGGAAAATACTTCATTCTTATGGGAATCGATGTCGAAATATTTCATTTTAGGCGCATAAAGAAAAAAAACGCAAAGGATCATTCAAAACCTTTTCTACGGTTTAAATCTCAAAACTTTTTGGTTCATACTTCATATAAATTATAAAGGTAATCTGATAGGATTATTTAGAAAATAAAACAAGATGACGTAGGTAGGTATTTAACTTTAGTTTCGATTTATTATCATTATGATGTTTTCATTATGAATTCTTGATATTCTTAACGACGCGGTTGGCGCAGAGGTAAAGTAACTGCCTACTGAGCTGACGGTCCTGGGTTCGATCCCCGGTCAGGGCAAATATTTGTGTGATGAACTTGATTATTTGTTTTTGGGTCTGGGTGTTATCTATATATGTATTTATAAAATATTAAATTATATTTATCGTCGTCTAGTACCCACAACATAAGCCTTAATTGAGATTACTGTGGGACTAGGTCGATTTGTGTAATATTGTCCTTTAATATTTATTTATAATTTATATACTTATAATTAAATGTGACTAGAAATAATATATACTTACTACGGTTTAAGTATAGGTTGTATTATGTATATTATTTTGTAATGAGATCTTGCAATCAAATATTCACACAATCTCGCAAGTTTTCCGACAATTCATTATTCGTATGAAAACGATCAATACACTAGGTACCTACCAAATATAAGCCGCTACAGGAACGCAGTTAGTAATAATTAATAACGGCTTTAACGGTTAACCCATTTACAATATTTTTTATAGGTACTGCAAAGGCAATGAGGTTATGTATTAAAAACGTAGTATATTATTATTAGTCTGTGGTCTGTGATATTATTATTAGTCTGTGTTAAAAACGTGAAAAGTAACGTAAAAACGTCTGTAGTGCCATCTAGTATTCGTTTAGCATCGCCAAATCGGAGGAGAATAACTTGTTTATAGTAGTTTCATGAGATGGCGTTGTTTTGAATATAAACTTTTCTGTAAAATTAGTTAAAATCGAGTGAAAATTAAATTAAATAGGTAGGTTCCATTTACAAAAGTATGTAAAAAATTATAAAAAGCAATGAAATTGCAATTAAATCTAATTTTATTTTTTGCTGGTTAAAATGATACACTTAGCGGCATCTATTGGTAGACGGATGGCATTAATCGTCTTTTGTATGTAGTGCACCAGACATGGTATTATGTAGCAGTGAACTGATTTATGCCTTTACCTTAATCATTTCCTGGTGTGTAATAACAAATTCCTTGTCATACAAAAGTGTGCATCTAACTGCGTGTGGTGAATGTGTATGGATTACAGCCCCTGCACCACGATTGCGGTATGCTAGCATGAATAGTGGCGTACATTGACTTTTCTTCAATCTGAAATTTAAAATCACTTAAGGACCTTAGGACCGATTTTTCAATGCTTGGATAAAACTTATCCGTCCATTAAAGTATTACACGATAATATTAAAATGTCACGTAAACTGTCAAATACGGATTAGAATACGTTTTTAAAATGGTAGTTTTATACATTATTCGACAAATAATTTTTAACCAAGGTTTGAAAAATCAGCCCTTATTCTAAGAAATAATTTATTTGAATAAATGTTTGAATAACCTATTTAATTATTTTTATCAACAAGAAGTATTTTTTTTAAATATACTTTACTTAATAACTCCTTCACGCTATGAATAATCTTTATAGCAAGAGAGTAGCAATATTATTGTTTTAGTTTTTTCTACATAAGGCCAACAGATTCCTTCTTTCTTTAAAGTTTTATTATTCAATATTTAGAAATGGTACTTACTTCTTTTCTGGAGGTGGCAGCTCTAAATCTTCATCCGTGATGGTCTGGACAAAAAGGTCATCAGGTTTCATTCTCTCTTTTTGCACTCCTGATGGTGCAATGTATATTTTATCCCTTAAAATGTTGCATATCAGTTTAGTAAAAAAACACATCTAAATAACTAATAATTAAGTTTATTTTTATTTAATTGCCTTTTACCTCTCAACTTGACGTCCATAGAAGTACAGTTTTACTATTAACTATACTATAAACCTCAATCTATACTAATATAAGAAAGCTGAAGAGTTTGTTTGTTTGTTTGAACGCGCTAATCTCAAGAACGACTGGTCAGGTTTGAAAAATTCTTTAGGTGTTGGATAGCCCATTTATTGAGGAAGGCTATATAATATCATCACGCTAAGACCAACAGAAGCGGAGCCACGCGGGTGAAACTGCAGTGCAGCTAAGAATTTTACATTGTAATGCAAGTAACAGAAATAATGAATTGATAAAGGTTACTAAGTCCTACCCTTCTTTAATAGAAATTCCACCTCCTGTTCCTGTAACCCATCCTAAGTGGTAGAATTGGGAGCATAGCTCTGGTATGAGATTTCTTGGGTGTTCCTGTAAAAGACTTGTTAATCGTTTCTTATTTGAATACAAGTTATTTTAAATATGTACTAATATAATTTCAAATACTTACAGGGCCTAGTTGAGACATCTTATTATATGAGATAACAATTACTTTAAGTTTTTACGAAATCACTTATCACTATATGTTATTCAAATTATTATAATTAAATTACGCTGTTCGCTATATATATTTACAGCATTAGATATACCTACAAATAAGATAACTGATAAGAATATAGAATTAAGCACCAATTATCAAAATAAGAAAACATCAACAAACAAGATGAACGTCGAATGTCTATGTCAAAATATGTCAATGTCATTGTCACACAATTCCCTTATTCTTTTTTTTAAATAATTTATTCATAATCATGGATACAAGTCCTTCAGTCGAATTCCTTATTCATTGATCGGGATTTGCCAAGTTGCCATTTGAATAGTTTTAAACACTTTAAAGCACAGTTTTAAAGTCTAAGCATACTTATGGCATGCATATAGACAGCGGGAAGCAACTTTGTTACTTAATGTACCATAGGGTCACTTTTATTGTTCAAAGTAGAAAACATATAATTTTTTCTAATATTTCAGTAATCTTTGATGTAAGAAAATATTTTCCAGGAGCATAGACTTATGTACAAACTCTGAAGATATTTTTGTCTAATAAAACTTCTGTCACAAAAGCAAACAATTTAAAGTTGCCAAAAATTTTCAAGTACAAGTAAACCAATTTTATAATTTTTTCATTAAAGTAATGGTAAAATTTTAAACTATTGTAACTAGTTGAATCACTACAATACAAATTATAACGATAAAAACAATATTTAATATTTTTTTATAAGGTACCTAAAATGTTATGTTGTTAAATTTGTCGTACATAAGAATAAGTGTGTAATCCATAAAAATAGATAACTGCATTATAATTAAAAGACTATAAGTTTGAATAATCTTCTAAACTTACATACAATTTTATGTTTGATCTAAATAACCATTTCGTTCCGTTTTGAAAATAGCGTGTTAAAGAGTAAATAAGATTAATAATTAATCTTTTTCAGACACAAAATGCCTGAAATACCAGATTGCCTCGCTCGCAGATACAAAGCTCTAGACGAGTTAATAAGGGAACTTACTTCTGATAGGGTTGAAAATTCCAATATGGATTGCTCATCAAAGGATCCGGGTGTAAAATTGATGTGCGATTTTTGGAATATTCTCAAGGAGAATCCTGATTGCGATTTGACTGTAAGGATGTTTCATTAAAATAGGAATTTTTTAAATATATATATATATTCGATGGGTTTCGTAACTTCGTTTAATTTGATCTTGTAGTATCTCCAATGCCTAATATTGTCTTGTAACAATAGTGACGTTGCGTTGTAGGTATAATTCATTTCTTTGAGTTTTCTTAATTATTCGTTACTAGCGGTCCGCCCCGGCTTCGCCCGTGGTACATGTTTACGTTTTCTCTACATAAAAACCATCCTCGTACTTCAAGGAATATAATAAAAAAAGAATTATCGAAATCGGTTCAGCCGTTCTCGAGTTATGCGCTTACCAACACATTTTGCGATTCATTTTTATATATAAGATTCGTTCAAATATTAGTTGCAACGACGATTTTCTCTGATTTCATTGATAGTTATTTATAGTTTAATTCTAGCACGAAGTCGAACAACGCATGGGTCTTAGCAGTAGCAGTAAAAGCACTGGGTTCTTTCATCCAAAGCGCGTGACATGTTACATGGCTGGTTGTTGCAACCGTGGCGGTGATGCAAATAAGGATCCCAATAAACAGAAAAGGTTCATTTATAAGAGGTTTCATTCGTATACATTTGGATTCGGTCTCTGTCACGTTTAGAGATTTGAATTATAGCTCGTTAGATCGTAGCGAATGGTCTGAATTTCAACCCCTTGCTTGGTACTTAAATGAGCAATCTATCGAAAACTTATTTCAACTCAAGTTTTGGTCTTGTAAATCTTAAGATGGGCTTACTCTTTGGAGTGTTTTATTTCTTTTTACATTCTAATGGATATTTTGTATTATTATTTCTATCTTTGAGTTTGCGTATTATAATCATCTCCTATTTTTTCTCTATAAATTATTAAATCGGGGTCGACGCATAATAGAGCCTCCATTGCTTCTATGTTGGATTTGAGCAGAGTCAGTTAATAGAAAAAATATGCTAGAATATTAGGAGTAAACTTACACACATATTACTTGTAACAGTGCCGACACTCGATCTTGCCAAAGATCCAATTCTCCGAGTACCACAAGTGACAGCTTGCCCCTCAGCAAGGTTTTGTGCAATTTAAAAGAAGTATGTATTTTTCATTATTGTTTTACCTAGGTATGAACGTAATTTTTAATTTTAAGTAGGTACCTACGTACATGCATTTTTACGCGTGTAATGTTTTTTGATTACGGTCTCACACCTTCGTAACACCGCGCAGAAAAAATTCAATTACTATCGCATTCGTCAACAAATCGTAATCAATTAATGCTCTTGAATAGTATCATCTAATAATACAATAAAATAAAGTAATGTCACAAAATACATATAGTAGCTTAACCCTAAATGGTTATTGGTATGCTGGTAATGTTAAAAATGAAACCCAACAAAAATAACAACCAATGTAAAAAAATGTAATTATTGATGTTATTTTAAAGGCTGCTTCATTTGAAAAGAAGTGTCAAGGTAAAGTTAATGACTTATTGGCAACTCAGAAGGAATTACAAGATCAAATAACACATTTGGAGCAACGTGAAAAAGAAGGCATACAGATGTTGAAACAGGCTGATTGTATGTGGTCTTGCATGGAACAATCCTATAAGAAAAAAGTAGCTGAATCTCTTGAGCGGCAAAAGACGCTTCTAAAGCAGGTAATGTACATGATCATGTAATTACATACTTACTTACTTACTATCTGGCGCAGTGACCCCAAAGTGGGTCTTGGCCTCCAACAACAAAAGACGCCACTTGTCCCGGCACAGTGCGATGTTTTGCCAGTCTCTTCTGCGCAGTGCCACGAGATCGTCATTCACTTGATCCGCCCAGCGATACTTAGGACGGCCAACCGGCCGTCGGCCTGAGGGACGTCCCAAGTAAACCCGCTTAGCAGCCCGATCATCTCCCATCCGCACAACGTGGCCTAGCCATCGTAGCCTCTGAGCTTTAATCTCGCCTAAGATGTTTGGTTCAGCAAAAAGTTCCTCCAGCTCCTTATTTGTTCTGATTCTCCAGCTACCGTCGTTTAAGGGTATCGGGCCCAGTATTTTACGGAGTACTTTGCGTTCCGTTACGAGAAGCTTCTTTTCTTCTTTTTGGGTGAGCGTCCAGGTTTCACAGCCGTACATAAGAATCGGCCTTATCACGGTTTTATAGATTCGAAACTTTGTACGTCTGCTCAATAATTTGGACCCAAGTATCTTATGAAGGCCTGCGTTACACCGAAGAGTGTAACTCTCACACTCTTCGATGTAATTACATAATACAATGTAATTACATGATCTACTGGTCTTCTACAAATTTCAAAATTTATACGTGTACGATGTCTGGATCAAATAAAACTAATAATTAATAATATATTTTATTCGATTAAAGTTGAAAGAAGTCGAAGAGAGTACTGAAAAATGGCGCAAGAATAAAAAAGATCTGGAATTTCAAATCGATAATATTACAAAATGTCATCAGGAGATTAAAGAAAAAATAACAGAAAAAAATGGCGATTTAAAATGTATTGATTTGGAAATCAGTGATTTTAAGAAACGAATAGAAAATAATAAGTCAGATATTGAAGCAACGAAAAAATCATTCGGTAGCAAGAGAAATGCGTCCGATGTAAGTTTTTTTTAGAATTATTACTATTACATATATTATATGTACCGACACATATTATTAAGTATTATTATGCATTAATTATACAGGCCAAAATAGCATATATTGCTAATGAGGTATCGAGAATTGAAAAACAACTTAACGACGAACGGAAAAGAAAAAGTGACAAGGAAAAAGAAGGTAATACTTATATAAAAGAAGCACGTGAAGATTTACAAAAATTATGCAAAGTTTTACTACAAAAGAAACTCGAAAACGAAGATATGAAAGCAGAGGTGAGTTTTTTTATTATTCAAATATTTGTTTTATATATTTCAGTACATATTCATTAGGTAATACATTCAAATGTTCTCTTCAGAAAGAAGCTCTTCTATTGGAAATTGAAATGCTTAAACAAACGTGTGATCAATGCAGAGATAAATGCAAAAATAAACAGCAAGCTATTGAGGATGAAATTAAGTCAATTGACAATGAAATAGCTAATTTTAAAGTAAGATGTATTCGATGTCACGAATGCACGGACACAGTTGATTTTCGCAAGCTGTGTACAGATTGTCCAAGGTGTGCTGAAGAACGACATTGCCTGCTTGAAGGTGACCATTGTAGTCCAGATCAAACCATGGATTGTGTGTGTACGGTGGTCAAACAGAAGTTTTTAGATAATGTATTTGATAATATGTACACTGTGCTTGAAAGGCAAACTAAAACCGGTCCTGGAAAAGCTGTAGCAGATGCGGTTTTGAATTGCCTCAAGAATAGCCGTAATGGGAAATTAAACGCGGAAACAAGAAAAATTTTACAAGATTTCATTTTGTGTACAGTTAAGAAAAATTTAAATTTGACAATCGTAGGTGGTGCTGTTAAAACCAGGTGTGAGGTAAATATGTCTTTCGCATGTAAACATAATTTAAACTATTTACTTAAAACCATAATTATTAATTGAAATATTGCTTATCCCTGCAAATAGCTGGATCCTGATACGTACAAACAATTGATGTTGTGTTTAAAACAAATAAAAGCTACTAAAGCTCCTAAGGTGGATAAAGGGACACTTTCTAGAAAAGTTAGTTATATTTTAATTCTGTTTTAAAATTGAATTTATTTAAAAAATACTTCATGATGATTATCGAAATGTATGTATAGGAACCGTGCCATCGCTGGGGTTCAACGAGTGAATGTAACTGTCCTCGTGGTCCGAAAAATTGTATTTGCACGAGCAAAGCTCCGCCACCACCTAATGATCCAACACCGTGTCCACAAGATCCTGATGATATGAAGCCTGACTCGGTAAGCTTTGGTTTTAATTATTATAATACTTTTTTGGGGCACTAGCGCTAAATTATTTTTGACTGAGCTCTAATAAGGACTTCTGCGGACTGCGCGTATGCCTTTATTAATATTATGCTCTCCTTTATATAAAGTGTATTCTCCGTTGTAGGGTGAAGTGGTCATGTGTCCACATAAAGATTCGACACCGTGTGGTCCAGATTGCGCCATGCACGCTCCAGACCGCGTGGCGGCTGAAGTTGCTGCTTGGAAACCTAGTCCATGTCAAGGTTTGTAGGAAACTGCAAAGTTATACTAATAAATGTGATTATGTAGATAGGTAGGAATTTTAATATAGAGCAGATGTTTTAGTGAACCATTTCTCGTCAATCTTAATTATTGTAAACAATGAAATAAAAGCTTTGTAAAAGTTTTATCTGATAATCTGACTATAACTATAATTTTATTAATTATTATGAATTTCATTTTATTATGTATCAATAATATGACGTCCTAAATTTATTTTCTTAGCGCCATCATGCCAATTCAAGAATATGAGAGCTGCGCAATGCGTGTTGGGACCTGAGGCTCTATCTACGGTTTCTGAATCACGAGCCTATAGATCAGTAATTCCATTAATACCAAGCATGCAAGATTGCGACAAACAAGTAAATTTACCTCATTTACTACCTACTTATTTATTTCATCGTTGTTACTGTTTTAAGATTATCGATATGTTTAAACATAACATATTTGTTTTAGGCAAATTGTCAATGCGGTAGCTTATCAAAAAGACCCTGCGATTGCCATAAAGGTAAGAATTTAAATTGTATTTAAAATAAACATTGATATGGGAGTACAAATATATGCTTATATTATATCACCTGGTATTTGAATAATTTTAGATGTTAGAGGTGGTCCACGTGAAAGAATTATTGAAGAGGTAATGGGAAGATATACTGAAGTGACTCCTATTGAAAAAGTAAGTTACACAATGATAAGCAATGATTCGTTCAATTTCAAGTAATGGTCATTGTTTGGAGGTGTTTCTTGATAATCAAGTTGAATATTTAACACGTTATGATTGTTCGAATATTATTAAATTATAAAGAAACTAATCGTGTTTTTAATTCCAACCCATTAATTTTGAACCCATTCAAATCAGAATGAACTATAATTTACTATTGACTATTTAAAATCAATTTATTAATGAAATGGTTAGGTAAGTTTATTTGAAATGGATAAAAGCAAGTTAGCTACTTATGAAAATTATTATTGCATAAGCTTTTTTTCTGTTTTCAGTTGTTTTGTACTCCCATATTAATATTTGTAGTATGCAAATTTTAATGATATACATCCATATAAAATAGTTTATAATTTTACAGATACAAAACAACTGAACGCAGATTGCATGACAAAGTTTGATAAAGATACATCTACAAATCGATATGATAAATACGGAGAAAAAAAATGTTGCCGTAAAAACATGAGACATGAAATAAAAACTGAAACTAAAAAAGTAAAAGAAGAAAAAAGTAAAAGTAATGTAGCAACTGAAACAAGAAGATATGAGAGCAGATTAGTCACAAAAGATGACCAAAGAATGCCCAGTAATTTAGAAATTATATTTGAAAAAGAGGAAAGTTCTCAATCATTCAATAATGATTTACGAACACTTAGTAGACAATATGTCACTGATTCAAGAGAATCAATTTCAAAAGACTCTAGTGTTAATAGCGTAAAAGTGACATGTAGTGAATGTGATGAACAAATACACGATTATGTACCGAAAATATCTAGATCAACATCGGGTAATATTATTATGGGATTGGATGAAAACTTAATTAAGTTTATAGAAGAGAAAACAAATGAAAACCCTAACTTTTTTGCTACTTTGAAACAAGATAGATCAGGCTTGTATTATTTAGATTTTAGTTGCACAGAGGCAGATACTTATTCAAAGAAGTTGAAAGTCAAAAGAACTCTATCTGGCAGTTTACTAATGGAAGTTATAAAAAAGGATCGTAACAAATCGTGTTTGAAAAAGTCAAATGATGAAAAAACAATACCTTCATCAAACTTAATGCAACAAGAACAAGATCCAAAACAATTACGTAGGACTATGCCAAATTTATTTTTGGATAAATGTATCAATAATTTAATCGACAATAAAAAACATACATTGGCACATACAGATGGGGATCAATGTGACGTACAATTGTGTAAAGCGGTATTGAAAGGTCTTTTGGTGGATATTAAGGAGCCTGTTATTTTAAGAAGAACTCAATCTGGAAATTATGATATAGTCATGAATAAAGAATTTGAAAATCAGTATAAAAATACTATCAAACAATATAATGGCGAAGAAAAAGATTCATATGTTCGATTTTGTAAGGCAAATCCTCAACAATACATTATAAGCTTTGATAGGAGTGAAAAAGGTGACTACAAAGATGGATATTTAATTAAATCTGAATCTGGGAATCTTAAACTTATAACTTGCTGTGAGCTAGATCCTAAATATCGTAAAAAGGGATCTATTGTGTCGGCAAACATCTTAGAAAATATATTTAATTGCAGATTAAAAAACCGTACGGAATTAAATAAGCAAAAACTTCAAAGTAGATTAATAAAAGAAAAGAGTTGTAGTGACTCAAATATTTACAATAGATTTAAAATTGACTCTTTAATACAGCTGGGTATAGAATCGCCTCTTAAACTTCAACAAACGTCATCTGGATTATTTACTATAGTAATGGACAAGGAATTAAGGAAAAATTTTGCGAAAAATTTGAAAAGCTATCTATCTAATTCTTCAAAATGCGTCGTGCCTATAAAAAAAGATGAAAATGGTGAAATTGTAATAGTGTTGAATGGTGAATTAAATAATGAAGTTGAATATGGATCACTGACAATTTCTCCATCTGGAAATATATACATAAATTCAACAGACACCCCAACTAAAAATTCCATAGATGCATCCACTGATTTTACTTCTCATAATGAATTAAAATGGGAACAATTTATTGATGAAATACAAAATCCAATAGTTAAGGCAATTGCAACTACGTGTAATGCCAAAGAATACAGCTCGTGTGATATTAATAAATGCGTTTGTAAAAATATCCAATACAAATCTAAAACCTGGTTTATAAACGATAATGATGTGAAAGATTCATTTACAGATAAAGAAATAAATTATAAGGATTTGAAAGTGTCATTAGGAAAATTACATGATATTAACAAGCCTAGACATATTGTTATAAAACCTTGTAATAAGGATTGTGAATTTGATGATCGGCGATGTCCCGTGGATGAAGCTGTTCATCAATATGCTGATAGATTTTGTCATGAACATGCAAACAGATACAATAATTTATCAAACGAATTGTTAGAAATTTCAAGTTTATGCAACCATTCAATCCGTGAAACTACACCAAACGAACAACAAAGTTATGGTATCAGTACAAGCATCAGAATAAAACCTGTGGAGAAACAAGTTAAATCTCAACACCAAAAAGAAATAATTTACGATTGGGATTCTATAGAATTACTGCCGCATCAATTGCCACCTTTTCTAAAAGATTTTATGTAAATTTAGTGTAAGTGCTGAAGGTACATTGTACATTAAAAATTGTAAAAAAATATAATTGACGACAAAAATATGAAAGTCTATTTGTATAGTGTATATACATTGTAGTTTATGAAAAATGTTGCAATAAATTAAGTACGAGTGTTCTTGTTAGTTTCAATATTTTTCCAAAGGTTGAATGGCAAAAGTTCTGCGAACGACGTTAGCATTATCAGATCGTTGTAAAGCAAAATTTATGTTAGCATTTTTACTGGAATGGATCGTGATTTCCATTGTGCAAAACAATTTGTGTACCTCGTTTACATGAAAATTTGAGTCATAAACATTTTTCCTATTGGATTACGTGATTTACTTATAAAGTTACGAGAAAGTTTCAAATACTTGTAAGTTACTTTTTTAAGTATTATATTCGCAGTCTGAATTGAAAGAGACTCGTGTGATAATATATCAACTAATAATAAGACAGTATAATAATATACTACTTAGGTAGTATCAAAATATTTAAAGGAATAGTGCCTACCCTTAGGCGTTTTGAATTAATTAAATTAAATTTGATATCATTTCTATATTGAGAATACTTTCAACTTCGAAATGAGGTAGAAATATATTTTTTTTCATTATTTGTTATAACTGAACATCTGGTAATGGAGGCGTTAAACCGCTGTAATTTTCTAGTCTTCTAGTTGTAATAATATCTTGGAAAATGGTCCAAGTTGTAGTTGCAGCTGGCAAGCTTTGCGACACGTGTGCATTATGCTACATGAATTCATAATGTAAAGAACTGAAATTTAAATTATCAGATACTTCTAACGCGTTAATAGTCTTAGAAACGAGGTTAAGAAAATACATGCCTTGTGTTCAATTTAAATTAATCACGTCTGCTAAGAGTTGTTATTTTGAGAATTTATTTTTAAACAACTAATAAGATATAGTAATAGTATTATGTAGTAGCAACATTATTAGTTACGAACACAAATAAAGTACGATAAGTTACTCAAAACCAATAATATTATTTTGAAAAAAGGAATAAATGGTATCGAACTGAAAGATTAGTTTCTTCAATTTCATACATTCAACATAATCCGGTATGGTCTAGTGGCTAGGATACCTGGCTCTCACCCAGGAGGCTCGGGTTCGATTCCCGGTACCGGAATATATTTTTTAATTTTTTTTAAATATTATATATTAAATAAGTTGTTTATGTCGGCAAGTTTTGTTTTGCATGTCTTCAAATTGGCTTCGGAATAAATAGCAGCAAAAAAGCTAACAAAGTGATTTAGGTACTTTGGTCGCATTTTTTCAACGAGTTTCAACCCTCCCAACGCTGGTGTCTGATTGATTAATGGCCAACTTGATCTATTTTGCGATGCTGTGGATGAGACAAACTTTTTCTTATCTTTTACACGAAACAAATTTTGAAATACGGTGTGTACTGGTATTTTTAATGTTTATAGCTAGCTTACTTTGTAAAAGTAAAGAAATTGGGAAATCAGATCTATAAAACATGCAATGTGCATATTATTTGTTACAGTTTAAATTGTTTTCAGTGTGCAAAATTAATTTTACCTTCAATGAAAGAAAAAATGTCTTCTTCGAGATGTGGCTAAAACTTTTTCACCTAGAACAGGATTCTAGATTCTATCGTATAACAACTAACACAACAGCTGCCAAGTAGGATATTATAATTCAGAAATTCATATTTCAATCATAATTAGCAATAATTTTTGCGTATAGGTAAATGTTAAAAAATAACAATCTATTAAAAAAATATGTTCCTTTATTTCCATGTTAAATTAAAGATAAAGACTCCATCCTGTGATTGTCAGATTATACGAGTAAAAGGAAAGTTTCATACATCAAGCGAATTAGTGGTTTAAGCTAGAGTTATACACATTTGTAACCTAGAAGCGCTCGTGAATAAAATATTACACCAACATTTAGCTAAAGTACTCCCGTGGGATGGCGGGGCTTTGATAGCATTCAAAGACACTGACTGATAAATTTAGTGCAATTTGGAATTTAAATATGCATGATTAAACTATATAGTAGGAATGCAGAATATAACAAAATGATGGAAAACTTTTAAGTGTTTCAGATTTTTGCTTTAATAATCGACTGTCTCAGAAGCTGAGCTTTTTTATTATCTCTTTATGTATTTGTAATTCCTTTCCACGCATAATAATATTATACCTAGGTATAAGCTAGCAATGCCATTAATGTTTCTATAAATGTAGACGTATATATCTATCGTATATGAAGCTTGAAAGTGTCGTTAGAATCTCTTAATTGCAAGAGTGATTAGATACAGTCATATCGATAAAAGTAAATTATGCATATTTGGCTCTCAAATTATGTCTGCTATTTTCTCCATTGATTTTAAAAGGATTAGGAGCGATTAAAATTTTTAGAGACTCATCGTGATTTTTATAAAAATAGAGTTTTTAACAGGATAAATTTTTAGATAAATATATTATGATTTACTTAATAATAAATTGATTGCACTTAATATAAAATTCAAAAGTCACTAAAAGAAATAAAGTTTGTAACACGAACGACACTCTTGCGTTCTGTGATTTCGCCAAGATTCCGCACATAAAAAGGAATGACACTAGAACAATAAAGTTGGAACACTCGAGGAAGGTAAACCGAGTGAGGACTATGGTTAATGTAATGGATTGGCATTAATTATTGTTGTTTATGTTTATTATTTCCTTGTATTAGTTTAGTTTAGGCTGGTCATGTTGTTTTATACTATACTTATAATTTATAATGTAAAAATACATTTTATAATAGCGTTTTAATAAAAGTGTTACTAATGTGTTCAATTATTTGTTTTGTTCCGAGATGTTACTTCTACTGCAGAGTGCAGTTTACGGTTACTGTTACTGCAGTTACACGAATCAAATTTACTCATATTATTATCAATTCAATTCCTAAACCTAGCTAAAATGTTAACTATACTGTAAACGGAAAACATTTAAAACCTAGCATAATATTGAAATAAGCGCATTTGAGGAGATTTTTCTCGATTTAGAACAATCAATCAGTGGCGCGTCGGCGAGAATCAATCACGCTGAGACGCGCGGAAACTCGTCTAATGTAATGTGTTGGAAAATTGAAAACTTCCACTGCAATGTTCTAAGGTTTTTCGGTTGTTTTATGTGTTTGGAAGTCATGAACATATATTTAATCTTATATATAAAAATGAATCGCAAAATGTGTTGGTAAGCGCATAACTCGAGAACGGCTGAACCGATTTCGATAATTCTTTTTTTATTATATTCCTTGAAGTACGAGGATGGTTCTAATGTAGAGAAAACGTGAATATTATGTACCACGGGCGAAGCCGGGGCGGACCGCTAGTACTGCATAAAAATAAAAATTTAAAATTTCACCAATGTACTTTGGCGTAAAGTTAACAAGATCAGATTAATTTTTTTTGGAAGGCCTAAAACATCTAAAAATGAATAAATACCAACACAATTTTATTTTTTTATTTGAGTAGAGTGAATTTTCATATCTAGGTACAAAGTTGCAAAACTAGTGAAGCACACGTGCTGTTAGCAAAACAATATTCTCCGACTTGCAGAGATTTAGGTGGAATATCGTAGTCAATATTCCTCTAAAACAATGATAGCAAACCATTCGTAGTCACATCCCGAACAAGAAACAGCAATAACCCCTACGTGCCTTTGGAAACCTTTCCCTTATTCGTGTTGGCACGAACTTTGCTGCAAAATCATTTCAATAATGAAATAGTGTAACATCATAACGCGATTCTTTATGGTAGTTACTTGGGTAACCGTATATGAAGTCATCAAGGAAAGTAATTTTTTACGCAAGTTATATGGTTCTGTTTCGGTATGAAGGATGTCTATTTCGACAGGTTTGCGTGAAACATGAGACTTTACCTATTTATTATGTAACTCGTGGAGAGACACTCAATTGATGTTTCCGATTGAGTGAACAAGGTATCTATAAAGGGTGGTTAATAGAAAAAGCGTACTACTGTTGTGAAGGGTTCACGGATATAAACGCTTCAGAACTTTTATAGTCAAGTTACTTGAATATTAATTGTTTCTATAGAAAATTACTACACTATAGATAAGTTGAAAAGTACCTGCATAAAAGAAGCCAGCTTTATATATTTTAGAAAAAAAAAGCTACTGCGCTAATTATACACATTATAGTTAGTAGGTACGTTGTTCTAGACTTTAGGACTTTATATTTTATCCATGTATAGGTAACCCATATCAGCTTATGTATCTTTACGGACCAAGAGGCGATCGAAATGCTTAAATAATTTAAAGCATACAGTGCCAATAGAAACACAAAATGTTTACTCTTGGGCGATCTCCGCAGAGCACTGGTAAAAACAACTCCATATAGATGAAAGGAGGCTAGGAATCGAATCACATACTCCTTGATTTTGTGAAGATCACGCACCGAATACAAATTAGGAGGTGTCCTGCCATCGGTTGGATGTTGTTAACATTTTACTATCCCCCTCCGAGTAATCGAAAAATACGCCGCTATCGCACAATTTTATTACAAACACAGCGCAAGTAACTTGATATCCAACGAAAATGAGAAACGGTCAGAACATGATATGGGTAAATACTTCTTATAAATTATGACGGGCTCAGAAAGTCTAGTTGAAATTTACTTCACCGTGTTTTCCATTTATTTAGAAAAATAATATTAAGGACATAATATACAATCAAGGGGCCTTAGACAAAGTAACAATTAAAAAACGATAACGAAGTTAGAAAAGGAAAAATGTATGGGATTGACATTAGATAGACCACGTGATCTAACGCGGCGTATGTCAATGTCCCTTACATTTTTGCCTTTTCTAACTTCGTTATCGTTTTTTAATTGTTACTTTGTCTAAGGCCCCAGATAATCACGGTTTAAGAGTGACGCGTTACTTCACGATAGTATCTTGAGTGACGCAGTGACATGGCGTTTCTTTTTTTAGCGAATTTATGACTCGCCGTACCTTCATAAAACCCTTACAATGTAAGCAACACTCTGTCATTTACCATTTAATTTAAAACTTTAGACGGCCCCAATCTCGCCAATATAGCAATTTCATAGTCTTTCACACTGACCGCTATAAAGCTCCTTTTTACGACGTCTGGGGCTTATAAATGTATATGGCAACACTCGGGTTTATTGTGCATATGTTACATGTTATTCCGCTTAAGTCACATTACAGTAATTTATATAATAGGAGACAGGATAATTTCTAATTGTGGATTTGTACTTCTCTACATTACTTTAGTCACGTCAGTATAGTTATAATACAATAACCATAAATGTTTTTCCGTGAATTATTAAATGAAACAAATAAGAAATTACATATTTTAATATTTAATTAAATACAATATCAAAACTTAAACACTACACAAACAAAATCACCATTCAAAATAATCGATATGGGCACAAGAGTTGATGTTCCCGCAGTGCGTTCTGTCCTTTAGAGATGGACAGTCCCTGCCTTTCCCTCGAGCCTGCCTGAGGATACTTCTTGTACGGAACTTGTCCCCAAAGCCGCAGGTCACGGAACATGGCGACCATTCGCTCCATTCCGAAACTAGGCAGTCGTCAGCTGAAACATGTTCATTCGTTCTCTATTTCTTGCTTCGATTTATTCGTTCACTATTTCCTTATTCGATTGAAATTTGAGAGTATATGAGTTTAATATAAAATTATAGGAGAAATGCATATAACGTAGTTTATTTACTTGAAATTAAATAAATAGTTAATTTAATTGCTTTGAGCTTTGGGTCTTGTTATCTATTAATAGGTATTAAAAAGGTGTAGTCACTTATAAACATTGAGTTAGTGTAATGTCACTTAGTAATGTGTTGAGTGATAGTTACTCGTTCGTAAATAAGTTGTTAAAGATAATGAAAAGATAATTAAAAATATATTAAAAGCATTTTGACAAATCATTGAGGCTTTGTTTTATACATAAAAATAGGACTCTATTCAGTTTGCTATTAAAAATACTAACGTTGTATTTTATTAACAGCGTGATGCAAGCGAGATCTGAAATGCCTAGGCAGATGTTTGCCAAGACCTAATTTCTTTCCATGTGCTACGGCAAGTACGACGTCATCCATATTTTTAAGCTCACTGTCAAACTCTTTCTCCGTTGTCGTTCTGCAAGAAATACATAAAATTAAAATTATATAAAAACTAGAGGTCCGCCCCGGCTTCGCCCGTGGTACATATTTCGCAATAAAAGGTAGCCTATGTCCTTTCTCGGGTATCAAAATATCTCCATACCAAATTTCATGCAAATCGGTTCAGTAGTTTAGGCGTGATTGAGTAACAGACAGACAGACAGAGTTACTTTCGCATTTCTAATATTAAAGTATGGATAATGGTTATGTACTCCCACATAATCTATAATACTCATAAAATAAAGAGGTAAAACAACAAAATTGACAATTGGTTTATGGGAACTTCATTAACCTCCAAACCAATTCTGAAAAGATGTTAACCACTCAAATAATTGTATTCTTAAACTAGCGGTCCGCCCCGGCTTCGCCCGTGGTACATGTTTACGTTTTCTCTACATAAGAACCATCCTCGTACTTCCAGGAATATAATAAAAAAAGAATTATCGAAATCGGTTCAGCCGTTCTCGAGTTATGCGCTTAACAACACCTTTTGCGATTCATTTTTATATATAAGAAGATAACACATGCTACTTTTTTTAGCTTTTATCCTATCAATCTGAGTGGAGACGGCGCAACTGTATATATAAGATAGTAAAAAATTCTCTACATCTTTGTACACAAAAAGTATTTTTAAGAAACTTATATGAATTGCGTTGTTGTTTTTTTGCTCTAGATACGTATCTGCTCAAAATAAATCGCCGTTTTGTCGCCTACTAAATATAATTTATCTTGGAAAACAATGAAGAATAAACAAGATGTTATTGTTGAATGTAGCTAAAAGTAAATTTAAGAGTCGTTTAATGATAACACATTTTTTATACGGTATACTTTAACTGACTATGATAAAATGCACTGTAGCATGTAATTAATACTAAATAATGGTTATTCACCATCTATAAAATAACTTAAATAAATTATATCCTTGTGAACTAGGAATAAGTATAACATAATCCTTCGCCATTGAGGCGTCTACGGTGCGATTAGTATGATTCCACTATTATTCTTGGGAAATAAAAGCTGTTATAAAGGAAAAAGGGAAAACACTCACGTAACAGGCGATCTTGTAACCACGACCACATTAATGTCGGGAACGTTCGACCTCGGGGTGCCAACGGGGACCTCTTCCAAATCCTTCAATTGTTCCATGTAACTTTTAGTTGTAAATTCCCTGAACTCTTCAAGGAGATTAACTTTTCGACGCGGCAAACCCTTCTTTTTGTCTTTTAACTTGAGGCTCACTAAGAGTTCTTTTCGTGCTAAGTCGTTCAGTTCTTTTGTGGAATATTCCTTTACCTGTAAATTTTACGGCGTTTTTAATCCTATAATTTTTAATGCGGAAAGTAAGCAAAGAGATATGGTAATTGGAATGAATAAAATTCTTCGTTTCTTTAGGTAAGGTTTTCAGCTAGCTTAGTATGATGAATTTTATTTCGAGATTTCGATGTGGTAATTAATTATATAATATGTTATTTCAGCAAATATTTTTAAAGGAATACTTTAAGAAATTGTCTTTATTACTTATAATTTGTTTATAGGAAAACTAGCAACAATATTTAATTAAAACGTTAGTCAATGTGATGACTACATTAACGAGTAATTATTATTTAGTGTAATATATCCTATGGATATAATACCGTCATATAACAACAATGGATAATTAATCAATAATTTACTTATACATTTAGTTTCACATATCTTTAATATAATGAACGAGAACCACTCCATATAATCCTATTAGTCAGCCCGCATTCTCGAGTGTTATCGAATTATGTATTAGCTATTGGAAACATTATCTTTCTTTCTTTTAGTATTTATATCTTTGAATATATATCTTAGAATAGCTTAAGCTTTCCTGAAAAACAAACTACGATTATATTTCGATTATCACTCTTGAGCACAAAAAATAATAATTGATAGAGCAACCCATTCATGTTAAAGATTATAAATTTAATTTATATTTTTTAGATACAATTTTAAGTATAATATTGTTATTTATTGCAATCCGCCATAATATTTTGGTTATTGCAAAAACACAACATCTATTCTAATAAAAATTACCTTATTAAACTCCACTTTAGCTATCGTAGGCAGTTCCTTCAAGCCAGGATAATAGAACCCAGCGGCTGGATGGTTCGGCTGGCGAGGGCCGTGCTTCGCCACGGGCTCCGGGGGGGAGGTTTCCCAGCGGGGCGCCGTAAATGTTAGCCCGCTTGCTGCTCCCGCGTCTAACGGTCGGAGCTGAAGAAATTGTAACCAGGTCACAGATAATATAGAAAATATAATATGTACTAAACAAAGTAATTGCTTTTATAAATCCTGTTTATATCTTTTGTTAAAAGCGTGTTAAGGATATGATTGCGTGGCAACCGTGTTTTTTTTGATTAAGGATTTGAGTGGACGGTCTTAAGTTGGTTGAAACAATTTAATAAGTACGTACGTACTACGTATATACTACGTAGCTTCATCAGCTTTGATATAAAGGTGAACTTTAAATTTCTATAGGTTCTGAGTTAACAATAAATAAACAATTGAGTGCTAAGTCAGAAAAGAGCAAATTCATATTAAAATCATGGAAATAAGTACTACGTTTTAGAAGACACTACGAAAATTTCAATATGTTTGGTGATGAAATGAACTACCTACTAACAATTTTTTTTAGCAAATTTTACAAGAATTTACAATCGTATATTGTAGAAAATAGCACTTACGTCGAGGGTTATCTGATCAACCCAAGAGTTATCCACGCAGAGATCAAGGCTGTCGACGCCGACGAACCAATCCGGTGATGGTATCAGGCGGCATATCATTGAAACCTGTGTGGAGAAATATATAGTTACTTTTATATGTAAAATCAATTTCTGTGCTTTTGTCTCGCTAAACATCGAGAATATAATTTAAGCTTCAATAAAGCTTTAGCTGTTTGAAAATAAATGAACGTTAGTAAACAATAAGAGGGTAACGAAAAATATGTTTCACAAAATGTAAGTACGAACTTCACTGGATCATCTATTATAATATAATATTATGGATAAATCAAATCTAAATAGACATAGCGCTGTTTGTATGGTAATTGATACAAGTTCATTAATATCAATAGCTACAACGTCATGCACTTACGAATAATTAATACACTAGATATTAATTACAATCTTATATTCTAAAAAATAAGGAAATTTATAGATTGAAGGCATTACATGTGAAAAAATTTTAATACATTAATTTATGAATAAAACGCTTAAAAATAAACTGATATAACTTGCAATGTTAAAATTATTATCACTACATCTTTCTTACCATACTATGAACGCCATCAACAAACACCATGTTACTGGTCTCCCCTGTACCAGCTCCCACAGCTGAAGCAGAGAACTGATCATACACGCTGGCATTATCATCCCCTTCCTGGACCAGAGCATCTAGCTTCCCGTATTGGGCAAAGTTTCGAACCGTCTGTCTGGCTACTTCACCGATGTGGTACAATTTGTAGGAAGAGTTGTGGGATTGACCTGGAATTTAATTATTAAAAAATAACTAAATACCTAGTTGAGTGGGTCATTTCAATAAAAATATTATACCGGGATCGGATTGTACCTGACAAAATCTACCTATACAGTCTTTTCAATAAAAAAAAACGGCGTTCGAGACTTGAGAAACTCTATGTCCTTACAAAGGCATATAATTTAAATAAATACGGATTGCTAACTAGGTATGCTAAATAATTGTAACAAACATAGCGTAGAATATGCAACTGCAGATTACTAAACTACTACATGTATAAAGTAAGAATAACTAACTAATAGGAAAGACTATGATCACAAAAATGCTCTTAAAGTTTCTATTCTTTAAAAATGTCTCGTTATACACAAAAAACATATGAAACTAACCATCGATACGGAAATATTTATTTTATTTTTATTCTCATTCCACGCAAATTTTTGTGTCGCGCATAATATAGCGTATTTTTGCGTCAAAAGCGACAACACGAATTTAAACTCTGTAAATTACCTGTTTTGTTTGACTGAATTCTTTACAAATATTTCTCCTATTCTCTATATTAAATGTATAAAAATATACGAAACAAATATATTTCATTAATTTCTTTTAATTTATATCTAATATAAAAATTAATACCTATTCTAAACTAGATAATATTAGTTAATTATCTATTATAAAGAGAAACGGTTTGTATGTTTGTTACGTAGCTTGAAAAATCAATTGAATTGAATTTTATTCGACTTTTCTTCGAATTCGAAGATTTTTTTCTCATGAATATTAAAAAGTCACATTAGTTACTTTTATGTAAATTATTAATTTTATATAATTTACTTTCCTTATATCAAAGAGGATGCAATTTTTTGTTTATCAATATTTTTATTAAATTTACAAAATACAGTATCTACTTATTAGTATTACACAGCGTGAACTATTAAAATATGTCTATGAATTACGAAAAAAATGTAGGTAATGTTTTTGTATATATATCATTTAAAACATATTCCAAATAAGTATGTACATAAATATTTTTAGAATTTACTTTTCCATCACTAAGACAAATAATTTAAGAAAACAACTCAGATAATATCGTATTTTTGTGCTTCGTAAAACATGTGAGGCGTAACGTACAAATAAATATTAGGTAAAAAGAAAACCGATAACAATTTTCCCTTTGTCTAAAGGTTGTTGAGGACAAATAAATATATCTTTATCTGATTGAATCGCCTCAATGCCGCGAAATGTCACTTAGCTGAAAGATAAAAGGAAAACTTATCCCTCTCCAGTTTCCGACCTCTTATTGTGTTTTTGATTGTTCTAATTACAAGAGAAAAGTTTTGACGACGGAAAAATGTGCTCCCATTTCTAACGGATGTTTTATAAATGCTATGTTTTCTTATTGTCCCACTTTGAATAATCTATTTATAAGCACATGCACATGCCGCAACACAAAATGGACGCACCAAAAACTGCAGACCATTGCGCTTTCGGCCGATGCAACGGATAATCTTTTGGGAATGTTTCCTCGGTCCACAAAAACTTCACTGTCACTTTATAGACTGCCATGTCAACATCACAACCAGCACAATAGTTTACAATAAAAAACAAGATGGCCGCCACTTGCAGCCGGGCAATCATCGTGAATGGACGTATTTACAAAAATTAGCACTGCTATTTATTTTAGAAAAAGAACGTTTTAATTTCACGGTTTCGTACACACTCAAATGTTTTGGCGGTGTTTTTAATTTTGTTCGTTTTCCGCGTGCGTGCAACGGCTCTGAAGAGAGAGTGTGGACTTTTCTATTTTGAGTCCCCTTTACTGTCGGGACAGAAATAACCATTGGGCGACGATTCGTATTTGTGTAAGACAGTTTTCAGATGCGATTTAGTTATACATCATAAATAAATAAAATCTGAGCTATTCAATATTTTGAAATCTCTACAATTTTTCTTTTTTTAAGTTATAATTTACAGCTGTAATAAATATTAAACTAATAAAAATGCTTACCCAGGTTTCTCAGATATCTTAAGAAAATATCTCTATCTAATAAATATTAGAGACCGCTTAACCCTACTCGAAATCCGGTAGTCGATTGATCGATCGTACACACTTGATTGAAATATTTTGTTTGTGATCTAATAATGGTAAAAATAAGTATTATTTTATTTGGTCCCATGTCCTCTTGTCGGACAAATATAATTCACATCTGTTTCACTGATCGATTTTGTTATAAGGTGATATGTCTCATTTTTATATATTAGATTGATACTTTATTTTGTCTGGTGATCGAATATAGAGCACCTTGGTTTTACGATCACGCATTCAAAACTTTAGTAGTTAAAAACCGCACCAGGTGTTATCAACCACTTCCGTACAAAAATTTAATGTGCTGTGTGACTTTTCCTGTTGTTTCCGAAAGTTTACTGTATGATTTTACCTACTAAGGAAGCCCCATATTTTATTCGTTTTTAAAATGTTGTTTCCAATATTCTAAAAATTATAAACAATAAATCTTCAATTAATTAAGAAATTCGAAAAATCAATTACATGTACCAATATCTTTGACATGAAAATGAAACGGAAATGGAATAAAAGGTGACATGAAAATTACTGTAGGTACTATATTGCCGAAAAGCAGCGCGACGCGGACGGTAGGATCGACCCATCACAACTCACACAAAATAGGAAATTTCAACCCGTCATACAACGATTAAAAGTAGCTACCGTGTATGGACCATCAATCACTGGCCGACCCGCGTCAGGGTCAGAATGATTCGTAGGTACAATATCTTTATTTCCCTCACATGTCTACGGTATAGGAAGATTTGATTAATATTATTCGTAATTTGAGATGGAATTTCTAAGTAGTGTTGACACGCGAATCAGTTTCTATCTTAAATATAAAATTTTATTTCATTTTTCTCATTGATTTGATTATTTAGTTCGCAATTAAATAGTTCAAAACTCAATGATCTATGTAATAAACGGTCAAATAATGAAATACGTGCAATGATCCTAGGTTGATTATATAATTATGCATCATAATTATTTTTTTATAAAATACTGAGAATCATTAATTTTAACTGATATTAAATTGATAAGTATTTATTATTGGAAGAAAATTTAATACCTATCGTAAATGTAGTATAGAGACGAACCGCATGATATGTGTGTCGAATGCGATATACCAATATAAATTTATATTAAAAAGTATTTTTAAGTCAAAATTTCAAATAACTCACAGCTTGTGGAGTCCGTTCGTTAATATTAAAAAACTTTCAAGATGCGGCATCTCACTGGAATTTTATGACTCAAAATGAAAATTCTGAATAACTTTATCAATTTTTACTTTAAACTTATTTAACTGTTAATATTTAAGATTGACTAATCTTGTTAATTCTTGTATTTAATAAGCTTCATAACAAGTCTTACCAGACTAATAAAAGGAACGATGTTCAAATGTTTTTATAAATATAAACATAGGCAAACCAGTTGTTAATGTTACTGCTATTCCTTTTTCTTGTGATTTGTTAGATTTTATCTACTACAACTACTGTAGGTATATTTCTGTGCTAATGCAATTCCACTGTCGCTTACACGATTACCTTGATTTGGCTACGTAATGCAAGAGCGGCGCTGCAGCTTTGAGACATTTATACTAAATAAGAAAGATTCTGTGTTTTTTTTAAACATAAATTGTAAGTCCATATATAGATTAAAAATACTGTCTGAAATAAAAACACCGAATAACCAGTAAAATTAATTGATCAATGGAAGAGATGAGAAATGTGTGTGCTACGAGTATTTATTGGAGATATCAATGTATTTATAAATGTACCTATATATACGATATATATTGACGCCGCAGTTTATTTGTGAATTAAAGTGATCTTTCGTAATTTAATTATTTGCCCAACATTGCATTATACCACGACTCATAGGCATAATTGAAGCGGACTCAAAAAGGAGGGGCAATCAAATTCAACAAGCTGGATAATTTATTAGACATGGCGGTGACGCGAGGTAAGGGTTGATTGCAAAAATTAATTGACCACCGTATGCACAATAGTACAAAGAGTCGTTTACGTAAACATGAAATAATTGCCAATTAGTCGGCCCTATTGTATGGCAATTTGATGACGCGAACAGCTGCAGGCATTGATTAAATATTTAGGTACGGTTATCATTTTAGGCGCGGTCGGCTTATGAAAACTGCGTTTTTGGTTTTATTGTTTGTGAATTTAGTTTTTGTAAAATGTGTACGATTTTATTTTATAACTGTAGAATAGTGAATCTTAACTAATTGGTGAAACGATTTTGAATTTTATTTATTGGGTGTGATAGGAATTTATACAGTATCTATGGGGCTATAATCGCTATTGATCAATTTTAACGCTATTATTTAGAATCATCGGCATGTAAATTGCACTTTTGTGAAAATATTTTGATTTTTTTGACCGAATTTTTTTTATATGACACACTTGTCGATTATAACTTTCATTTGATAACAGCTATTATGCCAAAATATACAAAACATATATCAATTTGTAGGTATTGGAACCATATTTTAAAATAATAAATATCACAAGCTTTTAGCTTCGATATTGATCATAATCAAAGTCAAACGTAAAAGCTATTAATTATGAACTATTCGGCAGAATTGGAAATTCATCATTCAAGCCTCAGTCATCTACGAGTGCCTACCTATTAAAGGTCTTACTTTTGATGTTATAGAAAAACTAGATTTCCACCCGCGGCTTCGCCCGCGTTTTGAAATAAAAAACCCGCATAGTTCCCGTTCCCGTGAGATTTAGGCTAGCCTATGTGTTAATCCAAGTTACACTCTATATGTGCTCTATACTGCTTAATTCAATTGTAATCGGTTCAGTAGTATTTGCGTGAAAGAGTAACAATCATACATACACATACACATACATCCAATCTCAAAAACTTTCTCATTTATAATATTATTATAGAAAAACATAAATGTATTTGAGGATGCATGTAGTAAATTGTACATGTATTTTAGAACATTCACTTATAACGAAGATTTTTTTGTGTTCATATTGGCAGCAGTTTATTCAACAAAATACGAACCCAGATACGTAAAAAACCTCAGCAGCTAATCCGGTAAATCACAAACCATGTAGGATTAAGTTGTAATGGTCTGTAAATATTGTCACACCCGAAACGTGCCCCTCCAAACTGTTAAAGGATCAACATCTTTTTCTTTTTAACGCCCCATCGGGACCTCAAACGCTACTCAATCTTAAGTACGGTTATTGTATGATTTTTGTTAACGCCCTTGATAAAGAGGTGCTTGTACTTAAGGAGGACCTTTCGACGTTAAGATTACGAGACTTGATACCAAATTGGTTGTTCAATATCGAATGGGTTTTTGTAATGGTGTATAGATTTTCCATGTAGGTAAAGTTAGGTTTCACTGTAATGATACAGGATACTTCTTCACTGTAATGATATAATGCACAAGAGTTTAGATGTGTTAAATTACCGCTTAAAATATATCTGCCATAGAATGACTATTACACTTCTAGAAACGAGACAAATTAACAATTATGCATAAGTCAGCTCGTTTGATTTTCAAACTAATCACAGGTAAAGTTAAACTGTATAGTTATATTGTGAAACCGACACTTCACCCAAACTACTGACTGATACAGGATGCTCTCACGTTTTGCATAAAGTTGGACTCCTGAGGTATCGCAATAATTTCTAGCCATACTCCTGTATTTCAAGCATCCTGCAATAGTTAGTCAAGTATCCTACATACAGCATAGTTAAGTGAAGTTTCGGCAACTTGGACATAAGTTTCGGCTTAAGTTATGTCGTTAAACCTTTGCAGGGAGGTTGTTGTTTATGTAATTTAATATGTGTTGTTCCGGTGGGAAATTGATCGCTTTGTCAACTCAACCGTGTTTGTGATGATTTTAGTTGCGTCGTTGTCTACGTCTAGTTTAATCTATAGGTGCTCATAATGTAATGGAGCTGAAAAGTTTGTGTCTTTTCTCTGCTTGAACTTAATATAACTATGGAACTGCAGGAGTAAATAAGAAAATGTTTGAGTTCGATATTTTGAGGCTATCTAGTTCAAGGCTCTTAACCTATATACCTATGCTTCCTATGAAACTACATGAATTCAGCATTAATGAAGAATAATGCAAATTATGAGGGAAAAACTATTAACTTCTACTTGAACAAAGTCGCAGATACAATTATTCTTATACAACAAGCGTCAATATTGTTGTGGTGAATAAATTTTCATATAACAGGTTTAAAAACATATATTTTTTTTTATATTCAGATTAATATTTTTAAATCCACATTGTCATGTCAATTTTTAGCGTTACATACGCTACGCATATGCTTGTTGTATAAGAATAATAATTGTATCTGCGACTTACGTAGAGTTTTTGTATAAGAAACTATTCATTTAAACGTTATAGTGTAATATTTTATAATATACTAGCGGTCCGCCCCGGCTTCGCCCGTGGTACATGTTTACGTTTTCTCTACATAAGAACCATCCTCGTACTTCAAGGAATATAATAAAAAAGAATTATCGAAATCGGTTCAGCCGTTCTCGAGTTATGCGCTTACCAACACATTTTGCGATTCATTTTTATATATAAGAATATGTTAAGTTACATTCCTGTTATATCTCAGAGACACTGCACAAAGTGTTCTTAATTCTCGTATATCTTCCTCCTCCATGTTTCATTCACACGTCATTTAAATAACCTAATATCTGAGCCGGGAAATCTGAGCACAGTCCCGTACTTGAACATTGGAGAATCAAATTGAACAAATTATATTGTGAAGCCTTTCCACTTTAATTAACACTGTTGTAGGCTTTTAGGGTACATTATTTTGCTCTGAAGGGGCGATAACTCTTTTTAAAATGTTCAGAGTGAAAATTGTTTTAGAAGACATTTTAGATAGCTTCATATATTTTTCATAAGAGTGATTAAATTTTAAAGTAGAGTGGTGAAATGACACTTAATTATCTTTTTAAGGAAAAACATTAAAATATTATTATGTTAAACAGTAGAGTTTATGAAAGTAATAAACACGAAGGGGGTGCGTTGAAGTTAACAGCGTGACACACTAAAAAGACAGGTTTTAAAACTTTGTAAATAATTTGCTAAGATTGCAATTAGCTTAAGTATAAACTCTTTTTATCAGACTTTGCAATGCATTTCTGTTTTGTTAATCACGTAATGTTTACGCACACGTACCTAATTGTAAATTGTTTGAAGAAGGCCGACAGCGACTTATCTTCAAACGGCATGGCAGTTAGATTTATAATGGGAAGCCATTTTGAGTGGCGTGTGAGAAATTGTTCAAATAACTTTATGATGTTAAATTACTGCAATGTTTTGATGAAAAGCTTTTTGCTTGTACTTTTTCTTAAGTAAAGGGGAAATAATATAATACATACTTGGAATGCTTCGGGTAAGTATACATGGTAGAGTCAAGAAAATAGAGTTAAAATGTAATTGGAAGATTTGAATACATAATTTCCTAAAAAAATCTACAAGCATTTTGAATACATAAGATAATCTTAAATACATCTCTGTACTTATTAAACAAAAGCTGTTTAAAAATGAAATAACTAGTGTGGTTTTAGTTGCAAAAAGATATTTAATTAACTTAAATAATGGAAAGGAAGTGCAGCCAGCGGCGGCAGTCCTGCCGACCGCGACCCGACACGAAACCACTTTTCATTTAAGCGCCTTTTTTAAACATAAATCTCTCATGTGGGCGTTTTATCTGCGCGTTTTAATTATTTAAGTTAAGCCAAGAAATTTATTGTCGTTTTTGGACGATATTTTTGTAATATTTAATGTAATAAATGGACCATTGTACTCGGTTATTGTATATGCTCAGAACGTTGTAGTGAAAGATAGCTCTAGTATAATATTTCGCTGTCATTTTTATTTTTTTCCATGTTAATGGTGCCTTATCGTACATTTAACATTGTATTAAATAATAATCGAATAAACGACACTTAATGATACGAATTTGAGTTAAATATTCCTATGTTAATCCTAAGTTTCTCCTACGATTCGCGTCATCTAGCAATTTACACCTATTTCGCAGTCGACGGTGCGTCTAATTTATTTACAGGTGTTGCCATCAATATGGCTCTGAATTAATTACTAAGGGCGGTATGCACAAGCGCAATGTTATAATGAATTTTTATGACTAACCATGTTTTCATTTCTTTTAATTTCAACTGGGAGTCTTAAAATGAAGTTATGATATTAAGAGCTGTTTGTTTTCAAAAGCAAAGACGCTTTGGAAGTTTTTTTGACTTCGTCAGATTGTGATTTGCAGTACTGCAACCTAACTTTAAGAGCCCTTGTACATCTTGATTATATGTGTTTATAGATGATGCATTCGTTTTAATACATACATACCTACATTCATTATTCAAGTCACTTCCAGAACTTCCCAAATTGAACTAAATATGTATGCGTGAGTCTAAGATGAATACAGATTATGTACCAAGCGTACTTAATCTATAATTGGAATGCACTATCATGTGTAGTGTCTAATTGGGCACGCCCGAACACTTTAATGCGAGTTGCATTTCCATACGGAAGGTGTAAGCTATGATGAGGCATAAATTTGCTTGCACCTAAAGTGGGTATGCATTTTTTTATAATATCTTGTAGGTGCCTGCATTTATAGTTAATTTTTAATGTAGTAATTTATAAGTATAACTAATAATTTTCAAATTCATTTCGTCATCGCAAATTCATTAAATTAAATAATTAAAAAGGCGTGCTATAATAATTGTTCGTGGCACTGTTAAATGTTTACGTATCTTTACATGAATTTTTTTTACATGAATAAAAGTAAGATCATGTTAATAGGTATACTAATGCATAACATAGAAATCAGTGCAGATAACGTCAAGAAGACATATTCATTAAATATTGTGTAGACCAAATCATGCTATACAACAACAATAATTATAATCTTCCCGATTACAGTTTTAATTCTCATTTAAATTTAACTAAAACTTTTTACATAAAATTGGAAATTAAAATGCAAGACTCAACAAAGTTTGCGAACATTGGCAAAAACTTTAGTCTATAGATTAGTAATAAAATTAAAAGTTAGGTGAATCGACTTATACGTAGTGGACCAACGAACTTAACACTCGGTCCAAACTTAGCCACCGCTTAACCGTGGCTAAATTTTAACTTACGAACGAGTTAAGTTTCCGTAAGTTATCCTACTAGTATGGAAACTAGGAAATGATATATAAACTTGAAACTGTCCGTTCATCTTAACTAGAAAGTTTTATATGAAAATTAGTTTGGACAGACTGGTTCGTTTTTGGTTAAGGTGTGTACCGACACACCGATGTTCAATTAATCCTTAATTAGTTATTTTGACGAATAATACAGTTACTGAATCGATTCAATTACTCTCCCAGAGATCGCAAAATATTTTCAATGTCTTTTGGAACGATACCTTCGAAAAAAATAACTTCAGTGAGATTCATTTCGAATAAATAAAATAATAACATTTTACAAAGGTCGGCTACGGTGAAGATAATTAAAAAGTCGATAAAACAAACGATACGTTTCACTAAAATTGAATGATTATATAATATATACATTTAAACTGCTGAATAAATTTATTTTGATAAGATTTGTTTGCTAAAAGTTAAGTTCTATGGTCATAACATGGTCATAACGAAACTACAATATTTTCGTATCTATGTAGAGCAGTCAATGTGTCGTTTATAAATTAAATTACGTTTAAAATCTGTGATGATGTCAATAACAACCTATATAATGAAAAATTACAGCTTTGAAGTATGTACATACTTACTAATATTTAAGCGCAATAAATTATAAACAATAATGATATATCAATAAGCTATAAATAAACTAAACGCCCTGTCAGGTTTCCCCAAGCGATAGATGTTTTAACAAAAGCATGTGTTGTAAAAGTTGTGGGTTTCGCTCGTAAATCCAAACCCCAAGAGGACGTTGCTGACCTTACCGCGGTTCGGTTGTACCGTTAGCACAATCATAATACATCCATACTAATATTATAAATGCGAAAGTAACTCTGTCTGTCTGTCTGTCTGTTACTCAATCACGCCTGAACTACTGAACCAATTTGCATGAAATTTGATATATAGATATTTTGATACCCGAGAAAGGACATAGGATAGGTTTTATCCCGGAAATCCTACGGGAACGGGTTTTTCTCTGAAAACGCGGGCGTAGCCGCGGGCGGAAAGCTAGTTTTCTATAAAATATTTCATATATGACGTATTGTTTTCAACCTTTACAGTGAAGAGAAAATTGAGAAATCACCTTTAAATTATATCAGTAGGAATACAAAATTTGGAACAAATGAAGAAACTGGTTAGATAACATTTTTATAACATCACTTGAATTTTATTATTCAAAGAAGACTAGAAGTAAATACATAATTCTGTAATTCTGTAATTACATACTGAGTACTGTCAAGGCTTTTATTTTGTTCTGATTTCATAAAGTTTTAACGCGTGTCTTGCTCTTGCATTTCAGATTGCTACGGGACAACTTTTACTCTATATATATATATATATATATATATATATATATATATATATATATATAATATATATACTAGTTTTATCTGTAGAAGTCATAGTACATTAACTTTGTAAAGTCAGGAAAACGACGTTAAACTCTAAAAGCGAAGTTTAAAAGTGCCTCTGTTCGTCTGTTTTGATATAAAAGGGAGAAATCAATTGTTAATAAACCCTCTATACATAGGGTATTCTATACTTGCAAAGATTATAATCTATACTAATATTGTAAAGCCGGAGAGTTTGTTTGTTTGATCGCGCTAATCTCAGTATCTATCTACTGGTCCGATTTGAAAAATTATTTCGGTGTTAGATAGCCTATTTATCGAGGAAAGCTATATAGGCTATAATATCATCACGCTGAGACCGACAGGAGCGGAGCACTGCGGGTAAAATCGCAACCGCTAGTTTAATATAATTTCGTCTACCTACTAATAGGCTTATGCAACAAAAAATGTAGAGTTTACTGTAGATAATCTTTGTTTCAGAGATTACGGATAGATTCACAGCACTACGATTACTCAGATTGAAATAACGGCTAAAAATTCTTGATTAAAAGAGGTTTTAAACAAAGAAGTTTATACGAAAAGCGTGGAAAAATATATGGATGAAGAAATATTGAATACAAGCGTTACGGCTCAATAAAGTTCTTCAGATGTGGGCGTATATTCGCACTCCGTTTTACTGATGTTTTTATGCTTCTGTATGTCTATTGCTGCTTTTATAACTCTCTTACTTTATTAATTCAGAACGTATTTATGCTTTTAATTAAATTTTGAATATATATTGTATTCAGTAAATAAATATCTTAGTGTTAAAAAAAATATATTTAAAACACAATTTATGACTTAGTTGCATAACAATCTCAAATAATAATAATATAAGGGATAGACTTTCTATACAAGGTTCTCGTACCTATTAAAAAATCTGATAAAGAGCTTAAAGGCCCAGTTTATACACATTATTATAATATTATGTTATATAAACCGTGGAAATGCTGTATTTGTATTTCACTTTCAGGAAGTAAATATTTTATGAAATATGAAAGGAAAGGGAAGCTATATAATCTAACATAAAGTACCGAGTCCACAATTCTATTGCGAATAAGGTGGCCATGAATACAACTTAACCAATAATTTAAGCTTTCGGGCAAAATTGATATGAATAAGTTTGATATACCTAGTAATAAAATTATCGAGGTGCATCGAGCTAGTTACTTAAACAGGTTTTTTTTAAATAAAAAAATCAATTATTTATAGAAGGAGTTTGATGCTTTTTTTAATAATAATACCTACATGGGAATGGTATATGAAAATACGTCTTTTACACCACCTCTTGTTGTATTATAACGTTTCCTATTTCCAATAAGCAAACATCCTTGCAACATGGTCACACTATTCTTTAACAACAGAAGTGAAGTCACGAACAGAAGTGTATGAGATATTTTTACGTCGCGAACACTTTTCACGGCGAAGGTACCTGAAAATACTGGGTTAATACCGCACACGTAGTCCACAGAATATAAAATGCATCTTGAAAATTTTACTTATTGACAAGCGGATGAAGGAAATTCATGACTTCATTGTTACGGTATTTCAGCTGAGATCTGAAATCTTTGTGAGAGATTTGTTTGCTATTTTATTGTATTATTTGGTTTATATTCAATTTATTTACATGGAGTATAAATTGTTATCTTTCTTGTAAGTAACATATTGTAGTTTTTTTTAAGCACACAAACATCTCAATCTGGTACGGAAAAAAAGTGAAATTAAATAACTAAAATATAAATAAACTAATGTGTGATGCATCTCATTTATATTTTTTCTTTAAATCACAAACCACAATATAAAATCTTCATCAAGGGCCTATCATAATTCACCTTGTTGTGGCATAGACCTCAGATTAAGAAAGGCGATAGAAAAAGTGTTTCTTAACACATGATTGATTAACCTTCAAAGCCACTTCTCTTCATTTCATAATAATTAATATTATACTTGACCATTTATTTGTTTGAAAACAGCTTTGAAGCTCAAAAGTATTTTCTTTATGCCTAGCTATACATTGCATTAATAGTAGTTAAAAAGACTTTTTTTTATAGATAGGTAGGTATAAAAAAAGTTAAGAAAATGCTAATATAGAGAAATTCTCAGATGCAATCAGAGCAGACATAAATAATATATATTTTTTAGAGTTGACTGTCTATCTTGGCGGTCTGTAAGTGGCCCTGAAAGAGTAAAGACTAAATTTATTTTTATGTAAAACATTCATTTATGTAATTATTACATATAGTAAGTGAAATAAAAATCTGTTATATTAGCGTTTGTATCGTATGACAAAGAAATGTTTTAATAAAAAATGGCGGCTCACGCTAAACTGGTAACTCAGCAAAACTGAAAATATTAGAGTTTCATCTTTAACGTTTGGTGTAAGCTGAAGAGGAAATAATAAAATATACATTCATTGTGCTTGCTGATGTTTAACCTATATGACTTTACTACATAGGTAATATTTGTTTAAACTTATACTATTTCACATTATTTTTGTGTCGTTTAAATATTGTCCTTATAGTTAGCACTTTGTTCATTTTATTAATATAACGTTACGTAAATATATTATTTTTAAAATTTTTATTTATTTTTTCAAGTATTAAATATAAACACTACAAGTATAGTGTATATATGCATCATAATCAGTATCTGATATCTATACTAATAATATAATACAAATTAACAAGTTGCAGGGGTCTTGAATTTATTAAAATCTAATTTCCTTTTTACACTTAATTATTTGCTGCACTTCGTTCTCGTTATTTTCTAGACATCTCTTAACTTGGACTGTAGAAGGGCCGCATACCGCCGTTGCCGACCATATTGGATTACCGTTGACGAAATCTGCTGACGTGGCGACAGCGGAAATTCAGAACCATCACAGCTTTCGGTCGACGTATTTTTACGCCATTTTATACACTATGGTATTAGTTTTGGGTATCCTTTTTATTTAATCCCATGCTGTTTCAGCTTTATGTAATATTCTGCGGTGTTCCACTCCGCCATCGGTTGCAATTATGTAATTGAAGCACGATATAACCACTATTACTGAGATTAAAATGTGGCAGAAAAGGAAGAAAAAATATTAAGAATTCCCTTTTCTGGACATAAGTCTGTCAGTGTTCGTCGTGCTTTTATTAAGAAATAAACGATTTAATAAATCCAAGCTGAAAGGAAAACTTACTCGATTTAGGAATTTTTGCTAGATATTCCTCGATCTTATTTAAGAGATATAAAATTCAAAATCTTATATAAGAATCTTATTAAAAGTTTTCAAGAAAATAATTTGCCTTTAAGTATTTTGATCCTAAACATTTTTGCTGTGTATATTTAAGAGCTAGTTCCGTTGAAGTCTCATGTCTGGGAAAATCTACCACAAATTGCCGACTTATTTGCCTCTAAATTGCTTGGCTTTGCATTTTTATTGAAAATAACTAACATATTTTCTGAAAGTCAACAAGCACTACAGCTTAAAGTATTAAATTATAAAGAAGATTATTAGTTATCTTATTATATTTGTATATAGAAAGAACATTAAACTGCACAAAAAATAATAACGAAAAGCAAAGTCTAGGTATTACATGTCAGGTCAAAAGCATTTTCGTATGAATGTTGTTAACATAAAACTGACAGAAGTAGGCTATACGTTAATTTTTCGTCGTTTTAAATTAAAACTGGACCTCATACCCTCTTTACGCAGGGATGCTATCAAATGCAGATGCCGACCGGATATTTAAAATGTATCTTTATTGAAATCTACATTGAGACTTGTACACGGTAAATACAAATGATAGAGCTTAGTAAATAGAAAATTATTTTACCTTTCAAAATTGTGTAATCTACGTCTGGTTATGTCGCAGGTAATATACCTGCAGACGACAATTTAGCTTTTCATTACGAACCTACTACGCCCTACGGTATCATATTACTTCCTTCTTAATTTGCATCAAAATTGACTTGCATCTATTTTGACTAGTTTGATACGTGATCCTCGATGAATACAATATGAGGGGTTATAAGATTGTGGCGTGTATGTCTCCATATGCGGTGTTCTTATTTCAGACATGAAGGTGGCTTTTTTCATGTAAGTTTAATATGAAAGAGATTTCTTCTGTTGAAGTCCATCGTGAGCTTTCGATTTTTTTCACTATTTTAATAGAATATTAACATCAAATTGGTGTGCACCTATATTAATAAACACATTATAAAGTGTGAGTTATTTCGCAGTGTTTATTAGATATTTTAATTTTATAATTTGAACCAATTCCACAAACAAAGTTTGATTGATAACCTTCAGCAACGATTTCAAATAAAAAAAATCATATTTGAAAATTAATTGAAAATGTGATATTCCTTTTGCAATTTCAGTTCAGCGGTATACCATGACGTAGGTGGTAATTCAATATGGCGCCAGGCGAGGCGTTGTGACTGCGGGCGGTACATAACCTCAAAATGACATTACGACGTATATATTACCGGAAAATTAAACCTCCCGGTCCAATTATGGACCCTAGTACTGGGGATGTTGACGAGTTTTCAATTTAATTTGGTTGCGTTGATTTTTTAGATCTTAATATATTTTTTCCTACGAATGTTTCCTACAAATTTTATAATACAAATTACAGAAATAATTAAATCAGTGATTACTAGACATCGGATTATATGCACTTGCATATTTGCATATGCAAATGCATAAATCTCTCTAATTACGGCGTTAGTGCATATTTTAGCCTTTTTCCCCAATCGTGCATATTTCGTTAAGTAGCGGGAATTTTTTACTGGTCGACTAACCTTTATTAGCCAATCAGAACGCTCAGCGAGTAAACAAACCCTATTTTAGCATGGTAAAATGGCAAAAAATTACAAAATGGGCTCCATTTTAAGTAAATTTTGAACCAATCAAAATAGGGCTAGATTACCCTTTTGGGGCTAAAAACTTAAAACACGGGTTGAATACCAAAAAAGGGCTTATTTTAGCTTGAAATGGTCTAAGGTGGCAACACTAGGATTGCGGGTGACAAACGTCACAAATTTGCGCTCGAAAATTTGGTAAAAATGCTTAATTGTATATTGGCAAAAAAACTATACTTAATTACAAGAAAATTTCACTGTTTTTGTACAATCTATAATTTAAATATATATAAAAATAATGAAGGTTTTTTGATTTTGTATTGTGCATATTTTAGGCATATCAGTCGTTTTTAGTGCATATTTCGGCCTTTTTTAGTGCATATTTGCATGCATATTTTGGCATTTTGTTAGTGCATATAATCCGATGTCTAGTGATTACTATCTTATAGACTGAAATATATACTTCATATCAAAGTTTCAGAATATTCGTTTCCATAATCCATAGAAACAGAAAATACCTCAGTAGATAAATAGAATATTATATCAAATCAGTATTTCTCAGAAGTCATTACAAATGCTGCCCGTCAATATAACTACGCAAAAAGCAGGCAACTAATCAACCCTCGAACCCTGTTTTCGTAAGCCAACTTGTCTCCGCCTCGAGGTCGAATCGACCCACAAATTGGTTCTCGTTAACATTTGGACGCGATTTCTGAGCGCTACCTCTTAACAAGCAACGACCTTACAAACTTTGGCCGGGTACAAAATGACCGGACACGCCTCAATTAGTAACAGTTCGTGAGTTTCAGAGTTTAGTGTTGAAAATATAGATTGCTACAGGATCAATATAAAATATCATCCCTCAAATAAATAATCGGTCTGCAGCTGTTTTTGCAAACTGCAATATATATCAAGTACCTCTAAGTCAGTTTAATTTATATAAACAAAATAATTAAGTTTTCGACTTGAATTCGAGCGACTTGAATTGAATTGATAAGGAATTAATCAATTAGGAACAAAAATTCTAAATCTCTGTCAATCTTATAAAAATATTAGAACCTTATAAGATTAGGACATAAAGATAATAAACATTCATTTATTACAATTAGATAAATCTATTTTATAATTAATCTAAAATGAAAAGAGAACACAGTGTATCTTAGCATTTTCCAGAAGCTTATATAAAATGTTAAACTTGTTTTATTAGTATTATAACGCGGGACACAACGAATTGCAAGCTTAAATTGAATTAGCCATAGATAGAAGTGGTACGTGAAAAAACTTTTAACACAACATTAATATACAGGGATTCCCTGTACAAGTAGGTAATGTAGAATGAAACAAATTTTCAAATATATTTTACACTAAAAATACGAGACATTCGTGAATGAAATCCCGAGTTTGCCCTTTAGAGGTTTTCTTTTAATGCCTCCCCCGGGTGTCTGCTGAACTTCGGATTTTACGATCCTGGCCGGCAAACTTTCAACGAAATGTTTTTATTTTTATCTACCGATACAAATAATTGTGTGAAATAATTTGCATGAAATTTGGTCGCAGAAATTTGTGAAAAGTTACCTAGAAAGGGTAACAACATTTTGTTAATTTCGTAATGTTCTAGTTGCTAAAAGGTTTACAAATTCGAAAACACCACCCAGGCTTACATTTTATTTGGATAAGTGAAAGCAAAATAGACTTTGTTATGCTACCTATATATCTAGTTCTAAATTTTAACAGACGTTGCTTCAAACAAGAATTCCGTAGAAAACAAAGCTGCAAAATTAAAAGCCTTGTTATGACCATTGAATTATGTGATAATTTCAAAACATTCCCCTTAATTTGGCATCATTTCGAGCGCACGAGGGGCGCGGGAACCCCAGGCAATATATTCATAGGAACCATCAAATACGATGCCAGAATTATGCAATGGAGACATGCAGCGATGGCAGACTCATTTTCAGCCCATTAGGTGATGTCGGCTCGCCTAACTAATTTACGGGGGGATTCAAATATAGACAAATGAGATAGAGAATAACTACAACGTACACCACGTTGTAGTTATTGTTAATAGGGTTGAAGTTTTGTATCCTGTTACATTAGCATATTAGCATAAATGTTTGATAGGTTGTGTAAGTAAAAATATAACACATTCTATTCTCTCTATTTCCTTCTCTTCTTATAATCCATATATGTATCTCTACAAAGACTTTTGATGAAAGAAAGATCATTCATTCAATGTCAATACTAAGATTTGAGTGTCGAAAGTAAGTTAAGGGCATAAAAGTTTTAGAGAGAAAATATATTTATTAAACTAAACTATTTCATACACATGGAAATTGTACGATATATTTACTTAATACACCACAAAATAAATCTGTAATTCACATCGTTTACGTACGTTTTAAAACCAAACAACCCATGTAAAAGATAGAGGGATATCCGTTAATTACGCGGTTGCGTATCAAACGTAGAATTAATTCATTTAAACCCAATTGTTAGCTTTAAAATAACAATGGGTGAGCGCTTAATTATCGGCAAAGTAAGGGACGACTGTCGGAACTATAGCACTCACAGGTCCGTGCTATGGCATAAATTATACAAGTGCCGGTTTAAGTACACCGGGAGGTATAATTCTATTCTATAAAACGCTCGGAGGATTGTTAATTGCTTTCGTTTATTTAGGTTATGCTAATTTGCAGAGCATTTCGATTTGATGGATATCATTTGGAGCAATACGGATTTTCATCTGTGCTTTTGAAAGCTCTTAAAATATCGTTTTTCAGTTTAATTCTTTCTAATAACTGTAGTAGGGCCGTTAATTGTTTACGATGTATCAATTAAAACAATTAGAGACTGTAGAGCAGCTTTTACATTTTAAATTGTTTAAAACTGAATTACAATTTAGAATATTTTTATTAACAACAGAAAACACAATATGTAACTTGATTAAAACATTGTTCTGTACTTTGTAGATTTTATATAAATTATCCGATTTCTTAACTCACAAATATATTGACAAAGATAGAGTGCTCATTAAATTCTTCATTCATCCTTACAATTAATTATCTTTATAAGGATTAGTTTGGGATTAAGTTCTATTCTCTACTAATTCTGTTCTAGGATTAGGTCTTATTGTGAACCACTACAGGACAAGATGTACAATGACTTGATCAAGCCACATTGAGATAACAACACAAAGGGTGAGAACCGTCTAAGTTATAAGCTTATAAGATTAAAATGCTGCATATTTTTTATATTTAGAGACAAAGGATGTCTTCTAGTTTATGTTACTGTTTTCATTATCGTGTAAACAGAACATTGAGTAGTTTATTATCTTTCAGATCTTTCAATATTTGCAGATTTTCTTTAAATTCTGTTTATAACTGGGCCCAATACGCGAAAGTTTTTTTTTACTGTCCTGCTCACCACACGCAAAAATAACACTGATATAATTTTACAAATGGGACCTGAAATTCCACATATTTGCGCGTTCAAACAAACTCTTCTCTTAACTCTTCAGTTTCACAAAATTGAAAAAGATGATTGATAATATTAAAATATAACAACTGTGATAACAACCTATGAGTGTGGGTTCATATTTCCATTATGTAACTTAAAATGTAACTTTCCATCAATATTTTATTTTTGTAACAAAGAGTGAATATTTTAAATGTATTTTCTTGGAGCGAATGTTTCTTATCAGCAAATATTTTCATATTTAACGGATCCTTTGCGAGCTTACATACTTTATGGTTGTTTGATATCGGGAAAGTGTTGAGTAAGTATATACGGTGAACTTTAAAATTGTTATAATGTGTTTATATTCAAGTTTTTGTAAGTGGTTGATATTGAAATAATGAATATGCTTATCAAAACTATTTAAACTAATAATCAATAATCACTTTTATAAAAACATGACAATAATTATTTTTGTCGTTCTCGTCATTTGAATAAGTTTAATGATGGGGTAAAAATAAAGTTATTAGTAAAAGTATTATGTGGCAATATTTATTCAGAGATGTAATGTACCCAATTCAATATTTATAGGTTATCATGATATTTTATTAGTATGAGGATTGTATAAAAATGAAGACATTTGCTATTTATTATTGTAAAAAGGTTATTTAGATACATACCAAGTAGCCATTCTATTGTACCACGTCCAACGTCTGTGGTTCTAATAAAAACTGACAATCTAAAATGATTTATGGTTTGGCTAGATAAAGGCAGTTCAGGCGCTTCCCTGAGATAAGCCAATTGATTTGTTACTAAGCAAAAACGATATTGTTACTAAGGAGTATCTGTACTGAGAGGCTAGTGGTCTTCCGTGAATCAGAGTCTCTGAAACTTAATTGATTTATAGTTAGTTTGTATATTGAATAACGTACAATTCAAATATTTAGATAATGCTTTATATACTCATATTTGCGTTGGTTAAGAATTAATATTTTAATGTAATTAAATCAATAAATTTAATGTAAGTATCTATTTAATGTTATCTATTTCGGTAAATGTAGAGTTGGAGCTTTTAAAAACATTTAACGAGATATATAGCCTACGGGACTACAGTAGATTTATTAGAATTTAGATTTCATAAGTTGAATTAAATTATCTAGTTACGAAGACGTAAGATTCTGGAACATTTTTAACAGCGAATCTCAGAAACACCAAACAAAACGACCTATTAACTAAATATATGAAATACCATTATAGCTGGTAAGAAAATATATGAAATATGAAATACCATTATAGGCATTAAATAAGCTTATTTATATGAAAACAAACGTATAATTGCAACAAGCGGTTCATTTGCCATAGCTACGTGACGCGAGCTATGGAATTAGGCCATTAATTATTCAGTAATGTTCTAATGGAATGCGCGCAACGCTGTATGCGTTCGAATTATGCTGCAATGAATTGTTCCAATTTATTTGTAAGTGATATATGCTTATTTAAATGCCTTTTTCATATATGCGATATTGTTTCGTATAAACTTGCATTCATTTTATTATGTTCGGGTTTAAAATGTATACGTGTAGGTATTATTAACCGCGCTGCGGTACATAGTGCAATGTATTTTATGTATTTGAACAAAATTGAATATTAGAATATTTTGTAAATTTATTTTTTCGTTTGATAAATAAATAATTTTAATAAGTGTAGTTTTCATACAAAATTATTAAAATATTTGTACAGAAACACGTTCAAACATAAAATGACTTACATAAAACTATTAATTAATTAATTAATAATAAAGTTCGCTCTTTTGTAATTTTTTGATGTAGCATAAGCAGCGCTTCTGCAATTTTCATTCCTTAGCTTTCTGCTTTCTCTTTAGTTTAAGTTATCGTATATAATATGGTTACAAATCAATTAGAATGCTTGGCTGGTTTCAAATAACGTAAGATAATAAAGAGCTCTTGCGACAAGAGCCAAAATAAACAGTGACCTTTCAAAGAAAAAAGCTAATTATTCAGACATGACTTTGAGAAATATTGACCAAATTCAAACGGCCATTTGGACTCTTTCCCAGTGTTATTTGGAAGTAAAAAAACATTAATTTGTGTTTTCCACAGATCACGAGCTGACAAGGCCTATGGGCTTTGGCGAGAATTTCACCAGTCATGACATAGCTATTTTTATCTATTAGTCTTGTGAAATGTTTCTGAATATTTATGTAGGTATATAATATGACGATCGTAGCTGACGGCTAATTCACAGTTAACAAATCTTCATAGATTAATTCTTCTTAATCCATACTAATATTATAAATGCGAAAGTAACTCTGTCTGTCTGTCTGTTACTCAATCACGCCTAAACTACAATTTGCATGAAATTTGGTATGGAGATATTTTGATACCCGAGAAAGGACATAGGCTACCTTTTATTGCGAAATATGTACCACGGGCGAAGCCGGGGCGGACCTCTAGTTCTAAATATAATCTTATAAGTGCTACTTAGAATAAATTTTTGTAATGACAAAGAGGTAAGTCATGTAGCGAAATAATATAGGTATACATATATGTAAACTTAGATAAGGTTAAGGCTTATTCCTGCTATTCCAAGCGAAGTAATATGTTTCTCATCTCATTTTAGATGTTTTAAATAAGAGTAGGTAAACTGAGTATATTTGATTAATAAAATAGTATTTTATATTGATAAATACGTTTTATTATATTTTATGCATTCAGTATAATGACTAGAGTCGAACTCTATCTAATTACCTTTTTATAGGAATTCGAAACCAAATTTTATATTTACATCAGTTAACATCTAACACTGCAGCTGATGTTGAACCCTCAATGTGTCAGTTTTTTTAATTTTTAACCCCGAAAATAATAATACATTTAAGAATATATTGGTAATTATTTTAAATTTAATATTTTCGTGTAATTAGTTTAAAATACCCCGCCATTATTTAGCCAAGTTAGTTTGGAAAGTTGTCAAAACAACCGCCGGGGCTAAACTACAAATTAATGTTATAATACTTTAAGTTTAATTAAGCGGTTCAATGCTATTTCGTAAACATAATTCAATTTGAGTAACAACTTTTTGAAATAATTAATTGTTCTACAATTATGTTATAGTCAGTAATTTAATGTCAAGCTTATTTTTTGTAGTAACTTTTCTGTAACATAAAAATTGAAATGGAAAACTATACAAATTGTTTTGAGTGAAAGGTAATAGAAAAATATTGAATCTCATTTAACTTAAAAATATGCCTAGGTATATTATACTATACTTCTTGTTGTTTAAAATTTGATATTGTAATGTACCTACATCATAAACCAAACCTTCAACTGTACATTTCATTATATAATCTTATCACATACAATAAAATAACTGAGGTAATGAGATAATAACGAAAGAATACAGGTACCCTGTTAGTTACAACTTGCCTCCCAAGTTTTATTATTTTTAATTTTCTTTGTACAAGATTTTTATAGGCAATTAGCTCAGGGCGCAAAGGAGTTAATGCAGAATCTTTAAAAGTAAGTACCTACGTAAAGAAAATATAGAAAACTCGAAGTATACCCCTTAAGTCGTTAAGACAAGTAAGTTCATTGTGGCATAATAACTTGTATCTGTAGTAATTTTATTATACGAAATATCTAGTTTTTACTAATATACAACCGACAAGCTACCGACTGATATACCCATTTATAGGTTTTCATCAATCAATAAATGTTTGCTGAAATAAAGTAAAATAATATAAATTAACATTGACAACAATTGGAATACGGTGTACAATTATTATCTGCACTACAACACAATTCATATTGTGTCTTGTTATCAGAAGACAAGAAAAGCACGTAGTACATACTATAAGCAAACAAGTGCGCAAATACTAGACATTTCCAAGGGAACCCTCAAGATTTTCTTTCCGAGACGTCACGTTTACAAACGACTGAAGGATAAAAACGTTATTCCTAACAAAATGCGCTAACAATTCGAGTTTTCTTAGAAACACTTCCGAAGCGAAAAGGGAGAATCTAAAAAATGGTTTCAACTTGTTACAATACGGCTTTGTCATGAACTAGCGTGCTGTTGGGAGCTCTTAAACTCTTAAATCTTAAGTTCTCGTATTGTATCGGACTCTTACGTTGTAGTAAGATAGTGGGAATGTGGAAATATGCACAGACCAAAATGAAACTTGTTATTCAGGCATAAGAGAGAAAATTGCTTGGAGTTATGAAAGAATTGAAGCGTTTAGGGAAGAGCCGTTTATAGTCTGAAATGGATACATTTTATTCTGCCTGCAGGAAAGTTTATTAACTACTGTACGATAAATCATGTCCCATTACATGACATTGTAGAGTTGTTGGTAAACTTTTATGTCTATCTGTAATATTTTGAAAAATATAACTATTAAGGGAATATTTTTTATTAAAGGGATTATTTAGAAAATATCCATTCAAATCTATTATTAGATAATAATTTTGAAATAGTTAATGAATTTATTGTTTTGTACCTAATATTTCTATAATATAAAAAATGCAATAAGTAGGTAGATTTATTTCTAATTATCCTTTTAAAGAAAGATGTGTGTTATTATTTGCTTTAAATACCTACTTCTACGATTGTCCTTTTCTGTTATAAATACGCCTTTAAATTTTCTTCCAAATATCAAATGTACATATTACGTTTCCTAATAACTCATGCAGTTATGTGCAACCCACACGAAACAAGGATTAAGGAGACATATTTACATATCTGCAAAGATTATAATTTACAATGCAAGCGGGTTTGCTTTATAGAAGCTAAGCTCATGCAAGCTGCTGAGTTGTTACAAAACACAGGCGCAAGTTTATTAGTACATCTATACTAATATTATAAACCTGAAGAGTTTGTTTGTTTGAACACGCTTATCTCAGGAACTACTGGTCCGATTTGAAAAATTGTTTCGACCAACAGGAGCGGAGGAATGCGGGTAAAATCGCGGGGCAGAGCTGGTATAACATAACATTATACTTATAGGGATGTTGATATTCAATTGACTCAATAAATATTGAGTATGTCTTGAATCTAACTTGGTATAAAATGAGCCCATAAAACAATAGCGAGAAGTGACTAAATCTCACTCTCGAAGGACCAATGAAGTTTCTGAACCGTCCCTTGGTTGTAATAAGATATCTATATATTCCCGTATATGTCTTATACAACTTTATTTAACTTTTCATATTGTACTAAAGTGTGAACAGCTTATTTAATATTTAATCAACTTCCCCTCTTACATATATTATTTTAAATTCCCGCCAAATCTAAGGATAATCATTAGAGAAAATAGAAATTTGTGTACTTATAAGAAGTTCATCATACAAATACGAGTAAAAGCATCGATATTCGTGACTTTTTTTTTCATAACGTTTAGTAACTGCCTGCAGATTAAAAACACATGTTACGTGAATTTATGGATATGCTACGGGGGAAAATATGTGCTTAAAAATTAAAATGTACAGAAAGGAAACGTGAAAAACGTTTGAAAACGTAGCCAATTTTTTAACAGACTATTGATATAGATTCTACTTAAAAATGGGAGAATATGAATTAAAAAATATATTATAACACAAATATAATTAAATAAAAGAATGCAATTTGTGAAAAGAAAGTACTAAAATAATTGAGTATCGAGTTAAAAAGTTTCATAATTCAAGTCCCGTTTGTCGTATTTTTCATTAGGTAGAATTTAACATGAAACAAAATAGACTTTTCTGGTCATAGAAAATTTAAAATAACATATGGGATGATGGTACAAATAATTATATGGATAGCTTTTTTAGCGGACTTGATCAGTTTTTCAATTTCTCGGAATCTTACAAAAATAACTTTGAACAGTAACAACATACTCCACCGTCGTATTTTGAGGAATAATGAGCAAGGATTTTAATTGCTACCTGTATGGAATTATTCTAATTTGTGTACCTTATTGTAGTTTATGCTATACCTTTTTGGTATATGAAGCTCTATTTAAAACTCTATTTATTTCTCTATTTAATGTCATATATTTCCATTTTAAATTAATATCTCCATTTTTTAATCGCTAAGTATATCAATTATACCACACATGTGTAAACGTATAGTGTTACAATCGTAAATATTGAAAGAGCTTCTTACCTTGTTACGGTCGCAGCTGCGGCCTGCAACTCCACGAGATACTTTATCATCGCTATCATTACAATTGCTTTTTGCTCTTTGTATTTGGCTAGTCCTTTTCGTTTTTGTGCTAGGAATTTTGGAATTTTCTTGGATAACCTACCATGTTAATTATTTTTACGAATAGATTTACTAACAAATATGTATTCAAAATAATGTACGCGTTTAAACAAATATGTAGAATTTCACGAGAGACTAAAAAAGAGAATAAATGATATAATATCTTTCTGATTTCTAATAATATAATAGTCACACGATAGCTTTAATTTTTTTTTATTAAATCTCTGGTAATTGTATATTTAATATATAAGAAATTATTCACACATATATTTAAAACCTCAAATTAAATATGTTACCAAACATAAGTGAAGTGCATTTTAAATAAAAATAGAGCGAATGACAGCAATATTTTTATTTTCAAAACTCCGCAACGGCTTCAGGTTCTAGGTCAGAGAAATAATTGCAACGTTGAACACTACTTAAAGTTTCAATTCAAGTTGAAAGAGGAACAGATGTACTCGTTTCATAATTCAGTGAAAATGGGACAATTGCAGATGCAAAGAGCACTAGAGGCAGGCAAGCATTAATCAGTTCACTGATATAACCTGCTTTCCCGCCTCGTTGACCCAAAAACCCAGCTTCATCTGGCTCGCGCTACAATTTTCATTATTTTAATTGCAATAGCGAATACGCCGAAAAAATGTTCACAAAGACAAAGCGGCAACACGCATTTCGGTTACCGAAATGTTTTTGATATATGCCCTGTGTGTTATATTTTGCCATTCATTTTTATAGTTCGTTTTGTTTTCGTTGTGAACAAATATTAACGAAGATAACTGATTTAATGGTTTTTATTCATTTATTGTACATGTTGTGAACGATTGCGTTTTTTTATGAGATAAACAATTTCATTAACTAATGACGTTTTCGTGAAAAATTCACAGGATCCCAATTTGCAAAAATAAAGTTATTTTTATATTAAGAAAAGTATAATATATGTATTTATGTATTCAATTATTTTAGTACTGGTGTTTTTGTGAGTATAATACTGTTTGTAACCCACATTTTTCGAGAGATTCGCTATTATTATAATATGAATATTGAACAGAGTATAGTTTGCCTGGAAGTTTGATGCGTTCATACTTTAGTTTGAAACGTATTTATACCTTTGTGGTATCATATCGCGAAGCTCAACAACCATTATACAAAGTACTGTCAGAATAAATAAAATGCTCTTAGCAAATGAGAAATTATTTTTAAAGCTATCCAAGAGAACCTGCGTCGGAAACCGCTAATTGCTTCTAAAAGTTTATTTCAAGTATGCGTTTGAAGTTTAAATTTCGTTTTTATGAGTGGAAAAGAATTTGCGGTCAAATTGTTACATGTACCTAACTGAAAATTTTTGTATTTAAAATATTTCACAGAGGTTTTTGGGTTATATTAAATAATTTCCTACGTGAATTATTCAAGCTTATTAGACTGTATTAACATGGAAACATGTTAAAATTTACCCATGAATAAATGGAATTTTAAAACTCCTGTAATGCTTTAATTGCAAAACATTTCATTTAAATCAGTAACATGGTTCATGTTTTTTGTTAACAAGTTCCCGATTTAAAATACATAAATCCGTCTCATTGTTCAAAAATGACGTGTTTTTCTTTTTATTTTTTGGAAGAGAGGCGGAAAAACATAGAATGATTGACGACTTTTAGTAATACATATTATTATGTCCATGGTATTAGGATCGAAATATCCTTAGAAAACGCTAATTTATAGAACGCTAAATTATAGAGAGATAATTTATATATACACACACCGGCACAATTAGCGGAACAGAAACCGATGCGCGAGAACATCGTCTGGGATTTGAACGAATGGCAGCAGGTTCTTTTTACTGATGAGTGCAGAGGTCTTTTAAAATAGATCGATGGGAGACAGCGAATATGGAGACGCAAAGGAGAACTCCACATACAGTCTAATTTTGAACACACAGTGGCTTATGGTGGCGGCTCGATTATGGCTTAGGGAAGGATATGTTTGGGAGCTCGCACAGAGTTAGTGATAGTCTCAGGAGGGACCATGACATCAGATCAATACATCAGAGACATTTTAGAAGAATATGTTGTACCATTTGCCCCTTTTATTGGCGACGACTTTATTCTAATGCAAGATAATGCTCGTGCTCATAGTGCACAATCGGTACAGGCATATCTGAGCCACGTAGGTATACCGGTGATGCAGTGGCCAACAAATTCCCCCAATATGGATCCGATAGAGCATGTCTGGGACTTGATAAAAAGAAGGGTTAAATCCAGAATGCCACCCCCCAACAATCTGAATGATCTTGGAAACGCATTACTTGAGGAGTGGGAGCGGTTGCCTCAAGAAATAATCGATAACATAATCTGTAGCATGCCCAGACGAATGGAAACCATAATCAGAGCAAGAGGGGGAAACACTCGTTATTAATTTTGCTTTAATTTTATTGTTAAATCATTTTAATTCTTACTTTTTTTATTTTTTGTGATGGTTCATAATCATCTAAAAATTTCACTTATTTCAAATTTCTTTATTTTTCAATAAAAAATAACAAAGACTTTTCAAAGTCGCTGTTAAAAGATGTTAATTAATTTGTTATTTTGTGTCTAATTATATTTTCGTCAAATATATGCGTTATTATCTCATAGTCTCACTTTTTTTTCTGTTCCGCTAATTGTGCCGGTGTGTATATTAAGCAAATCAGTTTAACAACAACAGTTTTATACAAATACTACTATTACGTGCTATATAATTCTCGGTAGCAAAGGTACAAATTCACACCGTGATCCAAACTCAATTCGGATTAAACCCTACCTACCCTTAGTGCTCAATATGTGTGTCGAGTACTTACCGCACTTTGCAACCCTCGGGGATACGCCTTTATGGTCTTCATATTTGGATATTGTTCAGCTTACTTGCTCGGTTATAAAGACGAAGTTTTCATCTTGATCGTGAAAGCAAAGGGAGTTTTAGAGGTATGCGTTTTGAGAGTGTGATTAAAATTAAATTTTTGGTTTGGTTTTTGATAGCAGTTGTTTAATCATTTTTTCGCGCTTTGTTTTTTTTTTCTTTCGTCGCAAAGGTTACTCAAGCTTTTGATTGAATGGTCGATGGTCATAAAACGCCAAAGGCCAAATTAAAATATCTGAGAAATAACTTCAACAAAGCAATTTTAAGTATTTGATTTAGTTATTTCATGATATTGTTACATATTATGGTTAATTAAAACCTCTTATTTTTTATTGAACGATATTTTCAAAGAAATAACGATATAAAACGTCCTATCCTCGCGTAGACTCAATTTCCCCACGTCAAATATTATGTTCGCCCTGTGATCTGTTAGTTTTGTTACATCTTTGTTTTTCAAGCTGAAATATATTGGAAAAGTTAGCACAGGTGGCGTCACTGCATTTGTATTGAGTAAAACTTGAGAATCACTAAAGTTAAATTGGAGATCACTATCTATAGCGTTCGTATTTGCCTTTCAACTGTTTATTCACTTGGTTTTTATCGGTTTTGTCTGCTAAATTTATTGGATACAATGTTACTGAAATAAAAGTACGTTCAATTTACTGTGTCAATGACTGCATCATATGTGATTTGTTTAATATTATATGTTTTTCCAATATAAGTACACATCAGGGCATCGTCGCTAGAGCAAGAACGAATTTAAGGCAATTTATATACCATCTATTATAAGACAAAATCTTAATATATATTGGTTCTAGGAACGTTAAAACAAAACAATATAATAGAAAAGTGATTAATTTACGAATTTAAATTAATATAAGCTAAAATACCAGCGTTTAATTAGCAAACTCGCTTAAGCTGAGTTGAAGCAAAACATAATACATGAGTACAAATACTTTAGCAACATGTAAACTTTCAGTGTACTAATATCGAAACTTCTTCAAGTATTAAACAATTATTACACCGTTGTTTGGGTACATTATTTGTACTTTACTAAACTCTAATTACAGAATGAAAACCATATCCAAATAACAGACTATAAAATATGTTATGAAACTAATAAAGTGTCTTTATTAAAGAAATTATATTGAACTTGCCTATTGCGTATCTACATTATTCTTTATATTAAGATTAGAGTACGAAACAAACAGTTCGTGATCTAACAATAGGAACATCACAAACATTACCTCAACTAGACTCAAATTATATCTGACAACGACAAAAAACATGATCAACCGAGCGACGGGGAAAAGGGAACCGAAATGCAATAAAAAGTGGCACTTGAAGAGTCTCCCCTGAGCATGGAAAGAAATTAATTTGTAGTCTCCATCAAGATGTCATCGTCTTCCGGACAGGGGATAATTAACAATTAGTTAATGGAAAGGGAATGTTGAGACTCTTTGGGCACAAGCTTGGGTCCTTAGTAGATTTCGTCAGGACATCATTTTTAAACTTAGTTTGTTTTAACATCTACTTAATTCATTTGTTTTTAAAACAGTTTTCTTGATTGCATTACGTATTTTAAGTCTTCATATTGTATCGACGGTAAAGTTTTTATTTTAAGTTTGATTGTGTACATTTCTGACATACTCTGTTTACATCGATTTATGTACCTATATCATTCGATTTAATCGAATATACCTAATGATCCAGGTATTAATTCTTTAATTACATTGAGGTAATAATAAACTTTTTTTGTACAAAGGTTCAATAAGAACAGTTTCTATTGTAACGCTTTGACAATAAACGGAAACATGGCGGGTGTTCTTATATCTTCAAAGTACGTTACAATGGCCGCTATTTGTCCTGCACTTGAGACTGCCTCGTGGATCTTGTTCAACTGTACGAACCTTGCCTTGATATTAATATAGTTTCTACACAATTAAATGTATTTAAAGTGTCTGGTGCTACTCCTTTACCTTCCCTTTTTTTGGCGTATGCTTAGTACATTGAAAGAGAAAATGTCTAAACGAGTTAATGATCATTTACCAAATATTTCTAAATAGCTACTAACTGATCTATCAACGCACAGCCCAAATTACTGGGATGATGGGGCTGAAATTTGCCATACCTATAGCCATGATGTAAGCATTAGCTGCGAATAGTCCGGGATACATCGCCCATTTTTGCAAGTGATTACTATCAAGCTAATTTTTCGTGAGTAGCTTTATTTTGATGAGATGCCCAATAATTTCATGTACGAAACTCTCGATTGTGGTAGCTTACAGAGGTAACAAGGATAAAAATTTTTGATTTGACGGTTCTCAAATATTTATTACGCAATTTGTAGGACAATATGTCTGTTGAATTATATAAGTATTAAATAAGTGAAAATAAAAAAATCAGCTGGTTAGTAATCATTTATGATGACTTCGTTATCGATACACATTGGAAAGGGGGACTCTTTGATCAAACCATAGATTTTGTAGGACAAATATTTTTTCGAATAATTTAGATAATTATCTTGAGATTGAACAAAAAAAAACATTCAGTTAGTAATTAATATTTGAGAATATTTTTAAACAAATGCTACTCCCAAGGAATAAAATAGAGAATGACAGTTTGTACCATGACAAATAAATTTTCCACGTGTATGAAGCTATATTTCATAAAATGTAAAAGTCACTGAATTTTGTCTACGAAAAGGGGATTTTTTCCTTAAGGTTGTAATAATACACCGATTCCGTATAATATTATGAGCTGAATATTATTGTACTGAGGAAAAGATATGGATATGTATCACATTCTGTACGTTATATGAAAAACACGTGTAAGAATAAATAAGAAGTTCAGAAACTATACAACATACAGATAGAAACATAAACAATTTTCGTAGTAAAAATTTCCTATTTAAAGTCAGAATGCTACGAATTAAAAAATATATCTATAATCATACATAGTATAAAAACTAATGAGAACAGAGTAAATACAGGCATGAATTTATGTCATATGTTTGAATAAGTATTATTTGTTCTGCACTCTAACCCTCCTGTATGAGTACTATAGTACTAACAGGCGCTGATTATTTTCCTGACAATATCTTAATAGGGTACGTTTGTACTTGTATACCTGTAGGTATTGTATATTTTTGTTTGTGTGTTATGTGTTTAACTATGATAGCGATGTGAAGAATATCTTTAATTATAAAAGAATTGCAGATCCAAAATATATCTCGCCTATAATAATAATAATAATAAGGCGTAGGGATGTGACGACCCCATCGCCCACGGTTGGAATATCTATTGTCTACGTGACAATAGATATTCCACCCGTGCAATCAGTCAACCCGCAGGACACCTTGTGGCGGGGTGTCGGGGAGTAGCGACCCCGCGGGAACCGAGTGCTCCCGGGGGAGGCCCCTGTCTTCATCTCCGGCTCGCCTTCACCGGCCGGTCGGAGTGAAGCCTGACGAGGACAGGACCCCCACCTCTGGCTTGCCTTAACCGGCCGGCCAGAGTGGAGTCGCGAGAGCTTTTAGCTCGAAGGGTGGATGCGAAGCGTAAGTGGCGAGTGGGCACGTGATGCTGGACCCTCAGGGAGCGCGTGATCGTAGTTTAAAGTCCAGGGACGCCTCTCCACCCTTAGCTGCTCACAATATGTTGCCCCCTTGTCGCACTATTGCAGCGACTTATTTCGGGGGCCCATACAGTGAGAGGGCGAGTCACCACCTGCCAACATATTTTTACTTTCTTTTAGTAGAAAGGCAGGTGCCATAGTTTCCCATAGTCCTCAGTACCAGTCCATTTAGCATCCCAATCCATAGCCCAATCATTAAATTTCCATACCCTGCAATAGTCCTACATCGGCCGCGGACATGCCCAGGGCTGTATCTCTATAGTGCAGTCATGGGCAGGCTGCGGCTGGTGTCCCACAACACATTAAAATTCTCGAAAGGGCCTCTGCGTGTTGGATCCGTGTCCCCACGTAAGCCTTCCAAAGATCCGGGTACTGTCCTTCTGGTGGTACCCGAGTATTATGGAAATGAGAAACATAATAATAATAATAAATCTTTATTTCAGACATCAATATCCATACATAATATAGTTACACATACATTTACAATTTGGCATATATTTGGGACATTTAACTTAACAACATTTAACTTTAACTTATTATTCAGTATAAAAAACAATTGAACTATACCTATAAACAATTGACCTATAGGTCGTCCAATGCATTTAGATATTTTATTGTTTTAACAGATATGAAAGTTTTACTTATTGAAATAATTTTAATTATTTATTTTTAAAAACTTTCTATTATTGCGCATCTTGTGTAAGTATCTTTAATTTAAAATTAATTAAGATTTCGATTTAACTTAATTTCAAAGTTGTTTGCAGTTACAGCTGCCTACTAAAATACCTGCAGCGAACATGTTGAAAGGATGTTTTTATAATGTATGGGTTTGAACTGTATTCCTGTTTGAACTATGACACGTACTATTTTTTTCTTACACTCCCTTACTTTCAAACATTTCCAAGTCACATGTCACGATATTTATGGTCGACAATACAAAATATTCTCTTTAAAAATTCCAGCGCATTCCACTTTGACGTCAGAAGGACGGCTGCGATACAAAGTCACATTTTCTTTAAAAGCATCCACCCATTCACAGTACAACAACGTGTACATGCAAATTTATCGGGCCTTTGAAAAACTTGCTCAATTCCAATTCATGAACCGACTTTTTTCAGCGAATGGATTTGAAACTTAATTTGTATGCAAAAGTTTAGAAAATATTGTCATATTTTATTACAGAAACTTCATATCTGTCGCATATCTTTTTATCTTTTTCATACAAAAATTAGATATTACGCTTTAATTTCCCCTAATAACTTTTCTTAATATCCTGTTAGTATATGGATTCTGTAATAGTGTCTTACGAACATATTTAATAAGATTTTACTTTACTTTTCGATATTATAATATCATCATGTCGTTTTCGAAGGATACGTACTTAAGGTAAATTATTTTGAGCTTGAGATTAGATATAATAATAGGTTGTTATATTATCCAATCGTTACAAAGCCATATCAGAACATAATTGCTTGTTAGAAGCTTGTAATACTGAGAATCTCGGTTAATTAGTAATAATAGAAGGATACGAAATTTTAATAATATATCAGAAGCTATACAGATTTTAATATTAATTCCGTAACAGTCTCGGTTTAGGAATCACTGCTGTTTGTTTTATATGCTGACGATTTTCGTGTTATATGCATAAAAGTGGTCATAAATCTTCTTCGACGTTTAAAATTGCAAAACCTTTAAAATGAAAAGCATGTCAATTTAACTAAACAAACGCGTGCTTTTGAAATACACCCCGCTCAGTGCTAGAATAAATGCAATAAGTAGAAATAAACTTTGTGCATTCCGCGAGTCTCCGTGCCACTGGGGATAAATAACTGAAACGTGTGGGGAATTTTTATTCTGTGCCACTAGCATTTATTGATTTTATTAAAAGCTTAAGGCTAGGTTGTATAACGACGGTCTACTCGTTTAATGAACAAAATATAAATTGCGTCGCCAAGAGAGGACAGGGCATGGCACCTGTATCTACTGTCGATGAAATATGAAGTCAAATGACTTGCTTGAAAGTCCGAAGTACAGTCGATTTTACTACGTACAGTACATCAACATTTACATTGGATTTTATTTAACTGCTGATATAGTCAATGATATTACGCTCAGGCTATAAACGAATTTTACCTACACCTGACTTACATCCATAGTTCAAGTCTTTTTCATCAATAATTGATAAAGTCATTTATCAACATAAAATGATAATGCTTCCTAAGCCAATAAAGAAATTCCTTTATAAATTCTCAAAAGCTTTTGTAGAATAAGTAAGAATGTCAAACGAAAATCAATATGTCGTCCTAAACTTTGATGTTTCCAAAGAAGAGCGACAAAACAACAGCAAACCTCTGAAAAATAGAGATGGATAGCAATTCAATCACAATAAAACCGAACCAATCTAAACCTTAGACGAATTTACTACTTTCCTTCTTATGAAGCCTTTTCGATTTAGCTAGATTTCTCAAAGGTGCTTCTTTTGCCAATTTCTTATATCGTCCCTGAAATGATATACAAGGTGTCCAATTTTAGGATACAAGACTAAACAGCTGGAAATAAATTTGTAGTGTTTTTTTTTTTTGTTTTGTAAGTACTGCTTAAAATGTTATTAAAAACTAAAATAATTAGTTCAACGCATAGAAATCTAAATAACAAGACACTATTATTTAGATTTCTATGGTTCAACGTCATCATGGTTTGAGTTTACTTTGTAAAATATGATTCGAGTTTAATTTGTTAAATAACAGTATAGGTATTTTCAATTTAAAGAGCTTTACACTTGTATACCGAAATAGCTTAATGATTATCATTACTCATCACATAATTGGGCGGACAAATAAAATTATAATAAAAAAGATTCACGCATAACGTAATATTATGGATACAAATGCTACCACGAACAAAGAAATGCCCCTATAAATAAATTAGACACAGATTTAAGCGGTCTATTTTTCACAGTTAATTCAAAATGGCCGCCGTCACATAAAGTGGCGGAATGAAATGCCATGTCACATGATGACATATGTGCAGCTTTTTGTATTAAAATTCTATTTCAAATTCGCAATAGGAATATTGAGATCTGGGGGCACGGTAGTGCCCCCGCCAAGACGAGCCAAGCGAAAGCGAAGCGCACGGGCACTACCTACCTTTTCTCGAAGCGCTTCGACGTTTTTTTGAACCCTCATAACTTGGGTTTGGATTACCGGAAGGAAGTTAGCGCGGAAAGTTTATTTTTTTTAATTATTAATATCTCAAAAAATTGCTCCTTAAATGCTCCATCAGAATCTGTAATTGCTCCACTTCTATAATTATTAGTTTATTTATAATAAATTTAAAAAAAAATCCAAATACTGAAAACTTGATTTCCCTATAGAATGAAAAATATTCACTTTTCATAGAAAATTTTTTTGCAAAAAAATTGCTCCCGATTTGCTCTATCAATTACAAAAAAAAAATTATTTAATTTTGATAATTTTTACAATAATTAACTGAAAAACTATGTTTGCATAGTAAACTACTGCGCTGTGACATCATCAATTAAATTAAATTAAATTAAATTTATTTATTTTCTCATCACAAATGCACAATCAACACATACATTGTTAATCTATATATCTTATTGTCGTTGCGACGCATAACTCATAAGGGTCATAGGTATTTACACGTATCAGCACTGCAGCGATATCTATTAAGACCTTAATGTTTATGTTTTCTTATTTATATTATTTACTAGATTTCCGCCCGCGGCTTCGCCCGCGCAGTCAAAGAAAAGCCCTCATAGTTCCCGTTCCCGTGAGATTTCCGGGATTGCGTCATTTTCTCGAGATAGCCTATGTCCTTTCTCGGGTATCAAAATATCTCCATACCAAATTTCATGAAAATTGGTTCAGTAGTTTAGGCGTGATTGAGTAACAGACAGACAGACAGAGTTACTTTCGCATTTATAATATTAGTATGGATAGTGATTGAGTCAACAATTGAATAACAAGTGTAAGTACTATTTTATTCAATAATAATGAACAATTAATAAATATTTCTACTGTCAATCATCATCAAAGTATTGAATTGGTATTAATAATTGAATTTGAATTTCTGTTTACTATAAGAAAAATTAATATGCACTTTTTATTTCAGGGTGTGAAGGGATTCAGTAAAGGAGTTTTAAATTATTGAAGAGTGGTAATTATTTAGAAGTAGGGTTCGCGAAAAAAATTGAGCCCTACTTTTATATAATCACCTGAAAATTTTTCACTAGAGTATAATTAATAATTCTTTATAATTATATAAAGAATTATTTTTGACAATAGGTTTTACATAAAAATTTTACTTATTACATAAATTAATTATTGAGTTTCATCTAGCAAAAGTTGAAAGAAACAGATATTATTATGTATTTAAAATTATTCTTATCATAGGTATGTTTATAAACATTTCCCTACCCATCCCTAAACTCGCATATTACGTTTATTCGTATTATTAAAACTTCAAGTAATTTTTAATTAATTTGTGTTTCAGTCGCTTGTTTCATCTTTCGGTGTCAAGTTGCTATCGTTTGCGGGAACTATGCGGGTTTTCCTTTGAAAACGCGGGCGAAGCGGCGGGCAGAAATCTAGTAAATAATATAAATAAGAAAACATAAACATTAAGGTCTACACATATCGCTGCAGTGCTGATACATGTAAATATGGCCCTTATGCGTCGCAACAGCAATAATTGATGACGTCACAGCGCAGTAGTTTACTATGTAAACATAGTTTTTCAGTCAACTATTGTAAAAATTATCAAAATTAAATAATTTTTTTTTGTAATTGATAGAGCAAATCGGGAGCAATTTTTTTGCAAAAAAATTTTTTATGAAAAGTGAATATTTTTCATTCTATAGGGAAATCAAGTTTTCAGTATTTGGATTTTTTTTTAAATTTATTATAAATAAACTAATAATTATAGAAGTGGAGCAATTACAGATTCTGATGGAGCATTTAAGGAGCAATTTTTTGAGATATTAATAATTAAAAAAAATAAACTTTCCGCGCTAACTTCCTTCCGGTGTTTGGATTATGCTAGATCAACAAAATTTTCGGGATATATTGTCAATAGCGGACTTATTGAACATATTAAGTTTTAATTACATTAGCTTTTATACTTCAGATTTTATTTATATCTAAAAAACGCTAATTTCGTCACTGACTCACTGATGATCATCAAAATTCTTAAGGTATTTCCTAATGTCCTAGAAAGCTGAAATTTTGTATGTAAGCTAGTATTAGCACACAAACAACAAAAAAATTATAAAACTTGTAACTTTCATCCCCCAACCCCTTAAACTAGGGGATGGGAGTTGGTATGAGACCTGTAATTTTAAATTAAATTTTGATTACGCTAGAGGTCTAATCTAATAATCTAAAACTTGGTTCTAGATTATTAGATTAGTTGGTAAAAAATATATGGTATAGGAGTACCTATACATATATATATTTTTTTTAATATATATGTATAGGTACTCCTTGTTAAAAAAAAAATTAAAAATTTAATCGACATATATTGAGACATACTTCAGATCAGATCATATAAATATGAATGAATAGAAGTGTTGCGAACGTCTCCTGCCTCTGACGTCCACTCAGTAGCTAAAAATAAAAAAAAAATTGTCCTTGACAGCGAGCGCGTCGATTGTCGATTGTCTTGCTACTGATTTAAAAGTGAACATGGATTGTGAAATAGTTTCACTTGAAGTAAATCTTGGACCTTGCCATCATCATGTGCGAACAGCGAACAGCGAACAGCGAACAGCGAACAGCGATAGCGACAGCGAACAGCGAACAGCGAACAGCGAACAGCGAACAGCGAACAGCGAACAGCGAACAGCGAACAGCGAACAGCGAACAGCGAACAGCGAACAGCGAACAGCGAACAGCGAACAGCGAACAGCGAACAGCGAACAGCGAACAGCGAACAGCGAACAGCGAACAGCGAACAGCGAACAGCGAAAAGCGACAGCGACAGCGAACAGCGAACAGCGAACAGCGAACAGCGAACAGCGAACAGCGAACAGCGAACAGCGAACAGCGAACAGCGAACAGCGAACAGCGAACAGCGAACAGCGAACAGCGAACAGCGAACAGCGAACAGCGAACAGCGAACAGCGAACAACGAACAACGAACAACGAACAATGTGAATGTGAATGTGAATGTGAATGTGAATGTGAATGTGAATGTGAATGTGAATGTGAATGTGAATGTGAATGTGAATGTGAATGTGAATGTGAATGTGAATGTGAACATACACAAACACAAAAACGAACACGAAAACGAACAACGAACAGCGAACAGTGCACTCGAATTTTAATTCGAACACAAACACAAACACAAACACGAACAACGAACATCAAACAACGAACAACGAACAACGAACAACGAACAACGAACAACGAACAACGAACAACGAACAACGAACAACGAACAACGAACAACGAACAACAAACAACAATCAACGAACAACGAACAACGAACAATGTGAATGTGAATGTGAATGTGAATGTGAATGTGAATGTGAATGTGAATGTGAACATACACAAACACAAACACAAACACGAACACAAAAACGAACAACGAACAGTGAACAGCGAACAGCGAACGGCGCACGGCGAACGGCGAACGGCGAACGGCGAACGGCGAACGGCGAACGGCGAACGGCGAACGGCGAACGGCGAACGGCGAACGGCGAACGGCGAAAGGCGAACGGCGAACGGCGAACGGCGAACGGCGAACGGCGAACGGCGAACGGCGAACGGCGAACGGCGAACGGCGAACGGCGAACGGCGAACGGCGAACGGCGAACGGCGAACGGCGAACAGCGAACGGCGAACGGCGAACGGCGAACGGCGAACGGCGAACGGCGAAAGGCGAACGGCGAACGGCGAACGGCGAACGGCGAACAGCGATAGCGACAGCGAACAGCGAACAGCGAACAGCGGACAGCGGACAGCGGACAGCGGACAGCGGACAGCGAACAGCGAACATCGAACAGCGAACAGCGAACAGCGAACAGCGAACAGCGAAAAGCGAAAAGCGAACGGCGAACGGCGAACGGCAAACGGCGAACGGCGAACAACGGACAACGAACTGTAGAGTGCGGGTTGCGGGGTAATGAAACACGTGTATCTGCCTCGAGTGATTTATTATAACTGAACTTATAATACACTACAGTAGAAGACAAGAAGCTTATATCTAATACACTACACCACAGGGGTAGGAGATAAAAAAAAATGTTATATTTACTAAATTTTTTTTTTGTTAAGTAAGTAACAAATATGAGATTAAAAGAAAATTCCTAATTTTTATACTATTTTGTTCGATTTTTAGGTAACAGCGAATAGCGAATAGCGAACAGCGAACAGCGAACAGCGAACAGCGAACAGCGAACAGCGAACAGCGAGCAGCGAACAGCGATAGCGACAGCGAACAGCGAACAGCGAACAGCGAACAGCGAACAGCGAACAGCGAACAGCGAACAGCGAACAGCGAACAGCGAACAGCGAACAGCGAACAGCGAACAGCGAACAGCGAACAGCGAACAGCGAACAGCGAACAGCGAACAGCGAACAGCGAACAGCGAACAGCGAACAGCGAACAGCGAACAGCGAACAGCGAACAGCGAACAGCGAACAGCGAACAGCGAACAGCGAACAGCGAACAGCGAACAGCGAACAGCGAACAGCGAACAGCGAACAGCGAACAGCGAACAGCGAACAGCGAACAGCGAACAGCGAACAGCGAACAGCGAACAGCGAACAGCGAACAGCGAACAGCGAACAGCGAACAGCGAACAGCGAACAGCGAACAGCGAACAGCGAACAGCGTACAGCGATAGCGACAGCGAACAGCGAACAGCGAACAGCGAACAGCGAACAGCGAACAGCGAACAGCGACAGCGAACAGCGAACAGCAAACAACGGTGAATGTGAATGTAAATCATTACCTCGAATTCCTTTTTCTTTACATTTTTTTCTAATTACAATAATTTTTTTAATTTTTGATGTAGAAATTGCATTAATTTTCCCTATTATAATAACCAATATAATTTCTTGATTTTATTCATCATTATTTTTTATTATTGTATTATTAATCGGATTATATAATGAATGATATCAAGAAATATTAAATTGAACTTATTAGGATTATAGTTTAAAAAAACTTTTGATTTGCATTCAAAAAATATTATATAAATAATTTTTCTTAAATAAGAAGCAAATATTGCATTTAATTTCGACTTAAAAATTTGAGTAAAAACTCCTTATTTAAATAAATTAATTGAAACCAAAATAGAGGTATTTCACTGTTAATGATATCTGGGGGCACGGTAGTGCCCCCGCCAAGACGAGCCAAGCGAAACGCACGGGCACTACCTACCTTTTCTCGAAGCGCTTCGACGTTTTTTTGAACCCTCATAACTTGGGTTTGGATTATGCTAGATCAACAAAATTTTCGGGATATATTGTCAATAGCGGACTTATTGAACATATTAAGTTTTAATTACATTAGCTTTTATACTTCAGATTTTATTTATATCTAAAAAACGCTAATTTCGTCAATGACTCACTGATGATCATCAAAATTCTTAAGGTATTTCCTAATGTCCTAGAAAGCTGAAATTTTGTATGTAAGCTAGTATTAGCACACAAACAACAAAAAAATTATAAAACTTGTAACTTTCATCCCCCAACCCCTGATAGGGGATGGGAGTTTGTATGAGACCTGTAATTTTAAATTAAATTTTTGATGACGCTAGAGGTCTAATCTAATAAAACTTGGTTCCCCTAGATATATATGTATATGTATAGGTACTCCTTGTTAAAAAAAAAATTAAAATTTAATCGACATATATTGAGACATATACTTCAGATCAGATCATATAAATATGAATGAATAGAAGTGTTGCGAACGTCTCCTGCCTCTTACGTCCACACAGTAGCTAAAAATAAAAAATAAAATTGTTACAAACAACTTACAAAAAGAAATGAAATCCCACCAAAAACATTTTCATGTAAAATGTTGCCAAGACGAGCCCATATGACTCGCACTGTCAAAAAGTTATCAGATCTCATGTAGAGCCAAGCTTCTAAAACTACACGCCCTAACTCTACAAGGCCTAACTTCACAAACTCTACACCTTAGTCAAAATATGTGGCTTGGCCGTTCGTTACTACAAGAACTATTGTATAACACAAAAGTAATGAACAGTGAATTAATTTTTCACCTTACGCCGATGTGAATGTAGCGAAATGGCCAAGCCACATATTTTGACCAAGGTGTAGAGTTTGTGAAGTTAGGCCTTGTAGAGTTAGGGCGTGTAGTTTTAGAAGCTTGGCTCTACATGAGATCTGATAACTTTTTGACAGTGCGAGTCATATGGGCTCGTCTTGGCAACATTTTACATGAAAATGTTTTTGGTGGGATATATCTATTCTGGGAATATATTATTATGAGTTCAAATGCCAATTTTAATAGTTATATACAGCGTATAATGATTTTGAATGAATTGATAAACGTAGATTACACCAAAAGATTGAAAAGAAGATAGAGATAATTTTTATATTAATAAAACCCTTCCACTTATTTTTTTTTTTTTTGGTTTAACAGTCATTTAGATTGTACAGTGTATTCTTTACTTCGTAAATGTCTTCTTTTTATAATGTATTAACAGTCTACTTATTGCAAATTCGCTTCAGCGGTATTCCGAAAAAGGCGTAATTTAAAAGGGGACACGTTTTCAGGCCATTATCTTCCGAGTATCAACAGAAGGTCACTGTGACGATATATATCCAAATATACCGCTCATGCTCTCAGCTGAATGAGCTTTTACGCGAATGTGGGAATTAGGTACACGTGAAAACACTTCCACATATTATTAACATTGTTAACCATTTGGTAAATAATGAAGGTGCTAAATAAACAAAAAGATAATGTTATTTTAAGGCTCATAATTATTTTAGGGAATAATTCAACGATGACCTTGACTTTAGCAATTGTGTTCTTAGATAACATAATATACATAGCTCGTGGTCGGGGCTTTTGTAACATTTCTTTGACAAAATGAAGTTCTTAAGTTACCCCATTAGCATAAGCAATATTAAAGATAAGATTTTACAAAACAGCATACATTTTTGTCTATACTTAAGACCAAGATTTAAAATATTGTCCGATAATTTTTTGTGTCGTACGTACAACCATACTTTGTAATTATATTATAGGTATAAAATTGGCATTGCATGCATTTTTGTGTATACTTAATTCTTAAAACATTTCCATAAGATTATAAGTAATTAATGATGCTTATATCATTCGCATGTGTTTAAGATAATATTTAACAAAGCTCCATTGTATGAAGCTTGTTAAAGTAATCAGTGTTGCTGGAGTAATGACCTCTTATGCAAAATAAATTCACCAACTATATGTATGCAAAATTAACATCCAATTTACGATTAACAGTAATTGGTTAAATTAAACAATCCGTTAATGTTTTATCTTATTATTGTCAACCATGATATTAATTTTTCCATTTGTATAAACATGGTATAAACGTACTAAAATGTTTATAAAGACTACCAATGTACAACTGAAAGGATGAAAAACATGTACAACAAGAAAGATAAAGGAGGAAAAGCAAGTGAAATATTGAAGATATTAAATTGTTAAATATGAAGGGACCTGTTATTTATTTGATTTATCAATAATAACCAGTGTCTAAGATTTCTATAGATATTTAAAATGAATTTGGGGACAAAGTCTTCCAGGAAAAGTGGGCACCTAATAATATATACGAAAAAAGTTATGTATTCATACGTATTAGCTAAAAAATCTTCTTTATGTATAAATCTCCAAATGATCTTTGAAAGATGTAAAATTCAACATTCCAAAGAGATTTTCACAGGCAATTAAATAGTTGATATTATATCCATAATATTATACTTTGACTTTTATCTTGTTAGCGATATTACTGATGTCAGCAAAACATATCATTCAACGAAGACAAAGTCACGGGTGTGAACTAAACTAAAACAACATTAAGCGTCAACACTTCGAGAACTCGAACTATTTAAGCTTTGCATCTAAATAGCAGTTAGCAAAGAGCATAATCATCGAGATTTAGTTTCCTAGAAAATCTTATTCGCTTAACGGATATATCGGTTTGTATTTCAATTAGAAATAGCAAGAGGAAAAAGAGTTAAGTATGCACATGATCTGCTTTTTGTATTATTCATAATATGGAATAAAAAACCTAGTTTTTATTTTTATTTAGTTAAATTATAATTTTCTTTCAAGTTTCATGGAACGTGTGTGACACGTCCAAGATACTTAACACCGGTAGAATATACCTACTTATTGAGCTATCATAATCATAATCATAATCATTTATTCACCATAAATATAAAATTAAATACATATAAATCATTATCTTAAATTAATTAAACATAAAAAAATACAACAATATTATAATAGGACCTGATGATTAAAAGATAATAATATGACCTGCAGGCCTACACTAAGACAGCTTGTATCGTAGGCCTGCAACCCTTCCTGATGCAGATAAGGTAAGTGGTGCTCATTATATATTAGGTATTAAAAAAATAATTATCTGATAATATTAATCAAAATTATTTATACATAAAGATTATATTATTAAGATTAAATTAAATTTATATTTTTATTTATTAATTTATAAACTAAATGAAATCTGTAATATTAGGGCCTTTATTTAGCTATTCCATTCATAGTTTAATATATCAATAATTTTTTTTTTTTTATGTCAGAGCAAGCAAAGGAGCAGATGGGCCACCTGATGTTAAGTGGTCACCACCGCCCATAAACACTTGTAACACTAGGAGTGTTACAGGTGCTTGGCCGGCCTTTTATGGACAAATAAGCTCTTTTCTTGAAGGCCCCAATGTCGTAGTTGTTCGGGAACACCGCAGGTGGCAAATCGTTCCACAGTTTCACCGTACGCGGAAGGAAGTTGCGGGTGAAGCGGACAGTGGTGGAGCTTTGCCACTTCTATTTTGTTCTTCCATTGATATTCATCGATTATACAAAATGTATACAAACAAAACTAGGCCCTTACAAGCCTTCAATTTAGAAACAATTGACGAACACAACAGGGATTAGAAATTGACATTTGTTCTGGTGACCACACTAGCTATTAATCTCGCGACCGTCCTGGGACTGTCTGTAAAGGCCGTAAATCTTGTACACCCGCGTCCTGCTTGTTATCTATTCGCATATAAATACCTTTTAGTTGGAGAGCTTGGGGCCAATTTGGCGAAATGTCTCTTTAAGCTCGAAATGAAGGATTGAAGCATTGCAATTATTTTATGCTTCAGTCTGCGAAGCATCGATTTATCTAATGATGCGATGGCAACAGTTTAATTAGTATTGATGTTTATTTAATTTAATTAGAAACATGTTAACAATTACAATCATAGTCCATTCTGTGTCACACGGTATAAATTTAAAATAAAATGTGCTTGTATTTTTTCAATTGGATTTTTAAATAAACTTTCAATCTTACAAATAAGGATTAATTTACGGTTATTCTTTCATTATCAACAAATAAACAATTTTAACTTTTATACTCTACAATGTGATTCGTTTTCCGCGCGAATAAAATAACAAATGTAACAGTAGGTAATTGTACAGAGCTATGACAAATGTTGCAAAAAGGTCATCAACCTGCGGCATGCTCTTGTGTATATAGGTCAGCTGAGGCGTCAAATATCAATAGTCACTGAGACGAGAAATTACTCCCGAATTGTCAGTGTTGTTTGTTTTGCGAGGTAAAAGGTAGAATATCAAATGGGAAATTAGTTTAAAAAAAAATTATTTGTAGTTTTAATTCAGATTTGTATTGAGTAGATATCATTTAATTTTATTATGTGTAATCTTAATAAAACCATTAACTTTAAGCGATTTATAATAATTGCTGTCCTATAAACAATGTATAGTGATGAAACATGACACTGCGTTTATAATTTTACAGGGTTGTTTAGAACACTAATGAAATCACTAAAAATAAACATCATAAATATTCACTTAATTATTTTTTTTGCAAAGACGAAATACAATTTCACTTAAGTCTATCTACATTGAATACTCGCTCACCCCTCCGCTTTATCTACCATCAAAATGTGTACAAAGCCTGAAAACAAACCAATTTCTGATACAAAATCCAGGTTAGTAGCAAACAAGCTTGTCAGTTAACAAGGAATCCAAAATGTCCGTACAATGCTGTTATATTTCCTGATAACATGATATCAAAAAGCAGTCCAGTTGTATAATCAAAAGCTAGGGATTTGCTCTTCTTGTTAATTAATAGATAATTTAACTATAGGTCTAGATTAACAGAGTAATTTAGTGCTCTATAAATTTTGAATATTATCTATCGCCTGGATAAATTATGTATGAAGTTAATAAATAATACTGGTCTGAACTATATAATCCCTGAAACTAATATTCAAATCATCATGTTGTAATTTATTACTGAAACGGATAGAAGTAATTACAAGTTGATGTAATTGTTTTATTTTAATAACTAGTATGTGAATTATATACATTAATTATTTCAATTAATAATTGATAATCCTATCCTAATATTAGGTACTATCCTATCTTATTATTAATATTATAAATGCGAAATTTTGTGAGGATGGATGTACCTATGTATGTGGAGATGTGTATGTGTGTTACTCTTTTAGCCAAATACTACTGAACCGATTACAATGAAATTTAGCACACATATAGAGGGAAACTTGGATTAACACTTGGATATAGGTTAGTTTTTATCCCAGAAATTCCACGGGAACGGAAACTATGCGGGTTTTTCTTTGAAAATGCGGGCGAAGCCGCGGGGCGGAAAGCTAGTAATACAATCAACCTATCATAGATAAAAAATCTCCATACGATGCAATCTACATACGCCTATCTCTACAAAGGCCTCGTACTCGTATAACTATTAAGTGAATGTTGCCGTGTCTTGTGGCCATAAATGAAACTTATGACGCGATATCACGACACTGTATGCCAGTTTATGTAACAACAGTTTTCAAATCTGCAATACGATTTAATCGCTAAGTTTTTTACAACATAATTTAAAACTTCGTGTATTATTTTAGTTTATTCATTTCAGATACACTTTGATACAAATACAGGGGTTTTATAAATTTGAAATGTCTGTACTCTGATGTGTATTCACGTCACTATAATATCATCTATAAGTATGCCAATATTTATAAATGAATAGACCGATTTTGAAATGTTTTTTGAATCACTTAATTTTTAAGAAACTGCTACGAAGCTATGTTAATATAGCTATATTTGGAATTCGTTTTGAAGATATTAAATTGGAAACTAATATCAGGATTGCAGCTGATGTCGCAGCCAATAATTGCACATTTTGTCCATAAATTTAGATCCAGGACCCTGTTCTTTAACTTCAGCGACTTATTACATTACATTTTATTAAAATAATTAATATAATTAGCTATTACTTAGAAGAACACATTATAAAACTGCAGAAATTTACTCATAATGCACCCGCTATTGAAATACTGCGAAATAAAGAAAAAACGTGATAATATGTATCGATTGTTTGCAATAACAATGTCTGCATGTAGGGTGACGTGACATGAATAATTTTCACGTAAAATTCTCCAACGTTATGGGGACGTTATACGTGGCTGGTGAATAATTTAGTCGTCGGTTCTGTCTTGAAAGTATCGGCGTATTTAATATTGCATCAGGCGGTATGAAGTGCCTTAGGTTTCGTAATTGAACGAAAATTGTATGCAATGCAGAATATTCTCGTTTAAAGAAATGTTCAGATGAGGCTACTAGAAAGTGTAGGAAAATATTAAAAAAATATAAGTAAGTAGGTACCTACAGTAGAGTTTCACCATGGCTTATGGATTCAGATACCTACAAGACTAATCGTTACCTGCATGTATATGAAATATTTCAGAGACAACATAATATGTAATGTTTTCTTCATTTGAGCTCACGTTTCCACACTTTAACAAGATTATAACTTTTACTAAAACAAGTTGAGTTAATTATAATTCAATCAGTTAACGTAAAATATATCTCATTAACGATTTCCTCATCTTTTCTTAGAGCTAAGTTACAATGTTAACAGTGGCAGACGTTATATTTCTATCTGAATTTAATATAATTCCATCCCAGTAAACGATACAAGAAATTGAATCTCAATTCATATCAACCTTGTCGTAGGCGTAAGTAAATTGAACGAAGCGATACGTTGGCTTCCAATCGATTTCAGTTTAGTCGTAATGTATAATATTTGTAAATTCCGTCGATCATACATTATAATATGATCTTTATTTTGTGAAAAATAGTTTTTGTTTAAGTTTAACATGTTTTTCCTTACACTCTCTATATTTAACAAAGGTTCAGGCTCGTTTGTGCTGGAAACATGAAATTATTTTCTTGTATCAGCTGTTAAAATAAATCTCACATCAATGAATGAACCCAGTAAAACAAATCACACATAGTCATAACTTTGTAAGTCGGTGTTTTGATCGAATTACTTGTTTTTCTTCGACATTGATCTGTTTAGCTCAAACAATCCCTGGAAATGATGCCGTATTGACATTTTGCCGGGAAACGTTAATTAAATGAACCTTCAGTTTACTTTACTTCTGTTTATTTAGGAAATAGTTGACATTTTCTTTACAAATACCTTTAGTTTAGTGAAAGGATATACAATTTAATCCAATCCGTAATCTCTGTTTACTCAAACAGAGGTTTTAGTTACAATGTCTAGTTTCTATTACACGAAAATAAAGCATACTTTTTAATTTGTTTATATTTGACGTGAGTCCGACTACAAAGTCAATCAACTTCTTAACTAGGTACTTTAAATAAATATTATCCCTGAGTGCAACTCTCCAAATTGCAATCTGTTAATGCTTTGTCAAGTCATAACATATGCATGTGGTATGATGAATGATAATATCCCAATTCCCATTTGAACACGGTCATTTATAAGATTGTTTCGTCGGTATAATACAGGGTGTCTCAAAAGAAAGTTTATAATTTGTGGATGAATTTAAAAAAAAGTAAGCGGTGGATAAAATTTTTTTTTATTAATTATTAAAGTGCATAATATGGGAATTTATTTCTTAAAAATAATATCGTCCAAATGCAGTCCATTGCGTTCACGGCACTCATTTAATCGAACAGTAAAATTACAGTATTTATGACAACTCGGCAGGTAGACACAGTGATGGCTGCCATTCCCGTGCCGGATATTTTCTTTTAAATGCTGTATTATGAGACACCCTGTATTATGAATATTTTCAATAAGTTCAAAATTATATTATATTAAAATTGTCAGTTATAATTATTATTCTACTTTGGATTTTATAACTACGTCCTATAGTAGATAGTAGATACATAATGTTACACTATGTTAAGCAAATCTATTCCTATGAATAGCTTAATTTATCCATCACATCGTATTAATTTGTTTTAATAGGATTTGTCGCTTAGTTCAGAGTTTACAGTTGATTGGAGGCGTGCTATAAAACTTATAATTGTATTATTCGTTCCAATGCTATATTGAAACATTTTTTACGTAATTTAGGTATTAAATGTTTTTATTCATCTTCATTTCGGGATAAACGTGATAAAATAAATTCGGGATTGAATGCCTTGTCAGTGTCATCTATTAAATGTCTCCTTATTTCATACTTTAGCCCAATTTTTTGTATACAATTAATTATTCTAAACACTTAGATTCTAAACATTTGTTGTTTCTTCTCGATAATTTTTAATATAATACACACATGTGGTCCAAAATTATATTAAATAGGTTTAAGTTTCATCATCCGTCATAAGGAGTTATTAAAAATCTCAACCATATTATTTCAATGGAATAGTCGACATTCTCAATTGATCAATATGTTTCCACAAAGCAAGTACCATTTCTTACTATTCTCCTTACAGTATTCTCACATAGAGAAATATATTGAAAATCGATACGTCATACAAAACGAACTATTAACTGTAAAGCAATGCAGCGATGCGGTTTCTATAGCAGCTATGAGGCTCATTTGTTCACAACTGTAGTATATTTATTGTCACTGTATGCATAGCAGATTTCCCAAGGGTGTGTGGACGTTGTTTAATGCAAAAGATGAACATTGTTTGAAATCCTTGATACAAAATTTATTTTAAAGCATTTTTCATACCGTTTGTTCGTTTTTGACCGCTGATTTTTATATATCTCTGTGATATATTTTGTTATCGCGCTACTAGTTCAGCTACCTATGTATCCATTTGTCAAAAATTATTTTATAAAATTTACTAGTAACATAAAGTGAGCATCGAGTTTATAAACACCATCATGATATTTAGAAAGTTTGGTTATTTGTTTAAACAGCATTTTTTTTATACATGAAACTAGTAGGTACTCCTCCGTCCTATTCGTAAAGTCCTGTTTCAGTTCTCAATAATTGTTATTCATCAATTACCAAATTAAATGATTAATGTTCAAACAGTTTCAAAATCGGTCATGGTATTTGACAACGCAATTGTAATAGGCACCATATTGATTCAAATATTATGTTTCTCTCTCCCTAAAGCGTTAACAAAGGTAAACAAAACAATAATATACCAATATACATTTTGGATCTCATATAATTCTCAAGCTCAAGACTTCAAGTGGTTTGGGGCGTACGTAGATCTTTTGTTTTCCTCGCTTTATGGCTAATATTTTGTCTCTATTCAAACTTGAAGCATTTTATCTTGTCTCAATGGATTTCGTCTACGTTATATTATACCTAATTCAAAGTTACTTTACAACTTGGCATTTTAGATTGATGGTGTTGAGATTATTTTTAAATCCTTCAGTTAAATGTGCCTGATTAGGTAGATCATACAAAAATAACGATAGCTGAAATTTTCTTAAAATTCTTACGATTAAAAAGAATAATATTCCCGCCCCATTATGCCTGTAGCATGTTTAATGTGACAGCATAACGGTAACAAAAGTGAAAATAAAATATTCTGATAAAACTATTGTAGAGCTAACTGATCTAAAAAATAACATTGTAGAAAATCTCTATTTTATGGTTATTTTAGTAACGTATAAATAGAAGAAACTATAAGTAAATAAGGAATGAAATGATTATAATAGAAATATCCGTACTGCAGATAATTGCTTTGATAAAAGGCGTGTGTCAAAGGCAATATTTGAAACGGAATGTGTAAAGTTCTTTATTTCTAATCCAAGCTCCTCTTTATTTGTCCCACATACTGAAATAAAAAAAAATAAAATTGAAACATAGAAACTCTTTTACACCTGAATCGGAAAAACGATATAATACCTGAATAAAGTACGTCTGTATGAAGGTATTAAAAAATAATAACCAGGTATGGCAATCTCACATTTTATAGATAAACTAATCACTTTTAAATGTATAGATATTAAATGCCTTTGTAAATTGATTCCAATTTCTATATAACAAAAAGGATGTCAATTTTACAGATAAATAAACCACTTATTCGATCGTCACCTTCATCAAAATATGACAATTATTCCATAAAAAATAAGTACGAAGCAAAATATAAATCGACTTATAAATATTTAAAATGTGATTATTATGTATTAGCTCTTTTTATGATTTTATAAGAATTCGCAATTACCATTTTTATAGTCTAGATAGTGATGAATAATAAAGTACATGTTTACTTTCATGTATCTCTTCTATACTTAATCCCAATATATGTTTTTTTATATATTATAATAAATTTGATGACATATACATATTACTATTTTCTATCCTCTTTTCCGATTGTTTGTACAAATACTTAAATTCGTTTTCATTTGACGACATTATTTATATATCAAGTGACGAGGGGTTGCATCCCTCGTCAAAAAACCTCGTAATAGCTTTATTTTTTGTTACATGCTTTCAAAGATAAACTGGCAACATAATATTTTTCCCAGATATCCCATTTTCTTCGATATTGTGGTCATTTAATCTATCAGAATAACATGAACTATTGTTTATTACTAACGAGCAGTTGGAAATACTTACAATATAAACACCCCTTCAAAGAACAATAATTGTTTTCTAATAATTAATAGTCTATTGTGATTACAAAACACTAACAAATAATATTTTTAAACATAGTTTAAAATATTATTTATAACTAGCGGTCCGCCCCGGCTTCGCCCGTGGTACATATGAAAAATAGATGTTGGCCGATTCTCAGACTTACCCGATATGCACAGAAAATTTCATGAGAATCGGTCCACCCGTTTCGGAGGAGTATGCAGACTAACATTGTGACACGAGAATTTTATATATAAGAGATATCGCGTCACATTTTAAAATTGTCAGTGTAAGTTACAGCATATTTCCTTTATACTCTTTCATTACAATATTATTAACTCGACCCACGCGACACTTCTACTCTCAAAAGGAATATTTTTCCCATTCTTACTACGTTTTTCATTGATGCTACGCTCCTATTAGTCGTAGCGTGATCTCAATGAATGAACTATTCAATAAATACAACTCAATTTATAGAATTCCCGAGATAAATGCATTAAAATTCCAATATCTTTTAGTCACAATCGAAATATATCGACGTATCTTTATATTGTGTGTAGAATTGTATTGTTACGAAATGCATGAATATGTATAGGTGTTATTGAATACACTGTCTGCGTTCTAGTGATTGCATCATAACTGAATATCGGCACTTGATAACTAGGTGTGGATGAAGAGCTAGAAATGTGATTTCGATTGTGTTTCACGTCTTTGTTTTGCTTCTTTTTGTATAGGCGTGATTCGATCAAACAATGGGGTGGTTTTTTCATACTTTAAATTTTTTTTTGCACAAATTGGATTACCTTTAAAATATAGGTGGCAAAAAATCCTTTATTTTTTTAGCATTTTTTTCATTTCAAAAGCTTAAAATAAATCATATATGTATTTACTTGTACGTTGTTTTACTGATACTTTTTTCAATATTTTACGTAAATGCACTTTGCTCGTTGTGCTCTTTTATTAATTATTGTATTGTGTCCTTACTTGTACTTCTCTCTGTGGTGCACAATAAAGTATTTTTGTTTGTTTGTTTGTTAAAAGCTCTAAATTATTCTTAAAATTATAAAAAATATTAGTTTGCATTTGCATAACCAGCTCTTGCGCTGAACAAAATGAAGATCATATCAAACTACTGACAAAGGTATCTTGATTAACTGTTCGATAGTAATTAAACAATCTCTATGCATCTATAATTGGGAGGTGCACTGACAGTGTAAATTATTGTATGTTTTAAAACAAATTCCCTTTCAGCGTTGTCTTTAATTAAATTATAAGCTTATCATGTATTTTTTTTTAATTTGTCTTAAATATGTTTAAAATAATATGATAATCTTGCTTTGACTTTAATATAATTCTGAAACGTATAACGTATTTGATTTACTTAAGAAACATTGTTAACAGTTTTTCTTATAAACTGCTTTCCGTTTAGCATACAACCTAATTTCTTAAATAAACTACTGTTACTTATACGCGGGATAAAATAATGTACATTTTTAGGCACGCATTAAAGATAACCCAAAGCCGTATGTAACAATAAATAAAGGGTGGATTACCGCCTCTTGAGAATGAAGGCTAACTACAACATAGTTTATTATTATGAAGTTTACGATTTACATATAATAATAATAGTTTAAAAAAACTAAAAAACACGCTTTTAGTTCGGTTTTCTATAAAACGCGTGTTTTTTATTCTTTTTTAACTATTATTTATTTTATCAAATTAGTGTATTGTCATCGGTCTTAAATAAATCTACAAAGTTTGAACGAAATCTGGCCGTTTAAAGTGGGTCAAAATCGCGCCCAAAGAAGTCGGTTACAAACTTACAAACATACAGGTGAAGCTAATATAAAGCGTGTAAAAAAATACAGCAGAAAATCCAATACAAAACTTATTATCTCCGTATTTTTCAGTAAATTGGATTTATCTCTCAGCTCATTAAACTAAACTTTTTGTTTATCGACGACCAATCTTTCTAGCACAAAATATGCACATAATAATGCACTTCGGTGATTTGATAAAGCATTAATATAAAAGAGCTCGCTTCGTGGGAACAATTTGCATGAAAAATTTCAACGTATTCACTCAGGACAATGGGTATAGATGATATATCGGCTATCTTTGTTCGTTGACCACGATGTTGCGCTATAGGTAGTTATTATGAAGTATGTAGTAGTATTAAAAAATTATATGCATTAATTAAACTAACATTTTTGGTTGAAATTTAGATCTAAGGATTGTCTTGTATCTAAAACTGAACGTAATTTATTTTAATTAAACTTATAACTAAAACATTAAAATAAGTAAATATTTTTGGTAATTTGATATTTTAATAAAGGAGTAGTGCAACAGATCTTCTCAGATTTAGGTAAAATTAAATGTAAAAATATTAAATAAAAACATCTGTTGTTACCACTACAGCCACAAAATATGAGAGCTTTATCGAAACCACCAACCTCGTAGTTATATTAATAAGCTTTTGGAAGAAAATAATTTCATAATATTCTGTAAGTAATTAATACTTCTGTAAATTTCAAACTGCACTTTATATGTAAGGGTATTTTATGCGTCATATTATATGTTTTCTAACATGCTTTTTATAAATCGTTCAGTAAGGTTAATTAAAATGCTAAAATAAATGAGTCTTTCTTGTCAGCATGCATTTAAAAATACATATTATATGTATAAATTTTATAAAGTGTATCAAATAACATGCCATAGTACCATTTTAGTGACTTATATGATTTTTAACAACCAAAATGCGGTTAACGCGCTAAATAATGGGTGTAAACTATTTTCCAAACCAATGTAATAAATACTAGCTTATGGGGAGGCTTTTCGCCATTGCCATTATAACACGTACGACAATATCATTAACGAGTGACCATTGCCATCACGTTTTCAGTTTCAATCTGGTTTTAGTATACCCATAATTCAACTACATCCTGATTTATTTCAAAAGCAAACAATTTAGAAGTTTTGCCTAATTTTATTTAAAAATAACAATATAGTCTTAATTATGTTGTCACATAAACAATGCATATATTATGAATGATGGCTAATATCAAAAAAAGTATTAAGCCACCTAATACAAACCAACAGGACCTGAAAACTTGATTATAGTTTTATCTTTATAAAATGAAAAGTTTTCAAAGAGTTTAAAGAAGAATATATATTATGTACAATAAGTACTCTTCATTTTCAAGAATCTTCAAATTTCAACAAGTTCCAAGATTGGGAAAAAGTTTAGATAATTTCGTTATAACTTCAAAGTTTCATTTTAAGACATTTAAGATCGTATATTTTATACTTGAAATTCTTTTAAATTTTAATACCCTTCCAAAAGAGTTATAGCAAGCTGTAACTGACAGTTTAATGTATAGCTCGTTTAATATTGTAAATGCATGTTCTTTTTGTCTGATATATTTTTATAGTTGCCAAACATAATAATATTATAACATACTTGGTTTCCACCCGCGGATTCACTCGCGAGGTCAAAGGGAATTCTCACCGGAATGAGATGTTGAACCGGTGTAAAAAAAAATTGGTTGTCTGTAAAGTCGGTTTACTGGCGATAGTTGAACGTGACAACGTCCGATTGTGCTTCTTTGTCGCTCGTTCCGCGCTCTCGCTTGCACTTCAAGCCTTACATGGAACGCTTCAGAGCAAGGTAACGCCGCATGAGTCATGTTTTTTCGTGCGTGCAGCCGGCTCTATCGAATAATAAGACGTTGTCACGTCAAAAACACTTATTTCACTCTCAGCTAACACAAAAACCATCATTTCATCAATTGGTTTATTTGCTATCACACGTTATTGAATAAATATCAAATCGCAAGCTACAAAATATATATTTATCTTATCATTTGAACTCTACATATTTTTATCAAGACGTAGCATTCTCTAGCGTAGAGCTACGCTATACTACGCTTTTGTAATATCTCTATCTACATATCCAAAAAGCTCTTTCACGTGTGTATACTCTTACACGTGGAAATGAAAACTATATTTTATTCCAATATAATAATTCACAGTGAACATCATACTTCGACTTTATTTTGGGACTTTAAAGTTTCAATTTACTTTTAATCTCAAGATATCTCCTCGACTCTCAAAATATAAGTATTATTGTGTGGAAAAAAAGTAAATGACATCGTAAAGATTGAACATTACACGGGCCATTTCATTTTCATTGTGGCTAGCTGTTTTATGTGCAATAAAAACGCGTGTCACGTACGACTTCTATTAATATGTATGAATTTCAGACATATTTTTGTTCGGCATTGAAAAACAAATTGAGTTCCTAAGGGCACCACGGCAGTTATGTCTTTTTAATTAATAAATTGCACATCTTAATTATACCTACCCTTATATTAACGACCAGTCTTCGTATGTTTTTAGAATGTTGAAAGACGGGCATTGGTCATTTAAATATTATTATGGTATTTTTAATAACGTAAAAAATGTCATGTCCGAATAACTTACCGTACCTATAGATAATAAATACAACAAATTAAATTGAACGCAGAAAAACAATGCAGAAATATAACATTCAATTCGCAACTTGATATTTAAACGAGTTGAACAAATAATCCGATATATTTTTTTCATCGTAGTTCGGTTTTATATTATGAAATTCGTATTGAATTGGGCATGCGGTATGAATCAATCGATTTATGGCGCCCAAGGGAGTCATGTTCCTTGGTCAATTTATGGTATCATGTCAATGTTTACATATTCAACGGTTTATGTGAACGCTTAGGTACTGGTTTCTCAAGATAACCAATGTCTTAGGCCTACTAAAGTCATTAAATTGGTATTAACTGCTTTACTAAAATAAAACACATTCGTTGGTGTTTGCGGTTTTCCGACGTAGTGTATATAATGATTTCCATTTGTGCCCTTTTATAAACAATATTAACATCGCGTAATGACACTATCTTGAAACTAATATGTGGGTTGTGACAAGCTTGTTTGTTTGTTAATTCTGAGTAATTAACGTTTAATACTCTCAAGTTTGTAATTCTGGTTACATTAAGTGACTATTGATATTTTAGACTGAGTCATTAACCGTTCAATATAATCTATGTGGTTGGTTTGTATTTAAAACAATATACGAGTCCAATGAAAATATGATTATAGATGAATGAATATTTTCTTAATTACCATTATATTATGCAGAGCTAGATCGTAAGAGCTACAACTAAGAGGGAGACCACTTTTTCAATATAATATATATCTATATTATATTCTCTCGTCTCTTAGTCTCTGCCAAATCGACCGGCCTAACATTTTAACTGCCTATTTAATTTGAATATGAGCATCACCATGTTAATCTACATGTGAGACTTCAATGGCTAGTTCCACAATTCCTGGATTTGTTGTGTTTAGTAAGTTCAATAGGGAATGCTAGGTTAGATGAATTTTACATAATACCCGCGAGGTGCGACCCCGTCATTGCAAGCGGCTCGACGGACCATAGTGGAGTTTAGTCGGTAGTCCACTGTTTTCAGTGAAAATCTGACATAGCCAGGGCCCTTTCCTGATGGGTCTTGGGTATTGTGAATGCATTTTCCACTTACAAAACAGGCATTATTTGTACTTATATTAATTGTTTTTATATTCTGCTAGAAATTGGCATTTTCTGTCAATATTTTAGCTTGTGTTTTCATAATTTAACCACTAGGTACAATTACAATGCCTAATGTCTTTGCTTTCATTTGCAGTAAAGGCAAACAAAAACTACTAAGCTGAAACTTCAGAGATAGGCAATAATAGATATTATCCAGTTGCAGAGAACAATTTCACAATTGGCTGGAAATATAAACAGATCAGTAGGAACAGAGCCGCATAAAATTTTATGCGTACGATTATCGACGATTCAGCAGCTAACAGGATAAAAACAACGCTCAATTCTGTTCTACTAGTTTTGTATTTTTGCGTATTTATTAATTTAGCAAGTGTAGTAGTGGATGAATGTTCTCAGAATAATGATATGAAGTATGTGTGAAATAGAATATTAACTGAAGAAAGCACGCACTTTCGATAAATGTTGAAATATGTAATATTTAACTGTAGGAATACTTCGTTATATTACGAATCTGTCAAAATAATAAATAATTATATTGATGTCATTGTGAATTAACATCATTTTATTTTTTGGCGAATAAGTTAATTGTTAGTATGGGAAAAAATCTAAATATCATAATCAAAGTTCATAGTGCCCTATTTATTATAATTAAAATTTAAGTTCTCATCCTTACGAAAACTTATCCTCTAGAATATGCATCTGTATAATATGAAATACATACTTTTAATAAGAACTAAATATAGGTTTAATATTTTTGCTTTCGGTCTTTTTAATGTAGGCTGATGTGAGTTTACACAGACAACATTACCCCACAGTCGTTAACGTGGGAATAAAAAAAAAATATGGTGTTGTCGTATTGTTTAACAAACACTCGTCAAATTGGTCATTTAGGAATGCCATAATTGAACGTCGTTTAGCTAATACAAACAAAAAGATAAAAGCATTAAAAACAGCTATAATCACCTAAATATCATAAACACAGTGCAAGATAAAAAGACAATAAAAATTATTCCAATGTAGCTCGATGCGATTCACATCGATTCCTTTGTATTAAAATCGCATTTCTTTTATTAAATTTGTACAACTTGAATCGTTTTAATTCCACGATCGGCTTTTTGTTGAAGCTGCGAAGATTCGCACCTTTTCTCATTGTATAAAATCTTTGCCGTGAAATAACTTTGACGCTCAAACGAACGAGCCTTTGAACGATTTTTTTGTTCTTCCAATGTTTGTCCTTAATAGAAATGATGTAAAGATGTCCTTTAAAAAATTTTTTAAGTAAAGTATTTTTGTGCTATTAAAATTATGGTACGATGAATCGCTTTAATGTTAGGGTTTTTCTTAAGTGGTGGATTGTGTGTTAAAATTTCAATGGACTGTCTCTTATTTATGGGTATTATATTAATAAGTAAAGGTATATCAAATTGCGTATATTCCAATATAAATTATTTGAAGATGTTTTCTTTTAAAAATGTTTGGTGATTTGAATTTTAATAAGAAACAACCTGATGAACTTCATCATCTTATAATTAGAATTTTCAGTAAAGTTTCGAATAAAATAACGATCAAACAATATCAAGATAACATAAAGTGACAGAGTTCTGCCCAAGAAAACGCTAACTGCCGCTGTCACTCGAAACTACGAAAAAGCTCACGCACAGAGCTTCTGTTATCCTATTACACGTACACGTAGACCACAATAAACATCTAATTCTTTCCTGCGCACCTCTGCACCCTCGTTCATCCCTTTCCTTCAGATAAGCCCGTCCCGTTCTAACCAAGTTCGGGTCGGAGCACTTTTAGCTCCCTAGTTACGTCCGCGAGCTCGTGGTATGAGGACGTGGGTATCGCTCGAATGTCCGATCGCAATTTGCTTTGCCGGGTCTATTACTGAAATATCGTTGAAAACAACATAACGACCGTTGTTACACAGGCTCGTTTAGACTATGCGATAATTACACTTGTGCGTTTAAGGATATAGGAGCGATGGTTTTTAATAAATAATTGGTAAGTGTTATGTTTCAGTGCATTAGATATAGACTAGAAATTGTGATCATATTGCATTCATTTTTAATAAGCTAGATACTAGGGGCTATCTCGCACTGAATTGTGCTTGTTAATTTTCTTTCATTATTGTTTGTTATCATGAATTGATTTGTTTATTATGTTTCATTCATAAAAACGTAATTAATACGACTCTTGTAGCAATGGAGCTTTATATCAATATCATGTAGAGTTCACCACAGGTAGTTTCAACGTCCAACCATTTATATTCTACTATCTACTCAAATTTTATTGTACTGTAATTTTTATTCAATTATTATATATTTTCTACTATGATGAGAAATGCAAAAGCGTAAGATATTTCTCAGGTTTACTTGCAATTATTTTGTCAATACCATAAAAAATACATTATATTAATTTTCAACACAAAATATGTTTTGTTTTGATAAATCAGTCATTTATTTATCTTTGAAGGAGCATATTTTTGAAATAATTACTTAATTAAAATAATATCTAGCTATACGCATTCTTATAACATTTTATACTAACTCATCAGAGCAGAAAATTACACAATTACATTTTTTTTAGTTGGAACAACAAAAATATACTTACTGGATTTCAAGACAAATTGCTACAATTTATTTATATTCTTAATTACTTTCACGTCATTCACATTAACACACATTTATAAGTTTTAGTTTTAATTTTATTTTGGTAGCACAATTTTTACTATTTCAATGTTTTAAATATTCACCTACACGCTGACTATTATTTTTTTCTCATTTTCGCAACAGTTTTCACTGCTGCGCTCCTATTGACGGTTTTTATGTTATGTATAGGTAATAGGTATGGCTTTTACCCTTTCTTGATAAAATGACTACCCGACACAAAAATCTTATCAATAAGAACTGCTAATTCCTGCGATCAATGTGTTCAACCATACAAACAAATATACACTTTAGCTTCAGCTTTTCTTATGAAATAATATGCAATTATATCATGTAGCTATATTTTAACAAAATCAACAAAACCAATTACTAATCATATAGGTACTGTAAACTTTTCCTTCTCATTGTTCATTTTATATTTTTTCCTCTACTGTACCAAAGGTTGTCTGGAAGAAATCGCTCTTAAGCGATAAGACCGCCATTCTTAGTTTAAGCTATATTTAAGTGTTTGTATTTATTTTTTATTCACTTTAAGTGCAATAAAGGATTGATAAATAAATAAATAAATATATTTTTATCGGTAGAAATACAGATATAATAAACTTATTACAGTATGGCTGGCAAAGCTTCTCTAGGGCAAACCAATAATAGTAAATTTTCAAAGCTACCATTAGAATATCAATATTAAGTGAAGCCTGCAAGGGTTCGACTTGAATTATTAATTTGGCTTTCAAATTAAAGATAAGCTTCCATTTTACGATATGATTTCTGGCGAATATTGCTTCGATAATTTATTAATAAGCTGTATTGTGGCTTAAAGGCTATTTGAGGCAACAAAACAGCTTTTATTGGAAAGTTCTCGAAATTATATTACTCTTATTTAATGTACTTATTGAACTACTTTCATAAGAATTTGCCTTTTGACTGTTTGCTTATGTTATGTTTGTTTTAACTTTTAGAAGAAGTCTTTAGAATTAAAATACATATAAGCGTTTTGTGAATCAAAATTAATAGCTCTATTATTCTGTTAAAATTGCTATAACAATAGATATTCATAAGTTATAAGAAGGAAGGAAGGAAGGTTTAAGAACAAATACGGTCGATAATGCAACGTAACATTAAATCAATACGTAGTTAGAGTTTTTTACAAGAAATACATCCTTAATTGTGTTCTAACAGTATTTTTGCTTAATAATATTAATGGCATAACTATGCATTTAACCTTAACGAATACTTTCCACCTGAATACGAATAAACCATGTATAAAATTCTAGTAGTAACAGGCACGATGAAATTGCAAACATTTGCTAATGAAAAACAATCTCAAAATTGTAAGCAAAGTGCGTATCATATTCGAACGCCATACAAAAATTTATATAATATATACGACGCTGAAAATTAAAATTTTCCTGCAAGAATTTTTTCAATTGTGCAAAAAATGTTAGCGCTCTGCCTCCATTAGGACCTGACACACACAATGATTTAGTACGCCCAAGAGAATTATTATGATCATAATTTTTGCACAGTCAACTTTTAACTTTATTGTTATTGCTCTGAAACTTTTTTTACGTTTTTGTAGCACATGTTGCCTGGAACGTAACGTAGTGAATCTGGTAAAAGACACTTTTTACGCTGGTTTTACTGTAGCAAAGGTTATAAATGATTTATGATTATTACGCAGATTTGTCCAATATATTCATATGAACTGTAGAAGTCGTATTTGGTCTTAAAAGTTTATCTTTATTAATGATATTATTTTACAAATATAAAAAAGAACTTAGACCAGAATTCATCAAACACGTATTGGTGAATTTTGGTCATTCATTATTTCTTGTCTAAACTTAAATAACATATACCTATTTGCACTTATCTTGCATTATTATTCAAATGACTATTGATGGTTTATACGTGTCAATTTAGGCATCCACGCTGAAACCGTCAATACAGCAATAAATTTCCGAAATATTTTTATCTTTAGTGATTCAGCAAATCTCACGTTCGGCATACGTAAATAAAGGCTTCCTCGTATATGCTTGTCACGCTCAAGCGCCGTAAAGCGCTTTGCAGAAATTGAAAGTGACTTTGCCTGTAAAGTGTAACGACTGAAGCGCTGAAATATCAATTTATTCGGATCCTTCGAGTGTTAGCGTTGACAGATGTTGAAAATATTAAAATAGTTTCTGCTATTTACATTATTCGATCAGTGGATATTTTCATGAATATTTTATTTGGACGAATTGCAAAACATTTATATTTACATTACAAAATATCATCCCATTAGATTGTTATTTTAGTATAAATTCACCGTTCAAGATTATGTATTAGCCCATAATAGGTACTTTTTGATTGAGATTAAGTATCCCTTATTTGACTGAGTTAAGAAGTTGGCTGAAATTACGTTTAAGTAAGATAATCTGTTTCCAAACCTGATTAATTTGTTTGTATACTTATATCACGAATGAAATAATTCCGCATTTGAAAAGCAGACAAACGAAACATCAGAACAAAGTTGATTTAATCTGTGTATGAAAACACATAGGCCCTTAGAGAAGGACAGAGGCTATAAGTTAGTCGGTCGAAAGTTTACAACATCACATTATAATGTCGAGTCAAACAAGGATTAAGCTTAAAGCTAGTGCGTAATATAATATTTGGATAATATTTGCATTAAAACAAAACATGAATTATGTATCGAATGAAACAGATTCACAGACAGACAGCGTTGACATGAAGAAGCTGTCTATGAATCCTCTATATTTTTATGAAAAATAGGCTCTACCTTACGGGTTGTTATCTTTAACCTCGCTAGTAAGCGTTACTAGAACTAATTATTTACTATTATAATATAATATTGGACTTGCCAAAAATACGCAGACTGTAGTTCCGGAAATATGATGAATGGATACAGTAATGAACAGAAGATATTTTGTTGTAATAATAAATAACCCCTAGCCCTCTTCGTTTTACGTTCTCTACATTAAGTGTGCTAACGTAACCTAAATTCTTAATATAGTATGCTCCATGGTAAGACCTCCCTGATATATGTATGTAAATAAATCATAAATCGGATAATAAACTTGAAATATTACTCTTCTCTATACTAATATTATAAAGCTGAAGAGTTTGTTTGTTTGAACGCGCTAATCTCAGGAACTACTTTTCCGATTTGAAAAATTATTTCGGTGTTAGATAGCCCATTCATCGAGGAAGGCTATAGGCTATATATCATCATGCTAAGACCAACAGGAGCGGAGCCACGTGGGTGAAACCGCGGAGCGCAGCTAGTCTAGTATAAATTATAATCTGAAACATGTAGACGATAAAAGACCGCACCATTTTTCTAACGTTTAGCTATATAACATACTTAAATTTGATAGATATAGTCTTCAGTAATCCAAAGTTATTTTTTGCATACAAATATTTTATTCATGGTTAGTAAAGATGTAGACAAACACACTTATTACAAAGTGTATTGCGTAAAGCACCGTTCAGCCGTTACTATGACCCATTTCGAATCTATTCTCGGGTTAGCGTTTATCTAGACGTGTAGATCCGCTTTGATGCGATGCCATAATGAATGAACGTATATTTTTAAGAAAAAAAGATTTATGGCCAGGTACATTTGAATAAAAAAAAGTCTTCTTTATTTTTATTAAAATAACTATAAATAATTCATAATAGAATAATAAAATAATATAAACTAGAAAATAAAATATGATTATTTCAATGAAATAACATAATGCCTAATTTTATGTAAAAATTACTTTCCTATTGAACGGCGTGTAAAATGAACTAGCTACATCTATGAAGAGGATATTTTGTTAATTTGTCATGCTTCAAAGCATGGAGCAAGTAGCCAAAAAATATATTATTAACGTTGATTAAGTATTCATTTGTTTATTTTGAACAATACTGAGTTAGAACAAAAACTTTAAAACGATACGAATTAATTGTCAGAACATTAGCATACTGTTATATTATGCATTAAAGTTTAATTAATGAATAATATAACCTTCAAGAGGTCCACATGACCTGAAAACTAATTCAGGCCTAACATGTTCGGTTAAACAAATCCCAATAGGGCGATACTATAAAATATACTTTGGTAATAAAACCGACAGCAACCAAATAGATAGTTAAATGATCCACAAACAACATGACAATGCTTTTACTATTAACAACTGATGGACAGTTTCAATCAGGCAAAGGCTTTATACCAATGGTTTGACATTTCATTTATTTAAAACTAGCTGTGCCCGCGACTTCGTCCGCGTGGAATAGTGACTGCATAGTAGGTGACTTCTTAACTTTTATTGAATAAACACGTACTACCATAAATAATTAAAAGAACTGTTAGTAAAATTTATTACTATACTGAGCTAAAAAATAAAAAATAAATGCCTAGTTAATTTTCTACGTAAAATTTATTTTAAATTATGTCATATTATTTTTAGGCACCAGGAGGGAAGGGAGCAAATTTATTTTTCTTCCTTCCTTGTATGGATGTTTTTGACAATATATCATGCAGCAACTGAGCGCCGAGACAAACTTCAAAACGCAAAGGAATAGAATCCGCTATCGATACTATAGTCTGTCCACTATAAGAATTGCTTTTTGACAGCTCGACGGGTGATACCAGAAGTGATGTTCAAAAGATTATCGATTGTGATACCATTTTAATTATAAATTCAAAATATTATCATAAATCGAATCAGGTACGTAAATAATAATTACAACGTAAACGTACTAATAAGATATGTAATAATAAGACCACATATCTATGCATTGTATGTTAAAACTAAACTAAACTAATATTTTATTATTTATTGGTTTCTATTTTACAATTTTGTTGTCATTACGTTTAAATTATATAACTTAATAGAAGAGTTTTTCTGTATCGGATATATTTTACAGAGTATTTCTATCGATTATTTTAATCTATCGACCCATCATTGAATAATTTTGTGTAGGCATCACTAAGTGGGCGGGACCTGTCCATGAAGTACGATAATTATTTGTATGACATTTTAACATAGACAATACAATCCTACATGGGCGTGAAGCTGTCAAAAAGCAAATAATATAATGGACAGAGTATAATTGACATAAGCGTATGATGTTTTGCTAAGGATTTGTTCACCCTACCAACGACGACGACGACCACGAACAAAATTTTCATCCAGTCGCAATTTAACAAAATTGTACAAAACACAATTAGAATAAAATATTAAAATTTCCTGTCGTTCTGGTGCTTGGAATTTTTTTTTTTTGAGATCAATGAATGAAAAAATAGATTTTTCGTAGAAACGGTAAAATTATCTATAAAAAACTTCAAATACATTGTTTTCTAGGAGCCACCGTTTCTACGAAAAATCTATTTTTTCATTCGTTGATCTCAAAAATAAAAATTCCAATCACCAGAACGACAGGAAATTTTAATAATTTATTTTTAATTGTGTTTAGCACAATTTTGTTAAATTACGACTGGATGAAAATTTTGTTCGTGGTCGTCGTCGTCGTTGGTAAGGTGAACAAATCCTTAGCAAAACATCATACGCTTATGACAATAATTAGTATCGATAGCGGATTCTATTCCTTTGCGTTTTGACGTTTGTCTCAGCGCTCAGATCTTTCCTGTCTCACGCCTGTAGTAACTAAACCGTTTAGACCGTTCAATATAAATTAAATTAAAAAAAAACCAACGCAACGAAGAAAAGTGCATAGAAAAAGGAATAAATAATTTTACAAACTTCCCGAAGATCTTTAAAAATAAATACCATTTTAAATATTTATAAAAATGAAAATGTTGTGTGGTTTTATAAAAGTGAAACTTAGGCACAAAATTATCGTATTTGTACGATAATAATTATCGTACGGTTCCGAACACTGCTTTACACCTACTCGGCAGCCGACCGTCACGCGACATGCGCTACACAGACCAAAAAGTTTGAGACGATGTAATAAAAGTTTCACTTTAAAAAAAAAGTCATCGGGGCTGCCATACCATCATTATCATATCATATACAATTATATTTTTTTTATAATGGTACTTAATTTTAAAGATCGTCGGGAAGTTTGTAAAATTATTATTTATTCCTTTTCCTTCGTTGCGTTGGGTTTTTCTTTTTAATTTTTAAATTTTTAACTTCGGTTTCTTATTTTCATGTGATATTTTCAAGTGAGTTTTTGACCTCTACCTCCATATTACATTCCTACATCATATTGATATCTATAAGTTTGTTGCTCCTTGATATCTTTTAAGTTGGGCCGTAACCGTGCACAAATTGTAATGGATCACAGTGGCAAAAGAAGTGGTATCTTTAGGAAAAAAAATTGCCAAGAGCCAGGCCTATGTGGCTTTGAGTAGAGTTCAAAATTTCCAGGGTGTGGCTATCCTCCCGCTCCCATATCCCCCTCTTCTTTCACAGACTTTCAACCCTTCTCTTTCCACACCTAGTAAATGGCAGAACCGATTTTGATGTAAACCATATTATCTAATTATACCTATATGTATTATGTACACGTCATATCCTGTCGTTTGATGCTCCATTTGGTTTATTTATCTAACCACTGTCACCCCTAAATGTAATAAACGGATGAACCGATTTCGATAAAACACGTTGCTCTTTTATATTTTGATATGCCGCTTGAGTATATTATTTGATCACATTCGATTATTGTTCATTCCCACTTTTACCGCTGTAATCTAATAAATGGATAAACTGAATTGGATAAAAATATAACTAATATTTTTTCCCACATTCCCACTTTTACCTCTATATACATAGGTATAATAAATGGATGAAGTATGAACCGATTTTGATACACTTTATCTAAGAACCAGCGTCGGAAAATATGCTGCCTAACACGCATCTAATTCGTATTACCTGTTAGCGAGCTACAGTCGCACAAACAGACACACATAGCGGTCAAACACTTATCACCCATCTTTTTGCGTCGGGGGTTAAAAATATAATACGACATAATTTAAAGGACATTTTATGTATAAAATTTACCTAGAAGTAAGCATAATTCTAATTTGACCCCTTCCCCCCTACTACCTCAGCTTACCCCCCCACCCTTGGGGACTTTCAATATGATCACCTGGACATTTATAAGGAAAAACTGTAGCGTATAACAGATAACTTACGTTTTATCGTACACTGTATAGTGTACAATAGAATGCCTTAGCAAATGTTCGCCGTGAATACTTAAATGGTCATAACTTTTTTATTTACGAACCGATTAACATGAAATAAACACTAAATGTTAAATGAAGATTACCACAATATATTAATAAATAATAATAAATCGCATCTAAATCGGATAAGCCGTTTCTGAGATTAGCGTGCACAAACATACAGACAAACAGACAAAAAAATTTGTAACTACAGTTTTGGGTTTGGGATCGATTTAATAATAACCCCTGCTATTTTTTTTACATATTTTTATTATACAGACAACACTTTTCTAGAATTTTATTATATGTATTGATTGACCACGCGCAAAGTTACTAATTTCCACTACATCCTCACGCAAATCGTCAATTTTTATGAACATTGAATCTGTAAATAAAAAAAATCAAAAGATAAGTACCTAATTTTATTAAAAAGCTACTAACAAATAAAGTTTTATCAAGAACTAAAGTGACCTTCTTTGGGCGTTTAATATAGTCTTGTAAAAGTTATACATAAAAATAAAATTTCATCGTTTTCTTATTTTGTCATAACTTTGACTAATTAAAAACATGAGTCTAACTATATAAAAGCTACAACTTACCTTTTGTGGGAACGCAAGAAGGCAAAAATTAAAAAAAAGCCGAAGATTTTTAAAAATGTAACCAATGAACACAATCACTGTTATCTACCATTACCCAAAGAGAATACAAATACTGCGTCTATTACCTATATAACTGTAATGGTGTCTTGTTTGACATCAAATAATAAACATCTACCCTCACTTATAAAAATTTAGTATATTCACATGAAATATAAGCGCACCTGAAATGGACTCTGGAAAGATATGAATTATTTATTTAACTTAAAAAAAAAAAAAACAACCTCACCAACATCATAATTCATAATATTTAAATTATGAATTTCCAAGGAGCGTTAATATTATGTAAATTGATTTAATTTTAATGAAATCTCATAGATGGCGCTGTTTTAAATTTGTCTTTATACTACTAAGATTCATTATACTGTTTCTCTGCCAAAATTACTTAAATGATGTAGTTTTTATAGTGTAAAGGTAGACAATAGCATGGCTTACTCAAAAACAACATTTAAACATGAGTCTTTATATTGTACGCTGTCGTAGTACAGAGAATACGTAAGAAGAATAAAGGTTCACAGCTCCTCCCCCGCAGGTGATAGCATGATAATATGTATATAACAGCCTGACCCGACCTGTTAGTAATATTCATGCAAAATTTGAAGTAAATCCGTGCAGTACTTTCTGAGATTAGCCTGGACAAACATACAGACAAACAGACAAACAGACAAACCGACAAACAGACAAACAGACAAAAATTCTAAAAACTATGTTTTTGGCTTCTATATCGATTATCTATACATATAATAAAATCGTAGGAAAGTCAAAACTGTACATTGAATATTTTTTTAAAAGAATACATAATTCATGATCAATAATCGATATAGAAGCCAAAAACATAGTTTTTAGAATTTTTGTCTGTTTGTCTGTTTGTCGGTTTGTCTGTTTGTCTGTTTGTCTGTATGTTTGTCCAGGCTAATCTCAGAAAGTACTGCACGGATTTACTTCAAATTTTGCATGAATATTACTAACAGGTCGGGTCAGGCTGTTATATACATATTATCATGCTATCACCTGCGGGGGAGGAGCTGTGAACCTTTATTCTTCTTACGTATTCTCTGTACTACGACAGCGTACAATATAAAGACTCATGTTTAAATGTTGTTTTTGAGTAAGCCATGCTATTGTCTACCTTTACACTATAAAAACTACATCATTTAAGTAATTTTGGCAGAGAAACAGTATAATGAATCTTAGTAGTATAAAGACAAATTTAAAACAGCGCCATCTATGAGATTTCATTAAAATTAAATCAATTTACATAATATTAACGCTCCTTGGAAATTCATAATTTAAATATTATGAATTATGATGTTGGTGAGGTTGTTTTTTTTTTTTTTAAGTTAAATAAATAATTCATATCTTTCCAGAGTCCATTTCAGGTGCGCTTATATTTCATGTGAATATACTAAATTTTTATAAGTGAGGGTAGATGTTTATTATTTGATGTCAAACAAGACACCATTACAGTTATATAGGTAATAGACGCAGTATTTGTATTCTCTTTGGGTAATGGTAGATAACAGTGATTGTGTTCATTGGTTACATTTTTAAAAATCTTCGGCTTTTTTTTAATTTTTGCCTTCTTGCGTTCCCACAAAAGGTAAGTTGTAGCTTTTATATAGTTAGACTCATGTTTTTAATTAGTCAAAGTTATGACAAAATAAGAAAACGATGAAATTTTATTTTTATGTATAACTTTTACAAGACTATATTAAACGCCCAAAGAAGGTCACTTTAGTTCTTGATAAAACTTTATTTGTTAGTAGCTTTTTAATAAAATTAGGTACTTATCTTTTGATTTTTTTTATTTACAGATTCAATGTTCATAAAAATTGACGATTTGCGTGAGGATGTAGTGGAAATTAGTAACTTTGCGCGTGGTCAATCAATACATATAATAAAATTCTAGAAAAGTGTTGTCTGTATAATAAAAATATGTAAAAAAAATAGCAGGGGTTATTATTAAATCGATCCCAAACCCAAAACTGTAGTTACAAATTTTTTTGTCTGTTTGTCTGTATGTTTGTGCACGCTAATCTCAGAAACGGCTTATCCGATTTAGATGCGATTTATTATTATTTATTAATATATTGTGGTAATCTTCATTTAACATTTAGTGTTTATTTCATGTTAATCGGTTCGTAAATAAAAAAGTTATGACCATTTAAGTATTCACGGCGAACATTTGCTAAGGCATTCTATTGTACACTATACAGTGTACGATAAAACGTAAGTTATCTGTTATACGCTACAGTTTTTCCTTATAAATGTCCAGGTGATCATATTGAAAGTCCCCAAGGGTGGGGGGGTAAGCTGAGGTAGTAGGGGGGAAGGGGTCAAATTAGAATTATGCTTACTTCTAGGTAAATTTTATACATAAAATGTCCTTTAAATTATGTCGTATTATATTTTTAACCCCCGACGCAAAAAGATGGGTGATAAGTGTTTGACCGCTATGTGTGTCTGTTTGTGCGACTGTAGCTCGCTAACAGGTAATACGAATTAGATGCGTGTTAGGCAGCATATTTTCCGACGCTGGTTCTTAGATAAAGTGTATCAAAATCGGTTCATACTTCATCCATTTATTATACCTATGTATATAGAGGTAAAAGTGGGAATGTGGGAAAAAATATTAGTTATATTTTTATCCAATTCAGTTTATCCATTTATTAGATTACAGCGGTAAAAGTGGGAATGAACAATAATCGAATGTGATCAAATAATATACTCAAGCGGCATATCAAAATATAAAAGAGCAACGTGTTTTATCGAAATCGGTTCATCCGTTTATTACATTTAGGGGTGACAGTGGTTAGATAAATAAACCAAATGGAGCATCAAACGACAGGATATGACGTGTACATAATACATATAGGTATAATTAGATAATATGGTTTACATCAAAATCGGTTCTGCCATTTACTAGGTGTGGAAAGAGAAGGGTTGAAAGTCTGTGAAAGAAGAGGGGGATATGGGAGCGGGAGGATAGCCACACCCTGGAAATTTTGAACTCTACTCAAAGCCACATAGGCCTGGCTCTTGGCAATTTTTTTTCCTAAAGATACCACTTCTTTTGCCACTGTGATCCATTACAATTTGTGCACGGTTACGGCCCAACTTAAAAGATATCAAGGAGCAACAAACTTATAGATATCAATATGATGTAGGAATGTAATATGGAGGTAGAGGTCAAAAACTCACTTGAAAATATCACATGAAAATAAGAAACCGAAGTTAAAAATTTAAAAATTAAAAAGAAAAACCCAACGCAACGAAGGAAAAGGAATAAATAATAATTTTACAAACTTCCCGACGATCTTTAAAATTAAGTACCATTATAAAAAAAATATAATTGTATATGATATGATAATGATGGTATGGCAGCCCCGATGACTTTTTTTTTAAAGTGAAACTTTTATTACATCGTCTCAAACTTTTTGGTCTGTGTAGCGCATGTCGCGTGACGGTCGGCTGCCGAGTAGGTGTAAAGCAGTGTTCGGAACCGTACGATAATTATTATCGTACAAATACGATAATTTTGTGCCTAAGTTTCACTTTTATAAAACCACACAACATTTTAATTTTTATAAATATTTAAAATGGTATTTATTTTTAAAGATCTTCGGGAAGTTTGTAAAATTATTTATTCCTTTTTCTATGCACTTTTCTTCGTTGCGTTGGTTTTTTTTTAATTTAATTTATATTGAACGGTCTAAACGGTTTAGTTACTACAGGCGTGAGACAGGAAAGATCTGAGCGCTGAGACAAACGTCAAAACGCAAAGGAATAGAATCCGCTATCGATACTAATTATTGTCATAAGCGTATGATGTTTTGCTAAGGATTTGTTCACCTTACCAACGACGACGACGACCACGAACAAAATTTTCATCCAGTCGTAATTTAACAAAATTGTGCTAAACACAATTAAAAATAAATTATTAAAATTTCCTGTCGTTCTGGTGATTGGAATTTTTATTTTTGAGATCAACGAATGAAAAAATAGATTTTTCGTAGAAACGGTGGCTCCTAGAAAACAATGTATTTGAAGTTTTTTATAGATAATTTTACCGTTTCTACGAAAAATCTATTTTTTCATTCATTGATCTCAAAAAAAAAAAATTCCAAGCACCAGAACGACAGGAAATTTTAATATTTTATTCTAATTGTGTTTTGTACAATTTTGTTAAATTGCGACTGGATGAAAATTTTGTTCGTGGTCGTCGTCGTCGTTGGTAGGGTGAACAAATCCTTAGCAAAACATCATACGCTTATGTCAATTATACTCTGTCCATTATATTATTTGCTTTTTGACAGCTTCACGCCCATGTAGGATTGTATTGTCTATGTTAAAATGTCATACAAATAATTATCGTACTTCATGGACAGGTCCCGCCCACTTAGTGATGCCTACACAAAATTATTCAATGATGGGTCGATAGATTAAAATAATCGATAGAAATACTCTGTAAAATATATCCGATACAGAAAAACTCTTCTATTAAGTTATATAATTTAAACGTAATGACAACAAAATTGTAAAATAGAAACCAATAAATAATAAAATATTAGTTTAGTTTAGTTTTAACATACAATGCATAGATATGTGGTCTTATTATTACATATCTTATTAGTACGTTTACGTTGTAATTATTATTTACGTACCTGATTCGATTTATGATAATATTTTGAATTTATAATTAAAATGGTATCACAATCGATAATCTTTTGAACATCACTTCTGGTATCACCCGTCGAGCTGTCAAAAAGCAATTCTTATAGTGGACAGACTATAGTATCGATAGCGGATTCTATTCCTTTGCGTTTTGAAGTTTGTCTCGGCGCTCAGTTGCTGCATGATATATTGTCAAAAACATCCATACAAGGAAGGAAGAAAAATAAATTTGCTCCCTTCCCTCCTGGTGCCTAAAAATAATATGACATAATTTAAAATAAATTTTACGTAGAAAATTAACTAGGCATTTATTTTTTATTTTTTAGCTCAGTATAGTAATAAATTTTACTAACAGTTCTTTTAATTATTTATGGTAGTACGTGTTTATTCAATAAAAGTTAAGAAGTCACCTACTATGCAGTCACTATTCCACGCGGACGAAGTCGCGGGCACAGCTAGTTGATCATGAATTATGTATTCTTTTAAAAAAATATTCAATGTACAGTTTTGACTTTCCTACGATTTTATTATATGTATAGATATATATTATCAGGGACACTTTACATTTTAATGACCCCTCTGATTTATTTCAATATGGGTAACCGGGTTTGACTTTTTGCGGATAAAGGTATCCGAATATTTTTCCTTCAACATAAAACATTCGCAAAGATATTGTCTGTTTTTTATTTGAACTTTTAGATGTATGTACGTGATAATACGTTCGAAAGAAAGTAGAATGTAAAAAAGCTAATATGTTAGTATAATAACGATATTGTACCATGAATTTTGGATGCCCCAGCTGATATTGTGATTAATATTATCGTATATTCGCAAGTAATGAATACATCCCCTAGTGTCCAAAGCTTAACTACATAGACCATTCTACTTTAATGAAGGAGATACGAATATTTAATTAAATGCTGTAAAAATGATGCTGCACAATTTTTCATTTATGGAAACATGAACATTCCACTTGTTTATTTTTTGTTTTTCTCAATGTTATAAAATTCATATCATATTTCATTTAATTTTGGATTACTTCTAATATACGTTTTTGCCGCCACGCATAGGTTAAATCTTAAAAAATAATACATGGATAAATAATGAAAACGCCAACAGCTCTTAAGTTTAACTTAAATTTTAAAGCGCACCGCTTGAGTAATATCGTGAATTGTTAAATCTTCATTACACAGATCCTCATGAAACTTACTGAGAAGTTCAATTTTATTAATTGAATTGTTTAATAGTTCGTGGTTTGGATTTAAGAAATGAACTCTATATTCAAGAGTTTTGTCTTGTTGTTTGTTAATAAATATATATATATATAAAATTGTATTAAATCCTTAATTCAATATGAATGAATATCATGGTGAGATTAATTATTGACAGATAAACTAACCTATTCATTTGTAAAGAGGAACATAGAATAAGCCGTGTATAGAATATTTAGTTCCTTTTAATATTTTAGCCAGAAAATTTTATTTGACTAATAATTTAATAAAGTTTAAGCGTTATTTAACGTTATCATTTTTTCAAGAATATATTCCTACTTAATACAATACAGAAAATATAACTTATAGGGAAGCGATAATTCTACCTATAAACCTATATTTTAGTGATGTATATTTCCATGAAATACCGGAGTAATCGAAAGTACCCCGGGGGACTAAAACAAAGGGGTTGATTCCGCTGAATACGGAAAACCAAGGTAAATTAACGGAAAGAACTAGAAAGTTCTTGGAAATAAATTTTAATACGAGTCATGTTTAATCAAGATAATGAATTGCAGGGAAGATTAAAAATTGGTGTAATTTAATTATTTTAAAATTTAGTTAGATCTTTTGGAATGGTAAATATTGTTAAAACATAATTATATGTTTATATATCCTTTTATAATATAAGGTATATTATAATTAATTTACGTCAGCTTATGTATGAAGTTTTGTACACGTAAATATTTCAGAAGTAATCTTCTAATGATTTAACATTTTTTTATTCCATATATAAAGGTCCATTCACAGTTCATATCTATTTGAAAGAACCTGTCATATCCCTGATTGGGTGGCACGTGACCCGAGTGGGTAAAACGGGGAGAACAATGGAATGATACCTGAAGGTGAATTTCTATGGTTTGCCCCGCTTATGCGTAGGGAAAATTAATGGCGTGCTGTTTTGAAATTGGGACGTGCGCAGTTTTGCATGATCTCGAGCGAATTTTATTTAAATATAGAAAAATTTTGATGAGTTAAAGGCAATTTGGAATAATATTTGATTGACTAATCTTTGGATAGTAAAGTTGACAGTGACGGTGACCTGATTTCAATAAAGATTTCGTACTATATAAATAGTTAGGTAATCTACCAAATGGCGTAGCTGAGTGGAATTGAAAGAGTTTTCGTCCATTAGTAACTTCTTTATTGTTTTAAATAACATCGTACCTACATGTTATTTAAATTTCATACAATTATAACGACGTATCTTCCAAAAGTCTTCAACAAAACCGAATCAAATTGGCCATTAAAGATAGAAATATTAATCAATATCCACTATTACCTACAATTTGTATCTACTTACCTCAAATACGTCAATACTACATAAACAATTCATCGATTGATTGCAAGGGTCTTTACCCTCCTATCCAACCGCACTTTTAATATATCATGAAGTTTCATTCACGTCACGATACTCTACACCGTAATTGAATTGTTCCTTGTAAAATGTATTGAGTATAAAACCGTTCAATTTATCGATGAAACTTCTTCGAATTTTGTGGTACAGTTTAACATGAGTATTTCCCTCAATTATGGTTCATCTTTGATAAGTGGCTTAACAATATATTGATAAGGAGCTTATTGATATGATTGTCATACCAAATTTTTATATTACAATCATGTATTGTGCCAATGCACGTAAATAGATCATTTAATTTGATTATAAACAACTGTCCCACATAAAAAAAGCTTTCATAGATTTAGTACTACTCTACGATAACATACTTATAATGTACCTTATAGTCAGAATCTAATAATATAAAAAATGAAAGAAAGCAAACATGACATAGTAAAAAGTAAAACACACGAATCATAAAAACACATGAAACATATAGATTAGCTGATGTTCGCAATAAAGATCTCTGTCTCTAATATTTAGTACAGGCCGAGCTTTCATTAGCAAATAGGCACCTGACAGATGTATGGCTAACGTCTGACATTTGGCTGGATTTACTAACAATCCTTATGTTGATTCAGACACTATCACCTCAAAGAGACCAAAATAGAAAGGTCGTTAACCTTAACGTCACGGGAAATCTCTGGCCCAGATAGAGTAAATATTTGTTTGGATGTTTCAGAAATGGATCGATCTTAATTTTAATGAAAACAGCGGGGTTATAATTGAACTGTCCATTCATTTAATTTTATACGCCCTCACCAGAATAGCTCTGCGTAGGCGTTTTGAGATCATCTCAATGAAATTAATAGAAAATATTTTCATAGCAAACGAAATGGTTTTTGTCACTTTAAGTGCTGAAAGTATCTTCAGAGTTTTTGCAATTATAGCAATATGAAAGACTGACAGTTTCCTCTTAAATTTTATCTTATTTCTAATGAAGATATCAATCTTGGATCTTTTACAAATAAAAAAAGACCTAAAAATATCCAACTTCAGATAACTAAATTTTACTTTCCTTTTAAATGTTATAAGTACTCTTTTTATTCGTTTGGTGATGTTTTTAATGTTCAGAATATTTCACTCAAATATGTACATAAAAGATTCGCAACGATTTGAAAATCCATGTTTAGATACTAAGCTTAAACTGATAATACTAAGCGACTAATTCTTTTGTTTCAGTTGCGGGGAGGCCAAAACAATGGCCTAGTGTTGTACCAAAACATCGATAGTCGATACAATGATGTGGCTGATATTCCTGCTGCCCGCGCTGGCCGCGGCGGCGCCGTCACCCAGTGACGTAGATACCTGTAACCCGGATAAGATGACGGTGTATAAAATGGTATTGCACACGTATTGGACCAGGGAGAAGTTCCCGAAACATTACCCGGACTGGCGACCGCCGGCGCAGTGGTCACGAATCTATGGTAAGTTGCGTTTTATTATTAGAGTAATATAATATGAAGTTGATATTGATTAGTAGAAGATATGTTGAGTAGAAAATATAGGTAAGATTTAAACCTATTCTTACATCGAACATATTTCGTTATTTTAATAAATGTAAACTGGAGACCATGAAAATTAAATTTATTATAAAGAATCCACCAGGGACGTGAATGGTTCTTAATAATCTAGTGATTCTGTAGCGTTTGTTATCCCATTAACGCAAATAAACATCTTCTAGTTTACAATACGTCGTCACCTCTCTCATAAAACCTAATAAATTTACAAAGATACCAATCAAATAAACTTATTTTTTGTGTCAGAACCAACAGTTGTGAAAGTGTGAAAATGAAATATTTGTCTCTGTGATGATTACGAAATTGGTTGTGCACTTCGGAACGAAACTATTTCGAACTTTTAGTTTGAATAAAATTTCATTATTGCGGACGCTGGGAAGAGAGTTCAATAACAACATTTCAAACGAAATCTTTTCGTATAAAAGACATTTAAATTGTGTTAAAACGAACTTTATTTCGCAAAATTTTAGAGGAGTTCTCAAAATAAACTGGATTATTTATCGGGCAGTTATTGAAGCAACGTTTTTGTTTTAAATTGTGTTTACGTGAGAAGTAGTTTCCCATTAAATAAAGAAATCTAAGACCTTTCAATGAAATCCTGAATGTACATGTGAATATGGGTGAAGTGCTTCAAGACAATATTCTTGTATCTATTCAAACGCAAATGGCTACAGTTACACTCGGCTGAGTATGGGAGCACGTGTAACTATGGCAATTACGAAATTCGCAAAAGATCGATTTACCGACCCTTAAAGGGTGAAGAATGGGATGAAATGTAATAGCGATAAATGAATTGACCACATGGTTCTAATAATTACCTCATACGATAATAATTGCTCTTGTTTTTGCTTACTTTAAATTTTAATAATTATCGTTTCAGTTGTCGATTTTAGTAACAATAATACATATTATTGTAAACGGTTATAATATTTCATGTTAAATAAATATGTTCGTTTAACTAAAATTCATTATATATTTTTAATTATATTCACATCTTTATTCAATAACACTAAACTGTCTAGACTTGTGTAAATAAGACGATATTAAGGTCAAGGGTACTCAAATTCGTAAATAATACTAAGGCTTACAAAAAGCTTAAAAAGCTTTAAATTGGCACGTGTCAACTGTTATTATACTTAGGTTACTTACTTAATAAGATGAAAAATAGACAACACTTCTATTACATAAGTAGTTCATAAAAATTATATAAGAAACAATTCATTTGCATACTAAAACTATTACTTAACAAAAAAATAATGTAACCAATCAATTATGCCCATCAAGAATGTCCATTACATCGGAATTTTCAACCTTTGAAACTCGAACTAAATAGTAATGTTGAACCATATTGCATCCGCCCTACACGATTGGCCAAAAGCCAAAACTGACCACTAAAATAGACACTTATCGATAGTGACAGGAAACAAGATCACTACGCAACACTATTGTGTTTCGGGAAGTTGGGGACAACACTAATACGACGGCAAACGTTGATTGTGTGTTGGTCTTAAGGAAGAAAATTTATATAAAAAAGCCATACCGAAAACAAACATGATATTTAATGATATAAAATATAGATCAATTTATTATTGACTCACTGAAATGAAGAGTTATCAAAACTGGTTTTCCAAACTTTCTACTTAAAACAACGGTTAACGAAATTCACATGATGAACACATTTACCTAATTAACTACATGTGTATTAATAATTTTCTATGTAAAACGATGGAGGTTAACGTTAAATTTATTTTTGAGTAAAAGTCTCGAAACTGCACCAACCAAAAAAAATAACATACAACCAAGCCTTCCTAAAATGAGCAAATAGTATGACAACATGATACAATCTTCGAAACATATTTAACTATACAAAATCAATAAGAGTAAAAATCATATAAATATATAACATTATATGAACATCTGGACGTTAGGAATATAAGAACTTTATTCACTCATTTCAATCATCCTACTACTATTATAAAGGCGAAAGTTTGTAAGTATGGATGTATGGATGTTTGTTACTATTTCACGCAAATACTACTGAACCGATTACAATGAAATTTAGCACACATATAGAGGGTAACTTGGATTAACACATAGGATAGGTTTTATCCCGTAAATCCCACGGGACGGAACGGGAACTATGGGGGGTTTTGTTTGAAATCGCGGGCGAAGCCGCGGGCGGAAAGCTAGTCTGAGATAAATCTGAGATAAAAAGGCTATAAAAATAAAACATCGTACTATCAAACAACTTGATTTAAGTACTAAAAGTAATAGAAAACACAACTATAAGTGTTTGTTTAGTTTAAAGGCTTTGGTTTTGGCCATTACCGACCCTTCACTTCCTGAGGTCTCTAACTCTTAGTGGAATACACGTCCGTAACTAAATGTTGTGGGTCCTCACAACAGACAGGGTTATTACTTCCCATTATGCGACCCGTTTACTCATTTGTTGACTATATTATACCTATAGGTATGTATTGAATGTCAAGCTGAAACAGTTTTATAATAGACAAAACGTTTCATGTTTTAGTGACATGCAATAGTTTAGTTAAATTAATTCTTACGAATTGTCTTTAATATGATAATTAATAATGTACCTATTTTTATTTTTGAAAAGACATTAACACTTATCTATAACTGTCTGTAATATAAAATTTAAGGTAAATACAGAAAATCTCAATACATATAAAAATAGAACAGATAACCAACCTTCATAATTTTAATATAGCTTCTTCAGTATATCCACATAAAGTTTTCCTTTAAGCTAAATAATATACTCGTAAGCTAACTCCTACAGATGTTAAGAGCTGCCCTTATCTTGTGACTAAAACGTCCCAAAAGTTTTTGCCTGTAGCTCTTAAAATAACTTTCCGTCGCGAACTTAGCTCGTAGGTCAGGTTACTGAATTTATCCAAAATTATGTAATAGGAAAAACTTAATTAAGAAAGTACTAAATTCAAAGAAATTTTCGGCGAAGTTCTTTTTCAAAATTAAATCAGCCTGCGTCTGTTTTAATACGTTTTGCACATAAGTTTCACAACAATTAAATTATCATATTATCATCATATAGTATGTTGATTTACAATGAAGAATGTAACGCAATATACCTAGTATTTGATTTCCGCATCTATTAAACCGTAAATCTTTCAACGAAACAAACACGAGCCAGACATTAAAATTGATAAATAACCATCGTTTTTAGTAATATCTATTATCAATATCATATCATCATATCATACGATACTAATAGTAATATCAAGTAACAATAAAGTTATGGTGGAACGCAATATTCTACTTTGAGTTATTATGACATTACCAGAGGTTAACACGCCCAATTTCTTCACGAAGTCACAATTTTTCAAGCTCGCTTTTCGTACGCATATAAAAGCGAACAGTGCAAAATAATCCCGCTTTATTTGGATATAAATTGTACATCTTAAGAGATTACCCATTGTTTGTCGACGCCTACATGGCCCAGGAAATTGGTCTTGTTTCGTCATTCGATCCACTTTCAAGGGAGCTGTAAATTGGAGGCATTATTGAGGAGGCAATTTCGGCGCCACACGATATTTTGATGAGGCGTGTGGCACATTCATCTTAGCGTAATGATGCCAAAATGTGCGAGATTTATCTCATGCAATTTGAACATAGCATTAGCTGTAATATGCATAAAACCACTATTAAGAACTACGCTCATAGAAAAGCTTTGCAGAAAAAGTACTTTAACGAAGCTTAAGATAAAAATCACCTATAAGATCTCTTATATTTTTTGTATTTAGCTTGTTCAAGATATTTTCTAGAACTTTCATAAACGTAGTAAATGTTGTTATATTAATGATTTACGGTTTTTCCGTTTTTAGTTTAATATTGTAATAAAATAAATAATAATATCCGGTAGGTAGTTAACACATTTACGCTATAAGCTTCACCGCCGTTTATATTGATAGAAATAAAAGCGCACGTGTATTATTATTATACAGTCTTATTAGACTATTTCCTAAAAATATAAAATAGACATTTAGTAGACCGTAATTAGCCAAGCGCCACCAAAGCGCGGGAATTACATCACAAAATGTGTCATATACGAGGTACTCTATCGATTATTCACTCGGTTGGCAACGATTCAATTGTGACTAGATTATCGCGTTTCATTCGATACCTGAACGAATACGTGGAAACACACTTAGCACGGCTTTATTTAAACTAATGGCACGACTAATATTATTCGACTTGGGAGTATTCATTTTAGTTTCGTTGCACTTTGATTTCTAGTGCATTTCTTTTAAGATAAGTAATATTTCGTTTCTATTTCGTTTCCAATTATACTCGTATTTTCCACGTTTACGAGTAATATTATTGAACAAAACTCCATAAAAACTAAAACATAATACATATTATGTGTTGAACATTATAATATTCCCGTTACTACTAAAGCTTGTTTAAATTAAAAGCCAATATAAGAGGGAATCTACGTTGTTATTTAATACTAATAAATATGCAAAACCTTTTAAAAATAAGATAGTAAATAAGAGCCCAAGTACGACGGCAAAAACTACAAGCTGTACAAATTAATGCTATCGTTAAATAGATTCAGCTATTTTTCTCTGGAAAAGAAATTAGGAAAAGAGCTTTGGCTTGGCAAAACAAGCCCATTCGTTTAAGGTACGCATTCTTAATTGCTTTAGTTGTACGTAGAGGCTTTTTTCAAGTGGGTGGAGTTCTGTATACTCATTTAATACGGAACTTAACTGAAGGAAATTATATTTAATGTAATTATACAAGAAGTTTGAACGTTCGCAAATATCACAAAGAAAAGGTAATTATACTGCTACTAAGAGAGATATAAGTAAACAGTTTTAATAATAAAAAATAAGATATTTAAAAAGTAATATCAATTATTATACTAATACGTTATTACATCTAAAGGTAATTAATTAGAGTATCAAGCATTAGTTATAGTAGTGTAATTAAACACAGAGATAATTCTAACATTATTGGAAATAAGCTTTCCAATTGGGTAGTATAGATATTAATCCGCTTATTTGTGTATAATTGCAGTTAGAGTGGAAATGATCGGTTCTAATCCGAATTTATATATATATATTCTGTTGACACATCAATATCATAATACCCGTACATTTATGATAGAGAGTCAGTTTAAATGCAATATGACATGGACAGGATGATTAAATACCAGCATGGTGCCGACCAATCAGTTATGTAGCTTGTAGTTAATCAACTATTATTATAACGTATACGTTTAAAAATTACTTTTGTTTTATCCCTCAATTTGTATTTATTTTGTATAAATATTTGACGTCACTATCAAATCTTTCTGTTTCAACATGTGCGTAATAGATAAAGTTATAATCAACTTCTTAAGACTTTTTTATGTACGATATAAAAAGTCTAATGAGACCAATCTATATTAACGAAAAGAACATTAATGAATCACCCAACTAATCTAGATTATAAATGAGAAGAGATAAAGTATTTTAAGATTATTAGTTTTTACATGAATGCATTTATTCTGAGTTTTGTAACACGGCCAACTGGCAGCGTACGGGTTCATCAACTCCTGACTCACTCTTATGTAAACAATGATTACAATTAATGCTATTCATTCGATTGAACGATCTTTTAATAACATTTTATTTGATTTGTATTCTTTATGAAGAAAAACAGTTATTATGTGAATGTAGAGATTAAAATTTTGAGGCAATGTTTTAATCATTGTTTATAATCTTTGCTTTACACAGAAAAAACAAATTTCAATTATTAATAAAGAGCATATTCTATCTTTATTCAATTATTCTTTAATTAACGCTTTTGTTTTAATCTCAACTAATTACACAATTCTACGTAGCAGAATAGAGCAAATAATTTTTAAATATAATTTCAGATATCATTCCCTCGATGTTCACCAATCCGGTGGAAATGTAAAAGCGCTTAACCTAGTAAGCCTTCTAAATGAGTCGTCCATTTTTACGACTAAAGCATTCGATGCGCGGCTTGTTCCGCGAAATAGTTTCTAGGTCAGATTGAAACGGACAAATTTATTTTAAGAAATAATGACTAATAAACAACGCTAAAAACAATCGAATTATATTTCTACGAGAACATTTTGCATGTCTTGTTTACTAAATTGGATTTACGTTTTGACGTATACGTGAGTAATCTTGTTGTAGATTACTTTTAAAATAATCATACTTAAGGAAAATGGATGTGTATACTCATATTATGTATAATTTAATGTTATTAATTTAACAGAGTAAATATTTATTGCTTGTATTTATATTGGCATAATGTATTCCGATTTAATCGGTAGTGGAATATCGTGAGTATTTTAAAAACGTTACGCTACGTGAAGGTTCAGTGTAGCGTTTTCTCAAATAATTTCAAAATAAATTGTTGCTGAAATCTTTACTTTCACACTTTAATAAACTCGAAATGAAATATTAGATGGACTGTGAACGGGTAGCAAATTGCTTCCTAAACATAAAAGACACGAAAAAAATATTAACGGCGTTTGTTGAGATCAGGGAAAACTTTTAATCCGTTCCGGCCCCTGCTCTTTTTGCCCGGGTGTTGATCTCCAAACTTTTTACACTATCGGGTTATTTTTCGCTAACTTCGAAGATATTTCATAATTTGTTGGGGAATTTAGTTGTTTTTTGTTTCGTACGGACGTGCCTCGGAATCTAGTTCAGAGTTATCCATGGAATGTAAATGATTTATTCTCTGTTGTTGTACCTATACAACGTTATATCATTGTATGAATATGTTTTTACATAACACTATAGAAAATTTATTCTTAAATAATATTTTGTAAATATATCTGAATATAATTGTGTAGGTTCGAATATTTCTCACAACACTTCCCAGACAGCTTGGCGGTCTAGAACTTTCTAATCGATACAGTAGAAGGTTAATACGTGCCCAAAGGGTTGTATAATTGTAACAGTCAGACACAATAGATTCACAACTAGAAAGTTTTAGTTTAAATCAAAAGTAAGCCCTTGACTCCTTTCGGCTTACAAGTTAACTTCAATAAGAAAACAAATTTATGTAATTAATATATAAAATTTAAAATTTCATGCATAAATAATCGTAGATACACCTAGTATTAAATATTGTCGAAATATTATTTTAAATAATAAACAATAATTATACTAACTATTGTTTATTAATGAATATAATTATAAAAATGTATTCTTTATTACACTTTTGATTTTGTAAAGCAACTTTTTCCAACAATACATTATCTGTCAAAACGACTATTAATTATTACTTTATGATGATGTGATGATTGCATTTATAACCACCATACCCTCTAACGCCTATTTATATACCCTTAGCTAAAATTTCTTTATATTCCACAGGTGTATCCCACAGCCGCTCCTACACGCTATTCCGGCTCGGTCGCAGAGTATCGCTGCCAGTCAAGCAGTTCGCAGAAACTGGTAGACTGGACTCCCTTGGCTCCAGTCCGGGAACCCTTGACGTGTTTGGAGCACCAGCGATAGGACAGGGCACTGGGCGTACTGAAGCTGAGTTCTTTGTTGATGGCAATCATTCTAGAGTGAGTATAATACTGCAGTCATTATTTACCATGTTCATGGTTTCTGAGGGTAGTGATTTATTATAATAATTATCAGATGATAATAGTCAATGTTTCGAGTCTTGAGTTTGTCGGCTTCTTCGCAGTGATTATAGTCTCCCAGCAAAACAAAATACTTTTATTTCTATTCAGAATTTTGATATTATTGCAATTTACTCAACATAATAGAGTGCTTTTTCAAAGAACTTTTTTATTTTTCGTACACTCAAGATTTATTAAGGACTAATTAACATAATTTAGAGGGTCTTTATTGCGGATTACAGAAGAAACCCTCGTTAAATATGGCAAAGCCTCTGTACTGAAAATATTTAATGACGCGTGAAATGGTTGATAATCTTCAGTTAAGCTCTACACCATTGGTCTTAATATTTTAAGTATATGAACATACAATGTTTTAATCAGCTTATTATAATTTAACAATTACCCAAAATGGGAAGCATTTTGCATATAAGCCACTTATCCTCATCGAATTATCAACATCATTATTTACAACCAGCATTAATAAACCGCGAGCTCGTAAATATAATGCAAAGATAATTAAAATGTGAATGAAATCGTATCATTTCCATGAAACTGATAACGATAAACGGACAACAATGAACAACTGATACTTTACAATTAAATTGCCGTTACATAAAGCTACCGAAAATATCGTTTTTCAGCACTAATTAATGTCCCGGAATGCAAACAATAATTACACGTCAGTAAAAAAGCAGGAGTCCATTGAAAATGGAGCGGTAATAAAAGGGGAAATTTATCGCGATCGCAGCCATTTTATTGCCAGTTAAGACTAATTTTTGTTGTTTACTGTTTCATTGCGTACTTTTTATTTGCGTCCATTTGTCAATTCGATTGGAAAAGTTTGGATGATAAATGATCTAACTCGGTGCTTAATTAAGCTTCTATTATTGTCAGTGGGATTTGTTAGGATTATCTCGTTCGTAAAGCTAAATCTTTTTTTTTTCATTCTGATACGATTATATACAGTCCGCCTACAGTTTATTATACAAAAAATATTTATAAAACAATTTTTATCTGTTAAAAGATGAAACTCGACTACAAATTTATCTTTCTTAAAGCTATGAAGAATAAGCCCGTCTGTAGAAATGGTAGAATGTCACTTCAAAGGGATGTCACCGCTGTCAAGAACATAAGCTGTAATAAAAACAAAATATTCCTCGCCTTCCTGAAGCATAATGGGCAAAATGATTTAGGAATACGTTTAAAGATTTATGATTTTAGATCGGAACGAAAGTTATTCAGACGATTACCATTAAAATGTATCGTCGCCTTTTATTGGATAGTCATAAATTTACAAATACAGACAATTTCGTTTTATTGAGGTTGTATATTACTTGATGTCTTCATAGAAATGTACTATTCAAATAACTATTTCCTCCCAAGGTATCAGTCATGGCTAGAATGATTCCATCACCGGATTGGTTCATCGGAGTGGACAGTTTTGATTTGTGCGTCGATGGCAACTGGCTGGATAGTATAACGATCGAGGTAAGATTGATAACCTAGTGCATAACTTTACAAAAAAAACTTCGTGTCAGATTTATTTTATCGCTTTTTTTTTGAATAAATTAGTAGCTCATCTGGGGACAGTGATTTTGAAATAATATATGTTGGGACAGGATTTATATAATATTTTAATGAATCAATTTCAATATAATACATAAATTGACCTTTCATTTATAACTATTTCATTGTGCACTAAATAAGAAAACAGCACGTCACACATTTATATTTTATTAGGTGGATCCACTCGACGCAGGAACAGACAACGGTTTCACATTCACAGCCCCGAACTGGCCGACGGCTCCGCAAGGAGTGGCGTATCGCATAACGTCGCGATACCCCTCCCACCCCGCCGGTTCCTTCTTCTACCCGCACTTAAGAAGATTACCTCCGATTGCTACGTTTCAATTTATTAAAGTGAGTAAACAATATCATTTTTGCTATAGAAATGTATTACATAAAAATCGTTGTAGGTGAAATTATTCAATACATTTTTTGTATTACTTATATTTAAACTTACTAGAGTGTGCAGAACTTACTACTCACAATTTCAAAATGAAATAAAATTCTTAAATTTATTTGTCCTCAAAGCACATAAGTATTTAATGTTATCACAAGCTATTCGGTTAAATTAAATAATTGTTCCATTGTAGCTACGCGAATACGAGCTCTCCGAAGTATTTCACCGTGACAGCGACGACCGAAAATACGATGTGCTCCAGTTGGATAAATTAAACCATAATAGTATCGATGTGCTTGATGGCAATCGAGCTCTTTCTATTGCTGAAGAGGTAGAGAGAGCTGAAGCACCAAGAATTTACGCAGAAGGCTCTTTAACAACGCCGGATGGTGCTTATTCTTATTATTCAATGTGAGTGTTAATAATAAATTACTTTCATGTCATTAACACCAATTAAACGTGGATTCATATATTATTATGATTCCCATCTAGTCAGATCTCTACATCGCTTATATTATTACATGCATATCTATAAAAGCATATAAACTTTATTGTTATATATACATATGTTTCTCTTTTAACTGAAAAAATATTAATTAGGATGTGATTATCTTTACTAGATTTCTTGTGATTTAATTTTGAAAATAGTAGTCTCTCTTAGAATTAGTCTCCGTCGTGAATTTCACATATAATAAATACTACAGATTACTTACACGATATCCTTTGCCAACATCTGTAGAACAAACAACGCTAGCACAACAGAAGAGCCGAGGTCGGCCAACGAGCTGCCAACCTCCGGGCCCACTGCGAGCGAGCGGTCCGCGCTCCGCAGCCTGGCCCGCCGGTACAGGGCGAGGCGCCGCCGCAAGCTGCGAGCTGATAACACCGACCCGGTGGAGAGACGAAAGAGAAAAAGGACAAGTACGCATAAAACTGGTCATTTTAAAATTTAACAGCGATCCCGTAATGAAAGAGAATTTAGAAATATTCATACTTAATAGTTTTATGAATGGCTCTAATCTATATCTATAGTTTAATTATTTTCTAGAGTTGATTTTCAGTTTGATTAATACAATTACAGTGATTATAATACACGTAGTGCATAGATGTTTTTGCCACGTTTAAATGGATATACGGTCAGAATATACATAGTGTATATTTTAGAAAAGCTCATAGATTTCAGCAAATTATAACGCAGTACTAGAAACAAATAATAGTCGTATTTTGAATAGAACACTGTCATGCTGATTTACGGTTCATTTGAGAGTTTACCAGAATATTACGTATATACGTTAGCAACCAAACTTGTTATATGTAGTTTGAATTACGATCTGAAGGCAATTCATGGATTGAAAAGGTCTGAATTTTACAAATCAATTTTCATAACGGCTAGAAATTTTGAAACAGTTCGAGATGTGAAGTTATTCTTGTTATAAAAATCATTGTATTTTTGATAGAGCTACTTGACTGTCGAGTGTCAGACTGGGGGCAGTGGAGCCCTTGTCGAAGTGAAGGCGGCTGTGTCGGCTCTGCGCTACGAACAAGAAGAATAATCCGACGACAACGACCCGGCGGAAATCCTTGTCCGCCTACAACACAATCTCGGTGGTGTGCCACCAACTGCACTGCGGCACAACCGCAGGAAGACTGGCGAAATAACCTCACGTAATTTCGGACTATTCTTTTTTTAAACGAATTATTTTTTAAGCGTTCCTTTTGTAAGTGGCCAGTAGTTTCTTTTCACGCACATGTTTTTTTTTTCACAACCTTTTTGCGTTGGCATCTGTACTGTCCGTCCAAAGATATTTTTATTTCGATTCCAATCTCTATATGAGTTCTCGTTTCAATGTGAGTTCGTGGTGTGTAAAAATATGGTTAAAATTGCTGTATAAAATAATTTAATAAGAGATGACTGTCGATGTTCGGTATAGGTAGACTTCGATTGTTTGCCGCTGTACCTATAAGAGCTTTTTCTTATTATTTTTGTTTGTCAATTAATGTTAGTACTAAGAATACAATTAAGTTCAAACATTATCATGATTATCATATAAGATATCCTCATGTTACCCACCACAGTCTTTCATAATTATTTTTTACAAGAAATAACTCTATATAAAGTTATATTATGGTATTTTAATATAATTAATCCTTCTTCGCTTCAGTACAAAATAATTATTATCATATACAAATAAAGAGTAATTTAACTTTAATTTGTATCAACTGTAAAAATGCACTATGTACTAAAATTTCGACTATCCATACGAACAACGCGCTGCATACTTTTCCATTAATACCATAGACAATTAGATAAGTGCTATAAATTAATAAAAAATATACAACCTCGTTTGCCTTCATAATAGTTAGAAATAGCTAGAATTCATAGTTATATCAATAGTCCGCAAGTGGTTAGTCAATTAGTACTATAGGGTGTTTATCTCTAAAATAAAAATACATATCGCTTATTCTTCAACTTTGTGACAGTATTTCAATAATAAGCATGTAGACTTGTTTAATGTGGGATATCATTGAAAGCAAAACCGTGTGTCAGTTGAAATAAATTACTTACTAAATTTTTTACAAATAATAGGAATTTCCATATCTGTTGTTTTCAAAACTAAAATATTAGTTGTTGTAGTATTAAAAAATGATTTGACTACTTAATAATACTAAAATAAAAATAACAAACATTCTGCAATATCAAAAATATGTAATATAGAGTGTAAGTATGTATTTTAAATTTACTACATGCGAATTTTCTTTCATGTCATATCCCACACAATCGTAAATACTCCAAAGATGCAGCTTTTATTTTTAATACATATAAATGTTAAGTAGATAAGTTTATATCTAGCGTAAGTTACAATCAAAGCCTTCTGTGAGATAAACTTAGATTTGAACTCTATCTATAACGTAATTGAGGTTATATTATGCTAAATGTAAAATGTTACGTAGATCTTTCTCGATTACTATAAATAATCTTTATTTTCTTCAAGATAAAACGTATAAGGGATTTGGGAATAAATATATTTTATTATGTACTGATGATTTTTTTAAGTTAAGCCAAAGATACTAGGATATAATTTTACCTTTCTTACTAAATGTCGTATCAATTTGCCACTTTAATTCTGATATTGAATTTGAAGTTTTATTTACTCACTTTAAGGCCTTGAATGGCCTATGGAATTTAAAACAATGTTATTGAAATTATTCATACAAAATACGAATATTAAAATATGCTATTATAATTTAATATGAATGCATTATAATTATGTTTATTTAGTCGGAGTTATTGCAGCAGTTAAAACGTGGAAACCATTCTGGAGCCAAAAATTGTTAAAATTAGTGTAACAATTACCGAGTATGTGTATTTTTTACAATGTAAATTATTCTGATTTCGATAATAAAATGTCGTAAAGTCAATAGAGTTTTATTTTATCCGCTTTTACTTATCCTTATAACCTAAACAGCTCCCCGGTCCCGCCCGGGTTTTACTAGATAATAGTAGCCTACATTATTAAGGGCAAGATGTAAATAAGAATTTCCTTAAATAAACAGTTGAAATTATATTAATTATCTATAAGAATATACAATAAATCCCCCAGAAATACAATTATGAAATTTATTGGTTTTATGGATTTCGTGCCACCGGCTCTACTATTGTTTTGCTAAGTTTCGTTCAAAAAGTTTTCTGCTTTATAACATTTCGTCTAAAATATAAATGCTTCAAATAATTATTACAAAATTGTTTAAGTTTCCTTCTTATTTTCTATATTTAGAAACATTTTTATTGTCATTAAATGTAGTAGAAAAATCCGTATCGAGCATTAACTGGGACATTATCTCTTTCACCTCTGTATATGTATAAAACACGGATGTAAGCAAGTAATATATTTTGCTTTATGGCACAGATTAGAGCAAAAAATCCTTTGGCATGCAAAAACGTTTAGGGTCCTGGTTGTTGATATAAAAATACGCAACCCCTGTACAAAAAAATACGCATTGCAGCGATTTTTCGTCCGTAAAACCTTTGAATACGATCCGGTTATGTTAGTAATTACTGTTTCATGTCATTCTGTTTAAACCACTTAGAGAATTAAAAAAAAATACAAAATTTCATTATCATACAGTTAATTCTCCCTGTTTCTATTTTCGCATGAAGTATAAGTAAAAATATTCATTATTTACTGGTAATTTTTGCAGCAACAAGACATTCTAAACAATATCTAACTCCAAACTCAAATACGCACTTGAGGGGAATGGCACTTTTTCTTTAGAGCTATTAAGCCACACCATTATAAACTTTGAATTGTTTTGCATAATTACGAAAATTCATTGCAATGGGCAGTGAGATACATTGTTTGTGTTACAAAAACAGGCTCTTTGCTTTGTTATAAATAAATAAGAGTGAAGAATGTAATGCATGCTTATGTTAATGCTTCTTAGATAAAATCAGCAATTATAAGACCATAACAGAAAGTGGTAGAATTTACCGAAAGAAGAGGGACAGGTAGTGTAAATGTAACAATATGAAATTGAAAAGAGGTAAAAAAGCAGTAGATAGGTACTTACCGTATTTCAGTACCTTCCAGTGATTTCGTGATTTATAAAATTTTTAGGAATAAGTTTAAAAATGATTTAATTGAACCAGTATACAGTGACTCAAGCCTAATGTTGAGCCTCCCGTTCATGCATTAATAAAGCGCTAGAAATTAGCAAACTCTTGTATTTCCCGGTTCAAAATGTGACACAATTTCATTTTACTGTCTCTCGGGGCCTACTTTTTTAACACCGTGACCCAGAGTTCGTAAATTGTGCCGGTAATGACGTTACCGGATGACACTGACTTTTTATTATGAAAATTAGAAAGGGTTTGTGGTGGCCATTAAATTTTAAACAACTTCCAATGAAGTTTGAACTAGTTGGAATTTTGACAGAGCGCGAATGATATTAATTTTTCTTTTGTTTATTAAAGCAAAAGCTACAGGCAAATATTTTCGTACAACAGTACATCGTAGGTAAACGTTATAAAATTTTTCCGATTTACATACAAAAGAGAGGTAAAGGAGGAGGTTAGGTTTCGATACTTTCCCTTAAATTAAGCCCTGTATCTAGATATAATATATTTCAATTATTACTTACTGTTTCTATCCTCAGCGCTCCTAATATTCATTTTAACAACAATAAACTGTTAATAAAGTTCAGTAAACTGAAGTATTGACTGTCAATGTTAATTGTTCTTAATCAAATAGTCTCCCAACTATCCAATCTAAATTACAACGTTAAAAAGCTGCATAGAGAAATAGCCCTTATTCCTTCATAAACAACGCTAAAAGTCTCTCATCACAAATCGACTATTATTAAGACTCGTTCGTTACAATGATAGAATCTTTAATTTCCTATGTTCGCGTCAGTGTCAGTTTTATAAAGACCTCGAGCTTGTACTGAATTTAGCTTGAATAGCGGGTAAATAGCATATTGGCAAGGCTGGATTGGTATTCTGGAACATGCCGATTGTTATTAATACCTGGATTCAGTTGTAAATAAACTGAGGTGCAATTTATTTTTAATGTTATTAAGATGCAAGATTTCAATAGGCATCTTATTAGAAAGAATTGCATCAGCCATTGTTATCTGATTTTGCTCAAATAAAAAAGATTGTCTGGATCAGTGTCTGAAGACTTATATATAGGCACAGATATAGGTTATATATTGTATGGATAATGTTGTCTATCAAAAATATTTATTTAATACTATTTATAGTAATAATATGTAAAAAGTGATTGTGATAATAAATTGGTGCGTTATATTGTTACAACTTTAAAATACACATGAAAATGTAGTATTAATAAACATAGATAATTTTTAAGTTAATATTAAATAATAACGATAAACGCTCTTTAATTGAATTCATTTGCCACAAGAGGCTTCATTATATTGTTAAAAACCTAATTAAATAAATAATTATTATTTTATATTTCAGCAAGAATTTTTATGAAAACTAGCGGAGCGAACGAGCGGGTTAATAAAGCTTAATTTATAATTACTGTAACTGCTTTATTCGTATTAAAATGGTAATTTTAAAAATAACTATACAGTCTAAATTTAAGGACCCGTCTAGTGGTAAAAGGCTTATGGGTAAGATACGAGGCAGATTATGGAAATAAGCTAGTTAAAATGTATGTAGGTACTTACCTAACTTTCAATCAAATAGCTTCCTTGAAAAAAAAAGTAGAGTGGGATTATATTGCTGAGAAAGCCTACATTTACGTCGTCGTGTGCAAAATTCACGCATACGAGAGAAAATCCAAGTTCCCATTTTCTCTAGAAATGAATTAAACTGCAATATGTAAGACGTGAAATACAATTTCCATAAATTCTTTTATTCGCCCCAATTTTCACAAAAATGTCGTGCCAAATTCTACATAGGCTCATCAGTGCAATGATAAAACATCGCATACGAGGATAGAATTTGTCCCAAATTCGCGGGAAATCCAATTTGAATGGCATTTGAGTTTTAAATTTTGCGATCAAAGTTTGGGAGATAAGGGCGGTGCAGGCCGGAAGCTACTTCCGTTCTACGACACATTATTCATAGTCTGGCCTCAGCAATGAAAACTTCCGTCGAGATACAATAAACTTCGGAGAAATCTGTTTAGGAATAGTGACGGATTTAGATAAGGCGACAGTTATTCGAAATAAATCAACTATGAAAAAGAATGGGAGCGTATTTTAAGTTCACTGTATAATCTCCGCTCGTAAAATAAAATTCAAATCTAAAAGTCGGCTTTGTTAGAGTAGTTTATTTTAAGTTAAGAAATAATTATTATAGAAAGCGCTAATAAAACCGTTTCTTATTTCCTTTTTTCACTCAAATATCACTTGTTTATGTCACAAACGTCTGTCAGCAGAGTGGGCAACTTGCCACCCATAAATATTCGTAAAGATTAGATGTCGTATTTGTCACAAATTCTTTACATTTTAATAAAAAACTTTTGCCATTTCCATAACTGCTGGACATGGTCTATTTCTTATAAAGTTCACAGTATTACAATATTAAATTTTAGAAATTGTAATAATGTGGTTCGTATGACCAATACTGCATGAATACATATTATTTGCAAGTCAAAAAGTGCAAATAGCCTAGCTCCGAGCTACAGCTAAGCCTTGTTATTATTGTAAAATACATATGAAGTGTAGTATAGTAGTAGTGTATGGTTGGACCAAAAAAAAATAGCGAATTAGCCTCACTTACTCGTAGGTAAGTACTTAATTCAATTTAAATTTTTTCCAAAACGCATTTCATTAATTTATGCTCAAATAAATTAGAAAACTTTATCCAATGTATTAGTAATTTAGTAAACGCGGAGCTTAATGTATGAGAAAATGTATGCTGAAAATTTTTTATCCATTTTGCTCTGATTTTCAATGCAAAATGACATAAATATTTCATGGGATGATGGTATTAAGAATTTTCCCCTACGTTCTTTTTTTAGAAGCTTCTGTTTTAAGGATTACCTCTCAGAGCGCACTAAGACGGTATAAATTGCTTATTTTAACCCGCTTACTAAAGTTACTAGAGATTTAAATAATTTGAAAAATTTTATGCCACTGTTTTGAGCAAATAGAAATTTAAATTAAATGATATTAAAATAAAAATAAAATATTTTATGTAATATTATGCTAGGAATTGTGAATTGTCATTTATTTAAGCGCGTCACATACGGTGAAGATACTATAATATTTTATCTTACGATACTGTAATAATTTAAATTACAGTAGGTATTTACCCGAAATTTTGTGGGTGATTTGTAATAGGATGGCGGTTCTACAGGGGTCTTAGTACGCAATGACAAAAAGAAAAATGATGGTCAGAACGCTGATACCGGATACCTTAAGATACTGTAATATAAAATATTACAGTATCTTAAGATAAATTAATATTATAGTATCTTCACCGTGTGTGACGCGCTTAAGGAACATGTTTTTTCACAATTTTAAATATCGAGAAGTATTAATTTGTGTGTTTCATATTTGATATTAAAATATTTCTCATAAACATATAGGTTGGATTGAAAAACTGTAGATATCAACTCACAGAAGAAAGTTCATCAGTAAAATTCCAGCTTAACAATAAGTTTGTCAAATCCCGTTTCTATATCAGAATATACAAGATTTAGCATATCATCAATCATCCCCGCAGTCAAGCAATGCAAATCCGCTTACAAATATTATTGCAAGGGGAAATTGACAGCTATGTATATTACAAAATAATTTGAGGCATATCCTGAATGGAGTTATCCATTTCCTCTAATACACGTGCAAGCGATATTGGAACTTATGGTAGTGTAGAGTATGGCGACTATTGTATGAACTAAGTAGTTTTGTTATGATATTTTAGTTGAAGGGGATCAGACATGGAGCACTTTAAATTAAGTTATAATTGAGGCATGGAAATACGTCGGCTATGGTCCAGCGTTGCATATTCCGTGGGAACTAGTTTCAGATTTTTATCGATTCTATGTTCACAGTTTAGGTACCTACTGTAGTTTGAAATTTATTATTCTTTTTTTAAACGTCAACTCTATAGATTTAGTGCATAAATTTCATGTTATTTTGATTGTATGTTATAGTTTAAGCTTATCAAGTTGTATGCAGGACTATTGTTTTTTTCATTTATGAAACAAATCGTATAATATGAATTTTATTTTCTTACCTCTAACTATTACTAATTTAATATATTATGATGTTCAATTGTTAGACATGTGTTAAAAATTTAATTAACAAGAACATTATTAAAATGTTCTCCAATAGCTGTGAAACTAGTTTACCATGTAGGAAATAATATTGTAATACTGTGCCATGACAGTATATTAAAACTAAACATCATTTAATATGATTCAATAAAAAGTTCATCAAAGAATATGGCTGTAAGTTAGGTAAGTAAATTACCAACCTTTTACTATGTTAAAATATATATCTACTGTGTTTAGATAAAATCCGTGAGACGTCCTTCACAGTTTCTTCGAAATGCCTTCATTAAGGATTAATTAACTATAATAAATTTGAAGAAGCTAAGCTAAGCTCTATTCTTGTAAAGGTTATCAAACTTTGTCGTTAAAAAACATTCTTTTGTTCTTGTCATTCCTTTAATGCTATATTTTTATTACCCTTGTTATATAAAGTAGTCTTAGATTATGCCTTCAGCATTTTCTAGAAATTTCTGTAAATTCCACCGATAAAATCTAAAGAAACTTAGCAGGCTACTCACATCCGAATCTCATTTGTACGATTCTCTAGCTTCCTTCGTAATAACGTATCTGAATCACTATACGAGTTTTATCTAAAACCGCTTGGCAACTAATTCGTACAATAAAGAAAATAATATAAAGGGCTTCCCAAGGTTGGTGATTATTTTCCCTTATTACCGACATATTTTAGAAATCACAAGGGGAATCAACGTTCGCAAAAGAATTCTTCATTGTCGCAAAGAACACCGCACTAAATATAAATCGACGCTAACGACACGTCCTAACCTCTGCGGTCCTTCGGATTGAACCCAATACAACTAATTAAAGTGTCCGTCTGTCCGGCTTATCGCTCGCTATCATTAATTGCTAGCTTTAGGATCGGGGAGATAGTACGGTAATTAACAATATCTGGAATGCTTTTACTGCTATATTTATGTATTATTATTGTTCGTTTATTGTACTAGATCATTATTAAGATAGGAAATTAATGGTTTAAGACGAACTTAATCTAAGACTAGCACATAGTACTCGCTTAACTGTATTGTCTTCACTTATATTATAAAGAGTCTGTGCTAAATAAGAGCCAAAAGTATTCAACCAATTATGAAAATTCTTTCATCTGAAAAAACTACATTAATAAGTTTTGTATGTTCATTGTCCATAGTTTAATACTGTTTTATTTCGGATGACCGGGATTACTGGACACTCATAATTATTGATCTACATTCAAATAAATAAAATCAGGATAGTAAATGTACATTTTGATATTTAAAGCAATAAAAATAAAGAAACATATTATTCATGCATAATTTTTATCATGCATGCGGGTGGCATGTGTAGTTTTTTATTACTGGGTTGAACGTATTATTTAAACCAGATTAATGACTCGTACTGTTTATATCTTCATCGTATAACTTAAAATAAAAATACGTTTTTGAAGAATCGTGATAAAGGCACGCAGTATCAAATACAACTTTTAGGAATTGGTCCAGTTTTCTTTTTATTCCAAATTACAACATATAGATAACTTGATAATATAGAGATAACCACAATTACTACTCTTAAAGTATTCGTCTGCCATTTTTTTTAATTTGCTAGACTAATTTTAATGCAAGCATGCACAAATATACCGCTACCACCGCAACATACCAAAAAGGGCAACAGACATCTTTATGTGAATAAAATTCGACTAAGAAAAAAAACAGATCACTTCGACAACAGGTACTTTACAAAATAATTGTACCTACTTGAATCCTAAATTGCTCTTCAAAATAAACCTTTTATCAGATTCCAACACTTGCATGTTTCATTAGCTAGTAAATAAAACAAACAATATACTTGAGAGTTGAGACGTCTGGAGACAGACTGCATCATGTTTAATTAAGTATATAAAGTTTTTCTTCAGTCTTACCTCATCAGCATGCATTGCAAGACACTTCATTAGGTTATATTTTCGTTCCTCCAAAGACATTAATATAAATACCTTTACCGACTGTGCTGGATAACGCGTTCGATTTAATATCCATAATAATATTAAATTTTTAATATACGAATAAATGACAATTGAACCAAAATATTAAATACTCTGTGGATTATAAATCCAGTTCAATATAACCCATTCGATATGAATTAAATCAATCATTTCAAAATTAAGTATTATCTACTATCTTAGGTATAAGGTACCTAATTATTAATATATCAGTTTGAACAAAACAAGACCAAAGTGTGATCGATAGGTTGTTCTAGTAGCATGAGTCATGTTTAATAGATAAATGCATAACTAGAATTAAAAAAGAAAGTTATCCATTTCTGCACAGAAACTTGGAAGTAGAGTCGCGATAACTGTATCATAGCACCGGGTATAATTCAGTTGAATAAATCGCCGCGTCTAAACGCACAGTCCGTAAACACTAGCTGTTGTACGTTCATTATCATTTGTATTCAGAGCTGAAAGAGATCTGCACCTGGAGTACTGTCAGCAAGCAAGATTTATGTTGTTCGTGTAAAAGTGAACAAAACCCGCTTTTGTATGGTAATGTACCCGCGTTCTTGGGATTTTAATGCGAATTTAATGGAATCCTGTTATCTCATTGAGACAGGCGAAGCGTCGAAGAATGTAGGACGATATGACATCGTTATTACGCGCGCTAAATTTTGATATAACATTTATTAATTATAATTAATCATGAACAGAGTATGTTTATTTTGATTTAGATTAACGCGTTTCAAGCGTGAATTATTTTCGTCACAGTAATTATACTGACAATACAAATATGGAATATTTTCATTTAATAATAGAAACACAAACAAGTAGGTATGTATAATATAGATCAACAATCATTAAAGTAGCTTCAAAGATCTTTAAATTATTGAAAGACATTTTTAACAAAAGAAGAATTTTTTTTACACTTTGTAGTTGCAGTTGTTACACGGCGACATTAAGAAATTAAATAAGATTTTTTTCAATTTATTTACATGACCTAGGTTACAATAATTGGTAAAGTTCGACAACCTGTGTCATCTGCCAACCTGTACTAAGCTAGTGTAGTGTATGCCTTCATAGGTGGCTTCAAAGGCCTTTGCAAGGTGAAAGAATGACTTCATACATTACAAATTTTGTTAATAATGGATCTGTTCGGAAAACAACTGCAGTGGTTTTGCTTTGAATCTGAAAATGAAAGAAAATAATTTATTCACTAACCAAAAAACAGACAAGAAATTAAACAGATGTTTAAAAATAAAGATCAGTATGATTGTGTTTTGAACCATAGGAACAGTATTGACTAAGGAAACATGAAAAAAATTACAGCCTCCATCTCGCTTGACCTGAAAACAACTACGTGTAAAATCATTTCCGAACTAATCCATACTTAATATTATAAATTCGAAAGTAACTCTGTCTGTCTGTCTGTTACTCAATCACGCCTAAACTACTGAACCAATTTGGATGAAATTTGGTATGGAGATAATTTGATACCCGAGAAAGGACATAGGCTAACTTTTATTGCGAAATATGTACCACGGGCGAAGCCGGGGCGGACCTCTAGTGACAAATAAAAGCAGCACAATCACAAATCAACATTTAGCGAGCTTTCTGTACACAATTCCGAACGTGTCACCGGTGAGCGGAGAGCTGAAAGAAGCGACTTCATTATCATTCCCTTTATACACCTGAGACAAACGTTTTACACAAAACTAGACTTTATAACCTACATATCACAGTCGAATATCCGTTGTATTAAATAGCGATGCTCCAATTCGACACGTTTTGATGGCTGTATCTTTCCGGATCAAAGTAGAGCTTTTACGAATGCAGAGGAAATGTTTTTATTTTTGTTGCGGCCGTGTGCATCAATGCACCCGCAAACAGCCTCTCCAAATATAAATTTAATTTTTACCGCAACCATTACTTTGTAAACTTTAAAAAAAGAGAGAAAGAGATCTTTCTTCTTGCATTTTTTATCAAAAAATTTAACTGAACTTTGTTTTTATTATCTACTAGCGGTCCGCCCCGGCTTCGCCCGTGGTACATATTTACGTTTTCTCTACATAAAAACCATCCTCGTACTTCAAGGAATATAATAAAAAAAGAATTATCGAAATCGGTTCAGCCGTTCTCGAGTTATGCGCTTACCAAAACATTTTGCGATTCATTTTTATATATAAGACTAGCGGTCCGCCCCGGCTTCGCCCGTGGTACATATTTACGTTTTCTCTACATAAGAACCGTCCTCGTACTTCAAGGAATATAATAAAAAAAGAATTATCGAAATCGGTTCAGCCGTTCTCGAGTTATGCGCTTACCAACACATTTTGCGATTCATTTTTATATATAAGAGATGTAATTCGCGTATAGTTATGAATTAATATGAAACACGCGTCTTATCTTAATATGTAATTTATCTCAATGTATATATAAATGTTACGCTTATAGATAATATTATTATTAACTCGTTGGCACATTCTATTAATTCATATCTATTCATAAATCAGTTTCTGGTTAACATTAATAAATTTCAAACACATAACTACGAAAATAATTGTACTATAATATGATAAGGATGTGCTTAGTATAGTCGATAAACTTTGCAAGGATAATTCATAAAAGAGTTTATCACGCGGCATGACAAGCCGTAATGGCTATAATGGCTCCAACAAGGAATGCTCGTGTCGCTGTAGCCAGCCTTTAATGAGCGCAGTTGTTAACGGCAAATGTCGTAGTGATGTGCTTTGTATCATTATATCGATTAAATTTTTCTAATATTTAGCTGGTGAACTATACATGTTTATGTTAACGTTTCAAAAAAACAATGATTTATTTTACAAAGCATAACTATTTGTAATTTAGGATTCACCATACTTCACCACATTGCTCTATCTTCTGAACTAGTAGTTGATATGTTAACAATTAAGTACTTATCCAATAAATTAGTACTAAATAATGTAGACCAACGCGAATGTTGAACTACATGAGATGTTTTTTTATTTTTAGTAGAATAACCTAGTCAGAATGATAAGAGGAGAAGAACATAAAGAGTTATCGAAATTTTATATTTGTGTCCGAAATTACTATATGTGGGAATTTCTACATTTCTTCCATTTTCTGAATAATCCTGAAAGTTTAGAAAATAAATATAACAAATATGTATTAAATATTCCAATAAATCGATAAAAAGATGCACAACACTAAACACCATACAGAATTGCTTAATAACTGTCACCGTGAACAGTGCTGTGCCGCAATTTGAAGGTGGTATGATCGTTACATTTATCGATTAGAATCCTCCCATTAGGATTATCACAAACTGCACATAAATCGGTGTTAAACATAACCTGCTTAAATCAAACGAATTAGATTATACATACTTAGTATTGGAAAAATATCAATTCATGTCATTCAATTCTTTAAATTAATATCGCCAAAAAAGTCAAATATTATTTCAGTTATCGTTATGCTTATAAATCATGATTCCAAATCATTTCATATACAAAATAATTCCAATCATATATTATTTAGCTAACCGTATAAAATTTTAAAATTGGTTTTCAAGTTAACCGAATAAAATGCTTCAAAGCGAAGGAACCTAGTACGAAATAAAATTCCAGGTAATTTGTCTCATTAGCAACACTTTCGTTTCGTGCGCGAGTTCTGTTGACTCGTTTACTTAAAAGGCTAATGAAACTAGCTACCTTGTTAGGGATTTAAATAATTGTAGGTTAACGCTCCTATAATATTACTTTTGGTAAAACATGTGGCTGGATATCTCCTTAAAATAAAAAATTCAGATTTAATCAACGCTTTTGTAATTCAACTAAATTTGGTCTTGAATATTGCATTTTCTCCCATACAATGCGACATCATATAAAATTTACCATAATATATTGTGCAGTTTAAAAATGCGAAACATTTTACATTGTACATCGAACACAAAGGATCGTTTATTATATGAATAGAATGCAAAGAAAATTGCTATTCTTTTTTAACAGGGGTATGTATTAAAATTCATCGTTTTGAGTGAATAACTGATCGTAAATACTTTTAATATGCACGTTTTAGAACACCTATCAAAGCACAAACAATTTACAAAACAATCAACTCCACATGAATTCAATTTGATATGTAATTACGAACATAAATTTCATCGCAAAATATTATTTTGCTGGCGTTCTAAACAAATTTAAATTTCTGTTGATTTTAATTAAAATCCTTTGTGTCTGTCCGTATATTGGGGTCCCTGGACCGTCTTTAATTAATTGTTTCTTATCAAATTGTGAGAGCCCCCCGACAGGTTGAGCATTCCAAGTCTCTGTTTATATACAGTTATTAAAGTTCAAATTAAAGCGATACAAGGAATTTTAGTTTAAGCATACATAGAAATCAGTAAATATTGAAGTAATAGTAAATATAGTAATTTTCCTCAAACTAGAACGACTGTTTTATGCTAAATCAATTAATCTAATATCTTCATTTATAATACTATGAAATATTTTGATACTTCAAACTTTTGGATTAAACTCTTAATGTGAAAAATAAAGGGATTATCACAAATCTTAATTTAATTCCAACATTTATATATCGTACAACACATTAATCCTCATCCTTCGTACAAACATTGCTTTTAAACACATCAAAGTCAACAAAACAATTCCAAAGCACTTCAATATCAAATGTCCCAAGCCGAAGATCCAGAACTTAATTAAGATGCTCCAGCTTTGAATCTAATTACTGAGACCCTTTCAAAAACCTGACCCCGCTCAAGGGCCCTTATAGTCTAAACATGTGCCCATAATTTGCACGTTAGAAACGTAAGAACCCTTAGCAGAGTTGCCAAGTCCTTCATGCTCGATTGCGGTAAGTCGTCTTTGACAGTTCCAAGTGTACCTGTGATTTTCTTTAGCTTCGTAATACTTGCTGGTAAACCCCGAATTACTTTATATTTTACGAATGGTTAACTCAATTATAACATGTAGTTATTGTGTGTAGGTATACAAGAGAAAATCGACTTCCAAGTCTTTCTCTTTATTTCCACTTGCTTCTGAGAAAATTTGTAATAATGTTCATCGTCCTATTGATTTAATAAGATAATCTCTTGGTCTGTAAAAACTGGGCTAATTACACCTATTCAAGACAGAGCAAGCGAGATTTTAAAATAAAGCGTGTATTCTTTAACAAGACTATCCGCAAATTTGTCATAAAAGGCAGTTCAGAAGCTTAAAAACAAACCCTAAGTACTTGAATCCCCTTACCAAACAATACTTCAACACACCTACACAAAATAAATAAGAATAATCGTGCTGTATCAAGAATAACATCTCGAAAGACTCGTTTGAAACATTGCTCAACTATACACATACCTCATTAGAGGAGCTTTCGTACGGAACAAATAAGCCTCCCCTCAGAGGATCTAATTAGCCCCATACAGTCGGAGACACGTGACATGTCTTGGGATTTTTATGTACATTTGAAAGGTGTGGGCTTATTTTAATGGATGGCTTTTGTGGCTACGAAGTCGTTTTAATTGTATTTATTGTGCGGATTTAGCGTTACCTAATTGACTTACATCTTACGACGAACATGTTGGAGGTATTGTAAATTCAGATATAAATTTAATGTGAATAAAAATATAAAATTATCTTTAGTATTGAAAATAATCCGTGGATAAAGTTTCAAATAAACCAAATCAGATCTTGTACACCCTACAAGAATCTTTAAAATATTTCAATTTCAACTACAAAATAAGTCTACTTTTGTAAGAAACAACTAAAACTTACTCGATTCGAATATTTCAAAGAAATACCTAAAAGTGGATTTCGAATAAACTTGTGCCAGGAGCTCTTTATAATTTTTCCTTTCAAATAAATATTTCTGCTTTGACAAACATCCTTTTAGGTATAACGCGTTTTATAAAAGTTCTTCGTTTTTCCTTGAAAGGAAAAGGGTCAATTATATTCAAACTTACATAATATTTAGAATATAATGATATATTATAGTTAGAGAGTGAGTTTGTATCTCAGATTGAGTCAAAATTAAATAGATTATAACATAATCTTTTCTCTTTATTTTCGACTGGCGTCCGCCCTAAGCTCGCACGTGGTACAATAGATTATAGCCTTCTAGTACTCAGGGATCACGTTCATAATATCTAATGTTGAAAGAATTACTAAAACTCGCTCCAGTATTTCCAATGATCGTGTTCAAACAATCATACAAACTCTTCAGCTTTACATTGTTAGTATAGATATTTATATGGTTCGTCTATAATTTAAGATAATCATTATGTGCTTGTTTGATTTTTTTAAAAAGATGTAGAAAGGATATAGGTCAATATAATATACACTCACACACTATGAAGCTATTCAATTTATCTTAATAAACTCGCTTAACAGAGAGACGACAATCAAACCGCGTGTTTATTAGTGTTAACTTAGAAGTTCCTTGCAATTTGCCGTCTATATCCAATCAATGCCTTTCATGGAAGAGCCTGAATCGGTTTAATTGAGCCAATCACGTATGATCATGGCCCCGATAGTATGCAGACAAAACTGTAGAATGATATTCCTTAATTAGTCCATATTTACGTGCTTTTGAAACTATTAATGAGCTTCATTTAAAATAAAACATAACTTTAATCATTAAAAGAAACGAAGCAAGGTTCTCATTATGCAGCGTATTTTTTTTTATAAATAGCAAATAAATTTTGTCGAGATACGATTAAAAGTTTTTGGTTGTGATAAAAGATACCTATTTGAAGCAATTACGAAGTTATTTGAATGATTTTGATGAATGATTTATATATAAATTCACTCCATTTAAAATGATTAATAAATTATAATGAAAAATTATTTAATTCCCTTATCTAAAAGCTATCACGAATCAAATAACTTGATAAAGTCTCAAATATCTATCCAAAACATTCGTGAACAATACCAAACTTCTGGTAATAAGATATTTTGAGGAAATTCAAATTCTAAACAGACGATAAACAACTTCGGAATTACGAATTACTGTTGTTCCGTACATTTATAAGCTGTATTTTGTAAATATCCTCATAATATTATAATTAGTATTTAAGAGAGAGGTAAAAATGTATTCATTTCCATTTAATAAAATTCATATTTACAATTAAATTGTATAAACAAAAAAAAGTAAATATGGTTCGTAGTAAAAGATAACTCAACATTGAGACCTTTCAGTTATATTTCTTTTATCAGCCAGATAGTAAAATGTCATTTTATATTTGCTGATACTTAATTAATAAAGTAAAAAAATAAAATGCAACCTTGACATACGAAGTATTTCTTACCCTCGGCCAGCTGTATCGTCATTCCCTTGTGTATGCTTTTACAAAATTAACTTGTTTTTGTAAATATAGTTAGAAGCTGACACTGGAGACCGCAATCAGCTAAGTGCATGTCTATTTATGCAGTCGATTTACCATTTCGATGTTAAATTTGTTGACCCTTGCTGAGTATTCTTATAAATTAAATCGGTATTGAACAATTGGTCCATAGTAATTAATGTAAAAAGTCTGAAATGATATATTACAACCTATACGTGTAATTGAAATAGATTATCAATTAATAGATTACATGAATATGTATAAATCTTTGTTGATACACAATGAATATTGTGTATCAACAAAGATTTATATAGTTTGAGATCGTTTAAATAAGGAGCTTAAAAAAAGCTAACTGTTCATTACTCTACTTGAAAATAAACACAACCGTTACAGGAATGAGCATAATTATTAAACTGTTATATTAATTTATTTATATCTATCTTTACATAAAATGATAGTCTAAAATTTAATTAGTTATCTCATCTCTCTCTTATTTTGAATAATAATCCGGCACAAGTGTTGTAAGATGCGCGTAATATCATTTTCACAGTAACTGAACATAATTAACGACCTCCTGACTAAATATTATTTTACCCTAAAACAATTTTCCCGTTTCCTTAATCAACACTAGCTTTCGCTGTTTTGCGAGCTGCAGCTGCCATCTTTAAACGAACAAGATGGAAAGACGGATGAAAAGTCACGTTTTATAAACAAATCGTTGGATAAAATCACAAATAATTTCTAAAATATTTTTATACAGTTATTATTTTAAACTTAATCCGACACAATTATTTCTGTATATCAATTAACCCTTAAAGCTTTTCTGTCACTTTTTTAGTACATACATGTACTTATTGCCGTGTAAGTCTTGAACGTTCCAAAAAATCTAGAAAATTGACTACGTTGGAGAAAGTACGATAACAATCCTTTATTTTTCTCCTACATGCCAATTATAGAGAACATTTCATTCGTGTGCTAGGTGACTGTTGAATTTAGGGATTCCCGGAATTATTGACACGAAATAATAAATGTTATTTAACATTCCACACAACTAAATAGTGTGATTGAGCTCGAGAGGGCTCAATTATCATTTGTTAGGTATTAAGTTAAAATTGAAGAATTTTTTGTTATAATAGATAGTGAAAATACTGTGATACAATAAAACAATTAAATGCTACTTGAAATTGTTTTCAATTGTGTTATATTAGGTGCATTTTATTTTTTTTCATTCTTATTTTATAAGCTGTATGACAGCGTTGTCCGTTTTTTGAGACAGCAATGAAGACGGGGTTCTTGGCAAAGGCCGTTTTAACGGACATCCTGAAAAACCTACTTACAGAAAATTTGTTTTATTTTTTTCTCTACTATAGTATTTTTTAAACAATAACTATCACTAAAACCAATTCAGGTCATATCTGGGTACATTATTTCAGGGCTTGCCGTGTTAAAGGTTAAAATAAAACGCTCGATTGTTGTTATGATAATAATATATACAAATTAATAGAGTCGGTGCGAATCATGTGCGAATACAGGATATTGTGAAAAGTTTACCAAATTTTACACTGTGACTAGAATTTTAAATATATTCAATTAAAAATTTGGATTGAGTTTTCCACTATTATATCAATTCTTAAATATCACTTCAGATTAAAAGGCTACCCCCTGAAAACATTCACTAAACATTAACGTCGCAAATAAAGTGCGTGAGAAATAACACCGCACCCATTATTTTATGAGTCTGAATGACTCACGAATAGATTTTGATTAAGATTAAGCAAATGTCACATGAGACGCGAAAAGATAATAAACGGCGCTGAAATGTGTAATTTAATTTGTTTACTGCGCCGCCTTTATTCGCTCTGCATATGAATAAGATGGCTGATAAGTCTTACCCAACCAGAATAATTTATGAGTGTCGCCGCTTTCAATGTAATCTAATTATAAAATATCTTTGAATAAAGTGCCGTAAACTTTATAGCCAGTGTATTATTGTAATTTATTTGAGACATCTCGAAATCCTAGAATGAGTATATCGATTAATTCATATTATTCTGTAGGCATGTTCCTTTTTTTTAATTAAATTAAAAAAAACAATAAACCCTCTTCTACACTTTAATTTTCATAATAAATAGATACAATTAGTATGATGTTTATTAATATAGAATTTAATATAAGTTGGGTTACAAAAATGGGTATTAGTATTCATTTAATAATGTCAGCAAAAGAATTGAGAAGCTAATTCATATTAAAGAATGCTCGGTGGGTCGTTTAATATTCAGAACACATTGTATTCCAGACTATTTATTATTCTTATCTTTCACTCGTATATAAATATATTTATTATTTTTATTACCATTTGCGGAATATTTTCTGCCGGGTCAAATAAGAGAATCGTAATGAGAGCAATTAACATTTCTATATCCATGAAATATAAAACATTGTTATTTATAACACAGCGGAAAATCTTATAAAAACAAAAGTTTGTCTTTTCTATTTTTGTGCAAGTAGATAAATTACTGGCTGTAGAGCGTCATACTGCATAGGCTGCTTATAACAATGATTAAACATGTTCTTATACCTCTTTATATTGCATATTCGACTCACTTTATAGTTTATTAGATTCAACAAGATTTCAATAATGATAAACAATTCTGAAATTTTAGTTAAGTAATTGGCAGGATAAAACCTATGTTAATAGGTACAACAAAACGGTAGATCTATGAATATTGCAAGAACTGAATATAATATTTTGTTTATTACTAACAGGTGAACATTAGTGAATGTTTGCGAAGAAAGACCTTTTCATCGTTACAAAAATATGAAAATAAAATGTACTTTACATGTTTAAATAAACAAATCTGTCCCGTTAGACTGCTGGCTACAGCGGAGTTTAGAGAGGGTAGAAAATTAGATGAGCCGTCTGCATTTTGTGAAGTGTACTCAAATGTGTAAGCAAATGTAATTACTTTTAGTCAAGAGCCCCTCGATGAGTAAGTTGATTGAATCGGTTGACGTGAGTGATTCCTTCCCTTTGTTGATGACGTATGCAATTTGGTAGGCACGCGTTTGTAAGCAACTTTTGCTTATTCACTTTGTAATTGTTAAACGATTATAGGGGGAGGATATCGTTTATACTGAGATTCTTCTCATTTTCTTTCTCATTTATTTTTATAAATTGGATGAAGAAAATAATTAAATTATTTTTTTATAACGATGCGGTGATTGCCCCCATTGACTTAACCTAAATTAATAATTTTAATTATAAACATATCTGTTATGTACCTACTTACCTACATTTCAACAGTTTGATGAAAAAGATTTCTCAATGTTCAAATGCATATACCTACATGCATTCTGTGCTGCACTCATATTTACTATTTTATGAATATTAAAAAAAAGAATGAGATTTAATCCATACTTAATATTATAAATGCGAAAGTAACTCTGTCTGTCTGTCTGTTACTCAATCACGCTAAACTACTGAACCAATTTGCATGAAATTTGGTATGGAGATATTTTGATACCCGAGAAAGGACATAGGCTACCTTTTATTGCGAAATATGTACCACGGGCGAAGCCGGGGCGGACCTCTAGTAGGAAATAATATCAATGTATAACGTACATAGCAGTTTAGCAGTTAGTAAAACATGTTATCGTCTTAAAGATACACAAACCATATCCCCTACTCGTCTTATTCCTAAACTAATACAATTCCATCTATATCCCATTTCGGATCGTTTGTAGATCCTCGTGTAGAGAGTGTATACCTACAGAGAACATCGTTTAGTTGGATTAAGATATGGAAAACAAATAACTCGAGAATCATATGCAGTTTGCATTGTTATACAGATCACGTTTGTAATACGATGGCATCGATTCTTTGCAATAAAACAACAAATTATTAATATTTATATTTAAAACACAGCTGTGGCTGACTGGCTGACTGATCTATCAATGCATAGTTACTACTACCTTCTAGACCGATCTAGAAGAGGCATGCAGATAGCCACTATGATCCACTAAAAATAATTTTCATATATTCAAACCCCAAGAGGGAAAAAATAAGGTATAAAAGTTTGTACTATGAAATGTATATAATATTGACCAGGTGGATGAAGCTGCGGGCATCAGCTAGTATCTAAGTATAATATTATAATCGTCTTAATAAAGGTTAGATATCTGATAATTTTTGATAACCTTGCGTATCGAAGCGTAAAAGATATTTTGACGGCACTATTACGCGCCTCACTAAACAAAACAAAAATCAAGTAAATCAATTTGTATTCTGTAAATATAGCCTTAGATGTTCGAGTTAAGTGAAGCGGTTAATGAACAAATGTTTTTCCCGGTCCTCAATCAGTGCTCAGTCATTTTTCATCGGAAAATCGGACAACCGCCCGGGGAGGCTTTTTATTGTGAGCGAAGGCAGTTCCAGTTTGAATGCTCTTTAAGGTCACGCCTTTGACTAAAATGAAAATGATTTTTTATGAACCGGTTAATAAAACAATATTAATTTTGAAAATAAAAATTGTTGTAGTTGTGGAGTTTATCTAGCGTAAGTTACTACTTACTAGAATCACTATTCTACCGAATATATTAAAGTTATTATTGTGAAAGCCATTGCCGATATACTTGTTATTAATTATGACCTGCTTTATAACATTATCTTACAAAAAGGGACATATTTAATTATCTTTTTCCTTTCCCTTTCTGTACTACACATTACACAATATAGACAAAATCCAAACTCAATAAAGACTCAATTTGGGAAAATGCATTCAATCTTATAATACCATTAACAAAGTCAATAGTTTCAGTTCCGTCTGTCTTAAAATTTTCCACGAAATATATTTAAGAGCGTCAACATTGAAGGGAGAGTACTCACGCGTAAACGTTTACCAGAAACATAGATGATTGATTTAACTAGATGTGGCAACTAGGCCTATAAAATTCACAGATTAAGGCAAAGCTCTAATTAAATTTGTTTAATTGTTCATATATATTTTCATTATGTGCAAAGCTTTCGTTAAATTGTTCGTATCTAGGTTCATATCTAAGTCAGTTCGAAATCCAATTTATAAAAGTATACGATGAATACATAATCTTGTAATGCGGAAATCAACCATTTTTTGTTATTAATATTTTTGTTTTAATAAAATTGTATTGTCATGCTTTCATTGTATTTTTTTTCGACAGCCAACTTTCTTTCTTTCTTTTATTACATAATCTATGTGTTATATAAATAGATTTCATAAGAATTCAGTCGTTGCACCATCTAGTTGATTATGTGATCTGTACTCAGAAGGTTTTATTTATATTCCTGGCTACATCTCCCCACCGCAACCCTTTGTTTGCTTACTCGATAACTTTGATCATTGGCTATTCATTACTTGCTAGATAAGTGATTAATGACTAGACGAGCGATTAATTAGGGGGAATATTTTGGCTAATGTGTATGTGTGGAAGTTTGCCATTCTGCTCAAATTCTTGTAAACAAGTTTGTGTGCTGTTTATGTTGATTAATCTGTTTATAACTCATTGTAAACGAAGTGAGATCTAAGCTAAATTATTTAATGTGAACGAAAATTACATAATTGCATTGCCTCTTGATGCTAAAATGAAGGTCTTTAACATGTTTTTATATTATTATTATTTTTATATATTACTAGCTGTTGCCCGCAGCTTCGCCTGCGTGGAAAAGCTAAATTTTCATGGTAGAAACTTTCATCCCCTATTTGATCCCCTTCGAGGATAAATTTTCTAAAACCCTTTCTTAGGGGACTAATGTAGGCGACGTTATGACCTGCATGCCAAATTTCAGCCCGATACGTCCAGTGGTTTGGGCTGTGCGTTGATAGATCACTATATCAGTCACCTTCGAGTTTTATATATGTATATCCATACTAATATTATAAATGCGAAAGTAACTCTGTCTGTCTGTCTGTCTGTTACTCAATCACGCCTTAACTACCGAACCAATTTGCATGAAATTTGGTATAGAGATATTTTGATACCCAAGAAAGGACATAGGATAGGTTTTATCCCAGAAATCCTACGGGAACGGGTTTTTCTTTGAAAACGCGGGCGAAGCCGCGGGCGGAAAGCTAGTAGATTATATTTATTGCACAATATGGTCGCAAAAACGTAGATTTTGAAATGCGTGAAAAAGAAAGAATCGGAATAATATTTTAGATTTTTGTTAATCTCAAAATTATTTACCGGTTTTACCCTATTCTAAATTCTAATGCATGTTTCGCTACCCCTGAAACGTTCCAACCGGCTTCCTCAACTCGACGAAGACAGGAAAGTAAAGCACACCTAGGTCTACTACATAACTCGTCAGACGCATTCATACAACCGTGAAAAGTAACAAGTAAGCCTCTCCAGAGATTATTCCCATGCACCCATCGTAATGAGAGGAATTATGAGGTTTTTAGCGGAAAGCGCTCGAGTCGCGCGTCCCGAGCACCCTCGTCAAAAGAGCCATTCGAAAAGCCTTTTTGAGCACTAAGTTTTAAAATATAGTAATGTGTACGTCTAGGTACGCGCGAATGTCGACGCTTTATGGTTTCTTTTTAATTTTATCGGTTTCATTCCCGCGGTGACACTTCACATTAAGTTATACCTCTGTGTCGTTTTAAAGGCCCTTAAAAGTAATATAATTTTGTATATAGAATTTTTTACTGTCTTGAATTACTGAGCTGGTTTATTATTGATTTAAATCTGTGTAATTTTTAATACATTCCCAAGTTTGCTAAACACTTAATGGAGTTTGAAATACTTTAATAATATCAGCTTTTGTTCTTTAGACGTATATTGATGAGATACGACCTCATTAAAATGCAGCAGTAAAGCCAAGTTAAATTTACAGAAAAACTTTGTTTCTCTGCATAATCGCGTTTAAAAACTTTTCAACGCAAGTCGTCAACAATTTTATACAAATGTGGGAATCTGAAATCGATAACAGTAAAATTCACTGGAATTTTATAAATAGAATGTAAATATGTATTTTATTATAAATTCACAGTATTTTCTATTTCAACAAGGTTATTGGCATTTCCAGCCACTAGACGAAACCAAAAAATTATTGGAAAACATATTTTATTTAATTGCAAAATTTTAAGCTGAATGAAAGAAACAAATTCAATATGTTTTTATTTAAATACAGTTTCGTTAATATCCTTAATCCATATAATTTCGTTAATCCATAATTTCTTCGCTTTTAATTTCCTTTCCATTTTAGTTTTGATTAAAAAAATGTTTACTAAAAAGCGCCAAAGGTTACAGCGCGTGAGATAAAAATTCGAAGAGCCTCGGATTACGAGCGGTGGGAATATTAAAAAACTTTACCCTCTCCAAACTTGGATTGTCTTTTTTGAGCCCGTTTAGCGCGATTTGTGCCTTTGTTTTCTTCCCCGAAGGTCGTTTGTTGCGAACTTGACTCGTCTTATCGTGTTTAATAAGCGCGTCATGTTACTTGTTTTAGCTTCTGTCATCTTTCCTGACGTTTTACGGCTGTAAAGTGGTTGGGAGTCGTAAAATATTTGTACGGTTCTTGTAATATTTTGTAATGTTAGATTTCTGTATGAGTTTCAGCAAAAATGTTTTATGAATATCATAATTTTGGAGCTATGTTATGTATCTACCTACTACACACTTTAATAAATCGATAACTACAACAAATAATTGGTAAAATGCTATCAAACTGCCCTCGTTCATTTGTTTCAGTCATAAAACCTTTAACGCTCATAGACTTTCAGGACGATCGATCATCCTACTGATCGATATATTTTAACGTGTTTGTCAATTTACCATGCTTTTAACTATAGTAAGTAATTAAGATTACAAAACAAAATACTAAAACGAAAGAAGACAAAAGTTCTTCAAGGTACAAGCTGATTCTTATTGAATTTTAAATTCAAGCAATACATGTGATGGGTCCATGCTGAAATCGCACAAATACGATACGATATAGTTTTATATAGATTGGATCGTCGCCATTAATTTATTTAGTTAAATATGTGGCATCTAAAAGGGTGTAATGGAAGTGGTCTTCGCCAAAATTATACCGTTTTATTTGCGATCGCCAGAGCATGTTTGATTAGGAAGGGTGTGTTGAGCTTTTAATAATATTTTGCCCCATTTCCAACTGAATAATTAAACCGTAACAAGTTATATTTAGTAAATTAAATTATTTCTTCTTCACAGTACTTCATAAAGTTGTGTGTATTTTAAGTCAAGATTCCCAAAAATTAAGGAAAATTTCAACAATTCGTTCTCTACTTTTATTTTAATTTTAATGTCTGAAAAACTGACGCTATTTATAAATTTATATTCGTTTTATATAACTAAGTAGATGAAGTTTATAAATACATAATAAGAATTATTGTGCTATTAAAGTTTCGCTCATGAAATACACATAGTTTTGTTTGAATAAATCTGTCTGTCCGTGTAACAAAATTGACTCGAAAATTTGTTCAAGCATTTACGACGTCAAAACTCAGACATAAATACATAAATAATTCATAAAGCTACATTACTCACTTCACTCTAAGAACCTCAAGACTCCCTAAAGCCTTCACATTGCAACTGACTGCACTGAATACATAAAATTGTTTTACTTACAATGAGACCACCTGTCTCTACCATCTTGCTTTATTGTTTGCGAACCTTAATAGCTGTTTAACAGACCGAGGTATTTATTGTAGACAAAGAGCTGTTAATTCATTTTAGATATTAATTTTATATTACAGATAATAAACGCTTCAGACGATATGTTTTGTTGAAAAGAAAGCTAAAAAGTCTATAATATAGCGACAATCGAACTTTTTGAAGTGAAACTTTCTTTATCGGGGTTGGAAAAAAATTTAATGTAACATTTTTTCGTTACGCGTGACATTTTTCCGTTACGCGCCATCTTTTCCTTATCCCTACCACGCGTGATTCGACGTTTTTCTGTAAAGTTGCATATAGTAAATTATTTTTTGAAAAATAAGGTCATAAAGAAGTTTCACATTACGTGTGTACACTAGTACACGCACACATTTTTTTTGAGTTACAAATCCTTTCTTATCACGGACAAATGGAGTACAGTTGAAATTGTCACTCTGAAAGTTGTGTTTCCTAAAGAAACTTCCAAAATTCATAGCAAGGGTATCAAAAGGGCGCGTAGCTGTGTCCACAGCTATGAATAAACAGAGCACGAACGCAGCTTAACATAGAATTTTCAGCACGTGACCATTCTGTTTGCATCCAAAGGTAATACGGGTGGATGTTTTTAAGGTTCGTTGTACTGACATAAACTCACAAAGAAATAGTCCCTCCGATGGTAAGAGGGTTGACCTAGTTTCTTTCAACTAGCAGTGACCATTGCCTTACACATTCAACGAGTGCAAACACCATTTGTTTGCTTTTATAAACAGTTGGTAAACTGCTGTAAAGTAAAGCTCTAAGCACTTGTTTTGTCTTCGTTAAAAGAGATACACGGCTTAGTTAAATTGTATCTTTGTGATTTGTTCGTGGGGATGTTTAGAACAAGAAAAGTTAAAGAAGACTAACTGAATACGGAAAGGATATTTATGAAAGGAATTTTAAATTGTTTTTATAATAACCAACATTCATTTAAACGATGGTCGTCAGTTATTCAAGGTACTTTCTGTGCCAGTCTGTATAATAAAGTAAGAGAATAGGCTAGGTTAGGCTATAAAATATCATTAACTATATGGGCATTAAATTGGACGAAACCTAGATTGAAACCTAGACGTTTTACGGCAAATGTTCAATGTGTTTATTGTTGTCTTACAAATCCACTCACATTTCAAAAAAGCTGTTTTTTTTTATTTGTTATTATATGTAATAACAAATACAAATAAGGTGCTTACACTTTGTTGCTATTGATTATTTTGTGTAATGTCATAAAGCCAAATAATATACTACCTAGGTACCTAGACGTCTTGTTAATGTTGTAAAGTAGGTACTATCGCGTATGTAAATTGAGCCATCTCAAAGAAACCACTATTTATCACCTTTTTACTTCGACTTTAATGCTTATTGAATTAGAACAAATTGTGCTCTGCTATGCTCTGAATGAAGTAGTAAATATTTTAGATAATATTATAAACGTATAATCTTGTGAAGTCAACGTTTAATTCAGCTTATTTTATAAAACTTCCGACGCTTTTTACAGGTTTAAAATTTTATTCATATAGGTATTTTTTCTAATACGCTAATCTAAAGTTTAAACCAAGAAAAATACGCGTATAACCATGAAAGGTTTTAATAGGACGCAGTAGCTTTAAACCGGGACGTCTCAAGCACTGAGTCTTTTGAAGTTGAACCCCGCTAGCTAATGATATGAACGGTGAATATTCGTGACGTCAAAAAGAGCAGTCAGCGTGTCCGTTAGAAAGAGGTCGGGAACGGATGGAAGTCGGCTCCAATTTCTTGCGGGTATGATGCTGTGGGCTAAGTTAAAAGCTGAAAGAATTTTATTAATGTTTTTCTTAGATGCTTTTGTTCTTGTAAGTGGTGTCGCATCGTCGAGTTTATAATTGAAGGTGTGCTGGATATTCAAATTTATTGTAGTAGTACTAGATCCCACCGCAGGATTACTTTGTTCATAGTTTTTTTGATGAAACCAAAATTTTATGTTTATTTATAATAAGGAGAATATATATATATATCGACTAGGATGCCAGTAAAAATTTGGCCGCAAGCATGTTTAATACATAAAATTAAGCGGATATTTGCAAGGGCAAAACATAGTGACATACAAGCTAATCTTCAAACCTATATAAAGCTTAGGTTAAGCTTTTAGCAATAAATTTATCGTTTCACAGAAAGCTTGACGTTTACAGTATGATCGGTTATTCATTAACGCATGCAATTTATTTAGGTAAACCTTTTTCACTTTGCTAAAATAGTTTTACTTCAATCATCAAAGTATTTGAAAGATAATATGCTTTACTTCAATCAATATTGTATAATTTCATTCGAAAACTAAAACTCAAAAATTAGCTAAGTTCAGTTTGCGGCATACACAACGATCCGGAACTAAAGCAACGATCTGCGGAAATTGGCCCGCGTCTGCGAATTTAGCGAGCGATACAGGGCTTCAATTTTACAATTACGAGTGGCATTTTAGACAATTTAAACCATTCATAAAGCACGAATAAATTACTTTCTTGTATTTTATGTAAATTCTTATATTAACCGATACACGTAAGCATTGTTACCATTTTTTAAACAAAAGATGTTGACACAATTTTAATTAATTGAACACAACAAAATAAGATTTAACTAACCAATTACAATTACAATTACTTAATGTCTCCCAACTTTAAAATGAATTGTCTCTTAACTTCTATTAACATAAAATACAAAAAACAATAACAAATAACAATTTTCCTCCTAAAAGATTTTCCTAACAAAATTTGCTCCGAAATTGTTAAAAAAGAAATCAAATTATTTACTTAATACGTCTCAGTTACGGAGCTTCTACAATTCGCCGAAAGCAGTTGTTAAATTCCCTCCAATTAAAATGTAGATGTCTCCAGAGCAGTTGAGAAGTCATAACAAACTGATCAATTGTGGAAATTGAGCCAATTTCTTTACGCAGCCATAACTTTAAGAGCTCTTTTAGTATGGATCACTAAGATGTTGCTATAAGGATACGTACACAATGAACGTAAATATTTAAATGACCATAATAATTACCCTTATAAGATATAAAATAAAACTTTATTGACAAGTAGAGACTTAGAGAATAGGCTAGTATAATTTCTGAAATTCACTTATCTATCATATTGGTTTTAATATATATATTCAGAGTTAGTAGTTAAAGATATTATTGCACGCCTCATATAGACTAGAGTAGATAATTTTTGAAACAAAAAAAAATCGCAGTCGGATGAAACCCATTACAAAAGGAGGGGAATATGATAAAAATGTAAGGAAAAATAAATTACGGTCAATCCGAGTTCGGGAAGTGGGAGGGGGGAGCTTTTAAGAGAAAAAAATGGTTTCTCTCGATTTCTGACAAAACTACAAGTCCTACGGAAAAAAGTTCAATGGCAAAGTTGTAGGTAATAAAAGGATCTACAACTTTTGTATTAACAATTTTTTCACATAACCTCAAAATTTAGGTGAAAAATTCAAAAAACCAAGTTTTTGGTTTTTTATTTTTATCTACTTCAAAATTTATTGTTTTTCTACGAAATTTGGTGAAAACTTACTTTATTATGTCCCAAATACACTGTAATTTATTTGATTGAAAATATTTATTTTTTCGCCTTATTTTGAATTAATACCAAAAAAACAACCTAATTTTCAATCGAAAAGTCACCCGTCAAAATATCAGTTTTTTTCAAAAACTTGGGGTGCCTTTTATTCATTGAAATCTCTACTTTCATATGGCGTAAAAAAAATAAACACCACCATAGTAAATGTTCTCAGGAAATGCATACAAACAGTGTGAAAATTAGCTTTTACTAAATCAGGCACACTTCTCGAACTACCTGAAATGTTTTTATCGACATCATTTTGCTTTTGAATATGCTGTAAAATATTAAACTTAGAACAGATAATTATTTTTCTTTTGAAATATTACCGAAAAGCCGATACAAGAGAAGATATAGAGTTCGAGAAGTGTGCCTGATTTAGTAAAAGCTCATTATCACACTGTTTGTATGCATTTCCTGAGAACATTTACTATGGTGGTGTTTATTTTTTTTACACCATATGAAAGTAGAGATTTTAATGAATAAAAGGCACCCCCAGTTTTTGAAAAAAGCTGATATTTTGACGGGTGACTTTTCGATTGAAAATTAGGTTGTTTTTTTGGTATTAATTCAAAATAAGGCGAAAAAATAAATATTTTCAATCAAATAAATTACAGTGTATTTGGGACATAATAAAGTATGTTTTCACTAAATTTCGTAGAAAAACAATAAATTTTGAAGTAGATAAATATAAAAAACCAAAAACTTGGTTTTTTGAATTTTTCACCTAAATTTTGAGGTTATGTGAAAAAATTGTTAATACAAAAGTTGTAGATCCTTTTATTACCTACAACTTTGCCATTGAACTTTTTTCCGTAGGACTTGTAGTTTTGTCGGAAATCGAGAGAAACTATTTTTTTATCTTAAAAGCTCCCCCCTCCCACTTCCCGAACTCGGATTGACCGTAATTTATTTTTCCTTTTATTTTCATCATATTCCCCTCCTTTTCTAATGGGTTTCATCCGACTGCGATTTTTTTTATCTTTTCATTATTTTTAAAGGCTTCTACCCCAGTCTAATAAGCGAAGCGTTGAGGTGGGTACTACTGTCACTTCGCGCAAAACATCTGATTTTTCAAACTTAAAATGTCTTTATGTATCATACATTGCACTTGTAAGATAATACATACACACACATATTAAGAAAAAACACTATTTTAACATTCATGATATTTTTGATGTCATTTTTGTTATTTAAACTAGTTAAAAAACAGTTTAAAAAAGTTCTGTCTTGGACGTCCGTGTGTCTGTATGTGCGGAGGATTTTCTTGTTAACACGATAGCGACCGAAATACTTTACTAATCGAGTCTTTTTTTTTCTCTACGCTTGAGTATGCTCAGGAATAGAACCCTTTCATTTTTCAGGGTCTGATTCGATGTGGTATAATTGTTATTAAATAAACAAAAATAATAATTAATAAATAATTAATAAAAAAAAATTATGAGGCGTGCACTTTTGGATTTTCCAAATTATTTATTGTATATTATCAACCAAAATAGGAATTGATATTCCTGCCAAGACGACATAATATAGTATTAGGAGAATACTAAATTTTAATACAAGAAATAGTTTATGTTAACATGTAACTTTATAAAAATACTTGAAATTTAATAACTAAACTAGAAATTAACCTAAAATCCAGTTCATAAATTACTGCTCTCCATAAAATTTTTAAAGTCTTTGTATGAAAGTACCCTATTTCTTTAAGCTTCCAAATTTCACAGCCATATAAATAATAAAATTCCCCTTCAAGCTCTTTGTGTTGCTCCAATTTAGTGTTTTTACTTAATATTGCTTTGCGACATAATATTTACTGCCCAAATTTACAATTCAGTATGTAGGTACTATTACCTACTCTATTGTATAAATGTTGTGTCATAGGGTTTTTAACCACTGGACCGAAGGGATTTGAACGATATTTATGAATATGTTAATTCGGATGGTTTGGTCTTGACTCTTGAGGTATAGGAACCTATTTTAGTAGTACCTACTAGCAGAACAGCTTTTCCGGGTCAGCTAATTACTACCTATTTATATTTAACATTATTTATATTTATCTTATAATATTCGCATTACTCTATAAACACGAAACAATACCAAGTCTTGTTTAAATTACGCATTCTTTCTATGCAAACCAAAAGCACCTATAGCTTTTTGCATCAGCAAATCCTTCCCTCTATTTGCATGATCAGCTCTGTTATGCCTTTTTATTACGGCCATTTTTATAACGTTTCCCGCCATAAAATGTAAAACATATAGAAAGAAAAATGCATACGTCGCATATGTTTAAGTATAAATGTTTATAGGTATAAATAAAAATCTTCTGCATTATGTATGAGTAAATAATAAAGTGATATTTTCAATTATAAGAAAAACTCAGCGAAAAAATTATATTGATAGAAAAATGTATGAATATTGAATTCATATGATAAAATATAAATTATTTAGTACAATATCGAAAGCAAAAAAATAACGTCGTTGTGAAATAATATGAAACTTGTCACCAAGTCTGTTACCTACCTTGAGTTGATATGTGCCACTTTGCTCCTCAAGTCTGTCTTAAAAATAAATAACGATTTCATATAATATTTAATTTATTTTTGACAGATTCAAATATTAGGAACGAAATAAAATTACATTTATGAAATTTATGCAGAATAATGTAACCATGCTGAAAGTAAATGATAACAAACGTATAATCTTGTAAGTACGAACAGAATGACATTACTTACTTGAATGTTCTTTTATAAATATTATTTAGAATACGAATGGCATGCCAAATTGTTGTATACAGTAAAAATAAAACGTATCTATAAAAACTTACGACTCTTATAGAAACGGTCCTTACAGTGAGAATAGTAGATAATGATAATAACTATTTGATTTCTTTTTTCTTTAATTATTATTTATGAGAACACAAATAGTATTTAAGTTATCGCACTATAGAGTAATCTTTTCAACAATTTACTTCACAAAATCTTAAAGTCATTGTGCAATTGCTAATAAGTAGAAAAACAAGTAAATCACAAAGAAAGTAATGAAAGTATCAAGTGGAGTCAATCTATGAATGGTCCATTGCACCCACGTAAAATATTGACTCGTAACAAGATTGTATAGAGCTGCAGTGATCGAAGAAGTCTTTGTACTCACGCTAATAGCTCTTCATTCAATGTCCATATTTACCCTCTTCGGAAAAGTTATCTTCGATATATCACTTGTATAGGGTATGGAAATGTTTATTTACTTTGCTTGTATACACATACAAGACGTATGCGGTTCCATTAATCTGAAATCTAATAAAATATAAATTATTGACATTAATATTCTTGAGTTATTTTGAAATATTATATGTTTTATATTAAATTAATGAAGTTGTTTTAGTGTACTTCAATAGCAGTTTTCTTTAATTACGCAACTACTGAAAAAAATATGTTACTTGCCTAAAATGCATTTCAATTCATATTTCAGGATATCAAGGCGATATCCGCTCTTATGAAGCTTTAAAATACAATGATTGAAGAAACACCATACAAGACTTACTTAAACGAAGAACCGCATAGAACTTAGCAGTCCATTACAATTAACAAAATAAAATAAGTAACTATAAACCATAATCGTATAAGCTTAAATTAAGATAGGTAGAATCGCTTCCCATATAGTCCCTTTGATAACGCTATATACATTCATGGCAAATAAATCACAGCAGAGAAGAGACGGTGCGTGAAGTCTTGATATTTCGCGTCATTACTCTCAAGACGCGATTTTTCCCTAATACAAAGTACAGGTATTAGACGATGTTCTCATTTAACTCGGAAATGCTCCGGAGATTACCTCAAGTGTGAAGGAGTTTGACACGCTTATATTTTTAGCACAGAAATCTTATGGAAATGTGTAAATTGAACGATTACTGAAGTTATGAATGCAATTTATCAAAATCGTAAATAAATATAAAGATATACAAATATAGTAATGTTTTTGAATAAGATATTTCATTCGAATTATATAAATTATTTTTGTATTTGCAGAGCCTTTCTTAGTGCTATATTTTTATTTTAGCTTTTACAAAGTTACTACTTACTTGGAATAGAAATTGGATAACCTTTATGTGAATTTTTTACTTCGAAAAACATATTATGTTTAAAACAAGGCTCAATATTACAAACCTTTCATTAATACTTTTTTGAAACCAAGTATTATTTAGAGCAATAATAATAAATATTGTGAGTTAACAAACAAATTCGATAACCTTGCTATCTGCTGAACTCTTGAAAGCAGAAACTTTGTTTATAATACCTCTAGGACAGGGACCAAGGGATTAGAGTACAGTGAAGGGGAAGTCAGCCCTAACTTACAAATCTCACAATGCTGATAACATTGTGCTCTGAGTGCTGTTCAGATAAGATTGCTTGTTTGCATGTGAAGTGAGAATATTTAACTAGTAATGTACAGACCTTTAACGCTTTGTTTGGCTTGTTTAACATGGGATGTAGTTTAACTGTATGTAAATAGACAATTTTAAAAGCTTTTCTGGTCTATTAGTTTCTGGTTAAGTATAAATGAGCTGATGTAAAAAATTAAATTATATTTTTACTATGTTAACACTTAAAAATTTACTTTTCCAGATATTACAGAAGCGATAAATATACCTTTATTTTTTGACATATACAAAAAGTAAAAGGATTAGGAATTAAAATTAACAAAAGCCTTTCGCTTTTTAATATCCGTATCGATTTCTACGCTTTCTTCGTACATTTTCCGACCTTAAATCTTTCATATATATAAATCTTCTTTAAGGTAATCGTTACATCGAAGTTTTATCTAGTTTGCACGTAGCTAAAGGCAATCTAAAGTGTCTACGTGTAAGGTGATCAACAGGAAATTACTCCATTTTTACGTCATCTCCCTGGATTCCTATTTCGGTCTTACTATCATACAAGAAGAATGGGGACATATAAATATCGAGAGTTCAAAAAACTTTATGTGGAACAAGTGGAACCTTGGATTTTTACGGACATTTATCAAAAGTTATATCAACCACTCTTATTTAGGTTATAATTAATGTTATACGTGGTTATACTGAACGTGTATTGAAACGATGTAATTTTAAACTTGTGTTTTTTAAGTAAATCTGTTATCCATTTTTATTATTTTTGTCAGTCCCTAATTATGTTGTTTTACACACAAATTTAATAAAATAGAGGCAATAAATTAATACAAAAAAATGAATAAACAACATCACTTGACAGCATCACTTAAGTTAGAATGTGTGCCCCGTTTTAAATTGTATCATTGCGCGGTGAGTAAAAACTTTGACTAATTCAAAATATTTTTCACGTAATGGGCGCAATAAAAGTTTTAATGGCGGGTTCCCGTGATAATCGCGGATGTAATTTTAACGTACAAGAGTAAAACGCACCGGATTCCATCTTAATCTTTGAGAAAGGGACATATTCTAAAAGCGCTCGATAAACCAAACTATTTTGTTATGTACGAGAAAACAAAAAAAAATTCTGTTCTCCTAAATAAAGTTTTGAGTAAGTATATTATAATGCACTCGCTTAGTTCATACCGTAAAGTCATATTTTTATTAAGAAACCACCATTAAAATAAGGTATTCATTTTCCATGCTTTTATCAGCTTACCGTCACAAAAGTAACATTTTGAAATTTTCATAATGCCACATACATGTTTCATTTCAATATCTCTGCACATCAAAACGTATTCAATTGGAACGCATGACACATATCATTTGAAATTTCGCTAAAAAGACGAGTGAAGTCAAGAATAGGGTACATGCGAGCCCTGTTTGGCATTTGTCGGCAATATTCCTTTCATCAGGCTTAATGAAACGCAGACGGCAGAAGATTCCGTATGACTAAGCATATCTTGTTACTTCTGATTTATTACTAATGGCGTGGTTACAATTCGAGGTCAATGACAACTCTGAACTTGTTGTATAAACGAATTATGTAAAGGAAATCGTCCTTTTTTATGTGGATTGCACAAAATCGTAACCAAGAATTTGCGAGGATAATTTTGTATTAAATTGAATAGCTTTTATAAAACCAACACAGTTGTAAAATATATAGGTAGATATATTTTACAACTGTGTATATATATTTGCAAGATAAAAGCTTATTTGGAATTACTAAGTTCACACGATATAAAAATATGTATGAAAAGAAAAACTATTAGGTAACATTTGGGTATTATAACCCATGTGCCCTTTCCTAATTTTGACGAAGGTAGAGGTTAATTAATAAATAAATAACCAGAAAAGTTAGCTCTCAGAGTTACACAGCTCAGCAAACTGTTATGTTACTAAGTTTTAATTATTCTATCTCGTAATTCAATATTTAAACGTATAAGTATTAAAAACTAATAAACGAAATGGTTGTTCATATAAATATAGTTACTTGTATTTGGTGATTTTTAATGATTGAATCAGTCGTATTTCGATGAAATTTAGGATAAAACCTAAAACTTGTGTACATAAAGATTATGAACGGCAGTTGCTCAGTAACATACAAGCAAAGCCGCGGCGGAAAACGATATTTCTATATATTATCATTTCGGTTGTTAGAAATCTATAGTATACACAAATTTTATAATTTAATTGCACTATAAAGTGACAAAAATAAAAATAGTTTTGTAATTAAAAACATTACACACACAAGCACACACACATTCCAAACGCTGTATAATTCAATAAGTAGGTAGAACCTCATCTAATATTTTACCTCACACTTTCATCTGACTTTAAGTAGTTTCCATCTCCCCATTGTATGTTGTCCTTGTAATATGATTGTAATTCCTTAGAAAGCATCTCACGTGGCCCGGAATTTATATTGGGTCTTCCGATGCGGTCACAGGAATCCGTAGACGCTACCATAATGTTATTTTATGGGTAAAGCAAACGCGATGGGAAGATTTATTGACTTTTTGCTCATTGCTTTTTAACTTTGGCGACCTTTTGTTGAGATTGCTTCCTGACAATCTCGTAAATTTATTTAGATACCAAATATTGAGTTTTGTAAGTTAATTTTATAATGTGGAAGCGATAAACATTTACAGTGATCATTTTTGGTAAAAATGTACTTTTTACTTCTTAACTTATTTAAATTCACTCGCATGGTATTTAGATCTATATAACATGGATCCAGGTTATTAAAGTTAATAAACCTATCTCATTCTCATTTAAATATTTTTTTGAATTAACACACCAAGTGAAGACCTGGCGACGGTGTCTCCTTTACGAGAAAATTATTGCGAAAATAAAAAAGGTCTAAATAATAAAGATTCTTTTATGTACAAATATTTTGTTCAAATTGAATTTATTGGTCCCAACAATTTGCAGTGGAATGCTAAAATGAAGATAAGTGGGTGGGCTCAAAATTAAGAGTTTTTATATTTAATTACTCTACCGTCACCATAAAATATAAACCTTAAAACATAAATCTTTATAATTTACGAGACTTACAAGAATGTCTGAAAACTTGATGCAATGAATATATGACTACATATATCTCCACCAAATATAGAACTATCTGGAGAAAGAGACAAGAATTACGATAAAAACTGCTCTCCGTTTTGGACCTACGATACCAAATCAGACAAACATACGCTTGTAGAAAAAGACTACCAATTTGGAAACTCATGACAGCATTATAAATGGTCAATTATAAGGAAAAAGCGTTATTTTTAAAGGGTGGAAGCACAACAAAGACGCAGTAATGAAGTAAGGAACACCAACCGCACAAGATTAAGGCTATATCGCATGACGCCTGCAACCTTATCGCCTACCTTGATGAGGGGAAACGCAATTATTCGCCGAGATATCGCATCGAGTTACACGGGGGTGGATATTCCTTGCTATTACCCTTTAAAAATAAATATATTATACTAGATTTCCGCCCGCGGCTTCGCCCGCGTTTTCAAAGGAAAACCCGCATAGTTCCCGTTCCCGTGGGATTTCCGGGATAAAACCTATCCTATGTGTTAATCCAAGTTACCCTCTATATGTGTGCTAAATTTCATTGTAATCGGTTCAGTAGTTTTTACGTGAAAGAGTAACAAACATCCATACATCCATACAAACTTTCGCCTTTATAATAGTACTAGATTTCCGCCCGCGGCTTCGCCCGCGTTTTCAAAGGAAAACCCGCATTGTTCCTGTTCCCGTGGGATTTCCGGGATAAAACCTATCCTATGTGTTAATCCAAGTTACCCTCTATATGTGTGCTAAATTTCATTGTAATCGGTTCAGAAGTTTTTACGTGAAAGAGTAACAAACATCCATACATCCATATACATCCATATTCCATACAAACTTTCGCCTTTATAATAGTATTAAGATTAAGATTCACTTGTATCTTAGCTCTATAGCCATGTCTGTCTGCTTCTCGCCTGAGCAAAAAGCTTAAAATTCATTCGATTAAGCGACCGAAATATATTAAAAAAAATAAACAAACATTATTGAACTTTTTGAGATAAAAACTGCAAAGGCCATAAGTACCTAACCTTAGTTATATTAAAAATCTGCAGAAATAAAAGCTCGAATGAGCTTTTCTAGTTCAAGTTTTAGTTATGTCCCAATATTCGTAACTAATCCTATACCTATCCTTAATAAAATTGTCAATGTAACATATTTATAAAAGTAAACTTATATATATACGTTATTATTAGGCACAAGTTTCCTAACAACACACTTAATGTTTGTTTCCTTTCCACTTTATTGTAAAGTAGACTGCATTATGACACAAAGGTCTGCAACATAGAAAAATGCTTTCTGCACTTTATGAACTTTACCGTTCTGGAATATATATTATTAATATATTATTTATTGCCGATAGAGAGTGAATGTATCGTAGGAACTTATATCAGTGAATTCGATATTTCAATGAATTTAATCATTTTATTTTTAACAAATCCATTTTATAACTAGAGTTTTAAGTACCTAAGTTTCTAAGCAAATAAAAAATTAAGTACGGCATTTTATTTGTCTGATATTTACATGGCAATGGCATTTTATTTGTCTGATGTTTACATGGCAATGGCATTTTATTTGTCTGATGTTTACTGATGTCAACGAGCATACTGAATACTGATGCAAATAAGCTTAGGTCTGTCTTATTAACTAACACTTTATCAGTAGTCCTATCAATTCTAATTCAGAAAGGAATATAGTTTTATGAAACATAATCCAATAACCTCCATTTAGCAATTACACAAATTTTGTAACAAACATTTACCAGCACTTTACGACTCCCAATGTTTTTTTACGGGCGCACAAAACAGCACTTTTTGAAACTCTTGGGCCTTTATAAATTTCAAGCATCTGGACTTTATTTACTTCTTGTCACTGAAAATTTTAGGTTTCCGTAAAAATTAATGTTTAAACTTTTATTAATATAAAGTTTAAGGGCAAATAAACCGTCTACATCATTCAGTTAGCTTAAATTATGAAAGAAGTTTAAACATATTTTGTTTATGTAGAAAGTAAGGACTCTGATATTTTGTTTAGTAATAACAATGATTAGTTTACAAATTACAACATACTAAAAACAAAAATACTTATAATGAAATTTTCATTAAAAATATAAAAATCAAAGAAAGAATTCCTTACGAGCAGAATAAATATTAAGGTTAATAGGTAATAATAACGTTATTCTGTCACAAAGATACATACGATAAATGCTTTGATATACAATTTTCAAGCGGATGAAGTCCATAATTCTTTCATGACATGAGAATTAGAAAAGGTTACATTCGTTAAAAACAGTTATGTTGTTATTTAAATCTTTATAATAAAACTTCTATTGTATCACCTAATTTTTACAATTTGTATTCAAAGTATATTTTCAATTTTAAAACTATGCTGCTGTCAAAGGCACAAATTGAATAAAGTAATTACATTTTGCTTTGATGTATTATTCTAAAACTATATTTTTTGAGAAAACTTCAGCCAAGTTGGATTTTAAAAATTACAAACTTTACGCTGAATTAAAGTCAGCTTAAAGTTCGTAGTCGAACAATCTATAAAATATAAGGTTGATTTATTATAAAATAATTCGAGAGTTCATTTGCTATTTCTAGAAATTACCCTTATACATAGAGGTTTATGAAACTGCGAGTGTTTTGGGCTTTATATAAGATTATAGACCTACCATTCTAGAACCTTCTTTTGTCTTAACTTTTTAATTTCTTAATTAAACGAAATAGATAGTACCTAGATACGTAACTAGGTATTTTAAGCGACACCTACGCGTTTGTTATGATGTGTTGCAAGCATCAAATTCTAAATTTACTAGTGTGAAATTCCTGCAAAGGTTAGAAGCTGCTTCGTTTTAGAAAGAATTTTTTTCTCGGTAAACCTAAACATTTTTCAAATTTGAGCAATGCTCAACACTGAATACGGATGTATTTGAGGAATTGGCTTCACTTTTAGTTATTCGTCTACATTATTTTATAAAACAAGTTTATTTGCGTTGGTAAAACAAAATACTTAGTTCTGTTTCTAATATCTTATATAATAAATAGGCCTCACAAAACGTGTTACTATTATTCTAAAGTGTAAGCAATAGTATGTTTGAATTGCGAGTCTACCGCAAAAATGTCTAACTTAAATTTTCCTCAGCATAGTGCATATAGTATAAGCTAGCGGTACTGTGAACATACCGTGAAATTAAGTACACATGCGGTTTACAGTACTACAAATGAAAGCCGTAAATCCTACCCCTAAAATCGCAACCCTAAACACTATAAAACTATAAACAAATAACCACTAAAGCCCTGACCTTTGAGTCTTTAAAATTGTAGAGTATATTTAATAAATAAATAAATATTTCAGGACAATTTTTCACACACGGCACGATCTGATCCCAAACTAAGCTTTCGCTTGTGTTATGGAAACCAGACGGCTGATTTATATACGTACATAATTTTAAATATGTAAATAGTTATATAGATAATTAACACCCAGACACAGATCATAAATCTATGTTCACCACATAAATATTTGCGCTGGGTGGGAATCGAACCCGCGACCTCTGGCTTGGAAGGTAGGGTCACTACCAACCAAGCCAACCGGTCAGTCATAATAAGGCCATAAAATCTGAAGCAAGGTAAGTCGACATCAAGAGAAACAGATGTTACACAGGATATTTGAGTTGTGAACTAAAACGGCCGACTAAAGATACAGTCAAGCTTATAAAAACTTTAGTAAGTTACGAAGTTTCCTTTTATTGATTCTCTTTTTAAGGAGGTTCTATGGGGAATAATATTGTTCTTGCTAAATACTGCAAGTAATAACAGCGTGTCTCAAGACCCTAGTAAAATATTTTTTACTTTAAATGTACTTCAACTCTGACTTTTATCTTAGAAATGTAATTGGTTGGTTAGTATTTTTTTTTATATTGTTTAAGTAACGCTTTGTGCGTTTATCCTCTCAATGATAAGACAAAAAGCCTTAATAGACTCGGTTTACTACAATGTTTAATGCGCAAAAAGATTCGCATATTTTTACGAATACTTATCCAGGCTGATTTTTCTCAATAAATGGAAAAGAAGGTTAAAATATCTTACCGAGTTCTAATAAACCGTTACAACGTACCCCTCGCACAATCCCCATTTACCTTTACAAAGATTTCATATAGCGTTATACCTTTCTAGAAATATATTTCCATTAATATTACAGTGGGTTCATTTCATAATAATACAGCGTATTCGAAAATACCTTTGTGGAAAGCCCTTTTGTTGTTCACGGTTTGTGGAATTCTAATTTTCCATAAAGAATCTAATACACATTTGGCGAAGAGAACACAATATCGCCAAAGTAAAATATTTTTGTTATAATTCAGTTTAGAAGCAGGATAGACACGGCTTTATCAAAATAGGGTTTTATCTTTTAGTGGGATTTGGGAGGGAGGATAAAACAAATATACGAAAGTGTTTATTTTTCTTTACGAATCCGTGAAATGGAATTTGAAAACGCTTGTATCGTACAAATGGATTTGGTTTGCTGATAACTTATAGATCTATGGATTAGCTTGAAAAAGAAGCAGAAATACCCAAAAAAGTATCGACTTTTGGGAAACCAATAAAAACAATTCGATTTAATTTAAGTATCTATAATATAATATCATTTTTCAGACTACTCTAATAAATATAAATATATAAATACTAAAATAATACCAACATATATAAACAAAGCAGATCACATCAATGTCAATAACTATATAATTTTAATATTAAACCAACATTAAGCCCCTTCTGTTATACATAACAAATTACATACCAAGAACAATATCTATACAATGAAAACTATAGACTCAACCGCATATCCTAAATTCTTCAGGAACCGCCCAAATAAGCCTTCAAAGCACCTTTAAAGGCTGTCCCTTCGCCTTGTTAAGCGTTTGTATTAGACAAGGAGTCAAAAGCCCAGATTCTTTTAGAAGATTTGGAAAATTCGTCATTAAGACTTCCGCCCGATTGCCCATATTTGCTTATCAAGTGTTTGAATTGTGACGTTTGGTGTCTCGTCCGTTGACGTCTTCTGAATAGGTCTGAATAGAGCCTTTGTATGACCTTGTACATTCAAGCCTTCTCCGCCGCGGGTAATACGGTATGATGGAATTTTTAATAGCGCCCGGTCGTTTTGCGTCATGACAATTTTCGTTTATTGTTGCAACACAATGGGTGACGTGTAGTGGAGGGTGGTTAATTGGATATGAATTTTGAACTTGCCTGAGTAATTTTACATGAATGGGACGAATGAATTATTGATATATTATTGTAAAAGCGGTGGAGCGAGTGAAACGCGTGTCAATTACGTAAAATCGAATTGGAGCACTTAACACGTCGCGCAATTTTCTTTTACCCTATTAAAGCACTTAATTCAACTTGTTTATTTTATTACCGTACGATATGTACTACGAAAATGTTTCTTCATATAATTATTTACAATTTATAGAGCAAAACCAGATATTATTTTTAAATAAAATACATTCATATTTCAAGAACCGCACCTGCGAACAATCATAATGGAACTGAATAATACAATTGTGATAGATTCCTGGTATAGCAATTACTATCTAAACAGAGTTTCTCTTTACATTTCTACTTACAATCGAGAATAGTAAAATTATTCGAGCATTGTAATTTGTCGAGAATAAAGATTTAATAATAAATGTATATTTACGAGTACCTACATATAAAATTATACAGATACATTAAATGTACGCTTTTCTAACCTCGCACTATGAATAAAGCTTTTACGCATGACAAAATTTAAAATAGATTTATCTTCTGGAACCCTTTATATCCGTTATGACGTATCTTTTGATGGGAAATAACAGTTGTTGTCTATAATCATACGTTCGACCTTTTCGTTTTATAAATATAGAGTAAAATACTGTTTTATACAGGTAAACATTGGCATTAGAACACTCAAACAATGATTTAGTTAAAAAATCATAGAAAAGACCATTATCTTTTATTTAATATTATTTGTGCTCTATGACGTTAATCTAAAAAGTGTATTAGTAGACTATAATCCATCCCCACGCATATTTGCCTTTCGAGTTAATAATTGTCTGATAGATAAAAATCTGCACCAAACATTAGGAACAAATGAATGTTCTTCCACAAAACATTGTATTTTTAAATCTTTTGAATAGCGAATTCTTCTACAAGCAAATAACATTGTTACATACAAAGTACCAGTTTACGTACCTAGCATTTGCAACTTATAGCAAGCAAAGCTGATAAACACAAGCTCACTGTAAATTGCAGGATGTTTGTAAGAACTTTTGTTTATGTTCGTCTGTTGATACACCAAACAGAAACGGCATCTGCAATAGAATAAACAAAATAATTCTACATGACAATAAAGTCGCAAATAATTATATACCAGAACATATTCTAAATAATTAAAAGTTGGCTCTGAATTTGAAGATTAAAATTCATACAATTCGTATAAAAAATCCTTATATCTTCATCCCGTAATAATAATATAGGTACTAGTCTATTAGAACTTGCCATTTTGCCTCGGAGAGTATAAATTTACGCTTACAGCACCTTACGCTCTAACAAGCATAACCTACACGATTAACCGTTAACAGTATCTTTAACATACTTTACATAATGTAATAAATTGTGTAGCTTAGTCCTGCTCTGTATTGGTACTTTCTGTATCTATTAATTGTAGAGCACGTATAGACGAAACAAATTGACTGGACACAAGTGGGAACGTCAACTTAATGGTATCCAGGAGGCACAGTGTAACTCAGGAACACAGCTTATGTTTAATAAATTTTTCCTAATACTAAAGCTTGATCTGATTTGATTTGTTTCACATGTAAATTGCCTAAAAGCTAAAAACCTAGTTATTATTATTGAAATATATGTTCATATTCTTATTCCTTTTTTTTCTATTTGAGTATAATCATTGTGTTATATACTTGAAATACTATTATTACAGTAAAAAGGTTCTGGGAAGTCTCTATGATATGTCAAAAATTCAGATATTATTTCCATTTTCACGGGGCTTTTCCTAAGTTCGTTTTCCTGTGCTTTTTCATACGGGGTTATATATCCGTATGAAAAAGCCTTTATGTATCCTTGCCCTTTGACTGGTTTTCCTTTTATTCTCTATATATCATATTTTTTACTTGACATTTTTATCATAAAATGAATAACATAGTCTATATAAAAAAAGCTTTAACCTTAACCCATATAATATCCAATTGAATAATCGGGCTTTCATTATATGTATTACAGATATACTCGAAAACAATAAATAAAATATAAAAGAATATATACAATATACATACCACTTACTTGAATCCTTACTCTCGATCTAGTAAAACATTGTGTTTCAAACACCTACTCATTTTTCATTTCATCAAGGTACTACATACTAATTTTTTCATGATTCGAGTATTAAAGCACCTGTGTCTTGCTACTCTACCACGCAGCGACTTGTAGGTGTGATGTAAGTCAATTTGTCGTCGCCGTAGCACGCCCATCGCGGTAATCTAGTTCAAACCGGATCGATCTAGTTAGGTGTTACCTTGTTTACCAGATTACAGCCGGTTTTACGCTGTAATGCGTATCTACGTGAGCCGACTTAGGTGTTGTCTTGGTGTTGGACTCATTGTTTTGGAATAACGTCTTGAAGTGCTGTTTCTTTTGTGTAGTACTTTCCAAATGGTCCTTTACAAAAACGACTGTGAAGTAAAAGCTTTTTAAATAAAAAAATAGTGAACGTGACTGTTATATTGTATCAGATTTTCATATTTTATAAACTCTTCCCAACGGAAGAAGTTTAATGTTTGAGTTAAAATACCTTTTTCTTAAATATAACGCACATATAACTTACAAAATACCTAGTACGTACCGACTGTGTTGTATACCTACTAATTTTCTTTACAGGCATTGTTTTATTCGTATATAGCTACACCACATTTATATTTTTTAAACAATATAGAGTTGCCAATATACACACCTATTTCCGAATTTATCTTAAACTATTATATTATAATCAATATTTAAACCCATATTAATATCTTATGTATACAAGGCAACATAGATTTTGTTCTTGGAAATAAATAATTAATAAAATATTCTGCCAATAAAGTAATAACAGTTTATATACAGAGGAAATTGCCAAATTGATTCAAAGAATCATTGCGATTAGCCATAATCATAACATTTCCAGCTTAATATTATATATTTATTCATCGGCAATTGCCTTAGGATATATAGGATATATTTTTTGTCGGCTTTACCTACAACATTTATAAAAATTGGTATAAAAATCTTAATTCACTCAATATTATAATAATTGTGTTTAACAAAATTTGTTTGATCTATTTATACGACTAAATAATAGTAATTCTGTATTTGAACATAATATTACAAAATTATACAAAGACAAACCTATAAATAAGATCCCTTTGATCATATTAATGAATAAGAAGTCAATACAAGTTGTTTAATCGAATTACTAATTATAACTTACTAACCGTAAAGAATTTTAACATCTTTAATTATTCTTAGTTTTAATAAATGTATACTTACGTCGATAGAGAAAACTCTTCAATTAAAGAAGACGCATTTTTAGCCTATTTTTTAAAGTGAAACTTTTATTACATCGTCTCAAACTTTTTGGTCTGTGTAGCGCATGTCGCGTGACGGTCGGCTGCCGAGTAGGTATATAAAGCAGTGTTCGGAACCGTACGATAATTATCGTACAAATACGATAATTTTGTGCCTAAGAGTCACTTTTACCGTGGTTTCATAAAACCACACAACATTTTTTATATACCTACACAGAAATTTCTCTAATAACAAGGAATACTTATTAAAATATGGGATACGTGGTCACACTAGATTATTTCACTGCGATCATCACAAACATTTTACACCATGACCACCACTGTATGATCTTTTTTTCGCTAAACTTACATATTGTTATATTCACGCATAGTACAGCCAATTTCACTTCAAGCAATCTTAGTTTCTGTGCACACGAATTTTGACCAAAAATCGCTTGAACAATTATATCAAACTAGCTGTCCCGGCGAACTTCGTACCGCCCTGTCAATGAATGTTGTGTTACCTTTTAGCTGAACTAATTTAGGCTTTGATGAACGTAATACAATGATACAAAATAAATAATTATATGGATTGATATGTAATAGTATTTTATTTTATTACTTCAAACACGTCTCAGAGAAAAATGACTGAATTTTAATAATTTGTGCAGCATGGATTAACTCTTTTCATTCTTTAACTGTTATCGACCACGCCATCGTTTCGTTTCACTTTAGTTGTGATAATAATTTTACCATTATCATTGGGCGATCGACGCTGATACAGTGGGTAACCATCGTTGCCTGTGATGGTCTCTGCCATCAATTTTCGTGGATACCTTTTGGTACACTCACTGTCAACCATGCATGGTGATTGGTGGTTGATGGTGTCACACGGTCCATGAATCATATTCGTGATAACAACGTTATGTCGGTCTAGATCGGTTTCAGGATTAGCAATCCCCGCACACTTATATATTTTATCTGCCCGAATCGAAAGGATTAACCAAATTAAAATGTGTGCATGCTGCAAGCCAGATTGTTGTCATTCGATTGAATACATCCATCATTGAATAATCCCAAAGATGTGTTCCATTAATGTAACTCATCAGTGATTGGATTTTTTGCTTGAAAACACGTGTGGTGATGTCGTGCCGATCACTTGATATTTGTCCGGGAAGCAGCAGTTGAATAATTTCCATCCATTTCGGATTACATATACTTAAATGTAATGAATAAATCTGGCCGACCATAATGACGAACATATTATTATGTCATTGCATCTTGCGCATATTCACTTGGGCTACCTGTGTAGGTATGTCGCCGGTAAAATAATCAATAGATTAACATTTTCTGCACCTTCTTCTGTGCTAATTGCATCGCATAAATGGATGTAATCTTAAAAACGCAATTTAGCTTGTTTATAGCAATTTGATAGCAATATTGTTGACGCAGTCGACGAAATCGCAACAAATAATTGTCAGAATTTTTACATTTTTATAGAATTTTTTTAATAATTAATCGAACTTAACTTCTTGGTTAGTTTCCCCACCAAAAATACCTTATTAATTTCTGAAAACACGCGTAAACACAAACATTTGAGTAATTTTTATGTATCTGCTTTTATTGCACTTTTTAATAATTGATTTTAAAATAAATACAAACAATATTTATTCACCCTTTTTATTTTTTTATTATTTTACACATAATACATTTTTGAACGCATGAATGTCAAACATTATTTTCCGTATTTGACAGGATTGACAACTAATGATTGACATGTACGAAAATCAAAATTTTGGGAAAATATTTATTCGTCTAGTTTTTGTTGTTTTTATGATTTATTCTTCTATTCTGGACGGAGACAAATCCAACGAATCTAAAACCATGAAAATTGGTTCAGCAGAACTCGAGTTATAAGTGTTGGAACATACAGACTTTCTTTTATATATATAGATGGTGAGCATGTTAGGCACCGTAGTCCGTACGGTTACCGCCATTACTTTTAATAACCAACGATTTCCTCACAGGACATTCGTATTTATCGCAATGGTTACCTCTGGGTCATAAAGTCTGATATCGCTTGGCACATTCCCAACCGAACGTGTGTAATAACGAAATCCACTTTCAGTTATGTTCTACGTTTCGGTGGCAGGACTCTGTGGCATGAGTATTTTTCGGGTACTTAATAAAATTGTTCCGATCTATAAAAACTCGGGGAGTAGGCGAGCTTCTGAGTCAGAAAATCACTTAGGAGTATGTATAAAAACTAACCCGTACAACTGGGCGGCGGTAATCGGAATCGGTTTGGAGATTTTTGGTAAAAAGTAAAAAACATAGGTTCATATTAGACGTTCGTACATAAGATATAAAATGCACAATACCTATTTACAAACTTATCTCGGAAGAAATTTTAAAGATTTTTTTGCAATCAAATCAAATTACCGCCTTCGCGATTACCGTCGCGTCGTTATAAGATTGAGTGCAAATAATATCGTTCAGATGCTACCAAAAATATAAAAAATGTCTTCACAAGAAAATAGAATTAGGGTAGCAGAAATGATCGATCAGGAGGATAATTTAAATCGGGATAAGGGAAGGAAAAAATTATCTATTATAGGTGTCTCCCCTCCAAGCATCCGGTCCCTTCATTTTAACCTTTTCGAGAAGCTGCAAGGTGATATAATATAATGAATCTCCTGAAATTACATATCTCTTCAAGATTTTATACGTTACTATTTTTCTAATACCCGGAGCTTTAGTATTCGTTAATAAAGCGCTCTTTCCTTCGTTCAGTATTTTTATTCTTGAATAAACTCCAATTATTTTAACGATAAACAGCTCTCCTTATTATTTGCTTTTGTTGTTTCTATCAGTTCTTTTAAAAATGTGAAATGAAATACTCTTTTGTGTGCGGGGACGAGGAAAATCTGAAGACATAAGTACTTTCTGTTTGAGCAAAAAACAAGCGATTACATTTTTTTTAATTTCTATGAGAATCAATAATGAAATGAACGTGCAACTTTACGACGCCAATATTCTATTTATTCTGTTCAGCCATTTTTTGTAAAGCGGGCGTTGCCGCAACAACTGTAAACTCGATTACTTCCACCCCCTACTTTATGACCATCGTAAAATATCCCCCAATATGAGTGTTTGCTAACAATAATATGGCGGAATATGAAGCGTTCACTGACAATGGAGACATTATTACACAAGTGGTTTATTACTTCTGGAAATGTTTTGATGCAACCAAGTTTGAAATAGTGTACAACTTTTTTCATAACCCTTTATAGATTGACTGACTGGATGAGTAACTTCTAAACAATAGTAATATATTTATATAATTATCGCATTTTATCTCTCACTACCATTAACAATAATAACGAACATCGAAAAAAAACTAACGACCATATTATTATAATCATCAGTTAAATCGGATATTGCCAATTTTAAAATCAGTCGGGGGTCTGGACTAGATTGTACGAATAAAGGGGGTTTTATAAGGGAAGCCACCCCAATTCATCCGACCAAACCTGATCATTTTGTTCATAGTTATACTACGCACCATCAGCTATAAAGCTTATTTTTTAATAGAGAGGTCCATAATATGAGGTATATGTTATAATATTGTTAGACGTAACTTTTGATTTAATATTTTTGTAGATGAATAGTTGTCAATATAGTTGTCACTTTTTCCTATCCGAACATGTTTAGCTGTCGAATACTATAAATTGCTGCGTTCCTTTGACTCGTGGCGCATTCGTACGAATCGTGCCTAGGGGCTCGGACGTTGTTTATACGACGTTCGACCCAACTACCCTCACTTTACTAATAGTCGTTGACTCGCTGCGATTTGTTATCAACTACCTACATCAATTAGGTAGCTGTGTAGAATCGCAGTACATTCTTATTACATTAAAACTAATATTTAACCCGGCCTCGCATGTAATTTCTTATAATAATATTATTAAAACAACACATTGATACGATTTTGACATTTACATTTACAAGTCCCGAGTTACCTAATAGGGTAAGGAGCAGATGCATTATGCATGTACATCTGTTTCACTGATAGATAGATTTTCTTTACAGACAAGTGTGTGTGTCCTGCCAGACAAATATTTTTTTTGTTCGTCCCCACCGAAGACAGGACCCCTCGGTTCTACGCTCACTACCACTGAACCAAGGAGGCAGTCAACAGTAATTAACTAACAACTAAAAAAACGACCACAGACCATGAAATTTATTTCAACAAGAGACAAACCATTAACCGTAAAAAGTTAAATATTCCACGTGAAAACAACACCGGCGTGTTACGGATCAGTCGGTCGATATTTTTAAAATCTCTCCATCTCCTCGACTTAACTTAATTTGCGAGCTGATCCAATTTCCTGCGGGAACACCGCCTCGCTGATTATTGAAGATATCCTACATTTCCATTCCATTATTCTCACTAAACATTATCAAGGGAAAGACAAACCCATATCTGTGTCTAGGATAATCGTGTCAATGAACACATTATATAACTGATGCTCATCTTGCGATAAGTTCAAAACTTTAGTAGGTTATCACTGTTTATAATACTCTCAAGTATTGTGCACCTAAAAATAATTTAGCTTTGCACCGAAAAAAAATATTTTTTAATTTTTACTGAACATTCATTAATTTCCTTTTCATCGGATAAAAATATATCTTTGTGAAAACACGTGTAACATGAAAATAAAATACGGCGCAAATTTTACCAAAAAGCTCATTCATTTAAAAATAAATGAAATATGAAAATAGAAAAGTTTACTTTACAGTACTGAATAATTATTATTTAATACACTTCTACATAATTAATTATATACAGTAATAAATAATATATACCTAAAAGAATAATGTATATAATATGTACAATGTTTTAAAATTGGATTTATGATTCTAGTTTTTCTCATCGTATATATAAAAATGAATCGCAAAATGTGTTGGTAAGCGCATAACTCGAGAACGGCTGAACCGATTCCGATAATTCTTTTTTTATTATATTCCTTGAAGTACGAGGATGGTTCTTACGTAGAGAAAACGTAAATATGTACCACGGGCGAAGCCGGGGCGGACTGCTAGTATTATATAATAATATGTAATAGCAAAGTGAAAAAAACGACCCAATAATATGTTGTATCAAATCCACAAATCAGTAATTCAACCATCAAACGTTGAGGGAAAAGTTAGAGGAAAACCGAATTTGTATATCTGAAATCATTCTTTGATGTCAAGGGATTACTTATATCAAAAAAAAAATATGTATTTTCCAATTCTCTATAGGCTTTTTGGTATGTGAAAATATTTTTTCATAAGGAATATGACCGATTAACATGAAAATAAGGTTGGTAATTTGTAACCACAAACAGAGGGCTTATATATTCGAAAGCAGAGTATGCTTTTATTCGAAAAGGGTTGCTTTATATTGTCATGATACTTACCTAAATTACTTAGTTGTACGGTTCAAATGAAATTATATCAATTATATCTCAATTAGTACCTACTTAAACGAAACGAAATAAAATATAAAGTTCAACAAAATTTCAAATGAAGTAAATCTTCTCATGTCAATGATATTATTCTGTTTTTTTTTTAACCTTGACCCAACAATTTTTTTTAAGTGGAATTTACACTTTAAACCATTAAAAAATGTAATTTCAAATCCATTGTTAAGGTAATCCGCAAATTAAAAATTATTTAACACGAATAAAACCTAATGAACTGAACTTTGAAATGAATGGAATTTATTTAGTAGCGTATTGCATTATACAGTATTAATTAAAATTAATAACATACCAATCATACGTAATCGAAAACGCTCGTCTATAATTTGAATTATAAAATAATGAGCTTGATTGTAATTTGGATATATTTTGAACGTTTTGTTTACTTTCCCCAAAATATTACGTGATCTTTTCACTAATATCATAGCTAATATTCATAAAAAAAATGTGAGTTAGTCGAATTATGTCCAGTTATTACCTATTTGCTAGCCTTGAAGTAATGGTGTTTGCTTGAAGAAAATTAGGATAATTCTCTTTAAACTCAGAAAATGTGTGTATGTAGTTGAAAAAAACATTAGAGATCGTCTATGTATATAGATCTGCTCTTTGTACAGAAAATAAATATTTTGAGCGTAGGTATTTTAGATGACCATTATAACTCATGTATCCGTGAAAAATATCTACAGAAGCTAGCCACTACACGCGTAATATACAGGGTGTAATCGAATGAGTAAAATGACAATTCTAACTTTTAAAAAATAAAACGGGAATGAGGCTTTCGTTAACAGTATAAAGTTCTTTGATATCTGCAATAGTTACGGAATAATCGCCTGTGCACACTTAACGATTACACCCTGTATATGAACTACAGTTCAAAAATGCTATAAATTATTCAAAAAATAACAAATGATAACATCTGGTAAGAGGTTTAGACTCACTCATAACTCACAATATAATATATTTTTCTATAACAGAACCATGATAATTGATAAGCTTATTTAGTAACTAGCGCTCGCTGCTAGAAGTTTGTGAAGGTTCATATTTTCTGTGTGTACTTAAATGTATATACTGTACAGTTATTTGCTTTAAACATTCTTATAATATCTTCTTTAATTATTTTCAGTACACAGTTACAATTTTAATTTAAACTGAAACTTTTTAATTAACAATTTACTATAGGAATATTTTTCTTGTAAAAACATAATGGTAAAAAGAAGGGAATTTATAATTAGATAAATAACTTAACAGCGGAACGGATAAAATTACGCCTAAAAAATAATTATTTATCCATAATATTAAATCCACTTTAGCAAAGCTTAGGTAAATATTTTATGAATTCTGCGTCACATATGAAAAAATATTTTTAAAGCTAATATTTAAAGCTAGTAGATATTATAATGGAATGAGCTTAAAATATTATACAAAGTTGGTGAAACTGTAGCCATAGTTTCATTATGATTGCGTTTTTGTTAGAGCTTCATTGCGACGTTTGTGTTAATTGAGATAAAAACTTTCCCGATGAAATATTTTATGAATGACAGAAATACAATGTTGTTTAAATTATATATAATGCAAATACACTGAATCGCTATGGAATTTTTATTCCATGTTAAAGAATTAAAATAATTTTGTTTCATACACATCATTATGCTATACTTAAGAAAATGTATGATTTTAGTTCCCTGAAACTAAACATTTATCGACCATCTCCAATTATAAAATGTTACATCTTACCCCTTTGGAGTTGAAATCGAATATCATCGAGTACTGTAGGCCCCGAGGAAATTAAAGATTCTATCCGAAGCTAGGACTTAATCCCGTAGTAATAGTAAGCCGGAAAATTGCAAATTAAAGACCTGTCCTGATAAAGGAATATGATTCTTACGTACACCGACTACGGGTGATATTCGTGAGAGATTATTTTTTATATGGATAAGATAAAAACGCTGATTCGCCACGGTTGTAGATGGATTCAATTAATTAAGGATGCCTATATCGAGGGTTCGTGGTTGAGCTTTTCAATGGCAATATAGAAAATAGAATGCCGCAAGTGGATTGATGAATTTCTGAACATTGAGATGAAAACTTGTTCTATCTGCGTAGTGTGTGCTCTGTGCATGTTTTACTTCTTTATACATGCATGTTTTATATGTTTGTATAGATATTTGAAACTGAATGATATTAAAATTGTGTGTTTTATTGAATTTTTATCCTGCTTGTATTTTATACTTATAATGGTAGTGTTTGAAATGAAGCGAGCAAGCAAAAATGACTTTGTATTAAAGCAAAAATTTAACCTTTTTTTTTCGATTTAATTAGATACTAAAATCTACTCGAATTCGTTTAAAATTCTTTAACTATTTCGAGAAAACAACTTTATCATGTGACATATAATTGGACTTTACATTTTGTATCCCCGGTTCGCCTGGGTGAAGCCAGAACAAATAGCTAGCTAGCTATACTAAGACTTCAAATATGCATCAACAAACATTTCCTCACAGTTTCAGGGACAATAGTACAATTTTAATTTAAAATAATAAGCTAAACAAAGTTTTATACACAAAGCGAGTACAATTTCCCTCTTAGCATTAAAATGCATTCCGCATCGCGATACAATGGCATATTGCACAAAGTTTACTTAATTTCTTCAATTCCAGTAATGAAAATAGCGTCAGCTTGACTCCACTGCGTTTGTTACATTTACTTATAAGAACTGGGAACTGAGAAACTCGGAAATTCTCTATGAATTGTAAATACTGCAGATGTTATTCCAAACATTCTAGGCAATTCTTGTAAAATCAATAGTAATCAAATAATATAGCGTTTTCACCACCTATCAATTTTTTTAGCTGTTTTCATTGATTGATTTCATATAATAAACGATTTAAAATCGATGATATTTTTTTATCACGCTTACTATTACATACTTACTTATTATTATCGAAAAAAAATTGTTACTTTACATTATTCTACATTTTCCAAATATATATCTGAGTTCTACAGAGCACTAATTAACCACCAAACAAACGCATTTGGAACATAATTCTGTTTTACCGCCATTACCAAATAAAAAGCAACGACCACATATTACGTTACTAGACCCTAAACATTAAAGTGAGTTGTTCCAGCCTCATAAGGTGTAAGTAGCGTGTCATAAAATGTATAAGTGTTAAACAATGTTATCAACTGTGAGTATCTTGTAGCCGACCGTCCTAAATTTCTTCGAAAATAAAGCTGCTGACACACATAACTGCTTGCCGCGCGACATATTTTAACAGTTTATGTCACATTATTAAGCGCGTCACACACGGTGAAGATACTATAATATTTTATCTTAAGATACTGTTATATTTTATATTACAGTATCTTAACGCATCCGGTATCAGCGTTCGGACCATCATTTTTCTTTTTGTCATTGCGTACTAAGACTCCTGTAGAACCGCCATCCTGTTACAAATGACGCGAAATTTTGTGGGTCATTTGTAACAGGATGGCGGTTCTACAGGAGTCTTAGTACGCAATGACAAAAAGAAAAATGATGGTCCGAACGCTGATACCGGATGCGTTAAGATACTGTAATATAAAATATAACAGTATCTTAAGATAAAATATTATAGTATCTTCACCGTGTGTGACGCGCTTTATGAAGGCTGACAAACGGCATATTTGGTAAGTATGATACGAGAAAAATGATACATTTATTAAATCCGGAGCAGATCGAGTTCACACTAGTATGCAATATATTAAAAATATTTCCTAGAAAACAAAGAATACTTTAGCATAGTGAGTGGCTACATATAACTGACATCTTAGCATAGTTTTAAATACCCGCTAGTAGCCAACAGTAGAAGTTGTTAGGTATATCATAATGCAACATCGCAAAATAATTATAAAGACATATACCGGAACAGAAGCTAACACAATATCCGTTTATCGCTATCGATTTCACAAATTGTATAAACCATAGACAATGCGAGTTTTATCCAGCGCCTGCTCTTTAAAAGCGCGGTATGCACCGTGCTTTACTCTCCCAAATACTAACTTTGTAGGACGGTTAATGTTACACTTAATTGTTCGTAAAACCAAAGTTTTCAAGGCGATAACGCTCGGATACAGCCCGCTCTAGTTGGCAAGTTATGCACAATTAAGAGTAAATCGACTCTAAGTTGCAACAAAATTTTGTAAACGCAGCCGTTAATCCTGCGGAGTCTTGCTTAAATTTATTTATCTTCTTTAACATCATTTTGCGATTAAAAGTATTTACATGACACAAATTATATATTAGATATGTATATTTTATTAAAAGTAACCCAAAATATAATATTATTATGATGACAAGCTTTCTGAATATTATTAAATTGATAAAAAACGTAGAACAATAAAGCTCTATCTGATATTTGTTATATTATTGTCTCTTCAATAAGAATGTACGCGTGTGAAGTGCTGTGTTACCTACTGTGAAGGATAGTACAGATGTGTTGCACTTCTTTATTTGATCATACTCCATTTTCCTTTGAGGAAAATTTAAACTTATTTCCAATACTTACTTAGGTACTTTAAAAACTTTTTATTAGATAGAATGATATCATGATAATGGTTATATTATGATGTAAGTAATTACATGACGTAAGTACATCAAAGTCACCACGAACTTAGTAACGCATTTTTGTTTCTAAATATCTCCAATTTTGTACACAGTATTATTGTCCTCATCCATCGAAGCAGAACCAATACCGTCCGCGGGAACAAAGCTACAATCAGCGCATATTGATCACGACCCTTTGTACGCGCGTAATATTCAAAACTGAACCTGAGAATACCCACTATAGTCCTAAACCGGACAATATAGTTCCAAACAGTACGGCGACATTCAGCCTCTACGTGTGACAAATCATCTGTGATGGGATTCACACCCCACGTCTAGACTTTGCGGACGACTCGTTAAATTCAATTTATTTACTCGAGCTGGAATTCTAACTAGGAGCTTAGTGAAAGCCTTTTTAAGCTGATCCTGAATTTTCTAGTAATTGCTTCGGTTATTGGGTGGCAAATCTTGTTCGTTCTGCTTTTGTTTTAAAGAAGTGTGTAGTACGAAGCTTGGTAAAGCTATACGTAGTCAAGCGAAGAGCATAAAAAATTAAAGGATAATTATTATATTTCTGCATCGATACATGGATATAAATAAACGATCTCGTTTTAAAGTATCTGCATATCGTGGCGTATTATTTCACTTAAGGCAATTAAAACAAATGGAACGAAATTCTAAATTAAATTTCATCTAGTCCAGTTTTAACTAACTTCCCGAGCAGTATGCGCTAGTTTTTGAATAACTTTTAAAACTTTCACAAACTGTCCATTGTATGAATCGAGAATAACTATTACTTGTAACAAAAGCTATTTCAACAAACGGACAATATAAAAGTTGTGGACATTTATTTACATTCCTTAATCCTTAGTTTGTCGTGTGACTACCGGTTAACTTGTTGACAAAGTTAATTCAGCCTGGAGGCGTTGTCAGTATTTGATCCACTTTATATGTGTCTTTGCTGATGTACTAGCAAGAGTTAAGAATAAACCTTAATTAACATAATATTATCAATCATCGATATTTTTCCTATGGTTGCTTACCTACCTAATATAATTTAGTTACCTTCATTTTATGATAGTTTTATCACTGCATTAATAATTTATTCATGTAAACAACGACTGTAATATGTTATTACATTGCCCTTTATTGTATTGGTTACCACCTGTTACCACAAACGTGAAATAAATTTTAACTTTTTAGAAACGCGTTTTAAAATACTAAGATTACAGAAAACAAAAGCATAAAAGTGTTAACTGCATTTACTTGTCCATTGATTGCAAATATGTACCAACTTCATCTTCAAATGAAATTTACTGAAGCCATTGTGAATGAAAACGTTCCATTTACCATTTTAAAACGGCTAATTCAGCTTACCTCTATTTATTTAGAAGTAAATAACTTACTACGAACATTAAAAAAAACCAACAAAATGTGTAAAAATTACATTTATAAATCAATGAAATAGATCAAAACATAGGATTTTAATCTTTTCCTAGTAAGTATGCTATTGACTATCATGTTGATAAAGGTCTTAAAAAAATAAAAAATAACACAAATACATTTATTTCACGTCGAAAAAACAGTGCGAGAGTTTTTATATGACTGTCAATATGTCATTTTATGCATATCGCATGGAAAGCCTTTTGTTTTCGCCTTTTTCCTATGATATTGTATAAAATAGCGTATACGCACTATGCGGGTAGCCGCATTGCGGGTAGCCGTCCGGCTGACCGCAAGCACAATTATGTACGTAATATTCATTTCTATGCGCACTGTGCGGTCTGCGGTAGCCGCATCGCAGTGCGCATAGAAATGAATATTACGTACATAATTGTGCTTGCGGTCAGCCGGACGGCTACCCGCAATGCGGTTACCCGCATAGTGCGTATACGCTCTAAGTATAAAATATTGTGTTTTTTTTTTTCAATATTTATTTAATCTATTTACAAATCAAATTATAAATAAAACAATCCTTGAAAATATTACTTACTTAAATGTCTATTATCAATATATATATATACGAAAATACTACGTAGGTATAAATATGAATCATAACGAGCCCAAATCACTTGAAATTTAAAATTCTAGATCCGCAATCCGAGAAGATCCGCACAGTTATCTTACTTAGCGTACTCTCTTAAAAAAAATTACACATCTTGAATGAGTGTCGCAGTGTGTCGAAGGAGTAAACTACAATGTAATTTTCGAGTAATAATTCATACCATTTGTATTTCTCTATAATTTATGAAACATTTAATCATAAAAATGTATTAATTGGCTTGTGAAAAACCATCACACAGAGATATAACGTTCGTCTCGTTCAACAGTTCACTTTATTTTGTGACAGTACGATTTACAAGGCTGGCTGTGTACATTTCCGAATTACCTCCATTATTCGTTGCACGTCGTAACGAAACAATACCTTAATGTAAACAAGTATTGATTTTCCAACCGAAAGCCTGTAGTATCGACGACTGAAAACCTGTCATAACGTGGCATATTTAATAAAGCGTATAATTAATAATTCATAGTACAATAAACAGGCTGTGTTAACGTAGTCGCTGGCTCGTAATGAATCGTTTATGACGCCCCATACAGCTGAAACGTGTTCTCATTTCTATAAATATTATACTTAGACCGTAAATAACTTTCGCGCAGTGTAACAGGGTTGACCGGGCTAATCTTGCTTGGAAAATATAGACGTCTCCCGCTATCATAAATCTTATTATAAAATCCGTGTATGGAAGAGTAAATAACTCTGTCGGTCACATGAAAAATATGAAACAAAGATAATACACTAACAATGGAAGATACCTATAAAATAAGCATCTTTTTCATTATCTTAATGTATTGGAAAGACTAATTGTTTAAACACACTGATATACTCAAATAAGATGAAAATGTCCAAAATGGGTGTCCAATCTTCGACTCAACTTAAATTTTTTTTCATTGCTTCTTATAATATTTCTGAAATTAATAAGACGTTTTAGACAAAGAGACATGAATAATGAACATGATTGAAAGCTAAACCCAAATAAAAGTAAACCTACACTACATTTATCCAGCTTGACAGCTGGAATTAAATGATTATTACGAATTATTTAATAATAATATTCCAAACTAAAAATACTGTGGGTTGCAACAGTTCGTAAATATTTAATATATTCTATAATTAAGTAACATTATTTAGACACGTAATTTCACCTATTTTCTATATAATTTGAGTAAATTATACTTTTCAAAAGGTACCTAATAAAAACGATCAAGTTCTCAAGTTATAAATAAATCAAGTTTCGCTTTAATTAATTTCTCTTCATCGTGCCTTACACTTCGCTGAAAGTCGATTGAGAACAAACTAAAGTCGAATAAAAGTTGAAGTGAATTGAGGCCGACATACTAATTAATTCATAATGTCAAAGTAAGAAATCTTTCTATAGTTTAGACCATGAGCTAGTAATTGTGTGCATAAGAAAATAAATAATATTGTCCTACATATCTTATATATATCTTTATAAATTAAATCAGTTAAAAAGCTCTAAACAATCGATATGTGGTTGACCTAAAAAAATAACCCAACCAAATTTCATTCAAGTCGGTTCTATAGTTGAGGCGTGAAAAAGGGACAGACAGACAGAGTTACTTAAGGATTATCAGTAGATACTGATAATCCTTAAGTAACTCCTTGTTCTATCCTTGTTCACACATAGATATGTGTGAACAAGTACGGGCTACTGATGACGATGAAAAGATGATTATCCAGTTTAAGCAGGAAAGTTTTAGTGAAAGAGCATCATCCTAATAGCCATCTTTTGAATTTAATATGACTGGGATTATAAAACACGTTGAAGATCGCAAATTGCTCTCACACTGAAGAAATTACCATGCATTCAGAGAAGGTCTATATCGTTAGAAAAATAGTTCCTCCTGACGTTCCGAAAACTTACATAACTACATATAAATTTGTGAGGTAAATGCTCTTAAATAATAAAGAAAGACGGTGAAATATAATCGTATTTAAGCACATTGACAAAATTACTTTATTGGAATTTTCCAATAAATTTTATGAAAAATACGTCGCCCTCATAAAAATAAAATATTAGCCTTTTCTTCGTAAATGTATTTATTATGATCCTTTTTATCAAGCCTCCCATAATTATTTTTAAAGTGTAATTTGATTATGATTGATTATGGATACCATTATCTATTTCAAGTTTTTTTTTTTAATGCATGCCTCTAATGCCATATCACAATTTTTAAAATATTCAATGAGTATTTTCTATACGGAGTTTTGCTGTATTTACTATTGTTTAATAATTTATTACGGAAATTGGTCTAATGTGTGATGAACAATTTCATCTCAATCAGATTTTATTTTACAAAGTGATATCATCGACCCATTAGGAATCAGAAAACAAAAAGATTGGACAAAACAAACGAGAGCGGCTAAATATTTATTTGAATTACAAATTCCGGTTCAAGAATCAACAATCGACGATTTAATTGTACGGGAGCTCTGTTGATTAAACAGAAAATAATACAGAACAGACAACCACTCAGACATTTAAATGTTGTTCCCATTTCCTTGAAAAATATGATCAATATTTGGGAACTCGAAGTTGCCAATACAATTCCCGATTATTTATAATAACAATTCATTATGAAATATTTTATGGTTAAGGACTTTTTCAGTCACAAATATTAAAAACCATTCAACTACATTACAAAGGTTTCAGCACAATAGCACATAATTATAAGACCTACTTTTACTAAACTACCTCTTTTGTAGTTAACAATTTATCCAATGAAAAGCGGTTAAGGCGTGAGAAAGAATTTTCTTCGAGTACCTAATAACAATGGTAGCTATTTCAGATTTAAGATCGTAGCTAAATGAGTTCCATGTTCCAACTAGTGGTTAGGAGGCATTTAAGTAAGTACTTACACGCAGTCTTTACAAATCGGTTTTATAGAATGGTATTATTTTAATGTGGTCTTTTATATGTGTTTTAATATACAAAAATAAATAGTAATATTAATTACAGAATTGTAGCTAACAGAGAGAAACAAATGCCTAATTTCAATTTACGGAAGAGAATTGTCCTTGACGAGAGTAAAGGTATATAAAGATCTATGTAATGGAAAGTATCTAATTTACTCTAAATAGCTTAAAAGTGATCCATTACACAGAGACTAAACTCTTCAAGTTCAATCTCGAAACAAATTGAGCAGTCATATAATATTCTCAAGCAGATCTTACGCAGCACTAATTTTCTGAAATATACTGATATTATACCTCATAAGCCAAGAAGATGAAGGCGTTAAAGTCTAGCTGTCGTCTTTTACGATTTTAATCTTGAAACAAATTCCTTTGCGTAGATTTACGGCGCGCGTGAACCGAGCTCCTAATTAATTTTGTAACGTCCTTTACAGCTACGTAAACTTTTAATCGAGACGAACGAGCAATTTTATAGCTTTACGTGCAAAGCTGACATTAAGTTAAATTTAATAAACGACTATGTAAAGAACAAAATGGCGCACCTGGAAAAGGAATAAAGTTCGATATTGGTAAATTTGATTAAGGATTGTTTGAATGGAGTGTTTATTACGCCGGTGTTATTTCATTTCAGTACGAATTTTTACTGTTTTTTCAAAAGGTTCATTATAAGATGTATCCGTTTCTATCTCTTATGAGTCTTACGGGTTTATTAGTCTTTAGGCATTACTATTATCCATCATCATTAAAAAAATAACTTCACTTTTAAATTTTATGTAGGTATTTATAAATGAACTGTAAAACACCTCATCTCATAATGGTGAGATTTAATCAATTTTTTACATGTTTCCAAAATACGTAAATACCTTATTCGACAACAATAAATAAGTTTTCCCTCGCTGGTACATGGATTTCGTAATATAAAGTCATTATAAGTAAACCAATGAATACGATATGAGTTTTAATAACAAGCTCGCATATTGCATGAAACTCATATTGAGTTCGATTGTTTGTTGAATATTACGTTATTGACCCACTTCTGTGTTGTTCTGACAGGTGTAGGGAAGTAGGGGAACATTTTGTATATTTTAATACAATACTGAGTGGAACAGCATACAAAAGAAGCAATTTAACTTTACACGTCAGCTAATATAACGGATAAATACGTTAAAGGAGAGCTTTGAGAGAGAATCTGGGCTGTTTGTGACGTGCGTACGTAAATTACATGGTGCAATATTTTAACAAATTATCATAAATGTTTTCATATTCAAATGAATAAATCCTAATCGTTTTTATAGACTTGTAAATCGCAAGTATAAATCTCAACCGCATTTAAATTGAAAAACCTAATCTATCTGTATCTCATCAGTATTTTCATCAGTAGTATATTTCAGTATGTATATGTAGAAACAGACCAAATAGCAATGAAGTAAATTCAAAACAATTAGATCATTTTATAAGTAGAGCTCCAAACATATGAAGATTTACACTCAGATACAAAACCTTTCGACTGTTCCTTGCATATCGAATGAGCGCACAAAAAATATTTCAAAGAGAACTATATTCTCATATGACTTTGCCAAAAGGAAAACAAAACATTATTTTTCACAGCCACTGGCTTTGATAAAGGGAGATTTAAAAGGACGGCGTCGTGAACACTCCGCTGCTTCGGGTATCTAATCGAATTACACATGGTTAATTATGCATGCTTTATACGCCCTATATTACTATGGGACTGATAGGTGGACTAGTGTAGTGTTCTAGCTTAATGTCTTGAACGCTCTAATTATTTATTCAAACTTATGGGTCAGGTAAAAGTAAGGTAGAGCTTAAAAGTAAAGTAAGTTTTAAATCGTTAGAAGGTTAATTTTAGGTTAACTAAGATAATTACAATTTATAAAAAAATTCTTTTTTTATTTTACTCAAAACGATTTTTAACAAAGTGATTTGAGATTTTTTCTAACTTATGCTCTATTAATGAAAATTACAACATTCAGGTCTCTAAATATCGTACCAACGCACGCCTACCTTTGCCCTCCTACCTGTGAGAGAATCACACTACAAAGTTATTCTTCTGGAAAGTTAGGCTGGACATAATTCTCGTATTTATGGGATGGCCCCTTTAAATAAATTAGTGCGATTCGGTGCCCAAAATTAACGCCGATCCCAAAATAATACCTTACAAAAACGGGACCGTTTTTAATTACATTAAGCCCGCAAAATCCAGCCAATGTTTTTCTCATAATTAATTCTCAATTCCGGCTAACCCTTGATAATCTGTGGAAAACTATAGTTCATTGCAAAATAAAGACTGGACGTTGGGTACGGACTGGAATATGGTTACTATAGCTCTAGATAAGATTTTTTTTATTACTGGAAATAATAAATCTGTATCACGAAACTGTGGTAAAATACTGTAATATAATATCATAGGAAGAAACAAAGAAGACCAATTAGAAAAAACAGTAATGAAGGTAAAGTTTCCGTTTTAAACTGAGAAAAGAAATAAACAAAGAAGAGATAACTTAAAATAAAAATATACAATTAATTAGGTAGGACCAAACTACCTACACGATTAGTAATTACGCTCATTTATGGAGAGCTATCTAATAACTTGACGAATAATTCATTTCGATAAAACACACATAAATTCCCACTACCCGATTCGACAAACATCTGCCGTCCAAACATGAAATGAAATTAATATTATTAATGCATATACAATATCAAATTCGAATTAAATTCAACCAAATTTCGGATGAAACGCAAACTCCGCTGACCGACGTCAAGCTATCAATGTACAATGTTGACATAATTGCTAATGTGTTTGTCATGTGTTTACCATTGACAGTACTGTCGTGTTCAACATATTCATGCATTGAGTTACAACAACAATCATTGAAATGCAACTAGATTACCTAGGTCTTTTAGAGTAAATATTATGTAACTGCTGAACATCATGGAACTTTGGTATATGACATCACTGGATTAGCATATCATAACAAAGGTTTTGATGTCATAGATGCATTATATTATGTGTTGTATTATACTAATTAGATAGCTGAGAAACTAAGGTAAGTATTTCATGTTCCATCAGTATTTTTTTTTCGAAAGCCATCTAAATATTTTTTCGAGAGGCTTAAGTCTCTATGTCAACATAAAGTAGATATTAGACTTAGAAAAGCAGGATATAATCAAATAGGGTATGCTTCTCTTTAATGATTTTCTAAGACCATAAATAAAAATTTAATTACCTTCATAAAACAAGATTCTTTAATTTAATTAATATAATACCTACCTACTATGTATCAATGCTAGGCAAACTTATTTCAAAACAGAACCATCAATTACAGTAATAAAAACGTTTCAACATTGCACTATCATTCAAAAACTTTTAAAGCAAGTTCAATTTTACCTCAGCCGAACTATAAAACATCGATTTCAATTAGTGATCGAAATCGATATTCCGCCATCGATAACGGTAATGTCTCGATGTAAATCACGTCGAATCACTATGTAAATGCGGAGTGCGAACTGCGGAATTGCAATTCCTTTTATTACGAGTAATCGTGTGGCAGGAATCTGTAATGATCGTGCTTCTCTAATGAGATACCTTTTAAATACTCGAAACCTGAAATCCATGTCGAGTCCAATAGATTACCTATTAATTGGTTGAGATTATCGGATTAAGCGTCAGTAACAAGATAATTTACGATGATATTAAGCACTACAGTTTAGCTCTATTATTACAGAGACTAGTGATAAGATAGTTCATTTTTGTTTGATACAACTATAGTAAACCCACTGCCCAAGAGGCAAGAACTACAAGGATAATTTATACTCAAATAAATAAATTCAGTTGAAATCGCTTATGACTTTAATACACGCGATATTTTACTCTTTTTGTCCAAGTCTTCTCTGGAGTCCAATCAAAGATTCCAATCACGATCCACTCGAACTAATGTTCCTCATCTTTCTTACAACGTCCGATTAGATCGTGATACATCTCCTAATTCTATATCGCCTTAACTTTTACCATTCTCTTAGAGATTTAGGACCTTTTGGAAATAGCAAACAAACTTCGCGATCGAGTTAAAGAGAAATGGTACAGTCGAAAGGCAATGAAGTTGCAACCTTCTCGAAGTTAAGGTCGATTTACAATGTGTTTAGTTACTCGCCGAATGAAATAACCGTCAATTAATGTGCCTGAAATAAAATCAAGATAACTGTATTTTTCTGGATATAATTTCCATTTAAAAGAAAAAGTTTAAGTTACTTCAAAGACAAAGCGCAAACCTAAATAGAAAAGCTCTTAAGTTGTTGACATTTACAAGGATAAATATTCGGCAGCAAATGAAGTTATCTCTGTATGTTATTTAATTCTTTAAACTTCTTATTTTTTTTAATCAATCACAATCTATTCGCATGAATATTTTCCCTGCCTTATTCTGAAATTACTTTGATTTATGTTCTATAAGATTTCCTGTGCAGTTAGCTTCTCTACCAAACGTTACTAAATCATTTGCTATCAGTATAAGCTAGTAACCAAGAACGCGCACAAGAGTTGGACCTTATTAATGATCGAAATACAACCGTCTAACTCGTTACGGCTGCAATATATAAAGCAATGCTTTCGATTCCTTCTCGGACCTCCGATTTCGAATGTTCGAGATGTTTCAACTTTCAACCGCGTTTGGTACTCACTATTTCAGTAGAACTTATATAGGTTTTAATAGAAGTTGCTGTGGAAAGTAGAATTCAAGGTACATTTAAATAGTTCAATTAAAATTAGCTTAGGTTTTCTGGGTTATTCTAACTTTTTTTTTAACATTGTATCAAAAGATATAAGTACCCACGAATTTATAGTACTTATAAAGAGATAAAATTATGTATGTCCTTTATTTTAGGTGTCTTGTAAATTCTTGATCATTAACATTATTACATAACATACATAGATAACGTATTATTCAGTATTTATTTATTTATTTATTTACACTTTATTGTGCTGGCATACAAATTAATCCTTAAAATTAAAACTTAAAAACTAGTCCAGCACAGAAGGCGGCCTTATCACTTAAGAGTGATCTCTTCCAGGCAACCTACTGTGTGGAGTAATATTATGAAAGAGGAGGTAGGTAGGAAGTACAAAATATATATATAGCTATATATGTTCTATAATAAATACATGTACACAGTATTCAAATGAATAAATGTTTTCGCGAGAAAAATTTGGGTGAATGACTTAAATAATATGTATTAAAAGCATTATGTAACCGTAAAATCACGGTCATTAAACGACAAACTCATTTAATATATTCCCCTTTCACTGTAGTTAAGATTTAATATGCGACATTATAAACATACTTTCCGCATTAAACAAATGGAAATTTAATGCATATTTTCATAACCCCTACAGGTTCCATCCTCGCAAAATATCTACGAGTATTATAATAGGACTCTGATTCCGTAAACATTCGTATATTTAAGACTAGCGACCCGCCCCGGCTTCGCACGGGTGCAATGCTGATACTAAATACACTACAGAAAAACTGTGAACGTTGTATATAAAAACATAGCGACCCGCTCCGGCTTCGCACGGGTATAAAATAAAAATAAAATAAAAATAAAATAAAAAAATAGATAGCCGGGCGGCCGGCCGGTACCGCCGCAAACGCTACGTCCCGCAATTTTTAAATCTGTAATATCTTCGAAAATATTCACTTAAATCATACGGTGTAAAGGGCCATATAGATCTATATTAAATGAACAATGTATTCAAGGTATTTAATTTGTTAAGGATTAATGCTGTATTGGTTAAAATCGCATCGAAAATTTGCCATTATTTGTCGTAAAAAGTAAATGACAAAAAAAAGTTATTGTGGGTTATCCATAAGAGATAGACATATACCATCGCGGACTTTTCTGTGGATCTTTTCAATGTGTATAATACTTAGTACATTATTTTGATAAAACTCGTAGGGTTTAGCCTGCGTTTGCAATGTAAGCGGAGAAAATGTAATTTTTTACGACATCACGTTAGAAATCTCAAAAATAACAGTACTTATCCACTATTTAATGGATGTTATTATACATATAAACCTTCCTCTTGAATCACTCTATCTATTAAAAAAAACCGCATCAAAATGTGTTGCGTAGTTTCAAAGATTTAAGCGTACAAAGGGACATAGGGACATAGGGACAGGGAAAGCGACTTTGTTTTATACTATGTAGTGATGTACAAAAGAACTATACAGCATTTATGATAGTCCACGCAACGTCATCTACCGTAACTAAATACAAATATATTACACTAAACACAAATATATTACACTAATATTATATGGACTGAATTGATCAACACTACAACTTAAAAAATATATTTTGGTAAATACATGAATACCTACCATCTTAGACCGCATCTTAGCTTTCCATCAGGCGAGATTGTGGTCTAGCGCTTCCCTATCTTAAGTAAAAAAAAAAAAATATTTTACTTTGCCATCGATTCATCGATCAAAAAATGTATAGGTTTAAAATTTATAAGTTCTTTTTACGATAACGGCAAGTACCATAATATAAATAGGTACTAAGTGATTTGTCACCCACATCAGCCTCAAGCGTGAGAGATAAAAAGTAACATTACAAATGTGTTTATCTAGGCTGAAAGAAGGCTAAAAGTGTTTTTGTCAAGCTTTATCCTAATCCCTTCAACTAGGTACGCTACGCAAGCGTAGACGAAAAAAAAACATACAAATTTTCACTACATACATCCAGTAAGTATTAATAATAATCATGCAATAAAATTTTCATTTTTTTTTTGATATATCAAAGTTAAAAATAAATTGCCTCACCTTTCTATTTATAGACCGGGAGATACTGACACAAAATTTCGAGTCATTTGTAACAGGATGGCGGTTCTGCAGGGTTCTTAGTACGCAATGACAAAAAGAAAAACGATGGTGTGAACGCTGGTACCGGCGTCTTAGTCGCGTGGGCGTTAGTCGAACTCGTCGGAAAATAGCGAAAGTCAAACGATTTGTAACAGTATGGCACTTATTTTTCCTGTAAGTTTGAGGATCAACGAATATAAATACAAAATTTCAAAGATCTAGGTGTTGGAAATCTTCACTTATATAAATTAATACTAAATTAATTTTTCAAGTATGACAGCACTTTTTCCCCCTACTAGAAGTATGGCAAATATAATAATGGTCACATTTTATCAAATACTCTCCAAAAATCCAAATGCAATACTGGTACAAAAAGTTTGGCGAAATAAAAAATTTTTGCAGATTTTCGGCGGTATGGCGACCATTTGGAATCGTGCGAAAAGTATGGCATGGCGATTTTCGTAAATGGCTGCACGACGATGGTTACCTGTGCAAAAGTTAGCCTGATACAAATGGTTGAATAATTGTTTTATTTAAATCAACACATTCGCGTCGGTATGGCGGGCTGTAAGTCACACCGGAAAAGTATGGCATGACACTACCGCCTACTTGTTTTTTATGGGCTATCGGTAAATTCTAAAATTTTTGTGTTACAAATCGTTTGACTTTCGCTATTTTTCCGACGAGTTCGACTAACGCCCACGCGACTAAGACGCCGGTACCAGCGTTCACAACATCGTTTTTCTTTTTGTCATTGCGTACTTAGAACCCTGTAGAACCGCCATCCTGTTACAAATGACTCGAAATTTTGTGTCAGTATCTCCCGGTCTATTATAACATTTTCTTCCATAAAATTAAGAGATTCCATCTCAACTTCGATCGCAGTCAGTGACTGTAATGTAATAGAGTATCTTTGATGAGATTTCTTCCGTAATAGGTGAAATATTTCTAAATAAAAGTTTATTCGTGTAAAAATGAAAAAAAAAATTCATTAAGTTTACTCCAAAAGTGGAATAGAGCGACAAATGAAAACCCTGGAAAATGGATAAAGTTTGTGTAACCGAGTATAATCATAATTTTTATTAAATTTATATGAATGTTTATTAAAATGCTAAAATATACTGTAGTTAGGTATAAGTACACATTATTAGATGCATATAAACTTAAATATAAAACAAACAAGCATATGTTGCCATTAATACCAAGACCGCATTAAACATAACGTAAGTACCTCAGGGTATTCCCCTATTTATAACAAGGCGAGTCATAATTTTAAAACAGAAAAGTCATCACAAGCTGACCATAAACCCCAAGGCCCGTAATGTATCGGTACGCTACATGAGTTTCCACTTTGCGACTCATAAACGCGTCTTTTGTTAACACGTCCCACGTCGGACCTATAAAGCTTATATTACGAATGCTGTATATTCGAAATAGTGACCTTAGTTCACTTCGCTTCACTTTCAATGAGCAAATATAAGTAATTCTTTTCTGTATTTTATATTCCTTCGACGTCGAGGTAAGAAAGTCCGTGTTAACCACGGTTTTTATATCATGTTTTAAAAAGAAGCACAATTTATTTGTTATTGCTATTACTGTTAAATATTTATCTTCAAGATAGAGTTCATTATCAATCGGAAAATCATCGAATCATATATTTTTTTCAATTTAATATGCAAAATAGTGATCTTCGTGTTTTATAACGTGCAATATTGCCTCTATTTCAATGAAAGCGTCACCTCAGTTTGTCATAAATATCTCCCCTTGTCATGTAAATTACTATCTATAGTGCTTCTGCTGTACAAACAGAATTGTAAGTATTCGAATACAAACATTCAATTTCGTCTCAAATTGGTGCTCAAAACTTTATCAGAGTGCTGTGGGGTTAATTTAAACCCAAGCTGATAAACGATATAAAAGTTTTCAGGCTGAAACTGCTGCTAAAGTTTGCTCCGCCATAAATCCTTAGTCTGGAACCGGTAGGTGTTAGACACATAAATATCGTCCAAGTCGTGTCCTGTCAGGGTCCTCAATATATTTATTTTAAACAAACAGCTCGTGTGCGAGCGAGAATGTTGTGCAATGTTTATGGATTGAGAAAGGATTACAGCGGGAACAAAGAATACTATCACGAGTGTAATATACCGTCTCTATATGCGCTGGAGAGCTTCTAATGGTGATTGCATTCTGAACATGCAAACAGCATGCTTTGCTTTCGTTTGAGTGCTGTAGTTGTACCTGGGAGGCATGACAAAATGTGTTTGTCTACTCACAAATACATGTTTCAAAGAAAATAAGAAAAGGGCCCTTAAAATTCATATTTATATAATTCAGATATAAGGTTTTGACTAATATCCTGTTTTAAATAATTTCTAAAATTAATATGTCTACAATAAAGGCACGATTACATAACCAAAACTGTATTCGCACCTCCACCATAAAAGGAAATGAGGTAAAAAAATATTTCGTTGACAACCCTAGACCAGCCTTAGATGATAACGTGCGCTTTGAAGTCGTTTCGCGCGTAATACAGCCTTCGGTTCAATGAACTTTCAAACGGTCGTGCTTAACTGTATGGAAGACGAAAAATATAATAGTAGTGTGCTTATATTATTTACGTCGCAGTTAAAGTTTATCTAAATTTATGTTATCTAGTTTAGCAATAACAATAAATATTGAAATTAAACCTTGTATTTGTTTGGCATGTTCTATAGAAATTGTATCGATCTACTAGATACCAATCTAAATGTCTGCTAATATTAACACAAAATGTAGTCATAAATTGTTACGTGCATAACTAACTTCTATTACACTTTAAAGCACATCAAACGTCCATTAGTTGTTACGTGATTCGAATATATAAAATTGCATAAATCTGAAAATGTCCTCATATTCATGAGGGACATCATTCAGGAAAGTACACCCGTGTTCTACGTGAGCCATGTTAACTGCATTTCATTGCGAAGGACATTACGTTCAAACTTGCAACGTCACTATTTCCAATATAACTTTAAAGTATAAGGATAGAATCAAATCAATTGTACGATTAAGAGGTTTATCAAGGAGTAGAGGTTGTACCGTACTTTTACATTAATTTAGGTATTTATTAAAATTATTTCCGTGTTAAAAAGAGGATACAAATCAAAAGTATTAAGAGCTCCGGGGGTAGAGCTTTTACCGTACTATTATTAAAAACTAATACATACAAAGAAAATAAAGAATAGCAGTAGTGGAATAAAGGATTCCCTGTCAGCAAAGCATTTAAAGTTACGAAATTGACAAAAAATAAAATAGCGCTGAGTGTGAAATATTACCTCATATAATTCGCATTACCGGGTATAAAGTTGTTAGATGCCCTAACTATATAACTACGTGATCTTCAGAACCAAGCAATTTGCCGCGCCATCAGTAGTGTCCTGGATTTTATAAGAAACTCTTGTACGTGTGATCTAGTTATGATTTCATGTTCTAGGAAATTGTGGTCACGTAGAACTAAATATAATGTGAAAGTTGGATAGTTCCGAAAATAATAATGATGAGTTCCAGCACATTTAACATTTACTCTATTGTCAACAGAGCTTTCGCTCATATGAATAGAATGTGAGTACGAATGAACTTTATAGCTATGTTTCTCTCTTCTATGTGGACAAAGCGATAACAATGACTTGTAAAGAATTATTATTAATAAATTTGCCATTATCGTCCTTTTGTTGAAAGTTTATATTTTCATGATCTATACTTAGGTACTGATATAAAATATCCTGTGTTTAACCTCAGATCAAACGCGATCAGATTCATTGCATTATTGTTTCCCGCAATAATAAGTGAAAATAATATCACTCAATTAATTAACCACTCTGATTGGATCCCGGCTTTCACTTGAGCGTTCGCGAGTAATATTGTATTACCTCGAAATATTTCCTAAATAACGCTCATACATCATTCTGTCACCAGTATACTACTAAATCAACTCATTAATGCGTGTTTCGACAATAGACTGGATTGAGTAAAATTTTCTATCCCCAACAAGATGGAGAACTTGCCAAATAAATCAGCGCCCTCTAATTTATCAGGGCGAGAAGAAATTTCCTGGCGTGCTAAAGAAAATCGCAAATTGATGGAATCCAGAAATTCCCAGCCCAATACCCATTGGAGCGTGGATTTAAATGAATTTTTACGTTGCTCATTCATTGCTAAAGTACTTTTAATGCCCTTTTCGAAAGTAATAAGCAGCGTGTTAAAGGCGGAATAAAATTTGAATTTTCCTGTTGAATAAGTTGTTTAAAACGCCAAATAACTTGTTCAATAAACATTGTTATAAATTAACTTTGACTTGCGCTAACAAACATTTAATAATTAATGTATTAAAATATTATAATACTCTTTGTCCACTCAAGAGGCTTTATGAATGATTATTTCGTTCGCTTAATCTATATGTCCTTACAGATTAAGAAAAAACTGTTAATTCAATTCAAAGTGCTTTAACAACCACTTCGATATTTAGTAAGTCTTCTGTTGGATACTTAATTAAGATTTATTAATTATTATTAGATTTTACTTACGTAATGCTAATAACAAATGAGTAATAAAGATGTATATGTAGCCCAAAAACTTTTACGTAAAGTTTTACGAAACATTTTGAGCTTAAAATAAATAGCGCCGCTTAATATCATCAGTCATGTAACTCTACTGTGATCTCGCATAATATTATATTTTACAACAGTAGCCCATTTTTTAAATCTTGAATAATGAACAGAATCTACCATTTTAATACGACAATAATTGTCGTAATTATTACGCATGAGGGATATGATCTGTTCTTATGTATTTTTTTTCTTACTGTACAAATAAAAGGAATCATTACGAAAAACTCGGGATGTCGCAAGTTGGAAATTCATTATAGAACACTCATATTCTGAGCCTAGAGCAATTGAAGTTTAGGTGAAAATGGTCACCAAAATGTAACTGAAATTCGAATATCACGACTTCGCAGATACTTTATAGTGGGGTATATTGAAGAAAATGTAGCAAAGATAGGAGAAATGTGGGAAAATGAACCATTTCTATTCGAGTCCAATCGAGAGCCCGTCGAGATATCTTAAAACAAAATGCTGCTCGAAATCGTCCCGGCTCAACTATTTTCATTTTGATCCCACATTTTTCTGCAAAACTACGGCTAAATGTTCCCAATTTTTGTGACAACCGCATTGAACTGAATCAACGTTCCTACATATTCGTTTATCGTTTGTATTTTATAAAATGTTCTTTATAAAAGAAAAATTTAAAAAGCACCAAGACTCAATATTATTGCTTGGGAATTTAATATAAGGTATAACACTCGTAAGAAATGGTAATTAACATGAAAATATGTAGTTTATTTAATTTTTAATTTTTTTTAAGAAATATCCGGTATTAATGTGACTCAACACGAAAACGACTTCTTTATTTAAAAAACATTTAATGAAGCGCAAGAGTTAACTTAAACAAATTGTACACTGAATAAAAGGGTGTATAAAAGGGGAATAATGAAGATAATAATATTTAATGTCGGTTAATATTGGCAGGCATAAAACTGGGAAGCAATTAGTATTGCAGCTCCGACGGTCTGGCGTCCAGCCAGCAAAATGCGCCAGGACTATTGTTCTTCTGATTGATCCTACAGAACTGTGGTTGTGAATAGCCCTCAAATATGCGTAACTTGAACTGTAAATAGCGGCTATCCAATGCTGACATACAATGTGTCATAATTACTAATGCGTGGTAATAGGAACTTTGAACAAAATAGCGAAACGGGTGATGTTTGTGGTTTAGCAACGTCTAGTATTTTATAATGGTGTTAATTTTTAAACAAAAATGAAAAATAAACTATATTGATACATTTCTTGCACTTTTAAGAAAACAAACATAAGGGAAATTTCACTACGTTTTCCGATGTGGGTGTTTCCGATATGGCAGTTTTACACACTGCATATTTCACAGAACAATCAATACATATCAACGTTATGTTACTCATTATTTTAGCTTCTTTCTTTAGACTAGGATAATATAATTGTCTCCAAGACCTAAACACATATCTTGACCAATCTTTAGAAACCTCTACGTCCTGTCGAACGATACTTTAACATTTTGACGATAGCATGAAAACAGAAAACCATATAAATGCAAATCACTGCATAGAACTGAGATTAGTGCATGAACTCAATTTTTAATTTGCATGCAGACACATTTAAGGGGATGTATTGCACCGAACATGATTTGGCCGCAGGCGGAAGGAATTCGAGAGCCAAATGTGGGGTCGATCGTACTATCTACATTGGGACGTTGGAAAATCGAATGCTTCATTCGCAAGAAAAGCTTGAAATTGTTTTGCTTGCCAATAACATTTTAAAATGATATATGAATTGTTTACTTCTCAAATTTTTAATTTATTTGCCTATCAGAGGCTTTAATCGCCGAAAGCTTTGTCGTAAGCCTTCATATTTTAATTAAATTAAATTTATTATTAAAATTTATTATTTAAAACAAATAAAAATATAAGAATATTTTCATGGTCGTATAAGAAATAATGATACAAGTATTTCAACTGCACGAGACAATATTATGTTGTAACTGTAGGAACTCTAAGTAAATGGTATCAGAGCTTCTTAGAAGCAAAGGAGAAATTCTTATAAGGTTATGTTCTTGTTATGTTATAGACAAGGTAAGAAAATGAGAAAATTTAATGAACTAGAATTTTTAATACTTACCTCTTCTAAGAAAATCGGAAATGAATGGAGACATCTCCGTTCTTAGTTAGAATAAGATTGTTTCTTTTAATTACGATAGTATTTCGTTTCGCATAGTCTAATAACAGAAAGCCTAACATTGATGATTACGCAATAAATCAAACACAATAACCTAATCACACCCATTATTTGTGCACAATGTGGAAGTAATTTGGTAATATTATAACATTATTTGGTGTTGCCAGACACATAAAATACGATAAAATCGGTAGGTTTTAGCTGATAACTGGACGGCAGCCAGCCACCGCGGGCTAAATATTGAAATTCGGAGAATATTACAATAAATGGAAGTTGGAAAAGTTGTTTATTGCAGAAAATATAAGTTATTCTTTAAAATACACTTTGTGTTCAATATGGATTCAATACTGAGTTCTCTTCTTTACGTATTGTGATTTCTGCATTAGGCGAATATGCTATGTACATAAAATAAAAAGTAACGTTGAAATAGAAAAAAATCTCTACAGTTCCTAAGAACGACGGAAGAACGGAATTCGTAGCGTATGACTTAAATAATATTTTGTCATATTTACTTTTTGTTTCTCCAAATTAGAGATATGAAAATGTTTGGAATTAGAGCTCCAAAATTATAACATTTAGTTGTTAGAAACATTAGGGGCGGTTTAAGTTTTAATTGCTTTTGTCAAAGGCAACAGAGACGTAATTAAAATATTACTTAAGACTCTTCAGCGACAAAGAGGAATGCCGAAAAGATTAGCGGTCTAAATTTGTTGAACTTATGTTATTGTTGACGTATTAGATGTTAATTTATATTATAAACATATTGTTCTACTAAATATGTGTTATATGTTGTCCTTTTAGTCGTACGTACATTTGATACACAAAAATATGTTCACATAAAGTGTAAATATAATCTAATCAACACACTACAGACTCAGAACATTTTAGGCAAATATTTCAATCCTGCTCTACGTATATTTTGCTGGCAAAAATTTCGCGAAATAATAACGAAAATAAGCCTTTTAAAGCAGTTTTAAATGCAACGTCATTAAAATGAAAACGAATTTACCATCAAAGAGAAAAATGTTTCCTCGTAAACAATTTTAACGGTTTTGACAAAAGTTTATGCAACGTGTTCTGAATATTTCATTGTTATTGTGATGTGCACCCCAATTGCTTCATTGTTTAAGATAATGTTCGTAATTTATGTAAAAGGAACCTTTATGTTGGGCTTTCAATGTAATGCCCTAAATTACTTTTGTTGGGTGCATTTCATAGCATTATTGTAAAGAATAATTTGCTTATAGGTCAGGAATTTGTGGTACCAACATCTATGTTTTTAATAGATTAAAAGTAAGTAACTACCACAATTATAAAACATGAAAATATGACAAAAAAAATTATGATTCTTATAAGGTTAATTAGTTGATCGTTGATCATGTATTGCTTTATCGTATCCCTTAAAAATGTTTAAAAATGTGTAAAGAGAACAGATATCAACTTTTAAATTTAAATTGATACATAACCGTATAGTCCACAATAGGCAAATACTACAAATCTAATTATTATACTGCAAGAAATCGTTTTTTCACATTTGTTAAAGATCTTAATCCAAACTCGCTATGAATTACTGTCGGAGTAAGGAACTGCGCTCAATAAATTCACACATTGCTACTGTAATTCATGTCAGGTCCGTTGATTTATTTTCCGAACACTCAAGTATAAATAACATACAGTTATGGGGTAATTAATTTAGTAACAGGATATTACTTACTTGATCAGTGTTTACGAATGAAGGCGCGTCGTGAATAATGTTTAAATACCATTTTCACATTCCATTTTTACATTCATGAAAATGTTCCAAATTGGTACATACACTATACGTATTCTACTTTTGAATATCTAAGAGAAGTTAACCTAACAGTACCTAAATTTACATCAAACGAGAGAATGCTCATTCGAACCCAACATTTTCAAATTCATTTAGTGTAAACAGGCGTAGAGCATTCTTTCATTGTTCTAGGTGCGTTCGAAAAGATTCTATGGAATGTTCTAAGACTAAACAACACTGAATAGTTTTCGTTTACATTAAAATTTACATTACACGAAAGAATGCTCTTGATCTAGCTCTAGCTCTATGTTCGTTTGATGTAAATGCACCGTAAAACTAATTTTATTCAACACATCTTTTTAATTATTTCCTATTTGCGCTTTAATTAAAAAACTGTAAATTCTAAGTTCCGTGATAAACTCTATACTATTAATTATATAAAATTTAACAACAAATAATCATCCAAAAACAAAACGTAGGTATACAACGTATACTTTGTATATTCTATATCCTACACATAAACACATGAACAGTGAGGAAAGGATGGTAATGCAGGAAATGAGAAGGCAGAACTTGATTGGGTAAGGGATTTGACTCTCTCAGCGACCGGAACATTTAAATTGTTACTATTTTACGTTTATCATCATTATGACATGAATAAATTCCTAACAATATAATTTTGTTGTAAAGTAATAACTTATTTTATAACTGCATCTGTAACACTAACTAACTGTAACATATTGACGATCAGAGCTAGCGGAGACTAAAGAGAGAAGAAAAATTGTGAATACTCTGATTGGTATAGTCGCTAGTGAACTACACTATATACTATTATAATTATATAAATAATTTGTAATTTACATCTATTTATTGTGCAGGATATTAATTTATTTATAAAACGTATGCTAATTTTTTTTAATTTTTTTGTGATATATTTAACGTCGTTGGTTCGGTATCATGTAGTTAAAACGCATCCTCCTAAAAACTTAAACTTAAAAAATAAACACTATTTATGAACCTTAATTTAGACCCCGAACCAAAAAAGCATGTAAAATATACCATAGTGTATAGATACTATATGCCCTAGGTAGCCTTTAATATATACCCTAACTAAGAAAGCTACGTTCTATCGATAAGAAAATCAGTTATAGGTACATCATCTATGGTCAGCGAACTTAGTTTTAAACTTGGACTTAGATATTACTAACTTTGGCGTCATATGCTGTATAGGGTTCGTCTAATCTATATCAACATTTACTATTAGATCAGTGTTTAAGTTATAAAATTAAATAATTACACATTAGGAACTCGTGCAACAACATTCTAAAATATGCGTATCCCATTTAACGTGTTATACTGAACTGAAAATTACTGATTAACATAACAACGCACAGTCCACACTACTATAAGATTTCACACTGTGTTTCTAAGCCACTAATCTTAAAAGCTGACGAAATCTCATACATCTACACCCCTTCTTACCTTAGTGTGAGCTCAACATAAAAGGAAGCATGATGCAAAATATCCAATACATACATAAGCTGATAAACACATTCCTTCCTTTACGGTGAAAAATGAATATCATAAAAGTGACAACCCTACCTCAGTAAGTCGGGCAATGTGAGCTACAGATAGCATTGGTCTCAGAATATATTAAAGTTATGCGGTTTAACAGACTTGCTTCGATAAGCTGCCTTCCATGACTCCTCTACAACTTGGGTGCTAGCACAGATAATAAATATACTATGCTAGGTAGCTACCTAGCATAGTATATTTATTATCCCTTCCATAACATTTTATTTCTATCCTATAGGGCTTCAGCTGAGTTTTGCATTCTATTTTGCGGATATACTATGTAAATATCTATGCGTTACAGCGACCATCGTATTTATTTATTAACACTTTATTGTGCTGGCAAACAAATAAATTCTTAAAATTAAAACTTAAAACTAGTCCAGCACAGAATGCGGCCTTATCACTTAAGGGGGCGCATAAAGCAAAATAACCAATCTTCTATTAGATGATACGTGTAATATGCAAGACCAAATCTAAAAAATAAAATATATATCAAACTAGATGATATGTTCAACGATTCTGTTTAATCAAAAACATAAAATATTAAAATTTACTCGATAAAAAAAATCACCAAGTTAGCTCTAATTTTCACACTTTTACGTTTTCTACTTGACATGGTAATACTTATTATGATTTTTTTTTCATAAACAATTATATTAAAACATTTGCAAGTTATTTGTCAGAGCATTTTGTGTAATTACTTTTAGTTTTGGTTTTATCTGCGATAAACCACTTTTATCGTGACAAAATCAAACGTTTATCTCGAGAAAAAAAGAGCGCCAAAAGTGGTTTATCGCAGATAAAACCAAAACTAAAAGTAATTACACAAAATGCTCTGACAAATATCTTGCAAATATTTTAATATAATTGTTTATGAAAAAAAAAATCATAATAAGTATTACCATGTCAAGTAGAAAACGTAAAAGTGTGAAAATTAGAGCTAACTTGGTGATTTTTTTTTTATCGAGTAAATTTTAATATTTTATGTTTTTGATTAAACAGAATCGTTGATCATATCATCTAGTTTGATATATATTTTATTTTTTAGATTTGGTCTTGCATATTACACGTATCATCTAATAGAAGATTGGTTATTTTGCTTTATGCGCCCCCTTAAGAGTGATCTCTTCCAGGGAAACTACTATGTGGAGTAATATTATGAAAAAGGAGGTAGGTAGGAAGTACAAATATATTATCATTTTAATCAAATACGTCACGTAATGCTCATAATATCTTTGATCAAAATATCATGTTTATGAATAATTTCTTATAGTCTAGATAATGTTCATTAAATAATATGAAGTTTGTTTTGCTGATGACTAAGGAATGTTATTGAAATTTTATATGTAGTCGGGTATACATACATATATTATTAGAAGAAAATATTAAGATAATTCCAAGAATAATCTAATATGTGTGTATTCATTTATAGCTTAACCTTGAACTATGTTTAAGTACAAATACTGGGTCAACCTTAATAGATACAATCGATAGCCAAGCAAATCAATGATTGTGTTGTCTCATTCTGGCGTTTATTTATAATCTGGAAGACAATAATTGTACTACTGTTGCTGCCAAGGTTGCTGCTATATTGTCATGTCATAATTTAAACACAGAAATGTTTTCTCATTCTTTCGTTTAATTAAATAAATCAATAAATACACAAATTTCTTAACACCTACATAACGTAAAAGTTAAATAGGGGTATGTAATATTTAAAAAAAAATACACAGAATATTCAGATCTTTTTCATTTTTTTTTGTAACAGGTTTTAATTATTTAAAACTTATGGCTACTGCACCTTCTCTTTCAGCTGTCACCCTAACAATACATTCAATATAAACCACAAAAATATATTATATGTATATATTTTTAGAAATTAAAGATTTTTTAACGGATTTTAAACGCGATTTACATATTCTATTTTTTTCCCGACGTTTCGAACATTTTGCAGCGAGCGTGGTCACGGAGAGACTCACTCTGTTCGAAACGTCGGGAAAATAATATATAAAATCTTTAATTTCTAAATGTATAATACTCGCGTAAAATCAAACACTAGAAAATAATAAATATTTTTGCTCCAAAGCTGCACCGCTATGTACAAATAAGTTTTCAATGAAACGTGAGCTCCTGACATTGATCGCTCTGGGATACGGCCTGTATCTAACACAGGCTGAATAGCTCATGCTTCGCTTGGTACATCAGAAATGACACGTAGAACGATTATTTATGTATGTCCCTTGATTACATTAAAAGAGATTCACGTAGGCCACCAAAAAGCTGATTAAGTACATTTTACGAAGATTTAAACTCATGAGTACGGTGCAAAGTTTTATAATATTAGTAAGTATTAGAAAACGAAGTGCGCTATAATCGTCAAACATAGGTACTAATAAACTTTTATAACGAACAGCCATAAATTTGGTTGTAAACGTAAAACAAAACGACAACAACTGATGGGACAATTTCTCCAAAGAGCAATATTCCTAAACACTTAAGAATCAATAGCCAAGATAATTTTAGAAAGCTCTTAAAATATTGGGTATTCGCGTCATAGCCAGAAGCTATCTGCGTTTAACGGCTATCCTTAAAAAAAACCATGATTTACAATCATTTTCTCTCGAAGGAAGCTATAAAATGGTCCCCTGTCATACCCAAAAGGCTTCGCAATCGAGTGGTAATCTGAACAAATATTTGGACGACAAAGTGCCTCAATTGCTCTCCATATACCTAATATGAAAGATTTATTCATAGTAATATTTTTGATGACAGGGCCTTTACGAGATTTTATGAATCGAATATGTAAAAACGTTCGCCTATAAAGTTTTAATCACATCCGAATATCTGAAAATGTCCCATATATCTTTATCGCTTTTATACTTTTAATGAGTCTCGTTATAAGATTGATATACAAATACAACATTATAAGATTAAATGTTGTTTATTTTGTGTACCTATATAAAAAGTTTAATTTATAAGTTCTACTGCAAACAATCACTTTCCGATTTTATTCTAAAGTTAATCATAGTAAATATCAGTGGGGAAAACACCATACTAAATATACTCCAATAATAAACCGTGTCCACTACAGTAGTATTGGTACTATCATACACATGTGCACACAACATAACACGTGCAAGTTTTAAGAACTGCAATATTGGCAGATCTAAGTCCGAGAAAGTTTGGCAAGTATGCCACAATAAGTTCTGATTGTCCGGTTGTACTCAATGGCAGGCAACTTGGAGTCGACAGTAAGCGATTAGATCAAGTCGCGCACGTAGTATATTGGATAAACGTCAAACTTGACGTATTGCTGCGTGCAGCGGCGGCTATTTCTTGTGGGGTATCAGTTGTGGGATATTAGCCACTTATATTGATCAGACTATAATGTTTTAAGCAGGTGATGGATGTACTATGTGATACTTAGACTTCTAGCCAGCGGCTTAGCTCTAGTCTTATTTTACAAAATCTTACCCGTCATTTACATTTGAATACCCTCATAAGACAATATCTACCTACGTAGAATTGACGTAGAATATGTATGTCGAATTTTATTGTGCTTGGTATTATTTGTGAACTGGTATTTTATTTTAATTAGATCATCAAATATTCAAAATAATTGCTATATTAAGTATTAAAATTATTTTACCGTAATCACCGCTTAAAGCTCGTAACTTATATAGACCCAGATCGTCAATCCAATACATTATGATCTATGTCTTGTTCTTGTATGTACGGGTGACAAATACCTCGGAAACTACTACGGTAAATCGTACAATAGCTCCGATAATAACTATATTAGAGCTTATAGCAGATAAAAAAAACTCGAGAAGTGCGTAAAATTGAATAAAAATTAATATTTATAATTATATTTAAAAACTGGTTTATAATTATAATATCTTTGTGTTTAGTAACAGCTGTCTAATAAGAATGAAAAGATTATTTCCTTTTCATTCTGTTTTAAAAATACCCGCTTATATATATCACCCAGGAATAAAATGAGATTTTATACCCGTACAATACACTACGTTATACGAGTGATAGAGTTATAGAGTGATAGTTGAACAAAAAAAGTGTTTATTCAGAATGGTAGTATGTAATTTGTTTTTACAGTGCGTTGTAGAGGAATATTTATGTCCAAACATATTTGACGGTTTCATTCGTGGTGCGCTTTTAAGGCTAGAGCACATAAGGATAATCCAGTAAAAACTACAAAATCTGTTAAAATAATTTTTCATAATAAATGATATGTTATACAATTCCGTGCAAATTTATTGCTACATGGTTCTTTTAATTCCGTTATATCAAACAAAATGTTTAAAAAATACACAGAACTGTTTTGCAATGCAAAATATTCGTCCGCTCAAATATGCGGCAACCTTAAAGGACACGTATTGTTAGTGCAGTGCATATAAAACAGGATATATCGAGGCAGTATAAAAATACTGCGTTTTACAATACAATACGGCTGTAGGTAACGTTAACTGAGGGAAATGAATATGTACACTGTTTTTAATATTTTGACTAGTCATTCAAAAATTGTGATACTCATTCGATTTTATGTAGAGAGCTATTAAATACTAGTACGTGAACTTGTAGGTATATAGACTACCCATGTATACATATACGCCACGCGGTTGAATAGTTTGAAAAATATCTTGAAAAAATAAAATCTTAATGGAGCCCGCTGAATCTTAAATATAATCACATATATAATATTATAACATAATCAATATGCATTAGGAACAAAATAAAATATTAAATTAAAGGGGAGAAAAGGTCTCCGTAACTCCTTTCCATCCTGAGACTCACATCCTTGTTCGACACTACACTTTGCCAACTTTTATTTGAAGTTCCTTTCCGATGGGGTTTGTCGCATCCCGATGATAAATAAGGTAAGTAAAAAATACACAAAATAACATAGAGTCACAGAGCACTAATATTTTTATTAATCTTCTTTACTTTAGAAATAAATTAAAACGTTATTGAATATAATATAAATATATATAAAAATTGTTAGTCGTTTTCAGCAATTCATAAAACTATGTGCTAATAAATTAAAAAAATATCATTTTATACTACATAAATCCTTTTTTTGTTTCAATTACATACTAATCGTGTAACAAATTTATATTTATATATTCTAAAATTAGACTCGTCACTGGTCCTTCTTAAACATTAATCCAAACGCTGCAAATATATCAAATAAGCGCGAAATCCCCAAATCAAATTGAGTTACGTCCATAAAAAATAAATAGGTATGCTAATTAACGTCGCAAATCCGCTTTAATTATCGCCGTTTCATTAATTACGATTCAGATTGAATGAGATCCGAACCGTATTAGAAATGTAAAACAGACGAAATGAGTTTTCGGTTTGGCAACTCAAAGCTCTTTGGAGGCGGGTTGTACACAGACTGATGTGATATGGATTTCATACTAATGTTGCTGAATTTCAATTCTGTTCTGTCATTTAGGTTATGTATAAATTTCGATGGATGGATATTATAATCTTGGAAAAAGAGATTTGCTAATTGGTAAAAAGTTATTACCCTTTAATGTGATGGAAAGCTGGCATTGAAACGTAAATTTAATTATTAAGATTTACTAGATAAATTCTACACCTCATTAAAATATTTCCAAATTTATTTACGTTGCAAGCACAGACACAAAGGCGAACAATTCACATTAAATAGCAAAAAAGTGCTTTTTTAATCAGGATAAATATAGCTATAAAGTATCTTCACTCCACGGTTCTTCCCGCATTCTTTATGGTAACGTTTTTTAATAAGGTTTTATTTCATAGAGCTTATGGACTTCCAGATCTGGGCGGTATGAAGGCGGGCGGTGCAAGATAAGGGGCGGTATACTTTATATCAGAAAAATACCAATTTTGCGGTCCCTTACGCGTTTAAAAATGAAAGATGATTGATGAGGGAAGATAAATGTGATATTGCTGAAATTGACCACGAACGGCTCTGACATTTTCAATATCGTCGGGCATAATCCAGACCAGATAAATACATAATTTTTGCTCTCAAGGAGGATTTTTTTTTTAATAATCTTTTTTTATTAAGGGATTTTTGTCCTAAAGGACGATGACAATCCCATCGTACCTTGTATACAAATATTTAACACTTAACAAACTATATTAACTATATTTTAAATTTAAAATTGAATAGCATTCTAGCTGCATCAGAGTGTGGTGCAGCTAGAATGCTATGATATGCACCAACATTCATAAAGTTTATTTTAAAATTTGTCAACAAGTCTTTTCTTTTAACATCATTCCGAACACATTCCATGAGGAAGTGTTGGATCCGTTACGCGTTTAAAAATGAAAGATGATTGATGTGGGAAGATAAATGTGATATTGCTGAAATTGACCGCGAACGGCTCTGACATTTTCAATATCGTCAATTTGAGGGAGCATAATCCAGACCAGATAAATACATAATTTTTGCTCTCAAGGAGGATATTACCGCTGTTAAATGATCTTGCAGTTTTGGAACGATTCTGTATGTGTCGTTATTTTTCATTAACCACTTGTGCCTGTTAAATAAAAAAGATGAACATATTTGCATTTTAAATACATCTTTTTATATACATGCCTTTTCTGCTCGCCATTTGCAGTGTACGGCTATCCTAAGCATTAATTAGACACGTCTATTGGCCTAAGTTTGAACTGAGTCTATTGTAGTAAGTAATTTCACTGGTGAATGTAAATGAAAATCTTTGAATTCAAAGATGACTGAGGCATAATTTACTGTATTGCTAGTGAATTGAGTAGCACTTCGTTAGATATCTATAATGACTTGAAGTATCTTTTAAAGGCCATTTTCGATTGTATTAAAGTCAGCAGATGCGTCATAATATGTGTTGCGTCACATTGCGCTCTACAATAATACGTGGGTGTATTGCTAAAAATAATCTCAAGAAAGTATTAAAAATAAACCGCAGGGTTTAAACTTTAAAGTATTGTGACGTCATGTGCATGTGTAGGCATACTACTTTTGCAGCTATCATAAGATCTATACGGTTAATTTAACAATGTAAAACATCTCCGATATGGTCTAGTGGCTAGGATACCTGGCTCTCACCCAGGAGGCTCGGGTTCGATTCCCGGTATCGGAATTGCTTTTTTTTGTATTTAAAATTTATATTTCATTTTTGTATATGGATAACAAATAATAATTGATAACTAGTGATAGCCAGCTGGGCAATACTTTGAATTAATGACAAACAAGTTCACTGACTGCATCACAATTGCATCAGGTTATACCCGACTGTTTAAAATATTAACGCATGATCCAGTTATCGTCAAATAAACCGACAAACTCAATGATAAAAAAATTAAGACGTAAGCTTTTGCTTCTCCTCCATTGTGTTCCAATTATACTTTTAATTTAACTCCCATCAACATCTCCGATATGGTCTAGTGGCTAGGATACCTGGCTCTCACCCAGGAGGCTCGGGTTCGATTCCCGGTATCGGAATTACTTTTTATTTACTATTATTATCAGTACAAAATATTATAAAGATCAAAAATATTTTTTAAAAAATTTGATTCCACATTTTCATTAAAATGTCTGGTCTACAACTAACATATCATCCGTTAACAACAGAGCTGACACGGACCATTGTGCCGGAATCCGTCGTACAAAATATTAAAAATTCCATCACATCGCCCCTCGGGCCGTCATACGCTATCTGGTAACCACGGCCCATGTATCCCCTTACTATATTATAGAACTACGGCTCTTTTCGAAATTGAAAACCAATTGTGAATGACGCACGTACCTATTTGGAAATGAAAAAAGCGGTGAGAAAATTTGGAAAGTATATGAAAAAAAATGTTAAACATGAGGCTTGCAAAATTTTACAGATGCACTGCAACATTAATCAGAACAAATTGGTAAATAAAATAAAATGGATCAACGAAAGATATAATTAATTAGATCGCACATAGAGTTCTCCAAGGAATTAAGTCATGCTCGATTTACCTAATAAAAACAACAATATATTAATATTACTGTAAAGATGTATATAAGTCCTACGAGAGATGAGATAAATTAATTGAAAATGAAGCTCCATAAATACTGTTTCAGTATCCTACCTACGATGATTATTTTCAGCAATTTTATAGAATATTTCTTATTCTTATTAGGTCTTCGTTTGTGGGCTGATTAAATTGCGATCTCTAATTACATCTTCTTCGAATAATATTTCTTTATTTCCAATGAGGTATGATTTTATAATAAACATCCATTAATATTTTACTTTAACAAGTACAGTCTACACAAATACAGTCGAGAAATAGGGTATTTAGTAATTTGAAGTCGTACTAAAATTATTGCTTTATCTGTAGCTCACTGAAATCCATTAAAATAGCGGACGCGCACATCATTTAGAATTAAACAAAAGAATAATAAAATAGTATTCTACGTTTTATAAATTTATGGAAGGAGGTCACAAGGAAAGTAATCTACGTTGCGATGTGACTTGTAAAACTTGAACAATCTTCGCAGCGCTCCGTTGACTCGGAATTGTCACCGTCTTGATTGTACACTCTAATAACGTAAACTTTTCAACAACAATTTTACGGGAAATGGGATTGGCAATAACACGAACATGGTATATTTATTGAATAATAACTCTTTCGTGTTTAAAAAAATGATTTGAAACACGCAGTTCATCATGGTTGAATCAAGCGCTGGCAAACAATTGACAGCCAATTTTTTTGCATTTTTAGGCGAATATAAAATACATAGGGCAAGGATGGGACCATCAAATAGACTCATTGGCTATACGCATGCTACGATGAATAAGCTCATAGAACATTTAAAACGAATATATTTGTTTTAATATTTGAGAAATAATTTATTAGATTAAATGTGTAGGTAGTTATTGTAATCAACCTACCAATGTATTATCCTGATAATAGGTAAAAACATTAAACCCTAAACATTAAATTTTTTCGTATAGTTAAAGGTTTTATGTTATGTGGAAGTTCAAACAGTTCTGATAGCTATGTCATAAAATAACAAGCCATTTTCATTTCTACCGCGATTCATAACCTTTAGCAAACGAACCCACTACTTATCAACCGAGAACAGGATATTCAATTTCGCAAGTGCTTTTTATTTGCGGACCTGACAATAAACATAATGGCTTTGATTTTGAAAATTGTTTTAATGTTCTCTTACTTTTATGGCCCTTGGAGTACCTTTGTCATCTCCCCTCGAGCATTACGGCATTTTCAATTACTAAATGTACTCATGATGTTTCATTTAAAACAGTTTTTCATCAAGGTTTGACAAAAAATATATATAATAATTGGGCCTGAGTAAAATGCCGTAAGCCTGAGTAAGTAGACCTTACCAAGGATTGAAAACTCGATTAATTCTAATGAATTATCTAAAGGATTACCATCTGCTGAATTCAAGTCGATATATTAAATATTTTATCGAATAAGGACAATAATTATAGTCAAGAACTACGAGGGCAATAAGAGTAAAACTCTATCTATGCGGTTATATTGTTTCTGTATGAAAAAGTTGTTAACTAAGAACCAATTGCATAAATTATCGAATATGTATATTATACTAAGTTTTAATGTTAATTTTTTGTTCAAATTTGTTCATCATCGGTCAGTTAGTTACTTTCATTGGCTACAGCTCCGGTATAAAAGATCACTCCACTATATTTTTTAAGTACTTTTACGATTCAGTACACATAGCTATCATCAAATATTTACAGGCTGTATTTCAAACCGCCACTGCTAATTGCGGTACACGTTTCGCTGTATAAAAAATTCATCAAAAATGTTTGTAAATTTAAGTTCAATCGCAATTTGTAAATACTTATACTGGATCTGTAATATAATTATTCGGCCCGGTGTTAAATATCAAATCTGTAATTTATAGATCATCGTCTCATTTTCATACCAAGTTTATCCAAACCACAAAGAGAACTTTAATTTAAAAAAGGACTTATAATTATGCACACATTATATATTTGCCTATTTCTTGCATATTAGGAATATATATAGTTTGTTTAATTTTTTACCATCTTTGTTATAATAAAAAATTAGTATGATATAAATAAAAATACTTATTGTAAGCTTTATATTTTCTTTCACTAAATAGTTGATACTTCTTATCAAGCACAATAAAACGTGAAAAGATAATTCAGAACAGCAAGATAAAACGTTACACGGATAAAATACGTCACCAAGCATATTTTAAAGAGACAAGAAGTATTGTAAATTATAAAAGTACAAAAAAGAGATTACTAAGCACTTAAAACTTTCATTAAGTACGTCCGCTGTCATACATTTCATTAGAGCAACAAATAAGAGGCTTAGCGAGTTTCATATTCTTTTCATAATGAATAGGGGGAGCACCATTTTAAACGGAATGAGACAAAGTAGCTTAAACTACAATATATTTCGAGAAAGCAATATTAATTTCCAGATAAAGTAACATTTGTAAAAATAGTATCTTGGTTTAAAAGCACTATATAATTAGGAGCGAGAGCAAACTCTACCTGTCATTATCATCTTTCAGGCCTCCAGGAGCTCCTATAGGTACGACCAGCGTTTACTTTATCAATTATTTTAATTCCGTAATTAAAGATACATAACTAATGACTAAAATAAATATTACAAAACTAATATATCAAACTTCAGATTTTTTTTTAACATTTTAATCGTTTCAGTGAATTTAAATTAAATTTTAAAGTAAATTTTCGTGTTTCAACCGGTTAACGTTATTGAAACAATTTTGCTTTATAGATGTATGATATAAATCAAGGCTGCTTTTTGTCACGAAATACTCTACAATCTACATAATATTGGCGTTCGAAATCTAAAACTTACAAATGAAATTGGATTATTTTCGTACAAGTGAAATCACGTGAACAGCTGCGAAAAATTATAATTTAAATATACTTACAGAATATTTAACTTAACAACCATAAGCAAACATAATTTTTATTCATTAAACGGTTTATATTGAAGGGTCAGCGCCATTGTTATCTCTACGTAAGATTTTATTGGTCACGAACAAAATATTTTAATTTCATAAATTATGTCGTGCCAAAATCCGGGATAGGGCGGGATCGTTGGTTGTGCCTCTCAATTTTATACTACCGCACTGTTTAATAACTTAGGAACGTTCATTGTTCATGCAGTTTATTGAATAAAACTAATAAACAACAAGTTTCTTTTAATATCACTTTGAAAACAGTGTGTAAAACCAATATTAGAGTCAAGAAAGATTTGTTAACCAACTAAACAATTACCGTACTTCTTTTGTTCATTTCTTTATATGTATTTTTATCTGCATTCATTACAATTCCCAAAGGCAATTAACTGTTTTTTTTTAATAAAATGGAAATAATACCCCAATTACTTTTAAGGAAATACTCAACATATTCAAGAGGCCCAGGTTAAGTAAGTTGTAAGAAATTCAAAGACAGGATCTCAATTAAATTTAAACATTCCAGAGAAAAATTAAAGCGGTGTTACCATAGCAACGTTACGCTCCCTTAATAATGTAGTCGGATGCCTAATTCTTTCTTTTAAACGCGTAATTAAGAAATTTATGATGGAAAAACTGGGTAGTTGCTTAATTTATTATGTATGTACAGATTACAGGTATTTCTTAGGATGCCTACTGAAGTCACTAAGTTATTAAAAATGTACAGATATCATTTATAAATATTGAAGAACAATAATTTACAAAATTCTTATTAATTGCATTTCATTTAAATCGAGTTTTCTCTAAGAAAAACGGATACGTAAAAGCATTCGAGTTACAAACAAAGTTAGATTATTCTCTTATTTCTTGTCTGATAGAATCTTTGAAAAGTAGAATGAGATTACGCAAAACTTTAAGTTCTAATTAATAGATTAAGGACGACGTAAATTGAACGTGAATTTAGAACTGAATAATTCGATTATATTCTTGCTAAGAATATGATTACATTGACGGCATCAAATAATTAATAATGATGGTATAATCTATTCATCTAAGCCAATAATGTCTAATAATTCTATTTCTTTGTATAATAAAAGAACTATAATATACGATTTAAATAAATCTTTTACAGAAAACAAAAACTTTTATTTCTGTTCCAATCCCAGAAGTATTGCAACAAAGTTTCGTTGTATGTTATTGCATAGTGCTAGAACAAATTCCTACACCTTGAACTATAAGGCTAGGTAAGATAAAAATATGAAACTGCAACTTTTCCTTTACTGGAATCCCTTATGAGGGATCTCATTGTGAGCTCCGGCAGGACATTTCATGGCTGGCTGTGTAGACATGAAAACTTTGCTCTTACTAATGGTTCGCGGTTTTCGGGTTGAATTAAGCTGAAAGTAAAACGCGTACAATTTATTGTCTGATAGAACTTTATATTTTCTTGTTATATAAGTTGAGTTGGAAAACAATTCAAAAGCTAACTAATTATAGTAATACATATTATAATATTATGTGGTAATTCTATAGTCATTTAAGTTTAAGGATTATGTTATATTTAAACCTACACAACTCAATAATTAAATTCACACAAAACAACTAACGATATATGTACATATAAAGGCATCTGAATTATTATAGATAGATAGAGAGATTGATATTAACTACTATAAAGCTTTTAAAATTAAATGTAATAAAAATATTATTATAATATTATATGATGTTACATATGTATTTTGTAAAATTAAATTGTAAAACTGAACATGATTTAAAAGAGCAACTATGGAGTTTCTTGTCGGTTTTTCTCCGTAGATACTGCTTTCCGAATCGGTGGTAAATGTTAAAAATATGTAATGACGTTTCAAAAGTGCTTCAATAAGAAGTCTAATTGAATAAATAAACGTTTGAGTTTGAGTTTGAAATGAGAAAAATAAAATATAAAACACGCGGTATCGTCATGTCGTAGTAGAGGTGATGTCAAAAACAGACGCGATCTAATTGTGCGGATAAAAAAGTCTACACACAGTCGGATGAGCGGCAAAATGTGGCCAAGTGGAATTGCTCCTTTGATGTATCCTGTCTACCTATACTAATACTATCCTTCTTAAATTGTTTCCTCTTATATGAATATTAAAAAATGCTCAAAGCATGTCACATTAAATATTCCCGGGAAATTGTTTAAGCATTAGGAAATTATGAAATATAATACAGTGAAACTTGGTTAAGTGGGACCTGGATAAGTGAGAAACCTCCATAACTGGAACTCATGCTGAGGTCCCAACACTTTGGCACTGAATTACCTCTGTTAGTGGGACGAGGTAAACCTCTATATCTGGGATTTGTTATTTCGATTTATCATCATAAAAGTGAAGTCCCATGTCCCCAAGTGGGGTAAGGGGCAGATGCATTATACATCTGTTTCACTGATCGATTTTCCTTAGGGACAAGTAGGTGATCAGCCTTCCGTGTCCTACCAGACCGAGACATTTTTTTTTTTTTCTTTGTCTCCACCGGGAATCGAACCCTGGACCCCTCGGTACTACGCTCACGCGTCAACCACTGTACCAAGGAGGCGGTCAATTACCTCGATTTATCATCATAGTTACCTCTATAACTGAGACAGCGAGTAAATTTTATATGCATAAACCTCTGTAACTGAGATAACATTGTTTGTTTACTCATTCTTATTCTACCCACAAATTCCACACGTAATTCCAAGTACGTAAGTACAAATTTTGAGCTTCAATTACCTTCAGTTTTAGTTTCACTTTACTATCATACAGATGTTTATTTAAAAAATGTCAAATTATTATTGGAACCCTCTGTAAATGAGACAGATATTTATTTATACCTGTATATCTGAGACACTGGGTAAGTGGAATACCTCTATAAGTGAAACGAAATTGCTGGTCCCTTGATGTCTCACTTAACCAGGTTTCACTGTATTTTTTTTGTTCATAATTTTAATATATTATAGGGGAACGTTATTTTATACGTTTTAACAAACGTTTACGACAAATAGGTACGAGTTCAGTCTTGTCTAGTGAACAAAAACGGTTTAGGTATCGCCTCGATATTCTAAAATGGTATCAATAATAAGTATTTACAAAATTGCAATGCTAGATAACAACTGCACATAACATTTCAAACTACTGCTTTATTCTGTGGCTTTATTATATTGTATTGTCTATAAGGTTATAAAACCCCTGGTTATAATTAATATTAAACCACCCAATTTATGCTTTCCTTAAAATAGCCCGTGAGCCATCTATACGAACTTTATACCGCGAAAAATTCTTGAACTACGAAACGTATTTTTCCATATCTTTCTTCACTATTTTCTAGAAAGAGCAAAAAATTTAGTACTCGACTTTACAGCACATAACTACGCAGACTGAAGAACTCATGCATTTTTGAGTAGGCCTAAGCTTTTTTACAAGTGGAAATAAAGAGTCTTAAATATGCGAGTCAAGAACGTTTCGGAGGCTTCTTAATACCTTGTATGAAGGTACTTTAATTCAAGAACAAGAAAGTACATGATATACATTTTTTGCTATGCCGACGAAAAGCTGTTTTGTTGAACAAGTTTCGGAACGAGGGTAATGAATAAAATATCTTACTTCGTACATACATTTTTAAAAATATCTACTTATTATGAAATATTTCTAGAAATGAATGGAACATGATAGCATTAGAAATATAAGTTTTTATAAAAAATAATATAGTATATATAATAATATACGTATAGGCCTTGTAACTAGTTATATTTACAAGGGCAACGCTAAGCTACATAGCTAATTTAGTTCGCCGTGTTATATCAAAGCGCATACAATAATCCCAAACAAAGTGGAGCATCGCACAATTAAGCAGGCAACAATAGCACGCCTGTATCTTAGATATCGGTGTTTTACCGCGCCCCTTGTACGCGATATCCCGTCTAAGCTGCCTTGAGCAGATATCAGCGACCAATGTAATTTGACCCGCCAGGATGGCAATACCACGCCTTGTTTCGGGTGTAAACAAACTTACCTCAATCCATCAACGCATTCGATCACTCAATTTAACTCAAAATATGTGGAATATGGTTTTTAATATAGTTTTATATAGCCTAAATGTTATTTCGATAACTTTACACCGTTTTTGTCGTTTGATATAATTAATCTAATATGAATGTGTTTTAAATACAATGACTTTGTTCAAAATTATTCAAATATCATGTTTAAATTTAAATTGACTATATTTAACCCCCTATGTAAAGGTTACTCCTTCGAGGATTGTTATTTACTCGTATTCAATAATACATGTGTCATTCATAAAAGTGCAATTTAGCCAAAATAGATAAATTGTTTCTTTCCGTATCATTAGACAAGAAAGTTCAGTTTATGCTGGACGCTCACCCCGCAGTTCCCTATGATATACACAAACATAACATAGTATATAAACACTAATTGTTTGTAAGGCCTCTGTATAATATTTGTATTCTGTGGATCAAAGACATGTCAGGTGGGTTGAAGGGAAGATTTTTCCCTTTTTGTATTAAGGGATTTGCTTTGTTTTTTATGAATTTTTTGACAGCCTTAATGGAAAAATAAGATTATATTATGCATATTTTTTTTGCTACGGATAGATGTAATACATATTAAATATACTGAATCATTGTATGTTCAATTTATTAAGGGAATAGTTAATAACCCGGAAGGCATTAAGGTTACATCGTTGATAAGAAATAGAAAAGTAATAGATCGCTGAAAGCGGGTCAGTATCCTTCAATGATGCGAAATTCGCGTGCTGAATCTGGTAATTAAGTTTATTGTGTTGTCAATTAATTTTGAAACCTTTATTGCCAAAATCGTTTTTAAATTTTGATTTTTTATTAAATAAAAATTCAAAATTGGTTTTAAATACTTTCCTACCTAACGAGAGGTAAGTAACATACTCATTTCAATTCATTATTTGAACTCTTTAAATTTTAAAAATGCATATTAAATCTTTATTTATCCATTGCCAGAGGAGTAGACATCTAACAGAAAAAGAAACAACATTTTTAATTATAAAGTCCACACATATGTGTAATATAATATTGCAGTGATTGCGATTAATTTTGTATCTGTAGTTCAAGTCTAGTTCTACTATCCTACAAATATTATAAATGCGAAAGTTTGGGAGAATGAATGTGTATATAATATGTTTGTTACTCTTTCACGCAAATACTACTGAACCGATTACAATGAAATTTAGCACACATATAGAAGGTAACTTGGATTAACACATGGCATAGGTTTTATTCCGGAAATCCCATGGGAAACTATGCAGGTTTTTCTTTAAAAATGTGGACGAAGCCGCGGGCGGAAAGCTAGTAGTCAATATTGCACGACTCATGATGCGAAGCATCAGAGAGTGCTTTACGATCGAAAAATTTTTTTCGCCTCATTTTTGCAGCTATTCTTATTATTATAGCCTTGTTAGTTCACGGAATCAAGATATTTTGCATACTATTGTCGAGATAATTTAGTGGAGATTAATCCCATACTTTTTAAAAATTGATTTACTTCAATAGAATTGGAAAAAAACACCGAAATAGGTCAAAAAATTTTCCTGTCCGTCATGTGTGAAACCTGAAAACACCATGTGAAAAAATCCATCATTTGAGTTAAATTTTTTTTTTAAATATTCTAATCGACGATTGTAGGTCACTGAATGCGAATGATTAATTAATTCAGTGTCGTTTAATTGCAATTAATAAAAAACGAAAACTACAAGACTGTATATCTATATATATCCATGTAAAATTAACATGGATGGTGATATATCTATATTTATTTTTATATTTCATAATTAAATGAGCATTATGAGTCGTGCACTTTTGGATTTTTTATAAAATTTAAAACAGAAAGCTCCTCTCAATCAATGAAAATCGCTTTATCCGTCTAATTTCCATCAGCCGTCACAATAAGAACATTTCGCATGCAAATTGAATCCGTAAGTTTGCAGCGACGCAAGTTGAAATGAGTAATGCACGTTTAAATGCATATTTGCACAAATACTGTTGCATAACTTAAACGTCCTTATGAATCAGCGTTTACAATGCGCTGGCTATGATCCCTTTAAATTTAAGATCTGCATTTGAAATTTATAAAGCAAACATTGCATGTTTAAATCATACGATAACAGCGTATACGATCTCTACGTATGTAATCCTCACCCTGCCACGTTTTAGTGTACCTAATACATTATTATGGTTGCGTGGAAAAGTAGAAAAAATTTTGTAAATTTACTTCGTTTTTTTTTTCTCTTTTTTTATATATAACTTTTTGAGAGCCAACAACATTTGAGCAAGATGTCTATATTTGATTAATGAATTGTTGAGACTTTGCTTGAGAATTTTTAAATGTATGCGACTGCCAAAAACATTATTTATTTGAGAGTATAATATTTATAAATAACTTTCTATACATATACTGGCTAACGCATTAAACGGAATGTAAAAATTCAGAGTTTTCTTACATAGAAAAGATTAATTATACAGCAACGCTTTTACCTACGCTGTGATTTTCTCTTATTACAAAGATTTCTAAAACATTCACGTTCGAACAGTCCACCTCAAAATATATCGAAGGAAAACCATAGAAAATCTCCATGTAAATTGGAAGCAAAGTAGGCTTGAATCCTCGATTAGCGTGTAATACGAGCGTATATCCTTTAAGCTTACCGCAAATAGAATTGGCTCGGCATGAAACTATTAGGCCTAGTCTTCACCATGTTCCGTTATCGAAAAACGGTTTAAGAGAAACCGATTCGACGGCTTTAACACAAACGCATTCATGCCCAAATCTGTTGCAAATCGTCTAAAATGCTTTCATTTTAGTTACATCGTATTTCAGCAACAAATAAAATGCACTCGCATCAGTTACGGCGCGTTTTTCCTCTGCTAATGTTTAAAAAGGGATTCGGCTGGGAAAATTCAACACGTACTTTGATAATTTGAATTTTAAATCAGCACTTTTGTATTTGCGAAACTTCGCTTACAAATACGCGTTCTTTTCTAATCAAAACGACTGTATTATATAAATAAAACAAACATTTAAATGTTTGTTTATTAATTTGCAATCCAGTGTACTTAACCCTTTAACTGCGTAATGTCTTCACGCCAGTTAGCTTTAATGTTTTACGATATTACCTATAAAATTGCCTCCATTTAGTCTGGATAACCCCACCTATTATTGCGATGCTAATCACTTTATTGATATCATCAGTGAAATCGAGCGATACAATGCGTTAATTACGACGACGTGAAGTGTAAAATGTATATATATACGATTTAGATTTCAATTTGGGTTTAATGCTTTGTAATAGTTATAGGAATTCAATAAAATATCAGTTGCAGTTCATGGCACCCTAGTATCTGTTTTAGGAACGTTTTGGTATAAAAATAATAGGAATTATAGGTCAATACCTAAGAAAATAGAAAGAAAAACGGACAATTCCTCGTTAAGTCCAATGCCTTTACTCTCTGCCCACAGATTTTTTTTTTAACTACTGATTCGTTTTACAATCGAACAATCGCCAATTAACTAATTTAGTCAAAACTTTAATAACCTCATATCCGATTTAATAACCTCATATTTCCCTGAATAAATTCATTGTTTGCTTAATATTCCACCTAATATAGGTATGCATTACTTCGAATATTCCATTGTACAGTCATCTGCACGGAATGCAGATCCCAATAAAATATCAAGCACGTCCTAGGCTGAGCCAATTTCCATTCTGGAGCTCAGTGAAGCAAATACAGCCTGCCAATTAGTCTCACACACCAAAATCGTATTTGATTCGAGTACGAAATACTATTCAGGATTTTACAGCCCTTATTGAGTTTATATTTTAAATAGGGAGTGAACGCGGTTTATTGGACATGTGAAGCTGACAGCAGTGGTAAATTATGTCCTTAAATTCTGAATATCTATATTTTTAACTAGATATTATGTTCAATTATTTAAACTTAAGATATATAGTGGTTTAATTTATGTTCATACAATTATTTTTAAGAGAAATTTAATTCTTTCTAAGAATTCGCAATATTTTATTAAACGTTAGAAATTTATATTTTAATAAACAAAACCCACTTAACGTTGCTGGAAGTAAAGTAGTATATTAGCGTTGCAGAGGATTAAAATAAGCATGCGGAACATGAAATGTTATGAAACGAAGTTTATATTACTGTAGGTAATAAAGTTCCGCAGTAAGCGAATGTCCAAAACACGCGTGATTCAAAACAAGGGAATCCGCAAACAAAAGCGCAGCCACAAAAGGTGAACGCATCGTTAGTTGCACAAGATTTATCAGAGACTCAGTGCCATAAGTTATAGCTCATCCCCCTGTCCCAAACATGTGTGATCCGACTCGCTAAAATGCTGCTCGCTGTTTGATAAATTCAGCAAGAAGGCCATTAGTATTGCACTAATCCCACTCCTGTAGCAAAGTGTTAAACTTTTTACATTATATTTAATTCAAAATTGCGCTTGAAAGCTATAAAAGCCTCGAATAGTAATTTTATATAAAAGCAATCTTTTACGAATTGAATGAAAAACACGTTTTTGCTGGCGCTATGACGCTTTGCTTACTCCATTCACGTTTTAATTGACTCGAAAATAAAGTGATAAAAGGATTTTTAATTAAGCCGGACCCTACCTTGAAGCTTAATGTGTTCATTTCGCTCATCGAAGCTTAACACGAACTAGGTGTGAAATTTTTAAAATATAAAGTATCGCACTTGGCAGACAATGCAACAGACAGTGAAATGGCGCCATTTCGCAGAGGCGCGCCGTCAACGGCACGTGCCCTGCAGTCTTTATTAGCGCGGTTTCAACAAATAACCGGCTTTGCCGTCCACGCCCGACTGGCTCTTACTATGACAACTCACTTCACCTGATTAAATAAACCTCATCCACGATTAGCTTTCCCCATGTGACATGTCATCCACGCGATAATGTATTAAAAATAACATTCTTATTTGTGTTCTATGGCGTCCATCGCTCTGTTTTAATCTACGTTTTTACGTTTTGCTTTGAAAATAAAACTCATATTTATGTAGATCGCCTCAGTGTGCGCTTTTATGAATCACGAGATCTTTTTGATCATTTGCAATCGTGTTATTTAATCAAATAGTAAGGGACTACGACGTGTGTCAGATTGTGATTCTGGATTATGGTTAGATGAGCAATTTGCACGGATAATAATAAAAGTTAGATCATTTTCACTATGATTATTTATTTATATCTAAACCCTGATTTCAGTGAATATTTAAATAAGTCAATTCAAATTTACGTTATCTGTGAAATAAATTATCTACTTTTTTCTGTGAGGAGTAGTAAAGCAGTGCATTCAGATTTCGATAGATGAAAGAAACAATATTTTAAATGTTATTAGCACGATTTACCAGAGCTCATAACATCTACTCTAACTGATGATGATCTATGCTGCTAAAAACCAAAATAACCATGAAAGATTCGGAAAGAATTGTATTTAAAAAATTCAGTTCAAAAAATAATAAATTTTGTTGCAAATTCTATCGTATTACGCACTCATCCAAATGTAGCTGATAAAGTAGCTGTTCAAAAATGCATTAAATATTTAAATTTACTCATAGATAATAATTATCAACTGTCATTTTAGTACTGCCACTCTACGCATTTGAAGTAACCCTTAAATTTAATTTAACTGAGAACAAATTTGTTTTAACGCTCAACAACCGTGCAATAAAACCGTCTAAGCTACAGCCAACCGAAATTATTTAACAATTATTTTGTTCAGTAAAACATTCTGTTTCTAAATGTATTAAACTTGTGCACTAATTGAAGTTAGAGAACTGACGACGTCGTTAGGCAAAGTCGGCACGGTATCTTTTACCAAACGAGTGTTTTGTTGTAAATTCTAAGATATATTTGATTATTGTATCTTATCGTAAATTATTTTGTAGTTAAATGAAGATAGCAATAATCAGTTCAGTCGATTAAGAAAAAAATCGGCTTGGTTTGTTGAATTTAATAGCACTTTTAGTTTAATTTAATTATACGTTTTAGTTTAATTAATACGTTGTATTAAAAAAATAATTGCTATAACCATTTGATATAATTATATTTTTCTATTTAAAATAACCTTCCTTGGTAAACAAGAGAAGAACTACGGAGGCTACTACTACGGTGCTACGCCGTAGTACATTGTTTTTCGTAGAACCCGTTATTCTCACAATCAAACCTTTCTATTGTTTAAAAAATCAAACATTGTTTAGACATAAGTAGTTAGGAAGTATATCTAGATAAAAATGTTGGAATCAATGTAATAGTACCTACCTACAGAAAACCGCCATTTCAGTAGTAGGTATCCAAATATAATATTTTTAAGATACAACAATAACACCAAGATATTTAATGGATTTTAAACTTTCACATTCCTATTCATCGTTATTAATGTCGGATTATCTTTATCAATGTATTAACTACAAATTATGTAAATATACTATCAAACTTGTAAGTTTAATAAATATTTAGATACTAGCCATCCTAACTTTAGCCACAAGCCAAACTAATATTTGTCTTCGATAAAACTAATAGTATAGTAAACAAGCTAACTTGTCTAGAAAGAACTCAACTTAATCACGAACGAAGCATCACTACATAGTATAAAACAAAGTCGCTTTCCCTGTCCCTATGTCCCTATGTCCCTTTGTACGCTTAAATCTTTGAAACTACGCAACGGATTTTGATGCGGTTTTTTTTAATGGATAGAGTGATTCAAGAGGAAGGTTTATATGTATAATAGCATCCATTAAGTAGTGGAGAAGTACTGTTATTTTTGAGGTCTCTAATGTGATGTCGTAAAAAATTACATTTTTTCCGCTTACATTGCAAACGCAGGCTGAACCATACGAGTTTTATAAAAATAATGTACTAAGTATTATACACATTGAAAAGGTCTATAGAAAAGTCCGCGATGGTATATGTCTATCTCTTATGGATAACCCAAAATAACTTTTTTTGTCATTTACTTTTTACGACAAATAATGGCTAATTTTCGATGCGATTTTAACCAATACTGCATTAATCCTTAACCAATTAAATACCTCGAATACATTGTTCATTTAATATAGATCTATATGGCCCTTTACACCGTATGATTTAAGTGAATATATTCGAAGATATTACAGATTTAAAAATTGCGGGACGTAGCGTTTGCGGCGGTACCGGCCAGCCGCCCGGCTATCTATTTTATACCCATGCGAAGCCGGAGCGGGCCGCTATGTTTTTATATACAACGTTCACAGTTTTTCTGTAGTGTATTTAGTATCAGCATTGCACCCGTGCGAAGCCGGGGCGGGTCGCTAGTAACAGATAAGAACTAAAATAACTTAATATACTTGTCCAATCCGTCCAATATACCAACCGTGTAGTAACTATGGTACACAAAATTCACCCTTATTCTCATTTGCCATAAAGAGCATAATGTAAGGGACTCAGTTTTTCTTATTTTACGACAACACACGTCTTCTAGTTAGAAGTTATGTACAAACATATTAATCAGGACGAAAGGACCCAGAATGGAGAAAATTTAGGATATCTTTTGGCACAACTTACTATATTTATAACGTCATAATGTCAGTTTAAATGTTCCATAATTCAAAGCAAATAATATAGTGACCAGTAAAAACTTACATTTTATAAAACTTTGCTTATTGCATGATCATAATAACTCTCTCTATGTGCAATGAACTAATAACGTCAGCTTCCTATTTCGGTTTAAAGAACTTTATTTAACTCATAAACAAGAACAATACAATATGATCTTTTACACATATTATGAAAAATAACAACTTACATCGATTTTTTAGAATAGCAACCAATTCCCACTTCAATTGTAGCGAGTATCGAAATTTACGCATGTGTCATGGTCTGGTCTAGAGAGCCAGACTTAGTGCCTAGATTACTGAAATGGCACTAATCTCACCACTTCTATTCCGATTGATTAGCTAGATATTGATAATTTAGAGCTCTGTGACACTTCAACCGCTTAATGTTGTTTCTCAGCACATTATTAAAAGTAAATAATTAAAAAACAGCGACACAATATAGAGCTATAATTTAAAACGTGCATAAATTAACATGTGGGTATAGTCGAGATAGGATTTATTAAACGGATCGAAAAAATACGTAATGGATTATCGAACAGATTTTTATTTCACCACAGCAATAGTTCACTCGCTGGAACAAAACCAAGTCAAAACTCAAAATATTCAAATTGCAAGTCCTGTCGTCGCAACGTTGTTGGCAGCCAACCAGGTTTGGGTTGGGTTATCCTCACCGTTTATTGGTAAAGCCACAGTACACTTTAACGTGTACATGTTTACATGTGGTTACACACCGAAATGTTAAAATAACACTCAGTACTAACATATAGATCTAATATCTTTGGTAAGATTACAAAATATTTTTCAAGTGCTTTTTTACATTTACTGTTTAATACTTTTAGCTGTATCGTCTTCGTCATCTGTATGTTATGTAGACCATCATGATTGATGCTCGATCGAAATTATTGATTTTTAACAACAAAACATTTTTAAAAGAAATGTCTGCTTAAAATATCTTCTTTGTTTCTTCGATGTGATGTTCTTATTCTGCAATAAAAATAAGTTTAATATAGGTATCTAAAATATGGTCAAACAAGTAATGAAATTTCAATACAAATGTTTGTTAAACCGCAGCTTTATTTAGTTCAATATACACCAGTCCTTACAAAGATATCGTGGTAACAAACAGCCGTAGGCTCGAATGAGCGCAGATTAGTGCGAGACGGGATTATGTGTCGGAAGGATACCATGAGCTTTGCAATCGAACTGCGATGTAGTGGAACTGTATGGGCTTTATTATGGGATTTGGTTATGCTTGTGTTATCGAGCTTTTGATCAATTGATGATTGTCGCTATAGATAATAACGTTACGTAACATTTTTATTAATGAAGAGATTGGATATAAATATAAAATCTAAATACCTATTGAATGATAAGTAGAAGTTCATTTTTCATTTATTATTTATTATTTCCGATAAAAAAGTTTAGGTACTGTTGTCAAGTACATTTTTTAAACTTTCAACTAACATAAAGAGAGAATTTCATTAATTATTCATTAGCAAAATAAAAAAGAATTAGAATTTTATAAACGTTGAACGGCTAATGCATTTGGAAAACAGAAGATATGAATAAAGGTACAAATGGTATTGCGTGCAGGTAGACGCATAAAGTACAATAAAAGAGGATTTTCCTTAATACACCCTCGTCCCTCATACATTGTAGTCGTCTTACTTCGGTTGAATAACCAGGGAAGTGCAAGGGACGATTGCTATATCTAATTAATTAAATAAACAATTTATATTGTGAGATGTACCTACAGTCTGAATCGAGTTTCATAAAGAAAATCGCGAAATCACCGACAATATTTACGTAGGTATCTCATATTTATTTTTGTTTAACTGGTCAATTCGGATGGTAGCAAATTCTCAGTCATAATTATCTTCAAATCGGAAATAAAGATTTTTAACAAGATGTTTTTAATAACTTCTAGGTATCTAATGAGATATCGATATCTGGCTCTAATTACACACACAAGAATAGAGATATTAATCGAATATTGGCTCTACAAACACATTACTATTAATTCAGTATTATTTCCGCATACGATACAAATGATAGACTCGCCTAATTACCGCTAATGAGCATCTGATCTCACAGTTATATGTATAGATAGCATGTATAGGAAACACCCCCGGGACATTGGATGGTACGCCGCATAACGGAGGTAATTAAGGCCAATTAGAGCTGGCAACACTGCGAATAACGTCAAATAATATGTCATTTATGTTTTATGCGAACGAAATAAAAATGTGAATGGTAAAATTTCTTTTTCTATAACCAAAAATATAAACATCATTATAGATTTATTTTAGTAGAATCCACAATGTATATTCGTACCTACCTATAATGTTTGTTGATGTAGCTATTACATAAATTTTTATGTTTTACTTATGAAACTTTGCGATTTGTGCTGACTGCTGAGTAATGAATTATGTAGGTAACATCTTTAAATCTTCCACATTTCTTGCAAAATAAAATCATTTCATTTCATTTCAAACGTAACTACCTATCCACTTATATTTCGTGCTGTAATATTTTATCAGACTACTCCAATAACTGTACCTTAATAAATCAGTGATAGAAAACGTAAGCTTGCCAATAAGTACCTAATAATAATTTTCAAAATTGCAATGTCTAAAATAACGATTATTAGAACTTATAAGTTGGATCGGTAAAATTTGCTTAATAATAGATAGTTTTCTTAAATTTATTTACCAACCTATCGGACAGCAAGAAAGTAATTTCCCGTGCGTTTAAGAGCTCGATTCGTAAGATTTGTATTCAGAAGCACATAGCAAGTCAGTTCGGAAATGGGTCCCTAGACGACTAATGCGACAGTATTACGGACCTTTTCAAGGATTAGCAAGACTAATCCAGTCCAGTAATTCAATTAAAATTTTGCATAATAACGTCCTGTTTATTTAATATCATAAAACATAGCATCTGGATTATTTTGTTTGAAAACGTTAAGCTTAGACAAAGATGTAACCTGGAATATATGGAAGATGAAAATCCATGGAGGGTTGTCGCGTAAGAACTACAAGGACAGTTCTTTGGCATATTATGATAATATATATTATGTAGTTAGATGTAAGTAACATGTAATGTAAAATTATATTGTATATGGACATGACTTTAAAAGAGCAACTATGGAGTTTCTTGCCGGTTCTTCTCCATAGATACTGCTTTCCGAATCGGTGGTAAATTTAAAAAATGTACCTATAATTCAAAAGTGCTTCTGGAAGAAGTCTAATTGAATAAATAAATGTTTGAGTTTGAATGTTTTTTAGTTTATTGTATGTTAAATAAGTACAATTTAGTTTTTTCTCAGGGATTTATAAAAAAAGTTTCGGTTAGGTAGGATACAGGCTGATCTTGTTCATTCATAGGTAAATATATGAGTGAAAAAGATGTTATACGCATCAGTTTCGTTGGTACCATACAAGGGGACACGAAAATTCACTTTTTAAAGTCGCCCCGAGTGACGTAGGCTTCCTCTTTTTTGTTTTTATTAATTACGGCAGATTACAGCAGGGGTGAGCGTCTGATCTAAAAATACGCCTTATTCTACTGTTTTAGATATATAAAATGAAAGTGAACCAATAAGTTAAAGAACACAGCTACGTAGGTACGTATATTTCAATACAATTGATTGAGAACTGTAACAAGTTGCCGACTCTACTGAATAATACATTGACCAAGATCGAAAGAACTGGCAATAAAGAATTGGAAGCACTTTTATAGTCTGTAACGCATTAAAACCCTATCCTTAGACCCTTCATTAACATTTAAAGTGCGGCAAACGTTGGAACGCGATAAGAGATTATGCAAATTCATATCAAATTGTTAGTGGCCAAGGATTTTCACAACTAATCCTTAGAGTGGGTTCCAAATGCATATCTTTAAGCTTCTTTTCAACCCTCATGAATTATCTTTACATTTGTAATGATATGAAGTTTAAGTAAGAGAAATAGGGCTCATGTCTTGTTGTCAATAATGTAGTTTGATTTTAAAACATTTGTCTAATGAGTAATCTTTCTTAGACCCAATAAAATAAACTAAAACTTTAAAATATAAATACTTTATTCAAGAACAACAATTGCAAATAAATACAGCAATATTTCACTAACAATTCATACCTATATACGCAGTGATCTGATTTTATCAGAAAGTCCAAAAATAAAACAGAAGAACATAATACATACATAGGTATATGCATATTACATTTTTGATTACTACATAATAATGTGCTGTAAGATCGTTTTTCATTTCATTCATACAGAACGTAATCCTAATTTAATTTCACTTTATTCAAAGAAAATTTTAATTTATTTTTTCTATTCAGTTTTATCTTCACCCGGAGCGCCAATGAGATACCATCTTGTTCGCGCGCGAACCGCCATATTGCGCACAAGTCGCTTTTTATCGTCAAGAGATGGCGCCAAATCAAACAATATTTCCGTTTTATATGGCAACAACAATGCTGTTTTATAGGAATTTGCTATCTCATAAAGACACTGTAGACTCTTTATTCGTACATCCTGTTGAAGAAAAATATAAAAATTAGTTAACACAAGATGTAAAAAATAAAAATAATGAATTATTATAAAACTGAAGAGTTTGTTTGTTCACGCTAATTTCAGGAACTACCGGTCCGATTTGAAAAATTATTTCGGTGTTAGATAGCCCATTTATCGATGAAGGCTCTAGGCTATATTATATCATCACGCTAAGACCAATAGGAGGGAGCAATTCGGGTAAAACCGCGGGCACAGCTAGTAAACTATAAGTATGAAACTTCAATTGTAAAAAACCTTACCATAGATTTCATATAACCAGACAACTTCACAAGTCGCGGCAGAATCGTTTGTAGACTCTGTGCTACAATGAGATTTGTTGCTTCCACAAAGTAAATTAGTACATCTATCATAACTATAAGCAGATCTTTATTATCATAGTCCAAACCATCTACCACCAATGGTATGACCTAAAAAAATAATTTAATTATTTGACTTTTTGTCCAGAATCTACTTTGAATAGGGTTTCAGTCTTCATATTTATAGCTATTAATTTTCCAGATGTTAAGATAATTAAAAATAAATACATGTGTGTAGCAGTCTTTTTATCTTTTTTATACATATATGCCTTACTAATAGACAAACTCTCTTACCTTAGCAACCTCATTTTTAAGAACTGTTTTAGGCGCTTTTTCTAGTACATAAGCCCAACTTAATAAATATGCCTCTTTAGTAACTTCATTAAAGGGCCCCAATTTATCAGATAATGTAGCAAAAGACTGGAACATTCTCTGTTTATAGAGTATACTATTTCGACAGTGTAGTCTGGCATTCAGACTGTCTGGGTAGTCAGACATAATAAGTTTTATTGCCTCTGAACCTTGCTTACAGCAATCTGGGTTTGAAATGGTAAGTAGTATCTGCAAATTAAATGATTAAAATTATAAAATAAGGAATCAAATTTATTAGTCTTGTATTAATTGCAACAAAATATAAAATTTACTACGAGATGAGACTTTTGAGGTAATTGAAGTTGCTATTGATTTCAAATTATTCTAGTAATTTAAACATTTTTAACATACCTTTTGTAACCAAAACATGAATGTATCACTCCCTCTCAAAATTAAAGCCTTTGTGATCCATGCAAATAATTGTATCAATGGTGAACACAGATTCTGATTGTCCTTACTGCATGATGATAAATAATTCTTCAATAACTCATATAACAATTCAAATTTCTGTCCATAGTCTGCCTTATTTAAAAAGTGTGCAACCAAACAACATGCTTTAGTCCTTACAAATTCTTTGTCACTATTTAAAGCCGTTGAAAGAGACAACGTCATTATATCATCAAATATGGCATTACTAACACTCTTATGTAGGGGACGGTACAAACACTCCAGTAAAGGAAAATATATGTCATCACTTTTACATTTCTCAACTATTCCTGAACTATGCTTCTGTAAAATCGCCATCTGTTTCTCTGCAGGTAAGCTACACATTGTATTTGAAATTAGCATATATCCATGTTCCAAAGAGTCTTTAGCTGCTGTATTAATTTCCTTTAATAACCAATTTAGAATGGAATCTATTAAACCATGATCACTTTCTATTTGTGTAACTTTTTCATGTGTATACAAACTTGTGTTTGAAATTGAACCACTCAAGGCCTTTACAACATTAAAGGAATTTTTGTCACTCACAGTTATAATTTGAAGCATCTCTTCAATTATTACTTTGGTGAAATCATCTATACTTGCTAAGTTTGACAGCAAATTTAAGCGCTTTTGCTGCATAATCTTGTCATCGCCAATATTTTCAATACTACATTTTCCTTTCACAACTAAATCCATTATAAGCTCAGGGAATTTTCTGGCAATTGCATGTACAGTTTCAACGGTAACAGTAAGAACTTCATCATCTTCAGAATGCTGTACAATATGTATTAATATTTCTACAAACGGCAACACTAGATCTGCTTTCAAGGCTTCAATAGCTCTTATTAAAGTTTTAAATCCTGCAATTTGATGTTCCTTTTCTGGTTCACTAACAGCTGTGAGACAAAGCGTTGGTATTTCGTCAATTTGTTTTTCAATATTATTTAAAACATCCCATTTCTTTGCCAAATCATACATGTCACCCAAAAACTCTAGGCTAGATATCTGAAGCTTCAGTGATGTTTTGAAACCATAATATGCAACAATGGCAGGAATCATAGACTGTGTTATTATTATACAAGCCTCTTTGGAGCTATTTGCGGTTGTTAACAAAATTCTTGAAGCCTGAACAAATTGAGACACTGTATTTGAATCGGCTAGAGATGTTTGCATTGATATAAGTATCCCTTTGACAAAATTTTCAAATGATTGATCAGTGTTAGCCGAAGTTGCTAAATTAGCTACTAATGCAGATAAAGCCTCATGTGCTACAATTTTGAGCTCTTCATCAGTCTTTTGAAATATTTCTCTCTGTATTGATGACCACAATGCTTTTACAAATGGACTATAAGTTGAAGGTTTAAATGTTTTACAGCTCTCAGCCTGAAAAATATACAATCAGTTTTAATAACATAAAAATATGATTATCTTTAGTCAATACTTGATAAAAAATAGATTCAAAACTTGAAGATTTTAAAAAGAGAAATAAAGCCATAAAAATTGTACACTGTTTTTAACAGTGCCGTAGCAGTTAAATAAAGCCGTAAAAAACATACATTAAAAACTAACCAGCAATCGCAACGAATCCAACTTTGCAATCCGCAAATTCGAGTCTAACTTCTCTATTAACAACACCAGGCACTGTTCACCAAACTCTTGAACAGCGCAAAGACAAGGGCATAGAGCTTTAGCCAAATCATCTCTCGAGACAGCAGCTGGATCATCAGGCGATGGGTGGAAGTCAATTGGATAATAACATGATATCACTTCAAACATCTCATCCACTAAATGACCAAGGGGAATGTTTGCTAGGAACTTTGGCAAAAAACTAAATAGGAACAATAAGTTCCTTGGATCCCTCTCGCCGTCCATTGCTGAAATAATGCCGTAGACAAAATCTGGGCCTAATTGTTTTAAACCTGAAATGGTAATTAAATGATAATATATTAAAAGAGTATATGTAGCATTCAAAGAAAATATTTGTTAATTTATTATTGCTTTAATTAATGTAAACTTTTACTGATTAACAACTTTATCAAATTTTTAATAAAGGTGAAGATAAAAGAATCTTTTACTTACATTCAACATTTTTTTCTAACAATATATGAATCGTCATATAAATATTCTGTCTGTCTTGTCGCAGTTGTGATTGACATGCAACTTCTCTGAACAGCACAGTAAAATATTCAGCACAGAGGCCTAAATTATAGTTCTTCATTTCAATTAGAACCAAATATCCTTCTAATACCGCCGGTATTACTCTGTGGTTATCTTTCAACCGGTCTAAGTAAAACTTTGATATAAAATTGATTTGAACCTCCGATAAATAGTCTCTGGGCAGTTCTTTCAATATTTTTGTAAAAAATCTCATACCCTTTTCTCTGTTAGCTGCATCTTTGTTTGTTAAAACTCCACCCATATTTTCCACTATTTTTGTTATATCAAGGTAGCCAGATACAATATCTATAACAAACAGAGTTTATTATTTATGCTAGTTCAAAAGTTATTGCATACTTGATATGACATTAAATATTTCAAAACTAAGCACTCTGCTATTAGACAAGAGATTTTAAACAATTTTAAACAATACTATAAATAAATTAAATGCAACATATAAATTGATAAAATAATTCTAACTGAATCGCATTTGTGCTAAGGTTAAAATAAATAAATAAATAAATAAAGCTTTTATTAATTCCTTTACTTATATCTAATTACAAATTTTGTTGTTAGTGTGGTTAGTATTAACATTATTCTTATTTCTCTATAACAATTCTATTTTTTAAATATTAAATTAAGTGTTAGTTAATTAGTCTTTCTAATTGTAATAGTATGTAATTAAATATAATAAGGACCGCTTTTTGCGGTAAAAGCCTCCTCCAATTTCTTCCACTCATCCCTGTTCTTAGCTAATCTAGTCCAAAGGGCACCTGCATGATTTTTGATATCATCACTCCATCGTGTGATTGGTCTTCCCCTCTTACGCTTTTTATAAAAAGGTGTCCAATTTATTACCGAAAGGTTATCAAAATTAATATCTAATGTATTTGCCCACTTATATACAAAGAAACATGGTTTAGTGAGACTTGAAGGTTGGTTATCATGTTCTATGAATTCCAATGAGGAAGATGAAGATATTATCAGTTACAGAGGATAATACATTCAGTCACTGCCTCGGTTAGAAAGATAACTATGGCAATAAGATCGAAAGAAGTAATCTCAGATATATCTATAGGGTATGAAGCAAACAAAATAGGGTTTGCTTCATCCTACTAACAGTGGTAAATTAGTGCCTAAGTGTAGGGACTATGGGTTATGGACGTTACTCACTTAACTAGGTCGCACTTAACCAAGTTTCACTCTAATAGCTATTTCGAATAAATTACCTGTAATGATGCTATGCGTTTCATTAAATATATCACTTTGATGAATTATTTCTTCAGCCAAATCGGGTTTGAACCAAATTGGTTCCATTTTTATAATTTCAATTATTCCCCGTGATTTTTAAGTGTCTATTCAATTATATAACGCAGTTTTAGGGTAACAATCCTTTATATCAATAATGAACATTAGTATTTTAAGTTTTATTTATGTGTTTACACGCAGATTTAATTTGGATTTTGAAAGGAATATGTTGTTTTTTCTTGGTTATGTGAATGTCAATTGTCATGTGACATTTGACAAAGGCTAAGACATATATACATGATCCCAAATTTTGACAATTAAATCTGGTAATCAATGCGTTCATTAATAAATGTTGTATGCTGTTAATCTGTTATCCGTCTATAATGAATTTATTGAAGTGAAACTTCTTTATCAGGGTTGAAAAAAATTTAGTGTAACATGTTTTCGTTAGGCGTGACATTTTTCCGTTCGGCGCCATCTTTTTCTTATCCCTACCACGCGTGATTTGACGTATTTCTGTAAAGTTGCATAAAGTAAATTATTTTTTGAAAAATAAGGTCATAAAGAAGTTTCACTTCTTACGTGTGTACACTAGTACACGCACACATTTTTTTTAATCTGTGACAGTGATGTGACTTTTGCTGTTTTCCAATTACAGAGCATGATGCGACTCAGTGCCGCACAATGCCGAATTATGCTGATGCTTAATTGGAACATGAAACGCACCAGCAGGTTGCGCTAATGTTCAGTGTTGAAAAAAAAATATTCTTAGAGTTAGCAATAACCTCATTAATGTGTAAATAAAGTGGTATACATAATAATTGGTTGAAAAATATTTACGGTTATTTTAAGTAATTTGGATTTTGATTATTTCATTAACATTTTTTTCAACGTTTGTACCTTCATCCATACTTATATTTATTTTTTTAACACAATTTGAATTAACTTTGATTATTTCGAAAAAACTACAATGAAACGAAAGCTTTAATTTTTTTTCCAACAATTAATAATTACTAACGATAAATCGATTGCACGCATCAATTCACGCGCATTACTTTTTCTAGTGCTCGACTGTGCGAAGCGTTGCTGTAGTTGGAACATTCAACGTTAAGCATTATGCCGCATAATGCGCTCTAGTGCTGTAATTGGAAAACGGGGAGTGTGTGTGTGGCGAGGTGTGTGGCTTCCTCTGAACAACGATCATATGGAACTGCCATATGCATGTACTTTTCCTGCATACCTAAGTAAACAAATCGGGGAACAAACATGGCGGGCTAGGGACGTTCACTTGTTCGTCTAGTCGATAATATTGTATCGATTGATGATAGAGTTAAGAATGGGTAATTCAGGTAATAAGAATTTTGTCTTTTTGAATGATAAGTATGCAGTAGCCAGTAGGTGCTTACCTAGTAAGAGGTACTTCTTTCAAAAAAATAAAAAAAGATAACTACTTCTATTGGGCAATCGTTACTCGGTAATTCGTGATTCGGATTAACCATTTTGCAATTGTACCTACCTATAGGTCTACCAGAATCTGATGGCATATTTATATTTAAGAAATAAAAGATTTTTATGTGGCAACTTATTTGACAACTATCAAATTGGATGTCAAATTATTTGTCTTTTTTGCAGTTGATGAATAATTTTTAGGATTTTGTCTAAAAAATCTTCGAAAATGTCGAAAAAGCCGCTGCGATCACAAGCAAGAGGTGTTGTTTATAATGTGTATAGAAAAACATTCGATGAAGAAGGGTCAAACACATCACAATTTTCAATTTTGAAGATTTTATTGGTAAATTGGACTTGCCCGTTTTGATACTATAAATTAAAAAATATTATATGTAGGTAACTATAATATTGTTTGTTGATTAGAATATAATTTTATGAAAACTTATTACAGGAGTTTCCAATACGGCTATTCGTCAAGTCCAAGCTGTCCAAGTCAATTTTATAATGTGTGTCTGTTAATACTTACGAAAATAAACATATAATTTTATTTTATTTTTATTTTATTTTATAAAAAATTATAAGCAGTTTTGATCTACATTATCATTATATCGATATTTTCACATGGCATACTGGTAATGAATATACAAATATAGGTATGTGTAAATAATAATATGTATAACCTGTATAAAAGTAATTTGTATAATTGTATATTATCCATGTAAGTATGTACCTACATAATATTAAGTGGATATCTCATTATTAAGTACAGTATTGTCCACTTATGTAATGTGAGTAATGATATTGAGGACAAAATAAAAAATAAGCAGTATCAAGATCGTTCAGTCCATTTTCCCTAGGGTTGCACACTCAAAATTTTGATTTCCCTAATTGCCATCAGATTCTGGTTTACCTATACTAGGGATAGCTGTAGTGTGTAATCAATACATTTTGATATTTTCGTTCTGCAGTTTTATATGAAACAGCTGATTTTTTTCGCGATTGACAGGGTTTTCTTTATATACCTATGTATCCTCACTAATCCTATCCTATCATACTTCCTACTAATATTATAAATGCGAAAGTTTGTGAAGATGGATGTGTAAGTTTGTTACTCTTTCACGCAAATACTACTGAACCGATCACAATGAAATTTAGCACACATATTGAGGGTAACTTGAATTAACACATAAGATAGGTTTTGTAATATTATAAATGCGAAAGTGTGTATGTATGTATATTCCGTTTTCACGCTAAAACGGATAAGCCAATTTTGATGAAATTTAACATCGGGTTTTATTTGACCATGGAGCCATCCATAGGGTACTTTATTTATTTATTTATAAGCTTTATTTCACACAAACAGAAAATACAAATTTTACTTAATAGGACATATTTAGTCAAAAGGCGGCTTTATTGCTCCAAGCAATTTCTTCCAAGCAACCCATTCGATCATAAGAGCATTCTTTACCCGCGACTTCGTTCGCATGTACGAAAATAAAAAAGAGCAGAGCCGCTGGCTAAAATACATGTGAGTGACTCAAGCAGATGTTCAAGGGCAAGTATAGTTAAATAACAAACACAATTTTTTCATAAAATAATTTATTTAAGTTATAGTGGTTACTATATATGTTTAGGTACATGCGACAGTAGTCACAGATGCGGCAAATGAGCTTGGCCATATACAGTGTGGAAATTTGTTGACGGACCACTTCATTTAAACATTTAATTTTCTGTTTCTCCACTTTTTCTTCTATTTTTTTTAATTCTTCGAGTGCTGAAGCCTAAAACATTAAATAAATTTTAATAATTGATAACAGTTCTCATAATTATACACATGAATCTCAGCATGTATGACTAAGACTATGAAAAAGTTACGTATTGAAGTTCCCTTTTTTTTAAACAAGAATTATTTCATATAGGTGTTCTATTCAAGAACTGCTCTTACCAATTCAAGATCCTTGGCATCTTGTGGATGTGGATAACCTGAGCATGATGGTTGATCAGTAGTATTTGATATGTCAATTAAAGCAAATTGAGATGGATGGTCTGCCTGAAAGAGATAAAAATGTTACATTAGATATGGTCCCAAGTAATAATAAATAGATTGCTACAGAAACATGGACTCAATGTTTGGTAAATTGTAAAACTTTTAGTATTTTTTTTTTTTTTATTAAAATAATTTATTGAACAAACATAGTGTATTATATACTTATGGAAAGTGTAGCTTTCCAACAACGAAAGAATTAAAAAAATTGGACCAGTAGTTTTTAGGTCTTTTTGTGCATACACAATCAAATCTTTCCTTTTTACAATATTAAGTATAGAAAAAGTTTGAGACGATGTAATAAAAGTTTCACTTTAAAAGATTTTAATAATGTAGGTAATATCTTAAAAACTAAAAAATAACTCAGTAGGTTTTAAGTACCAGTCATCACACCACTTGTCTCATGACACTCTAGGTCTCTAGAGCATATAAGTCAAAAAAGATATTGTGAAGCATATAGCAATTAGATTAATCGGTCAACAGTAAGGGGGTACAATTTCAATTACTACCTTGTACCTAAAAAAAACAAACAGGATGAGCTAAATAAAATCTATACTATAATATTATAAAGCTGAAGAGTTTGTTTGTTTGTTTGAACGCGCTAGTCTAGGGAACTACTGGTCCGATTTGAAAAATTCTTTCAGTGTTAGATAGCTCATTCATCGAGGAAGGCTATAGGGTATATAATATATATCACCACGCTTCGACCAACAGTATTGGAGCCACGGGGGTGAAACCGCGCGGAGCAGCTAGTTGTTTAATAAAAAGATTGATGAATTATTTACCTTTGCAAATACTGTTGGGATAGCATCATCTCTCAATCAAACAATGTTTAAAGTCTTATTAAATGCGCTCTCTTCAAAGTGCAATGAGCACACATTAATGTTTTTAGTTCCTGGCCGGATATTTTCTATGCCAATCTTTTCCAACCATGCCTTTCGCCGGGATTCGTTACTTGGTAAACTAAAACGAGAAAATATACAACAATATATAACTTCGCACGTAATTAATAAACAAATTAATAATTTATCGATAAGGTGTTTATGCGATGATGTTCGACACTAGCACTCATGTTTATGTTTTCGATGCAAATGAAATAAGGAGAATATTGCGGGTTTCTACAGCTCATAATAACTAAGATGATTAAATGTAAAATGATTAAAAGATTTCTAGACACTTGATAATAAATACACTTTAATATAAGCAACAATTTAACAAAATGTTAGCCACTTACCGTTGAAAGGTTAGATTCGGCCTGTTTTTGCTTTGCAATAGGCCACAACCTACTATAGAACACTTCATGGTACCTATTATTATTTTCAATTATACTTATTACACTCAATTATGGTCGAAAAACACTGGAAAATCATAAAAATTTCACAATGACATCTTCTCACATGTAAACAAAACCGTATACTAAGATGGCGTCCGTGGCAGCAAAGGTACATCGATGCCAATGAAGAGGGCGCTAATAAAAAGAGTGTAGATGCTTTTTCTAAGGTAAAACCACTGTTGTGAGAAAGAGATGGGTATATCATTATTATTTCCGCGTCAAATTGAACAATTACGGCAGTTCCATAGGATTCTTTGTTCTGAGGTGGCTTCTATGGACTTTATGGACTGTCAAAAGCTGGTAGCTCAAGCTGACGTCTGAGCCCTGACTGCGTCAATCGTCAAATGTCAATCATTGACAGTCAAATGTCAATGGATCATGAAAAACACAAAAACTGGAATAAACTGATGCAATGTTTAGAAAATTAAGCAAGTTGTGAATTAGAATATATATAAGTTCTCTAGTGTGAACGAATGCAAAAAATTGTATTACAAGCTTAAATAAACCTTATATATCTCAGATAGTAAACATGTCGCACAGAACTTTAATAGATTTCGTTGTTAAATACCACAAGCCCCGTTTGTTAAACCATCTGGTGTTTTTTCCCAGTAATGGGAATTCTTTTCTTGGTCGACGATTAGCAGTAGTTTCAGCGCCGCTTTCAACATCAACTCCCAAAGTTCAATCACCACGAAATTTAAGCACATGTGTTCCAAAGTTTAACGAAGCAACACTTACGCCCGAAGCGAAGAAAACTGAAGGAAAATTCCAGTTAATGTTCACATGCAAAAAATGTAATACAAGGAACGCCAAATTTATCTCTAAATTAGCCTACTACAAGGGAGTTGTTATAGTTATTTGTGATGGTTGCGAAAATAAACATTTGATAGCAGATAACCTCAACTGGTTCACAGACATGAATGGCAAGAAAAATATTGAAGATATAATGGCTGAAAAGGGAGAGACAGTTCAAAAAATCTTATCAGAAGATTTGGAATTCATAGCTAAGGAAATAGTTCAAAAACAAAGTATTCCAGAAAAGCAAGAGGTAATTGGATAGTGTTAACATACCTAACTAGTGAAGTTTTTGTAAATTTATTCTTATTTTAGGATTATTTATATTATGAAATTAGTACATTAGCAATAAATTGTTTAAACATATTAGGTGTCTCATTTATTTTATAATTTTCAATAACTAGATAAGTTTCAATTTTTTAGATTTTTTTCTTATTACTTCAATAATCATAAGTTAAGTTATATAGGTGTTACACCAGTTACACATGAGTGAATGCTTATCTCTACTATAATATTATAAATGCGAAAGTATCATAAGTCTGTCTGTTATGCTTTCCAGCTTAAATCTCTAAACCGATTTGGATGAAATTTGGCACAGACAATCTTTAGATCCTGAGAAAGAACATAGGCTACCTTTTATCAAAACACCACGCGGGCGAAGCCGCAGGCGGAAGCTAGTACTATAGTAAAAATGAGAAAATAAAACAAAGTATATTTGCAAATTTATATTTATTATTGTCAATAATTGGAAAATTTATTTAATAGATACTTAATCATATTCCTTAATATGTTTCATATGGCAAATCTTACTGTAAACAATGATTATGTACTAAAGGTTATATAATTGTGCTTATTTTATAAAATAGCACCAAGTTAATTATTGTACTTATATTGGCACCAGATGGTAATCAAACATAAAAAATAAACATTTAGAATTACTAAATGTATAAATCTTAGTTCATATTTTATTGTTAACACTAACTTTCCATAAAATGAAATCTAAATAACTGTTTCATATAATTTCCTTTTTAAAATATACTAACATTAATTAATATGTTGTAAAGTTATAAAAATCACCATAAAAAGGTAAAACAGTATCTTATAATTAAATTAAATCAGATCTGAACTATCAGATAATAATACTAGAAATACAAGGCACTGAGAAATCACATAGTTACATGAAAAATTCGATAAAAAAATAAACAATACTTAAAAATTAATCTAGATTTACATTATATGTAGGTAAGTATTCTACAAGGAATGCTTGAACAGTCTTCAATTTTAAATTGCAGATTCCAAATAAATCTCTTAGACAAAATATAAACATTTTATAGATGGAATTTTATATCACAATGAATAATATTCAATAATAAGAAAATATCCAAGCATATCATTAAAAATTATCATAAAAAATGTATGAAAACACTTCATTGCTCAGAATGCCTAATGAAAATTATTTCAAATAAAAAGTGCATTCCATACAAATAGCTAAAGTGTATCAGTTCAAATGCCACCATATTATGTGAAATTTTCACATATTTTTTTCGTTTTGTGACATTTTCTCTGAAAAAAAAATGATTAAAAATTAATCCAATCAACTAAAATTCATTGTATTTTCAGTCTCAACCATCTAATCTCTGTTATACTCGTTTAGCGCGGCTAACAATTGCATAGTCAGTTCCATTGCAATTATTATGTGTCACATCTTCCAAGCCAACTTGGTTTTGAAGTACTTGAGCTTGTGCAGCTGTAGGCACTTGAGGGCCAGGTGTGTTTGGTTTCCGGATCATACCGTAGCCTAGATGTGAATCATCTGCTAATCTAGCTGTTTGCATAACATTTTCAACTTCATCATAGTCATTCCAAGTATCTTTGTTTTTGGAATCATTTAAGGCCAATGTTGTAGGTCTTGCTTCAATTTTTTTGTACCTTGAGGATTTATTGAGTTTGCTTGTCGACCCAAAGTATTGTAATCTATCATAATTTTCATCTTCTGGGTCAACAACAGGGCTCGGTAATAAAATAATCCTTGACGATTCTGGCCCAGATGTGTTTAAATTATCTTGGGACCTTGATATCAGCTTCATGCAGTTTGGACTATCACCTAAGTTCGGTGTAAATTCTGTATGATCAGGATCATCTATACCTAATGTTTTCCAAGCTTCACTTCTCACTTCCACTTTGTCATATGGCACTAATGGACTTTCTTTCTTAATTTGCTCTATGGGTTCATAATTATCAAGTTTTCTATATCTTCCGAAATCAATGCTCTCATCTGTTGAACTTGTAATATCTTTCACTTTTGGAACATTAATAATTTTACGTGGAGGTTTCTGAGGTTTGGGTTTGAGAGCTGGTTTTGGCATTAAAAGTGGAGCTGTGTCTCTATCTGTGCTTGAAGTCTGTTGACTGGTAACTGAAGCACTTTTAAATGAAAGAGAACTCAAATTTAGATCATCGGGCCTAGCCGCTACTAATGGACTCCGTGAACCAGGAAACAAATTAATGCTGGGTTGAATATTAAACTCAGAATGTTCAGGACTATGTAAATTATCATTTCCAATCATCTGCTTCATTGTCTTCATCTTTAATGACAAACACTTGAATATTTCTGATTGATTTGGATGCTCTAAGTGAAAAATTCCTTCACCTGTGTCACATTTTCTTCCTGCTTCAAATGTAAATTTACCCTGTCTATAACCATAGCGTCTTATATACCTATATGGCCAAGTTGCATACAATTTATTATCATTTGCATCCCTCAGTTCAATGGCTGTTGCTGTGAGCAGAAGCAAATATCTTATAGATTCTAATCCGCATCTTGTTGAAGCTTCTGATGCACATAACTTTACAGAAAATACTCCTTCGCCTGATGAGCAGTAGAGGTCATTATCTTCATCACAACTAATTGGACTAGATGACCTGCCTCTGAATGCGACAGATTGTAGGGCTGTCACCCATTCTAAGGTTTCTGCTTCAGATGGTGCGCATATTTGTTGTGTGAGGGACTTAGTAAAAATGGTAATGGTGTTTGGACTAGTATGTGTTATTTTAATACAATTTTCTAGAGTTATGATTTTGGGTATAGCACCAGTAGTCACCTCATCTTTATAATCATATATTTCCAGCCGTTCAATGCCCTGTTTACTTGCATTGAACAATATGCAGTATTTTTGTTGCCAATTTTTCTGAAAAAATATAATGAATTAATGATTAAATAAGATAAAAATATTTAGAGGCTGAAACAATTTAAGCATTTACAACTTTTTAAAGAGTAAGTACAGAATAATATTCAAATAGTTATACCAGAAGTATATTCAGATATGAATTAATAAAAGATAAATTCTCGTTTCCCAATATTACGGGGCTAACAAAAATTTCAAAAATAACCAATACATTAAAACACCGTGGCTCCTTTTTTTTTTTTTTTTATAGTGGGGAAATCTTCCAAAGATACCCACGGCCCCCGGGGAAGGAGCCGTGGGTTATGTCGGATTCTTACCGACTAAAACCCCACTGTGTTCCGTCGAGCCGCTTTAATGATGGGGCCGCGGGTATTTGTTGGAATTCTTCCGCGACACACCGTGGCTCCTGCTTTATTCGTATTTTATTGTTGTCGTATATCCAGTCTGTAGGACTGAGTCATTAGAAAGCATACTGTCATAACTGTACTAATTCACCGCGTGTTTGTTACAGGATCATAAAAACTAAAAATATAATTGAAAACTAAAAGAAAGTATGTAAAATATTTATATAAACAAACCTTTTTCGGAAATTTGCTAAAAACATTTCCCCCGGCTGGTGGAAATAATAAGCAACCCGATTTTATCTCATCGTCTTGTTCCATGGTGATTTACAATGCAAATATTGTTTTATTTTAATTATATTAAATGTACATTTCATTTGATCACACAATTGTTAGCTAAATTTAATACTGTGTTGTATATTTTTGAAATATAATATTAATTTACAGTTCAAACAAAAAAAGCACAAAAATAGTAAATACCAACTTTTGAAGGAAAGGAAAGAAGTGCTGCCTGTTAGAAAAATACTTCTGTATTGCCCTTTAAAATATTGTATTCATATCTCGACTCAGCTTGTACAATTTTATATTTAATTAAGAAAATTTATGGATTTACCCTACTTTAAATATTATTCTGTAATTATTACGTTGGACAAGATTTAAATAATAAGTATTGCTCAATGCTCACGTATTGCTATTGTACTTTACCAGTGCAAACTTAGCACCCCATCTATGGAATTTTGGGTCGAAAATGACCTTGATCGTTAGGTCCCCGTTAGGTCCTTTAAGGTCCACCAATTTTTTCGTTAGGTCCCCTTTAGTTTTTTTTTTAATAATTTTTTAAATTTTAGGTATAAAAAAATTACACTTTAGCACCCCATCCATAGAATTTTGGGTCAAAAATGACCTTAATCTATAGGTCTTCGTTAGGTCCTATAAGGTCCCACAATTTTTTCGTTAGGTCCCCTTTAGTTTTTTTTTAAATATTTTTTTTTTAATTTTGGGTATAAAAAAATTACACTTTAGCACCTCATCCATATCAAAATTGGCGAATTTTATCAAAATCGTATTCTTTACCGTTAGGTCCGTATAGGTCCATCATTGAAATTGTTAAATTATTTATTTTATTAAAATCTATATATTTATAAGAAAGTCGTGTTAGTTACTCCACTTATAACTCAAGAACGGCTGAACCGATTTAGCTGAAAATTGGCAGGGAGGTAGTTTAGAGCCAGGAGAAAGATATAGGATACTAAATATGTACCACGGGCGAAGCCGGGGCACTAGTTATAAAATAATTGAAACCTGCGCATGCGCCTTAGAGCATTAAGACATGCGCACATCATACATAAACAGCGCGAAATTTAAATTGGTATCGTTTCATTTATTAAATCAATAAATAAATCTATACTAGTCACGTCTGGTTCGAAAGATGAGACTGGCTTTTTATTTCGAAAATTTATTTGGCAACACTTAACAGTTAACTGTCATTAAAACCTGAGTTGTTGATGTGTCAAAGCTTGTCAAAGTGATTTTATTTTCTGCGATTTTAGCTTAGGATTTTAGTGATTTCTAATAATTGAAAACTGAGTTGAAAACATGACGAAAACTTTAAACTATGATTAATAAATTTAAAAAGAAACAATTTGAAAGAGATGTAGTTTTCAAGGAAAAACACACAGTGTGACTTGATATTTTGATACTTTTCATCTTGATTGCATTGCACATTATATGATTTGTTTAATATTATTATTATTATTTTGCATGGATGATACCAGTAATCCAGTTATAAACTATTAAAGCAACAATATAAAATTGAACGATCTGTCCGTTCAAAATGTTTAAAGACACAAAATCAGTATCTCAACGAGATTTCTTCTATGACCGAACCATGTTATTCATGTTGAAGAGCAGTACAAAAAAAACAAGATGGAATAACTGCAGAAATGGAAGAGTTAATGATGTCAGAGATAATGATAGTGATTCTTATTCTTTATTCGCGGCTGAACGCGGCTTTTAGATTTAATATGATTATATTGATTAAACAAAATTTAATTGTATTTTATTATGTTTTTTATTACTTTCACTAGCTGTTCTTTTTTTTATCTGTATCAGATAATTGTACCAGATTACATATATATAATATTATATAGATGAAGAGTTTGTAGAGGTTGTTAATCTCTCAAAAAAACAAAGCTCGTAATAATAAATTAAAGTATCAAAACTTTATTTCCAACTATAACCTAAGTTACCATTAGGTTACCTTAATATGATGATTTTTTGAATTTGCCGCCTTTTCCAGTCTTATCTTTCGTTAGCCGGACTATCACCACAGTATCACCATATTTCCTACAGTATGGCGACGAATGTACTTGTGCAGAGAAACGGAGGGGAACTGGCGGGGGGTCGGGCGACGCGGGCCGCTTAATGCAATCACGCTGAGTTTGCATTAACTATCGCGAAAGGACGACGCAGTCGTATTTTTTGTGTAATAATTTTATTATACATAGGTACTTACATATTCTATTATGGCGCGCAAAAACTGTTCCGTTTACGGATGTAAATCTACATTGAAATCCCAGAAGGAAACAATATTTCAGAAAGATTGTATTAATAATTGTATCTGTTGAATTAAAATCAAAGCTATGTATATGTTGTCCTCATTATTTTCTAATCAGATTGTACATCCCAATGCGAATGCATTACTTCTTAAATGGTATAATATACAATTAAGAACATCCAAAAATAAAGTGTCCACGTAAATAATATTTAGCAGTGCAATATCTGTAATTATATATTTATGAACAAATGATTACATCAGATTTAATAATCGCAATTATTTTGAATGTACATATGAATAAATGATTTCATCATAATATTAATAATCACAATTGTTTTATTTCCCATTTGTTGCAACCCTAGCGTATTTTCGTGTGGCAGCGTAAGTACCTACGCTGGCGGCGGCATCGCGCGACATCAAAGGCGTTTCCTTACTGTAGGAAATAATATTGTAATACTGTGCTATCACTATCATTATTATATTATACATAGTATAAAACAAAGTCGCTTTCTCTGTCCCTATGTCCCTTTGTACGCTTAAATCTTTGAAACTACGCAACGGATTTTGATGCAGTTTCTTTTAATAGATAGAGTGATTCAAGAGGAAGGTTTATATGTATAATAACATCCATTAAATAGTGGAGAAGTACTGCTATTTTTGAGGTTTCTAATGTGATGTCGTAAAAAATTACCAGCCTTACTTATAAAAACTGACTGATCTGTTGCATAAACACCTCTCAGTTAAATAACTCTCAACTCCTTAAACAATGATTAAAATAATCTTAGGTACTTATAAACCTATCTCAGCAGTCTCTCAACTAAAGCGTCTTATTCACGGTCAATCCCCGACGTACGTCGGCTCAAGGCCGCGGTGCTGGATGTATCCTACTGACGATCGTGCGCGCATCAAGCATGGCTAGGGTTGCCAACTTTTATTTGAAGAAATAGAGTATATCTGATTTTAAAGGAGGTAAATAAAGAGTAAATAAATATTTAAAAATGTATTTTTTTGTACCTTTTGCAGTACCTAAGAATTTTTCATTGTTTTTAAATGAATTATATGAATCCAAACATTCCAAATCTAAATTAAAAATTTATATATTTCAAGAGCTCATTTTTAATTAATTTTTAATGAAGCTCGGTTTCTCTCTTCCCGCCACTTCACATTCATGACTGAAAAGACTCTTTCAGTAAATGTTGAAGTGGCGGGAACAGAGAGTATATAGCTAATCATTTTTTTTAAACAAACAAATTCGTCAAGATATTTTTTTAAATAAATTGCCATTTTTCTGCAGTGGACTTTTGCATAAAATCTGTGTTAGTCAACAATTCGCCTTGGAGTTCTTTTAAAATAATAACTTCTGAATATAAACTGTCCATGTGTACTTTTTAATATTGATTATCATTACTTTTGGATCAACCTATGTAGGTATGTTTAGTCTTCGTAAATTAAGTTTTCCTTCTATGATTTGTTCTAAATTATTAAATTCAATAATATTTTTTTAAAGATATTGTATTTAGTGAAGATATAGAGTTATCACTACTAAAATCAAACCATTTTTCTAAATAAATCAAACATTTGTCTTGGGGAATTGGGGATACAGACGATACAGTAAATAGTCGACTTTTTTGGTTTTGATAATGGGTTTGCATAATATTACATGACTGGCACTCACTTATAGTAAAAATTGTGTAAAATAGAGTATTTTAGCATTATAGATTATAGAGTATGCCTACATGATAGTACAATACTCTATTTTATCACAAAAAAATCATATCAATAGGCCACGTTTCCAAGTATTTACATTAATTTCTATTGGCAACACTAATCTGCTGTACGTCCGCGCTATTCACTGTCCATCTGCACGACGTTCGCGGTGGTGGGGGTGCTCGCTGGATGAAAAGTTGGTCGTGCACATCCAGCAAGATAATAATAATAATTATTGACGTACGTCAACGCTATTCACTGTCGTTTTGCGTCGTGCATCGTGTATGACCTTGGCGGGACGTACGTCAAGATGGACCGTAAATAAGACGCTTAAGTTACGTCAATATATGTATTTTTTTCTAGTAACATTATCGAAATAAAACCCGCTATTCACGTAAAACTTGACTAAAAATGTACTTTTTGACAAATATGAATGGTAGACTTTATTTTGTATGACGTTTAACTGACAGGATATTGATAACTTTCAAATTTCAAACATTTGTACAGATTTGAGATCATTACGTAGTAACTAATACTTAATCTGTGTTTGAGATTTTTGATAAATTCAAATTCAGTTTTAATTTAAAATGAGTTCAATGATCAATAAACGTTCTCGTTCGACGAATTGGAGTGAGGAGGATAAGGTACGTAATGTACACAAGAAATCTAATAGAATGTACTTATTTCCTTACATGTTTTAATGCTTATTAATAAATATATATTGCTCTTTAGAAAGTGCTTCGAAAATAATTAGTGCTCGAGCGAGCACATATTATATTAGAGAATAAGGATACGTCGACTAATACAAATACAGCAAAAAAACTTGCATGGGAAGATGTTTTGTCTTGGTTATTTTAGTTTTACTTATTCTAACAGTTTCTTGTATTTAATAAATTGTTACAGTGTAATAACATTATTATTGTATTTATATTTCAGTTATAATATCATTTCACTCCATAAAAGGGACTTAAGCCAAATACAAAATCAGTGGAGGAATTTGAAGAAAGCTAAGGCTTCGGAACACAAATTTAGAACGGCAAGAAACATGACAGGCGGGGGACCTCCGCCACCAAGTCCTCCGCCTGAAGATCAAGAGCTTATAGCAGCTCTTCCTAATGAGTTTGTGGTTGATAACAATCCTTTCGATAGCGATGCAACACATGGCCAACAGGTTTATATTTTTTACATTTTCTACTGCTATTATTCCTTAATTTGGAATATCCATTAAGGGATAATAGCGCTATGCATATATAGTTTTTTATTGTGAGATTGAGTAATTATATTTTATATATTTAATATTTATAGGAAGTTACTAAGGAGTCTGCTGATGATACATTGAAATTGAATGAAAATGATGAAAGCACTGCACATGCATAGGTAATCATATTATATAATAATTTGTATAATATTTTTATCAGTTATGTTATACAAAAATATCAGTATTATAAATAAAATTTATATTATTTTAAAATAATTATTATTTTTTTATTTTTAGCCTGAATTGCCAAATTTCTCCACTGAATTGCCACGTATAAATCCTACACATCATATTTTCAAAGCTAAACCAAAAAAAACGTAAGTATGTAATGTTGAAAATAGAATTTCATGAAATTTCCTGTGCTTATTGTTCAGCTGTGATTTATGTGAAATAATGTTTAATGTTTATGTTATTTTTACAGTGGGAAATCAAATTCCAATTACGAGCATCAATTATTCCTCCTTGCAAAAAAAAGCAGGGAGGAATTAATGAAGCAACAACAAGAGTTGCATCTATTAAGAATAGAGCAAGAGAGGGAGCTTCACCTATTAAGAATAGAACAAGAGAGGGAGCTTCACGAGAAGAAGCTCCAAATACTTGCATTAGAGGAGGAATATTTAAAAAAAATAAATTTTGAAAAATAATAAAATATGGTTTTTATTGATTAAAATAAGTTTCAATATAAATGGCCCTGTTTATATTTTCGTCTTCATCTTCTATATTATCAGGGATAGTTGGATCGATTAATAATTGATTTTCAAGGCCTGAAGGATCTAGAAAAATACAAAATAAAGAATTAAAATATGCTTATTTTTTATGTATTGGCATTATTAAATATACTTTGTTTACATATTAGTTTGCACAAATACCTTGATTTAAAATAGACTCATTAAAGAGTATTGCTAAATTGTGCAAAACTGCACAAGCAACAATAGTGGTCTTGATCACTTGCAGAGACCCTCGCATTGTTTCGTTGAGTATGCAGAATCTTTGCTTCCACACCCCAAAGCAACGCTCTACAGTATTCCTCGTTCGTATGTGACTCAGGTTGTACCTTTCTTCTGCCTGTGTCCTTGGTCTTAATATTGGTGTTAGAAGATGCGAAGTACAAGGATACCCGCTATCTCCAATCAGCTTCCCATGAAATTCATTCTCCTCAAACCTCCGCTTTATTGAGCTTTCTCTATATATGCGGGAATCATGTGTACTTCCTCTCCAGTGACACACAATATCGCAGATTTTAAGGTCAGAGTCACATACTACCTGTAATTATTGTCATCAATATTATTATAAATTAGAAACACATAATAGCACACATAACAATGAAAATTTATTACTTTAAATACACTATGATCAAACTAAAATGTTATTGTACAATGTTCATACTTGAGTGTTAATGGAGTAATGTCCCTTCCTATTAACATAGTACTGTCCAGCCTCTCCACTCACTTTGCGTATCTTAATATGAGTGCAATCTATTGCACCAATGATACGCTTCATCCCGCATATTATGGCCTCAAATTTCCTAATTGCTTTGGCTTCCTCGGTTGAGTTCGACGGCATATTAATATAACGCGAACTTTTAGAAGCTAACGCAATAGCAACATTTCGGGACAAACGGGAAAGTGTCTGTTGACTCATTCTGTGAATGTCAGCACAATCTTCTTGGATCTGTAATGTAATAGATCGTTATACAGGCTTTTCTATTGTATATATCCAAAACTAGAGCACAAGTCACATCTACCTCATGCCGGCCCCAATATCGAATAACTGCCATCACTTGCAGTTCCACTGGAATACCGCCCCCTCGAGTGTCCACGCGAAGGTCATCCCGAATCAAATTAATGATTTGTTGCATGTTATTCTTTCCGAATCTATACCTCGACCGTAGTGTGGCCCTGTGGCCGCTACAAAAAATATATCACAGATTATGTATTAGTTACTACGTAAAAATATATTGACACCATAGATTGACACTAATACCAGGTTATTTTAATTCTAGGTTGAAAAGTAGGTTTTTAATAAATAAGCACTCTCAGAACAAAAGATTTATTTAATAAATGAAACGATACCATTTTAAATTTCGCGCTGTTTATGTATGATGTGCGCATGCCTTAATGCTCTAAGGCGCATGCGCAGGTTTTTATTATTTTATAATTTTAATAAAATAAATAATTCAACAATTTCAATGATGAGCCCATACGGACCTAACGGTAAAGAATACGATTTTGATAAAATTTGCCAATTTTGCTATGGATGGGGTGCTAAAGTGTAACTTTTTTATACCTAAAATTAAAAAAAAAATATTTAAAAAAAAACTAAAGGGGACCTAACGAAAAAATTGTGGGACCTTATAGGACCTAACGGAGACCTATCGATTGAGGTCATTTTTGACCCAAAATTCTATGGATGGGGTGCTAAGTTTGCACTGGTTTGTACTTTTACATGAGTTTTGATGTGGTTTTGATGATATTGACAAATGACAGCTAGGAGCCAAAGAATTGACATTTGACGATTCTTATTGAAATTTGACGTTTGGATCGGCTAACAAACGAAATCAACACATTTTGAGAATTTAAGAAAATAATTTTATTATTAATTATAATACAATTTCAACGGTATATTATTAATAACATAGAATGGCTAATAACTTAAACCCCTTGGCCGGTACTGCTCATTTGCTTGATGAATTGGACAGTATGTTTTATTTTACACTTATTTGTTTTTATATTTACAAACTTTTATTAATGAAAATAACATGTTTATTAAGAGAAACTAATGGTGTTGCTGCGAGATGGAAGGACATTAATTGGATACTTGCGCTGTGTGGATCAATTCGCTAATTTAGTGCTGCATAAAACTATTGAGCGAATTCATGTCGGCAAGGAGTATGGTGACATACCTAGAGGAATCTTTATTGTGAGAGGTGAAAATGTGGTGCTTTTAGGAGAAATTGTTAGTAAACTTTTATTAAATACTTTGTAAATAAAGTTAAATAATCATTAATGATACATGTATAATGTATTATATTTTAAATATCTTTATTATAGGATAAAGATAAGGAAGACAATTTACCACTCACAGAAGTATCTGTTGATGATATTCTGGATGCTCAACGGAGAGAACAAGATGCAAAAATTGAACAGCAAAAGCTCCTATCTAAGGCATTGAAAGAACGAGGACTCAACTTACTAGCAGACTTGGGACATGATGACATGATCTAATTCTAAATTTGTATTTATATAAATTAATTAAGTATATTATATATAAATTGATTTTGAATAAGTTAGTAAGTCTTGTTTCTTTTATACCCAAATTTATTTTAAGGCTGGTTTTGATGTTCATGTTGAAATTGCCTCTAAATAACATATATTTTCCACTTGCTGCGCTCCGCGGTTTCACCCGCCTAGCTTCGCTCCTGTTGGTTGGCATGAGCCTATCCCAATGCCTTCCTCAATGAATGGGCTATCTCACACCGAAAGAATTTTTCAAATCTGACTAGTAGTTCTTGAGATAAGCGTGTTCAAACAAACAAACAAACTTCTCAGCTTTACAATATTAGTATAGATTCTAAGGATGTTAAAATTTCCACCACATATCAAACAAGACAATTACAACGTTTTTTATAACTAAACATGTTTCCTGGTTGCTACTTGCTTTGCATGTATTTTAATGAATTTCATTTTGAGTTATTTTTTCTTTAATTTATGATCTACATCTATAATACTAGAAAGGTAATAGAACAATATATATTAAGTTACAGTATCGATAGCATCACATCTATAATTTGGTACTTTTATAACATTACTCATTTGGCTTTGGACATTGAGTACCTACTAAAGAATAATAATCGCATACAGTAAAACATGTTGTAGCTAGGTATTTACTCACTGACGTCTAACAAATAAATAAAATATTAGGTATCATAATATTATGTTGACGATTTTAAACGACCTGTGTAATGTGTATATGACGATACAAACATTCAGTTTTTTTTAACATTAGTAGCGTATCCTTTATTATAATATCTCACTAATGTTAATCACTCAGGAATAATGTAGCTTTCTGCTTAGACGAATAAATATGTGTGTTCGGGTGTTCGTCAATCACTGTAGTAGATCCCCTCGCTTTTCCGACGATTGTGAAAATGCAGCCTAAGAACCTGGGTTATAAAATTTTAATTTAATTACACAGTTTTCCTTTCCTGGTGTTTCATTTTTATAAAAACAATACAATAAAATACTTATTAATAATAGTTCCACCTGCGAATAAATTATGGAAAATATTTTTATTTCACTCATAGAATCCCACTTGTCAATGGCAACACTGATTTCCTACCACCGTCCGCCGACGACCGTTGCAATCTCAGAGCAATAAACCTATAGAGTACTTGTATCGAGCGTATACAATTTACATATATTTGTTTCTCTCTATCTAAAGAAAACGTCGTATGAAAGAATGAGATAGCTATAGACTACAAGCTACGTTTCAATATAGTCATGGCACCATTTTTACTATAGGTACGTATTTAGATAGATAGAAGGTGATAGTGATGGGATGTGCTTCAATCGATAAAATCGTGAATGCATTTTGCATTTACGGTTTCGTGAAATAATAAATAATAAAAAAAAAACAAAATTAATCATTAATTTCAGTTGAATACATTATTTGTTTAATCCTACGAATATAATAAATGCGAAATTATGCGAGAACGGATAACTTTCTCTTTCACTGCTGAACCGATTACAATGAAATTTTGTACATACACACATAGGATAGGTTTTATACCGGAAATCCCACGTGAACGGGAACTGTGCGGGATTTTCTTTAAAAACGCGGGCGGAAAGCTAGTATATTTTAAAATAAATTTTAAAACTTGAAATGTAACTAATTTAAAATAAAGATGGAAATGATGATAAAGTTAAAGGAGTGAGGAGAAAGGCACAGTCAGCATGAATTTTAACAAGTTCATAAAAGGACAGTCTTAAAGAAAACATTTTCCTTACATCCTACTAATAAAGCGAAAGTTTGTGAGGATGGATGTTTGTTACTCTTTCACGCGAATACTACTAAACCGATTACAATGAAATTTGGAAAAATTACTTTTGATCCCGTAAATCCCACAGGAATGGGAACTATGCGGGTTTTTCTTTGAAAATGCATGTATATTAAGTATGTATTTCAATAGTAGTTTCTCATCTATGAGAACTGTCATTTAATCAACCGTTTAATTTTCACATAGTTACACATTTAAAGTAAATGTGTAAAAAAAATTCCAAATAAAAATTCACTCACACACAAATGTATTTATTATCTAAAGGAACAAAAAAAAAACGTAAGCGTAAGATTGCACAATTCTTCTAGAGTATCCATCTTGATAACACGCAGGCTCGAAATGCAGTGAACACAATCTAGCAAATTTCGACGGCGTCCAATCTACACGTCTCATGTTTTATACCCATTTTTTATTTAGCTCTGGAAATCTAAAACAAAATGAATTTATTAATAATCTAAAAGAGAAACAACAAACTAAACAGATAAGTCAAATAAAACAACCACGTGGTATTTTTTATTTTCCTGCTGTAGAAAATTTACATCTATTATTTGCAACAACAACTACATATAAATCTGATATAAGAAACAAAATAAATAAATCAACGTTAATATGAAATAGATTTTTTGTCATAAATCGATAATATACGCTAGATGTGTTACAACACTACGGTGGTAAACAAAATGCCAAACGTGATAATATTGTGACATTTTTTAAAAATTATATAATTCTTTTGTATTCCACAACCCCATAAAGTGGGTAAATGTTACAGTTACAACATAAACTTATAAAAAAGCGCTTGATAAAACCTTCAAATAGGGTTAGAACATAAATATTTATCAATTTGCTGAAAATCACTTACCGATGGAAAGATATTTTTTCATTGTTTTCATCCAAAACTCCCATTCGACTAGTAATAGCCGGTAGCTAAACATACAATAGTCATTTTAGCACACTGACAAATAAAAAGAAACACTATACACTTTATATTTTCTAAATATTTCGTTAAAAACACTTGACGCACTGAGCCCACCAGCTGGTTGGAAAACAAACTGACTGCCGGCGCGCTACGTTTGAAGACAGTGCAGATACTCTATCGCTATCTCAATCTGACTTATGCTGTTATTGACTAAGAGTAAGTAGATTAGAAAATATGTATTTTGTTCTGCCTCAATATAAGAACTCTATAGGTTTATTCCTCTGAGGTTGCAATTGACATTTGAAAACAATGCAGGCTCCACAGATTAGGTATTAGCAAACTAATACTTAATCTGTGGGTATTAGTGGCAGGCTCTCCACTTGGATGATTTCTATAGTTTCTATTTTCTATCATAATTTAATTAAAACGTATTCATGTACTGCTTTGAAAATGATTATAAAGTGTTGATCTAACTTATAAAAAGTAATATGGTCTAAATAAAGTGAAATAACATGTGATATAAAAAGTTATTTTTACTTCAGACTTTTTTTTAATATTATTTAGTTTTTTGTGCATAATATCATTTAGGATGAGTACATCAGAGATAAAACTCATAGAACGACTACGCCAGGAGAATCTGGAACAGTTTTTTACATTAGTGCGCATGCATTTATCATTCGTTGTTGATATCAACACAGACGAGTATGTATCTTACAAAATTTACATATTTTTTCTAGAAATGAATAGATAAAGTGAAATTAAATAATTCTCTCTTTGTAGCGTCGATTGCTCGACAGATAAGCCAAAACAATTTCGATGGAATTTCCATAAGAAGTCAAAGAATGCTGCCACAAATACTAGTCAAAGTAATACTAATACTACCAAAAATAATGCAGAAGCAAACTCTATTACCGAAGAAGGGATAGCTAGACTAAATGAGCTTATAGATTTTTTATCAAAATCTGACAGTGAGTATATAATCATACAATTCAAAATAAAGTAGTTTTAGTAAGATTATATTTGATATATTGCTTGGGAACTGAGTTGTTGAAACTTAAGAACTTTTTATAAATACTTAGTCATAAGTATGAACATATTATGTTTATGTATTTTTCTTGTTATAGATGTAACACAAGAAGGAATATTCCGGCGAACTGGTTCACTGAGTCGTCAACAAGAATTGAGACAGTTACTACACATGGGATCAAACCTTGGTCTGGATGAAAGCAAATTCTCGGTTCATGACTGTGCATCTGTGTTAAAGGGCTTTCTTGCTGAGCTGCCACAACCGTTACTGATGGACCAGTATTATCAAACTTATTGTACTTTAGCAGGTTTGTTAAAGAATCATGATATAAATCAAAGATGTCTTATGTAAATAATTTGTAAAAAGATATCTAATGAATTAAACATACAGGTGGTGATCACTTAAAAATAGTGTCAAGCAATTTAATTCATAAATTATTCATTTGAAAATAAAAACTTTTAAGCTTTAAATTTAATATAAGTGGGTAAGGGTATACATTGAATACTGATTTATTTATGGAATTTATTTTTAACGAAAATTTAAGTGAAACTAGCTGCAAACTAATCACCAGCATAACATAAGACTGAAGATTGTAAAATAGTTTAAATATTTTATTACTTCAATTTAATTCTAGCAATTATGTTTATCAAAACCTTAAATGAATATTATTATTGTTTTCAGCTCAATACCCGCCTAATGCTGAGTCATCAGAAACAAAACTACTAACTGCATTACAGTTACTACTCTTACTATTGACGCCATCACACAGGAGTTTCCTTGAAAGGCTGTTAAGTCTGCTGCGGCTTGTGGCTGATAATGAAGCAAGCAATAGAATGTCACCAGACACTCTTGCTACCATGTTTACACCACATCTTTTGTGTCCAAGAAAGGTAATATGCTATAAAAATTTGTGAAAACACAAAGATTACAGTTACATTACATTACAGTGGTTGGTTTATTTAAAATATTCTTCTCTTATTTTCAAAAAATCCAAAGGCAATTTTAGGCGAATGTCATACAGGTATTTCTGTTATGTCTGTGCAAGGAAAAATCACCTGATGTTTAGTAGAAACTGGAATCCACTATCCAGTATCACTAACATCACTTGTATTATAGGTGTTTTGCAAATTGCATTGGTATGATTTCATTGCCCCTGTTTCTTCATTAACACATTTATTTTGTATGTAGGTGTACAATATTTTATTACTAGTGCCTGATCACAGACAAGTATGTTTGACTTGTAAGGTAAAAAACAAGGTAAAAGGTGTTAAAAAATCGAATTGTGGACCTTCCTTTTTCGAGTAGATTGAAAATGTTATATATCCATTTCAGCTATCGCCCGAAAACTTTCACGCAGATTCAATAGCTCTATCACCAGTTATAAGCTTCATGATACGTCATTCGTGTCGTCTGTTCGATGCGCCCGCGCAACTCGCGACCGACGCATCTGCGTATTTCGCGTTGCGGGAACGGAAACGGATCATGTCACCTGATGTGGACTTGGATGAGAGTATTACAGATAGGTAAGAATATAGTGTGTGAAAGTGTTATTGTTTGTCATTTTTATTCAGAACTAGCGGTCCGCCCTGGCTTCGCCCGTGGTACATATTTACGTTTTCTCTACGTAAGAACCATCCTCGTACTTCAAGGAATATAATAAAAAAAGAATTATCGAAATCGGTTCAGCCGTTCTCGAGTTATGCGCTTACCAACACATTTTGCGATTCATTTTTATATATAAGAATAAGAAGAAGAAGAAGAAGATAGGTGGAGTGATTCAATTAGGTGTACTCAAAAATCTTGTATTTGGATGTAGTAGCCTATATATGTATAGCGCATTGTTCTAAATAAAAACGATTGTTATATTTTATTCGCCCATTGTAACCTTGCTTTAAAACAATAAAAAAAAATCTTAAACACAATTATTTTACGATTTTTTTGCAGTCCATTCTAAGTGACTTTTAAGCTATACTTTTATCAAACTAAATCAATTTCTTTATTAAATCATACAATTTTACAATTTTCAGGACAGCAGCGAACACAGTATACACATTCGTAGACCGTAATAGAACACGCGTTGAAAACGAAACAAATCCCACAGATACTGCCTTAGCACAATTGTATGCGCACATACAAGCCTTGCCCGACTCGCATCATAAACGACGACTCGTTAAACATTTTAACAGACAAAACGGTTATGGTATGATTGTATTTTTGTTGAATTTTTTCTTGAAATCCTTGCTAAAGTATTTTCTTTTAGATTATATAATTTATAAAGTATAATTATAATATGTGTTTTTATTATATTTATATTACAATTGTATATTCCATATAGAAACACTGAAATATAATGTATAAAATAAATAAGTTCACATCCTACAGTAAAGACACAACTGAATAAATTATTATTTATTTATTAGTTGCATTGTTTCAATAGTTTGTATACCTATGTAAAAAAATTGTACTAGATTTGTATGTGGCTATTTTCATGTTTTATAATGGAAATAAATCTAATGTTTCAGGCACACCCATACAAATACAAAGGACAGGCAAAGTGGCTGGTTCTAGAAGTTTCGGAGATTCAATTAAAAGGCACATTTTCAACAAAGGGCTACTTAACAAAACACCAAAGAAAGGATCTACTTCTGCTATACATACAGTTGAAGAGGTATGTTTTTTGCTAGTTGCTTGCATAATACGACGCTTATTTGTTATAACTGACATGTAACAGATTTAGACATGTATGATATTCAATAAAACTAGCCAAGTGCGAGTTGGACTCATTAAAAATAATTCAGACATGTCTATATCTGTTCTAAATCAATATTAATATAACTAACGAAATCATTTATTCATTTTTGTGTTTGTCTTGTCTCCATTCTGTTTGTTTACTATTTTACCTTCCTAATTTTCAAACCCGTGCTAAACGCATGCTTATTTCCAGAAGTCTAAAGGCAAATTTAAGTTCTCTGATGACGGTAAAGATGTTTCGCACAAAAACATAGTACTCAAGAACTTGGCCCATAAAATGGCAAGTTCAGAATCATTGGACGATGATTACGATTCCGACGCCAGCAATGAAAGCACGCTATCCGAGGGTGCGCTAAACAAATCCAGGAAAATGAGTCCTAAATTTGTTTCTGAGCCTAATCTAAGCGCGCTAGACTCAAACGACGAAACGCCAAAAAATACCAAAAAACGAGGATCAAGACTGTTCAGATCGAAAGTAGTGTCGCAGCAAAATAAAAAGTATCAAAAACGCATGAATATACGTAGCACGCCGACGTCTTGCGTTTCGTGCTTTGAGGATCAGGATACCGCGTCGGACACAGATTTATGCACACCAGATGACACGCCAAAGAAAAGTAACGTTTATGACGTAGATTTAGAGTTCAAAATGAATTATTTGACGAGTACTCCTGGAATGCCTGAGGTTGTTCTAGACGAGGATTGTGCGACGCCGTATACTATCAACTTTAGGAGAGCCTCGATGTCGCCCATAACGAAGTCGACGCAAAAGCTGTCGAAAGCTATGCAGGTTTGTGCTTTGCATGACTTGTGCATGTTGTGTTTATTAATCGTGTTTTCATTCCATTACATAACATTCATTCATTGATTCATTAAAAAATCTTCCAAAAGTTCAAATTTCAATCAAGTCATCTTATTTAATTAGACCATTATTAGCATGAAAATGTCTATTTGTTTTTCTTTGTTCTTGAAGAACGTTTTTGTTTAAGAACTTCTTTGATTAAAATTGAATGTGTGTTAAGATACGCTGTTATGTATGCAGAACAGAACAGATACGCGCACATTCACATCTTATATATAAAAATGAATCGCAAAATGTGTTGGTAAGCGCATAACTCGAGAACGGCTGAACCGATTTCGATAATTCTTTTTTTATTATATTCCTTGAAGTACGAGGATGGTTCTTATGTAGAGAAAACGTAAACATGTACCACGGGCGAAGCCGGGGCAGACCGCTAGTACCTAATAAATATTTATGATTATGACCCATAATTCAAGTTAAATCAATCTCAACAATCTTTAGAGATTAAAATATTACAATTTGTATTTTGTTTATACCTCAGGAATCAATAATGACGCCGCGATCTCGGAAACCGTTAATAATAACATCGGAGCAGCGAGATAGTTTACCAGAAACCCAAAGTGTACTGGAAACAAAGGATTCAGACAAGTCGGATATTTATCAATCCCTATCTCCAAAGAATGATAGTGATTTTGTCTCATCCGACGACGATATGACGAGGTCTTCATATTCATGCGACAGGTAATAATCCTTATCCTTCCTACTCAAAAGTTAATTATTGTATTATGTTTTTAATATTATTATAAATGCGAAAATGTATTTGTCTCTTTCACGTTGCAACGGAGTGATTTTATGGTATGATTTTTGTGTCTCGAGATATTTAGGAAGCTAGAGTGGTATGCTACTTTTTAATTTCTTTTGGTCATGCGGGCGAAGCCGCGGCTATCAGCTTGTAAAGTATAAACTGTGAAATAAAAAGCTTTAACTGTCATATATACACAATATAATTTGTCCACATTTATGTGCAATTACATAAATAATGAGTCGTCATCAAATTGCGCATAACCATTTTCATTATCATGAACATTTAATTGTTATGGGTCACTTCGGGTACGGCTTAATTATATTATAATAATTATACCATTTATGTTTTAAGAATAACATGATGTTTCAGTATAGATTCAGTATAGATTTGCATTGATATATACCTTTATGAACAACATTAATTAAATTAAACAGATAAAAATTAATCAATGAAACACTTTTAAGAGAAAAGTTATAATAAATCAGTAATTTTTTATAAAATAGGGCAGCAAATGAACAAACAGGTCACCTGATGGTTAGAAACGACGAATTTAAATATCCACATAAGATAGTCATTTCAAGTCCTTGAAATAATATAAAATAATATAAAGGGGAAAGCAGTGAATCAGGTATTTAGCAGGTATTTATGTAAATTTCATACTCTCATGGTTGTCGAAACAAAAACAAATGGGGATAGGGTAGAAATAAGGATGTAAATAAGTTACGAATAAAAAAAAAGATTATGTTGAATCTTTTTATGGTAAGAAAATAAAAATTTTCATTTTCAGATCAATTTCAGCAAGTACATCTCTACCCAAAAAACAGTTTGATACGAAGTCCCTGCCTTCAGACACTAGTCAGCTATTATGTGATGCATCGAAATATGTTTATAATACTCAAGAGAAACGGAATCGCATCGAATTAAATACTACGTTATGCGACGAAAAGAATATTGAACAGACATTATCTCAACCTTTTAAAGACTACTTATTAAGTAGATCCGTTTTAACAGCGAATCCAATCGATTTATCGATTTTAAATAAATCGGATGACGAAGTACTGACTGACTCATTGATGTATTGCCTCGATGGGAATATACCATCGGATCTGACGTCATCGATTAGTAATTTGGCAGTCGATTCAAATATTTCGCAAGGATTGAGATCGCCGTTGAAGAATTTGAATGTTATAGAGTTAAGTCCAAATAGAAAGAGGTGCGGAGATATTATAGATGCCAGTACTGAAAGTAAAAAAGCTATAATTGAAAAGGAGAACTTGAATCAACATTTCGAATTGCGTGAGACAGACTTGTAGAAAAAAATATTGAGTAAAATATTTATTGAAATCTGTTAGGTGAAGATAAAGAAAATATTAAATGGCGGCCATAATATGTGATAAGTGCGAGCGAGATAGCATGCGATTAATCATGTAAAGAAGAAAAAAATGACATGTGCGATGCCGTTATTTAAGTTTTATTTCATTACCGTTGCGATTTATTTTAGTTTTGTACTAATAACTACTCACTTACATGTTAATGTACGTTATTCTGTAAGATCTTAAATTCCTTTCTTGACCGAATTTTTAAAGTAACTTCATACTTACATCATCCATATGTGAATTATCTTCCTTCTTTACTCTTTAACCAAGAGGATTCTAGTACATATTTAATGTCCAATTATATAATATTTACCTCAATTGTTAACGTGAACAATTTCGTCCTATGTCATGTTTAAATCCATGTGCCTAAACTTCAAATAATATGTTATTTTTATAATTTCTATGTTAAATGATACTGTTTACGTTTTGTAAATAATGTGTTCATTATAATTATAATATTGTAAAATAAATACAATTTACGAATATTATATCACACCTTTGTTTTATTTAAACAACATTGAAATATATTTTTTAAGTCTTGCAATAAACTCTATACAAGGCAAATAACTGAGAATATTATAAATATAATACAAGTAAGGTAGCAGTAAAATTGACAACAGATTCTGTAGCAGCAATTGACGAATTTGTTCGTTATCGATTGTCTGTGGTTGCTGGAAACAGAAAAGCAATCATTTAAATATTTACTGTTAATACTTTCTGAAATTGGCACAAAGCTATTTATAAAAATATAGTTAAATACCAGAGAATTATATGGAATGCAATTTAATTTTTATTACATTTCTAAAGTATCATTTAAAAAGCATTATTTTGAATCTTTATCAAAGAACAATAATAATATTATCAGTGAGGGTTTGGTTTATCTTTTGACGTATTTTTCTAGGTATTTTTACAAGGTAATACAATACTACTATAAAATACCTTAGCAAAGTTACTATATAACAATTTAGTGTTTGACAATAAAATAATATCATACTCACTATTTTCTGACCGTAACAGCCTTTGATGCTTTGCATTTTTTCATAGGCTTAACATTTTTTGGCGCTTTGTACTTCTTTACAGGTTCTTTAGGAGTTTCTTTGATGTAAAATACTCTCTCTCTCGGCTTGGGCAAGGAAAATTTTCTAACAGGAACGATAGGCGTTGGTGGTGGAATATACTGCAAAGACTTGATAGGCTTTGGAGGTGGTATATACTGCGTCTTTTTACTCTTAAGTTGGTCCCAACGTATGAAATCATTCAAACGTTCTTCTTCAAATTCCTTTTGTTTCCTTTTCTCTATAGCTGCTAATTCTTTTTTGTGTTCTTTCGCTAATTTATTAAGAGCGCGACGACGTCGGTACCATCTACAAATTGGAGTTAATCTCTTTGACGGAGGCGGTTCATAGACTTTCCTGCTCGATCCCCATCTCATCGGTTTCGGTAGAAAATTAACAACTGTTTCTCTTTGTTTTGGATTATTAGGATCAGATGGGTTGTAATACGAAATGGTTATAGGCACTGGAAGGTTTCTCGGTTTTTCTACTGAAATTTGAGGCCTGCAAAATGACAATTATAATAAATTAGTAATTAGTTACAAGTTCGGATTCAGTAAAAGGACACAATTACCTTACAACAGTTTTATGCATGCAAGCTGAACATATCCGTCCAATACGACAGGAGCAATCTTTGCTCCTTGTCTTTCCAAGTTTACCAACCATTAGGATTCAACCACATTTCTCTTATGTTTATTGCTGGTCACATTGAACCTACATTTTTGAAGAGTACACAGTATTTTGGTAAAATTATCTAAACATTTTGATGACAATTATTGCTTTTTTATTCTGTCAAAACACGCAGAAAAAAAAGAGAGCTAAAGAGTTTCGAGATTAAAAATTTGGCTCCTTGAGCACGTGTAAGAAATTAAAGAGAGGGAAATAATTAAGTTTCGTATTAGATAAGAAAATAAGTAACAAGGACAACCTTCCAATCAACACATGGAAAAAATTTAAATTTCATAAAGTAAATGATATGTGTACTTATCTACTCAATAAGTTAGTAGGTACTGTGGTAGGTACGAATAAAAACATGACGATTGGCAAAATATCAAGATAAAATAAAAAGCCTGTGGGCGGAAAAGTTGGCTATTTCAAGGTTTATAACTCTGAAGGATAAGAAAATGGACAATATTTACACAATTAAAATGAAATCAATGTTTTCGTTCTTTAGTTCATTGGAGTATAGAGTAAACAAAGTTAAAAACGACTTGTGTTATCTTATCTTGGATGCGGAACTGACTAGGTACCGGGTCTGAATGAAATGAAAACAAATGAATTATTATTATTTACTTTTGAAAATAAAACCCTGAGAATGAGACACGTCTGCAGCATTTATTTTTCCATGTTCAGAACGGATATCTTCATTACAGTTAAATTAACGTAGGCCATCGATTTGGTTGTAGTGTCTTAATTCTATTAGGTAAGATATATATTGACATAGATAGGTATGTTACCACTTGATCTTGACCTAATCTGTGACGAAAGGCACTCAATTATCACAAGTAAATAATGGAAAGAATAGATATTATTTCCACTTATTATTCTTCTGTCAATAGCAAAAAAATGAAGAGTTAATTAATTTAACACCAGGGACAAGCTGTCGAGTGCTATTCATATTACGAATGTCAGCCAGTCAAGCCCAGATATTACAGTCGTAGCTAATAAAGAGGTAGATATTTCATGAAAATATTTTGACCTTACAAAAGACAAAAGTGGCTTTTACAAATTACATGTTCTGTAAGCCAGTGCTTTGGATGGATTCGTGTCGCGCTGTAAAATATTACAAAGCGTCCTCCTAACTAGGTATAATATAATAAAATAAATTTATGAATTTCGTTTATTTATAATATCGTATTCAACAAAATTTATCCTGACGAAAGGTCCGAGTTCTTTATTATCTACAATACAAATATTTCTTAAATTTCTTGACCAAAAGAGACTTTGATATAGCTTTTATTATTATAAGTTTCCAATTTTACGAATAAGGTAATCCATATGAAAGTTTGAAGAAAATTATATTATGTGCCTTCATATATAAAACCCCTTTTAAATTTTATTTCAATTTGATAAAATACCACGAAACACGAAAACTGTAGACTGTAATGTTTGATTTTTTTTCCTGTGTGTTGTGTCATTCAGGAATAATGTATTTATCTTTCTACTGGTGATGGTGAAGTGGTTTCAAAGTTCATTTATTTATTCGTACTATTATATTAATAAAAGGTATAGGTACGCGGACAAATAAATTGGATTCGCCAATCGGATACGTCGGCATCCGGTCACCGGTGAGACTTAAAAAAAAGGTACAGCAAATGACAGCAAATAGCTACAAGCATAACATAACTTTCGTGTTCCTGTACACAGATAGTTATGCTAGTCAAGCACCTGAAAACCTACCTAGTTTTCATTTTGACATAATCGCGTAAATAGGTAGGTACTAAATAATAAATATGTATGTACACTTCTATATAGGTACCTAACTCTTATGATATAGGATCTACCGCTAAGGGCTACCTTCTTTTATCAACCCGTGTCCCGTATACCACTTAAGTACGTAGGTATTGAATTTCAAAGAGGTAGTTACAATATTATCTACATTAATTATTTGCCAGCAACTTGTTTCTGTCTTTTTACTGCATCCATTAATTTTTGTTTTGAGTTCATTTTAACGCAAATGCTTACACGTGTCTCAATATCTTCTTGTACCTACAATCATTTATAGAAAGTAACGATGTAATTAAACGGTTTGATTGCCTTAATATCACGATATTATAATTCGCAATCTATTGTAGATTTTGATATGAAAACTTGAACAGCTTTACTGCTTTTATTGAGTCGGCTGTCGGGTGTTCTAGGAAATAAAATAGACATGTACCTATTGTTTGCGAAATAAACAGATATTATAATATATTTTATCATAAACTTGATACGCAACTGTAGTACCTACTAATATCTACTAATAGTAAACGTCACTTGTCGAGATGTCGCAGTTATGAGTTTGATATTGATTTGAAATGTGTTATGTGTTTCATTGTGGGATGAAATAATTTGTAAAAAAAATAATAATAATATACTTACAAAAAAATATCTCTTGTTGATTAAATTTTAAATTATTAAAATTGGTAAAAATGACTTTAAGCAAAATTTCAAAATTATGTTTAAAAGTTGATTCTGTGAAACGTTTAACGCGACCGTCAACAGGATTTTTTCTACGAAATTTCAGCGTCGAAAGTCGACATTTGAGTGTGAGTGCGTGCTCTTATTATTATTGTTATCATGCATTATTCAATGAAATTGTAACCAATATTAGGATACATTTTACATAACAATGCTTATTATTTAAACTTCATTGAACTTTTACATGATTTAAATATGTACTTAGGTAGGTACCGCGTTTGATTTAAAATTTAAATTATTTCCAAAATATTTAACTCTGCTGATAGAAACAGAGAAATAATTAATAGAGTATTGCAGATTTGTTACAGGTAATAAAAAATAGGTAACTTTTATCTGTTTAATGATACCTACAATATTATGAATGATATAATTTAAAGTTTATAAATAAATCGGAACTTAGAGTTTCAATACTTTTAAGTAGAGTTATTGAAGAATACATCTCAATCGTACATAAACAGCCTTCGGAATAGATATGCCATGATATGTATATGAACTAGGATCTACATATAGAATTATGTAACTATATTCATAATGGCAATAATTATAACACAAAATTCGAAGGTACTTTTAGTGCATTTTATAAATTTTATATCAAATTTTTATGTTCATACACGTGGTTCTTACTTCATGCTCACATCCTCCAAGAGTCAGACCTCGACCTTAGAGATATAGAATCATGGGCATATTTTAATTTAAGTACACATGAATACTGATAAACAGCTTCTGCGTAGAATTATTCTATTATAAATAAAGATAAAAATCGATCTTGCAGCAACTCTTCTATTTGAATAAAAACACAATCGTTGAATATGCTAAAGAGCGGCTGTAGGTATTCATTTTGTGTTTTTTTGTGCTCTGTTGGTCCTAGCGGCTAGCGTGATAATATGAGTATATTACATACTTCTTTTCTTGAGAAAGATAAGTAGGTATATTTTAGAAAGGTTATAAAAAATGGGTTTAAAGGCTATTTCAGCATTTAATTCATTTGTTTATCGGGAAAAAGTACATATTGGTAGGTATTATAATAGAGCTATGTATTAAGACGATACACAAAAAAAAATCCACTGCTTGGCGGGCGGAGTCTAATAGTTCGCTATCGCGAACGCGGGTGTGCGCGAAGTCATTCTTGCAAACTCGCCGCGCTGCCGCTGGCCGACTCGGGACAAACATGTATGGAGTCGTCATACAGTTATAATATTGTTATACATATATTTAATTGTTGATTTATTGGTTTTATTTTCTTGCTTATAAACACAAAATTATCTTCTTTTTAACAACTACTTAGACATTATTAATAATTATTAATTATTATTATTTCGTAATGTTTACTTTATTACAAAATAATACAGGTTATAAATAATCTTTAAAATAACAAAAAATATTGTTACTCTGAAAAAATGAAATGGTACCTAATTACGCGGACTACTGAATTGATTTAGATAGAATTTGATGCTGACGTAGATATTACATCATGCCCAGAAATGAAAGGTACTATTTCTGAAAGAAGTTATAAACCCTAATTCTTCTCAGTCAAAGTCAAGAGTGGAAGATATCGCTAATACAGTAAAACTGATGCGAAACTTTGGATGTTAATTTGTATATTTTTTTGTTAGTTGTTACTTAATCACGTCAAGACTACATTACCAATTTTGATAAAATATAGCTAATTGCCTGGATTTACACATAGGATACTTTTAATCCGAACTGAACACTTCTGTGGGATAAAACAGGATTCACGATATAACCTAATTCCACGCGGGCAAAGCCGCGGTCGGAATGATATTTTTTTAAATAAAAAAATTGTTTAAAAAAACACAAAATATATTGACGCATGTATTTATTTTTTGCACTCTATTATAATTGTAATTATTCATAACAAATAATCAAAATAAAATAGCCAGAACAAAGTTAGGCCCTGGTAGGATAGGTAGGCAGGTACAGCAATGTGAGACGAACACTGGCTTATTTATACCAATAATAATGTATTATAAACATTAAATTAAGTTTACTTTCTAACAACAAAAATACATAATATTAGCTAATGTGAAAACGAATCAACCAATCATCCCACAACAATGAAATGTGCACACAAATATTCATCCAAATCGGTTCATGTGATTAGGAGGAGTGACTACAGCGCCATCCTCCGGGCCCAATTGTGTTTCCAGATCACCCAGGAACTCAATTTAATATACTTACACAAAATTTTTCGAAATGAAAACTCACATTACTATGTAAATATGAATGGGGCATTTCACGCCAAGCGGACACAGATTTCAGGGTCAGGTTTCAGATTTCGGTTATATTTTAGTATGTTACACCTGTATATATCCTCGGTATGTATACGAAAAATTTTTGCATTTAGAAGCTTAGTTTTCAAAATACAGGTCTTTGAAGATGTCAGTAAGCGCGAGGTATGGGGGACTTTGAATGTAATTATCAGTTCAAGAAAAGTAATTTTTAAATAAATTGATGACTGAATAATATACCCCATAAAATAAACTTTTTATGCTCATATTTCGAATTTCGAATTTATATTAAAATTTCTTAGAAAAATAAAAAAATATTTTTCTGTGTCATTTTTTATAAACTTTGCGTATTTTTAATTTTTTTAAAGATCATTAAGTAAATAGCTTATATTATGCTTAAACTTCATGCAAAGTTCTAGAGTGGTCATCGCAGAAGTTTAGAAGCTACATGTATTATAATGTCGAAGCGCGGCAATATCCCCATACTAGCGCCTAGCGCGACGCACTGCAATATTCATAGAAACGGGGACAAAAAATAAATTCTAGAAATTTGAATTAAATGAAGTGTCAACAGATAGGTCTTTAAAAATTGATTAGAGGTTTATAAATAAGTTTTATGCTAAAATAAATAATTGACGAGATATACGTATTCAAAGTCGTAAAAATGTCATATTACTTTACTGAATATTTTTTTTTTAAGAAAACTAAAGTAATATTTTCTTGCTTGTTATTTACCACTATAAAATCTTATTAAAACCTGAAACGGTGTTATTAACTAACTATAATGAGATAAATACTGCAGTACGGTGCGCTAACCAACTAAGCGCTAGTATGGGGATATTGCCGCGCTTCGACATTATAATACATGTAGATTCTAAAGTCCTGCGATGACCACTCTAGAACTTTGCATGAAGTTTAAACATAATATAAGCTATTTATTTAATGATCTTTAAAAAAATTAAAAATACGCAAAGTTTGTAAAAAATGACGAAGAAAAATATATTTTTATTTTTCTACGGAATTTAAATATAAATTCAAAATTCGAAATATGAGCATAAAAAGTTTATTTCATGGGGTATATTATTCAGTCATCAATTTATTTAAAAATTACTTTTCTTGAACTGATAATTATATTCAAAGTCCCCCATACCTCGCGCTTACTGACAGCTTCAAAGACCTGTATTTTGAAAACTAAGCTTCTAAATGCAAAATAATTTCGTATACATACCGAGGATATATACAGGTGTAACATACTAAAATATAACCGAAATCTGAAACCTCACCCTGAAATCTGTGTCCGCTTGGCGTGAAATGCCCCGAATATAAACCGGTTTTAGTACTAAGCAATTTCCCGCACAGGTGTAGTAAGTATAAATGAAATAAATATCAACATCAAATTCTTTATACAACATACTTATCTACCACCTACTAAGAAATTCTTGAAATTTTTTCGTATTTTTTTAAAATATAATACTACTCCAACGAGCTCCTGTTCCATAATTCCATATTACGTCCACCATACTTCCACTAAGTTCACCATGATTTTTTATTTCTTTGCACTTTGTTGCTTTTTGCTAAAAATGGAATCATGCGATAAAACCAGTAGAGCGTTGATAACATACATTTTTGACTGAATAAAGGTACTTACGAAGGAGTGGGTTCACATTGTGAACAATCAGTGGGTTTATTTTCCTTCTGGATTCCGGATTTCTGAAAAGATTATTTATGCTATAAATGAAAAAATCTTACACATTCGTTATGTACTTAAAACAGGGGTACATATCAAACATCGTCTATAATACAATTATCATCAAATTTAAAATAAAACCAACTTACTTCATTAATTTGTTCCAATTGTAAGCATTCTTTTTCCTCCAACCTTTATGTTTCTTCTTCTTATTTTCTTTATTGTCCCCATTTGTCTCATTTTGTCTTATCGTGTTGTCACCCTTTTTTACGATTGCGCAAGCGACACAAGTTCCCCGTGTGACGGCCGTAGCGGGAATGACTCGTGCAGCGATCGGGGTAGGAAGGTACAGGGCGGCTCTCGCTATATTGGCTGGTCGCGCGCTAATTTCAAGTATTTCTTGTTTATTTCAAAACCATCGCATATTTCAAAATTCTAATACGGTAGACGTATAGGTTGTATATTTTATAGTTAATATCCAAAAAGTCGTAACTTTACGTTTGTTATTTTGAAGATGCCAGAGATTAAAAAAAAATAACAATGAGAACTTTGTATTTTTTTTCTATCGAGAAAATATCATGGAATCATGTTTCTAAAACGGTAGACGTATTGTGTTACTATTGAACTTTCTTGTCAAGAATTTTCATCACGACAACTTTAACAATATAAAAATTACGAAGGTTTAAAAAGGGCCGTAAATGTTAGAAAAATTAATTCATCACCTTAAGAACAGCCTTCCCCATTTTATTAGAAATCTGTTGTAAAATATTATATCCTCTGAAGTATTCTCTGAATTTGTATTGACTATAGTTCATTGTTAAACACAGCTATTGTGTGGGGCTTTTATTAAATTCATCCGCTGAGTACTTAGTGAGGTTATTAAAATGACTTTTCGGTAAAATATTATGTTTTTATTAAAAAAAATATTTCTTTTTAATCTTGCTTTTTTAGACGCTATGAGAACCGAGATTGAGTACCTTCCTAGTTTTGCACACAATCTGAGTGTAGATACTTTAAAGTTACAGATATACATAATATATTTATGTTAATGTCCTAGAAAAACGTAATGGAAGCTTCGATGAAAATTCGAAAGCGGTGAATTAAATATGTGAGGGTATTAAAATGTCAAATAAATCATGAACATACTTTTTGCCAATGAACCAATATTAAATAATAATTGCCTGAAAGACCAATTCCAGGCAATATATTCACGAGTCTGATTGAACCTTGTTAAATTGTTACTAGCCGCAAAGATCTGATTGATGTTGTGCATAATTAGTTCATTGAAAAGTTACATTTGGGGTTGCATTTTTTAGAGGACGCAATTTTTTTTTTTTGATGTGTAAGGGGGGTCAGTGTGAAGCTATCACCAAGTTTTTGGGGTCGCCACCCTTGTCCCACGGCCGCCATCTTGAAAACAGCGGTTGATATGGTTTTTACGATATATCTCTTAAACTATTTATTTGATAAAAAAAAATGTTAACATTATTTGTTGCAAATTAAATTCTCTACAACTTCGGTCCTGTAACTTTTTGTCGTAGAACTATAAATAAAAAAGTTATAAGTGAAAATGTTCAGAAATTAGAGATATTTATATGTTTCAATAAAACTTTTTTTTATAATTTTACGAAGAAATTATCAGACCATTTTTGTAGATTGTTTTTCGAGGATCAACTTTTATATACAACATTTTTTCAATAAGTAAATAGCTAATGTTTTACAGCGCTCCGAAGTGAGTACTAATTTTCAGTACTCTGAACTATACAGTATACTTATATTATGGGTGTACTAATAATAATTTGTCATCAGTAATTGTTTTTTTTTTGTTATTATAATATTGTTAATAATTAATTTTGCAATATTATAAATAATTAATTATTGAATCTTTTCCCCACCACCCAGGAGGTACTGAGTCTGGAAGCGCGTTTTTTTTTACGTCGAAAAGCAGGGCTGAAATGTTCTGCAGTGTGCTTCTATTGTTCTGGAGTATGGGAAAAGAGGCACTAGCCAATATATGTATAGTTAAGAGTACTGAAAAATAGTACTTACTTCAGAGCGCTGTAAAACCTTAGTTATTGACGTAATGAAAAAATGTTGTATATAAAAGTTGTTCCTCAAAAAACAATCTACAAAAATGGTCTGATATCATTTCTTCGTAAAATGATAAAAAAAGTTTTATTGAAAAATATAAATAGCTCTAATTTCTGAACATTTTCGCTTACAACTTTTTTATTTATAGTTCTACGACAAAAAGTTACTGCACCAAAGTTGTAGAGAATTTAATTTGCAACAAATAATGTTAGCGATATTTTTTATCAGATAAATAGTTTAAGAGATATATCGTAAAAACCATTTCAACCGCTATTTTCAAGATGGCGGCCGTGGGACAAGGGTGGCGACCCCACAAACTTGGTTTTAGTTTCACACTGACCCCCCCTACATATAAAAAAAACAAAATTGCGTCCTCTAAAAAACGCAAGGTTAGGCCTAAAAAATTTAACTTTTCAATGGACTAAATAAATAATAATCATTATGAATTATTGTAAGTCCACGGAACTATTAAAAACATAAATAAATGCAGTAAGGTTAAAAAAGTTCAAATTACTTACTTTCGTTATAATGAAATTACAAGTTTATCAAGCAAATACCTATAGGTACGATCCTAGATCCTATTTTAAAACTATTTACTAACATTATTAATACCGTAATACAGACTATAGTCTAGTACGGGACCATCGTTTTTGTATATTTTGTAATTGTGGTTGTGAAATAAAGATATTTTTATTTTATTTATTTTATTTATTATTGGATGTACGTCTGTGTACATATTCATCGTTTATCATTTCTATTTTATTTTTGTAATTTTAGTTATGCTTCTTTTTGTTTTTTTTTTACCTCAACTATTTCGTACAGGGTAGTCATAATCTAATTTTTAAATATAAATTTAGAGAGGACTCAGAGGAGAGAGATGTTAACAGAAATCCGCAGCTTAAGCTCATTAAGCTCACGACTTAATTTTGTTTGTTGGTTAATATTATTTTAATGAACACACAGCATTTCATTTTGTGGTATCAACGCTGATAAATGTTCTCATTTCGTTTATCATAAGTACTTGGAATACGCGCCAACCGCTCTCTACAGTTACATATTATTATTTTATTTTTAATGTGTTTAATATGTGCCAAATATAATTAAATAAAGTGATTTAAACAACATTGGAAAAACGTAATTTTTTGTCATAAAAAATTGTGATTTTGAATTTGGAACAATATGTTGCGTTGTGGTCCTTTATTCGCAAATGGAAGGCGACTTTATTCTTCTATAGGAGTTGATTGGTTGTCCTTAGGTAAAATAAATCCAGGTCTAGAGGTGAGTTCTTATAAGAAATAATTTTATTTGTGCGTAAACATGTGTTGAAAATAAGAACCATTTGTGCTATATATGCTCGATGTCTATGTAAAGAATTGCGTAGTAACTGTCTCAGTGTTTATGTTTTAAGGAAAACGACAAATGTTTTGCTCGTAGGTATCATATTATTATGGAAAACATAAGTAATTTCACTACTGTAAGATTCTCAAAGTTATTCTTTTACTACTTTCGTCCTGGCCCCGGCTTCATACAGGTTGTTTCGGGACAAAAAAGCTTTTACTCTGAAGAAATGTTGCTATAATAATTTTCAGTATTATTCAGTAGAACTCCTTAATTCCTCTTTAAAACATTAAAATATAGATTCAAATCAAATTATTTTATCTAATTACTCAACACGAGTGTTATTTGTATAAGTATAACAATTAAATATTTTATCTCCCACTCACTGTACACAACGTCTGATTGTAGGTTAATGTCATTAAAACAAGATACTGTTAGAGGTCATCATCTCAATAGTTAAATAGCAAGTAAAAATTAAAAATAAGTCTACACGTGTATGTTACTACATATTTATTTTGTACAACTGTACTTTGCATGTTGCCTAAGATAAATGAAAACAAATTATTACAAATGACTGAAGAATTGAATAAATTGCATAGAAATAAATGGAACCTTTATTATTTATAAAACATTGATTTCTTTTTCCTCTCTCTTTATAAAAAAAAAAAAACAGTAATCCCATCGCGATCGTCTCCCAGCCAGCGAGCAGCCAGTGTCAAATGAATGTGTTATCTGTGGACGAGCGTTATTGGCGCCAATTTGTTGAACAATCAACATAGACTCGATACATGTATTTGACCTTGAAACAATATAAGTGCATTTCCGTATAAAATATTACGTTAACGACATATATTAGAATATATCCCTATGTTGTGGTTGCTACAAGGTTCATATCAATTACTATCGCACGTGTTACTTGCGTGAGTATAATATATACCTACGTTTGTTGTTAAAAGTGTAAATATGTGACTTGTTCATATACGTTAATATCATAATACTCAGATGTTATTGTATATCTTGAATAATAAACTATATCCCAGTATCATAGATTGCTTATGGATTGTTAGAAGTGATAGATAATGTGCATTTCCGCATTTATTTATTAGTTTATTGTAGTTATGCTAGTAAAACTTATATTACCTATATGTATCAGATCAAATGAATATATATAATGCATCCCTAGTAGAATGGCCATAAGAACGGCCACTTATATGACAGATAATAATAATCTTAAACAATGCATTTGCATTTGGATATGATCGATATTCAAAGAGTTATTTTTTTATTTTTCTAAAAGTAAAAAAATAACTCTTTGAATATCGCATAAATATTGTAGCTATTGTGAGTGTGCCCTTCTTACTCTGTCAATTAGCATTGTATTTCAGAAACATACAAAATACGTGGCCTGTAAAATTCCTTAATAATATACCTACCTATGCGTAAAAAATTTCGTGTCAGAAATATTCAAAGAAACAAAGGTTCTTTGTGAAATTTTGATTCATATTAAAGTTTCACAGTAGGTACCTTATAACGTAGAAAAATAAATTTTGTGATATTTTATAGTAGGGGAGCCCAGGATGCTAAATGTGGATTTACTCGAGCGTCACGGGAACCTATTAGAATTGGTAGATTAGACCATAGCGAGAAAAAAAGGTCCTATAATGTTTTCACTTTTAGCGGTGGGGAAGGGTTTTTTGATTTTTTTTTTAATTTAAAAAAGAAAAATATTGGCTTGGAAATACTCAAGCGCGTTAGATATTGATATTTTGCATGCTCCAGGACGTCACTGAAAAAAAGTATACGTTAATCTGACGATTTAAGTGGCGATTTAATCGCTATGAAGAAAGGGTAAAAAATTAAAGTAATATTATTCGAGCGCGTCAGATTAATATATGGGGGGGTTAATTACAATATAAGAAGTCCCCATTTCGCTAATCTGACGATTCGAGCTCAACCTTAGGGAATTATGGATTATTCAAATTTTCCAGCGGGGCCCCTGAGCGCACCCACCAACCATAACTGCTCATATTGACTAGAGGTACTAATTAATAGCTAAGGTACCGTCCCTTATAGTAATCTGACGCGCTCGAGTAAATCCCAAAATCCCCTCTTGGCCTCCCCTACTATTATGCTGTAATTGCTCTTTTCCGAGGAAATTCTTGACAGCCGGCGTTAGTCTAGACACAAGAAATTAGACGAATCATTTTATGATTTTACTATGTTAAGCCCCTAATGAAAAATCAAGGAGACTTAAACAATTAATTAATGCTTATTTCAACTTTGTGTTCTTGGTCAGACTTGGCATCCTTTGTTCTGACTTGCGAATAGTTCGTTGTTGCTATCCCATTTAACTTGAAGAGTTCCTAACTGCCAATGTACAATTAATAAGATATTTTTATTCATTTACTTTATGATTAATATTTAAAGGACTTTTATGAATATGGTAAGCGCTAGTTTCACCACTTGCTGATGATATGCCTATTTATTACTTATCAATATATTTAAAATTTGAATAATGTATTTGTTATTATAACTGATAAAAAAATAAACTTTGCTTACGTAAAATATCAAAAACTTAAAAAACCTTCTGACGGTATAATAAAACAACGTTACCATTTCCTGAAGAGTCAATTAATCTGTTACGCGTTATTAATTTAAACTCACGTTAATAAAACGTAGATTAAGTGAACCTGTCTGACGTGCCATTAGAAACTCAACAAAATTTTTATACGCGAAGTTAGCAACTTTTCAAATCGATGACCGGATTTAACTTCGATCCTTTTTGTTATATTAATCTTCCTAACATCCCTTTCTACTTAAAACTTAAGCGTAAATTAATTACGATTGGAAATTTTCTTTTCTTTTAATTAATGAAAGTTAGACGGATCGAGTTTAATATCAGACGAAGTCATAAGAGTTGTTGTTTTCCTATCTTATGGGTTAAATTTCATTTTTCTTTTTTTATTGGGCTTCGAGGTTTTGAATTAATCGAGTCCGAGTTAAACCTATTATGAAAATGTGTTATACTACAACGAATTAATTCTATTGTCTTTATAATTTATTTGAAAACCTAGTATTTTATGTGATTATATAAAAATACTTACATATATTATATCCGAAAATGAGCTTTAAAATTATAACATTTTCCTGTAGAATATGATAATATCGGTGTATTAATATAATAACGCGGAGTAATAATATATATAATATGCTCACATAGTAAGCAAAAAATAGAGCCTATAATATCATGGTGCAATAAAAGTAGATATGTATTCTTTCTGTGATACATTTATAAATGTACAACAATTATTTCTGTAGTCATGTCATTTGTAGAAAAATATTTATAATTTTTCCTGCATACTTTTTTTTATTAATTATTGCAATGAATCTCTCATTAAAAAATGAGCGTTTCAATGCTCTTCATTTTTATATTCATCGTGAAATTTCAAACGTTTTAATTTTCATACTGAAAAATATAATAAATTAAACTAAAGTGGTATCTATATACCTATAGATTCAAAGTAGATACATTAATTGAATAAAATATACTAAACGATTCGCGAAGATTTGTTAGCTTAAGAGCACAAAAGAATGTATTTTTTCTCAAAATATATAAATAATTCCTTGATAAACTCGCGAAGGTATTAGGTAAGTACATGAAGAAATTTTACTTATATTGTATCTCCTCTCGACTACTACCTCGACACATTTATTATCATAATAATATTATTAATATTATATATATGTTTTAATATCGTAATGTTTATGTTGCAAACCAAGCACATGTAAGTTTTTACGGGATATTGTAAGCACGCGTTACCAATAAAGTGTTCGAGACCGCTCTTTATAGGCTCGTAAAAGAAAAGGGACGTTTTTACAAGCGGCCGATACTTACAAAAATCCTATATAAGAAATCATACCTTATTACAAGTACAATAGCTTTCAACAAGAGTTTGAATTACTATTTCAAGAACGTTTTTGTGATATGAACGATATTGTATAAGGTTCAGTTATTACAAAGTCATGTAATACTTTGGGGCAGCTATAAATTATATACTTTTGCTTGTAAAATATGGATTCTAGCAGCGGACGATTAAAATTTTCAGGACTTTTTACATACCACTAGATAGGCAAAGCATTATTCATTCTGAACTACTGAACCGTGTTCAGTGTTTATTTTTTCACATGAAATTGTTTAAGCTTTTGTTTGTGTTCATTGGATGTGGCAAGAGCACTTCTGCCAATACCAGAGGCAACATCTCATATTAGAAATAGCAGTATATTTAAGAATTTAGAAAGATTGTTGTAAGAATGTAATTTATTAAAATTAGGATTCATTGTATTCCACAGGGTTCAAATGTAGATAAACGAACATTAGCTAGCACGGACCGTAAGCAACGCACATTCTCAGACAGGTCCCAATTGAAATATGCCAGACGCTTGGTGGTTAAGCTTGGCAGTGCTGTTATCACAAGAGAAGATGGAAATGGCCTTGCTTTGGGGCGATTGGCTTCGATTATTGAACAGGTAATTTTATATTATATGAAGCATTCATTATTCATTACAAAAGTACAACCCATACTCCATATAGGAAGATAATAGATATACCTATCTAGGTAGTTTTAGTAATTAATTGTGCAAGTTAAAATATGCTGTTATCTTCTTCGTCAGGTTGCAAACTGGTATTATCCTGTCTCTTATTGTATGATAAATCTATTTACCTTCGCATTGCACAATATTAGGTTACGTAAATCTATTTTACAGTAATAAAAAATATAAATTGTTGCATATTTTTCTGTAATCTGTATGCATACAGATAAGATACGAAAGTACCTACTGTTCCTACTACATTAACCAAGTATTTTTCTGATACAAATTTAGTAGAAAATAATTTTATTAAATATATTATTTCGTTTTAAAATCTTAATAGGTAGCAGAATGTCACCACGAAGGTCGAGAGTGCATTATGGTGACAAGTGGAGCTGTAGCTTTTGGAAGGCAAAAGCTCACACAGGAACTGCTCATGTCTATGTCCATGAGAGAAACTCTTTCACCTAGTGATCATACTAGAGAGGTAAGTAAAAACAGTGACATTACAAATAAAAATAATTTAAATTATGTGTCTTAAAGTTTATTAATTTCACCAGTAGGTACCTTCAACATCATGAAACCGTCATGCCAAATATTTTTATGTTATTTTTATTTCAAGATGTATAAAATTCGTTTATATACGGATACGCAAAAAGCATTGTAATATTTTTCAGGAATGTTCTCTTTCACTGAAAAACGTAAATTTTAATCAAATGCCAGTTTTGTTTCACGGTTGAATTTTTTTAAATAATATTATACCTACAATGCGGTTGTTATTTTATTTCAAAACTGTAATTGTATACGCACAAAAAATGGATATTCAACAATTTTCATCAATCAACGTGAACATAAAAATAATGAAATTGTTGTGCGAACCATTTTCACTTTAAAGTTGATATGTTTCTATTAAATAGAGTGTACTACAACCTCTTTTGTATTAATGTTCAGTATTTTCCCTACGAATGGATGATAATACAAGATTAACATTTGAACATTTTTAAACACAATAGTTTTTGCTCATTGAAAAGCTTCATATTAGGCTCTATTTCTGCTTTTTACCATTTTTAATAACAATGTACAGTATTAATATGATTGATTACTATTATGAAATACTGATTATTTGTTCACGGTGTAAGGTTAAACGTACACAAATCAATTAAGTTCACAATAGCGGAACATTAGTGATTGGTAATCAGCATTCAGCCACTAATTGTTTCAATTTGAATAATGCCGCTTCAGCAGTTTATGTTGAATGCTCTTTAATTATTAAATAAAGGGATATACATTGATATATGTATAGTAAAATGTATATATAGTCTAATAAACGCAATATTAAGCTCCTGTTGCTCTATTATCATGTACAAGGTAGAAACAATAATATTGAAACGCGTTCTAAATCCTATTTAAATCCGTAATTACTCAATGCAAAACGTATACAGATCCTTAAAATATACATTTTTTCTTGTATTTTTAAAACCCTTTTTCCCTATAACACTTCTTCCAAAAGTAAGGGAGGTTAGGAAATGAATTCATGTTATCACAGGACGCGGGTAGTATAATTCGTCGTTTACTTAACCCTAACTACTTATATTCTCTCTTTACTAATAAGTAATAACTATCTATAATCGAGTAGAGTTTAATGCAATTCATATTCGTTGGTACAATGGTTAACGCGTGAGCGTAGAGCGTGGGTTCGATTCCCGGTAGAGACGAAGAAAAAAAAATTTCTCGGTCTGGTAGGACACACAAGGCTAATCACCTACTTGTCCCTAAAGAAAATTGATCAGTGAAACAGATGTATAATGCATCTGCCCCCTAGTGGGGACTAGACTAGGGGACATGGGACTTCACTTTTACATGTAATTGCTTAAAAAAATCATACCCTTTTTTTCCATAAGCAACACTTTTTCAAAAAACAAGGAAGGTTAGGAAATGTATTAATGTTATTACAGGACGCGGGAAGTATATTGGACCCGCGGGCGGCGGCGGCTGTGGGCCAATCGGAGCTCATGGCTATGTACGACGCGATGTTTTCACAGTACAACGTAAAAATTGCACAGGTAAGTTTAAAAAATCACAACAAAAGCACAAAAATTAGTTGTGCTTTTGCTATGATTTTTTGTGAAAATAATTTAGTATTTTGCTGTTGATGTCAAGTTCTGTACCTAAGATATATTCTTGTTTATGTTGATTTTAATCTAGCCTTTAAGCTATAGTATATTTTATTCAAAAGCATGAATTATTTTTATTTGACTAATTTTCAGAACAAAAATATTTTGTGTAACGCAAGAATTGAACCAATTGCTTTAATAAATTAAAAAATTACATTATGAGTATTATAATTGTAACAATTTATTTAAAGAACAGCTGGTATATAATATACAGGCAATATTCACTCATAATTATTACAACAAATTAACTACCACGAGTTTTAACAAGCAGTCATTAACTAATGAATTTACTCGCTGTAATTAGAACAATTACGTACACAAACGGTTTTAGTAAAAAGTAAGGATAATATGGTAAAAGCTAATTTTTTATAAGTATTTAATAGGCCGACTGAATTATCTTAATTATTTGCTGCTGATAATGTTAATTTTTATTAATTAGCACTCTAAAAAAATGTTAATTGGCTACTAAATAAGCGATCTTTTAAATTAAAAATTCGGAGCAATAATTACCTATATGCCTCAATTTAAACATTGGGCGTAAATACCTATACAGCTTCTCATATAATATAAAAGAGTCTACATTTGTTTCCAATAATCACGCCAACAACACTATTTTTAGGCTAATTTATATATTAAAAAAATAGGTACCAAACGGATGAATAGAGATATTCCAAAAACGGAATCATTCAATCTTCTTGAATTTTAATATAGTTGCATTTCAAAGCTGAAGTACTAAGATCTATTCTCTTTTTCTGTGTCTTGTGTCGGTGATAAATTATACAGTTTAGTAAGAAACTATTTTAATATCGGTCCGGTCTCTCTACGTTGATACATTACTGCGTCTGTCCCACTATACATTAAACTGCAAATAAACTACAATTTCCGCCACTAGGAATTAGAAGACTAGAAATAAAATTCTCTTCAGCGTGGATGTGAAAATATTTTGAAATGAAGTTAATTTTAAAGTTTACTTATAACATTTCACGGCGTCTAAAGAAAATACTTCATTTCATAGTAATCGAGCTTTCCTGTTAATCAACATTTATTTTATATAGCTCTGAAGGTTTTTGAAAACGTTGTAGTTAATAAGTAATAAAGTAATAGCTTTACTCAGAAATATGAAATGTTTGATAAAGTTTGCTTTTAATGAAATATAGATGAATTATTAATTATTACTTTTGCTAACTCAATAACTCTGTCTCTTGTTAAATACAGTCATTAAATTACATAGAAAGTCTTATGTAGAGCAAGTTGATGTTTTAAATTTATTTTGCCGTTATTGAATATTTATTGTACCTATATTTTATTTTTAATTATTAAAAAATAAAGTTTTCGACAAATTAACATCAAAATTTATTTACCTTTGTGTAAATGACGACTTCAATAATGGATTTTTCTTGCAAATATTTAAAAAGTATGAACTCTATAACATACAAAGGAAACCACTTACACGCATCACCAAGCTTCCTTGCAGTGAACATAGCAAATAAATCACAGTTAGGTGCAGACTTGAGCGAAAGCAGGCGAGGGAAATAATTCAATCTCATACATTTTCAGGTAACGTAACCCTATAAGAACAAATAATATTTTCAGGTGTTAGTTACAAAGCCAGACTTCTACAATGAAGAGACGAGGAAGAATTTGTTCTGCACACTCTCCGAGTTAATATCACTTAACATTGTGCCTATTGTGAACACTAATGACGCGGTCAGTCCGCCTATGTACATACACGATGATACCGTTGTTCCTGGAACCGGCAAAAAGGTAATTACTGGTAGAAATTTCTGGAAAAATAATATTTATTTAGGCTCCGTTTCATAACTTTGTTAGCGTAGTGACTGCGCTGCGTTAATAGGTATCAAATCTCATACTATTATAATTAGAAATAATATAGGAGTACATTCGTAATATTAAAATCTACGTTTCTATTCCCACTAAATTCTATGTGTCGATTATTTTATGTAAAATGTTTTCTTTGATTTTGAACTAAAAGTGTTGCACTTCAACCACAAGCCTGTGAACAAGTTTGTTAAATTTTCCGCTAGGTTCATAATTAATTAATATAACATGAACTTTGTTTATGGTAGGTACAAATTAGTCGGCATCATCACGCTATTTATATATTGTAACTACGCAATGTCCTAAACAAACACACAGTAGGCGGGTAAACATTAAATATCTAATTAAAGCATTAATTTAACCATAGACACACCCGGAATAGAAGTATAGTAACATAATATTCAATATTAAAAAAATAATTTTAACTAAGCTAAAATGAATCAAAATTATGGTAAACACAAACCGATAATTTAACATAATGATTTTATTTTATGTTAGAAACGTTCTATTGGAAATATTTCCGTACCTTTTATCCTGCAGCTAACAGACTTAATCTTCTCATAATTATTCATTAATTTAACCGGTTCTGAATATATTTATCTAGGTAGCGGATTATATTCTCGTGGCTAATGGACTCAGCATATTGCAACAAGAAATAGGATTAGCGTAATTACGTTGAAGAAAAACGCAATTAAATTTCTTTATAGATTATGTTCTCTTTTCTTTTAATAATGCATTCACTGTGGGTATAAAATATTAAAATGTAAAGTCTACATCGAAGCTTAATGCTTTAGAATTGGTATACTCGAAGCAAAAAGGACAACTACAGAACAATAAAATCAAACACGCTAATTTACAACGGAAACACGATATTGTAAACTCAATGGGACAAGGTAAATACGTAAAATCCTGACTGTAAGATGAAAGTTTACTGTTACGACAAGATGCTTTCCCTCCGTTATGATGCCATTCGAACGTTATGCTAAACCCTAATGGACACTCAAGCTTCTTCGAGACGTGCCTTAAAGACTTCTCTTTGCAAGATTTTATCATTGTTGTTAGCTCTTGTTCAGCCTGAAACAATAGGGAAACAGCTAAAAATCGTCGTCGTGTTTCGGTCTGACGATTTAATTAAACCATTCGAACGTTACTCGAAACAATATTCCTATTTGATTGTATTAACACATAACACACACATAATTTTGACAATTTAGATAGGTATAACGTGAATGTTTTGCGGTAACATTGCTCGTGAGGGAAATCATTATAATTTGTATCTCATCAATTGATATAACGATTGTTTTGAAAACGGATTGTATATCAATTCGCGTTTGTCAATTTATTGTTGCAATCAATGTACCAATTTGTATCAATTGTCATGTGTTTTAGGGTATCGGTATAAAGGATAATGACAGTCTATCAGCTTTATTAGCTGCGGAGATCCAATCAGACTTGCTCATTATGATGTCAGATGTGGACGGCATTTACAACAAGCCACCCTGGGAGGATGGTGCTCGAATGATGCATACATATACTTCTAAAGATCGGGACCAAGTTCAATTTGGCCAGAAATCAAAGGTTTGATTGTTAAAATATCTTAATTGTGCTTAATTTTAATGAATGTGTACCGAATAAGCAAAATATATCATTCTTCAATGTTTGGATTTGAATTTTTATGTCTCTAGCGACCATCTTTCATTCTTTATTAAATACCTTCGGTTTTGTATTTAGATTGGCACGGTTCGGAATTTCAATTTAGATTTTAATAAACGGTGCCGAATATTAAATTTATTGCTTTTGTTTTGTGTGTTTGTCGTAAATATTTACAATAAGATGGACGAATTAATCACAGGTGGGGACAGGGGGAATGGATTCCAAAGTAAACGCAGCAACGTGGGCAATGGCGCGAGGTGTCAGCGTTGTAATTTGTAATGGAATGCAGGAAAAAGCTATTAAAACCATTATCAGTGGGAGAAAGGTTGGAACGTTCTTTACGGACAGTCCCACCACGACGTCGTCTACTTCTGTTGATGTTTTAGCTGAAAATGGTGAGCGTTTTCTATTAATGTTACTCTAATTTGCGAACATTTTGCGTGGGTTTTATTTGTTATTAGGACATACAATACAGCGAGATATTTAATAAGAAAATAAAGCATTGTGTAAGATAACAATCTGAGTATTTTTATTTAAGCAAAATTTACGTTTACTGTTTCAGCTCGTACTGGAAGTAGAGTGTTACAACAACTGACACCAGCAGACAGAGCATCAGCTATTCACTCCTTAGCAGATCTTCTTCTGGACAAGAAAGATATGATTCTTGAAGAAAATGCTAAAGATTTAGAGGAGGGTACTAAAGGTGGCTTAGCAAAACCACTTCTAAATCGCCTGGCTTTAAGTCCTGGAAAATTGAAAACTTTGTCAATAGGCTTGAAACAAATCGCCGATTCAAGTTACGAAAATGTTGGGAGAGTTTTACGAAAAACAAAATTAGCTGAGAACCTCATGCTTCGTCAATTGACCGTCCCAATTGGAGTTCTACTGGTCATTTTCGAATCCAGACCAGATTCATTACCTCAAGTTGCTGCTTTGGCAATGGCTTCAGCAAATGGACTGCTTCTTAAAGGTGGAAAGGAAGCCGCATATTCAAACAAAGCGTTAATGGAACTTGTTAAAGAAGCTTTAAAAACAGTTGGAGCGCAAGACGCAATATCTCTAGTCTCGACTCGGGAAGAAATCAGTGACCTACTATCGATGGAGAAACACATTGACCTCATAATTCCTCGCGGATCATCGGACTTAGTTCGAAGCATACAAAAGCAATCACAACACATTCCTGTGTTGGGTCACGCTGAAGGAATATGCCACGTGTATATCGATAAGGACGCGGATCCATCGAAAGCTTTGAAGATAGTTCGGGACGCGAAATGCGATTATCCAGCGGCGTGCAATGCGATGGAAACGTTATTGGTTCACGAAGACCACTTATCTGGCAGTTTGTTTACGGATATCTGTAGTATGTTGAAGAGCGAAGGGGTGAAGATTAATGCTGGGCCCAAATTATCGAGTCATTTAACTTTTGGTCCGCCGCCAGCGAGAAGCATGCGACACGAGTACGGAGCCTTGGAGTGTTGTATCGAACTTGTTAAGGATATGGATGAGGCGATCGATCATATTCATAAGTTCGGCAGCTCGCATACTGATGTTGTTGTTACGGAGAACGGTAAGCTGTTAATTAATATGCATACATTCGGGATTTGGTGATTAACTTAGTATTAGCTCTCAGTAGAATAGTGTTAGTATTACGATGTAGTGGTTAATTAATTTGTAAGTATTAGTTTCATCTAGCAGGAAGTATTCAGATTCTAGTTTCCAAAGCAAATATACATACTACAAAAAGTGAGTAAAAAATCCAGTGGTCATCGGACAACAATAAAAGAGTAGGACTAGCTTTAGCAACAGTTTTTACGGCTTTCGTACATCGTCGTTTCATTGTTGTATAAGGTTATATTCTCTTACATAAAGTTTTGCTTCACTAAACAAATAGGATAACATTGCGACGGTTATTTTCTCTTAGGCGATCTTATTTAATGGTTAATACATTTATTTACAAAAAAATTATTTACAGATAATAACAAAAGTACTATTGCTTGTTTGCTTTAGAACGATTTACTTAGTGAAGGACGGTCAATCAATATATCTAGGCCACATTACTTTTAAAAAGTTTCGATTTAACAATCTATTTATTCTGCGAGATGAATCGTAACATTTTTTTTTATCTATATTTAAGGAGCTTAGTCGGAAGTCGATTATGTCGTTCCGTACCTATGTCCTCAAAAACATGAAATTAGCTCTGATTTAAATACACATTACCTAGCTTATATAGCTGTCTTGCATTGTCCGACATCGGAAATGCTAGAATCGTAAAATTTTAAACCTTGATGATTTATGCTGCCATTTATTTGGATTTTGGATACATCATCATCACGATCAAACAAGTAGTGAATGAACAGAAAATGGACATAAGCAAAAGATGATTTGTCTATGTTTGCTCTCAATGCAGGGACCCAGGTTCCTACGATGTTTTTTTTATAAATCATGCTCTATATTATTTTAGACTAGAGGTCCGCCCCGGCTTCGCCCGTGGTACATATTTCGCAATAAAAGGTAGCCTATGTCCTTTCTCGGGTATCAAAACATCTCCATACCAAATTTCATGCAAATTGGTTCAGTAGTTTAGGCGTGATTGAGTAACAGACAGACAGAGTTACTTTCGCATTTATAATATTAGTATGGATTACTATTTAACTAGTGAATGAATAGTAAATGGACATAAGCAAAAGATAATTTGTCTATGTTTGCTCTCAATGCAGGGAACAAGGTTTCCTACGATGGTTTTTTTTAGAAATCACTAGCTTTCCGCCCGCAGCTTCGCCCGCTTTGTCTAAAACATAATAAATGATATACCAAAACCTTCCTCTTGAATCACTCTATCTATTAAAAAAACCACATCAAAATCCGTTGCGTAGTTTTAAAGATTTAAGCATACATAGTACAGGACAGAGAAAGCGGCTTTGTTTTATACTATGTAGTGATGCTCTATATTATTTTAGCTTCTATATTTTACTTTATACTTGTATTTGTACAATACATTAGCATTTGAAACGTTCACAGAGAGCACAGCGAAACGGTTCCTCAGTTCAGTGGACAGCGCGTGTGTGTTCCACAACGTGTCGTCTCGCTTCGCGGACGGGTTCCGCTTCGGACTCGGCGCTGAAGTCGGCATCTCTACCGCTAGGATACATGCTAGAGGTAAACTTATATTATAGCGGTCCGCCCCGGCTTCGCCCGTGGTACCTACATGTTTAAACTATCCTATCTCTCAAGTTAGATCGAACTGCACATGGTGTGCGAATTTTATTGAAGTGAAACAAGTGTTGGACAAAAATTTAGTGTAACATTTTTGCGTTACGCCGTACGCGTGATATTTTTGCGTTACGCCGTACGCGTGACATTTTTGCGTTACGCCATACTCGTGACATTTTTAAGGTCATAAAGAAGTTTCACTTCTTATGTGTGTACTCTAGTACACGCATACATTTTTTTTTATAATCAGTTAAGTGGTTTAGGAGTCCATTGAAGACAAACATTGTGACACGAGATTTATATATATTAAGATTAATGTTATGCTATAGCGGAAGAGTTAGAGGTGGTAAAAAATTGAAATGTTAACTATAACCGAATAATTGGAGGTGATTAAAAATTTTGAAATTGAGGGTAGATTATGGTAGGTATTTGTATTATTCTATTAAAATTGTAAGAGACGGTGTTTGAATGAGCTGATTTGAACTGAACTACTGATTTGAATAGAAGAAATATGTTGCATCATTAGGCACGCTATGACCAGTAGAACATTATCAATAGAAAATTATTTTCTAAGCTATACTTACCAATAAAATAAGAAGGTAAAAATTATTATCAAGTACTTATATAATTATTACTTTTAATTCAGGCCCCGTGGGAGTAGAAGGTCTGCTAACAACAAAATGGATCCTAGAAGGCACCGACCACACCGCGGCAGAGTTTAACGAAGGCAAGCGACAATGGCTTCACGAAACTCTGCCTAACAATTGACTCGTACGCTTTTTCAAGAAATTATTGTACGGAAATCGAACTTAGATAAATAAAAGTATATTTATATATTTTATTGAATTTAAGGTAGTTTTAATTAGTATATTAAGATTCATACAAAAAGTGAATTTAATGTTCTTGTGATGTTAGTAAAAATATATTGGAGTAGTTTTTAGATAGACATAATAATGTACAAGTGTTAAATATTGTGATGATTGATATTGAAATTTTATATTTTTTTATATAATAAAGCAATAGTGCAATTTAATGCTCGATATTATACATAGACGATAGGAAACATGTTCCATAATCCATATAAAAATACACTTATTATAAATTCTAATGAAGTTTAATTTTCCTGCCAATTATTTAAAGCAGTATCAAGCTGTGGCATAATCGGTATAATTTGAACCACTCCTGAGTCTCAATTAATTCCCCGAAAGTTTAGCTTTCAATTGAATAGAAGTCGTTAAATTATGGCACAATCATGAATACCGGAGACAATACAAAACAATGACAATACTAACAATCGAGAGACATTAAAATATTCACTCTGAATGAATTGGTTTTGCTTAACAATAACCTTTCAAATTTGTAGAGCGATGAGTTGAAATTCATGATAATAAATAGATAAAATCTATATTATTTTCACAGTGCCTATATAATATGTACAACTAGATTTTACACTAAAATTTGTCTTCGCCTTGTGAATATACCTGATTCTCACCCACACGTATAAGTGGAAAAAGGCTTTTCGAACCCATTACATTTATCATTGCTCCCAAAATTCACAATTCAATATGAGAATATAGCAAGTAAATAAAATCGCAATCAAAGAAGCAGTGAGTGTTATTCGTGAGCTTTGATGTAAAAGCGCCGCTTTAAGTTTTATTGTTGCATATAACGTGTGTTTGAAACATGAACAAAAGCGTACATTGTTATCGTTCCGAGAAGTTACGATTTCTATGCAATTGTTTGACTATTGAATGTACTACTTTGAAGCATCAAATGTGTATACATGTGTATTCCTTAGAAAATATACGTTTAAAATAATATATGATAGAATACTTACAAAAATATGAATTCATTAGAAACTAGCGGTCCGCCCCGGCTTCGCCCGTGGTACATATTTACGTTTTCTCTACATAAGAACCATCCTCGTACTTCAAGGAATATAATAAAAAAAAATGTGAGCCGTCATGGGACGCCTGGCAGATGTGAAACATCGTTCGGTTTACAAGTGAGCCTATAGATGTGTATAGCGTCGCCACGTCAACAATTCGGTTTACAAGTGAGCCTATAGATGTTTCACATCAAAAAGAATTATCGAAATCGGTCCACCCGTTCTCGAGTTATGCGCTTACCAACACATTTTGCGATTCATTTTTATATATAAGAAGATTATACAGGGTTAGTTTTCAATGACCGGCCAAATTTTCAGAAATGGTTCAGAATCGATAACATTTTCGATCTAATGATTAAATTCTAAATAAATTTTTAATTAGATTTCATTCCTGTCCGCCACTAAAAAGCGAACGTGTGGACATTACAAAAGCACAATTCAGTTCAACAACCTAGATAGGTAGAAGTTAGCACACACATAAATTTGGCGATGCGCGCACGCACACAAGTGCATTGATTCTCAATAAGCTTATCGCGTGTTTACGATTTAGGAAATTTTTAAGACATTTTCAAATGAATGCTATTATTTTTTTTTATTCGACAATAATATTTCAAATGTACCTTTGGTTTAATATCTAGATCTTAATTTTAAATTTTGGCTGGTCATAGAAAACTAACCCTGTATAGTGTATAGCTTGTCAAATAATATCCAAATTGCTCTACATTATATTAATGCATTACATATTATACCTCTAATATGTATACCTTAAAATTATATCCTAGATCAATTATGGTTTGGCACAAATGGGCTTCATTAGCCTTCCACCAAAGACGGAATCTTCTAGTGACGTGACGCACGAAATGCGAACCTATTACTGTAAGTGCTTTAGTATTAAAGCAATTATTAATAGCATATAGTAAGTGTTATAATTATATAATTCAAGTAAAGGCGTATGGGAGTAATTTGTTCACCTTAATTTCAACGTTGAAGGTATACCTCGTTAGTCGTAAGCATCAAACATTGATTGAATTTCAAATATTTATAAAAATATTTATTTATTACTTTATAACATACCTATTGTCGAAAAGATGGAAAATTTTAGCTCTGGAGGGAAACCTTGTTAAGATTTTTTAATTTATAGGAACAAGTAGGCAATTACTTACAAATATAAAACGAATCATAATGAAAACCATTTAGGAAAATTATAGAAAATACAATTTTCTAATATTTATTCAAGTATCAACTAAAAGTCTCAAGGATTTATTTTCTAAATAGAACCAAATGTTTTATAAGCCTACCTTTAACCTTCAAGCGGGCGCGCGTAGTCGAATCGACCGCGTTTAGTACATTTTCATTCATATTACTAATATTACCCACTACATTTATTTGTCACTTCTAGTAGCCTGTCGCTATGTTATTGGGAATAAAACAAAGAATAAACTGTCGCACGGGGCCTCGGAGCAATTATCAAGCCTGGAGAAGTAACAATTAATTGAACAATAAAGCACTAGTTTGGCCTTTTTGGCTTATGGCAAAATGTCATGCGAAAAAAGAGGACAGATATATGTCAGTTCGACAGTTTCAAATGACATGTAGCCATTACAATTTGTTTTAGTGACCAGTCTGGTCACTAACGCATGGTGATTTTAATTATTGTTTTTGAAGTGAAAAACGTGTTTTCTAGTTTCTTATGTTATTTTCTGAAAAGATAATTTACTAAAGATTACATGGCTTGTGTTGTTCACGGCTGTAAAAGCCGTAGTACTGGGAAATCGGATGAAGATTGGAATTTGTCTTTTCACAGGTTAGTGTTTTGATCATTTTTTTTGTTAATTGTAATATAAATAAGTTAATTTACGTTATTTTCATAATCATCTATGTTTTATCTAACCGTAATCATTGAAATGAAATCATAATCAGCTTAGTTTTTAGAAAAAATGCAAAATATAACTTCCATAGTGTTGTGCAATTATCGATACTTGAGTAGGTACGAAGTACTTCATTGATAATGACTGCTTTAGGTTAGGAGAAAAAAAAAGGTATTTAAGTATGGATTTTATTGTTATTTGCAGGTTTCTGGCTTGAGAAAAATTAAAAGATGTTTGGGTTAAAGCTATAGCACAGGGAAAATTGGAAGCCTTCAAAACATTCTCGGCCTTGTTCAAATCAGACGGGAAGAAAAGTAAAGTGCTTTGTAGAGATGCTGTGCCACAAGTTTAAGGTGGCATCTATTTTAAATAATAAATATTGAAATTTGTTAATTAAGTATCGAAATAAAATGTTGTAAAAAAAAAATTTAAATTTTATTTGTTTTATTTGAAGCAATTTATTTTAAACTTTAACCAATTTTTTCCTGTGGGAATGAGTTATTTTCCCGCGGTAAATTGTAGCCTATATGTTATTCTGATGTTTAATCTATAATATGTTTAATTGTAAAGTTCCATAAAAACTCATTCAGTAGTTTTTTCGTGAAAGAATAACAAATGTCCATTCTTATATATTTTTGCTTTTATAATATTAGTACCTAGGATACGATTATTGATTTGTAAAAAGATCAACCAGGTGGAAGTCAGATTCGCGCACGAAGGGTTCCGTATAATTCTATGAATGAATCTATGAAAACAGGAAAAAATACGTACCTTTTTACGAAACCATAAAAAACAACCTAAACCGAAATACCTAATAATATTTTTTTATAAATACCACTACCATACAATGCAAGGCAATCAATACGCATCGTAAATGAATAGTTCCAAATTAAACGAATCTTAAAATTTGGAATTACCTATCCATAATTCAAAATTAAAAGAATCTTAAATTATCTTCAAGCAATTTTATAACTTAATTTTTTTATTTATCGATATTTTAGTATTCGATAAAGTGGCAAGCACTACCTTTTTAGAACAAAAAGTGGCTACATGTGGATTTGAATGCCAAGCCGATAACAGTGTGTTGTCTCTTTCTATCGCATTAATTAGGGTATTGAATAAAAGAGAGCCACTATATAAGAAACGTTCAATTAATTGTTACTTCTCCAGGCTTGTTAATTGCTCCGAGCACGGGGCGCTCCCGCCACTCCACAGATCGCAATTGTTTTGGTTCCGGCGCAGTCGTCGAAAGGACTACACGCGCCTGTCGTCGAAAAGGTTACGCGCGACGCTTAACGCGACATACCCTCGTTCACTCTCATAGTAGTTCTTCGACCATCATTCAGTATTATTGAATTAAGCTTGCATATTTTTATATAAAATGAGTCATGGACGGTTATCAGAAAGTGCAATACTCGAGTTACTAAATGAAGACGAAGAAGAAAGTGAATCGGAGCTTAGCGACCAAGGCTCTGAAACTTCCGACCAAATCGTTGCAGAGGAACCTCTACCTGCTGAGGAATCAAACTGTTCGGACTCAGAAGAGGATGAATTGTCACTTTCAGAAATAAGTAGCTGCTTTACAGGGCGCGATAAAGTAACGAAGTGGCAAATATCTAACAATAATGGAGTGTGGGTTTTCGTAGAAATTGTGTGGGTGTAACGACATTTACGCAAGCCTGGAGTTTATTCATTTCAGAGAATATTATTGAACAAGTTGTTCGACATACCAACGAATTTATAAAAAAAGTGCCATCGTATAACAGAATACGTGACTGCAAAACGACAGATGCGGTGGAAATCCGAGCACTTTTCGGATTATTGTACATAGCGGAATCCTTGAAGACATCGCATGCAAATTTAGAAGATTTATATGCAAGTGATGGGACAGGTATACCTATTTTTTCTACTACTATGTTAGTGAAAAGAATGAAATTTCTACTGAATTCATTGCGGTTTGATGATGCTACTACGCGACAAGCTCGTCATAGTACTCTAGACAAAGCTGCGCCAATAAGAGAAGTTTTAGATATGTTTACACAAAACTGTCTTTTGCCATATTCAGTGGGAGAGAGTGTTGTAATCGATGAGATGATGGTTGGCTTTCGAGGAAAATGTTCTTTCCGACAGTACACGAAATCAAAGCTCGACAAATACGGCATCAAACTTATTTGAGTTATGTTAATTAGTTTAATAGTTGTTTCTTTTTCATAATTTTAATTACTTTTTTTCACAAAATAAACTTTAAAGACAATGATAATACATCTAAGTGCAAATAAATAAATAATTATTGAATAATTAGTGCTTTATTTCTTTTATTCATCCCAAACATCTTTTCGGTTACGCGCGCCCGCTTCCGTTACAAATGGCCACGCGCCCGCTTGAAGGTTAATATTTTCAAACGACGTATTTCGATTAAACTTTTCGTAAGTAAACAAAACCTTCGCATTCTGGCTTCTCATTATCATCTAATTTTAACTGGAAGCATGGCGGATAATCTTTCAAAGACGGCAATTTCCTATATCATGCTGAAAAACTTTTATAAATCTTCATTTTACTTTCAAGTTGTGCTCATATTTGTTAAATTAAATGTCGTTTGATATGTACAGCAAAATAATATATTATCTACAATCTACATAATATTATAAAGTACAAAACGAATAGCTCTTCAAAAATATGTACGTTTTTTAAAGTTATGATTATTAATATTACTCAAATCAATTAAGAATTTCCAATATTAAAAAAAAAACTCCGACAATGTTTGCTTATTTATTTATTTATGTTTTTCCAAAGCAAAATTTTTACGCCTAGAAGCTTTGACGTCCGTATAGAAAATCGATCAGTGAAACAGACGTGAATGCGTTTGCCAACAAATCCAATAGGGAACTAGGGACCTAATACTAAATGTATTTTACTAGTTAGTAATTTCATTCACGGACGCAAAATTAACTTACGTATCCGTTTATTTGCCCCCAAAGTGAAACTTAATGGGAATGTCAGATAATTGGAAATTAAGCGGTTAAATTCTCGCTTTCCCCGTCAATTAGTTCAGAAGTTGGCGTATGAATTGCATTTGGGATCTTCGATTAATCTGTGTTTATTTCTCCTAATGGAAATGGGAAAAGTAGAGATTGAGGCAACTTTTATATGTATAATATAGTTTAAAGGCAATGAATAATAATGAAAACGTTCAGCCGTGTGTTGTGCATCCGTTCTCCGAAACGGATGCACAGATAATAATAATTAAGAGTAGAAACATTTTAGAAAAATAATTTATATAGCAAAAACCCGCTCACATTTAACATGTATATTTAATACTAAAATAAACAAGTAAAATAACCCGACATGGCTCAACTAGCTCAAATAACACACAAAGCCGGCAAATCTGTAAAGACTTAACATTTAAATGTTTAGTAATTTTGTGTATTTGCGGCGAATACTGTTCCACATGTATTTGGAAAGAAAAATAAATCTAGTTGGCGCTCGTCCGTAATTTTGTCGAATGTGTTCTCTGAATTAATCGGATTTTCTAAAGTTTCGTTTCCACGTCGTGCCAAAGCCGTGTGTTTACTTTCTTCTTATTTAAATGCATGAATTACGTTTTGTGTCTTGAAAGCACATCGAATATCAGGTATTTTTTTACAGGTGTTCTTTGCTACAATATTAAGAAAAAATCTTATTCATGTAAATTTTATGTTTCTGCACCTGTCTACAAATTTCGTTTTGAATTAAGATGATACACCAATAACATTATTTTAAAATTTTTTTAATTGCAAAGAATTTCCGAAAGTTCAATAGATCTGGTATAGTATTAGATACCATTTAAAATGCATCAGCTTAACGATAGTAGTTTACAAAAGCACGCCAAGGAAATGATTTATATAAAAACTTCGATAGACCTTCGAATTCTGGTTTAAACTGTTCAAATAACGACTGTATACATTAGCAGGAGTAAGCAACACAAAATTTGGCAAAGGAAATAACTAGCATTTATCTCTGCCAAACATTTGCTTCACGAGTTTAAAATAAAATTGTACCTGTGACATGTCCCAGTGCTTTGCAGACCAAAAGGGTTACGTCTTATGGCAGTAGTTATTCCAGAGGGGGAAAATGACGGCGCTAGATGACCCGTATGGCGCTATCTCTTTCCCACATTGGAAATAATACTGTTTTAAGAGCTCAAGGTAACCCCCTGCACGATTAGGTTGTGGTTTTATGTCGCTAGCGGTCTTGTTCTAGTGATTTTTATTTTCTTAACAGTTCAGCGAGCTTGAGTTTACGACTTAGCTCAGTCTTATCGCCTTCTATTGTACAAAGCTTGATGCTGATGCTATGTTGGGGTAATCAAAATTTCCTTTATGTGGAACTGGGAACAATGAATAAATATGCCAGAGCGGGATTTGTACGATGAATAAATTATCTTAAAGAATACTGTAATAAGATAAGAGACAATGCTTCATACTGAATTAAGTCTTTGTATTATCTCTCACAATTACAAGGATTTAAAATCAAATAATATCATGTATAATTCATAACTAAACTTTCACCCTTACGAGGTTATTACTATATACTATTCGAAGAGAGTAATTAGATAATTTAAGTCTAACTACATATTATATATTGACATATTTCATCTTTCCCTTCTTTAATAATAATTAAAAGTTATTATTGATTATGAAAAATATTTTTGTCATCGAATAGTTCCAAACAGATTATTTAGTTTCACAGTTCCATTGTCTACTAAAGATCAACAATAAGTGAGATAATTATTCAAGACTAGATTGCGAAATACTTATAGGTCTTAGGTACTCAAATAAAGCTAAAATTGGACCGTATTCAAGTTTGTGCCGTCGCTATCAGTAAAACGCTGAATAAAATAGTTAATTAAATAGATAAAAACTGCCTTTGTTTACTTCCATTTCCTTTTACTGACGCTTAACTAGGAAAACATTGGATGGGACCTGTGCTGAATACAGAATAAATAAAACTACGAAGATATTGGGTTTGTTGCCAACACTCCACTACTAAAACGTTAATTAGGGCCTAAAGAACGGTTTTCATGGAGATTGTCACGGTCAATTATATAATATCATTGATCACGGCAATACCTATATTATCAAGGGGAAAATTTAAACATTGATTATTATTTAACACATATTTTGTATCGCTTAAAAAGTACAATCATAAGTACTTTCATTTGGATTAGATATAAAAAGAAATTCATTATTGGTTCGATTGTAGAGGCGTGAAGAAGAGACAAACAAACAGACAGTGTTACTTTCGCAATTGTAATATTTGTCAGGATTATCATATTCCTGCTTAAAGATTATTTTCAACATACGGACAAGAATTCAAAGAAACAGTTCTAAAGCTTAAAAGTTGTTTAGTTCTTAATAGTTCAGAACATTAAGCACACGATGTTCTGGAAAACATAAACTTATTTTTCCGTATTTTACCAGGGCAGGGATGTAATTTATTTCATATTTAAGTAATACGAGTTTACGACGGATACAAGAGATTCACAATATGTGTTTTGTTCGTGTTTATACTACACTTTATTTGTTATTTGTTGTTTTATTTGTTATATTACGATTTCCATTTTTTTAAGCCGAGACACGTCCATACAGACCGACCTTCTTCGCGCGGCAAATGCTTTGCGAGGTTGCTTACCATCTATACATATAATAAAATCGTAGGAAAGTCAAAACTGTACATTGAATATTTTTTTAAAAGAATACATAATCCATGATCTATAATCGATATAGAAGCCAAAAACATAGTTTTTAGAATTTTTGTCTGTTTGTCTGTTTGTCTGTTTGTCGGTTTGTCTGTTTGTCTGTATGTTTGACCGGGCTAATCTCGAAAAGTACTGCATAGATTGACTTCAAATTTTGCATGAATATTACTAACAGGTCGGGTCAGGCTATAGGCTACATATTATCAAGCTATCACCTGCGGGGGAGGAGCTGTGAACCTTTATTTTTCTTACGTATTCTCTGTACTACGATCGCGTACAATCTAAAGACTCATGTTTAAATGTTGTTTTTGAGTAAGCCATGCTATTGTCTACCTTTACACTATAAAAACTACGTCATTTAAGTAATTTTGACAGAGAAACAGTATAATGAATCTTAGTAGTATAAAGACAAATTTAAAACAGCGCCATCTATGAGATTTCATTAAAATCAAATCAATTTACATAATATTAACGCTTCTTGGAAATTCATAATTTAAATATTATGATGTTGGTGAGGTTGTTTTTTTTAAAGTTAAATAAATAATTCATATCTTCCCAGAGTCCATTTCAGGTGCGCTTATATTTCATGTGAATATACTAAAATTTTATAAGTGAGGGTAGATGTTTATTATTTGATGTCAAACAAGACACCATTAACAGTTAATATAGGTAATAGTAGATAACAGTGATTGTGTTCATTCGTTACATTTTTATAAATCTTCGGCTTTTTTTTAATTTTCGCCTTCTTACGTTCCCAAAAAAGGTAAGTTGTAGCTTTTATATTTATTCTTTATAATTATAATTATATAGTTAGACTCATCTTTATAATTAGTTAAAGTATGACAAAATAAGAAAATGATGAAATTTTATTTTTATGTATAACTTTTACAAGACTATATTAAACGCCCAAAGAAGGTCACTTTAGTTCTTGATAAAACTTTATTTGTTAGTAGCTTTTTAATAAACTAAGGTACAGTTATCTTTTGATTTTTTTTTATTAACAGATTCAATATTAATAAAAATTGACGATTTGCGTGAGGATGTAGTGGAAATTAGTAACCTTGCGCGTGGTCAATCATCAATCATCAATACATATAATAAAATTCTAGAAAAGTGATGTCTGTACAATGAAAATATGTAAAAAAAATTAGCAGGGGTTAAATTATTAAATCGATCCCAAACCCAAAACTGTAGTTAAAAATTTAACTTAAGCTGAGGTAGAAGGGGGAGGGGTCAAATTAAAATTATGCTTACTTCTAGGTAAATTTTCTACATAAATTAATGTCCTTTAAATTATGTCGTATTATATTTTTAACCCCCGACGCAAAAAGATGGGTGATAAATGTTTGACCGCTATGTGTGTGTGTGTGTCTGTTTGTGTGTTATCCGAATTAGATGCGGTTTTGATGTTAGGCAGCATATTTTCCGACGCTGGTTCTTAGATAAAGTTTATCAAAATCGGTTCATCCATTTATTATACCTTTATAAGGGGTAAAAGTGGGAATGTGGGAAAAAATATTAGTAATATTTTTATCCAATTCGGTTTATCCATTACAGCTTCTATTAGATTACAGCGGTAAAAGTGGGAATGAACAATAATGGAATGCGGTCAAATAATATACTCAAGCGGTAAGTATATCAAAATATGAAAGAGTAACGTGTGAATTACAATTAGTAATGTTTTATCGAAATCGGTTCATCCGTTTATTACATATAGGGCACTTTAGGGGTGACAGTGGTTAGATAAATAAACCAAATGGAGCATCAAACGACAGGATATGACGTGTACATATAGGTAAAATTATATAATATGGTTTACATCAAAATCGGTTATCCCATTTACTAGGGGTGGAAAGGGAAGGGTTGAAAGTCTGTTAAAGAAGAGGGGGATATGGGAGCGAGAGGATAGCCACACCCTGGAAATTTTGAACTCTACTCAAAGCCACATAGGCCTGGCCCTTGGCAATTTTTTTTCCTAAAGATACCACTTCTTTTGTCACTGTGGTCCATTACAATTTGTGCACGGTTACGGGCACCTTAACCGTGCACAAATTGAAAGATGTCAAGGAGCAACAAACTTATAGATATCAATATGATGTAGGAATGTAATATGGAGGTAGGTCTCGCTTACTTGAAAATAAGAAACCGAAGTTAAATATTTAAAAATTAAAAAAAAACCAACGCAACGAATGTAAAGGAATAAATAATAATTTTACAAACTTCCCGACGATCTTTAAAATTAAGTACCATTATAAAAAAAATATAATATATGATATGATAATGATGGTATGGCAGCCCCGACGACTTTGTTTTTTTATTTTTATAAATATTTAAAATGGTATTTATTAATTTTATTGCACGGTCTAAACGGTTTAGTTACTACAGGCGTGAGACAGGAAAGATGAGCGCTGAGACAAACGTCAAAACGCAAAGGAATAGAATCCGCTATTGATACTAATTGTCATAAGCGTATGATGTTTTGCTAAGGATTTGTTCACCCTACCAACGACGTCGACGACCACGAACAAAATTTTCATCCAGTTGTAATTTAACAAAATTGTGCAAAACACAATTAAAAATAAAATATTAAAATTTCCTGTCGTTCTGGTGATTGGAATTTTTATATTTGAGATCAACGAATGAAAAAATAGATTATTCGTAGAAACGGTGGCTCCTAGAAAAAAAAAATATTTGAAGTTTTTTATAGATAATTTTATTTTCTACAATTTTGGTAGAAGGTAATTTTTATATTTTTTTATATTTTTTATATTTCAGGACAATTTTCACACACGGCACGATCTGATCCCATTAATTTTAAAAATTTAATTATATGATTAACTTACCGTCTCGGCGAAAATGCAAAGAACCTATTTTTATATTAATTGTCCTCGAATTTTTTTTATTTTCGAGTACCAAAACTAAACTTCAAATAAATTTTTTCTAGGAGCTACCGTTTCTACGAAAAATCTATTTTTTCATTCATTGATCTCAAAAAAAAAATTCCAAGCACCAGAACGACAGGAAATTTTAATATTTTATTCTAATTGTGTTTAGCACAATTTTGTTAAATTGCGACTGGATGAAAATTTTGTTCGTGGTCGTCGTCGTCGTTGGTAGGGTGAACAAATCCTTAGCAAAACATCATACGCTTATGTCAATTATTAGTATCGATAGCGGATTCTATTCCTTTGCGTTTTGACGTTTGTCTCGGCGCTCAGTTGCTTCACGATTTATTATCAAAAACATCCATACAAGGAAGGAAGAAAAATAAATTTGCTCCCTTCCCCTCTGGTGCCTAAAAATAAATTTTACGTAGAAAATTAATTAGGCATTTATTTTTTTATTTTTTAGCTCAGTTTAGTAATAAATTTTACTAACAGTTCTTTTAATTATTTATGGTAGTACGTGTTTATTCAATAAAAATTAAGTAGTAACTACTATGCAGTCACTATTCCACGCGAACGAAGTCGCGGGCACAGCTAGTATAAAATACAGTGAAACTTGGTTAAGTGGGACCTGGATAAGTGAGAAACCTCCATAACTGGAACTCATGCTGAGGTCCCAACACTTTGGCACTGAATTACCTCTGTTAGTGGGAGGAGGTAAACCTCTATATCTGGGATTTGTTCTTTCGATTTATCATCATAGTTACCTCTATAACTGAGACAGCGAGTAAATTTTATATGCATAAACCTCTGTAACTGAGATAACATTGTTTGTTTACTTATTCTTATTCTACTCACAAATTCCACAAGTAATTCCAAGTACGTAAGTACAAATTTTGAGCTTCAATTACCTTCAGTTTTAGTTTCGCTTTACTATCATACAGATGTTTATTTGAAAAATGTCAAATTATTATTGGAACCCTCTGTAAATGAGACAGATATTCATTTATACCTGTATATCTGAGACACTGGGTAAGTGGAATACCTCTATAAGTGAAACAACATTGCCGGTCCCTTGATGTCTCACTTAACCAGGTTTCACTGTATTATTAAAAAAGTACCGACTTAGGTTCCTTCACAATCAAAGTTAGAAAATAAAAAGTTAAATTCAAGGAACAAAGGTTAAAATAATTATAATAGTTTAAAAAAACTAAAAAACACGCTTTTAGTTCGGTTTTCTATAAAACGCGTGTTTTTTATTTTTTTTTAACTATTATTTATTTTATCAAATTAGTGTATTGTCATCGGTCCTAAATACTTAAATCTACAAAGTTTGAACGAAATCTGGCCGTTTAAAGTGGGTCAAAATCGCGCCCAAAGAAGTCGGTTACAAACATACAAACATACAGGTGAAGCTAATATAAAGCGTGTAATGATAGTAATTTGAACGCTGTCTGTAAATGTATCATTTTTATTATCAAGACGATGAGATAGCTTTCAAATTTTAACACTAAGCTCGTAAAAGAGGAATCTTAATCATAAAAATATTTTGTTCATTTCACAAATACGCAGCTTATAAACTTTATTAAGTTTGCACGATAGTAAAGACTGAATAAGTGAATAATCTTTATTCATAAAGTCTGTCGTAAAGATGTGTTCAAAAAATACATTGTAATCAATATTACATGATTTAGATATTATATTAATTTAGTTATATGATAAAACTTGTTGATGGGTTGTCAGCTGAAATTTAATGTAAAATATACCTAGATTTAATGTTAATTAAAACAGCAGCGGCAAGTCAATTTTAATAGAGCATATCCGAGAAACCTGCTCATTCGATGTTTCCCCTTCACGAATATATTTTCAAAATATTTAGTCAAACAAGATCGTTTCCTTACACACAGAATGTCGTCGCGACGTTCGCCTTCCGCTTGTCATCATGTTCAGAGGAAATAGATCATTAATATGCAACGCGGGGTCTGTTCCCAGAAACAGAACTATTATCTTACTCCCAGCCCTCGCAAGAAAGATGTCACTCTCGCAACTGTTTTCGTCTAAATACAGCTTGAGTAGAATTACTGTTTCATCAAGCGAGGTAATGAATTTTGCTTTGTTACGGTATAAATAATACGTGTTGCAGACGCTGCAGTTCTATTGTCAGTGGTATAATAATGTTAGAGTATACAAGAGCTTTATAAATTAACGTTTGAGCGCTCTATCAATAAATATATAGAGGGAAGAAAAATAGACGATGAGTTTTAATTAAATAAATGAATAGAAACACTTCCCTTCACTTATCTCTACTATAAGATTTTATGTATTCACAGATACAAATAGAATAGCAATATTTGGATAATAATATAAAGTTATTCAGAGGTACAAACTTATGTTTTGTCATTCTTTTAAACCTAAGCACTCTGCTACATTGTTCATAGCCAAGGTCTTAAAAAATTATGTTTGACGTTTGTAGTTTCCAGAAATAAATTAAATTTGTAAAAATAATGTGATATGATAAAAAGTCCGCACCGCGTCGCGAGAAATTCAAAGTTAGATGTTTCTTGTTTGCAAGTTTCCCACTAAAAGATGCAAGCTTTGAGCTCTTATACTTATAATGAATGCAATCTTAAATGTCCCTCTTTGTGTAAAGTTTGCGCTTCACATTCATTATGAAAATGACGATTTAATCCGGAATAATTGCGTGTATTTTATATTTCTTACGAATTTAGTTAAAATAGTGAAAGGCAATTGAAAAGTTATTGAATACAATTAGTCCCATTTTTATTTCTACCGCTTACTGCTAGGTAGGTATGCAACGTCAGAAATTATTATCTGAGCTCTACGAAGTATGAACTTCAAACATACACATAAAAAACTAGTATATTTTTTTCTAGATTTTCACTCATAGGTACATTGGGTTCTTGGCTGAAAAATTAAAAATTTCAGCCCTTTTTAATTCCTATAATTCATCTTATCGCGACGAAAAACCTTTGTCTCTCTCCAGGGTCTAATCTATTGTTGTGCTAAAATTTATCATAATAATTTTACCCGTTTAAGCCTGAAAAGCGAAAGTTTCACTTTATAACATATTAATGAGCAAAGTTTTAACATTTTATTAAAAAATATATATACATAATATAATTATAATTATTCTTTATTTTATTGTCTAACTGAAGGTGTGAGCATTTTATAACATTTATGTGTCATATTCAATATACAAAAGTACTCTAAAAGTGATAATGATAAGTCTTATTAATTACACTTATAAGTCACGAAATAACCTTGCTTATAAATGTCGTCATAAATTACTTCTAATCCCTGCGAACATCATACACAAATCAGTTTACTTTCCTACGTAAATTATCATTTTCATGATAATTATATGTTCTCTTAAAGTGTTTTTGGACCCAAGTTCTTAGTTGTATAACGTATTTAATTAAACAACTGAATTTATACAGGATCGTCCCAAGGGTATTTTAATATATTAATTTATGTTTCAATTGTTTCCATTACTTTGAGACCATTATTGCCTCCTGGAAGACTCATTTATTTAGTATAAAGAAAATAGCACCGAACTTTTTAATATTCACCTAATGCTACTCAATTTACGATATTAATTAATTTCATAAACAAAACATTAATTGAATAATAAAGGACATACATATTTACTTTCTATTTGATTATTGTAGTGGTTTTGGTGTTTCGCTTGTAGCTCAGATCCATTGAGCGAGCAGCCTCGTGAAGCAAATACTGCTCGAAGCAGCTCTTTTATCTCGTGCATTATCACATTATCTAATATTCAGGCTCAATTTAAAATAAAAAACAAAAGTAACATTATTACAATTTCTTTGGCGCATATCAGATTCACAACGGCGTTTTCTCACTCAGGTAGTGTGATAGAAACAGAATGGAATATTCCGTGGATATGACGGCCCCTGAATATTTTCATACTGCACTTCCAATCCGAGAGCTCTCATAAATTTTCAGTGAACCAACTGAGCTGATATTTCACTTGAATTTTATAGATCTCAAGCATTTTACGATTTTGAAATGGGGGAAAATTATTCATCTGTCAATGCTATTTTTCAAAATTTATTGTAAAGCTATTGCGTGTGCGAAGAATAAGCATATTTTATTTGTTGTAGTTTGTCGGACTTTTTGTTATCTTTATTTATTGTTCGTGTTACAATAAAAAATGTAAGAGACTAACAAAGAGATGTTAAAAAATGTTACACTACCGTTAATTATACTCTATCTCTATCAAGTATCAGGTAACCTATTGGAGGTCAATAGGATGGTCAAAATATTAACAAAACATTTAATTCTGATATATGTATTTACTAATAACCTAACATTCTAACCGCTGTAAATATTTATCTAGTATTTATCTACTTGTTAGATATAAACATAGAGACAATATTATATTTATCAAATTGATGTGTCATTTTATTTAAAAAGTAATATAGTGCCCAATATTTGATTTGATTGAATAAAATGGAATAAAATATTCATAATCTTGAAGACAAGGATTATGTCTGAATACTAAGATAGAATTGATTTCATAGTAACGAGAGAATAAAACTTATTACAACGTATAACATGTTCAGCGCATTAATCGTCGACTTTATTGAAGGATTTATGATTGTTTTGTTCAAACTTCGTAGAATTTCTTTGAGATTTGTGATCAAAGATGAAAAGAGAATGATATCGTGTGAAATGTTAAAATATTCTCGTCTTGTATTATAGTAACTTCTGGCGACTGACGTTACAATCAAAATCATACATAATAATGTTATGTGTGTGTATGTGTAAGTGTATTTGCTAGAATTTGATAATGTAAGGTTTTGATTTATATCTTTAAATTTAACCACTTCACCGTATTAATCAAATTACTCTGCATATCGTTTTATATTGAAATGTGGCTGAAATATCGATATTCACGAAAATCTGAAGTGAAATTGAAACGGCTTTACAAATATGAATCTCATTGTAAGGTGCATTCGTCACAAAGAGTTTGTAGAGGTTGGAATCGAAAATCGTACTCGAACGTTTCATGGCGTAACCGCGGTAATGGATGTGAAAATTCAACTAGAGATAAAAAGTTCGAGATAAAAAGTTGTTGAAACACAAAGTATGATTTTTTACTGTGCACAGGGTAAACAAAAATATATTTTAGCCAGTTCAACTATTGGGCAAGCTAATTTTTGGAAATATTTTAATGCAGATTTTTTTGTTCAAAGTACCTACCTAATGTTTATTTTTCTATCTATAGAACTATGAGTACCGTATAACATTTCAATATCTACACAATAGAATAAAATAGTTTTTGACTATGAAGAAATACCAACTTAAATTTAAGTTTTTCAGGCGTTTGAATATAATTAATGGCCCTTTACTCCAGACTGACAACTTCGACTGCAGACACTATAAGCTTATACTTCATCTAAATGTATAAATACCAACTCATTCAAAGTCACATAAACTTTATGTTTTGCTATTAGTTTTGATTTTAAATGACCTCTTAATGTAAATTGACTTGGTATCTTGGAATGCTACTAAGCTTTCAGGGCCTAAGAAGGTAATCGTTAATATTTATTAAAAGTTTATTAGAGAGAACGTTTATTACAATTAATTATTATGAATATTAATTCTGAAGTCAAAAGTTCTGAATGGTTTTAAAACAGTTATTTATAACCACTCACAACTAAATTTAGCGTCCGACAAAATCTCCACGAGATCCGAACAATTCTATTTTTCACCAAAACAAGAGATTACAAACGTACGACGGGGGTTCCTTAGTTTATCTGTTTTGCAAATTACTGGGCGAAAAGAAAACGTCTACCTTCCATTTATCTGAGACGTAGCGAGATTATCTGCGCGAGTAAATAATAAAAATACGGACCAAAGAGGATTTTCTTCACCCATAATGTGTTTTACGCTGATTTCTTTACGAAGTTTCATGAAGTCTAGGAGGCTTTCGCAGTGAACAGTATGATTTCTCATGAGTATGATTTAAAGTATGAAATTTTCTCAATGTTACTTTGAGTTACGAGTTCTTAAGGTTTGGCCTGTATTATTATGACCTATTTATTTCTTTTGTGTTATAAATAGCATTTGAGTTTTGAATACAACTACTTTAATCATAAATCAATTCTTATAAGCAATTTCAGTTGTTGTATTAGTTTTTTCTTTGTCATATGTGATTATGTGATTAAGCGATAACAACGTTACTGCATAGATAGTATTTAAATCATTTCAACACGGTCAGTTTCTGTTTTGTATCTGTAAACAAGCACTGATATATTTACAAACATCACGTTCTCGGAATAAGTAAAACAATAATGGATATGGCATATCCCTTAATATAACGTTTATTTCAGCAATAAAGGTCCATAAAAAATATTCATGTTTGTCGTAACATGTGGCTTTTTGTTCATACGAAACTGAATTATCTTTAACATCTTCCTCCCTCTGGGACCAGGAAAGCCATTTAAAGGATTACGTGTTCGGACTCGTGATAAATGTGCATTTAAGTGTTTTGCTCTTTGTTACGATTGATGATCTCTCTCCGTTTTGCTTATTTGAATTTCGCTATTGAGAAATATTTCGCAATAAATACTACGATTTGTTCAATGTCTTGTTTATAAGAAACGCATCATTTCTTGTTTAGAGAATAAGATTTTACAACATAATACCTACCTATAACATTTTATTATCATCAAGTTAACTATTGAGAGAGTGAAAACAGTTTTAGCTTCAGAAATATCCTGGATTTCAGCGCATTTCTTTAATATTAAAAAAAATCCAGTATGAAAAGATTAGGAAACATATTCCGGATTTTACTTTTTTGAACGTGTATTTTTTGGTAATTACACCAGCTATTTTGAGCGTTTGACTACAAAAAAGTTAATTGAAACATGTCTACCTACTGGCTACTACTATATTCCACAACGTTCTCTAAGCTTTAACGAACTCTTGGGCTGTTTGTTTAAAAGCTTTTCTTTGTAATTGCTTGTTGACTTCTTCCTTTAGTATGTAGCTTTAATTATGAATGTCTAAGGTCACTGAAAACAGACGTCATTCAAAAAGTTCTGAAGCAATCATTAAAGTAGGTTATGCCTCGATGTTTATGAGTTATCTTTTCAATAATAAGATAATATTAATAATAGTTAAATCATGTTTTTAATAAAAAGGTTTTTTAAATTTACTACAAACCATAAAATATTCACGTCAAGATACAACTTGTATTTTAATATCCTTCAGTGATCATTCAAAAAGTCCTTCTCACACCCGTAATTTATCCCTCAATTCTTATTAGTTATTAATGTAACAGTATATTATTTTGTATGAGAGTCTATGGATACCCATTGAACCCTATCGGCTTAACGTGATGACGTAAAGCCACACTATTTGGACTAAGCCGATCTGTATGGATCGCCTTAGAGGCTGAACTATTGAATTGATAAAGAATAAGGCTTAACTATACCAATAGTGTTTAGTATCTCTGATATATTGAACATTTGTGAATCTCTATTTTATTCAAGCCCTATTTTTATATTTTTCTAGTTATTGAACTGAAAGTTGTGAAATAGTGGAGCTACTATTATCTATTACTACATACATATTATACGTTTCTACCTGTTCAGCATTTTCATTTTTTTCATATCGTGTAAGTAGAACTGCTTCCGAACCTTTTTATAATTAGCACTTTTGTCTTTGTTAAAGTTTTAATTTGCTAAGTGTTTTTTTTCTTAATCTTCCATACAGGAAACATTTAAAGCTATAGATCATGTCATAAAAGACATCATCCAAACTTTTCGGATGTAAAAAAGCATTTGTGTAACATTTATCTAATTCAATAAAGAAACGACTCTGTAATGGTTGGATTATCTTTCAGCTCACTGATTTATTGCCCAATATTAATAAAAGGGATTTGATTGGGTGTTTATTAATGACTCATAATCCCTTAACGAACTAAGGCTCGGCCGCGTAATCATAATTAATAGAATCTCTTACTAAATGAATTAATTCTTATTGTTTAGGTGTGGTGTTATCGTTATTTTTAGAAGAAAATCATATTTAAGTTAACAATCAAAAGATATAACCGACGAATTATTAATTTAAATATATCGAAACTAGTGTACAAAAATCTATATATTTAAAACATCTCCCTAATATAAAATCCTGAAATAATTAAGAGAATCCATTAAAGTCTAATGTAATTAAAATTCAACAGAGTTATTCAATTTCAATTAGAAACAATAAAATATGTATGCGTAAATTAATTACGCAGGAAGCTATATTTCCCTCAAAGTTTTGCCTCTCGTTATTAGCCTGTATCAGATATTCGACCTAATTACGAAATAAGCAACCACTAGACGTGTTCAATGATCTTTTATACTTTACTAGCGGTCCGCCCCGGCTTCGCCCGTGGTAGGTACATATTTACGTTTTCTCTACATAAAAACCATCCTAGTACTTCAAGAAATATAATAAAAAAAGAATTATCGAAATCGGTTCAGCCGTTCTCGAGTTATGCGCTTACCAACACATTTTGCGATTCATTTTTATATATAAGAAGATGAAGAAATAAATCGATTCAGCTAAAATTTTTGAAAGACACTTTAACATTTAAAGTATGACGAAGGGAAAATTTTTATCAATCAATCGTTTTCTATTGTTAAAAACTATGACACTTTTGGGATTTAAATCGTTTAAGAAAACAGAACAGTGCAGTGGTGGGAAATATACACCAACCCCCATTTTAGAAATCACGAATATTATAAATTGCTTTTAAAATTACCTACTGACTTCTAATTACGTATTTGGTGGGTATTATTTATTAACTAATATTAGAAATCAAGATCCCATTACAAAATTTATCAAGAATTGTTTATCCTTTTTCAATTTAGATATTTTCTATAGAGATCCCTTCAATACTCTCAGCAATTTGTACACGAGCACCATCCTTGGAATGCAGGGAGTGTGAGAAAGGGTACTGAGAATATGGAAGGTAAATAAAAACCACTTTAGGTTACCTCCTCTGGCTTAAAATCTAGACTCTATTGGTTAAGGAATAGAGCTCATTTTAATAGGAATCAAAGTAAAGATTTCGTGGTCTCTCAAGACAATGAGGCACGCGAGCCGCGCGGTCAATTTCGCTATTGAAATATTCGAGAGCCATTTTATTCAGGAGACATCGATAACGTCAGAACTATTTTTATATACCTATATTTATTATAGATCTCTTTTTCTATATTATTTATTATTTTAATCAAAACTCTGCTTGATATGAGCTTAAAATAACGGATTAGTACACGTAGCGTATCTGTGAATAATATGGCTGGAAATTTAAAATATCCAGGATATATCAGATTCGCTCGCAAATGTAATACAAAATTCTATTTGGCCAGATGTGAGATTCGCCAAGTACTTTAGATTTAATACAAATTCAACGTCTATAAAATCCAAGATTCTCCGAGAACTGAAATATAAATTTCACATTGGGTACAGTTGTTTTCACCACAAAGATATAAGATTTAAAGTAAATGTCTGAAAGGATAATTTTTTATAAGATAGAAGATGAGTTAACTGGTTTTCAATTTAATAGTTCGAAGTCTATTTATATAGTTTTTTTTTATTATATTATTATCTAATATTTCGTATTTATAATTTAATTTAAACGATTCCCCCATAAAACAATATTAATATATTTGAAGTCAAGTTACATTGGAAAGCTCATAGTGTGCTCATACTTTTACAAATTAGTTCTACGAGTTGTTGACCACGTCCAGATTTATTTACTCTTACAACAATTCCTCATCACAGTATTCCTGTGAGGTTTTCTGTAAGTTCTGATTAAATTCTAAAACTGCCGATTTGTATAATATGTTCGTATAAGTCTAAATGAACAATATTAATAAAAATTACACATATTATACGATAAAAGAGTCTCATGATAGTAATAGTAGATAGTATACTCGTATCAGTTAATTAACCCGAGATCCTCAAGGGAAAGTACTTTAAGCTAAGTTTAAAGATAATTTTCTCACGCTTCCTAATTATTTTACTTTTAATTTCCTGTATTCTAAGGATATTTTAATGAATATTCGTATGTTCACATTGCGTGATTAATTATTGGAAGTAATGAGCAAACATGAACAAGCTATACCTAATCGCAGGTAAAATGTGCTTGCTCAAATACGCACCAAGAACCTTATACTGAGATTATAGCAACTCATCAACCCACATCAAATTTTATGCTTGAAAAGAGCCTACTAAGCAATTTGTTAACAGACTTTAGACTACTAGAGATATTTCTGTACTGTATGAACAGAATTTTAAGTGGATAAACATCGTCCTCTGCGTCATGCTCTAGACTGTATTGAATGTTATAATCGAATTGTCGATGAACCAGATAATCAGATTTTTCTGTGCCCAGTCATACTGAAAGTTTTGTATTCTTCACCGGAATCTAACGCTTAATCATTCGATGCAATGCCTTCACGGTGCCTAGAATTGTTGAGTAGATAAATGTAGGAGTAAGAAATAGGTACTACATTAAATCTATACTAATATTATAAAGCTGAAGAGTTTGTTTGTTTGTTTGAACGCGCTAATCTCGGGAACTACTGGTCCGATTTGAAAAATTATTTCGGTGTTAGATAGCACATTTATCGAGAAAGGCTATAGGCTATATCACGCTAAGACCAACAGGAGCGGAGCTACGCGGGTGAAACCGCGCGGTACAGCTAGTAATTAATAAACTTCTTCAATTCAAACTTTGCTTTTGAATTAACCGTCAGACGGACATGTTTGAGAAAAAAATATGATTGTATTTTATATAAAAAGTAAAAAGTGATCAACCTATTATATTAATTTCTTTTTATAATCCCGTAAAGACTTAATAGAAAGCTTACACATAAGCTTATACCTAAGTAAGGTACTAAGTTCGTAAATACTCCCGAAATTTAGCTTGTATTTCTAGGTCATGAAGTTAGGCTGTATAATATAGTTATCCAACGTCGCTTAAAGTTTCGGGTCTATTGTATACGTACTTTTTGTGTAGAAAAATTCCATCCTGATTGAAGTTTAGATGGTACAGTCACGTATACCTACTCTAAATAAGAAGTTGTGTGTTGAACATCAACGGGTTCAACCGTTTATTTTAGTAGGTAGCTGTGCCACGCGGTTTCACCCGTGAGCAGATTTTCTTTCTAAGTATAGCTTATGTGTTATTCTGTTAAATAAGCTAAAACACTGCAAAGTGCCAACAATATGCTACATTATTTAATAAAAAATCAATTTATTGCGTTTTATAATTTTTCACAAAATTTTCACTACCGATGCAGTTTTGGGAAGCATAAACGCTTTCGCAAAATTGCATCTTACCATATTTTTATACCTATAATATTTTTAAAACTGGACAAGTGTGTATATAGCTTTAATAGCAGCCTTCTTTTGATAAACGATTCTCACTTAGCCGTGTGCGACTTGCGAAGGTATGAAAAAGGAAAATTAATGATATCTGACTGTACATTGTATCGCCACTTTTGTAAAGGTTTTCGCAGAAAACCAGTGGCTACCGTATGATAAACGAATTTCTGGTTGACATGTTTTATACAATAACTATTATGTTACACTTTCAGTATTATTTTTGCAATTTAATTTTATTGTTAATTTATTTCTATTTTATGTTTAATCAGGGTAGAACATCTGCATACTCTACATTTGTAATTGAAACAATGCATTAGGCTTATTTGTCAAATTTATTACAAAATGAAAGAGTGTGAATTAACATTCTTTTTAAATTGTTTCCCTTTATTCCGACGAATTTTTAAGTTGTCTCTTTCAAAATATGTTTATAATTTAAACCAAACGTTGCGTTGTATAAACCAAACTAATATTTGCACGTAAAATATGAATAAATCAATTACCACGTAATGGGTTAGTATTAATTAGTTAACGATATTTTAAAGGATTATACGATATTGTAATTAGAATGGTCGTTAATAGCGGCAATAATATGTTAATATTTTATACTTGACATTTAATGAATAGAAGATCATCTTTAGAGGAAACAAAATTACTTATAAATGAGGATATTAAAATTAAAATTAGTTATATAAAATGAAAAAAAAAGTTTTCACTCGCAATGATCACCAAATATACAGAGTTATTAAAGTTACAGACAGAGGTTAAAAAAATACATTACAGCTAGTGATTTTTTTTTACGTTTTCCTTAGTTCTTTTATCTACGTAGTTCAAGTAAACAATACTGTGACATATTTATCACGCGTATTTGGCACCAACTTAGTGAGAAGAATAATTTAGTATTATAACTTTCAACATTCTCATATTTTTACAGATTTAGATTAGTTTTGGCAATTCTAATAAAACACTGGGTTATTTTATTGCTACATATAATTCAGAATATAAAATTATATAAATAAGAATTAAGCTCGTTTAGTAAATTTCCAGAATAAGAATACTTATAACAAACTCTAGTTTTAAACTAATAGGGTATGCTAGTATTTGAATGAGTGCCAAGTATGGAAGCAGCCTATTATGCTAAGCTGTAGAAATATGAGAAGTAAACTTTGTCCGTAATATATTGAGTTTAAAGGGCTATTTAGTGTACCAAAAGGCTCGGCGTATCATTAAATATGATCTTACCCTTATCAACGTGGTTTAGTTATGGATCCAAATAACGATTATTATCAGAATGTTCAGACAGCGGCTACATTATCATCGTATTGGATGGTGTTTGTGAAAGCATTTTGCACCGTACGTTACTGCTCTAAATAATTCGGAGTTAGCACAATGAAAGCATTCTATGTTGAATATTGTTGGACCGGAATGCACCCGTTTATTTTATAAAATTAGGTTGCATCGTGCAAGATAAGTTTAAACAAAGCTACATAAGCCTTTGTTTGTAACGTTGGTGCATTCACTAATTGTATCATCCAGATGCGGTTGAAACGTATTCAAATGTTTCAATTTTATCATATTATGAATTTTCGATTCTTTCTTTTGTTTTCTTGAATAATTATATTATCAAAGGTAATCATCATTAGTTGAAGGTATGCAGCATGTTACCTATCTGAAGGAGTATTTGATAGAATATTATTTAAAATCTAGGAAGAAAAGGACGCAACTTAGCTAAATATTGCAAATTCTTCTTCTTCTTATATATAAAAATGAATCGCAAAATGTGTTGGTAAGCGCATAACTCGAGAACGGCTGAACCGATTTCGATAATTCTTTTTTTATTATATTCCTTGAAGTACGAGGATGGTTCTTATGTAGAGAAAACATAAACATGTACCACGGGCGAAGCCGGGGCGGACCGCTAGTCTTCTTATATATAAAAATGAATCGCAAAATGTGTTGGTAAGCGCATAACTCGAGAATGGCTGAACCGATTTCGATAATTCTTTTTTTATTATATTCCTTGAAGTACGAGGATGGTTCTTATGTAGAGAAAACGTAAACATGTATCACGGGCGAAACCGGGGAGGACCGCTAGTCTTATATATAAAAATGAATCGCAAAATGTGTTGGTAAGCGCATAACTCGAGAACGGCTGAACCGATTTCGATAATTCTTTTTTTATTATATTCCTGGAAGTACGAGGATGGTTCTTATGTAGAGAAAACGTAAACATGTACCACGGGCGAAGCCGGGGCGGACCGCCAGTTGTGAATAAATGACAATTGCATAATCTACTCTACCGAACTTCGAGTTATATTTTCGCGCTTATAATAAAACAGAAAAAAAACATGGTTGAAGTTCAAAAAAGCGTAAATATCTTAAAAGCACTTTGGGGTGAAATAAAAGAGATAAAACAAATTGTAGGACCACTCCGTTTCACCATTTTGCTTTGTGTTCTTTATTGTGTATACGGTATTAACGTTATTCGAAATAAATGTACTGGACAAATAAATAGTTACTGCCAAGTTGGATGAAAGAATTGTAGTACAAGTTTTGTTTTATTAAACCGCCTAATTCATATGTTGGTTTGTGCCTAAATAGATCTATCTATCTGTCTGTCTGTCTCCACCACCACCACTGAACCGATTTGGATTAAATTTAGAACAGAGATAGCTTGAAAAAGGACATTTTAGGATATTAGATAGTTTTATTTCGGTAATCCTACGTACTTACCGGGTTTTTCTTTGACTACGAGGGACATGCTAAATTGAAGAAGAAAGACGAACCTTATACCATAAATGTTAGAAGATTATCATTCTAAATTATAATATATATCGAAACTTAAAAATATTAACATTAAAAAGCTTTAACATCCGTATCATAGAGTCGCAGAAAAATCAGGGTTACATAAAATTTGAAGCAGAGAATCGAATAATGCCTCTCTGAATAATGCATCCGTGAAAAACTCAGCAATATGAAGACAATATGTGGAACTGGGACAGCCTTCAACTATGTTTAAGTGGATTAAATCGGCATTCCCACTGGTGAGAATACACTATAAAAATGTACGCGATTTAACGAATATTTAAATGAACTCATTGTTATTGTTAAGCTTTTCGTAGGCGAGCGAGTTAGTTAAGTAATAACACTAAAGAATATTAAGATAAAAGTCCTATCCTAAGGCCATTTTTAAAGAACTGAGGTCACTAAAAGGGTTTTCTTGTTAAAAAGGGTTACATATACACTAGATACTTTCATTTAGCCGAATAAGGATAGAAAATTGTAATGCTTAACATCGGCTATTCACTTCTATAGGGATTAAAGTGTTCATAATATTAAAATGATTTTACGTTTTTTGCACTTGCACACAAGTCACGAAGTATTTCATCAACAAAATTTCATAAGTGGTACAATTTTTAAGTTATATCAAAATGACTTAAACATACAAATATTTTATAATAATCTAATAAAAATACGTCAAAATACCTCGATATAATTGCTGAATTAAAATTCAAATAATTATCATATCCTTTCCAACAGTGTTAAGATTAATTCTGCAGGCCCTCAATTTCTGAAACTTATGTGTAATGTGGCACTCCCATGATGTTAGTCGGAAGAACTTTGAGAATAATTAAACTAAATAATTAAATATTAAAAGGATCCAATGTGATATGCACTAAAGTCTAAAATAATATAAATAATTTGATTCCAACTCCTGCATATTTAATACATAATCAGCAAATTAAATTAACACATAGAATTGAAAAGCATGTTAGTACCTAATTGGCTATTTCCGACTAAACTAGGAGTTCAGAACTACGTTAAAGATTCCAATTGAATCAGCGGGTATATGTGATTGAGATTGGTTCGTTAATATTTAATGCTGAGTGCTATTCGATAGCTTTGAGCTTTCTAATTAATTTCAAATACTTCATCAAGTATAGGGATGTTACTCTTTTCCCCTATGACTTTATTTATGTATTAACTACACTAGTATATATTTCATGATAACAGTTTGATATAATACTACGACGACTAACGATCATAGGTAACATTCAGGCGTATGAGAAATTTCTTACTACTTATTTGAATTCGTAATAGTATGTATAATGTCGATATTATGACGTAATTTACTTTGAAATATTTATTCCAAAATTTTGCAAAAACATCACATAACAACAATAATTAATAATTATAAGCTTTGTTTATCGATTAATCAAAATCTATCAAAATAAGCACGTTCAATACTAAAGGTATAAACGCTCACCAGGAGACCTAAAAATGTCAACCATGTAACGGCAACCGTTGAAATTATTCGGGTCTGCTGTGTCGCGATAAACGTATTATATCTCTGAAGGGACATCAGAGCTTGGACAATTGTATTTAAAGCAATTTATATGTAAAACTAGTAAGCTGTTTTGCTAATTGAAATCTTTAATATAAATGGCCGGTATAATGCATTCAAAATTATGCGCAGTAGTGTTTCAGCTCTTGCCTCCTAGGATCACCTAGAATACGAAATTTATCTAGTCTAGTCTATAGTATGTATATTAATAGTAGCATATTTTTTTTTTAATTGGAATCTTCTCAAGCTTAAAGGACAACATATGAAAACATGTCAATGCTAATGGAAACAAAAATATCTGAAATCGTACACCAATTTGTTTCTTTTAAATGAATGTAGTAGATTACGTATTCAGTTTTAATTTCGGCAAGGCTTACCACGGTGTTTGGGAACGGGAAAAATTGGACGACCCGTAAACGAGTCACGTTTTCAATTCTTTTATATTCACAGCGCTAAGTCTTCAGATTATGAAAATAGCTGTTCTATGTATATTGGCTGATAACAACACGTTTTAAATGTATGATTACTGTCAATGGGTTTATGAACACAACATTGACATTGTGAGAGCTTGGAACTTGCAGTTAGCACTAAATGAGACTCTTTATATTTTCATAGAGTTTATTTTCTAGATATGTAGAATATACATTTATAAAATATCAAATTCCTATCTATAGACGTACATGTAACTTATGGGCGCGTCTTTTAGTAAACGATAAAAGATGGAAACGATAAAATGAAATTTAAACACATAAAAATTATTCCATTAGGTATACGTTACGTTAATCGTATGAAAGTTAGTAATGAATTAATCACAATTATAGAAAGTAGATTATAAAGTTTCAACATTCATGCATATTACATGTGTTCGGCTAATTTAATCAAACAATAGAGGCAATAATTACTATCCCTTACGTGTTCAATTTATCAAGTTCCACTTCTCAATACAATACAGTTTAGTTCTAAATTCACAGCTCAGTATTGTCGTATCTACAACTTTTTCAAGTGCTGGACTTAATTTTTAGATATCCAATTCATTTAGGGCATCTGTATCAGACGGATTCATTTTAGGAAATGTTACGGAGCCCCGTCTTATTTTTCCAAACATTGTACTTGCAGTTTGAAGCTGTTTGTTATATAGTATCATATTTAACAAAGAGCGAAAATATAATAATTTAGTTATTACTACTATAATGTGAGTATAATAATCAGCAAATCCAATTTTTTCATATCAATAGATATAACCAACTATAGTCAGTTGCTTTTTTTGTTATGTGTGTTTGCGTGTATTTTAATGGGGCCCCCTTACGTATCGGGCTCCTAGGAAGTATTAGCTTCATGCGAATCAGGTCGTCACTGGTTGATAAGTGACATTACCTGGTCCAAACTTTGTTATCTTCAGCTTCTGTTTAACTAATCTGTGCGGACCTGTCGTTGAGATAATTTTGCCAGCGATACTTGTTTAATTCTCTGAAGTAACTGAATTAACTTTGCTATTTAGCTGTCTTTTATTACAGTTATTCGAGCTTAGAAAGTTTTAATGTTTTTGTCGTTGAAAGAATACTTTAAAATGCATTAAAACTAGAACAATTTAGATCTTTTGTTCAAGTCCGTACTATTAATTTAACGTTGCTTATTGCAATTTATTTTAACCAAGGATATTTTATTACATTTTTTATCAGAGTGGACAAACAAGCAGTTGGTTACTCTGATGGTAAGTGATAACCACCGCCCATGAGCATTTCCAAAGATAAGGGTCACAACTATGCATTTTACGGATCGACGGATATACATAGAACAGATATAGATTTTACAATCATCAATTCAAGCAAGATAAAACCGCGCCATCCATAATGTTTATTGAAATAAAAGTCCCCGTACAAACTGTCTCCAGTTTCAATTCCCCGATCTCCGGTAAACGAATATAAATCCCATAAAAAGCGTTCATACGACATGTAAATTTCTCCCCTGACATTAAAAAATGTACGGCGCATTTGTGAATATACGAGTGTCGAGTATACGAGCATTATATTTTGCAAGCGCAATCTCATCTTTATTATTAATTCTTTTAGAAAATTCTACCTACAACAAAATTTTATTTTTATAAACGTGCAAGGTTTTTGTTATGAGATTTTCATTATCAATCACGGATGAATGATTATTGAGCTGAATTATTGAGCATATATACTATTATTGAGCACGAATTATTGAGCTAATATTGCTTTATGCTAGAGCTAATATGTCTATTAAAAGTGATAAATAGATTTTTTTTACCTAAATTACAAAAAATACATACAAAAATGAAATGTAATTGAAACATTTCTGTAATATGTATACCAAAAACATAATATAACGAGTATTGCATTAGAAGATTAGTTATTTTGAAGACAAAATTTCCAACCGAATAGGATTTCATTAGCAAGATTCTTAAAAAAACAGCACTGGACAATAGCGTTTATATAAATAACCACAAAAAACATTTCGGAGGAACTTTTTCTTTGTAGTATAACTACGGAAAGCTAACAAGATAGTCTGAAACTAACAAAAAGTACATTTTGTTCTTTGATTAGTTGAGCAGGAAATAAAAATAAGTTTACTTCCGATAGAAGTAATAGAACTATTACCATATTACTATCAATATTATGTTGAGAATATTGTGGCAATTTTTATGATTACAATCTTCTATATTATATATAAATTAATCCATATTTCCTTTGGTCACGGCATCACGCGTGAACGGGACCGATTTCGATAATTCTTTTTTATAATATTCCTTTAAGTATGAGGATGGTTCTTATGGAGAGAAAACGTAAATATGTACCACGGGCGATGCCGGGGCGGACCGCTAGTATTAATAATATATTTTAACATATTACAACAGCATTAAATATTACCCAACTTAAGTATGAAAAACTATTTGCCTATCAAATACTATTATATTAGGTATAATATATACCTAAGTATAATTCTACAAGGAATTATAAGAACTTTTAGGAGAAATAGTTTCTTTAAATTAATATAATATTATTTATTCCTGGTGTGATCATTGCTCTGACTTTTATAGAAAACCATTTCAAATCATTGAGATAATATTACTACGTATGGAGGAGACACCACGAACAAAATCTGTGCGCCATTTTTTTGCTCTAACTAAGTTTTAAAAATTATTATCTAGTTAGGTACTTACCGATGAAAGTTATTCCTTTGCACTTTTCCGTATTATTTGTATTATTTGTGCAATATCGTAACACACACGAAGGCATATTTGATGCGTTTCACTTTAAAACAAATAAAAAATGAGCGTGCAGTTACGCCATATGACGTATGTTGAGCGGAACATAAGTGATGTAGGCGGTGTCGTCTCCATATGTATATATCAATGTTTCAAATATAACTTTTTCCTTAGATATGTACTAATTACCTTTAAATATTATAAAAAATAATCATGATATTCTCATTCGTTCTTGTTATGAGGATTAAAAGAACCTTAAATTGCGCTTAACATTTCCGTGTATATTTTTCATGTTTCGATTAAACTCTGACTTACCCTTCTCTTCTTTTTGCTCCTTTTCCTGCTCCTGAAAGCGTCTTCCAATACTTGAAATATAAAATTCACTTAAAGTGTCGTTACCCTTATCTAAAATGCCTAACATTAACATATAATCACGCATAAGTATCAGTTTCAATATTGATCAAAGCGCAATATTGTGCCGCAGAGAATTTGCATAATCGATATATTCTGCTTCGATTTTATTATGTGCTCACCGTCATTAATACATACGTCATCTTTAGGATTTATACAGTAATATAATATTATTAATGCATTCTAAGAATATTATGAAATAATTGTGATAAAACAGATGATCTACATACTTCTATAATTAAACAGAATATGATAATGGATTATATAATTAAGTGCATTAATGATTTAAAACGGGATATTTTTTTAATGATTACAATAAAATAATTACCTATTCAATATTTTTTAATGTAACGCTGAGCTAGTGCTACATTTGCTATAAGCAAAGCTCTATGCTCTATTGTGCTCTCGAAGCGGCTTATAAAAAAAACCTTTTACTTTATTCACCCAGACTACCAAAATATATCGAGCAGTTATCAGTACTAAACTCTATCTGACCGTCATCAGTAACTACAAAATTGTCTTACAGAGCTATAATATTAAGAACTAATAAGCCGTCGTACTCAAACTTGATTGGTTATGAAGCTGCACTAATATCGCTACGTGTAAGGACTTACCAACACATATTGGCATTGGGAATTGACGTTCTGTCAATATCTCAGCAAACAGGTCGCAGTTAATGAATGAAAATGGTGTGTTGGCGCTTGAAAAGCCATTTAAATGCGGTCGTGCGTTTTGGAAGTGAAAAGACTCGCTTTTGGAATCCATATTCACGATATCGCAGAGATATTGCAGTTACGAATGTGTGTGTGAACGTTATGAAAGTTTTATTGCGTTTTCGAATGAATATACTTAAATATATATAATTCAGCAAAAATATGTTATTAAAGATACATAGAACCAATTGATATATAGATTACCCACGTATAACACGTGGGTAATCTATAGTAGGCATTATAGATTCTTTTGTATTTCTTATATAACATAAATATAGCATGTTATATTATTTTATCCTTTTGAGATTGAAAGGATACTCTCTAGTGTATCTAAAGAGTTACGGGATCGAGCCTAGTTATCACCTGCCCTTCCTATTATTTACGACTATCTAGACACCTCATTTCCATTATAGATAACCAAAATCCCAGTAACAAATCATTTGAACCATTTTAATACAGTATGTTAAATCGAAAATACCGAGTTCCACGTATTATTGTACTGGTATTAAAGAAAATAATAATATGTAATGTAATTCTACGCTGCGATAATAATACCTACTTAATATACCTGTATAGGAAATAGATGCGAAGATTAGATCATATTAATGTGATGTTTCACTTATAAGCTCATAGATTACCGCTGAAGACGTAGAGAACGTATCAACCATTATGTAGGTATTATTATTATAACAATAGGTCATTAACCTATTCGGCAAATTTAATCACGCATCATGATTACCAATATTGATCAAACGCTAACAATATTGTTTGTACCGCTCATTTGCATAATAAATCTATATGCTTCAAGCTTACTTACTTTGTTTAATACAAGCTTTTATTCGTAGTTCTTCCATAATTTTGCTAATTCGTCTCTATATTATGTAACAAACTATAAATTTATTATTCATTATAATAATGTACAGATATAAAAAAATATATAATTTTCAATTGAAATTTTAATTATTCATCGTGATATTATAATATCATGACTATTATTTATTAAAAAGAATTAATAAAATTAGACGAACTCAAAATATTTTATACAAAATTTTAATTACATTTAATTATAATCACAAACACTTGATATCTTTACAATTTATTTAAAAGTACCAGTTTAATCTCGTCAAGTACGGTATTTAATTCTGAAAAAAAAAACACCTCAAACATTTATTTTAAAAAGAAAGAAATTATGTTATTTACAATTTTTAAGCGTTGAAATGTCTAATTAATCTGATATATCAGCGTCCGACGGCCATGTTGGCAGCGCGCCAAAAGAAATAAACCTACAAACATAATATTTTAAGAATCGTTTTTTAATTATTATTTAACTTTCTCTATGAAGTTTATTTTGCTGATATTAAAACTGTGTTGCGAGTTTTCTGCCTGCTTGCATAGAATACGATGATGAAATTATATTTAAATTGAATGAGAGTTTCGTTTGAAGTAATGGAATTTAATTTAATATATGTATTTGGTGATTACTAATGAAATGGATATATTATACTCTTATCAAAATACATATTAATTATGGTAAGTATACAGGGTGTAATCGTTAAGTGTGCACAGGCGATTAATAGGAGCAATAGCTCCAAACTATGAAGGAAAAGCCTGAGGTAACTGGCCGCGGCATGTCCGAGAATTATTAATTTCGATATGTGATATCTGCCAACCCACATTTGGTCAGCGTGTTGAATTATGGGCTGAACCACAGCTGAACACTCATTGTCCCTGTAGTGGGAACATATATGCGCTGAAAGCGATGATGATGATTTTATTAAATATACAAATTTCAAATAAAAATCCCTTGAAGTAAATAATGCTTCTTTAAACTAGTAACCTCTGTTTTTTATTAAAATTTAAATGGTTAAAAGTAAAGCAAAGCGTATTATTATTCCTACAAGATAAAAGAAAGCAATTATAATAAACAAAGCTACATTTTCTTTTTCATCCAAGTAACTTGCATGTAATCTACGCTATTGCATTTCTAATATTAATGAAACAATTGTTATTTCTAAGCTGTATAGTGTATACTGTAATCTTATGACCAAGGAACAATGAGAGAAAATGCAAGTAGGTTACAATTTAATGCGGTAATTACGCCCTCATGTGTATAATAAGGAGAAATAGACACAAGACATAATAGAGCAGACTTACATAGAATATATTCGTAATAAATAAACATATTCATTTTGTTTTGATTGTAGGAAAGATTTACTTCGAAAGTTATGTTAGGTTTTTCTTATCTTAATCAGGGAAATCAATAATCAATCATCAATCAGGGATGAAATATTATATAGTATAAGAGATTTTTCACTTTATTTTTCAAGCCAAGAAGTATAGGTAAGTCAAGTTTGTGTAGATATGTCAACCGAAAATTCTTTATGAACATTATTTCGTAAAAACTGAGTCGGTGTAATACAAATCTTTTATAAGTATGTATAAAAGTTTGTATCGAGGGATGATATTATGAATACATAATGATTTTATATATCCAATGTTGCGTAAGATTGAAATATAAAACACACACAACTTACTCGCTCAATTATTTGGCAAAACATTAAAATACATCATCATTGGCCTTTACGTCTATCACAGACGATTTATGGTGTGTTGCCTGAGCAATGTTTCTGGTGTCCAAATAATCCAATGCGGGATCGACACACTTTTCCGCAGGTCGGACAGGGGAAGTTTGCAGAAGCCGATTCAGAGTCGTCTTGATGGCGTTTCCTCCTTCTGTCTGCGAGTACTCTGAACCAAGACTCATCACAGGATCTGCAACCCTCGGAAACAAGTTTGCGCCATTCTGATCGATTAGTAGCGAGCTTCTCCCAATTATTATGGTTAATCTTGAAAGAAGCCATGTCTCGTTTCACACAGTCCTTAAAGCGAAGTAAAGGTCTCCCGATGTCTCTCCTTGCGTCGGCGATTGCACCTAGCATAACGCGCCTTAGCAACCGAGAAGGCTCCATCCTGTACACATGCCCTAGCCAACGTAGGCGTTTCTGTTTGAGCAACGTAGTCAGGCTAGGTAGCTGTGCAGTTTGGAGTACTTTCTGGTTTGTGATCTTGTTTTGCCATGTTATGCCTAAGATTTTACGTAAGCAGCGCATATAAAAGGAATTTAATCGTCGTTCCTGTTTGGCATACGACGTCCAAGTCTCAGCCCCGTACAAAAGAATGCTCAAGATGGAAGCTTGGAACACTATCATCTTAGTCTTAACAGTGAGATGGTAACCTATTAAAAACTCGAATTTCTATTACCCGAATCTTAAAACCCCGAAAACGGTTGTTAGAACTTTTAAAAGACAGATGTAATGAATGACAAATTTTCAAAATTCCTTTTTTAATTTCCCAGATGAATCAATTTCCAGATGCACCAAAACCAGATTTTTAAAAAGTATTTTTTTGTTTCCCGTATTCTCATAATACAGATCTCATTATACCAGATTCTCAAAATACTTTTTTTTGTTTCCCATCGTACCATTTTCCAAATAAACTATTTCCAAATTTTCATAATCTTTTTATTTGGTTCCCATATAATCGTATAACAGATAAACTATTGCCAGATTTTCATAATCTTTTTATTTGATTTCCATATACAATCGTGATTATACCTTTACTATCGACTGAAAATAAACATTGTTAGTAAGTAAATTTATTGTTTTACTTGTCCATTACAGACCGGTTTTAGTGACAAAGTCGACTCAGTAGGTTAGGTTAGGTTTGAACTGTGACCCCCCATGCACGAGCCGAGCGAGCGAAGCGAGCGTGCCGCGGTAGCGTCCGGCGAGTGCCAGAACCGACTCGCTATTGTTTTACTTGGCCATTACAGAAAGGTTTAAGTGTCAAATTCGACTCAGTAGGTTAGGTTAGGTTTGAACTGTGACCCCCCATGCACGAGCCGAGCGAGCGAAGCGAGCGTGCCGCGGCAGCGGCCGGCGAGTGCCAGAACCGACTCGCTATTGTTTTACTTGGCCATTACAGAAAGGTTTAAGTGTCAAATTCGACTCAGTAGGTTAGGTTAGGTTTGAACTGTGACCCCCCATGCACGAGCCGAGCGAGCGAAGCGAGCGTGCCGCGGCAGCGGCCGGCGAGTGCCAGAACCGACTCGCTATTGTTTTACTTGCCCATTACAGAAAGGTTAAAGTGTTAAAATCTATTCAGAAGGTTCGTGCTGCGTCCCCCTGGAAGTATTACGTTTTGCTGGATACCGTTTATTTGAATTTCAAAAATCTGGACATTGTTTGCCTGTATATCAATTAACTGTATTTCAAAAATTTGTGTTTTAAAAATCTGGCTTTCGTGCATATGGATTACGGTCATCTGGATTTAGTGCATTTAGATTTCGTATGTCTGGAACTCATTCGTCTGGATTGTAAAACGTCGTACAAATAAAGAAATGGGCAAATGAAATTCGGAGTTGCGATTATATGGCAAACAAAACTTCGAAATTTTAAAATTCGGGGTTATGAAAAAATGTCCAAACGTTTTCTGGATTATGATATTCGGAATATTAAAATTCGAGATTAAGATAGGTAACCCAGTGAGATGTTTGTTTCGCCATACCTTTTCATTAAGCTTCCCAAACATGGTCGCCGCTTTGCCGATACGAATATCGATCTCCGAGTTAAGCGAGAGATTGTTCGACACGGTTGACCCTAGGTAGCAAAATCTGTCAATTTCAACTAGTGGCGTGCCATTAAGCGATACTGTCGACCCCGCAGGAGTTCCTTGTGACAATATTACTGTCTTGCTGGTATTTACAGTCATGGCAAACTGAGAACAAGCTCGTGAAAACCTGTCTATCATCGACTGGAGCTCAAACGGTGAATTGGCTAGTAGTGCTGCGTCATCTGCAAAGAGGAGATTATCCACGAAGAGATCCTCTCGGTGTTTTTTGGACTTAAGCACGGAGATGTTAAACAGCCTTCCATCCGTTCTAGTGTGTAAATGAACGCCTTGATGGTCATCACTGAATGCTGCGCGTAGCATCAGCGAGAAGTATATTCCAAACAGAGTGGGTGCCAAAACGCAGCCCTGACGCACACCTCTGCAAACTTTAAACGGCTCTGATGTACCGCCGTTGAAAACTACGATGCCATTCATGTTGTCGTGGAATGATTTTATCAGGCACAAAAGTTTAGGTGGGCACCCGATGCTTTCCAGTGCTGAGTACAGTCCTTCCCGGCTAACCGTATCGAAGGCTTTGTTGAGGTCAACAAAAGCCACAAACAAGGGAGTCTTCTGCTCTCTACACTTCTCCTGTAACTGACGTAGAGTAAAAATCATGTCAGTCGTAGAACGCTGGGGACGAAAGCCACATTGAGATTCCGGATATACTCGATTCGCAAGCTTTTGGAGTCTAGATTGAATAACTCGACTGAAAAGTTTTCCAACAATACTTAGGAGGGAGATACCACGATAGGAGTTACAATCGCCACGGTCACCCTTCCCTTTGTATATGGTCACAATATTAGCGTCTCGCATATCTTGCGGCACTTCACCTGCTTCCCAGCATTTACGCATTAAAATACAACATGTACGAAAATTAATTTTCAAGGTAGAATAGTTGTTTGTCGTATATTCCTCAGGCACAATATCTTATATTCGTCTACGTCTAGCATCTTGCGAAACATTTGCAACCTACGCGCGAAACCGTATATGTGATATTAATTTTATTCCTAGGAGAACTTCGTATAGATAAGAATTTTATAAACACTGCTATTATCACAAATTGGCTCAAATTTTGAGCTTTATTTAACAAAATTAGCTAGTACGAATTCATCCAGCGTTGTATAGCCAGATTGCATGCAATTATTTTAATAATGCATATATAATTTCACCGTGTTCTTTTGTTCGTGTGCAAAAATAAATATGATGTGAGTGTTCTTAACTTACAAACAGGTACTATAAACTTATATGGGCTGGAATAATATTATACGTTAATGTTTGCATTGTGGTAAGCTAGCCGTAAAGCTGATAAAATAAAGAAAGAAACACGGTACACGGTTAAACTTTTAAAGTAATAAACTGTTATTAACTCAAGCAATATATTCTTCAACTTTCTTTAGCGCTTACACTGACTATCCTTCTAGGTTGTTTCATATAGGCAAGATTAAAAAAATGACTCTTTTTGAGAATTAATATTAAATATTCATTTAGCCCAAACTTCAACAGCTGTCGTATTTTCTTTTGCCTCGTAAGAGACTAAATTTGGTAACATTTAAAATCCTTAACGACGACATGGTCATTACTCATTCCATCTATATTACTTGTACTTGTTGTATTAAACGAACATAGAGCTAGAGCTAGAACAAGAACATTATTTCCTACTCTTTTAGTGTAAACGAAAACTCGTATTCAGTGTTGTTCAGAATACGATCATCGCTTAGAATCTCTTAGACCTGACTAAGAACAACGAAACAATGCTCTATGCCTGTTTATACTACAATAATTTGACAGTGGGATTAGAATAAGCATTCGCTCGTTTGATGTAAATGCACCGTTATAAAAAATCTTTATATTTCTTCAGAAATTATCCAGAATTTTACCTCTCTCTTAATTAATTGAATTAAGCAATTGTTACCTGTAGCAGGCAGTCAGCAATTAGGTTTAGAGAAATGTGCAGTTTTCGTTGACGGCAGTTTCGGAACTCGACTCTGTTAATTACTTTGAAGATGTTATTATCACTATTTAGCTGACACAGTTCCTACCTATCCAGTATTCAAACTTTAGTTTCGTGAAATTCTCAAGTGTTAAATTGCATGCAATTTTGAGTTGGCGAAATTAATTTTAGTACCCCAAAATTCTGTAATAAACAGAAATGTTAACTTTGAAATCAAAATAATAAGCAAGATTATAGATATTTGTATTAAATGAGTAGATATTATCATAATCTTATATATAAAAATAAATCGCAAAATGTGTTGGTAAGCGCATAACTCGAGAACTGCTGAACCGATTTCGATAATTCTTTTTTTATTATATTCCTTGAAGTACGAGGATGGTTTTTATCTAGAGAAAACGTAAATATGTACCACGGGTGAAGCCGGGGCGGACCGCTAGTAAAATATAAATATTTACCGTGTGACTTTTTAAAATCGTAGAAAGTGTATATTTTGACTTAATCTTGAAAAAAAAAATAAAGATATAAATGTGAATATTTAAACAGACACCATGCACTGTGCGAAAGTAAAACAAATACATAAAAGGCTGTTGAAAGTAAAATCCACTCGACAATTTCAAATACATTTGAGAAAAAATGTTTTTGAATGGAATAAATTGATAAAAATTTAGCGGCACAGAATGCTTTTAAGTTCACAAACATGTGAAACTGAATGGAAAGCCCGCCATTTTAGTGTCAGTATGGAATGGAATGTTGGTTTAGGTTTTGGGCGGTTTTGGGCGACCAATGATTTTTACTAACATAATATCTTTAGTCAAATGAAGTGGTAATTCAGGGACTTTAATTTCCATGTTAAGCCTATGGGTTGATTTATGGTGAAGTCTTAAACCGTATTGTTTCCATTTTTGGTACGAAATTGATATTATTTTTATTTTTTTATTTTTTTTATTTTATTAAGGCTCATTAGCAGCAGTACATCGATTGTTTTACATAAAAAGTACACAAAAAATATAGGACATGATGTACAACTAATAAAAAATGAGCACTGCATGCATTACAAAAATTAATTACATTAAAAAAAAAAAAATAATATACACATTAAATACATTTTAACTTAATAAAATACATTTTAAAATAATCACTAGATAAAATTAAAATAACAATATAATAATCAAAATGGAATAAAATTAATTGAAATTTAAACAAATAAAATTAAAAAGTTACTTTAAAAATGACTACATATATAACATTCAAATTAAATTAATATAAAATGCAGAATTAATTCATTTTCCAACATAAATAAACAAAAAAAAATCATGTATAAAAGAGAGGTACCTAGTATAATAATTAAACACTGACATGGTTGATCGCTTGCAACGTCTGTTTAAATTTTCCAATATTATCGAAATGTATATCTAGTGTATGATTTACTATTCGATTGTAATTTCTACATATTCGTGGTATGGGAGAGAAGGAACCCAAAGTGGTCCTCATGACAGGCACTGATAATAGTGGGATCGGTTTACGTGGGAATTTACTAGGCGTCCGGAATCCAATCAGAGAAAGCAATTGAGGGCAGTCAATATGATTTCTAATTAATTTGTATAAAAATAAAATATCAAAATTGTCGCACCTTTTCTCTAAAGAAACCATTCTAAAATATTCCAAACGCTTAGAGTACGAAATCAGACTTTTACTAATGTTTTGACTATAAGCAAGGTGCCATATAAACCTTTTTTGCACGCGCTCTAATCGAAGTGAATGTGTAGCAAAGTGAGGGCGCCACACTACAGAGAAGTATTCTAAGACATTACGTACAAAGGTATTATAAAGGATAATTTTAGTCTTAGGACATTTGAATAATCTTGCGTTTCTGATTACGAACCCGAGCATCTGGTTGGCCTTCTTTACAACGTTTTCAATGTGGTCTAGAAAAGTAAATTTTGTATCAAAAGTAACGCCCAAATCTTTGATACTATCCACTCTCCCTAATTCTTGATTATTGGCATAATATTTTGAGTTAATGTTAACATATTTACGTGAAAAACTTATATAAGAGCATTTTCCTTAATGGAGAGAAATCTTGCGGTGCGCCGATTAACATTGGTGTTCCGCAGGGATCTATCTTAGGACCGTTTTTGTTCTTAGTGTATATTAATGACCTACCTTATTATTTGCAGGATATGTGTGAAATAGTACTGTTTGCAGATGATACCTCATTAATATTTAATGTGGATAGATATGACACAAATGTTGACGAAGTAAACTCTGCTCTTTTACGCATATCTAATTGGTTTAATGCTAATAATTTATTATTGAATGCAAAAAAAACAAATTGTGTAGAGTTTATCCTTCCAAATGTAAAAAAGGTCAAAAGGGATATCATTTTAAACGGGGAGGTATTATACCCTGTCGAGTCTACTGTTTTTCTTGGTTTGACACTAGATGAGAAGCTACAATGGGGGACCCATGTTGCCACCACCGCTGCTAAGCTCAGCTCAGCTGCATATGCAGTTCGAAGAATAAGGCATCTCACCGATGAAGATACGGCTAGATTGGTTTATTTTAGTTACTTTCATAGCATTATGTCCTATGGAATTCTACTATGGGGCAGGGCTGCAGATATAGAAACTATATTTATATTACAGAAAAGAGCCATACGCTCTATATATAATTTACGTGCTCGGGACTCACTAAGAGATCTCTTTAAGAATATTGGTATCCTCACTGTACCATCACAGTATATATTTAATAATGTTTTACATGTACACAAAAACGCGGACTTACACACAAAAGTAGGAGATAGACACTGTTATGGCACAAGGAATAGAAATAAAATTGAAATGCCATTTTATAGGTTAGCTAAAGTTAAAAATTCATTTATGGGCCAAGGTATACGTTTTTACAATAGAATTCCTCATAGTATTAAAGAGTTTAGTAGTGTTAAATTTAAAACTTATTTAAAAAATGTATTAGTTCAGAGAGCCTACTACAGCATTAAGGAATATATGGAAGATGAAAATCCATGGAGGGTTGTCGCGTAAGAATAACAGGACAGTTCTTTGGCATATTATGATAATATATAATATTATGTAGTTAGATGTAAGTAACATGTAATGTAAAATTATATTGTATATGGACATGACTTTAAAAGAGCAACTATGGAGTTTCTTGCCGGTTCTTCTCCATAGATACTGCTTTCCGAATCGGTGGTAAATTTAAAGAATGTAATGACGATTCAAAAGTGCTTCTGGAAGAAGTCTAATTGAATAAATAAATGTTTGAGTTTGAGTTTGAGTTTTCCTATATTAAGCTTCATGCCATTTGATTTACACCAATTTACTAGGTTATTAAAGTCTTCTTGAAGAAGAAAAGTGTCCTCAATACGAGTTATTACACGCATAAATTTCAGATCGTCCGCAAACAGGTATGGTGTGGAGTTACGGAAACAGCTAACAATGTCATTAATAAATATATTAAATAACACGGGGCCTAAGTGCGAGCCTTGTGGTACGCCAGATTTGATGCTATAATACGGAGAATCGAACCCATTTACTACCACGTAGAACGCACGTGAGTGCAAATAACTACCTAACCATTTCAAAAGCGACCCAGAAAAACCAATTGTAGCTAGTTTGTGAATTAAAATATTATGAGGAACCATGTCAAACGCCTAAAATCGGTGTATATGACGTCGACTTGCTGTTTGCGGTCTATGGCAGAAATAATATTTTGAGAAAAATGAACTAGGTTAGTTACTGTGGAACGAGCTTTAGTGAATCCATGCTGACTGTCCGTTAAATATTTTTTAAAATGGTGTTGAATGAAAGGTAATGTGCGTGTGTTTTTAAAGTAAACAGAACGTTCATAAACCTTTATCAAGTTTTTTGAGAAAAATAAACAAAATTAATGTGAAGAGTTTAGACATTTAGTTTGCAAAAGGCAGACTCTGACGTTTTCATTTCCTGTGAACAAAGCTTTGTACAATGTACATACAGGCGGTGATGCGATGCGCTTACTTTTAAAATTATTTTTTATTTTTCTCAAAGGTTCGCAAACTAGGTTAAAAGGACAAAGATTTGTTTTAGATACCCGACACGACTGCAAATATGTTTTTTAGGACTTCAATAAAAATAAGTATCTTTTTATTAGAATTAAATTTGTACAAACTTTATAACGGACCACTGCTTTTAGTGTCTTTTTTAATTCTTAAACAGTATTTTTCAATAAATAGTATTAAGTAGAAATTAAGAATCGAATTTAAAAATAATTTTATAAATATCAATTTCGTTTTGATTTTGGCACAACTTCTAAAGGTTGATTTTACACTCTACTATATAAAAATAAAAGCGAAAAATATATTAAAATACGTAACTCTTTTAGCATACCGCCACCATAAAACGTTCCCGATAAAAGTAAATAAATGATGCAAACAAAATGAAAATATTGCGTGCTTCATTATCAATTTGCGGGCGCGAGGATAATTCACCAATCGCTCACTTCACGGTTCTGTAAATACTTAACTGATGTCCATTTCAATTTATTATTTAATGAGACAAATTAAATTAAGAGCACTTTGCGCAAATTTTATACAATATTTTATTTAGTTGGATTGATAAGCTTCAAATATGATGAAGTTATTTTTACAGTTGTCAATGGACGCTACGCAGTTTAATAATCTTAATATATATAAATCTCGTGTCACAATGTTTGTCCTCAATAGACTCCTAATTCCTAAACCACTTAACCGATTATAATAAAACTAGCGACCCGCCCCGGCTTCGCACGGGTGCAATGCTGATACTAAATACACTACAGAAAAACTGTGAACGTTGTATATAAAAATATAGCGGCCCGCTCCGGCTTCGCAAGGGTATAAAATAGATAGCCGGGCGGCCGGCCGGTACCGCCGCAAACGCTACGTCCCGCAATTTTTAAATCTGTAATATCTTCGAAAATATTCACTTAAATCATACGGTGTAAAGAGCCATATAGATCTATATTAAATTAACAATGTATTCAAGGTATTTAATTGGTTAAGGATTAATGCTGTATTGGTTAAAATCGCATCGAAAATTAGCCATTATTTGTCGTAAAAAGTAAATGACAAAAAATAGTTATTGTGGGTTATCCATAAGAGATAGACATATACCATCGCGGACTTTTCTGTAGACCTTTTCAATGTGTATAATACTTAGTACATTATTTTGATAAAACTCGTAGGGTTCAGCCTGCGTTTGCAATGTAAGCGGAAAAAATGAAATTTTTTACGACATCACATTAGAAATCTCAAAAATAACAGTACTTCTCCACTATTTAATGGATGTTATTATACATATAAACCTTCCTCTTGAATCACTCTATCTATTAAAAAAACCGCATCAAAATCCGTTGCGTAGTTTCAAAGATTTAAGCGTACAAAGGGACATAGGGACATAAGGACATAGGGACAGGGAAAGCGACTTTGTTTTATACTATGTAGTGATGATTCGCACACCATGTGCAGTTCGATCCAACTTTAGAGATAGGATAGTTTAAACATGTAGGTACCACGGGCGAAGCCGGGGCGGACCGCTAGTATTTTAATAATACTATTCTGTATTCCGAAAATACTAAGAATAAAAATCATTGTGCTTTATATTCTAAGAAGAGCTTTACTAGTCTTAAAATGTAGAGTTTATATCTATCACGTTTGTACGATAAGTACCGACATACAAGACCTTTCCATTACTATCGTTTAATATTATATGTGTTTAATTATATAATATTTATATGTGTCGGCTCTAATAAATTATGAATAAAAACTAAAAATAAAACACTTCTAATTATAGTTTTAAAGTCAATTGATTATTCTTTTGTTTTAGACGTGTGTCGTGTATAAGGTAACAAATAGGTAATCTTAAATTCGTCAAATATAATACTGACTTTAATGTTCAGAATTAAAATTTACTCAAGAAAATCAAAATAGACTTTAAACTATCAGCCAAATAACACCATTTTCAACGTCTATAGGTCAAAGTCTTCAATTTGATTAGAAGACCCAAATGTGGTTCAAGTCATCCGATCTTTCATTCTTGAAGGACAATAAATAAGAGGCGTAAAAGATTTCTCTGCCAATCTCATATTACAAATTTACTTTAGAAAATTGTTTTAGTAAAGGAACGGATTCAAAACTGATTTTAATAGGATTCAGCTAGGTGTAGTATTACTTTTACTTATTTATAAGTTCATTCGCTTCGCCGTTGATTACATTTGCATCAAGATCACCTCTGTACAGATTTAAATGTAATTTCTTTTTGATTTAGATTCTACAAATCGAATTCCTCATTTTTTTCTATTTGTTAATCTAGTCTCGTAACTGAAATAATAAATTACGTGAAAATCTTTTTCTTGATATTGTTTTCCTTTTTAGATTGATATAACGTGATAGTTAAATGCAAAAGTTTTGATTCAAATTAACAAAATTCAAAATTTTGTTCAACTTTCACTGTAGGTACAAATACAATCTTAAGAATGGATAAAACGGAATTCAAGAGATACTTAAACTAAAAAAAATTCATGACTAACGTTTCTTAGTCTTAACGTAATAGTAATTGTAACGTAGTGGTCAGTTAGCGTAGTAAAAGCATTTCCTTGCTCGATGTCTCATATTTTATAAAATATATGAAATTACAAGACATAACTCATATTTCTGTGAAAATAAAATCAAAGCTTGCTTTTCTTTTAATGATTAGGTTAAGCGACATTTTAAGAAACATTATTATTTTATCTGCACAAACTTACAAAACATGTTTTTTACATTTTGAATTTAATCCTTTTTACGTGTGTTATCGTATCAAACAAAGAGGCCAAAGTTTCTTTTATATGTTCACGGATTTAATATTAATCAATACCTTTTTACTCACTTGCTTGTTTTGCCTTTGTTTTACCTTTATATAACACAGAGGAGCGTCAAATATTTACATCCTACTCATCCAACGTTGAATCTTTATTATTTGTTTATTCTTTACTCTACATACAAAAGCATAAGATAACAATGTGCAATTAAAATTCGTCAGCAAATATAAACTTTTTTATGAAAACATTTTTATTTGCTTACCTATAGATTATTTTATAAATTTACATCTATACATATGGGTGATTATACAAAAATGGGGTAACTCGATGTCATCAACCAATTTAAACAAAGTCTTATTATATTTTATTCAAATAACAATCTATTTTAAAACAATGAAGCGTCCTTTATTTGGTCACTCAATTTCACTTCTTTATTTAAAATACAAATGAATAATAATAATAAATTAATACCTCAAACGTCAGTACTTTGGCATGTCACAACTCCGAAAACCAACAATCAAGTGACTATCGTTTAAACATTATCATCGATTTAAGAAAACTTACTAATTCACTACAATCTTTGATGTACATAGTATTATATACTACAACTTTCATAACGCAATGTTTTCCATTTTATTTAAAAAATAAAATTAAACTTTGTCATCGTTTTCACTAGTCAGTCCGTTGTGTGTTTTTTAAATTCGAAATTCTCGCTAAATATCACCAAGTCGAGGTCAAATCCCTGTCTAAGTATTAATGTTGGTAATGAAGTTACTTGTGCACCGCATATTTTGACGGCCGTCATAACTGTACCAGCGCTAGGGTTGTGTTTGTCCTCTAAAATCTTGCTGCGCCAGTCAACATTTCAGTCCTATGGTGAGTCGTTATTTTATTGTTAATCCGATTTTTATTTTCATTTATAAATGGTTAACTGTGATTTGTTAAAATATAGTTTGTTGATATTAGAAATTAGGCAAAAAAACCTAATTTGTGATTATAACCTCATATTAAGTCCCTTTTCATCAATCCGCTGGCATCAGTCCTTTGTCAGATATCGCGCCAGAGGACTGACGGGGCCCCATAGTACTGATGACTCTATCATTTTTGAGAACTTTTATCTTGATTGCTATTGGTATAAGCATTTCTATATTATATTTCAGTTAAAAACATCATGCGCCACGCTAAAAGAAACTGAATTTGACTAGGGAAGAAACATTTAAAAAAGAGTAGCAAAGAAAAGAGCTATTGAAACAAACTACTAATAATTTTATTAAAAAGATCTTATTTTCTATTAATTATTGATTTTGATGCTTTCAGGGCATAGCTTTTTATATTTATCAGATAAATACGTATACGTATAATACTGTGAAGTAAAATTACCTCAAAATAACATAAAAGTTAATTAATATACTTAATAACATTATAAAAATGTCAAGGGGCTCTTATGAAAACTCAGATGAGACTTTCATTCGAGCCTTTGGTTTTTAATTTTATAATAATTAGTACTTTTAACATAAATATTGGTAGATTTTTAGGGCTCCGAACCTCAAAAGGAAAAAACAGAACCCTTATAGGATCACTTTGTTGTCCGTTTGTCTGTTAAGGGGGCGCATAAAGCAAAATAACCAATCTTCTATTAGATGATACGTGTAATATGCAAGACCAAATCTAAAAAATAAAATATATATCAAACTAGATGATATGTTCAACGATTCTGTTTAATCAAAAACATAAAATATTAAAATTTACTCGATAAAAAAAAATAACCAAGTTAGCTCTAATTTTCACACTTTTACGTTTTCTACTTGACATGGTAATACTTATTATGATTTTTTTTTCATAAACAATTATATTAAAACATTTGCAAGATATTTGTCAGAGCATTTTGTGTAATTACTTTTAGTTTTGGTTTTATCTGCGATAAACCACTTTTGGCGCTCTTTTTTTCTCGAGATAAACGTTTGGTTTTGTCACGATAAAAGTGGTTTATCGCAGATAAAACCAAAACTAAAAGTAATTACACAAAATGCTCTGACAAATATCTTGCAAATGTTTTAATATAATTGTTTATGAAAAAAAAATCATAATAAGTATTACCATGTCAAGTAGAAAACGTAAAAGTGTGAAAATTAGAGCTAACTTGGTGATTTTTTTTTATCGAGTAAATTTTAATATTTTATGTTTTTGATTAAACAGAATCGTTGAACATATCATCTAGTTTGATATATATTTTATTTTTTAGATTTGGTCTTGCATATTACACGTATCATCTAATAGAAGATTGGTTATTTTGCTTTATGCGCCCCCTTAAGACGTTTTTTTGGAACGCGTGGAGGTATCAATCTGAAATTTATATTGGATACTCAAGATTAAGAACCCTTGGGGCTGTAAAAAAATCAAACTTATAACGCAACGCAATCAAAAGATACCTACATCCGTTAATACTGCAAATTTCCACAAAATTCAATATTCGCAAGGGAATAAAAAAAACACACAGGATGCTTGCCGTGTATACAGTCTACTATAGTTTACTTCTACTCGGTAAATAGCAACGTCTTATAACACAGATAAAGGAAAAATTGCTAAAAGTGTAAATTTTAAGTTACAAACATAATAAACAATAGGTTTGTTAGGAGTCCAACTCGCACTTGGCCGTTTTTTTGTTTCTATTGTTTGTGAATTACTTAAAATATCAAGTAAAACTAATTCAAAGTAGTAAAAGTTAAGTAAGAGAGTAAGAATATTCACGTTGCGTTAAATGTCAGAAGGCTGTTTTAAAAATTGAGACATTGTTTTTCCCAGTATCACATATTATTAATTATCATTTTTAAACATGTTAAGTACGTAAAAGACATGTGCCATTATTAAAACTGAGAGATTTGTAGTAATTTTCATTGAATTTCTTTAAGAATATTACAAGTTATAGTTTTTTATCAGTACCATGTTAGCCTCGTCAGTCCCCTAGAGGCCAAATCCAGAAAATTTAAAATATCTCACAATCTATTTAAAAAAGTGGCTGGCCCGATTTGGAACAATATATTCATTAGATTAGCTATCATATACACCCTAATTTGTATCAATCTGATATAAAAAATATAGTAAACAAAATATCCTCAAAAGTTACCCCATTTTTGTATAATGACCCATATAATAAAATCGTAGGAAAGTCAAAACTGTACATTGAATATTTTTTTAAAAGAATACATAATCCATGATCTATAATCGATATAGAAGCCAAAAATATAGTTTTTAGAATTTTTGTCTGTTTGTCTGTTTGTCTGTTTGTCTGTTTGTCTGTTTGTCTGTATGTTTGTCCGAGCTAATCTCGAAAAGTACTGCATAGATTGACTTCAAATTTTGCATGAATATTACTAACAGGTCGTGTGAGGTTTTTTTAAACATATTATCATGCTATCACCTCCGGGGGAGGAGCTGTGAACCTTTCCTTTTCTTACGTATTCCGTGTACTACGACAGCGTACAATCTAAAGACTCATGTTTAAATGTTGTTTTTGAGTAAGCCATGCTATTATCTAGCTTTACACTATAAAAACTACGTCATTTACGTAATTTGGGCAGAGAAACTGTTTAATGAATCTTAGTACTATAAAGACAAATTTGATTCAGCGCCATCTATGAGATTTCGTAAAAATCAAATCAATTTACATGTTAACACTACTGAACACAATGTTAAAAATTAATAATTTAAATATAATTATGTTATTTATTTATTTAACTCTTTAACCCATAATAAATCTTCCCTTCCCTATAAGGTGCGCTTATATAATTCGTGTGAATATACTACATTTTTAAAAGTGAGGGTAGATGTATATTATTTTAAGTCAAACTATACACCATTACAGTTAATCTAAAATTGATTGTGTTCATTGGTTACATTTTTAAAAATCTTCGTGTTTTAATAATTCGATCACGAGGCGGGACTCTAATACAAAAAGGTTAGTTCGTTGATAATTATTATTCCTTCATCATTTACATGTTGTTAGTAAAAATATACTTTGACTGTTAATACTTTTGTTCAGTATTTATCTGTATGATTATTGCTTGGTAATTAATATATTTTCATGTCGTATACCTAATTATAAACATAAGTGTGATGTGAAACTAGCTGGATTTATTTTTACACACTCACAGTCTTATATTTTGTGTTAATGTTAAAATAGTATTAATAGTGTAAAACATAATATTTTTTCAACGTTAAAAATATTTCCTTTTTTCACGACACCATCAGGTGTTGCCATCGAATTAAACCGCGCTGTCGTTTCGTTCACAAAAAGTCATGTTATTAGGACCGAATATGTAGCCGCCTCAACTTACAGAAACGAGAGTAACCTGCGTTGTCTGTTAGTTATTATACAGTCGAATTTAACGTTACATGGAAATTGGAATCTAAATATATGTATACCTACTTATATTAAATCTGTAGAGGTCAATTCTGCACATGAAATATATTTTCTAAATAACTATCACGAGGTGATTAGAGATCGACATCGACGTCAAAAATGTTTGTCCGTCTGTCTGTCTGTATAACCGTTATAGAAACAAAAACTACTCGACGGATTTAAACGAAACTTGGTACAATTATTTTTCATATTCGTGAGCAGAGCAGCAACTCCATTTTTAAGCTTTCGTCGCGTATGCGTTCTTAATGCGTGTATCTTAATGGTTAAAGCTACACAGAAATCAAGTATGAAAGAAATGTTCTCCATATTATATAAAAAATATCTCCCGACATCATAAATGTCTATCTTTTTTGGTTGAGCTTAGGAGTTCAAAGCTTTCTGATTATATTTGTCTACTAGCTGTCCCCGCGACTTCGTTCGCGTGGAATAGTGACTATGGGACCTATGACCATGGGCTCAGGGTGGGGCAACAATAAAAAATCATTTTTATTTTCATGCTCCCACTCCCGCGCCCACTCGCACTCCCACGCCATATGCCACGTTCAGTCCCAATCCCACGCCCACGCCCACTCCCCTTCACAATTAGTACCTACCAGATCAAAGCCAGGGTAAGCGCCCCACCCAGCCCCACCGTGGCTACGCCCATGCTGAATTACTACTTAACATACAATTATTGAGTAAATACGTACAACCATACTGTACTGTTGTACTACCATAAATAATTAAAAGAATAGGCATGACGACAGTATCAATAAATGTTCGAATTAGTGTTTTTAAGGGAAAATGTATAATATATAAATTAAAAATAGTGACATAGAAATATTAAAAACATTAAGATTAATGAGATTATCAATAAAATAAAACGTTGAAATTCTGCAGTCGGCCATTTTGACTGAAACACGCGTGACGTCACGTCTACGTAAACAACTCACAACAACTTCGCGGCAGGTGTATTTTGTTGTTATGAATATGCTGAGAATACGCATTTTTATTTATTTTCTATTTTTTAACGTATGCTTTATCGACTCAGAACAGAAATATAATTGCGAATTCACGAATATGTGGTTCGGGTTTCTCTGCGTCAAATTTATACAATCATTTCATATTATTTTCTTACTTTAAACAATTACTAACACTTTTTTTGGGTATTATTTTTATGTAGATTCACATTGCAATACTGCACACCACTTATAAACTGAAATTAGATTCTATAACACTTTATAATTAAATATTTGTTAATTTTACTTCGCTATGCATACAGATAATTACGTATTTACGTAAGAGTGACGTCACGCCTACGCCATGACACCTGTGAGCTGTTTTAGCACAGTTAATAAATATTTTTTGAAAAATGGCTTTTATCTTCGTTAAATTTAAGTATATTAGCGAAATATAGGGTTTTTCTTGTTTAATAAACGTATACACACATTATGGAAGAGGTTTTGAAAATCTTTCGTCATGCCTATTGTTATTAAAATTTCTTACTAAACTGAGCTAAAAAACTTACGTACCAAATTATTAAAGAAAATCAAGAAATGAAATGCCTAACCTATACCAAATAGTTACTTCATATTGTAATTAAAAATTATGGTTAGTATATAATATCGAAAATCAAAAAAGTAATGCCTAACTAATTCTACGTAAAATTTCTTTTAAATTATGTCATATTATTTTTTAGGTACCAGGGGGGGGGAGAGGAGCAAATTCTATTTCCTTCCTTTCTTAAACGGATGTTTTTAATAATCTATGGTGTAGCCAGTAGCCACTGATCAGCTTAATCGATACTCAGTTTTTATCAAATCCAGAAACAAATCCAAATTAGATCTTTCCTGTCTCACGCACGTAACTAAAGGCTGAAGAGAGAGAGAGCACGTAACTAAACCGTTTAGACGAAGAAAAGTGTATAGAAAAAGGAATAAATAATTTCATAAACTTCCCGACGATCTTTAAAAATAAATTATAACTTTCATTTTTTTCATTCCCACTTTTACCCCTATGTAGGTATAATAAGTGGATGAACCAATTTTGATACACTTTATCTAAGAACCAGCGTCGGAAAATATTCAGCCTAACAAAAAAAACCGCATCTAATTCGGTTTACCTGTTAGCCAGCTACGGTGCCATAGACAGACACACACACACACACAGAAATACATAGCGGTCAAACACATAACACCAGTCTTTTTGCGTCGGGGGTTAAAAATATAATACGACATAATTTAAAGGACATTTTATGTGGAAAATTTACCTATACACCAGGGTAGATAATTTTTGAAACAAAAAAAAATCGCAGTAGGATGAAACCCATTAGAAAAGGATATGATAAAAATGTAAGGAAAAATAAATTACGGTCAATCGGAGTTCGGGAAGTGGGAGGGGGGGAGCTTTTAAGAGAAAAAAATGGTTTCTCTCGATTTCTCGATAATAATAACACCTGCTAATTTTTTTCTACATATTTTAATTGTACAGACATCACTTTTCCACAATTTTATTATATGTATTGATGATGATGATTGAGATTATAACACTCTTAGTCCGTTTTAATTTTTATTCACCCGCATCAGTGCCACCTAAAAAATCTTTATATATCGAAATTCGAGCAAAGTTAAGAAAATGAGAAATAAGAGTTCTCAAGGATCGTTAGAGATAAGAGGCTTACTATTGACCGAAAACAACATGTGTTATGCCGAACCTGAAACCGCTTCACAACGAGAATTGCGGCTCACAGCTGACCGCGAACGGCATGTACTATCCTGTGAGACCGAAACCTTCACTGAGGGTATATATAACGTCTCACAGCTGATCGCAAATGGCATATTGTACTATCCCGTGAGACCGAAACCCTCACTGAGAGGGAATTACGTCTCACAGCTGATCACGATCGTCATATTTTATCTCGAGAATTCTGAAACTTTTACTCAATATGAAGACCGTTTGACAAATAATAGGGTGCACCATAATATTATTCGATCTCTCGAAGATGAACATGAGCATAAGCAATGACTAGAGTAGGGACGCGAATATTACCATTATTTGAGACAAGAACGATTAATAAGTTTGTTTAATGAAAGATTAAGAATTGAAACTATTGGTCTCTTTAAACGGACGAATAGCGAGAGGCCCGTCTTATTGCAGACAGATTTCGACATAGTCATAATGACTTAGAGGTAAACATAGAAGATCAATCTACAAATTCGGTGGTGTGGTCCGACAAAATAATATAAAAGTGGGTTTGCTTATAACCTCACAATTGATTACAGATCATCTTCTGTATAGGCGATATTAACGTAGTATGTTCTTTTTGTAATGCTTTAAAGTGGAGTAAGGAGTCGGCTTTCGTTTGAAGATACGCCGGAACCTTTGAAATCACTACTTTTAAGTTTTAGAGGAACATGTGCAATCTAAACAGTTCTTAGACAATTGTATTAGCTCTTATAGTATTGCGTTTTAAATGATCCTTTGGTGCTCAACAATTATCAGATGCTCCTTTCATTCTTACTTTTAAGATACAAGGTCAAGTTTATCATTTGATAGGATCCCTTTTGCCTGAAGGCCAACCTAAGTTTCTTTAAATATATTTTGTATTCGACTACGACGAATAATCGAATACAAGAAATAAATATTTCTCGAATTTAAAACTGAACTCATTTCACAATTTTAGAACATGTTAATTCATCAGGTTAATCCGTATATATGCGTTTTAAATCGACATTAGAAGCTTTTTCTCAAGATGGTGATATTAATATAAAATTGGTATAAATTCCGATAGACGGAAGTCTATCAGCACTCAGGAATTCCCTGAGCGTGTTATAACGCCCAGGCCACAGTATTACAATTTTTCCTACAGTAGGGCGACGAATGTATTTTCGCATAGCAACGGAGGGGAACTCGTGGGGGGTAAAGTGACGCGGGCCACGTACCACAAACATGTTTAGTTTGTGGTACCGAGCGCGAAAGAAAGTCATCGTGTTTTTAGTAAAGTTACTATGTAAACTAACGTAATTTATTACTTAGGTACATATTCTATAATGGTGCGCTCAAACTGTTAATCTACATTTAATTCAGATTATTATTTTAATTACTAAGAAATGTAGAATTTAAATCACATTCATTCATGTTTTCCTCAGATATTCGATGTCTATGATTTTCGATGATTTTAAGATTTTCTTATCAGAGTATTCAATTTTAATGTAGTTAAATTTTATAAGAGACAATTAAGAACATTCAAAAATAAAGTGTCACGTATTTTTTTTAAACGACGAATGACGAAAAACGACCGAATCGCGGACGAAGTCGCGGGCAACAGCTAGTACTAATTAAAAAAGTCTTGTTCTTCTTCCTGGATTGACTTGTACTAAAATATGGTTTTAAATAGAATTTAAAATATGTTACTAACTACATAAGATGCATTAAATAGCTGTTGTACTTCTACAAAGAATAAAATGTTACCAAGTTTTAATGAGAATATATTATCATGTCGTGAACACAAAAAATAGATTTATGACGCGTCTAAGTGCGAAACTAGCTAACCAGTGGGGACTCCCAGAGGGAACGACGACGTATATGAAATAAAGAGAATGTTTTAAGGTTACTACATAATACTTATTATTTCACATGCACATATAAAGCTTAACAATACGGAATATAAAACATATGAACTAAGGAGTGCATATGTAAAGGAGTGTAGGTATACCTGTCATATTCCTCCGGCATCCTTATGAGAAATAATAATAAAATCGCAGTTGTAGCATAACTAGACTAAATACATATTTAATTAACACAATATAAGCGGTGGTATGTTGATAGTACAAATAATTTCACGTGTATTTAGCGAAGGGCCGATTTTTCAATGCTTGGATAAAACTTATTCGTCGAATAATTTATAAAACTACCATTTTAAAAGCGTATCCTAATTGCCCGTATTTGACAGTTTACGTGAAATTTTAATATTATTGTGTAGTACTTTATTGGACGGATAATTTTTATCCAAGCATTGAAAAATCGGCCCTTAATACAATAAATAAATGTATTTTAATTTAAAGAGCTTATCAAGAGTTTTACATATTATATATATGAAATATATCAATCTATCAACAAAACAGGGGAGAAATTTCAATTAAAATTTGACCCCAAAAAAGAAAAACAACAACAAACAGGACACGTAAATTAATTAATTACGTTACTAGATGACTCGACGAACGTCGTACGATATAAAATTGATGTCTTTATTTTCCAAATATTTATTTTAGTAAAAGGGGGCTTTGTAAATCTACAAAAATAGTTAAAAAATACTTAGACCCATTTATGATTTTCTTTTAATTTAAAAACTAGTGCCTTCCGCTTGGTCAGATTTAAATGTTGTCAAATTATGACCATTTCAATGCTTTTTAGTTTTTTTGGGAAAAGAATAATAAAAGTACTTATGTGTAGATCTTAACAAGGTGAGAAGTAAGAGTTATATTATGATCCTCCCAGCTCCCTCCTTATTAAATCTTAATGTTGCTATGTCCCTCAATGTAAGTGAGTGATATAACCTGAATAATGCAAAAGCTAGGTCTTGAGTCTGGGTATATTTTATTTCACAACAAAGCATGAAAAACTAAGATAAAAATGCTATACGTAAATAAAAAATAATATGTTGTCAAAGTTTGCACTTAATTGTTGAATAACACAAAATAAGCTTATACATAGAGTATAAAAAATTAATACTGCAAAAGATCAGTCAATCAAAATTATTAAAATATAACAAACAGCAAATATTACATGTTTTTTTAACAAATAAATATGAATAAAATATTCATTCCTTATTCTCTGACACACTCAAAAACTTAAATCAAATGGGGAGGACGGCAGTCGTGGGCTTAGTCGTGGGTATATTATATCATAGAAATATTTATTAACCTCTGTTGACGCTTTAAAAAACTAATCAAATCCTATCAGTCAAACTACCATATTTTTTTTAGATAAGTGATTTAAAATTATTGCAACTTCATTAATTAATTTAAACTTAAAAAATATATTGTTGTAACAGATTTTAAATTATAATTTCATCAAGTTTCAACACCAATATAACAGTTTTAGCGTAATAAAGCACTGTGTTCCACTATTTCTTCGTTAATTAGAATAGTCAGAAAGCCTTTTGACATTGTTGAATATTACTTAAACGGTAATATTACTGTAACACATTTATAACTTTGCCCAGACGCGCGTCTTGCTGCGCGTTGTTTTAATTGCATTTTCTCTTAACTTTTGATTTTCTGTTGTAAATTGAAATATAGCACCACTATGCGAAACATTGCTTATTATATTTAGTGAGTTAGATTCGTAACAAGCACCAGACTACTTCTCGCCCGTATTCAGTTTCAATGTAGTAGCTAAAGTTAGACTGCCACGCATAACAAGATATCATATTATTATGTAGCTGAAGTTTTATCTGATACTAGCTGCGCTCCGCAGTTTCACCCGCGTGGCTCCGCTCCTGTTGGTCTTAGCGTGATGATATATATAGCCTTCCTCGATGAATGGGCTATCTAACACCAAAAGAATTTTTCAACTCGGACAAGTAGTTCCTGAGATTCCTTATCCATTCTTCATAACTAACTGTTGTTAAACTGCATGTTAAATTATTATATTTACTCCAGTGTATATAACAAATTTTTAAATTTAAGCAAAGCGGGATATAAAAATTTTCTTTATGTACATTGTTCAGCATTTTAAGGTCCTGAAACATTGAGAGTATTGCAATAACTTTGTCTAAGACTGATAATAACTTATAGACGTGCACAGCACGTGCGAAATTTTGTAGAAGTAAAAAGAATTGCTCTCTTGTGAAAGCAATGTCCTAGAAAATAGATTTGTATAAGTTCAAAGAAAATTTCCTGAATTTATTAATTCGACACTTCAAATTCGTTACCTCGAACACATTAATATGCGATTGGGTATTCCAGGTAAGTTTGTGCACAAAGAGAACTACATAAATCAACATATTCTCCCAATCTTGTGAATTGTAAGACGTGGGTCCTTTTAATTGATTGACATTATAAATTGTGGATATAATTTAACAGGAATAAACTGTTCAATGTGACTACAATTGGTTTCTCTTAAAGGAATTTTAAGTAGCTGATAAAGTTGAAATATTATATAAGCTTGGTCTTTTAATATTTACAAAAAATTTTGCCAAGAGTCATAGTTTCTTCATGTAGTAAATCTGTTACTAGAAATTGAATGTGTTTTAGCAAAAAATCGTTATTGAACGGAAGATTAATGAACATAAGCAACAACCCTTCTACGACAAAATATTAATATGCTATAATAACCATCTTCGCATGAATCGTTTCATCTGAAATAAAAATTGGAAAATATATAACATACCCAAACCATTAAATTATGCCGGGTCACTGAGCATCGAATTACATAATGCGATGAAACTACGATTATCACGCTTTTGCACGTTTCGATATTTTAAAGAAGTTCGTAAAGGTAAGGGAATTATATCAGTCTATAAGCAAGCCTTCAAACCGTATCAATATACGGTTCGAAGGTCTGACAATCTTTGATAAATAAAATAGGATAAGGATAAGGATTTTTTTTTATATTTTTTAGGAACATATTCGACACAGTTTATAACTCAGTACTCGAATTTTATAAAAATTCTTCTTTATTTAAACGGAAAATAAGGAAAAACGTTTATAGATAAAATAATAATATGATTGCGGAAGGAATTTAGGAGTTTCAGGAAGTGGCTGACCGCTTCGCGGATTGAATTCATTGGAGTTTTTTTTTCATTCTTTTATTATTCAGTAAGTTGTTTACACATTGTAATGTTTTATCATGCAAGTATATAATATTGTTATCTAATCGATGTCTGACACATCTATTGAAATGAATGAACATTGAATAGAAGTTATCTGAAGACTCAAACATTAAATTAGGGCCGATTTTTCAATTCTTGAATAAAACTTATTCGTCGAATAATGTATAAAACTACCATTTTAAAAACGTATTCTAATTGCCCGTATTTGACAGTTTACGTGACATTTTAATATTATCGTGTAATACTTTATTGGACGGATAAGTTTTATCCAAGCATTGTAAAATCGGCCCTTAATCAAAATGCTCCCGTAAAGAAGCATGAAGTACGCCTTTGACAAATCAAACTAAATTGCTTCATCAGCTACGAGAACCATTGATTGTATTAAGACCCGTATCTTAAAACTATGAGAGTATATTGACGTAGATTCAAAGAACAGTTCAAAGATATAAAAGGGTCATTTTTAAAGGATTTTTTGTGAAAAATACTTCAAAACCGTTCCAAGTTTCCCGAGGTTAATAGATAGGTGACTTTCAGAGATTTCACGCTGGATTATAAGAAATTTTGTGGTTATAATTCTCAATATTGATATAAGAGGTAGACCTACTCAAAATGTTTAAGTTGAACTATAAATTATTTAAGCAGTAGGTAATTTATTTGATAATTAAGTGATGTTCTCGAGAGAAGGACCCACAACTTCATAGACTGTATTAAAACGAGCGTGTTCTTGAAAATAATGAAAAATAGGTGGCTCAACCTAATATCCAACTTGTCAGTTGTTGTTGTTGTTTACGTCAGTTTTCAGTTTAGGCTAGGGAAATTCCGTGCTTCAATTATAAATCGATTAAGCTTCGGTTGTGACGCGAACAAGTAACGGAGCGCGGAATTTAGGCTTCAAAGGAATTAATATTGGAACGTTTAGATGGAGGTGCCGTTATCGATTAGAATTGAATGTGAGAGAATGTGTAAGAATGCTGGTATGTATGGTATGTATCAGGTGACGCGGGTGCTGTCACATTTCATTATTGTTGTGACTTTTAGGCATTCTTTGGCCCCTTTCTCGTTTCCTATTATGTACCTTCATAAGCACTGAAAGCTGATTGATGGTGGATGCCACATTATGGCCCGATTCCTGGAAAGGTTGGCCAGGATACGCTATATAGCATTATGTATCGTAATCATCATGTCAACGATTTGCTTATTTTCTTATGACATAAGTTGATAGTGTTAGTTATTAAGGTAAATCAAACAAGCTGTGCTATAAAGTAAATTGGTATAATGAGCAAGATTACAAGATATGTTCCCAATTATAGAAATGAATTCTTCTTAAGTAGGTAAATTTCAATCAGACTTTACTGAAAGAGGCTATAAAGTGGGTCCCTTTAATTGAAAGACTTTAAATAGGGCAAGGAATGAGATCTCAAATAATGAAATACGTCATTAATGCTTAATCTTCTGCGAATACCTTATCGCTCAAACGTGATATTACTGTATAAAACAGTGTCACGATAATACTTCAAAAGGTAAGGAAATAAAGTGCGGAAATTAATTAATTCATGCTTTGACATAATTTGTTGTATTGAGTTCGTTAATTGAAAAAGAAAAATCTTTCTAAAAATTTCTAAAATAAACATCCTTAATGAACTTTATTTAATGTTAAGACAAGCAATCTAAATAGACTCACAAATTATTATAAAGCAATTTTGCTTTAATATAGTGTTGGTCGTGGGAGACTAGACTAAACTTAGTTATATAAATATAATTTAAGCCAATCAACACTCGCCTTTAATTAGCGCTAACAACTATTATTTTGTTTCAGATTGGATTAGCACGTAATTGCCAATTTAGAAATATTTTACAGAGCTGTAACAAACGCAATAGATTGTTAACTTACCTATTTATTTCATTTAATTCTAACTATATGAACTGAACTGCATTAGATTATCTCTTTTATATTTCAATAAAAAAAATTAAAAACATAAAAAAAATTGAAAGTTTTATCGATTACAAAAGAATACACTGTTTTTTTTGTCCACATTTAAGTAGCCTGAAATGAGTGTTCATTTAACTAAAAAGTATCCTTAAAATTTACTTTCTCTATTTTCCTTTGGGAGCGAAGCAGTAAACTGTTTGTCATAAGAACAGAAATTATATGAACAAATCTAGACATTCTTATTAATTTGGTGCTTTACAGGTGAACTAATTGCATTTATTATCAGATAGTAACTGATATAAGAAATCCAATTTCATACATAAGGTTACAATATTGGTTTCTCTACTCTCATACAGACGATATAGTTAAATTATCTAGATGCAACGTCGATTGCACCCGCAGCGAACATTTTCTAAATTTACTACCAAATGGAAATCTTCAATGTTTTTCGCTTTCAAAGTGCTTTCTCGACTTTCACGAGATTAGAGATAAAATCTTGAGCTTTCTTGGAAGGATAAATTAATTTACTCTTTTAATAAATATCTCTCATAATGAATTTGATGTTGCTTTGCGGAAAGCTCGCCTTTGCATTTTTTGAGCGTAGCTAATGTTATTACTTGTTCTTAGAAGCATTATCAACGTAAGTATGTTTATACAATTTAGTAAATATAAAATGTAATATTGCATTGAAGATAACTGTCGATTTTAGTGCATAATTGAAATAAGTTTAATTTTAAACAAAGCGGGCGAAGCCGCGGTTGAATGCAGGAATATTTTTACATCAATGAGTAAATATCATTCTAAAGATACTAAATAACAATTGCAATTAAAAAAAGATACAATGGCATTAAATTGTACACACTTGTTTTACTTCGACTTATAATTCTTCGAAATGGCTATATTTAAATAAGATACCATCTTGTGATTCTTCGTCTAGAAACAATTACAATCGGGCTCTGTAGGTAAAACATCAAAAAACAAAATACGAACCAATTTATTTGTATAATCGAAATCGAAATGGAACGAATATCATCAAATGCCGAAGGACCAATTAATCAAGTGAAATTCAATTAAGCTGGCTATTAGATTTCGGGGTATTCGGTGAGTTTGTATAGAAAGAAAACAATACTTTTTTTCATATTATTACTGTCGTTTGCTTACGGCTGTGTTACGGCTCAGCCAGTTCTGGGAATTGGCATTATTAAATAAAATCTCTTTGTTTGCTTATGATTAAGCAGCTGTGAGTCTTATAAAAAGTTATTTACAGTCAAGGAGGTCGTTGAATCCTTAACTGTTTTACAATAATATTTTTAACATCACGGTAAGTTTCCCTTGTTATATTACATTATAATTAAATATTATGTTTGTTATCATTACTTGCACTGTAAAAATATTGTTAAATTTATTTTTCAGTTTAGTATTATCATATTTTTTGATACATTTTTCCTGTAACCACGTTTCATAAAACGAACGTAAAAGGGGAAAATTTTGTCTCTGTGTTGTGACTAATCATTGAGACGGAAAAATAATGGGTGTGGTTACATACAAAAAATCTCATCTATCGTGGACTTAGCCGCGGTCGCCAGCTGGGAAGATATATTTTTGTCCGTGAAAATAGATACGTGGTAGTATTAGCGATATAACTCTACATGGTGATGTTTACCCTTAATCTTGGTTTACAAACAAGAGATAGATAACAGTAAACACTGGAAAATAATATTTCGGTAATGGGTACTTCGTCAAATAATGTGGAAGCTCAGTATGAAGAGATTCATTGTTTGACGTCGCAGGTTCTGTAAACATAAGTTTACTATGAGAATATATCCGAATTTTAATTTTAAAGTATTGAAATTTAAAGCAGGGAGTAATTATTGAACGTTATGTTAAACGTGAGAGGACGGTCGCAATAAAAACCGATTAAGCTTTCCCCTTTAAAAGTCGCTGCGAAATTTTTCGTTCAAATTGGTTTTACTTTACTGAAAATCACTGTGATTAATAAAAACGGTGTTACTTCGTGATGAAGATTCATGTTTACACGAAACTTCTGTCTCAATTATTTTTGTTCGGAATATAAGAACAAAAATAAAAAAATATAGAAATTAAAATGTAAAAAAAAACTTAACCACTTAAAAAAAGGTAACCGTATTTTAAGTAGTTAAGTCTTTTTACAAATATATAAAAATTTCAAATCTGTGTAACATATATTCTAATATCATAGTCACATGAATGTTGGAAGAGATTTCAACAAATTGCTTAGTATATTGGAGTATATTTCATTGTGGGAAAGTTTTTGTTAAAGGGTTTTACTATGCCGGCTGGTCAATGGTTCACGTGACTAGTTTTTGTGAAAATCTTTAGCTATACATAAACGGTTTGTATTGTAATGTGAGTTGTAAATTTGTAAGGCATATCGATGTTATTATAAATTGTGTAAGGATACAGAGAATTTAAAACTCTTTATGGAGGAAAGGCACTTCTAAAAAGACATAGGTAATATGTAAAATGCTACTTGCTATTATTTCAATTAGCATTAAAAAGTACGTAGAAGTTATCGATGAACTATATAGAGTCATTCAAATAATTCGCTATTTATCATTGGTTATGTTTTACAAAAATAAATATACCTAGTTGAAAAACTACAGTCGAAACTTTCAGTCGGTTTACTATAAATGTTGTCAAAATAGTTGCCAATCACTGAGTCTATAAATCCTATAGATTTTACGTGACTCTATTCACTTGAAAAAGTTACTAGGGCCCTTGAGTACCGTTTCCCAAAATCAGTTCTTAACTGACATTTCCTATCCTTAAGCTACCTCCTTGATAAATAGCAGCAAATCAAGTAGTAATCGATAATTCGGGATTATATTAAGTAATCCTCTATAAAAAATATTGGGAAACAAAAAAGGGAAGAAGAAAGGAAAAATACATTGTAAATGTTTTATTTATGAACATAATAATTATTATGCTTATTGAACTTCAATAGAAAGATATAACCTCGCATAAAATCACCTACTTCAGAATTCTTAAACATCGCACCTAGTTAACTGTTTCAGACATTCTTTAATTAAGCTATAATAAAGTAATATAAATTTCCATTTCCAATGCTAGTAATTTACAAAGTATATTTAGCTAGTAATTCCATTTACAAAGTAAAATAAAAATGAATGTAAAGAATCTAAGAAAGTAGGTGAACTCTGTTAATATTAACTCTTACAATCCTTTTTAACGATTCATTAATTTATAAATTATTCTTTGAAAATGGGATACTTTAATTAATCTAGTACCAATAATACTGTTTAACAAATGGAAAAGGAAATAAAATACCATAACTTGTAAATATGTACCAAAATTTACTAATATTTCTTTCTAATTGATACTACATACTATGTGGATATATAAATATGTATACTTATAAAATTATTAATCATAAGTGTAACTAACTTTACACCTGAAATATATCATGATAATACAGGAAATACTGAAAAGATGGATCTTTTTATTAGATAAGAAATTGAATTTATTCTTTGTCACCGTCAATATGATTTCAAAACGCAAAAATACCGTAATAGCTCCTTAACGGAAATTATATAGAGTGTATTTACCTATCTTTAAGTTTTTATCTTTCTGTTTGAATCTTCATTTTAATTTTAAAAATAAAGAGATATCAAACATAGAAAATAAAGAAAAAGACGAGTTTTTGCAACATAGTTTCACAAAAAATGACCTTTTAATGCACTATGCACAAAATATGTATATCAACTGATATGAAAATCTCCCAATATCAATGATATGCCCTTAGATATGCGATATAAATGGCAATAATGAAATAATTCGATGAAAATTACATGCGGCTAGGCTGATATGTAAAATCGTTCGCAAAATGAGGGTCGCTTTTTAAGGACTTTTAGTATCAGTTTAGTGAGCTTACTATATAAAGTTATTTTTGGAGACTGTACAAAATATTACATAGGTTTTATATATTTTGAGTAGGTATCTGTATGCTTGTATATAATATCAAAATCAAACGTTGAAAATAATAAATCAAATCTAGTTATTTTACCATTTATTTTTACCTGTATATTGCAAAATAAAATTAAGACTTACATAAAATAACCTTATATAGAGCTAGACGAGAAACTATGATTAGAAACAACTATATAGAAAATACGCTAGCCTTATCATCCAAGTTTGTCTAGTGATTAGTAATTTCCTCAATAGAAGCGTGACTTTCTTGTCAAAGAATACACGAAAATACATGAAAACGTTTTATCGGAAACTCATTATTTTTCTTGTTTCGCTTTCACCATTAAAACAGAGGTTAGCGTATTGCGTGATATCTTGATTGAAGGGTATTATTGTTTGATATATTACGTTGAAGACAGGAAAGGATCATTAAGCAAAATTGGACAAGTTAATTTTTATATAGTTTAGTGAAAGCCGCATGCAAAAACTCGTTTTCATACTACCAATAATGCCTTAATCTGTATTCTAATCTGCCGGTCTATATTCATTAATTTGAAAGGAATTTTATATCGATATCGAGAATGGTATGTGGATTATCTATGAAATATTTATATTGAGTATGAAAGAATGAAGGACTATCGATGAAAGGCTTATAGTATACAATTTTCTCATATTAACTCCATTTTTGCATGGAATTTATAACGATTTAGTACGATTAGATCTTAGTTTAAATAAAGTCCAGTATTAACGATCGCATATAGAACTAAAATTTCTTAAAAACCAAATGAAGTAAAAATATAAATTAAAAAATAAAAATATTGTTTGCTAGCTTGGGGAATTAAGAATGATATATTATGGCCATTAATTTTGTAAAATCGCTACTAAGCGGTTGTGTTGTACAGACCTATGGCCCAAATTTTATGCAATAATTACATGAAATATACAACCTTCGGGTCGGCGTTAATAATGTAGTCAGTCCATCAATCAAACATGACGTTTTCTATTAAATATAATATTTTCTAAGCCCTAAATCCCTTCTACCGTCCATGGTACTAAGATCAACATCTCATTTTAGTACTCAATATTTATCCAAAATGATGTGTTGGTGTTTGTCTCATTTCATCTGTCGATTGTCACTCGCTTTTGTCATGAATAAAAAATAAAAATAATTATAAGAAACACGTCCTTTTTACAAGCTTGAAGAATCACTCTGTAAGACGTCGTGGATAATGGAACGGAAACCCTATTTCCTCTACAGTGAAAGGCGGATGGAAATGTGTCTATAAAAGTTAGAGAGGTAATTTTTATCGCGTTTTTAATTTGCGGGTCGCGGCACTCACGATACTTTTAAATGACCATTACACAAGTTATATGCTTACATGTTGGTTGACCGATTTACCTGAAGGCACTAGCTCGTATAAAATATTGAAAGTACTGGTATGAGATCGCGAGTTTTATGAATATGTACAATCCAAGTAACAATGTGACTATTTAAATACATTCGGACACTGAAAATGTATTATTATCAAAATATGCAAAAGCTCTACTTTCTGTTTTTGATTAAATTTAGAATGTCAAATATTTCAATTATATAGAGAAATTTATAAATTTTCCCAAAAAATAGTAAACACGGATTAACATAAAAGCTTTCAACAAAACAAATGTTAAATGCCACCGAAAAACAATAACAAACATGTCCTGTGGCGCATTCATCAATTACTCAGATAACATTGTTGGAAGCTCATTGTTGAAGTCACGTTTAATTTTGTCGATGTGGCGGTTCAAAAGGTTGAGTATTATGTAATTATTATATGAATATAACATTTAATAGTAAACGGATGCTTTAAGCAAATATATTTTCCTCTCATCATCATCATTGGCCGTTTACGTCTATTTCAGACGATTATCGTAGTCGGTAAGGAGTCTCTGTCTACTGCATTTCTTACGATGGCTATGTAGCCCAATACGCGATGCACAGGTGCGCCCACATTTGGGACACCTGTGTTCTCCAGGGAGTTGAGCGGAGACAGGTAGTTGTGTTTGGGCGTGTCGTTTTTGTCTTCTATCAGCCAGTTTAGAAAACCAAGTCTGATCGTGGTTTCTGCAACCTTCCCGTAATTGTGAGCGCCATCTCTCACGGTTGCTCGCGTACTCTTGCCATTTGGATACGTCCAAGTTGAAAGACTGCATATCTCGCTTTGCGCAGTCCTTAAATCGCAACAGCGGTCGGCCGATACGCCTTTTTCCAATGGCAAGTTGGCTGAATAGCACCTGTCGGGGCAGTCGTGTGGGTTCCATTCGATGCACATGTCCCAACCAGCGAAGACGTCTTTCTTTGAGTATTGCAATGACGCTTGACATATTGCAGATCTTAAGGACGTTTTCATGAGTAACTTTGTCACGCCATGTAATCCCCAGTATTTTTCGAAGACTACGTAAATGGAAAGCATTGAGACGTCTTTCGTGGATGGCATAAGATGTCCAGGTTTCTGACGCGTATAATAGAACACTAAGCACACATGCCCTGTAAACAGCTACTTTCGTTGGGATTGTCAGATATTTATTATCCCAGACCCGATCATTTAGTTATTATATTATTTCCTCTACTAGAGCTAATTAAAACTGTTTTGACTAATACTAATCTGGTATATTAAAACATAGTTGATAAAGGATTGTCAATGATTTAGTAAAACGGAAATTGCCTATTGTCTGAATTTATAGCTCTGAATGTGGCAGCTAACTGACTCTTGGTTTTGATGGCTTGTATACAAATTGAACAATAGTTTAGAGCTGAATCTATGGCATGGTATGATTTACTATACTTGTTTTAATTATTTTATTTTATTTAATAGTTTTTCAAGCGCGTGAATTGTACATTTTGAGACTAAAGTATTTTATTTTCTTGTTGCGAAGAGCTATTTTTTAAGGACTTCTAAATTTAATAGTATAGATTTAATAGATAGATTATGTATTTTATGTATTTTTATCTAAAATATAATTGAACTGCTAAAATTGGATACGTATTTAAGTACAATACCTATATAAATACTTTAGTGTACAATAAACACAAACAGCTTATAGAGTGCTGTATTATTTTCTCGTAATTTAGTTCTTGACTGTTGAACCTTTTAACCTTTACATATTTTATTTTCCTTTCCAAACACTCATTATCATTTTGTTTACCATGATTACGCTTTCAAAAGAAAATCAATAAAGACGTAATTATTTCACACAAAAGACAAGCTGAAGCCATCAAATTGGTTTCAAGGACTTAAAAAATAAATCGGCTGCGCGTCTCAATTATGTTCTGTATTGAAAATCAAAGCATTGACGATGAAACAAAAAGCTGTATTTTAGATGTTTTAATGCGATTAGTTCTGTATTATTTTAATATATTTCTTCAATTTGAATTCGTAATTAGAACCTATTTTGCATAGTGTTTATTATGCCGTGGATATAAAAGTGGGAAGAAATATTAAATGGGCTAGATTTTTAAAAGAAACGGAAGTAATAAGCGAGCTAACGCGTTTATTATATTATGCAAATAAAATTTCATGCTCAATGAAAATTTCCCGCATATTGTATTTTACTTATTTAAATTTTATGGTTACTTTAAAAATTAATAAAATTACGAAATTGTAGAATGATTACATGAGGGTTAATATTAAGGTGCGTATAAATTAAACGCGGCAGCCGCGCGAGCCAATGTTCGACCAGAGTTGACGTTCATTTGCTGCGCGAGCCAATATGTAGATATATTTTAAGTTGAACGTAGTTGCCGCGCGTGGCAGGCGATCCATCACGAACATCTCTTCTGTAGGACGCCAAAAGTGTAGTCATTTTCTTTTTCAAGTCAGGAATAGGTATATCCATTTTCTTACTGATTTCTACCCACACATCATACCTCAGCGATTAATTGTGGTATTGGGAGGATTTGCTGTTCCACAAAAAATCATTAGCGCCATACAATTGTATTAGTAAACGGCACTTTTCGTTGTCCATTTTTACGTAGACGCCGCGCGAGCCGAATCACCAAAACAACAAACCGTCCACACGGCGCGCGAGCGAACGCCTGAAGCTCCTTTGATGCGGTCTCAAAAACCGACAGCGAGCGGATCGCCCCGCGGCACGTTCGAGCGCGGCAATGTTCGCGTCGCCGCGCGCGGCGATCCCGTCTACATAGTGCGCAGCCGCCGCGCGCGCCTATGTTCGATGGTTTGCCGCGCTTAGTTTATACGCGGCTTTATGTTACAAACATTTTTATTAATTGTTTCGTAAATGCTAATAATATGCGCATAACCGTAGATAATTACTTAATTAGATTTACTTTAAAATTTCTTAATTGTTTTACTTTTAAATCAATTGTATCATCAAAATCCCTGCTTTTCATTAGAGACACTCAGTTATAATATGAGTTTAGAGTAACGTTGTTATGAGACGAAAATGGAATTCGTGCTATGCAAATTATTATGATAATATATCACACGTGCGACTAAGACAATATCCAAGTTGTCATCGCAGAAGCAATATATAGATGGGTATAAATTTCAGAAGTCTAAATACATGTATTCGCATATCTCGTTTATTTTTCAGAATTCGCTTGGAGACTTCACATCGTTATTTCTGTAATGGGCAAGTAAAACAATAGCGAGTCGGTTCTGGCACCGTCACAGCACTGTTTTCCGCGGATCTACAACTGCGAAAGCTACCTACGTTCTAAGGTTTCTACGTTAAATTTCAAAAATCAATAATAATAGCTTTTTATGATATTATACATGTAATGACAACATTTAGTGTTTGTAAGTTCTTTCTTTGGTGTAAATTAATATTAGTATTATTTATTATTAAAGTATAAGTATCAACTCAAAAACCGACTCTTTCATTTCCACCTGCTCTATCTTACGCACTTTTAGTAATTAATTATGACAAAAGTATAGGCTCTACTATATAAAATTAACAACTATAAATTATATATATATACTACAATAATTTATGTCATGAAAATCCTATCAAGTTATATTTTCCAGTACTTGAATAACTCTTCCTATCTTCAAATCTTTAAACAACAAACCAGAAACGAGGTCTGAAATAAAATAAAATCTAACCTCTATAAATCGAAAATCAGGTAACCGTATAGGTTTATGTAGTCCCAAAGGTTGTAAGCCAAAATTACAGGCAAGGCCACCAGAGTCACGCAAGCAAGTGTGTTGCCGCATTATTTCATGTCATATTTACATACTGTAGGGAAATATGAACTTACGCACCCTGTACTTAAACAAACAAAAATACACGTGCTTTACGAGCTCGTTTTTATTAATAATTGACATTGTCTGAATATGTATCACATCAAATTCAACCTTTTTATGTGTAATCGTACTTTTATTTCCATGCGTGGGCTACTTTATTTTTTCTATGATTATATAGTAGGTATTTAAAGTCGGTGAGCTAAAGAAAATTTCATAAGATAGTTGCTATAATGGGATGATTATTGTTAGTTTGCGAAGAATGCATGGGTATTAATTTAAGTTTTCATTAATATTCAAGAAAAAGGGAATTTCACATACCTACAAAATATGTCAGAATGGCCGTAAATTTTCCATTTCACTGGCGGTAAGCCAGCATACTAACGACTATTCTTTGCATAGTTCAATATTATTGTTCTTCGTACAGAATATCTGTTTGTCAGTTCTTGTTAGTAACATGACTTGCTAGTTTGTTCATAATAATATGTTTCTTGGCATTTCGGTGCCAGATGATTATTACTACAAGTGTAGAGAATAATAAGGGCAATGTTTTTATAAATATTACTGACATCTCCCGCCTATTTTAGGCTTAATAAACACCAACATGATCAGTTTAACGGCATATATAAATTGTAATTACAAATAAAACAAAGTCAATTTATCTTTTTTTATTCTGCCATTTAATGGATGTACAAGTACATTAAAGGACGACTTTCTTTCAATTTCAAAAAGGTACACGAATATATGAAATATTTATCGATCCAGACGAATACCAATTGTTTTATTCGCTTATATATTAGAAAAGCTTTTTCTTTTTATATTTTAGTAAGCAAGTTTCGCATGTCAGCTAGCAATATTTGGTTTATAATAAGCAATCGATGCGAAGGCAAGTTTATGTTTATATCCTACATAGAGGGTACTTCATTATCCTTTTTGCTAAAATCTGGCAAACATTTCAAGTTTTACTAGCCATCAGTTTCAGTTGTAAACCTTTATGACTTGCAGGGAACGCAAAAGTTAAATACGAAACTTTTTTATTCCCAATAAAGGCTTTTATTTACTTTCTACGTACTAAGTAGATAAGATATTTATATTAAAAAAAATCGAAGTTACTACCGTATCCTTACGTAACAATATAGAAGGCTGACAGAAATTTTCTGATAATAGATCTTAATGCTGGGGCCACACTAACGTCTAACGTCTAATGCCCTTTATCGCGATAATTATTCCGATAATTTTTAAGGCGTTAAGTGGGTGGCTACACTTGAACGGTCAACGTGAATGCCGATTGTTGGCGATAAAAACGGCGTTAATTTTACTAAAATTCTAGCAAGATGGACGTAGTGTGACCGCTTCATTGCGTTAATTCTCGCGATAAAGCTATCGCCTCGCCAAACGGCAATGTTAATGCCGTTGTTAAATAATACTGGCTACACCTAAATTTAACGTCCATTATCGCGTTAATTAATGGCATTTCCCGTTAGTGTGGCCCCAGCATTACTGATAAGCTGCAGTTCACATCTTTGCTCACTCGATTCCGGGCTATAGGTACCGGTATCTACAAAACACAATTTAACGAGCTTATGTTGTGAAACAAAAAAATAAAAACATTATTTAAATGAATTTTCAGATTCATAACAATGAATATTTCAGGTCATGTTTAGTTGCTTTTGATTATAGCTAAAACATAATTACAACAATATATTTATAAATAACTTCCATTTAAAATACTTCACAATTTATCTGGTTGGTAATTTTTGGGTTATTTAAAAAATATATATCAAAAGTAACGAATTTTGTAGACCGTAAAATAGCGTAGTCTTTACCACCAACCAATAAGAGCTTTCGTGTGTTGAAAGTTGAAACATCGTTGTAAGCTCCTTAAATCTCAGCAAATATTGGAAATGTTTATTTGTTTGAAAGAGTTGATAGGTCAAGGAAAAGTTTCTATATTTATTTAAAACTGATTTATCTCTGTGTAGAAGGTATATAATATGTTTTATTATTTGTTTTAGGCAAAGCGGGTGAAGCCGTGGGCGAAAAGCTAGTTTATTATTTAAAACGGTGTGTATAGAGGGAATAAATAAAATAACAATATAGATTTCATGAATCTCCAGAATTCATTTTCAGCAGACTGAGCACTCATACAGTTATTGCGTTCATATTCAAGTAACAAATTTATTATATTCAATCTCGTACTTGGATACTTTTTCAAAGCCACAACAAAGCGAGGAGTCGTATTATGTAAAACAATACAATTACCCAGCAAACTTGGAGGTCTATTACAATAGTAACTGTTGAGTTATTGCTAACAAGACGTAGTTAGCAGTTAACAAATTGTTCTGCGACTTATGACTCGCTTAATAATTGGCTCGTATGATCGACGCGAAGACTTGAGGGCATTGTTTTAATTTAATAGTCGATAGAACGCGTGAATGGCTCATGTTGTCTGTGGTTATGAATCGCAACTTTGAATTGTAGAGATATACTTAAATAGACTATTTTAAAAGCACTGTAAGTATTATTTGAAGAACTTTTTTACGAAGTGAGTTCGTGGACATTCTCACCACCTAAATTTAAGGATCATACTGGCATATTATTTATAATGCCTTTATTTTAAGATGTTTTTTTTTGTTACTGAAGTAAATGTTCAATTATTATAAGTGTACGTTCTTATGAACACTGAATCGAAAGTTTTTTTTTCACCAAGTGCAAAATTTAATTAATAAGGCCGCCTTAGAGATTATAATAGGCATTACAGTTGCAAGAAAAGCTATACTACCTACTAGATAACGCCACACAAAAGATATATATCGTAATTAAAGAGACATTTTTATTGCATCCATTTGTTTGTAGTAGCGCGTATAAAACTTGATTAAATAACATTATTTTAAACACGCTCTCGCAGTTAAATTTTCAAAGAATAGTAAATTGGAAAATAAGATTAAAGTCTGGAGTGAAAATGCTAAAGGTGACATGAATAATTGATGCTTTTTGCGTATACATTTTTGCTTTGTGTAATATCAGATCAAAATAAATGGTTTCCAATCTGTATAAAATGTTTTGGAATAGTGTTTAGCTAGTTAAGTGATTGCTGACGCCCTCCAACCACACACGTGACACTCCATAGGACCAGCTGATTTAATTACCTCTTACTACTAATTTGGTACACAGTATAGATGTTTGATTTTATTTAATTTTCAGCGAAATGCGAAAGGTTCTTTATAGATTGTAATATGAAACACGTGTCAAAGTCAAACTTTTTTATTCATGGAAACTTGTACAAGAATTTATGAATTGCATATTTTTATCAAATGGCAAATACCTATTTAAATACTGTATTGTATTACTGTACTGTGTGTGCGATTTAGCGAAATTGATTAAAGATTTATATTAAGGTAAGCTACCGTTAGTATCAGCCTTCAAAACGAAATAACCTTAATTAGATCCTAGGTAAAGATTAGTTACAAATATATTTTTTTGCAGTCTTGTTCGAGCCCTACTAAGTTCAGATTTCTAGGCGATTAACGAAACAATGACACTAAAATTACAATATCCGGACAAAATAAATGACAAGGCTCAACAGGCTTCATTGTTGAGTTTGTAACCATAAAAGCACTGTTTTATAAAATTTAAATTAAAGTTTGTATAATTATTTTATTGTTTTATTGTAAATATAAAAGGTACTTACAAATAATAAAGCTTGTAATCTACATCGCAACTACGAGTATAATCCTTTCAACGTAGCGGAAAGCACAGATACAAAACGCTATTAAAAATTGCAGTAAATAAATTGAAATACCGATTAATTTGAATCAGTGTACACTTATTATTAATAATAATATAGATATTATTCATAGGTATATTTTTAAACTAATATGAATTGGTGTTTTGTTCTTTGTATTGTCTTTATTGTGGCTTTTATGAACAGGAATAAAAAGAAATGATAATAACTTTATAGAAGTTTCACTTCGAAAGTTGTTGTTTTGTTTGATAAGTACTTGAAAGAAAATTTTTATTTTCTAACATAATTCAAAAGAAATCCTTAAGTAACTTTGAATAATTCTTTTCATATTTCTTTTCATTCTTTCATTTATTTGAAACATTTTATTGTATCAAATAACAAAAGAATTGAAATTGAGCCTGTTTAATAAATACCTTGCAATAATTTTAGATGTTTTCACTTCACATCACGATAATAGCACTAGTAGACCGGGAGATACTGACACAAAATTTCGAGTCATTTGTAACAGGATGGCGGTTCTACAGGGGTCTTAGTACGCAATGACAAAAAGAAAAATGATGGTGTGAACGCTGGTACCGGTGGGTTAGTCGCGTGGGCGTTAGTCGAACTCGTCGGAAAAATAGCGAAAGTCAAACGATTTGTAACACAAAAATTTTAGAATTTACCGATAGCCCATAAAAAAGAAGTAGGCGGTAGTGTCATGCCATACTTTTCCGGCCATGTGTCATGTGTCATGCCATACTTACAGCCCGCCATACCGACGCGAATGTGTTGATTAAAAAAAAACAATTATTCAACCATTTGTACCAAGCTAACTTTTGCACAGGTAACCATCGTCGTGCAGCCATTTACGAAAATCGCCATGCCATACTTTTCGGACGATTCCAAATGGTCGCCATACCGCCGAAAATCTGCAATTTTTTTTTATTTCGCCTATCTTTTTGTACCAGTATTGCATTTGGCTTTTTGGAGAGTATTTGATAAAATGTGACCATTATTATATTTGCCATACTTCTAGTAGGGGGAAAAAGTGCTGTCATACTTGAAAAATAAATTTATTATTAATTTATATAAGTGAAGATTTCCAACACCTAGATCTTTGAAATTTTGTATTTATATTCGTTGATCCTCAAACTTACAGGAAAAATAAGTGCCATACTGTTACAAATCGTTTGACTTTCGCTATTTTCCGATGAGTTCGACTAACGCCCACGCGACTAAGCCGCCGGTACCAGCGTTCACACCATCATTTTTCTTTTTGTCATTGCGTACTAAGAACCCTGTAGAACCGCCATCCTGTTACAAATGACTCGAAATTTTGTGTCAGTATCTCCCGGTCTATAGCATATTTTATTCTAAGCAATAAATTGGCAATAAAAATATTTCCATTAGATAATCGTAAGTACCTAGTATATAATAACGAAATATGCTACATTCTTTCTCAATATTTGGCAATATATACATTTTTTACTGCCCCAAAGCAACAAAACTAATAAGTCAATTATCTGATAGCATTTACGACAATCTAGCACGCATGAAAGCGTCTCATTTGACTTACTTGTTTCGTGACATCCTCACATCAAGTATCACGTTTTACGAGTTAGATTCCCTTTTCAGGAAAATCACTAGCTTCTATCTCCTTTATAGGGTTGCTTTCTCGATAACAAGAAATACGACCCAAAGCGTCGAGATAACGGACATTTTTGTACTGAATCTCGTCTAGTTTGACTCGTGAATGCTTCAATACCTTAGTAAGTACGATTTGCCGTAGCTTTTATCAAATTAAAGACAGGTGTGTTTAAGCGGTCTATTATACGAGTTTCGCAAATAAATAAAATCTTGTATTAACACCTTTTTAAGAATTTAAATTATACCTAACGAAATTCCTGATAAAATCTCTTATATGATACTATTTTCAGAGAGAACCAATAAGAACTATTTATAAAGTTCTTGAAAATATAGAAATGCGACTTCAAAGGAATCAGCTGACGATTGAAGTTAAGGAAAATTTCGTTTCTGCCATAAAAGTAGTTGAAATCGACGCTGTATAAAGTTAAAGTTTCAATACGGCTTCCGTGGTAAAGTGTCTAGTTTGAAATCGAATTGTTATTTGTAGAATTTACGAAGCGCAGGAGTAATTGAAGGATATATTACAACAGCAAATATAAGAAAATTAAATTTGTTCAATATCACGCAATATGAATGCACAAAAAAATTCATATTCAAAATTTAAAAGACAGAACCATTTTAGCTTCAGTGATAATCATGCAATTAACTTTAATCACTAATTTATATTCCAACATCGATATTCATAAGCAATTCTGAAGAAACTTATAAATTTTTATCGCCAATCCTATTTGTCATTATGCATTTCATTCCATTATTCATATTACCTGAACTAGTACTTCATTAACTCCCGATACGGTTGCCGAATATTACTTTAAGTTAGTTATTTATTCCGGTCAGGTGTTAGACTTTGGGCATCCCATTTCTGTCGGGTCAATTACAACTTATAGAATATCTAAAATGAGAGTTCTTAAACTTTATCCGTCAGACCAGTTTACGGGAGTAGTAAAGTTCGTTGGCTTATTAAACAGTGAGGTGGTTACCTTTCATTGTGATCTCCTGATTGGTCTTTGAGTGCTTCATTCTGATGGAGAAGAAATATTCTGAACAACTGATTTTTAATACATAACCGTCTACACTCAGGTCTATTTCTTATATGCTCAAAGAGTGCACTATATCTTTATTGTAATTAATTTTAACGGTATGGAATGTGTAGATGACTAAAAAAATATGATCCTTATTCAGGTGATCTATCTCATAGAATTTGATATCAATGTCTCTACCAGAAAATCCCAACTAATGTTCGGTCTGTAATTATTGTCTAGGGCGTAAACTTACAAGATTTAGGTAGATTTAAGGCCTTTGCCAAATCCAGCTTAGTTAGTGCCTTGAAATGACAAGGGCTTGAAAGCAATCAAGCTTGTTATTTAGATCAGAATAAGTAAACAGGATAAACTTAAGATTGTTATCTTAAATGATATTGCACTATATTCCACTAATATGGAACTAGAATGTTCAGAAAAGAGCGCAAGATCAATTTCGGAATATAAAACACTAAAGTTTACTATTATGTACCCACCTTAAGATATTTCAAGATGTATAGAAGAAGTTGCAATTAAACATAAATTAATAGTATATATCTATGCATTTAAAAATACTATTTCGTCAAAATTTGGTCAAACACTCTTTTGTATAAAAGTTATTCATTATCTGTGAATGAACCCTCATGCTGCTTTACATAAATGCTGGTCCAGTAATGATTGCACTATATGCGCTGCCATACGAGAAAATCATAAAATTTTGTATTTTCAACTACATATTTCGTAATAAACTCTGCTATCAAAAGCATTAAAAAAACGCAGTAAATATATATGTAATTACTCAGATCGTTAAGCACTTAAGTATTTAAAATTTTTATATACGTTTGTGCTATGTTCAGTTCACGGAAAATTCGCTTTGATCGCAAACATAGCTACTTTTCCGCTTAATGGTTCCGCAAATTATTCTTCATTTCGCTACAGAATCCACATATGCAAAACGTCGAACTATGTGAATGGATTTAATGGCGATTGGAAAAAGCCAAAGAAGCTTATACCGTCAAGCGGAGGCGGTTATATACGACCGGGATTTATTCTGACAAATTCGTATTTCAGTAAATACAACAAGGTTAGGAAGAATACCGGTCGGCTTATGAGGGTTAATCCCTTGGCAACGGCCTGGCTGACTTTCAGTACATTTGGTCACTTCTTCTTCTGGGAATGCTGTAATGCTACATTACAATCAACTAATACTCGTTAGTGCAGAGGAAGTGTATGATACTAGCATTTACCACATTTTACAAAAAACTATTTGTAAGCATAGTATATAATAAGTAAAATATGCCTTTTATTAACCCAGATATGTGGCCTGTTCAACAAGTCAACTAACGCAAGCTAAAATTTGTCGCAATACACTTCTCACAAATTATTGAAGCAATACACTTCCTTGGCAGAGTTTTTGAGCCGTCTCATATACAACAATGAGATACGTTCCTGAAAGCAGTTTCAACAGAAAACGACCCCAATAAAGCCGAAGAATGCGCATTATTCAACAAAATTTGGGATAATTATAATTAAACAGAGAAAAGTTTATTCGAAGGTCAAAGGAGGAATTCCAGCGAGCAATTCCATGGGGAGTGAGTACAATATAAAAATGTACTGTCAGTATCTAAATGTGAAGCAATTTTCCTCTTTCTCCGCGATGTAAATACATCTCGTATTACGCAAATGGATATCGTTGGACGGGAATTACGATACGTTACCTTTTGTTGCCTCACCGTTGTATCATTGTGTTGGTGTAGAATTGTAGATGTCGGCACGACAATAGGAAGAATGATGGTGATTAAAGATTATCGTTGATTAGATTATTAATTGCTTTTTTATTTTGAATTATTACTTTTCGCACAATGGCTTAATTAATTGCTTAATATTATTTTAACCATCGTTTAATAAAGGGGCAAGATTTTAGATTGTAACCTATATGCCTGGCTAATTGAAGTAGTTGACATCGAAATCTATAATAATGTTAATATAACAACTTTATCACATAGAGTCACATATTGTCGAAATTATACTTCAAATGAAATTACACTAATGCCATATCATTATATCCAGACTGATGACGTACGATCACTGTAAGTTTGTTCATTATAATTCGATTTGGACTCAAAGATTTTCTTTTCTGTTTGGCAGGCATCGATAACACCTTAATTTAACAAAAAAAAAAAAATGAAATTAAATCAAAATACGTTTTATTTGAATACTGAGCTAGCTTTATTATCATATTCTTCTTACCCAAAGAAAAATAATTTACAGATGCTCGTGTTTGAAAGTGAGTGGAGAGAAGTATGTAGGTAATTAATTTATCATTTTCGAATTCCCATGGCCATACTTTTGTAATAGGATAACGAACATTTAATGGCACCATAGGTTGTTCTGGTTTTCATTAATATGTAATTCAATTATTATGTTTATATATAGATACTTACGTTATATTATAATCACTATTTTACGGATTGGATATTCAATAATATTTCTATATAAGTACCTACTTAAAAGTCAATATTACTTTACCCTTTTATGTTGTTACTGTACGAAAATGTAAGAAAGAAAACATTATATGTATTTTTTATACAAAAGCATTATTTCTCCGTGAGATAACCTGAAATGAGATTGACTATCAAGATGGGATTATAGCCTGGAAGAGGAAGGATTAGGAATAAGGTGCCACGGTTACTTCATTTATCATACATTTCACATTAACATAATATTATATACCTACGTTATATTATAATATAATTATTGTAACACACAGAAAATGTATATAGGTAAATTTTATACCCAAGTTCATATCATATTTCTTACATAAAAAGAACAAAATATTTCTTTCTCTATTAACGTAACCCTCAAAAGAAATTGTATGCAGTTTCCACGATTTTTTTTACTAAAGTTTTTATTAAAAGCTCCATACTTTGTTAAAGCCAGTTAAAGTTGCAGACACAAGTTGGCAATAGCTATTGCCGCGCCAATAAAGTAACGAATCTAAGACGGTGGCAATTATCATTTTGTCTTTACACACACAATATAATATCTTCTTTGTCTATCTTTAGTCACACTTATGAATTCGAACTGTCATTTTAAGTATGGACCGCCATTTTAGATTAGTTTCTTTTATGGCGCGGCTTATACACACATTGAATCAATTTATCATCGATAGAAGGAAAGAAGGTGGGAAGGGAACTCAGCTGCACGATATATTTAAAGCGTACAAATAAATAAAGAGTCTCGTCACATCAATGTCCATTAAATGGATATAGGTGTGAATTACCTTAGAGCATGGAGCAATTTGCGTAAAGTGCGGAGTCTTGTCGCTGCGGCTACTACTTTTCATTTTACAAAACTGCCTCATTTATTACACTTTGTACGTTTTGACTACATTTATTTCAAGGTTTCTAAGTGCGTGAATAATGTGTTTGTTATTGTTAGTGAAAGGGTTTGTTTTAATATTCGATGTGATATTGTTTTGTGTATTTATTTACTAAACGAAGCGAGATACTATTTGGATTCTGAGAAATATTTGTGTATGTGTGTATTTTTATAACATATTAATTAATAAAAGTATCATGTTCGAATAAGAGACAAATCAGAAGAGAATAAAAATAAAAAAAGAAGCTTATTCAAATAACTTTTAACAAACCTTGACTATTATCATAAATGTTTATAAGCACTACCATAAGTTTTACAAAAAGTTACAAACAAGAGTGAGTCTTAAATTCTTAATAATTGTTGTAGCCGCTTTCTAAGTGTTTTAGGACTTTGTATTGTTATTGAACATAATATATAATAATTCGGGGAAAACTTATAAAAGATGAATGATATATTATGATTACGATATATACGATGATATTATTCTGTACCTACTTCTTTGTTTCATGAAAGAAATTTGAATCATCTTGTTTTGTTGAAATATCATTTTTTCCAGCCAAATAGAAAAAAAAACAGTTCCTATAAGTATTCAAGCATGATATTTAACTGTAAATTTTTGTTCTAACATCAAGAAAGGTGTCTAGTATCGAGCCAAGGCGGTATTAGCCGTCGCAAATTTTCACAAAGAAAAGCAGCGCTAGACAAGTGAGGTCGTGATTTATAATATTAAAAATTTTATCAGAGCTAACGACAGCGTCTAAGCGTTTGAAATTTAAAAGCGTTCATAATATTACCAGTTTGATTTATAAGGATTTCCCGTCCCCAATGGAGCTTGAAGTTGAACGTTTGAAATCAGCGAAGCCAGAAGGTGTAAAAATTTATAGCTCAGATAAATTTTATTGACCCCATCGTTTTTAGATATACGTAGGTGAAAACGCGGCAGTAATCGAAACAGCTACAGATTTATTGGTCTGAACTTGATGTTTTGTTTATAAACGACAGTTCAAATGAATTTTGAAGCCTCAATAACAGAACGTTTATCTTTGTTTGGTTAGAGTACCTTTTTAATATTTTTCCATTGGGATCACAGTGAAGCAATCACTTTGATGACTCGTTGGTCCTGTCAAATTTCGTTTCTTTTCTGGTGCTCAATGTTGACTGTATGTTCAATTCATGCAGCTTTTACGCGTATTCAATAGTTGAAATGAACAAGCAGTAGGTACTGCCACAGTATTACCATTATTTCCTACAGTAAGGAATCGCCTTTGATGTCGCGCGATGCCGCCGCCAGCGTAGGTAATGACGCTGCCACACGAAAATACGCTAGGGTTGCAACAAATGGGAAATAAAACAATTGTGATTATTAATATTATGATGAAATCTTTATTCATATGTACATTCAAAATAATTGCGATTATTAAATCTGATGTAATTATTTGTTCATAAATATATAATTGCAGATATTGCACTGCTAAATATTATTTACGTGGACACTTTATTTTTGGATGTTCTTAATTGTATATTATAACATTTAACTAAGTAATGCATTCGCATTGGGATGTACAATCTGATTAGAAAATAATGAGGACAACATATATACATAGCTTTGATTTTAATTCAACAGATACAATTAATACAATCTTTCTGAAATATTGTTTCCTTCTGGGATTTCAATGTAGATTTACATCCGTAAACCGAACAGTTTGTGCGCGCCATAATAGAATATGTAAGTACCTATGTATAATAAAATTATTACACAAAAAATACGACTGCGTCATCTTTTCGCGCTAGGTAAAGCAAACTAAGCGTGTTTGCTTTACGCGGCCCGCGTCGCCCGACCCCCGCCAATTCCCCTCCGTTTCTCTGCACAAGTACATTCGTCGCACTACTGTAGGAAATAATGGTAATACTGTGGTACTGCTTTCTAAGTTTCTTAGTAGGTGGTAAAATAAATAGTCGAACTGGTTTTGATAAAGTTTGGTACAAAAGTGTAAGGGAAAGGAAATGCTTTATTGCGAATACTAAAACTGTTAAATGATAAGGGCGATGGAAAAAGTTTATGAACGTACCACGCAAAAAATACAAGTGATACAAGTAGTGGTTTGTAATAGAATAAAATGTAAGTCAACAGGTTTAGAAACGTTGCGTTATTCAATGCTTAGGTTTGCAATAGTTACTAACCCATTTTTCATTGTTCCTATTAAGAGCATAGACTACAAGCCGGCATAGGAAAAAAATATGGGTCAATTGAACCACCAGGGGACATATCTAGAACGATAGAAGAGCATAAAATAATAAGATTCATCACTATGCCGTCACTTGTAAGCTGTCCAACTGAGTGCAGATGAGAATTCAAAAGTACAGGTAGACTCGGTAAATTTTGGTCATATATTTTTGTACGGCATTCTTAACCATCGATAGATCCATTAAAAATAATAAGAAACCGCTCAGTGCCGTACAAAAATGGTGGTCCACAAAGTCGGAATTTTTATTTAATTTTCGAGAGTTACCGGGGGTAAATTTGGTCATTTGACCATGTACGGCATCTGTGTCGTACTATTTCTATACTGCTTTTAATCCATTATTCCGCAACGCCGTACAAAAATCATGGGGACAAGGAGAAAAAATCGAGAGTTGCAATCCCCTCTCTTTCACCACTCCAGGGGGTCATTTGACACAACACGAAATAAATTTATTTTTAAGGTATTTTATGCATAGATAATATTTTTTCATGTGCCGTACATTTTCGTTGGTTCAAAGGGTAAAAATCTGAAAAAGAAAAAAATCCATATAACGAAATGTTTGCTTTATATTTTGATAATAAAATATAAATATACATTAATATTAAGAAGCTCGAGGTGGTTAATTATCACCTTGGAAAGTCGGAGTCAGGTGGAATGGACTCCGTTAAATTGATGAACTAATAAAAAAGCTATGAACGAAAAGATGTGAATTATATGCAATCAGCCCATGAATACAGGTAAAGTCACAAGCAAATGCTAGTAATATATGCATATTCAAAATGTACAAGTAAAGCGCTTTCAAATGATACCAAACACGGCATATTTATCTTAACTTTATTTTTTTACTCTGTATGTTTTGTCCGCTAGAGGGCGCCACATTAGATTTTGTGAAACCCCATATAGCCTTTAGCTAGCTGGTCGCTGGTTATCCAGTGAACAATTCAGACGCTTCTAATGATATATCATTTGTCGAATTCTGATAAGTAGTTTAGAAGTTACGAGGGAATAGATGAACATACATACATGACCTGTCAAAATCATAACCCTCCTTTTGCTTTGCCGTAGTCGGGTAAAAATATGTTAATGCCGTACTGTATCAGATGGCCATAAAGCACCCTTAAAATTGTAGCTTTCGTCGCTTTTATCAGCCTAAAAGATGTGGTCTGCACAAAAATGTACGGCATCGTTTTTTCCTAATTTATCTATGTTTATACTATTTAAAACAACGAATAAGTGTAGAAAACTATTATATTTCATTAATCTACGATGTTTAAACTTTTACAAAATTTCAGTTTTTGCATTTCTCTATAACTTTTTTTAGAACGGTTTCTTTTGAACGGCAATACTATACAACAATTGAATTTTACAATATCATGTTAAAAAAAAGTTCCCGTACAGGGTCAAATGACCTTACAGCTCTTTATATCAAGAATTCGATGAAATTAAGATATTATTGGTATACATTTAAAAGAACAATTATTTTTTGACGGCATTGCTTCTAATAGTACTTTTGAGTGCTACATAATGTTTTGGAACCGAAGCCGTACTTAGTCAAATGACCCCCTGGAGTGGGGAAAGAGAGGGGATTGCAACTTTCCATTTTTCCCCCTTGTCCCCATGATTTTTGTACGGCGTTGCGGAATAATGGATTAAAAGCATTATAGAAATAGTATGACACAGATGCCGTACATGGTCAAATGACCAAATTTACCCCCGGTAACTCTCGGAAATTAAATAAAAATTCCGACTTTGTGGACCACCATTTTTGTACGGCACTGAGCGGTTTCTTATTATTTTTAATGGATCTATCGATGGTTAAGAATGCCGTACAAAAATATATGACCAAAATTTACCGAGTCTACCTGTACTTTTGAATTCTCATCTGCACTCAGTTGGACAGCTTACAAGTGACGGCATAGTGATGAATCTTATTATTTTATGCTCTTCTATCGTTCTAGATATGTCCCCTGGTGGTACATTTGACCCATATTTTTTTCCTATGCCGGCTTGTAGTCTAGCAGTAGGTATTAGTATTCCGTTTGCATTGTACATTCATAAACTCAAAGGTATGAAAATGGACTAGATTTTATCATCATCGATACTTACATACGTAAAGAGTTCCCCTGAACTATTAATCAATGAATTCCGAAGGCATTCTTCATTCTCTCGACGGCTCGTAATGAAATTCTTGGACCCTTACATGTCATAAGACCATAGCTCTCAATTCTCTGTAATTTTTGATATTCATACTTACTTATAAGAAATAATACAATATATGTAATTGTGTGGTCTAAACACACAATAGGGTATTTTACGAGTAACTGTTTTCAGAAGGATAGAATACATATAGGATAAATATATGTATACTTTTACATCCTTTATAATTCAGTAGTAAAATAAAAAGAGGAAACAAAGAGAAAACTTGCTTAAATAATAATCAATAATACTTGCACTGCAAGTCGATAACAGTTGCTCTACGATTCTCTACCGTACCTATCAAAACTTGTCCAAACAAAGACTTTCAGTCAGACTTTATTATATAACTGTATTCTGTATCACCTAGTATGTTATTTATATTAATCTTTTACATAATAAATACAAAAAGAGCGTGTCAGAAGTGAAACTTTTTTGGCATTGGATTCAAAGATACTAAAATCGTCGTCTTACTCCCTGACGTGACGGTATTGCCATGACGCGACCTTGAAATTTTACTCTCAACGGGCCTTAAGAAGTTTCACTTCAAAAAATAATATAATAAGGGAACTTTAAACTAAATAAAATCTCTTTCAATACCACAAATGCATTATATAACATTAATAAACTAATGTAATCGACATCCATTAGCCATTTACCGCGATCCTCGCAATCAATGAACAAGATAATTGTCTGATTCCGACGTCGCGCTGACATAACCGCAAACCGTTGAGATGCCAGCCCCAACGCGGTCAATTACTTGTATATAAATTAATTTAGTTTTGTAGGAAATACTTGTAAAATTGCTTGAATATAGGCAATTGTTTTGTTTAATTATTCGAGTATTAATTTTGGTTTACAGCAATATAATTTGTTTTAACATTTGAATGCTACAAAACACTAAATACCAAATTACAGCAATATTTTAAATTGTGAATTATAAATTCAAGTGATCACTTTCTGTATGGTTCATGGTCTTATCTAGGGATGTAACGATACATGATTTTGCCGATACGATACCGATACCGATATTTGTAGTAATGTATCGGCGATACCGATACCGATACCGATATCGATGGCTTGGTAGAAAAATAAATAGTGAATTATGCATAAAAAGTTACCAACATTTAACAGAGACAACTGTTAATCGTTTAATAAAAATGCCAAATCAAAAAACAACAAAACCATTTATTTTAGTATTATTATTTTACGAAGTCAGTTAAACTTTAAGTAATACACATACAATCAGTACCTAATAAAAGTTTACTAATAATTGGTAGAGTTTTTTCAGAAAACAAAGTGCGCACGCGCGGGCGGCCTCCCGCATCGTTCATTGGGCGCGGATTTTTGAATTATTTGATATCAAAAAAATTGGTTGTTTGTAAAGTAGGTTTACGATCGAGATGTTTACGTGATAACATAATGCAGTGGCAGCGCTCGAGATGAAACGGGAGATCGGTCCGTCTCTCTCTCGTAATTTGGTGTGACACAAGTTTATGAACATGTCACCCGACTAAAACGATTTTACAAACGTTATCACGTTAAAAATTAAAAAAATTCAAAATGATGTATTTCTTTCCTTTACATAAACAAATTTGTGATTGGAACACTCCTAGTAAGCAAATAAAATGCTTGTGTCAGGAGGTTCCGCTCTTCCTTAACACTATTACAGAAACAGAAATAAAACAATATGAATGAATACAATGCAAAAACATAAAAGAAAAGAAAGAATTTAATAAAAAAATATCGGTATCGGTTGATTTATTATCGGCGATACCGATATATCGGCTTGCCGATATATCGGCCGATATATCGGTATCGGTATCGGTATCGTTACATCCCTAGTCTTATCATACTTATCCAAAATATCATCTAGGTAAATGTCAGACTTCGGTTCAACCATAACGGTTAAATACAGTTCATTTCATACAATATTCCAAGCGTACATCCATACTAATATTATAAATGTGAAAGTAACTCTGTCTGTCTGTCTGTCTGTTACTCAATCACGCCTTAACCAATGAACCAATTTGCATGAAATTTGGTATAGATATATTTTGATACCCGAGAAAGGACATAGGATAGGTTTTATCCAGGAAATCCTACGGGAACGGGTTTTTCTTTGAAAACGCGGGCGAAGCCGCGGGCGGAAAGCTAGTTTACAATAAATTATAACATTGTAGCCATTGTTTTAAGAGTAATAAAACGATTGGAAGTTCCAATAAAAACTACGGAAGGGAATTTTGATTAGGTAAGTTTTATCAAATTAGGGATTGGAATTTGATGATATATTTCATTTAGATTAAAAGCGGTAAAACAAATAGCCAGCAAATTACTTTGGTTTTATATTTTATAATTCTCGTAGTATTTTACCACTATAGAATCTGAATAATTTTACTTTTCTACAGGTTAAATTTAATTAATTAATTTTCATAATATGTACATACATCAAGTAAAATTTAAATAGTGAATGGTTAACTGCTTATTTTTCTTCTTAAATAGTATTTACAGAATTCATTGCTACATGCCAAAAGCTTTTTAAAGATTTTATAAAACTAAATTGCGTTTGAATTTAAATAAAATGTATTCAATAGTAGTTGCGAATGGTCGCTCTTTAGTCGCACTTTTAAATATTAGTTTTCCAATTTACATACTTATTCGTTAAACACTTATATAAAGGAGATTTTAATCTCTGCCTCCGAAGTTATAGTATAGGAGTAGGATAATAATCTACCGAAGCATAAACTTTAATTATTAAGGGTATGCTTGACGATATGCGGTCGACCGCTATTACGCAAACAATTAGTTTGACTATTTGATACCGTAATATTCAGTTTCTGTATCAAGAAATGATTCATTTTGCTATGTTTTGCTACAAAATAATATACTATACGGTATTAACACAGTAGTGTCAAAATTCAACGACCCGTGAGGAAATATTGGTTGTTTGAGCGGATGGCTGAAAAATTTCGCAAAAGTTATTTATGTATATCATCAGTATTTTATATAAAAACTAGCTGACCAGCAAGAAAGTATTCTGGCAGAACACCGTTATCACTTAAGGTTATATTCTCAGACTCAGACAAACAAAAATGGATAAAAATCGGTCAAGCCTTTTGCGACTATGATTACTCACGATGCAGACGAAATTTTTATTTATCAGATACCTGATTGACTACGCATTAGCTCTAAATCAAGTACAATATAATACGGTATACCTTTGAAAAGCATCAATTTTTTCATTATTATCTACATACAAAATACTATGCGTGTGATACAGTGTCTACATCATCATCATTAAAATGTAACAAGTATAAGCTAAGGTTGGAAGACCTGTATTATGAATATATATTTAATTAAATCAGCACCTTTATACCAGTGATGGACATCGGTAATGCTTAGAGCCGTGTCGAGCTTGATCCTCTTGACGTCTCAATTTAATACATATGTATTTACGAAATCTGGTATAAATTCTCTTATAAGGTTTTATAACAGACTCCAAGGGCTACAGCTCAAGAATTCTTACATAATTAATATCAAGGACTACAGCTCAAGAATACATACTTATTTAGCATTGATATAGCATTGCTCACAATTTATGGTTCAAAAATTTCATCAAAATACCGCGATGTAACTTGTTATGAGCATACAGTTTAACTAAAACTAAAATGAAATTCCAGCAAACGCTGTAGAGCGTGCAGACATAAATTTTCACAGGCCATTTTGTTTTGTTGCAATCAAGGAGAGGCGTGAGGGTTTGCTTCGTGAAATATAACTGGAGAATGGACAGGGTGACTTGTATTATGCCCCATTTGTCTACGTCCCTGTCGCCGTCATCTCGCAGGCTCCGAGTTCAGACTTACGTTTACATATTGAAGGTGCCTTCGAAACGTGGTTCGAATCCCTGTTCGAACTATACAATCAATATTTGCAGGGGAAAATATACATTTCATTATGGTAATGGTTTTAATGAAAAATATAAAACCCCTAATTGCTAAATTAAAATAAGTTTTTATGTATTGCATTATAATATTATTATGTCCTTGAGTATAATGAACTAAATATTACTTTATTGGTAGGAATTAATTTTCTTTTTCGCCATATTGAATTTTTCTCAGTTGTCCATCAGGAATTGAATCTGTAACCTTCACTATAATAATGAACTAAAATTTTACCGATGTAAAAATGTAGAGTTACTTACGTTACAAGCTTACCAATTACATACATACCAACTATAGAATAAATCTGTAATAACAAAAAACAAACTGCGCACGTTTTCGCAGCTCATTAAATAAGGTTTGCGGCACCTGAAAATGAATTTCAAGATAATCTTTCATAAGTATAAAGGAGTATTTTTATAACAACTCAATTATGATTTCGTTTAGAAGTTTCGTGGCTCAGCATCGCGAAAAGCCCGATTTGCCTTGCAAAACAACTTAGGCAACTTGTTTTTTGGAGAAGCTAAAATATCTTCATTATGAAGGAAATTGCTTTGAAAATGACCGCCAACTTTTTCTCCTTTGATGTAACAATGAGTCAACTTCTATAAATTTGGGTCAGTTTGTATTCTATTTAATGTTATTTCCGCTTCACCAGAATTTAATAATATTTAGATGTATCGCAAAATTATGCCAATTTTTTCTGTTTTTTAATGCATTTTTATTGACTGTTCAAAGAATAGCATTACAAAGTAGCCAATAGTATTTAACTTCATCTAAAACTACACAAAAAATATGATCAATATAATTAAACCCATAACAACATGGACCTGCTAATAAAAAAGATAAGTTTCCACTTTTCACTTTTATACGAAAATACAATATCAACAACAAACAAAGAACGAAACCTTTAAATTTTCAGTTCGATTTCAAATCACTGAGTCTACGAAAAAAAAAGGAATCGTTCGTCAAAAATCAGTGAACCAGATTGAGCAGTCAAACTGCATTCAACAGAGAAGCTCTACAAAATTAAATGCTATTGAAAACTTAATTTCCCATATTATAATCCCTATTATCCTTTTTTATTCGAATTTCTTATTTTAGGAGCTCGTTTAAACCTTTCTTCTTCTATCTTGATTTGTATAGTCAGTAAAGTATCGTAGGTATAACATACGTTCGATAAGGACACACCGAAAAAAGATTTTTTTTTCTTTTTAGGAATTTGTATTAAATTCCTTTTTATTATTTTGGTGTTATTTTGTAAAGAAAAAATAAAATATGGCTGTTTGAAGATGCATACAACCTTCATACAACTTGCAACAATCTCTATGATCTTTGTGTACTCTATAATCGATGCTTTTTCAAACCGAGACAAACACATCCATCATATTTTATCATTGTCATGATAGACGCATTTATATCAAAGTATCAAAGAAAAACGAAAATTTCCGTGTACAATGAAAAGCTCTGGACCAAGTTCGGACCTGATGCAGAGTTACTTTTTTTATTCTGCGATACTAGCTCTAAAGTTGCTTGCATTGGCGCCTTTGGCATCTATTGTATGTCACCCAGAGAAGGTACAGCGAGCGAATATAAGTGATTTGAAGAACTTGACTCCATTCTGGTTGGTAGCTGGGTTGTATATGACGACGTCGCCAGATGAAAACACGGCTATAATGTTACTCAGAGCGTTTGTTATTGCAAGGCTAATTGCAGCCCTTGGCTATGTCACGAGGCTGCCTCGAATGCTAGTCGAGGCAGCGTTCTTTGTGTCATTTACAATTACTAGCTATATGGGAGGGTGTGTTGTGTATGAATATCGATCAGCGATTTGAATCTTTTGTGTGATAAATTGTTTAGTATTGATAGCTGTTTATTTCATTTTAGTGGTATTTTTAATTTAAAAAGATATAAATTATGTCCAAGAATATATATTATGTAGTACAACAGAAGTGATAATGTTCAATTTTGTCATTCCAATAATCGTATTGGATTTTTCCTCAAATCATTTTACAATCAAAAATGTTAAAGTATCAAATTGAAAATGAATTTATAAATTATATTGTAACGTGTACCATGGGCAAGGTATGCAAAGTATCTACGAATAAATCAAATTGAAATTCGTAGAAATCTCCACGTAAAGAACACTTGACATTTAAGGTGTTTAACTTTGCTAAGATTGTAAATCTGTATTTGAATATTGCGTAAGTTCTCTCTTCTATTTATACTTGGAGATTTGACTAAATATTAATTTATTATCTACTAAGTAATAATTTCGGCGTAAGATTTTATATTATTAAGTTTGTATATAATTTACATAAATCTAACCATCCTTCCTTATAATACCTACCTATTATGCTGAAAATTCATACTAATTATAGGCTTAAGATTTTATAGAACATATTGACCGGATTATCCAGTATGTTTATTGGTGAAAAATTCGACAGTTTAGAGATTAAAAATATTGTTAAGAATACACAATATTCTTAGTAAATATGGCAACAACTTCATTTAAGAAAAAAAAAACCGTACCGATAAACAAAAAAAGTCAATCAAAGTTGTCATTTATGTCAAACGTTGACATTTTAATGTAGGTACATTAACGCGATGAGCGGAGCAAAGGAGATAAATAATATAATTAATGACGTCCCGATAGAATATGTGAATCCATTCAGAGATGCTCTTATAAATGAGACCCCGATCTATAATACCGGGAAGACAATCACCATATCCCTGGATACCCCGCTCACACAAACATACATGGTGCACGCCGCTTTACTCGCCGTAAAGCTTTTGGCTCTCAGCCCGTTAACAGCTTTGACATGGGTAAATAAAGGTTTATTCACGAACACCGATATTGTACGAAGAGCGTATCTATCAGAATTGAAGAACTTGGCACCTTTTTGGATCGTTGGAGTGTTGTATATAACAACGGACCCGCCGGTCAGTTTGGGAACCACTTTGTTCAGGGTATATACCGTCGCAAGAATGTGTGTCGTTTTGGGATACGCTACGCGGCCGCTGCCGGCTCTTATCTCCGATATGGCCCTTATAACTTCGTATTTTATCAATTTTTATATGTCTGTATCGGTTATTTATCATTACAGAAATGCTTTATAAATTACTTAAGGGCTTGGTCTAGTAGTGCAAACAAATGCATCCTGTCATCCTATATGTAAATAATACAAATGTACTAAGGGAAAGTTGCTCCACTTGATTTTTAAAAATTAAATCATTCGTATGCATAATTTAATATTCGTAATAAGTACCAAAAATGACAATTTGAAACAATTTTCGTGAAAATTACACCGGATGATTTTTTTTTATCAGTACACAAAATTTGCGAATACTTTCTATTGATATCTTCAACTTCATGTTTATATAACTGATCAACTTTTACAAAGAAATTTGGACGATATATAAAAAAAAAAATAAGCTTTCCATACAAAATGCATAACTTTATACATTTTTTTCGACCTAAGTTTCTTAGTGAAAGTTGTTCAGTTTAACTAATAAAACGGATAAACAAATTTTGTATATAATAAAAAAAATGTAATGTTTGTGTTAAAAAATTATTAAATAGAAAAATACACAGATGAAAACAAAAGATATTTATTTCTGACTAGCTTCCGCCCGCGACTCCGTCCGCGCGGATGTCAGTCTTCGCGTCTTCTACAGATTTATTATACATATTATGTATAATAATATAGATTTATATTGATAAACCTAATAAATCTTTTGCTAGCATTCTGATGCTTTATCGGTTGCACTGGATTTATCTCTTTTTTTTCAATCGCTTGAATGATATAGGATGGGTCCTTGATGGACATCGAATGCTGAAGTCTCGAATCAATCAATTCTGACAGTAGGCAATTTATGTAAAAACTTGATAATGGTCCATCATTTTATTTTGCCTAAACGTTACATACTTTTTTATTATATTCTATTTTTAACGAATGATTCACTCCAGTCCAAACAGCAAATAAGAAGACTTCTGCTTCTGCAACGTTTAGTTGTCCCTGAATTTGGAAAAAATAGTCATGATTCTTATCTATGACAAAAGTGTTATTTTTTGCATTGTAGTTCAAATATTAAATTTTTTTTTTAACCGCATCTTCCGCATTCATGTCTTTTGCCGGAATTAGACATTTAACTTCTACTAGTCCCATTTTCCCTTTTTGATATGGGAGTGTATAAAGTAAATTTTTTAGATATTTCTCGTTATACTTTTAAAAAGTTATTATTGTCATTTTGATCATTAGGTAAAGTAATTTCGATATCAGTTTTAAGTTTTTTGATACCTGCAATAATAACGTCATAATCGCCTGCACATACTTAACGATTACATCCTGTATACAATCCACCATCCACATTCATAATGTTTTCCTGTCCTCCTCTCCTTTACGCTGTTCACCGATACATTTTAAATGAGTAAATCTGCTACCACTGAAGATCAGCAAATTTTCACCACTGTTGTCGATTATTTGTTTTTCATTTTTAATCAGCAATTGGGAATCATCAGTTTTGTTTTTTGCAGATTGGTGATGTACCCTAACAATACGTCAAAAAGGGAAAGCATCAACGAATTATCGTATTCGTCCTCTTTTTTTATTCTTCGCGTCTCTGTTACTTCTGTTTGTTTAGTTCTCAACACCCACTGAATTTTCTATGTTATTGTGATCTTCCATTACATCTGAGTTTTGATGATGTGATGATAATCCATTCGTTTTAATATTGGTACTTAGAGTTGGTAGACTAAACTAGAAATGGCGGACTAAATTTGTCAGCGCGTCTGTAAGATCTATACATATAATAAAATCGTAGGAAAGTCAAAACTGTACATTGAATATTTTTTTAAAAGAATACATAATCCATGATCTATAATCGATATAGAAGCCAAAAATATAGTTTTTAGAATTTTTGTCTGTTTGTCTGTTTGTCTGTTTGTCTGTTTGTCTGTTTGTCTGTATGTTTGACCGAGCTAATCTCGAAAAGTGCTGCATAGATTTACTTCAAATTTTGCATGAATATTCCTAAGAGGTCGGATGAGGATAGTTTAAACATATTATCATGATATCACCTTCGGGGGAGGAGCTGTGAGCCTTTATTTTTCTTACATATTCCGTGTACTACGACAGCGTACAATCTAAAGACTCATGTTTAAATGTTGGTTTCGAGTAAGCCATGCTATTATCTAGCTTTACAAAATAAAAACTATGTCATTTACGTAATTTTGGCAGAGAAACAGTTAAATGAATCTTAGCAGTATAAAGACAAATTTGAAACAGCGCCATCTATGAAGTGTTAGAAAAATCAAACACACGTTAACTATTGGAAATTAATAATCAAATGACGCATATATACCTAAATGTTGTTTGACAATATCTAGATTGACACTATAAAAATTATGCCATTTAAGTAACTTGGGAAGAGAAACATAGTTTAAAGAATGTAAGTTGTATAATGTTAATTTTGTAACAGCGCCATCTATGAGATTTCGTAAAAATCAAATCAATATAGATGTTAACACTACTGAATACACAGTTGGAAATTAATAATTTAAATATAATTATGTTATTTATTTAACTCTTTAGCCCATATCTTCCCTTCCCTATAAGGTATATTTCGTGTAAATAATAAATATACTACATTTTTTTAAAGTGAGGGTAGATGTTTATTATTTTAAGTAAAACTAGACACCATTATCTACAGTTAATCTAATATTGATTGCGTTCATTAGTTACAATTTTAAAAATCTTCGTATTTTATAAATTTACTAGCTTACCGCCCGCGGGTTCGTCCGCTTTGTCTAAAACCTAATAAATTATATACTAAAACCTTCCTCTTGAATCAGTCTATCTATTAAAAAAACCGCATCAAAATCCGTTGAGAAGTTTTAAAGATTTAAGTATACAAAGGGACATAGGGACAGAGAAAGCGACTTTTTTTATACTATGTAGTGATATTTATAAAGTAATAGAATGCCATAAAACCAAAAATATCAAATGCAATCTTCGTGTTTTGTGAATTTTCACCATCATGCGTTCCCACAAAAAGTAAGTTGTTACTTATAGGTATTTATTTTTTATAATGATAGCAATTCATGTTTTTTGTTGGTAGGTATTATATTACACTTTTAGAATGAAATAATAAAATGATGAATTCTTTTATTATTTTGAGGTGCATTGGGAACAGTAGTTTTTGATAAAATTTTATTTGTAAGTAGCTTTTTTTATAGATTTACAGTTAACTTTTGATTTTGTTATTCACAGATTCAATGCTCATAAAATTATATCGCCTTTGGAAGACGATTTCTGCTGATATTTTTACAACACCACTTGAAAATTGATGATTTGATGGTAAAGATAGTAGCAGCGAGGATTAAGTGGAAATTAGTAATCATCCGCTTCGTCAATTTTTGACTGAAGTTAATGTCCAACGTCCAATGGTTCAATCATTGGAAGTATCTCGGGAAATTTTGGAGGATATTTTTCAGGAAGGAGAGGAGGGGCAGCCAACCACATAACAAACGACTACGTTTTAGTACCGAAAAAAATGTTATTCCAAATGAAACGTAAATTTTGCACTCACAACAGCTGTACAAGTAATGTTTTTATTTTGACTTTGCGGTTATCTGATTATAATATTTATCGTTATGGCTATACCGACCGTACTGGGATCAGAGTACATGATACAGTTCATCATCCAGGATTGCTAAGAGCATTTTAACACTGAAAAAGATGTTTTCTTTGAATCGTAGTTGCTTCATTTATTTATTTTTAATCATTTTACATAATATGTTTTATATTTTATAAATATAATATCATTTTCATTATTTAAGTAGATAAAATAAATTATGTAACGGTTTTATATGAATACACAGTATATTTATTAGGCGACGGTGATTTCTTCCAGGCAAAAGATATTCATCAGCTCAATAAAATTGAATAGTATGTTGTTAGTTATTCTTTAGATTCACAATTGTAATGAGCATTTCCGCAAGCAAGTTGTATCGTAGTTTAGATATATCATAGTTTTGACATATTAAAGTTCCAACAAAACCCTCAAATTTTTGAGCAGGGTTGAGCAAGATAATTTGAAAAATGTGCCGCGTTAAGTATTATAGAAAAGGTTAGTTCGTTGGTAATTATTATTTCTTCTTCATTTACATGTTGTTAGTAAAAATAAACTTTGACTAACAGTCAAAGTATATTTTAACTAATACTACTTAATATCTATTATACCTACTTATGTTCAGTATTTATCTGTATTATTCATCATCATCAGCCCATATACGTTCCCACTGCTGGGACACGGGCCTCCTATGAGGGTACAGGCCATAATCCACCACGCTGGCCAAGTGCGTGTTGGCGGATGACACGTCATGTCATCGAACTTTTTAATTCTTCGACATGTCGGTTTCCTCACGATGTTTTCCTTCACCGTTCGAGCAGTGGTGATGTTACAACATGCGCAGATAAATTGAAAAATCAATTTATTTCCTGCGCGCTCGCCTGGTCTCGAACCCCGGACTTATCGATTCGAAGTCCGAGGTCTCACCACTGAGCCACCACTGCTTATCTGTATTATTATTGCTTGGTAATTAATATATTTTCATGTCGTGTACCTAATTATAAACATAAGTTTGATGTGTAATTAGCTGGATTTATTTTTACACACTCACAGACTTATATTTTATGTTAAAAGAGTGTTAATAGTGTAAATCATGATATTTTTTCACAATTAATAATAATCCTTTTTTCTAATGGTGTTGGCATTAAATTAAACCGCGCTGTCGTTTCGTTCACAAAAAGTGATGTTATGAGGAGCATATTCGGTCCTCATATCATAAAAAATCTGTGCGAAAACAATAAACACGTGTGAGGCCCTCACGGCAGATCGGGGCGGTCTGACGCGAAGTGGGGACAGCGTTGTCACTGTATCGCTCTTGCCACGCTGTTCAACAGACTTATTCGATAGTTCAGTTTTGTGTTAAGACCGCTGCAGCTGTGACAACCAACCCGTGAGACAACCAAACCCGGTCTCCCCTACTATCCCGTGAGACCGAAACCTTCACTGAGAGGGTATGACGTCTCACAGCTGATCGCAAACGGCATATTGTACTATCCCGTGAGACCGAAACCCTCACTGAGAGGGAATTACGTCTCACTACTGATCACGACAGTCATATTTTATCTCGAGAATCTGAAACTTTACTCAATATGAAGACCGTTTGACAAATGATAGGGTGCATCATAATATTATTCGATCTCTTGAAGATGAACATGAGTATAAGCAATGACTAGAGTAGGGACGCGAATATTACAATTATATGAGACAAGAACGATTAATAAGTTTGTTTAATGAAAGATTAAGAATTGAAACTATTCGGTCTCTGGAAACGGACGAATAGCGAGAGGGCCGTCTTACTGCAGACAGATTTCGTCATAGTCTTAATGACTTGAGGTAAACAATCTACGAATTCGGTGGTGTGGTCTGACAATTATAAAAGTGGGTTTGCTTATAACCTCACAATTGATTACAGATCATCTTCTGTAAAGGCGTAGTATGTTCTTTTTGTAATGCTTTAAAGTGTAGTAAGGAGTCGGCTTTCATTTGAAGATACACCGGAACCTTTGAAATCACTACTTTTAGAGGAACATACTGTGCAATGTAAACTGTTATTAGACAATATTCGCTCTTATAGTAGCGCGTTTCAAATGATCCTTTGGTGCTCAATAATTATCAGAAGGTCCGTTCATGCTTACTTATAAGATACAAGGTCAAGTTTACCATTTGATAGGATCCCTTTTGCCTGTAGGCCAACCTAAGTTTGTTTAAATAGGTATATTTTGTATTCGACTACAACGAATAGTGGAATACAAGAAATCAATATTTCTCAAATTTAAAACTGAACTCATTTCACAATTTTATTACAGGTTAATTCGTATGTATGCAGTTTTAAATCGACATTAGAAGCTTTTCCTCAAGATGGTGATATCGGCACTCAGGAACTCCCTGGACGTGTTATAACGCCCAGGCCACAGTATTACAAATTTTTCCTAAAATAGAGCAACGAATGTATTTTCGTATAGCAACGGAGGGGAACTCGCGGGGGGTCAAGTGACGCGTCACGCGGGCCACTTACCACAAACATGCTTAGTTTGTGGTACCGAGCGCGAAAGAAAGTCATCGTGTTTTTAGTAAAGTTACTATGTTAACTAACGTAATTTAATACTTAAGTACATATTCTATAATGGTGTGCTCAAACTGTTAATCTACATTTAATTTAGATTATTATATTTTGATACTAAGTAATGTAGAATTTAAATCACATTCATTCATGTTTTCTTCAGATTTTAAGATTTTCTTATCAGAGTGTTCAATTTTAATGTAAGTATTTAAATTTTATAAGAGACAATAATTAAGAACATTCAAAAATAAAGTGTCACGTATTTTTTTTAAACGACGAATGACGAAAAACGACCTAATCGCGGACGAAGTCGCGGGCAACAGCTAGTCAGAATATAAAACCATCATCCTGTATTTAAGTTACAAAATTAATAATCAAACAAAATGCCGCTACGTTGAAAATGACTAGAAGAAAAAATTAAAACACCTCGGATCAATTTTGGAGTAAACAAATCATTTTCCCCGTATGGGGATTTCCCCGGATGAACTTGGGAAGTTCAAGTTCTCAATACAAGTTTATATTATATTTCGTATTTCTCAAACGAAAAATAAACATTTTTGGAACTTCAAAAAAATTATATTATAAGATAATTTATGAGCTTACTTTAGTTTTAAAGAAATATACATCCCTTTACTGACACCCCGTAAAATAAAGAAATTGTTGCCAATCACCTTTGCAATCTATTTGGTTTCATTAACTTTATGTTCGAAGATAATTTTTTTTTCTAGTAGTTACACGCGTATTTTTTTCGTTTATTTTCCATATCGAAATCAAATGTTTAAAAATACGAATATTTGCACAAAACTAAGATAAAAATAATCAATTAACAAAAATATTAAATTTAATGAAGTAGAGCAACTTTCACTTCGGTATGATGGAAAATCGAGCGTAGAGCACACGTCAGAACGCTCCGGCCCAAGGAGCGCGACTAAAGAAATTCGCTAGGATTTTTCCTAATTATTTTAAATATTTTTTTAATATTTAAAGAATTATCAAAATTCAAAAAAAAATTTTTTTAAAGGATTAATACTCATTGGTCTTCAACCAACTCGAATAAATTAATGGAAAAAATAACTTTTAGCAGTATTTATCAATAGATTTTGTAAGGCAAAAAATGGGAAATTTAATGAATTTATAACGTTCTAATTAAGAAAATCATAAGTTTTTCGGCAATTGTATTCAGCAGTTTTTAATAACGACTATATAAGGATAATAATGCGCTGATCAGATTGTGTAAATTGTAATCGGTTGCAACGTAGTGAGTGCACAAACTTAGCTCGAAATGTCTTTGGGGGAAAGAGACTTATCTTGAAGGCCTGATTAAGGTAACATAAAGTAACTTTATAAATGTGAAAAAATTCACGCGCATTGCGTATATAACACTAATTGATAAACAAGAAAAAAAAATCAGTTTATCATTTCATTAGCCGGGAAAAAATTGTCAAATAACTTGTTGAAAACGCAATTTTGCTAGACTGCAGCCTTAATTATAAAAATATTTGTTTTATTCATTTATTTATTTATAAACTTTTCTAGTTAGTTTAGCCGTTTATTTTCATTCAATACGGCAAAGGACTGATATATAGAAATATAAACTCATTACTAAATTAAGTGTTGACTTTGGAATCAAGGGCAAATTGACTTGTTAACTAAATGAAATGAACCAAAGTTTCAACTCATTGAACCGTTATTGACAAATTGGTGAATGATTAAAATAGGAACAGGCTCAATATATACTGGGCTTGATTTATTATTAAAACGGAGATAAATTCTCGATTGAGTAGAGAGCTTTACTAGCTGTTTGAACGGTATATGCTCCGTTTTTTGGCGGATATTTTCATTGGTAATGGATTTACATTATATAATATTACATTATATATTTATACATTTAGTGTATTACATAATATTAAATAGTATGGTTGGATTATAGATTTGGTACCACCACTTTTTCTGAACTCAACATTTCATCAAACAGATTTTTGCACGCCTCATAAGCGAAGCGTTGAGGTGGGTACTACTGTCACTTCGCGCAAAATATCTGATTTTTCAAACTTAAAATGTCTTTATGTATCATACATTGCACTTGTAAGATAATACATACACACACATATTAAGAAAAAACACTATTTTTAACGTTCATGATATTTTTGATGTCATTTTTGTTATTTAAACTAGTTAAAAAACAGTTTAAAAAAGTTCTGTCTTGGACGTCCGTGTGTCTGTATGTGCGGATCCTTTTTCTTGTTAACACGATAGCGACCGAAATACTTTACTAATCGAGTCTTTTTTTTTCTCTTACGCTTGAGTATGCTCAGGAATAGAACCCTTTCATTTTTCAGGGTCTGATTCGATGTGGTTTAATTGTTATTAAATAAACAAAAATAATAATTAATAAATATATTTATTAAAAAAAAATTATGAGGCGTGCACTTTTGGATTTTCCAAATTATTTTGTTATAGATTTAAGCGTAAGTAAAGTACAGATAGTCAGACCACAGAAATAGTAAACAATACAGTTAAATTGAACATGCATAGAATGCATGAATTAATAATTTTATTAAAAAATTTGAGCACTCCAAATATTCATTACTAAATCGTGAAAAAAGTTGGAACGATAGAATGGATTTGTAGATAGCGTAGATAGCTCAAAGCCTATTTATAAGGTACGATGTTATACATGCTAAAATATTTTGTAACACAGTCGATAAACTAGCTACAATGTTATCCACCATAATATCTGTGCCTCCAGTGAATAAGGGAGTAAGACGAGTTATTCCCTTTGGTTTTTATTGCACCATTGGATTCAGCTCGTCAAAATACACAACATATCAAAAGGTCATATCTCTAGCTGCGTCCTAACCCATTTTTTCGAATGACCCAAACGGTATAAGTAGGGTGTGATTAACGGTATAAGTTACCTTATCCATCATTTTAGGCAATCGCAAAGGAACTATTCGTCTCGAGTCAAAAGTACCTACGAACACAAAGACGTATGTGTAGTTATACTTTTTGAATAAAGACTTAATTCATTTTGTTCCATCAGTCCTAACACTATTTTAGTATTAAATGCATTTGTGTAATTTTTCTAACATGAGCATAAAGGAACAACTCTTTTAGTGTCATTGTTTCAAGTGACGGCATGAGACAGTTTGGCATTAATGCCGTGTTGCTATTGGTCTATTAATTGAATACTGCACGGAAACAACACACACTATTCCTTATTATTTTTAAATCGTTTTTTCAATAAATCTGCAACAACAAATCTTTATATTTTTTAAAAAAGGTATTTATCAGTTAACTTGGGATACTAATATATTTCTATGGAAATTAACTATTTTTTGCAATAGATATTAAAAATACAGTTAACACATTAAGTGCATTTAATGATATTATACTCTTTGTTTATATAAATACAGAACGATAATTGAATCATCTAAAAAAAGCCAACAAAAATGTTAAACTTATATTTTCTTCTTATATAATTGGGTAAGTTTTTAAAAAATAACTCGTTTTTAATCATTTTTTAAAAAAATTATCTAACTACAATAATCAAGACAATATTATTATAGTCTATAATAGTCGCATAAAAAAGTATTTAGGTAATATTTAACCAGTCTTGACAATTATGAATATTGTTTTCTCCGCATATAGTGTTTTAGCCACTGTGCTTTGTTAATTTGCCTTTTTTATAGGAAAAAAATCCGCAATATCGATACTTCTTTGGTCCTGCATTTTCATAAAAATTTTATGGATACTCTGGTACCACATATTTTGAAAAAATTGGGCTATTGTCACGTAGAGTCTCTTCAAAGTGCGTGCCACAAGTCGTATTTGCATCCAAGGCACCTTCAAATCTGTGCTTAATTTTTTCATAAAATCTTTGCGGTATTTTCTTTATTTATCTACATTATTTTGATATTATATGATATAGAAATTGTTAAAATTCTATATCATGCCGTAAAATATCGCCACTGACCACCTATAACTTTTCCTGTATTAACTGAACATACTGGAATATGGTTTTCGGGCTTCTCTTATCTCTTTATAGTGCTTGTATCCTCAATGTATACCACCATGACATTGTGGCGTTGCCACTTTTATTATCTACTAGCAGTCCGCCCCGGCTTCGCCCGTGGTACATATTTACGTTTTCTCTACGTAAGAACCATCCTCGTACTTCAAGGAATATAATAAAAAAAGAATTAACGAAATCGGTTCAGCCGTTCTCGAGTTATGCGCTTACCAACACATTTTGCGATTCATTTTTATATATAAGATATTTTATTATCTGTGGCGTTCCGAAACGGAACGCACTTGATCGAATTTTAAATTGATTCGACGATTCATTTTCACTAGGACAATAGCTGTTAATACGCAAAACGCAATACGCAGTTGATACGTAATTAATACCAATACTCAATGATTGTCTCCTGCTAACCTGTACAGACTAGACTCATAGTGGTGACTGGTGAAACATTGTATAGCATTAACAACATAGTACTGTATTATTGAAAGATCGATTAAAGGTTTATTTTACAATCTACGACTTTCATTATACATGGGTAACAAAACCCCATAACATAGGTATTCGGTTTTACTCCGGACAACATCTTCAGCCACCCAAGCCCTTTGCTTCAAGTCCAAATCCAGCGGAGGACAATAATCGTCATTTACTAAAATTGAAGGTTTTTCGTCCTAGTATAAAAGTTTTCAGGATCCCATTTTATACTCAATCTATAGTATAATACTATAGATAATAGATATCATGTGAAACGTGACTTGGAAAAAAATTATTCAAATAAATCACAAAATAAAAATTTGAAACAATTTTAAAAGTTACGAAAAGCCCAATTAAAAGTCAAAATGACGCACAACATCCTCTTTACAACCAAATGGCGGAATTTACCTGGATGAGCCAACTATGTACTGCTAGGTCTCGACGGCTAATAAGTTGGTTCTGGATTTTGCAGTGATTCGATGGTAAATATAGAAGAGTTCATACGTCAAATTTACGTAGATTGGACTTCTAGGGTTAAATGCATAAATACCTAAATGTTGTTTTGTTTTTATTATATAATAACGATAAAAAAAACCCGTTGATTTCATTCGTTTTTCAAGCTACGTGCATAGTTTTTCCACTAAAATGCCTCAATTGAGTCATAAAGTACACAAATTTCAAGCATAATAAGTCACATCATTTCTATAAAACCAAAACTGGCAATAATATAAGTCGTGTTGTGCGATTATGAACATTGTGCATAAGGGCATAAGTCGTTATATTGCAAAGAGTAAAAAAAAAATTATGTGAATACATTGAGTTATTCCATGAAGTACTCGTTCATAAGGCCACAACTACAAAAAAACACGAAAAAAGTATATTTATGGGGTTGTTACAATATGTGTTCATATGTAAAAATATAGTCTAACATCATATCTTACACATACAAGCTTAAAATTTTGAATAAATAAAGATTTAGTATTGATATATAGTTTTTTGTCTCTCCTGAAAAGTGCTGTTTTTGAGTTATTCCCTTATTCACTGGAGGCACAGATATGTTAAAGCTTGGTTAAAGCAAATACAAAGAAAGGGAAGTAAAATTTAGAATATTATTTACTTAACGACCCAGCTTTCGATATATGACTTAGCACATTCGATTAGAGATAGGAAATTAAAGTTGAAGAATGACGTGTTTTATGACTGAAACTGAAAAGCTATTAACGCGGCCATTACTGCCTAGAAAGTTTAAGCGTCGGAAGATAATATCCAAACTTCCCAAGGGTAGCATTAAAAGAAAAAGCGGAAACCGGAGGTCGGACATGTTGGGAAAACTTCCGGGAACGTTTCATACACGGACTTTATTTGTTTCATCCCGAAACAGGGTCAAGCCTAAATAGTGTGTCACTGAGATGACTCGGAACAGACAAGACAGTCGTGATTTATGCTCGTTTGTGAAATCACTGCACACGCTCGGGATTGTACATTTATGCGAACTGTTTTACTTTTTTATTCGCATGTTTGTGATATCATTATTTGAGACGTAAGTTTGTATAACAAACTATACTATATCACTTTCTGATTTATACATTTATTTAATAACAGTATGGACACGGATGACATCTTAATTTTACAATTATTTTACAGAACTTGTAGGTTTGCTTTTGTATCCAACCAAGAGATTGAATAGCATAAGACTACTAAGTTTACACACATGTCTTATTATAAAACAATTTTGATGAAACTTAGCAAAAGTTTGAAGATTAATAGATGTAGTAGTTGAGATTAGTTTGACGTCACACCTCGTTCGCAAAAAGTTTCGGACAAACGGACGAAACTGGAGAAATTACTTTGACCTTTTGTATGAACTCTTATTACCTTTGAACTATGATAAGTTGCGTACAATCGGTCATTCTGTAATTGTATTATTGTGTAAATGTTGTGTGTAACAACTACAATACTTTTTATGTTTCAGACCCAACAATTAATTAAAGTCTAATTAAGTTACGTCAGATGAAAATGTTCAGGATATAACACGGGTCGTAACATGACATTTTGAAGCGGGTCCGACATTCACAAAGACACTAAAATTTATTCAGACTTAGACTCCACCTAAATATATTCTTAGTAACACCTTATGAATACGAAATTCCGGGTTTTAAAATTCTGAGCTAGTTTTCAATGCATACAAACAAGACTGCTATTTCACGCTTACTTATGGTCCGGGAGCCAGCAGCAGATTTTATGACCAAGTTCCTCTCAAGCGGTAATTAGTAAAATGCATCAAAGTATAGTATTATGAAGCCTCGTGAACGTCAGCTGGAGCTCGGTTGGGGGGAAGAGCGGTTGTAGCCTCCCGTATCAGCTGACGGTTTTTCCACCAAGATACAGCCAGCTGACATTTATATTTATCCACAGTTACATATAAGCTATCATCAGGTAAATTTTTGTTTGAGAGGAAATAACGGAAAATAAATTTTTCTTTAAATTTAACTTTCATGTTCGAGACACCAGCTGACGTATAATACACCATGTTGTAACCAGCTGACTGTTTTTTTTCGTTGAGATATTGGGTTAGCTACAATTTGACAAATTTTTAGCTGAGAGGAAATGAATGAATGAATGTATTTTTTTTCCTATGTGCGTGGGAGGCTACAACCGCTCACCCCCCCAACCGAGCGCCAGCTGACGTTCACGAGGCTTTATAATACTATACTCTCATGCGTCTGACGAATTATCTCTTGAGAGGAAATAGTTAACCAAATTTGCACCTGGCTCCCTAACCATTACTAAAAATTGTATCACAACTGTACTGTGCGAATTGCGATACAAGCTAAACGTGTTATTTGAATATTTTCTTACTTCTTTTTTATATGACAAAATTCAATTCAATACCGGTGGGTGTGAAGATTTTTATAAGATAATTTTGTGAACCTTTGATGAAACGATTTTTATTTTAGATATTGCTGCTTCTATTTTTATTAGAATTTCCATGAAAATACACCTACATAATATTTTATGTTTTATATAATAATATCTTTAATCAACCAAATAAGTAGACTCTCACGAAATTAGATCTTAATAAATTAATAATTATTTTATATAGAGTTGATAGATAATTGTTCAATAGTTTAAAGAACAAATTATCAAACTATATCAAGGAAATAAAACTCAAGGAAACATAAGTTACGTCACATATCGTACGTCAACGAAAAATCACTAACGATTTATCCAGAAAATAGATGTACTATTGAGATATTCTTTCGCGAAATAAAATCAAGAATGAACGAATAATAAACGATTTGGCTCGACATGATTTCCACGCTTTGTGATAGGGAGTGGAACGGTCATTAGCCAATATTTTTTGATATTATGTAGGGACTTTTATAATTAGTGTCAAATCTAATTTGACTATGGGGCATTAAAATTAATTATTTTATAGTAAATTATGCACTTAACTGTTTGAATATGCACTGTCATAAAGCCAGAAGTTTTGGAAAAGAGATTAAAAGCGAATAATTTTGAAAATGAAAAAATATTTTATATTAAATGGTAAAAACAACATCAAAGAAGTCATCTGTGTGTAGGTAATTACAAAAAAAATCGGTTATTATAATATCCTTAGTTATTATTTCTAGTAATTACTTAGATACAAATATCTAAATAATAAAAAAGTATCTAACCTTTTTCAGGAATATCATTATGTTAATTGGATTGTGGATTGTAACCATTCAATAGAGAGTGCGTTTCACGAAAGAGTTCCCCTGCCGTTATGTTGGCATACCTGACTGTCAAAAACGAAAATATTTTTTTTTAATCAAAAATGACAGAGAAAATATTCTCCTTTCTTCCTAGCCTTATCCCGTATCTTACGGGGTCGGCTGCCTAGAAAGGAGAATATTTTCTCTGTCATTTTTGATTAAAAAAAAATATTTTCGTTTTTGACAGTCAGGTAAGCCAACATAACGGCAGGGGAACTCTTTCGTGAAACGCACTCTAGTAATCATTCAATGGATAGTAATAATATAAATTATTATATTAAGGGTACTAAAATAAACACATTGACACTTACATAGCTTCGATGCGGCCAACAATGATACAATTTGTTGAATAAATACGAGGATAATCGGCCCTCTGATTAGGGTCAATTAATTTATTGTGGCTTCAAATGATCTGGTTCGTGTGACCAAATAGTTATTTGATACAATGATAATTGGCTTTTATTTAAGGGATGGGTGACCATTGTTGGCTCAAGCTCAATTAACATTATTTTGACCTAATTAAAACTTACTTGACCGCCCCTTTGGTATAGTGGTTAACGCGTGAGCGTAGAACCGAGGTGTCCGCGGTTCGATTCCCGGTGGAGACGAAGAAAAAAAATGTATCTCTCTGGCAGGACACAGAAGGCTGATCACCTACTTGTTCCTAAAGAAAATCGTTCAGTGAATCTATACCCCATATCTCCCTAGGGGACACGGGACTTCACTTGCTTAATTAAAATTCATTTATTAAAATAATATCGTATTACAAGACACTACAAGGTCTAATGAGTGATGTGAATATATTTTCGTTGGTCGAAATTCTGTATTCTCATTCTTACAGTTATCACCTACTTAAGAATGTATTGCGATCATATTGCGATAAAACATAAATTTACAATAAATCTACATTGAAATACGAAAACAAGAATATATTACGCATTGTAACCCAACGAGTATTATGGGAATATTTAAAAAGCGACGACCTATTGCGTATTAACATATTTTAGTTTATGTACTCGAGAACAGTCGAACAGTTGGTCAACTTCTAAATTATTCACCTAATTTAATTATAGTGTAGGCAAAATAATTTGATATCCGAAATTATATTTGATATAGAAATATACACAAATCAGGGGAATATCATATTCTATTACAACCTATTATTATTACCGCAAAGGCTGCACTGAAAAGGGCACCTTTTGCGGTTTCTGCACGGGTAGAAATTAAATTGAATTAAACCAATATGTAACAAATATATTAAGTATACTTTATTCTTATAAAACCATCGACCATCCCCGTCGACCGTCTGCTATAAGTTTGACACGTGACGTGGGGTCCTGTGACGTGTCCAATGTTTTATTATTTATATGTAAAGTGAAGAACCCTTGTTTGAAATACTGTCCGCTCGCCAGAGGGTTTCTGCGTTACAGGAAATGTTGACGACAATATAATTATAATATCATTCACTCTTTTCAAGTACATATTAGAAAGTAAGTTTCTTAGAAATAAATTATGCAACAATAACTAAGGTAATCGAATATACATTTTAAAGTTTTTGTTTACAAAAATGGTACATATAAAATGATTATTCTGGTACATATCTATTATTTTTTATAAGCATACAAAAAGTAAGAATTTTCAAACCGCAAATGTTGCTGGTTCGTGATGATGAAGCAAACATATCGAAATATTTCGTAAAAAATAGGTTTTTATTTTTCCAAATGGGGAAAATAAAAGCCTTAATAATAAAACTAGTTTTTTTTATAGATTTCTTGTTTTATCAAATTACAACAAATGTAACATGATGATGTGTAGATTACTCAGTGTATATGAAGAAAAATTCATTATATATTGGTTTTATATTCAGCATGAAGGGCCTGATTTCAGATTGGAAGGGATCATCCTATTAAGTTGGGATAAAATTCCTCGAAATTCAATTAACTAATTCCAATTCTATTATTGTAAACATTTCAATTAGGGCTTTCGTTTACATCTCACATGCGCAAAATTTTCCGTTATCATAAATAGATGCCTAGTAGGCACTAAAAGTTTATTTTTATTCATACTCTTACAAACAACTATATATTAGATACCTACTTATCTTGAGAATAGTAGTTAGATTTTAGTACTAACCCTAGTAAATAATACTTATCGTGAGAAGAAATACGTGATCTTCAACTAAGATCTTACAAAAACTACCACAAGTCTGCAACATCTGTTCAGAACCCAACTTAGACAAGCGTAATAATAATTCAGTTATATTTTGTTATAGGCCTTTTATTCTACTGGTTATTTCATAGATAATATATCAAAATATATTGCACATTTTTAAGTTTATATTTTATATCCGAAACACTTTTTAGAAAATTTATACAATATCGAACAATAATTATAGAAAAATAAAACATAATATTATATTCAAGAACCAAAAAGAGTTTAGCATTGTATCGATATTTTTAACAGAATTAGCGATGCAATAGTTATTCACAAAAGATTTTAAATTTTAAAACAACGTGAAACTTTACAGTAGGTACGTGCCAAGTATAAAAATTCAGAATCTCCCTAAACCGAGTGAAATATTATTATAATCATGCAAAAAGAAATTTACAGCCAAATAAGGGGAATTTTGTTGCTTTTGCGGCTTTGCCAAAATGTGATGGTCTTTATTTTTTATTAGCCACGGAATGAGTTTTATACGGAAGTGAATACTGCAATTGCTTTTGTGAAATGAAACACGGATAAATATTAGCTGATTATTTTGTTTATAAGAGCAAATTTTTCCATTAATTTCAAAAATATTTTGAGAACATTACATTGTGACATCGTACTTCCTATCCTACTAATATTAAAATGCGAAAGCTTGTGAGGATGTGTGTGTGTTTGTTACTCTTTCACGCAAATACTACTGAACCGATTACAATGAAATTTAGCACAGATATAGAGGGTAACTTGGATTAACACATATGATAAGTTTTATCCCGGAAATCCCACGGGAACGGGAACTATGCGGGTTTTTCTTCGAAAACGCGGGCGGAAAGCTAGATACATTAAAATATTATGTTGGTTGATAGGTGATACAGATTATTAAGTGGGTGCATTTACGTGGCCTGATATAAATTATTGGTACAAGATGATCTATTGTTCTCAGAGACAACTAATTTTCATTATTTCCTTATTTATTTGGTGCTTTAATAATTTTAAATTCTTTAAAGTATTCATAAAGTGAAAGAAAGGAGAAAAAAGGACAATAAAAATACAAAGAAGATTGTCTTTAATTTTTACCTTGTTTCAGAAAACAAAGGATACTTGCCGAGTTGTGTAATTGTTTCAGAAACTTGATTAAATATGGATGATGAATTTGTGGTTAGAGTTTAATTTTTTTATTATTCTAACATCGGAAGCGAACAAAAAGTTATATCATCTAATATAAAACATTATTAATTTTTATTGTAAAGATTTAACTGTGTTTGAATTGCTTCCTTCATTCTATATCAGTATGATTTATCGATAATTTAATAATCTTATACAAAAGCCTGAATTTAAATTAATATAACAAGCCGAAAACAGGATATTAAATTTATAAGCGGAAGCATTTGACGGCTATTTTATTGTTAATTTCCGGCTTAGTAAGAAATGACCAAAACGTGGCTTTCAGCGTGACGAATTTAACTCATTTCTATTACGTTCCGTACAATCAATCACCATTATATTTAAGCTTTCGTTTACCGTAATCAACGTTGATTTTCATCATAAATCACTGACCCATGACTTTAGCTTGTATAGATTCATTTGTATAACAAGTGAAGTTAAAGACGTGGTCATAGTACCCATCACGCCATATAGCGTGGTTGCGTATTTATTTTCTTTTTTAATTTCTAATAATAATCAAATCAAGGTCTATGTGTTATTACTACGTATGTTTTCTAGGTCACTAACCAAAAATAAACTTTACAATTAAATTTATTCTAATCCAATTGCTACTAACTTGTTTTTAATCTTTATACCAACTACAATTATTTTGGATTGTTATTTATATTTCATAGGTATATGTAAATAAAAGAAGATAAAAGAACGATAGTTATCCTGTCGACCACAGCAAAAAATTTATTAGATTTGTAGGATGTGAGCAATAGTCCGCCATTTGCTCTGTCATCCACACGTAAGCAGCAATAACATGGAATATATTGCGTTATTTCCTTTTGGTTCATATTTTTTTATAAAGGTGTACAAATGTTATCTTAAAACCAGGATTTACTTAAAGGCTCTACATTAGACGCTATATATGATACCGTTGACTTTTAAATTTTGAAAACTTGTCACTAACATGTTTAAAAAAAATAAACTTAAATTAGGTATTATTTAAATGTCACTTTCATGTCTTCGAAAATCTGCGAAAATAGCTGCTCAAAAAAGGTCTTGAAAAGCTATGTTTATTGCAAAGTAAGTATCCATACCTTTTAATGTTCGTGTGATGATGATTTATTTAATTTAACATATGCAAATACATTATTATTATACTTTTATGTTTTTAAAAAGTGATCTAATATAAAACTTACTTATAGTAATACTTCGATAGCTTTGATCGTATAAGTCCTTCAACAAAAATAGCCTCTTTAAATTAATTTACTACTTCTTAAAACAGTACTTAGGAGCATCTAGATAACGCTTTAAACTAAACCAATTACCATTTAATTAAACAAGTTTATCGTCCAACAAAGAAATCGCAAATGCTCTTAACAGTAAAATAAAACGTTCATTTCTGCATTTTATAAGGTTATATATTCCTGTATTGACGAGTATATCCCTATTGTCAGACTTACGTCTCGGTATAATTATCCCAAATGGTATACACCAGCACTAATTAATCTTATTAAGGAAAAATCAAAAATTCATACTAAATGGAAAAAGTTTAATAATCCGTGCGACTATGCCGCTTTCTCTCTTCTCAGAGCCCGTGTTAAAAAATTGCAATTAGAATCATACAATAAGTATATACACCGTTGTCAAAATAGCATTATAAATTCACCGAAAGAATTCTGGACTTACATAAAAAACAAGCGCTCTGACCATAGTCTGCCGCAGACAATGTCTTATAAAGGGCGTCTATTAACAAACGGACAAGATATTTGCGACTCATTTAACGAATATTTCCGAAGCGTATTCCAGCCATGCGATCAATCAATCCCCAACTATGCTAAAGAAGCTAATATGTCCGATAACCTTCATTCCATTGAGGTTAACGTGACTATACTTAAAAAAATATTTAAACAACTTCACCCTCGGAAAGGAGCTGGTACTGACGGCATACCTGCAATTTTTATAAGAAAGTGTGAATCTGGCCTGTTATCTCCCCTTTTAATATTATTTAAACGCTCTTTTTCGGAAGGTATTTTCCCTAACAGATGGAAAGAGGCGCAAGTCGTACCAATACATAAAAGTAAATCTAAAACCGATATAACGAATTACAGAGGAATATCAATGTTGAATATATTTGGAAAGCTTCTTGAACGTATTGCTTTTAACAACATATATTTTAGTGCTTCAAGATGCATCCCTAATAATCACCATGGCTTTATTAAATCGCGAAGCGTTATCACCAACTTGCTTGAGTTTACACATGACATAAACAGAGACCTAGATGACAATTCTCAAATTGATGTTATTTATACGGATTTTGAGAAGGCGTTTGATAAGGTGGATCACAATATTCTATTAATGAAACTTTTTGCCATTGGTATTAGAGGCAACCTCCTAAGATGGACGGAGTCCTATATAAAGAATCGAAGTCAAGCAACAGTACTAGGGGGTTACAGATCAGATTTTATTACAGTGACATCCGGTGTTCCTCAAGGTTCACATCTCGGACCGTTATTTTACAACGTATTTATCTATGATCTATATGAATGCTTTTTTAATTCTAATTTCCTCGTATTTGCCGATGACAAGAAGCTTTATAAAAAAATCTGCTCCATAGAAGACTGTCTCAAACTGCAAAGTGATCTCAATCGCCTTTCCCTTTATTACAAAAATAATAAAATATCGGTTAATATAAACAAATGTCAAATAATCACTTTTACACGTAAGAAGAACAATGTTATTAAATTTGATTATAGATTAAATGATGAAATGCTTCAAAGAACAAATCAAATTAGGGACTTGGGTGTTATCCACGACACAAAACTGTCTCATAATGATCATGTCGAGTATGTCATGCAAAAAGCTTATAAAAATCTAGGATTCATACTTCGCACTAGTGATGCATTTAATGACATTCTATGTTTAAAGGTACTCTATTTCGCGTATGTACGTAGTGTGCTCGAATTTGCGAGTTCTATTTGGCGTCCAATCTATCGTTGTCATATTGAACGGTTAGAAAAAATTCAAAAAATCTTTGTAAAAAAGCTAAATTTTTTATGTCATGCTAATCCAGCCGACTATCTCGAATCTTGTGCACTCCACAAATTAAATACCTTGGAACAGCGAAGGGATATTATTGATATGATGCTCTTTTATGACATTGTAAACAATAAGTTGGACTGCCCGAATATTCTCAGCAATATATCTATTCAGGCGCCATCGCTCCGCACTAGACACACACACTTATTCAGAGTACCGCTTGCATCAACCAAGCATCTGCAACACTCAGCTCTTTTTCGTTTGCCAGATATATATAATAAGAAATTTTCTAATGTGGACATATTTAAGACATCTCGCTCAAATTTTAAAAAAGAAATCACTTTTTCCAATAATTCATAATAACTATTATATATAATATAGGTTTCAGTACTTAATTTTTAGTTACTTAAAGTATATATGTACTTACATACTCTCATTCACACACTCACTCACAACAGACTACACACCATACCTACACCTACACTCATCACAATAGTATTTTGTTTATTATTTTAACGTATATCTTTTCCTCCTACTTTCTAATACTCAATTTTCTTTGTCACATGTTTATTATAATAATTCTATTAATGGAATTCCTTTTTATTGGCGTATTGTTCAATTATTATGTAATTATTGTAAGAATAGCTGTAAGGAATCAGAAATAAATAAATAAATAAATAAATTTCTTTGCAGGTGTAAATAGACTCAAACTCGTTACATTAAATTCTTATTTCGGGGCTCAGCACTTTAATTAAGAAATCCGAATAAGACCGAATAACGTTTTCCATTTTCCATTATAAAAGAAGACATTATTACTTAACGGTATTAACATTCTGCACCATAAATATTCTTTAACAATTGTAAGGTAAGCGATACGATTAAATAAAACGGAATCGTTTCATGTAAAAATTCGCCGAATATTTTTAGAGTATATTTTAACACTGACCTCTTATTAATTTTCTGAAATTTTTATCGAAGGTTTGATTTATTCAATTCCGTTTGTCCTAGCTACATACTATTATCCTAAACACGATTATCTTATAACACACATACTAGGATTTTTATATGAATTTCAATGAAAAAGAAATTCTTCACTCTGCTTAATTGCATTCTCTTTATTAAAACGTTTATTGGCATATCGAGTTTGCGTAATATAAAAAATTGTATCCACTTCTGTTATTTAACCCCTTCCATTCCACGGATTGTCTCTCGAAGCAAAGGAAAACGTGCAAAATCTAATTAATTTTTCAATTTATTTGCACATACAATAGATGCAAGAGATTTATTGACTGCTGTAAGTGAAAGAAAATTCTGTGAATAAACGGCAAGAATCAAAAAGTTTGACGACATGTGGCATCTGCCAACACACACTTGGTGGATTATGGGCTAAAGCCCTGTAAGCTCGAATACGAGGGGAAACAAAAACGGGCCATGGGTCGTATAATGTATAATGCTATTCAAAACAGAAAATCGAGTATGATAATAGCAGTAATATCAATCATTCGTAATTAGTACCTATTATTTTATATTATGGGTTCTTTTTTAATTCATCAAAATTTTATTCATATTATTATATTACTAGCGACCCGCCCCGGCTTCGCACGGGTGCAATGCGAATTTTCTGTAGTGTATTACTAAATACACTACAGAAAAACTGTGAACGTTGTACAATATAAAAACATAGCGGCCCGCTCCGGCTTCGCACGGGTATAAAATAGGTATATAGCCGGGCGGCCGGCCGGTACCGCCGCAAACGCTACGTCCCGCAATTTTTAAATCTGTAAGGCGCGGGTCAAACACAAGCGGCGCGGGCGCGGGCGTGCCATAAGCGCACCTCTTGAATCTGTTTTGCACCACGTCCTTCTTATACATTTTGTATGAAAGAATTTTGGAAAGGCGACGAGGCGGCACGCCACGGTTGCGCCGCGGGCGTACCGCAGGCGTACCGCAGGCGCGCTTCCCCCATCGCATCCAAATAGAGGTCAATTCACGGTCATACACAATCAAAAACAAATCGGGTGGTAGTAGACCGGGAGATACTGACACAAAATTTCGAGTCATTTGTCTGTTACAATTTTTACAAAAAAAAAATTTGCAGATTTTCGGCGGTATGGCGACCATTTTGAATCGTCCGAAAAGTATGGCATGGCGATTTTCGTAAATGGCTGCACGACGATGGTTACCTGTGCAAAAGTTAGCCTGGTACAAATGGTTGAATTGTTTTTTTTAAATCAACACATTCGCGTCGGTATGGCGGGCTGTAAGTCACACCGGAAAAGTATGGCATGACACTACCGCCTACTTCTTTTTTATGGGCTATCGGTAAATTCTAAATTTTTTGTGTTACAAATCGTTTGACTTCGCTATTTTTCCGACGAGTTCGACTAACGCCCACGCGACTAAGCCGACGGTACCAGCGTTCACACCATCGTTTTTCTTTTTGTCATTGCGTACTAAGACCCCTGTAGAACCGCCATCCTGTTACAAATGACTCGAAATTTTGTGTCAGTATCTCCCGGTCTATAGGAGACGGTAGCCTGTCAGTCAAAAATGTGTTCTCTCTGTGTGGAATTATATAGAGCTGCTATTACATACCCTTCTTCGTTTTGTTTTTAAAGGTGAATTGAATTAATCGATGAAATGATTTACACAGGTGATGGCAGTAGGGAAAGTGAAAATGAAGAAGAGCATAATGAAAGTTCCCATGTATTTACAATGTCAGAAATAAAGATAATCCTGATTTTGATTGTGTTTTTTATTTATTTGTAATTGTAATAATATTGTGGAATGATCAGTACTGTAAATACTTTTGAACTGAGATTTTAATGATAAGATTTATATGGTTTAAATGTAAACCTGTGTTTGAAAACCATATTTTATCTATACTAATATTATAAAGAGGAAAGGTTTGTATGTATGTATGTATGTATGTATGTATGTATGTATGGTTTTCACGCATAAACTAGGTACTGGACCGATTTTGATGAAATTTGGCACAGATAATCTTTAGACCCTGAGAAAGAACATAGGCTACCTTTTATTGCGAAATATGTACCACGGGCGAAGCCGGGGCGGACCGCTAGTACAATATAAATTTTGTGTTATTTTAACCTTCTTTTCTTCCATCATTACACCAGTACTACTTTAAAATTACTTTAAAAGTACTATAAAATTTTCCAAGTAAATTCCAACATTTCCAACAAAGATATATTTGCAATCGTGGGGTTATCCTCGCTATTTACTTACAAGGAATTATCAAAACAAAATCGTTACTTTCAAATTAACGTTACTTTCAAATCTCTTTTAGCACAAAAAACATAATTTTACTAAATTATGCATGAAGAAAATGCATTTAACCACTCTATATAAATATCATTTTCGGACGCCAACAGCGCGCCCGATGCGCGCCGGCAGCACGCCCGAGGCGCGCCGGCAGCGCGCCCGAGGCGCGCCGGCAGCGCGCCCGCGGCGCGCCGGCTGGCGCGCCCGCGGTGCGCCCGATGCGCGCCGCGCCGCTTGTATATGTCCCGCGCCTAATATCTTCGAAAATATTCACTTAAATCATACGGTGTAAAGGGCCATATAGATCTATATTAAATGAACAATGTATTCAAGGTATTTAATTGGTTAAGGATTAATGCTGTATTGGTTAAAATCGCTTCGAAAATTAGCCATTATTTGTCGTAAAAAGTAAATGACAAAAATAAGTTATTGTGGGTTATCCATAAGAGATAGACATATACCATCGCGGACTTTTCTGTAGACCTTTTCAATGTGTATAAATACTTCGTACATTATTTTGATAAAAGCCTGCGTAGGGTTCAGCCTGCGTTTGCAATGTAAGCGGAATAAATGTAATTTTTTACGACATCACATTAGAAACCTCAAAAATAACAGTACTTCTCCACTATTTAATGGATGTTATTATACATATAAACCTTCCTCTTGAATCACTCTATCTATTAAAAAAACTGCATCAAAATCCGTTGCGTAGTTTCAAAGATTTAAGCGTACAAAGGGACATAGGGACATAGGGACATAGGGAAAGGGAAAGCGACTTTGCTTTATACTATGTAGTGATATTTATATTGAGATCGTCATAATTTTTTTAACAAAATACTACATACTTAACACATTTCCAAAATAATATATGTTAAAGGAATTTCGTTTTAAAATTAAGCATTTAAAACACATGTACGAGAATAGTTTGTTATACTGAATTAATACCGATGTATGATAATATAGCGTGCTCTAATTAAAAATGTTATGCTCAGTCAATGAAAAGCATCACTTTGACGATACATTTCATTATTATTCTACTTCTGTGGCCATTAAAAATGTATTTTTCATATAAATTTATAAAGCATTTGAATGCCATAAAACAATAAATATCAATTTCAACATGTATTTTTCAGTTCAACTGTAAAACTCTCAGGGTTAATTCCTATATTCAAACTTTTAGGAATTCTTAAATTATGAACAAAAAAATATTTCCTCTGATTGCGCATTATTTTAATGTAGGTATACGCATAATGTACATACGTGATATCAGTAACACTTGTAGATAGATTAAGTATTTATTTTAGCTATTCATATGAAAAAGAAATCATCAATATGATGATTTGATAAACATGCATGTTAGGAATGTTTATTTTCAAGATGATAAGAATTCTACAATAATTAGTAGAGGTTAGTACTAACCAGTAGGCTATAGTACGTAGTACGGTGTATACTACCAGTAGTATACACCATATAATGAGAAAAAATATAAATGAGCATTCTATTTACGGCACACGTAAAATCATGCAAAATAATACTTGTAAGTGGGAGGACTAGGCTCGAGTAGATAATTTGTCATATTGTCGATATTTTCAGTTTGTCATAATACCGTATACTAAAATAGCCATGGGCGTGAAAATAATAAGACAACACACCGGTGTTACGAAACGAAATAATTAGACGGTAATTATGTCTGTTTATAAATAAGCTATTTTCAATTTATCTGATATTAGGTTTCCTTTTATTTATTTGTTACCTTTCTGCCCACGTTTGTCAATAGACGAAAATAATCGGTCCATTTAATTTTTGTCTTTGTTTTTCTTATATTACAGTAAATATTGTTAGTACTCCTACACACTATGACAATAATCTAGAAGTTTTCATAAGCTTTCTTTGAAAGCTTAATTTTTTCATAGTTCTGTCGTTTGTTGAACTCAAAGTAAAGCTCAAGAACTTACAACAACTAACAACTTTCACATATTACCCATCTTTTTGCAGTGTCAAAGTTGTTATTCCAATAACGGTTTGTATAACGTCGCAAACATGTACTGTAGAGTGTAGTGTGTAGTTAAACACATGGTTATTGACATTTTGTGTTGTTTTACTTAAGTTGTTTATAAACTACGTATTTAGTTTAGATATTCAATAAGCTTCAAAGACTCTGTGGTAATATAGAGTACAGATTAGGATTAAATTTTTTTTAAAGTAAATATTATTAAAGTGTTTATATCGCATTTGTTTTATTGTACGAGACTATAGCGAGGTATTTTGACTACTTAATTATTCCCTTAGAATCTAATTTAGCGCACATGTGGAAAATACGATGACTAATTAAAATCTGGCTCGGTTAAACCGCAGTGCTGTGTTTCAACAATCCAATCAGACAACAATACAACCAAATTTCATGAGATGTAAGGTAACCGATACAACACTAACTACCTACTAGTTAATCAAAATGTCTGATATTTATATTGATGTTTTAAAAATTTACATAACTCTAAAACCAGTTCATATAAAGTTCCTTAAAGTTGCTGAAATTTTAAAAGTTAAAATAGCTCGAATTTGCATTTAAAACGCTTTTTCGTTCTAACTGCAAATATATTTTAAGCACAATTTTTTCCTTATTTGGGTGTTTTTAACGGGAAGTTTATTGTATATTATTGTTTCTCAATAAATCTCGGTAAACCTGTTATGAGTGTTTCGCAAGCAAAAGCTATATAATTCTTCGATGAAGCGGTATGTTGAGCGCTCTGCGGGAGCTGACGTTATTATATTTTCCACTACATTTTATTGTTTGCCTCTCATTCCTCTATAAAGGCATCGATTCCTTGCTAAATAAGGAAAAGCCAGACTTAAAAATACCTATAGTTGTGGTATTGTAAATATGAATTTGTGTAGAGAATTAAGAATTATTTCAAATTATAATAAGTGGTTTCTGGTAGAGCATTAAAAATATGTAGCATCATTTAACAGTATGTAACAATATTTTTAGCATTTATGTTTTTTTTTTTGTTTTATATTTATGCATGAAATTATATTCACAAGAAATACCAACGAATAGGCTTAATGAAATACAAAACCAAGATACGATTTATAGTAACCAAAATCTACATACAAATAAACCACTTCAACCACGACTGGATTTCGTTAATTGAACCACAATTAAGCCATTACTCGAAAGCACTGAAAACCATTGGAAATCTATCGTGACGTCACCAAACCTAGCTTCCAGAATGTTCTTTGATTAAATTAGAGGACAATTTCCAACGTCGTCTGCTTGGCCCGCATTCAAACTTCAAATTGTAGAAGCAATTTAAGTGGCGGACGTAGAGGAAGGACCTTAGAAGAAGTTTTAGCACACTTTAACGGATTCCTCTTTTGTTAAACTTGCTTCTAAGGTATCATGTAGACCATGATACATATTAATTGAATGTTGCAAAACCCCTTATGATTTGCTCCAGCGGTCTAGATCTAAAAACTGTCAACTGTCCTTTCATTGTTCATAATGCTCGTTAAGTACCTTTTTTCCTGAAAAGTAGGAGGCAGAGGTTAACGTACAGGGAATTTATATGCGCATATTTTAACAGTAAAAATAAATTTTCACGTAAAATTCTTCAGGCTTTTTATTTTAGTGTATGAGTAATTCACGATTGGTGGTTAACGCAATGAAAAGCAGCTTTGTATTTTTAATGAATTTTACTGACCTTTTAATCCATAAAAAATACATACACTTAATATATTAATATGATCGATGTAAGATATTGTTTTATAAGCTATAAATTGCAATGTTTACCCATTTTTTTTTGTGCACTCCATTGTTTCATTGTTTAAACAAATTATTGTGAAAAATTCATGTTTGACCATAGAGGGTGTCCCAAGAAGTAGTGATATACTGAAGCTGGGAGGTAGAGGACATAAAGGGCTATCCGAATCACCCCCATGTATATTATGCGATTTTTCGTATTTTCGGAGTTATGACGTTTTTTTCAAATTTTCACCTATCGCCGAGTACGTAGAGATTTTGATTTATGGTGACGTGAATTATGGCGGTAAATGCTTGATTTTTTTTGTGTGCTAAGCTGAAAGATAGGTCAATTCAGTATAGTAACATTTACTATCGTTAGATCTTCGAATGGAATAAAAAAAAGAATTTAATGCCAAGAAAGATAAAATTACCCAGTATGTTCATAACTTCAAGGGCCCGTAAAAAATAAAATCACAAAAAATAATATCCGTTTGGCTTTTTAAAAACTTACTCTATCTATGAGGTAGCTACCCTGAAAATTTCATTTTATTATTCATAAGGCTTCAATCGAAAAATTGAAATCTAAAAGTGGTAAGTGCAAAATTTTAATGCAAACAAAATAAAACCAATTACAAGGTGTTTAATTACAATAAATTTTCAAAATGACCCCCCCTGTTGCTCACTGCAAGTGCAACATCACCGGAAAAAGTTTTCTTTTAAACGTTTGAATACCCTTTTATTATTTTAATGGTTTCTCAAGTCAGATTTCATACATCAACACTTCAACTTTGAATGAATCCATCACGAATTTTATAGCCGTCCAGAAAACCGATTATTATAGAGATTATATCGAGTATAACCTACTTAGAGACACTTGCAGCAAAATATCATTCGGATTATTATAATTTGCTGAAAAATTCAATTCACCTCAGTAATGTTGAAAAGAAAATTAATCTAAGTAGATGCAGCAATGGAGCAAATATACAAGTACCTACATAGAAGAGAATGATGATTGCCAATCATCACTACAGAGCATATCCCGGTAGAAAAAACTATTAAAAAACGACTAATAGAACGCTTTCACGATGATATTATCATTTCAACTAAATATTAAACCGGCCGAGAAATTCCATTGTACATAGCAGTTGTGGCTCCGCTCTCCCCTCCACGTTTTTCTATCTGTTCGAGATCCCTACTGCTATTTTTATACACAGGTATCTTTGAAAAATATTCCTATAATATGTCTACTCGAATAAAAAAAAAAGAAAAACTGTTTAAAGTGAATATATATGGTCAAACATTAATTTTTCATAAATTTTTTTTTAAACAACGAAACAATGGAGTGCACAAAAAAAATTGGGTAAACATTGCAATTTATAGTTTAAAAAACAATATCCCACATCGATCATATTAATTCATTCACTATAACTCTAATCCGAGGTTATACGGTTTTGTATGCTTCAGGCACTGCACTATACATCAGGCGTGAAAACTTAGGTAGATTAGGCTAAGGTTCGGCAGTGTTGTACAAATACAGAAAGAGAATAAGGTAAACACAGAATTCATTTAGAAATTAAATTCATCATTGCTCATACCTCATTATACGCGACTATTTCGCAGTGGTTATTAATAATAATTAATTAAATAACCTTTTTTTAGATATACACGTATTATGTGTTTATATATTTTCTATAATATACCTACTAGCTTTACGCCCGCGATTTCGTCTGCTTTGTTTAAATTATATACTTAAACCTTCCACTTGAATCACTCTATCTATTAAAAAAAAACGGTTCAAAATCTGTTGCTTAGTTTTAAAGATTTAATCATACATAGGAACAGGGAAAGCGACTTTTTTATACTATGTACTGATTAAGAAATGTAACGTAAATGTAAAATTTATAAACGTAAATAAAATACACTGCTATTTGTATACCGGCTGTTTATTTCCGCACGCCGATGCTTTCTCGAACGAGAAATTTTAAAATTATTTCCACTAGAAAATTTAAATCGACCTGCCTGGAAGTGCCTGTGCCGCCGCCAATGATTGCCCTCTTACATCATGTTTATTTGAGAAAATTGCTTATAAAATATATGAATATTTTTGTTATAAGTTAATAATATTTTAGCTTAAACTTTTATGGATTTATGGAGATTTACTTTTATGGAGGTTAATTAAGATTATGTAGGTATAGATTGTCTAATCTAAAAATGAACGCCCCTCCACTAAACTTAATTGTTTCAATGTGTGAGGACAAATAATTATTGAACCACTTTATATGTGTGCGCGCGTCGATTCTACTGCAAACTTTGACACTCGCGCACTGATTTGTCAACTAATCGGGCGATCAGTTCAGGTGCCTAGCATTGTATGGCGGGGAGAGCGCGCTATGTACGGAATGACACGTCCGTTCTGTCGTGCATCGCGTCATTTATGCACTAGTTGGCCAACTGGTCCTGTCGTTCGGGCATGGACGGGACTGGAGAACTGAACGACCAATGAGGCAGACCAATTTGTGTGTATTGCGTCTATACACGTACTTTGAATGTGAGCGTAAACACAGTGGAGGGGCGTTCATTTTTAGATTAGACAATCTCTACTATGTATATAAAGTTTGCTTCGAAATAAACGATTTTGAGATTTGAGTGATTTATATGTTTAAATAATCCTTTATTAACATAAAAAAAGACGTGTTGCACTCGGGGACTGCCGCGGTAAAGCTATTGCATAGCATGCCTTCAAGCCACACCTCCGAGCCCGTCGGAGTGGGGAGCGTGAGGTTTTTTCGTTACGGAATTTCTCGATTCGGTCCCCGCGCTCAAGGCCCGCGATACAAGCTATGCAATAGCTTAAAAACTTAAAGCTATTGAATTAGATGAGAATACTTGTATTAAGAAATTAAAGAAAAATATGTTTTGATTGATTTATTTCTTTTCAAAGGTTGAAATTTAGATGAAACTTCAACGAAATTTTCAATATCGAGAACCTCAATTAGTCACTGTAGCTCACGTGATACAACCTACATACGTTTAACACTAACTAATTAAACCGCTAGGCGTACACGTGGTCCGCCTCACTAATGTATATTCTAGAAGATAACAGAGCGAGCGTAACAACGCCATCTGATTGGCTCGTCTATTCTCCGTACGGCAATTCGACCAAATCGGGAGAATTCATCACAAACTTGGACGTTTTAGCTGAGTAGTCTTCGAACGATCCTATTTGTAAGTCATCCGTTGATTGTGGTCTTTTATATTATGTTAATGTTCCTAATTTGCATGTCGGAAAGTCATGTCAATGAGTCTTCAAATGCTAGATTACCCATAAGTCATAACACGAAAGAAACTTAACCATGATATGCAATGTTTTTCGATTTTTCATGAAATAGCATATTATATACAATTGTATTCACATGTAGAATCCACGTGTGAGCGCTCCAGCTTAAATTATCATCAAATGTGATACCCAGAAATACCGTCTCAGAAACTCAACAGTCTTTGGAAATGGATTAAACTGTTTCTTGGAATAATATTCGTATTTATTAAGAAACCACAAGAGCTGCATGACGCCATGCGAAATTGTACCTCAAGACGTCAGCACTCAGCACTCGGTAAAGGCCGCAAGGATTTGCTTCGATACGTCAACCATAATATCTAAACTCTGAAGCCTGCTTTGAATACAAGCGGTTTATAGTATAGCTAAATAGACTTACAATTAATACCTGAATAAACACAATACATTGTATTATTCGTCGAGATTCTATGCATTTTATTCCATACTGATGAAATTAATTTATAATTTAGCAAAAGCACGCAAAAAGTGTGCGAAAATAAACTCACAAAAAGTACGTCAAATAAGCACTTTAATCATACTTATGATTTTTTATTAAATTATAAAAAGTAAAATATACCACGTACGTCGTACAATGTTTAGAATAAAGAGTACTAAAACAGGAGATGATAGAAATAATGGTATTACTCGATCATGATACAAATTTTTTGCCGTGCAAATTGTATATGATGTCACTATCCATCATAAGTGATGTTAGATGTCCAATTACCTAATTGAATTTCGTCAATTTTCAATTTTGTATTTGGGTATATTTTAGTAAAAAACACCACACACTATCGCAACATCACCATAGCACTATTGACTAGTCTCCCTAACATATACTCTAGTTGAATGATTCACAAATTAAATAAATTATTTTAGGATTATGTTGTAGATGAGTCAATGAGTCGAATGCCATATATTATAATAATTTGAGAAAGTTAGTTGATAAAATTAGTTTGAACAATGAATTTATTATTGGAGCCAAAAACAAGCTTTTAGAATAATGTTCTTTCCTTGAAAATTGGGAATGACAAAATAATGTGACAAAATATTCGTTTCCATTTATTACTCACATTCATTTGTAGATATATTCTGCTGATTTTGTATTCGTGCAGAAGGGCTCTTGACATCCACTATAATAGGTTTTACTCGCATCCAAATGCATATAAGCAAACTTTTTATATTGTACGAAAAAAATCTTAACATGCAAGGACCCCATTAATTTATAAAACTACAAGTTCTATGCTATTATATGCAGTGCTTTGTTTTTGATTATGTCAAAAAAAGTTATTTTAATTTGTAAGTAAAGATATAGGTAAATAATATATTTATCCTTAGAATCCTTTGGCATTTCATGGGGTCACAGTTTTATTGTAAATAAGTCTATTTAAAAAATTGCATAATTCTATAGGCTAAGGTCATTTTTTAATCCAAGGTTTTAATAAATTTATGACTAATGAGTTATAAATTTTTAGCGGTCAACGCTCTCTAAATCCTTGTTTAAAAGTGATTCATACAAAGCTTACAAGGTCGAATTATACCGTATTACTTTTATGACTATTAAATATTATACGCGAAGTCAAACAGACTCTATGTGAGTAATATAAAATAAAGTGTTTGTTTTGACATAACTTAAGAAACATTACATGAATTGATGCAAAACGCAAAAGTAAATATTATTATCTCAGGTAAAAACATAACAATACCCTTAAAACACAAGAGAGGCATATATTTCAATAAACAACATTAATGAAATGAATAATTTTATGAAGCAAAAGTTACTTTCATGTTATAATTCTATGTTAGACTTCGTTGTAATCTATACATTATTACTTTTGTATTTAATCTTGTGGAATGGAATATTCTGAACATTTCGGTAATATAAAGGAGTCTATTGAAACAGTATACAAGTTATATTAGTAAATGTATTAAAGAAATAGAAAACGAAAATGAAATAAATATTATGAGTCTGTGGGATCGATAGGTATCCATTGGCAATCATGAACAGGCCAACATTAACAATACAAGGCCAAATTACGGCATTATCGTAGAAATAGCTTTCATTTGTACATAATGAATAAAATCCATCTTCATGACGTTCATGATAAGTATTGGTTTCGTGAAACTATTTTACTTATAATTTTTCCACATGACCAATATTTTTTAACTCTTTTTTTTAAATTTTCTATCAATGTACTGAAACTGGTCGTTATTTGATTGTATTCAACAAACCATTTCATACATTAAATCATACATTTGATGCAAATGCGATTCCATCAAGAAGTAACTTACATAGATTATAGAAATAATTATAAATTTTCAATTAATAATTTATTTGAATACATTTCAGTTTTAACGAAGGAATGAAAAAATATTGTATCGAATGTCTGAATTTCTTTGGGTCGTTTTTTCATACGAAGCTATTGTGGTTGGGGTTTATGACCTTTTTGTGGAAGTTCCAAAAATACAATAAAAAGTGTCGTGATTTTCACAATATAACTCTGACCAACTTTGACAAACTTTGCTTGTATTTATTCAATATATTATAAGACTAGATTTCCGCCCGCGGCTTCGCCCGCGTTTTCAAAGGTAAACCCGCATAGTTCCCGTTCCCGTGGGATTTCCGGGATAAAACCTATCCTATGTGTTAATCCAAGTTACCCTCTATATGTGTGCTAAATTTCATTGTAATCGGTTCAGTAGTTTTTACGTGAAAGAGTAACAAACATCCATACTATATAATATAAGATTCTTTAATTCCGAAAAAATATTTTTTTTTACATTTGTTGAACTTCTGAACTCTAGAAACAATTTGTTGCACGAGTAAGTTAAAAAGTAGGATTATTTTTTTAAATACAAATATCGTCATGTATTGTTCTTAATATTATTATCTATGTATATTGAACCCGACGAACTCTGCCAGTTTGTCTGTCTGTTTTCTTCGCGCCAAAACTACTGAAGCGATCTGGTATAATGCAGCATCTACCTTGTGCTTATAAGATAGATGCCGCATTCTATTATACCAGTTTTTTGTGCATAATAGATTACAATTTATAACACGGAACCCAAAAAAGGTAAGCTACTGAATAATATCTGCTATTTCTTCAAGGGCAAACGTAACTCATACTTAAATAATAAATTTAGGAGAGGCACCCTAGTTAGTGGACATTTTTTGGAGGTTTGAAGACCTTAGTATAAGAGCTGATGAATTGTAATTGTAACGAAATAAATATAACATGAGCCTTAGTCACAAACATAATATTACGGTCTGTCTAGTTAAAGCAACAATGTTGCTATTATGTTAATTTAGATATATTTTAAATGATTTAGACTTTAAAAAATCTGTACTGATGTGACCCTTTCTCTTGCTCTACATGGTATCTTTTTGTATCATTAGTACTTTTTAACATATACATACCACCAGTTAACATTTTTAAAGAACCTTAACGATACATTTCGATATCCTTGTTATCTCACACCGAATTGAAACTTTCACGTATTTCATTTTCAATTGAAATACTCCACCGCATTTTGTATGAGGAAGACTCGAAATGGAGTCATGCATTATATTAGCAATTCTTTTGTTTTATTACACTCTTTGTACTCTCAGTTTAATCAGTTCGTTCCTAGATCTGACACAAAGTAAATTTATGGAATAATGAAGGCTTAGTTTGTTATTAGGTTAAAAATATCGTAAAGTATTTTTTAACACATCATGACGTGGTAGTCGCTTCTAATTCATTTGATATTATAATGTTAAGTTTGATTAATAGATTTAACAATTAACTTTTAAATGGAAGAAAAATGTCTCAAAAACGACTATCCAGATATATCGCAGCACTTTAAGTACATGAGGCGATTTCTCAACATCGAAGACAAAGTTGGGAACTTGTAAAAGTTCCATTATTTCCAACAGAAAATAGAATTTATTTTCAAAAGTGCAGGCTTTACTCTAATAGTGCTAATATTTCTAAATTAAAATGGTATTTTTTGAACCCTATAACTATGTTTTATTTAAATGTACAACCACATTTCGCGGAAACGTTGTTTGCTAAATTATATATGTAAATAGTTGGACACAGATGCGAATTTAGAGGGAATTCCGACAAAATCATGTTGTTACTACAAAACATTAGTTGGAATAATATTATTTGCCTAAACAAACTTAAACGATAGACATATTTGGTAAAAATAAAAGATGAAATAATCTTTTAATCGTAACGTTTTCTTCCATGACAAAAGAAAAAAGACATTAATTAAAATTCTCCCTATTTATTAATTTCCTCGTATGATGTCTCGACTTGCCTGACATATATTTTTTTGTATTACCTATAATGTGCACTAGTAAATTATTAGTCATAATAGGTTTAAATATTTCCTCGCAATACATGTATTGCGAGGAAATATTGCACAGCATGCTGTGGAACGCAGTGGAGAGTCGTTGAAATTAATAGGAATTTAGACCATTGGGCTGCACCAAAACTAATAAATATACAAGAGTAGCTAAAATATTCTGAGCTGCATTTGTAGTTTAAATTAAATGGAAAATATTTAATTTTAACTAAAAGTTCACATTCATATAGACTGTATAATGCAAGATTATTTTAGGTATCTATACATAATATTTCACATGGTTTCATTCACATTCAGGATTATGAATGAATTTCCGTTCCCGCATTTAACTTCCAAGCCTCTATACTTATAAAGAAAACTATTTTATCTCTAATTAAACTACGAGAAACCAACTCGCGGTAGAGTAGTATTGCTATAAAACTTTTCGACCGCATCTGGTATAGCTTTTGTTTTACGAGATGGATAACGATGTGTTTTTATAAGAGCAGTTAATTTCTATATAACTAATGAACATAAAATGAAAATTGCTTTCTTTTTTTATGACAAACTAGCTCTATAAAATGGAAATTAAAAAAATCCAGTTATTGACAATATTAAAGTAGGGAGACTTAAATGACGTTTTACTCGTTCTATATTCACGTTATTTTTATAGTTTTCCTGTGAAACAGAAATTAAAATAACTACAAACTATAACAATTATTTGACTAATTATGAAAAAATGCGTAATTGCTACGTACAATTATGCATTTTTTCATAATTAGTCAATATTAATATTTTCTTCTTATAGCTTCTCTCTCCATATAATTAATGTTCCTTAAGGTCATTTTTATTATAATACCTTATGTTCTAGGGATTCAGAATCTCCATATCACATTTCTTCCATATTTACGATAACCGATCTGTCCCAAATTATGCGTAGTTATGCCTATTTTGACGAAATCAATACCAACTGATAGTTTTCTCTTCGGAACGTACGAGTAATTTATGTGAGGACTCTTTAAAGACAGTTTCTGAGCTTGAAACATTTCCCTCGCACTGGCCATCAATCGTGAGAAGCGTTCTGATTACAGTTTCCCTAAACGCTGTCAGATATTGTAAACTTTAATTAATAGATTATACCTAATAGTTTGAAAATATATAAGTATGGACTGTTAAAATGAAAATATTAACGCATATTTTCATTTTAACAGTCTATACATACAATATTAATATTTTTGGTGTGTTGGGTAATACACTATTTGTTCGATAATGTGACTTCGCATTAATTAATATCATCATATATACAGTCTTCATACAAAATACTATATTATATTAGATTAAATAGTGCATAGCGGTTAAATGCATAATACGTGGGTGTCACATATGTCAACAAAAGGGCAAGCTATTTATTTAATCACGATATTTGTATAGGTTTGACCTTATAGTGGTGTAGGAATAATACTCAACATTTAACTCTTACCTTATTGACACCTGCCTTTCACGCTTTATTGTTATTTAACTTATAAGATTAACTTATACTTTAGAAGATCTTGTAAATTGTAAAGTTAGCTCTTTCTGCTATGCTAGTTGTTTCTAGTATGCAGTTTTTTTCTAGTTCTGTACATAATTGCCTCCAACATAACACATGTACCTATCTAACGTAAATCATCCCAAATATACCTCTAAAAAATTAATAGCATATCCAAATAAAAATTATTAGGTTACTAAGTAGGAATTGACTTTACCTCACTTACAGCTCCATTTAGGTTAAGTGGCATCGCATCTGAACATTCAGATACTGAGTGTCGAAACGGTAAAGCTTGGTTAGCTAGCGAATACGTATATTTACGAGTTAGGACCCTCAAACCGCTATCAAAGGGCACGTGGCCAGAATACATATCAGCATTGTTTACTATATAGAGAGATCGTATTAGATTGTGAACGTCATATGAACTGCTACGAGTATGTCATGATAGTGGATGTTTTGATAGAGATCTGAGTAAACGATCTTTGCCGATTGTATTTTTATTCTTTTGTTTTTATTGTACGTCGTGTGATATCATAAACATTCGAGGTTTGTCTCAACAAAATATTATAAATGAACAATCTTCTTTCTCATAATGTAGAATACATAGATGCGTATATTTTTATTGTAGGTATCTATCTTACTCATCCATGGAAAAAAATAGTGAAAATTAATAAGGCAAAGTTTTTAAGAATAAACAAAAAACCAGTGTGATTAAATCATATAAAGAACAGGATACTAAATTAATCGCATTAATTAAAATGTCTTAACAATGACTCGTTTAAGATATAGGTCTCTGAACTTTCTTTTCTCCTTATTACATAGCACCCGGAGTTCCGGTTGACAAGGACTAATAAGTCATATTTACTTTGACATTGTTTTGGCCTATAGTCAGCTTTAAATCAATAATTATCTGTTATTTAATCTACATTCTTTATACAAAGCTAATAAATGAAAGCTCAGTTAGTCTTTTATTTGCTTATTTATAGTAGGGGAGCCCAGGATGCTAAATGTGGATTTACTCGAGCGTCACGGGAACCTATTAGAATTGGTAGATTAGACCATAGCGAGAAAAAAAGGTCCTATAATTTTTTCACTTTTAGCGGTGGGGAAGGGTTTTTTGATTTTTTTTAATTTAAAAAAGAAAAAAATTGGCTTGGAAATACTCAAGCGCGTTAGATATTGATATTTTGCATGCTCCAGGACGTCACTGAAAAAAAGTATACGTTAATCTGACGATTTAAGTGGCGATTTAATCGCTATGAAGAAAGGGTAAAAAATTAAAGTAATATTATTCGAGCGCGTCAGATTAATATATGGGGGGGCTAATTACAATATAAGAAGTCCCCATTTCGCTAATCTGACGATTCGAGCTCAACCTTAGGGAATTATGGATTATTCAAATTTTCCAGCGGGGCCCCTGAGCGCACCCACCAACCATAACTGCTCATATTGACTAGAGGTACTAATGAATAGCTAAGGTACCGTCCCTTATAGTAATCTGACGCGCTCGAGTAAATCCCAAAATCCCCTCTTGGGCTCCCCTACTATTACTTCTTACGAGCATGAAATTTTGGCATGAACATGATGATCTATTTTTTTCGAACTTAAATTTCACAGATAATTATATAAAAATATATATAATAGTAGCAAGTTTAAGAGCAACATATTATAAAGCATAATATGTTATAGTTTGTTATTTACGTACCTTCAAATAATATAGGTAACTACGTTAAATGATAGAATTTCGATAATAAACAGGTATGCTTAACAGTTTGCCATAGTTTGTCAACTGCTAACCGGTCCAGGGAATAACCTTGTTAGTGGTTAATTCTACAAAAATATCATTTAAATCTATTTAATATTATAATATAATAAGAATATTGTAAGGGAATTCTATTATCTTCAACACTCTGCAACTGCAATACATTAACTTTTACTAGGTCAATCTATTTTATTAAATACTATGAGTAGGTATATTACTATGAGCGTTGAGTGGGAAATGTATCATTTACCTACTTTCATTACATTAAATCTGATACTACTACCGCTTTTAAAGTATTACGTACCGTAAAAATAATACGTTATAAGTTATTTATTTTTTTGTACTAAATAGCCATATAACCATAATGTAATTAGAATTGATTAGATACTATTAACGCGTATGTAAACCATCATTTACAATTACGACGATCTAGGCTATTGTAACGGTCACGATTTATTACCGTATATTAATATACATCTTAATACTATTATAAAGGCGAAAGTTTGTATGGATGTATGGATGTATGGATGTATGGATGTATGGATGTATGGATGTATGGATGTTTGTTACTCTTTCACGTAAAAACTACTGAACCGATTACAATGAAATTTAGCACACATATAGAGGGTAACTTGGATTAACACATAGGATAGGTTTTATCCCGGAAATCCCACGGGAACGGGAACTATGCGGGTTTTCCTTTGAAAATGCGGGCGAAGCTGCGGGCGGAAATCTAGTTAATGGATAATACAAATTGCTTTATTGTGAAGCTGTGTCGTTAGCATAAGATTATCTCCACTATTGTTACTAAAAATAACTTGTTAGAATGATGATTAGCGTACTTTTCAATAAAGGTACGTCATTAGCCTACGTTTATGTGAAGACGTCAATATATCACATTAAATCATAGCTCATTTATTAACACATGAAAGAATCTACTTATATGGAAGATACCACTTATAGAAACACAGGAATTGGAAAATCCAGTAGCTGCGAAATAATAACGTAACGCATCATAGCATAGAATATCTTAATCTTAATCTTAATATCTTATCTTAATACTATTATAAAGGCGAAAGTTTGTATGGATGTATGGATGTATGGATGTATGGATGTATGGATGTTTGTTACTCTTTCACGTAAAAACTACTGAACCGATTACAATGAAATTTAGCACACATATAGAGGGTAACTTGGATTAACACATAGTGTTGTGTTTAACTCTTTATTATAATGCACAAGTGACATGACATTTTTATAAAGTATATCCAAGTACCCACATTATAATAATTAATATTACTTACATACAACATCTTCCCCTTTCAATAAGATATAACACAAGGATAATAAAATAATTTGCTGACGAACGATACTAATTTTACAATGAACCTTATATATACACTTAAGCAATAGAGTACATTCATTACAGTAAGTTTAGCTAAACAATCAATTAGTTTGCAATAATCTATATCTATCCATTAGTGCAAAACATAACATCATGTATGATGATATTCTATAGACATTAATTATAAATCATCTCAGCTAGTAACATTAAACAAAATTTAATGATAACCATTCAATCATAAATTTAACACATTACTCGCACTTAACCTATAAATACTTTAACACATTACTCGCACTTAACCTATAAATACTTTAACACAAAAGCCAAACAATAGTAGAACATTCGATATACACATATTCCTATACTACATCATCCGATACTATTTTTTTTTTTTTTTTTTTTTTTTTTTTTTTTTATTGTTACATATTAAACTAAAACATTAATTACATATATAGTTAATAAAGAAATCTATCTGGAGGACGCACTACTCTTCCAGAACGAGTACAATAAAATTTTGTATTTTGCGACACCTCAGTAGGAGAAGAATTAATCTTGTTATTTTGGACATAACTTTCATCAAAATCATCATAATCGCCGATAGGACGCCTATAATCAGGTTTCTTACTTTTATTTAAAACAGGCTCGTTCTGATCGACGCCAGTCTTAATAATTTGCTGCCTATTCCTCCTATACCGTGCGCCGTCCGGCGTGCGCACCCAGTACGATCGCGGCTCCGCGGCCGGACCCTCCACGCGCGCCGGCACCCAGCGGCTGTGACTCATTCCCTGCCCATCACGAATACGTACAAAATCATTGTTATTCAACGGCTTTAATTTTCGCGTATGCTGATTGTAGAACGAGCTCGATTTTTTAGTTTTTTCTGCACGTTTTATTGCTACTTTCCCTCTGGAAGGAAGCTTCGGTCTTAAAAGATTCGAACAAACAGGTAGCCTAGTATTTAAACGCCTACCCATCAAAAGCTGAGCCGATGAATAAATCTCCCCTGATATAGGCGTATTTCTAAAATTTAATAAAGCTAGATACGGATCTGTGCCGTCCTGTTCGGCTTTAATTAATAATTTTTTAACAGTTTGTACGTTACGTTCGGCTAAACCATTAGATCGGGGATAATAAGGCGAACTCGTTACATGTCGAAATCCCCAAGCCTCACTGAAATTCTTAAACTCCCCAGATGTAAACTGCAGGCCGTTGTCCGAAATTAACCGCTTCGGGATACCGTGACGAGAAAACATATCCTTTAACTGTTTAATTACCGAACCGGAGGTAATATCTCTCAATGAAGCGACCTCCACGTATTTCGAATAGTAGTCTACGACCAAAATGAAATATTTATTTTTAATCTGAAAAATGTCAGCGGCTAGCACTTCCCACGGAGTGTCCGGTTGCGGGTGCGGCAGCAGCGGCTCGCGCGGCTGCTCGGCGCGGTGCTGCGCGCACACGCCGCAGCGCCGCACGGCCCGCTCGATGTCCGCCGACATGCCCGGCCACCACATCACGTCGCGAGCTCGGTTTTTACACTTATCGATACCTAGATGGCCCTCGTGAATTCTATTAATCATTTCTTTTCTAAGACTCGTTGGTATAATTACTCTGTGATTTTTGAACGCTATATTTTTAATAACGTGAAATTCATCTCTTATATCCCAATACACCTTCGCGCTTCCATCTAACAACGCTTTCGTGTGAGGCCAACCAGTTTTATAATAATCCATCGCTTTGCAGAGCCCCACATCATTCCTAGTCTCATTCTCCACTAACTTCAGTTTTTCATCACTGAAACCGGTATTTTGAATAATAAGATTCACATGTCCTTCCACATCCTTTTGAATTTTATTTTCAGTACTATGTAAATTATCTAATTTAGTTCTCGACAATGTGTCCGCTATAAACATGAGTTTGCCTGGAACATAACATACATTTAACGAATATCGTTGTAATTTTAATAACAGTCTTTGCAACCTAATAGGTATATCATTCAGTGGTTTTTTGAAAATAGATTCTAAAGGTTTGTGATCGCTTTCCACTATAACGTTAGTATGTCCATAAACAAATTGATGGAATTTCGAACACCCATATACTATCGCCAACATCTCCTTCTCTATTTGCGCCCAGCGACTCTCGGCAGGTGTTAAAGCGCGCGCCGCGAACGCCACGGGCCGCCCCTCTTGCAGCAAACACGCTCCGAGACCGAACGCACTCGCATCGACGGAGACGGTAACTTGTTTATTTGGATCATAAAATCTCAAAGAAGGCGCATTCATTAAGGACGTTTTAATTTTATTATAAGCTTTAGTATGTATTTCGTGCCAATCGAATTGTACATTATTTTTTAGTAATGATCGCAACGGTTCCACTAATTTAGCATAATTAGGAATAAATCGAGATACATAATTGGACATCCCTAAAAACCTCTCTAACTCTTTTCTGTTTACAGGTATACTCATGTCTCTTATTACACGAATTCTATCTGGATCCGGCTTAATCCCATTTGAATTAAAAATATGCCCTAGGAATTTAACTTCTCTCACCCCAAATTTACATTTATCCCGGTTGAACCTTACCCCATTTGCCACAGCACACTGCAGCACCTTATGTAACCGCTCGTCATGCTCCTCTTTTGTCTTACCGTACACCAACACATCGTCGACGTACGTTTCAACGCCTTCACATGCAAACAATCTATGCATTACACTATGAAAAACCTCACACGCACTACTAATTCCGAAAGGCAATCGTAAAAATCTATATCTCCCGAAAGGTGTTGCAAAAGTACATAGCTTAGAACTATCATAATCCAATTTTAACATATAAAATCCTTTACTAGCGTCCAAAACGGAAAAATAATTAGCTCCAGACAAATTTGCAATTATTTCATCAAGCGTAGGCAATTGAAAATGACATCTTTTAATTGCCTCATTTAAAAACTTAGGGTCTAAACATATGCGTAATTTACCATCCGGTTTTTCCACTAATACTATATTTGACACCCAATCGGTGGGTTCACTAACAGGCATTATAATGTTAAGCTGTTGTAAGCGATTGAGCTCCTCCTTTAACTTAGGTCTTAATTTAATAGGTATTTTTCTTGCACTCCGTACTACGGGAGGAACCCTCTCGTCTACAATAATTCTATGAAAACCTGGTAATTCTCCTATTCCTTCAAACACAGATTTATATTGCACGAAAAAGTCTATATTACAATTTTTTATCTCATTAATTCTCATAATCATATTTAATTTGACACAAGCATCTCTCGATAACAAGTTACTGCAATTTAGATTTAAAACAAATATTTTTTCATGTATTTTTAAAGACTTATATGTAATCGAGGCCATAAAGTAACCAATAACACTTAATTTATTTTTACTCACCTCTTTAAGAATTACATTAGTTTTCAATAAATCTCTTTTACTAAATCCTGAGGATAAATAGCTAGACAATGACATTACACAAACATCGGCTCCACTATCTAACTTAAACATCACCGCTTTGCCATTTACATAAACATAATCGAACCAAGCGTGTCCGTCTATCGTGTTTATTTCAATACCGTTTATTATATATTCCTCACCTGAACCCTCTGACGTCGGGGTCGAACGATTCACTTCGCGTAACGATACCGCACTATACCTACAACACTTTGCAAAATGTCCACGTTTATCACATCTATAACAACTTACGTTAAAAGCGGGACACTTATTATATTGATGCATACGATCACAATAGGCGCACTTCGGACGCGTACGCCGCACCTGATGACCTTGATGCTGCGGCGCGGCAAGCGCGCGCTGCGGCCGCGCCGGCCAGGCGGGCCCGTGCCAGCCGCCGCTCGCCCTCGCTCGCGCGCCGCGCGAACTCACCGCCTCCACCTCGACGTCACGACCGACCATTGAACGCGCACTCCTCACTTCATTCATACAACTCGATGAACTTCCCGGAATTTGTGTATCAATTACAATTTTATTAGCAGGCGGCGCGGGCGCGTCGACTCGGCCCGCTTGATGACACGCAGCCTCCGCCGCTCGACACCACGATTCTGCGTCTTGATAACACTCGAAAAACAAATGACGCTCGTAATTAATATTCTTCTTCGGGTCTAAACGTTCTTGAAACTTCAAACATAATACATCATATTTGTTAATCTCACTACTTTGAAAATCGAGTTCTTCATATATTTCACGTCCACATTTACCAATTGAATGTAAAAATAAAGCACACTTCTCACGTCCAGGGGCATTTTCTCTTCCAGATGCAATTAAATACCAATCAAAACATTTCTTCCAATCTCGCCAATTCTCCGCCATATTGCCATGACTTAACATTGCCGCTGGCTGTTGTATCGCATTATTGATGCAACTTAAATCTTTATCACTCTTTGCCATGTTCACAAATACTTATTAACTTTTTTAATGAACAATATCTCATTTGTATATACTAATTATTCACTTAATTTGCAATTATTTTCACACCTGACACCATGTTGTGTTTAACTCTTTATTATAATGCACAAGTGACATGACATTTTTATAAAGTATATCCAAGTACCCACATTATAATAATTAATATTACTTACATACAACACATAGGATAGGTTTTATCCCGGAAATCCCACGGGAACGGGAACTATGCGGGTTTTCCTTTGAAAATGCGGGCGAAGCCGCGGGCGGAAATCTAGTCTTAATACTATTATAAAGGCGAAAGTTTGTATGGATGTATGGATGTATGGATGTATGGATGTATGGATGTATGGATGTATGGATGTATGGATGTATGGATGTATGGATGTTTGTTACTCTTTCACGTAAAAACTACTGAACCGATTACAATGAAATTTAGCACACATATAGAGGGTAACTTGGATTAACACATAGGATAGGTTTTATCCCGGAAATCCCACGGGAACGGGAACTATGCGGGTTTTCCTTTGAAAATGCGGGCGAAGCCGCGGGCGGAAATCTAGTGTAGGTATAACCACAGACTAATAATAATATACTACGTGTATAACTAAAAAAAACTACAATTGCTTTGAAAATCACATTAATTTTATTGTGATATAGAAATACAATAGGTAATTTTTATTTTACAAAACAGTCCATATGTATCTTAAGAAATCGTTGATTGTACCTATTATAGTTATATAAAAATACATTAAAAGTAAAAAAAAATATTATCCAATCAGATTTAATTCTTTTATAATGAGATGGCCATAATGAGATCTCGAATCGCAAATTTTTGGGAGAGAATGAGACGCTCCAGTAATAGTATTCTGGTGGCTGTCTCTAACTTTTATGACAATCCTTTACTTCTGTACTGGTGCAAAGTTCATTCATCATATTATGCTACCTATAAAGCCAAGAAATAACTATAAATGATGCTCTAATTGTCTTTAATTTTTTTGTATTTTATTTTGATTGTAATTTGTAACTTGCATATGGGAAGGGACATTTCCTGAAATAAAACAATTTTATTTATTTTATTTATTTATTTATAATCTATAATCGTATTTTATGAAATAAACCATCCGGTTTATTTCATAAAAATTATTAATAAAATTGTTGCAGACTGGGTAAGTATTAGAATTTGGATCTTATTAGTAATTACTAAAAAGTAATTCTAAGAAAGCGTTCATTTGCAGAATAACCCTCAACACACTTACTATGAATAGTCAACGGCTGACGCTATAAAAGGCTTCGGCACTACAACATTTCGCATTTCGTCATCGATCGCAATCACATAATATATGATGGATAAAATATTATATCTCATTATACTTCTATACATCATGGAAGTGAACACTCGTACTTTATATTATCCGATTTATCATTCGCCAAGTGCAATAGTGTTCGATGGACCCACAAATTATAACGAAACACATAGTGATATTGTGCCAAGTGATGAAAATACGAACGAAGTCGATAATGAATATTTTGATATCGATGTGCGATTTGGTGAACCTTCAAAATGTCCCTCGGGATATCAATCTGTTGGTGACTTGTGTTATCCCGACGATTAAGTGCTATTCATAAAGGTTCATAAATGAACATTTTTCATTGGAAATAAAGAAGAATTGAAGATAAGGAAGATGTTTTTCTGAATGCAGAAGTGATAAAGTGGTACCTATTGTGACATCCTTGTTTAGTTTAAGTTTAAAAAAGTGAATATGTTAAGACTATTATTATAAGGACTGTAACCAAATAATAATTTATTTTTTTAAATATATTTTTTGCGCTTTACCAACACATGTTTTTTGTCTCTTAGCAATCAGCCTTAATGATACAAAGAGTTGATGCAAACGGAGTGTTCTCGTTACCGTGTAGTTATGTGAAATATAATGTATATGACTATAATATGGTAAAGTTTAAATTTACGAAGAAGTGATTTTCCGTTCAAAATTTGTATACAAAACAAACCTTGGAATATTGTGCCTTGGATTTTGAAACATTTATTTCTATAGGAATTGAATTCCAGAAATAGTCGTATTTAAGGTATAATTTTAACATGGACTGATTATTATAATAGATTTGTGTCAGGCTTTAGCATTAAAGGTTATATTTGTAACTTTGTAAATAATTTTCGGACCACTGACACAGAATAGATAACCGTACCAGTGCTCAATATTATATTATATTTAGAAGTTCTTTTATAAATGTACCTTATTAATAATTACTTATGGAATTTGGATTTTAGGTAGGTAATTATTAAGTCAGTAATAAAATGGCTTCATAAAAGTTTACATAAAATATCGAGACTTAATAGTGGAAAAAGTTTGTCTTGTCTTATCTATATTTGTTTTATTTTACCATAATGGCCTCTTCAATTCCGGAGCATAACACAAAAAAGGAATCGATAAAACAAATAATATCTTATGTAAACTTGGCTCATCTTCGTAAATCAAACGAAGGTCATTTTTTATGTTCCATAAATATTGTACTCGAGGCTTTGTTACTCAATATTTGTTTCGATATAAATCATAACCTTATTTTCTGTCTGTCTAAAACGTATCGACAACCTAAAAAAATTGTAGTCATTTGTTTACATTCTATTGTTTATAGTTTATAGCTTCAATACATTATGAGAAAAATATGTAAGTAAACAAAATATACTTGCAGAAATATTAATCTTGAATTTTAATATTTTTGAATAACATGAACCTAATCTGTATTTAAAATTAGTTATGTTCTAATTTTTAAAAACTACTTACTGCAAAGGAAAATACAATTCATATTTTTTCACAAATTCTTCATTAATTTGAAACTTGGTTGATTATAATAATCTATGATTTAAAGGAGCTTTCGATTTTCCGGGAAAAAAGAAATAGGATCAAAATCACTCATAAGTAATTCATAATGTATCTATATACTTAGTATATAACCCGTCCGACTAGGGCCCTTCCGGCCTCCTCCACTCAAGCGACAGCCCAAGCCGAGGTTCGAGATCCCCGTCAAGGGGGGACGCCCTTGCGCATGTCGCTACCAGGGTGAACCTTCAGTTCACACACGCGTCCGCGTTAAAATGTAGAAGCCCTTCTGGCTAACATTGAGAAACACCACACAAAAAAAATAGTATATAAACTATGAAAATATCTTAGTGCTTCATAAAACATCATTTTAAAACATTTATTATGCATTACAAAATTGCAGTTATTTCGCCATTAAGTATATTAATTTTTTGTTAAAATTTTACGTTTCTAAAACTCAATTACCAGGTAAACAATGCAACTTCATCTCCGAGCTTTTTAATTTTTTTTTCTTTTAATTATAATAATTTATGTTAAATAATGCAAGAATCTTAAACGATTACATTAATTTCCTGCATAACCTTGTCTTATAATGTGCAAAAAAATATTTTGTATTCAAACGGGTATAAAAATTCTACATTTGCGGTAAGCCACAATCTAACACAGGGCAAAGTAATATGTATAGTGTAATCTATCAACATTCTTCATAACATTTTTCATGTTTAAACATCCGTAAAAATCTATATTAGGTTGATAATATTATAAGAAACTTAAATATTATTATAATTAGTTACCTACGTGGCGTTTTTCAGGAATGTTTGAAAAAGTTCTGTGCTATAACTCTCTAATATTACTCCAATTTTATTTAAGAGCAATCGATCCTTAATTCAGTTAGCACACGACCATAACAATAGATAAGTCCCAAGTTTAAACCCCAGTAGAGATTAATTAAAAATGTCTCGCTCTAGCTGGACACGGAAGACGAATCACACTCTTGTCCGCAAACTAAATCAATCAGTGAATAGATGTGTGAGAGAAAACACTGGACTTAACTTTGCAATTTTTTATTCACACTAGTTGTGCCCCTGTTTTACCTGCATTGCTCAGAGGACCAATAGCAGAGGCTATTGGTCTTAGCGTAATTTTAGCCCGGCATGCATACATTACAGATATACACAGACAAAAATTCTAAAGACTAATTTTAATTTAATTTTAATTTTGGCTTCGATACAGATTGCAGATCACGCCAAAGTACCATTTAAAAAAATGTTCAATGTACAGTTTTGACTTTCTTACGATTTTATTATATTATGTATAGATTAGAACGGTACATCATCATTACTCTATTGACCCAACACTCTTATATTAAAATCTCATTTGTTCGACTAAATAATCTATATCGCTTATAAAGTGGATTCCGAAGGTTGAGTCAACATCATTAAGACAGAAGAGTGTGACGTGTTTATGCTGTATGGATGTGTGATGTGTATTCAACACATTTATTTGATTACAGTTACCTCTGCATAAATTTTAGTATGGAATACAACCTAATAAATAATATAAATCGTAATTATATTTGTAATACAAAATGTCATATTAAGTAGGTATACGTTATATAAATCCTTCCTTCTCTAAGAATAATAAACCTTTTCCTTGATTCACGATTTTCTTCCAGGATCTTATTCATAATACTCGTATTATAATCTCACTTTTATAGCTACTATCCATTATAATAAAATTCTGACAAATTAGATTGCGACCGCATCGAAAAGCCACCATAAATTATTGATATCCAGATAGTAATTAATCGAGTCTCTGGAACATAGTAAATAATAGTGAGCTATTAAAAAGGGACTGGGTAATAATAGTGTCCAAAGTAAAATCGATAAAGTTTTCAGTTGTTCAAACGAGTTGGAAAGCCTTTACCAATAAAACTGGAAAGGTTTTAAATGAAATCAAAAATACAGTCCCAGCTTTGATGGATTCGTGTTTTCGGGAAACTCTTTGAATGCAGTTTGGTTCATAATAAACTTGGAATAAGGGCTCTACTGTCATCGGCCTTTATTCAATTTATATTACAAAAGAGAAGATTTATTGCGTCTTATCATTCATTGTATAATGAAAGAATGAAGTGCTTTTTGCGAGTTCATTTTTTATTGTTTAAATTAATGCCACTCTGAAGTTAATTAATGATGTAGATACCTATTTTCCGGCAAAGTATGATGAACAAAAACAAGTAAGGTAAATGGATTATCTTTTAAGAAACTTTCGGTTAAGCGACCGATAAGCAGTATCTTGAATAGTCTATTTCTACTCACAAAGAATCTTATAGGTTCTAAAAGCCGTAATGCCCTACGGTCCTAATTCCTTTATTATAAAAATAGCAATTTAACGTCTATAAAAAAGTAAAAAAGAAAACGAAATAGAAGGAAAAGCAAACTCAGTGAAAACGAGCTTATAGCTACGTATAAATAGAATAAGTTTTAACGAGCTTGACAATTGACTTTAATAATATGAAGCAAAAAGCTCTGGTACAATTGAAATAATTACCTACATTCAATTTATTTATTTGATAAGGGCAATGCTTTCTGAAATAAATAAATAAATTTTATTTTTAATGGTTGAAAATATAAGAAGTCTTCAAATAAACCATGTATCACACGCAAACTAGCATACAAATAGAAATTAAATACGACGAAACGTACTGAATAAAACCGGCCAAGTGCGAGTCGGGCTCGCGCACAAAGGGTTCCGTAGCAGCAAATATAATAAATTACAGTTAAATCAACCTATCTCAAAAACTATAAGAGATACTTTGATCAAACCAAAAATCGTTGAAAGAGTTAATTAGCATGCATCACCTCTATTTTTTTTAGAATTTTATACCCCGTAGTTATAAAAATAGAGGGGGGGGGACATACTTTTTACGACTTTGAGAGCTGATATCTCAAAAACCGTTCACTTTAAGAAAAATGTTTTTTAGAAAACTTTATATCATTTTAAAAGACCTTTCCATTGATACCCCACACGGGTATGTACATCGAAAAAAAAAATTTCATCCCTCAGTTACATGTATGGGGGGCCCCACCCCCAATTCTTTTTTTTACTATTTAGTGTCATATTTTTGTAGCGGTTCATACAACACATATTCCCATCAAATTTCATCACTGTAGTACTTATAGTTTCCGAGTAAATCGGCTGTGACAGACGGACAGACGGACAGACGGACAGACGGACATGACGAAACTATAAGGGTTCCGTTTTTGCCATTTTGGCTACGGAACCCTAAAAAGGTTAAAAAGTTAGATTGTGGCAATAATTTAGGGAAGCGAGATTGATAGCGGCACAACGTGACGCACGTCTGACCGTCTCCGAGTGAAGATTAATGACCTCTGGTGGCTTTACAACTGATAACAGCCGATTTTATAGCAAATACACTATTTATATTATGTTTGACATAATTTGTATTGGTTCATTCGTTCTTGATTTGCTTAGGGTTGTAATTAAAAGAAAAATCAACGATGAATGATTAATTTTTATTTTGTGACAAAAAATATGTGTTCCAATTGTGGTTCCAATGGCATATGCTGAATGAATAATTACGGTCATTAGACCTCAATACTTATTAATAGCTGTGTTTTACCTGAAAATAAAACACATATTAAATACTTACCTATATTTGAAGCTTACTTATTGAGAAGGTACCTAGCTTTTTCCGCCTATTTTCCCTCTCTTTCTCGTTGTATATATGCTATCTCTCTCGCACACGGCACACCTCCCACCAGGTGGCGCGGCCGGCGCACGATAATGTGCAGGCGCTTGATCTTCTTCATTGAGTCGAAATCCTCAACAGGTGGACGTTAAGTGTAAGCTTCAAATATAGGTAAGTATTTAATATGTGTTTTATTTTCAGGTAAAACACAGCTATTAAACACTTGACCGTAATTTGAAGCTTACTTATTGAGACCTGTTTGTTACCCACCTGGTGTACAATATATGGACGCCAATGTGAATTTGAATAGGTACATAAGTAATTACTTATTTCTTTATTTGAAAGAGTAAGGTGTGCAGATAGTATACCAATAAATCACACAAATTTTTATATTATTTATATTAACAATCCCAGATGAAAAGTTAATCAAATAAGAACCAAAAAGTTAATCATAATGATTAAAAGTATTAGAACTTATGAGATTGGTTCAAGCGTACCTTAGTTAACCTTTTGGGCTTGAAAAGTTAAAGTTACTACAATTTTCACTATCTTTAGCGTAAATCTGCGAAAGCGCCAGTAACGACTTTCAATTACGCATTTAGATGTTACTTACAAAATGAAGCAACAGCTGATCCCGACGAGGCAAAAATACCTCAAACTCAAACCTTTATTTATTCAATTAGAACTCTGTAGAAGCACAATTGAATCATCTTAACATAGAATTACCACCTGTCTCAACTCACACAGTTTTAACCCAACCTGCTACAAGCGGACAAGAAGAGAACTTGGTCCTTACTTTTGGGGTCAGAAATAAATTTAAAAGGTCACCCCTTGAATAAGGCAATAAAATATCAAAACAGGTAAACGGTTTTAATTATAATACAGATTTTTAACATCCAACCAAACCGTGCGGTATCTATTAATGTTTAGAGCCAACGCCACCAATCATAATCTAAACATGGCTAGTACTTTCAGTACAATGCATGAATTATTTATTTAAAACTGATAGGTCATAAACTCTGTACTGGAAACAAATATACTGAACTTAAGAGACTAAAATGATAAGGAGCTTATCTGTGTCCCAAAACTGCAATTACTACAGCCAAGTACGTTACTTTTAATCAATTCGGTTTTAAGATATAATTATGATTTACATCAGAACTTATATACCGAAAGCCTCGGGACTACATAACGTGACTTATCTTCTTATTCTTATACTTATATAAAAATGAATCGCAAAATGTGTTGGCAAGCGCACAACTCGAGAACGGCTGAACCGATTTCGATAATTCTTTTTATATTCCTTGAAGTACGAGGATGGTTTTTATGTAGAGAAAACGTAAGTACCACGAGCGAAGCCGGGGCGGACCGCTAGTTTATAATAATAGTGTTTGTGCACAACACTAGGCAGTCAACAGCTATATGAACGTCAGATAGGAAAAGAGCCAAATTTATCCAGTCAGTAACAAAGGATTTTAACTATAGTTACTTTATTCTAATTCAACCAACTGCTACTAGCTACTCCGTATGTCTTTTGGATAGACGGAGGCAAATAGGATTTTTATTCCAACTATATCATTTGATATTTTGAAAATGTACTCCACATTTTCATACCGTCAGAGTCATTTTGCAGATTATAGTGGTGCAGCACTGAACACTGTCTATTAGGTGGCTGATGCTGCTGACCGGGCCTTCAGTTCCGCTTTCCAGAATACCTTCACCCTTCTAGGTGTTACTACTACTGAAATAGCGGTACTCTATCGCGTCGTTCAGGTCTCTAACTGACATAATGGCAAGAGAGATTATAAGCTTAACTATGCATTATTATGTTAAGGAATATGGTGGGTTTTGAATACTATCGTCGTCTGAAAGTATCTCCTTTCGATTAACTGCATTAAGGATGCAGATCTGATCCCATCTTTGTTCCGTAGGAATGCTACGACAGTCTAAACGTTACACTGAACAAAGAAAATTGCCCTGAATATAGTCGGTTGTTCCAACATCCGTAATATGGCTAGCCTAAGGTTAGTTATCCCTTGATTGTGACTGCTACCAATGGAGGCATTGCTCTTGTGTTGTCCACAGTTGTGCGAGTGCAAAAATGAAGAACTGAGCTCGTGGGGAGCTATGTCGAATGAATCTGTGTTAAGATTATGACAGTATAGGACAGTTAGCTGTGGATGCGAAGACAGGACATTACTTTATTCATCCGTAAACACGCGAGGCAGCCACGGACAGCGATATAGCAAGAACTAAACTAGCAAAGTTTAGTTCGCTTACCAGACTTTGTCATGTTTTAAATGCAGTATATCCTCTGAATAGCATTGCATTTATGACTATTGATAAACTTAATTCACCCGTAAACACGAGAAGCAGGCACGGATAGCGATATAGCAAGAACTAAACCAGCAAAGTTTAGTTCGATTACCAGACTTATATTTTAAAAGCCGTATAGCCTGTACATTTCATTTATTGCCCCCCCCCCCCCCTCAAAGCAAAGAAATGAGAAGTCATTTGGCAGAGCTTTCTCGTTAAGGGTAGGGGTTCCAAGTAATATCTAATAATAAGAGGCTTTTGTTTGGAAAGATTGACTTTCCGTTATTTATCCTCTATCCTATGTAACTCAACAGTCAGTATTCTCAGCATTCGTTGAGTACTTAAACGTTTTACGTTAATAGTTGTATATAACTTTATTATACAATATAATAATCCTGGTGGGATGACAAAAAACTTGTCTAACAAACGATTATCCTAATCCCTCAGCGATTTATTGTTTGAGCCCCGAAGAAAAATCTCATGGGTGCAATAATGAGGTCAAATGGGTTGAAAAACGAGTCAAATAAATTGCCTACAAGACCGGGCAACTAAAATAGGCCTATGAGAGGTCAACTATACGTAATCAATCGTCATTTGTTACATTCAATCGCTTTGCGATTAAAAAATCTCTTCCGATGTTTGTATATGAAAATTGGTCGGCTAGTGCCATTTAATTACGATACCAAACATACCGTTGACACAAGGCTTGGTGACAATCCTCGAAACCACCGCCACAAATCATCTGCGAGATGATATTTGATCCGACTCGCCTTCCTTTGTTGTGATTAGGCTTTGCATTGGTAAATACAATTTGTTCAATTCCAATTTCCATAATTGGTAAACCAATGGTGGTTTCCTGATTCCTGAAGCGTAAACTTTTAGGATACGAAGTATCAATTTCATGCGCCCATTATTTGACGTATCTAACCTTTATTGTATTTTATTAGGTCATTTACTATACTGCCCACTGTGAAGTAGATTTCAAAACCTTTTTCTACCTACCTTAGAAGAGTGAAGATCCGATACGGTCATATCCAAAACTTCTTTCGTGGGTCCTCGTTGACAAAAGCAAATATCTATGATCATTTTAATGATCAATCCTTTGTATATTTGCACCAATCGCCATTAAAGCCCCGCGAGGGCTGATATATATTTGCACCATTTCCCCGTGGGGACGGTTGTTATCAAAGCCCCGCGAAGGCTGATATATATTTGCACCATGTCTCCGTGAGGTACTGTTGTAATCAAAGCCCCGCGAGGGCTGATATATATTTGCACCATTTCTCCATGAGGGACGGTTGTAATCAAAGCCCCGCGAGGGCTGATATATATTCGCACCATCTTTTCCGTGAGGGACGATTGTAATCAAAGCCCCGCGAGGGCCGATATATATTTGCACCATTTCCCTGCGAGCGACAGCTGCGCGAGGGATGTTTGTAACTAGAAATAAGTAGGGCCTGCCAAAAAATGCTTAAGAGACACCCTGCGAGGGTGAATTTGACCTGGCTAACCCCTGCGAGGAGTAGTGGCCACATTTATGTATTCTGCTTCGAGCAAGAATACACCTTAGTGCTAATATAAAAATAGCAGTAAATAATCATTTAAATAATATAGCAATTAACAAGGTCCTTTAACTTATTTTCCAATGTTAGCGACATTTAATAAATTCATAATTCAAATCAATTCACTAAATTTTAAAATGAACTTCGATTCATATTTATTTTTGTTCATGCAATCGATGTAACATTTAGTTGCTTTATATCCGTTAACATTCCTTACGAACGCAACCATACCGTCGTAGGACGTTATAATATTTAATTGCACAAAATAATCTCCACTCACCCGCAATTTTTTACTTTTTGTCAAGGTGTACACGTTTATAATATTATTCTAAAACGTTAGAAGTGAATTGTAAATCCTTTGAAATAAGTGTATCTAAATCTAATTAATTATATTAAGATATCTCGATAATTATTATACGATAACCCTTTCAGCACAAGTTCAGTAAACCAAAGAATTTAATTGTAAAATTTTTGGTACTTACTCGTTTTAACAAAAAAGTTGCATCATTTGAACATAGGAAACGTAATTTTCAATCAAATTAGCCGTGTGTAATATGTCTATTTTCACATAAAAACGGATCAGAATAATACTCATAAAAGGACACGTATAGACTACGGATAGTTTTGAATGTGTGGAACATTCATGGTACGTATCTACTATACATGAGCGAATTCCATCATTATTCAGTTGAGCGGTAACTCCCGTACGATTTATAAAATAATATCACAACGTGTTCTGACATGTCGTGACTTCTTGGAGCTGACTCATCTCGTTCGATAATTTTTAGTAATAAACTATGATAGGAATTCCGAACCGTTCCTAGCGATAACGACAATGTAATAAAGTCGTAGCAATGGATTGTATGCCTGTAAAGCTTTGAGTTGGCTCATATCCATACTAAGTATTAATTGTAATTTTTCCACGAAAAATTCACTTGTACCCTTGTAATAAAAACACATTATTAAAAATGAAATAAAATATTAAAAATATCTATATACAAGAGAGGGTATTTGATATATCATATCAAATAATCACAAAAGTAATATTAACGATTCGAGTAAAGCCGAACGGTAACACCGTTAAAATAGCTTTACTCACAGTATTAAAAATTCAAATATTAATTAGTACATATTGCATAATGAAATATTTCAAAAGAAAAGTTACTATTTCAAGTAAAATGTAACGGTTGTATCGTTAAAATATCTTTATTCATGCTATTAAGTATTTAAGCATATTGAAAAATAAACTATTGCTGAAGGATACATTAAAAACCTCAGCATTTTAAATAAAGTCCAACGATTATACCGTTGACTTTAAAGATTTTTACTCATTTTTAAGTAAAATATTATTAGAATAGATGTAAAAATAACTCACTGTACCGATCCGACGGGATACACTTTTTAACACTTTTAGCACTTGCTTTAAGCAATACTTAATACTTAATAGCACCAAGGTTGTAGTCTTGTAGACAACCTTCTCGCGGCGGAAGCTAGACGCCAATGAAGAAGATCAAGCGCCTGCACATTATCGTGCGCCGGCCGCGCCACCTGGTGGGAGGTGTGCCGTGTGCGAGAGAGATAGCATATATACAACGAGAAAGAGAGGGAAAATAGGCGGAAAAAGCTAGGTACCTTCTCAATAAGTAAGCTTCAAATTACGGTCAAGTGTTTAATAAATTAAATAGTATCAAGCAAAGAGCATAAATTGGGTTTGGAATCTCAAAGTTTGAATAACAGAAATAATTGATAAACGTTACCATAATATAATAATTGTATCATTTTGTATGCATTTCGTTGAATTTATAAATAATTTAAATTTAATTTAGTAACTTGCTTACTAAGATAACAAAACTTGGACAATTTATTAAAAAAAAATGTTTATATATGTGAATGTTAAAGTTAACTCTTATAAAAGAAAGTCAAGTTTCTATTGTTTTTAATAATTGGCCCATGTTTCCGTAACTATTGTATTAACTACAATGGTGCAGGCTCTGAAAGTTACAATGCTCAACGTTTTTCTACGATACACTAGTTATTTCCGCCATCGTGCTAAAAGTGCTTTTTTCTTGTACAATATCTAAGCTTTTACGGATTCTTAAAGTATCATTCTGGTTCATTGTGAATGGATATAGTAACTACCTTACTTAAAATATAAAATAGAAGTTATTTTTTCTTACAACCATACTCATAAAAACTTACCCATTTCATATAAAGAAAGGTTTGACGCAGGACTTCTGTTTCCAAGTGAAAAATATGATATTTTAAAACGATTATTATTGATAGTAATGTGGTACCCGCATCTCTGGTTCCATGCCATGGTCACCGAAATACAAATTCTTATCAGCGTGATTGTAAAAAAACTTTGTACACTGTATAGCATTAGGTATATGCAGAGAAAATGGGTGTAAGGCACCGAAATACCACATCTTAATAAGATATTTTGTCGCCGATCTTTATATAATATGTTTTGTCTGTGATCCATAGATTTATATCATTTAAAGTAATGCGATAATATTAAATCTAGTATTGTTTCATTACTACTTTAATACAGAAAAAATACGAAACTAAATCCGGCGGAAAGAAGCGAAGCGAATATGTAAATTATATTGTAAGAGAGTTTATCTTCTTTTGTCTATATAGTTTTTGCTAATAAGCTCTGTACAATTCAAATGAATTATGAAAATGGGATACAACTAGCCCACAATTTATATAAAGTATGACACAATAAGTTAGATCGGTATTATATCTACGGAGAAATTACTTATTAATAATTGGATCAATATCGCTTTAATAAAAATAAAGCAATTTTGTTTCATGTTAATTTACTCTTTACTCTTCAAAGCAGCCGAATACCTCTTTAATTATTATTAAATAGACATCCCATTATGTATTCTGTGGCTGGTCGCAATGCTAAAACCACCCCGGGGCAGGATTATGAGGCAAAGAATGCAGATTTCAGAATCTCTGGATTATTCCCTAAGCTCGTTTTAACTGATTAAATCGTCTTGGAGTTAAAACAAAGGCTAACTCAGAGTTGTGTTCTTGTGTCTTATCCTCTCTAACTAAATTAAGTCGTGAAAGATAGCATATGCATTCATCTTTTACTCGATATAGTTTAATAGGTTTTAGCTTTCAATATCTATATAAATAGTTATTTTCATATTTTCTTACATAGAAAACGCGTAGCCTACGAGTATATAATATATGCTTTGATGATTTTGGAATGATAATAATTGTTTATTTATAGTCTTATTTCATTGCTATATAAAATTCATTTATTAGGCTTAACCACATTGAAAGCCTTTAACATTTAATTAATTAATTTTCTTCTTTAATAGTTATAAATAAAGTAAGTACTGGAATTACACATACAATACAAACAACATTAAAATAAACAACTTTTCCATAAAAAAATATGTTACCTTTGTTATAATATCAGAAATGTTGTTGAGAAACATAAAACATAATTATCATAATATTATTCTGGATGTCTTTCTTGTCTTGATAATAAGGAGTTCTAAGCTTGTTAGCCCTCCAGCGGTGTCAAAATCTTTGTTACTAAAATACAAGTTTTTTTATCTAGCTATAAAAATAAAGGGAGTGAATTGTTACGCGACTAATGAGGTCGAAAATTAAAGGTCCTTGTTGTCTTTTTAACGAAGTTAGCGATTTTGTAAGAAAGGATATTACTTTGAAGATAATTGCAATTTACTTGATACCTAAATTTACATCAGAAGGTTGCTTATATTTTTTTTAATTTTAAAACTGTTTTGAAATAGAAGTATCTCCTCGAGGGGAATCCCGTCAAAATTTGTAACATTAAGTTAGGTACCAATTAACTCAACATTAATAATTACAATAAATAATATACATAACGAAAAATTTTCCGTAGTTTCGATAATACTCTAACAAATAAACAGTTTTTAATGAGATTACTAATGCTGAGCAACTTTTCGGATGACACATCTACAACTATTAACAACACACATTACACCAAGCATTTCCTTTCAAATATTATAATGAAGTCTCGGAATTCGTTAAGACAAGATTAAACCGGTATGGTTAGCCAAAATTTAAACATAGTTAAATAAATGAAATCTACATGACAAGTTTGAAGCTAACTTATATAACAAAGTTCTATCTATTCACTCGTGGTTGAACAAGATTTGTCGAATAGAAGAGAATAGTTTCAGCGTATATTTTGAAGTATTATGAACAGTATATGAGTTTCATACATTTATAATTCAGAAAGGGGATTCTCCGAGACTAGTGTCAATCAAACTATTCATAAATTAAATTTGGTAATGTAAAATAAAATTTCCTTGACGAAATGTTTTACTTATACTTTGATTATATTTTTATATTTCTTACAAACGATACTTGACAAGATATTAAAAGTAAATAACTGAAGTACTAAAAAGAATTGTTGATTTGAAGCTTGATTCTTCAACGAGTTGGGTTGGTTAAATAAAGGCGAACAAGAAAACAAAATCCTCTCTTCAAATAATCAAAACATTACAAGCCTCAACCGTATAATTATGTATGAAGAAGAATATTTTATCTTCAGTAAGTTCAAAACATCGCGCAATCCTACCCGAGAGACTCATAATACGAAAAAATATAATCTCTTAATACTTTTACCGCCCGTTTTATATTTGATACGAATTCTCGTAAGTTGAAGCGATGTTGGGTTAGGTATTTATAGAGCAGATGTTATTTGGTAACGATAATAAATAATAAATACATCAGAGATTTAACGTTAGCCTTTATCATAATAGCAATTTCTGTGTAGGTATTTTTCCTCTTAAGGTATCTCTTACGGTCTTACCTATTTTCTTCTCTTTTATTAATTTTGTCAGATAAACAAGATAGGTAATGAAAACACAAAGTAAATTTATCCTTTTATTATAAAAAATCAAGAACAACAAACATAAACTTTGAAACTCTAATATCCCTTTTAAATAAGGGCTCAAATTATTTCAAAGGGATATACTTTATAAAAGTAATTTATAAAATTTAAAGGAACATAAGGTTTTACCTTTAAAATACTAACAAATAAATATCGTTTTTTTACTAGTTATTATTATTCTAGGTTATTACAGATTAAAAGTTTTAAATTATTTTTACACGAAGTCAAGATATTTACATGACAATAAATATTTACACTACATTTTTCGTTGGGTTTAATATTCGATAACATGAATGGAATAAATTGAATATTACAATCATCTACGTAACGTGCTATGCACAAAATTTTACATCTAAAATTTACACAATTGTCTCATTATTATACAACAGCCTAGTAGTTAAAGTTTATTCCTACAATTTAGAGAAGAATATTACATCCAATTAGTATTTTATTTCATAAATTATCGATATTCCCATACATACATAGTATAATACTTTGTTAACTAACTAGCTTACATCAACCACCAATCTTATATTGAGCAAATAAGAAGTTCAATAAATAAATTACATTTTCTATACTACCTAATTATTTACACTTTATTTCTTGGCACACGTCACGGCTTTATACAAAGCAATTTTTTGAACGCTCTCCTAAAGTCCATATTAAATATCGTATATATTAAAGGGTTGAGAGCGGAATTTACATACCCGAGCCATGTAACAAAGTTTGTGAACTTGTTTGATAGGCAGCAGCTCGAACAAAACGGTATCACGAGATATAAGACGAAGAATGGGAGCCAACATACGACAAACACTCCCATTATTATTCCAAGAGTTCTGGCAGCTCGCCGCTCACGAGTTAATGAGATTCTTTGCTTTTCTTCAATGAACTGATAAACGGTATTTTGTTGATTAGGTTTAGGACGTTTGTGTGATTTAGTGGAGCCAGCCTCCATGATTTCTATATCTTCATCGTGCGTCTCTTTGGAATTACTTTCTGAAGACGTGTTACGATTTTCCGGATTATCTACCATGTCGCTGACAGAATTTTCATTTGATAATATAGGGACGATTAATTTGTTCTGTGATTTATCATCTTTACTCCAGTAGCGTCGTTTTGCTGGTTTTTTCTTAGCTTGTGGCTGTTTTTTGGGCTTTTTCTTCTTCTCGTTATCAGATACAAGGCGCGTGACACCTTGATGTTCATTATGATTAGCCTCGGAACTAACGGAATCTTGGTCATGATGATCACTATCTTTTGCTGCGTATTTGCTTTTACCAGTTGAAATAGTGCTTATTTTTGTAGCTTTTGCGCGATCTCTTAATCTTTTCTTCGTTGCCAAATATATTTCGAAGTATACCACCGTCATTATAACTAAAGGAATATAAAATGATCCGGACGAGGAAAATATAACGAAACCCGGCTGCGATGTCAATCGACAAGGCGTGTCGGGCTCAAACACTTCTGGCCAATCATTCCATCCCAACAATGGTGGGGAGCTAATGATGAGAGATAGCACCCATACTATACCGATCATTAAGAGCACCCTTTCCAAGGTCCTTTTTTGGGCGTAATTTATAGGGTCGGTAATAGCCCAATATCTGTCCAAAGCGATGGCGCACAGGTTCAAAATCGATGACGTGCAGCACATTATGTCGCAGGTCAGCCACATTTTGCACACATAAATTCCGAAAACCCATTGTCCTAATATTGAATAAGCGACGTTTAGCGGTAGGACTAATATTGCAACGGTTAGATCGGCTACAGCGAGTGACACAATGAAGAAATTTTGAACTATTCGCAGTGGTTTGTACGTAAACACGCTGAGAATTACGAGGATGTTACCAACTATCGTAGATATAATAATTAGAGTGAGAACAATGGCTGTGCAAATAGCCTCCCATTCTGGCACGGCAAGCGTAATCCCCAAGCTACTAGGATATTTAGGATCATCAGCGACCGCACAATCGTCTTTATCCAACTCAATTATGTCATAGGGCTGCGAGTAATTTGATGAAGTGTAATTATTATAGACATGCGTGTTAGTCTGACCCATTTTATTAATATTCTAGCTTCATTTCAAGTCGCTTTATTAACATTGTCTGAGAATATTCTCACATGGCACTTCCGAAAATAATGTTTATTGGCTTTTGGATTATAGTAAGCGAAGAATGAACATTCCATTTTATATTATATTGACGATTAAATCATCTTCGTATACAAAATTCACTGCATGCCATAGCGAGTTTCAAAGTCAACTCGCAAAATCGCTTCGTTGTTTTGTTGCATTTACCTCTAAAAGCTGAATGTGTTCTTTTTATCCTTTTTGTGACAATATCTGAAACAAACAGAAAATACACGTTAGATTCTCGTTCATAAAACACTCCCAACATGATATAAGCCCTAACCTGAATCTTATTTCTAGACAAAGGAATATTTTGCGCGATATATTATTCGTATTAAATCATCCGTATAATACTAGGTTCTGATTTTTAGAGATACTTAATATTCGCTGTGATAATATCTTCAGTTTGCCCGAGGCGTTTATAAAATATGAAGCTGCGTGTGGATTTGACAGGAACGGCTTGAGTCGCGAAACACCTATCTCTAACATCTTCATATTTCCTCGGTTTTGCGGGTCTAAAATCAATTTGTTTTTACTGCCTTTGTTTATTTTTGTATGATAAAAATGTATTCTCAGTAATATTTTCTTTGTTTAGACTTACATAAAATATAACAGTTTCTTTCGAAATATGCTAGTGGTTGGATATGTGTAAAAATATAGGTTTAGCAGGTTTATCGTTAATGATCAAATCATTAACAATATTATGCATATTATTATGTGAGTAAGCATAATTAAAATAATTTTTAATTATATATACGTTTATAAATAGTAGTTCCTCATTTTAATATTATATTTTCTATTGCGCTTTTAATATTTCTACGAATGATATTCATTCAGTACGCTATAAAGTCTACGGAATGTGTGAAATAAAGTGCCTTCCATAAAACATTTCTACATGATATTAAATAGAAGATTGACTATTTTTTAGCTTGTTCCATGTAAAGTATACTCTGTCTCTTCCAATGTATTATCTCCATTACTTCGATGAAAACCAATAACCACGTAGCGTCGAGGTCAATAAGATTACAGAATTCCGAATAAGTGCTACAAGAAATTTGTTGTACGTGTTACGAACACTTTAATTGTTATAGTGACTATTTGTGCATTATACATATAGCTAGGGTAGTGGAATATATGCTTATGCTTTTGAGATGCTATGATATCAACTAAATTGTAGTGAATCTAATCAGGGGTACAACATTTTGAGTCTTGAATTTAATACATCGATGAAATAATTATGTAGATCTTCGGTATCCAATTTCCAGTCAGATTATTGTGAAACCATATATATTATTAATAACTATATATACCAATATGATGTACTGTATGTGTATCATGTGTATTGTGTATTGATATAATGTACAATTTGTTATCAAGTGGTATATTTAAAATCCTTCAAACGACACAAAAATATGATGTTTCATTACGCCATGTTCGTTAATACCAAGACAAAGGCATTTTTATTATATTTAACAGTGAATTTAATATACAATTCACTTAATGAATTTCTCGCGTCACAGCTTTAAAGTACAAATTTGCGGAAGAATGAGACTTAATGAAATATTTCATAATATCAAATGGAGGCGAAGACACACAATTTCACGTAATAAAGCATTAATTTTAAATGCTGTCTATAAATACACCAAATTAAGAGAATCTTCAGGTATTGTTTTGTTTTACGATAAAAACTTTTTGTTTGATGAGATAAGTTATGAGGAACATTGTGACGACATTGACTTGTGATAGATACCACGTACCCAAATGTTAAAGGTTACCTTTGATCTTTTATATTCTTATTTATATCTGCCCTTTGAAACCTTGTTAAAAGGTCGCTTAATCGGTAACAATGTTTGGTTTCAGCTTAGACCTTAATAAACAACTGAAATTGTTTTGCTTAAACACAATATTATGATGTTGTTTGGATATCACCCGTCCATGATAACAGTATTGGATCTTTTTAATTGTTCACTGGACCGGTACTCACATAATAATTCCAGTGTGATTCGTTTGCGTATTAGTAAGCCAATACTTACTTGTATTCATTTAAAAATCATGTTATTATTCTAAATAGTTAATATTGACTCTTCGAATATTGTTATTATTTCTATCATCGCCTCGTTTATCGTACACAGAAGTATTAAACTATAGATAACTAACTAAATAAGCCAACAAATATAAATCGAAGCTCTATCATATTTATTTGAAGCATAACATCGCAAGTTTCCTAAATTCAGATTTATTTATTTCTTAAATAAAACGTTTCGCTCAAACAATTTCTCAAGAAGCTGGAATAAGAGGATAAGTATACCTAAGTCAGTAAACAAGCTCTGATGTGGTCACTTTGTGCTACACAACTTAACATTTATGAGCAAATGTTATTTCAACATTTCAGTTTTCTCTCAGGTATTTGTCGTACACAGATTATATTTAGTTACGAATAAATTTAATAGATACGATTCGTGATTATATTATTAAATCAAAATCATCAGAATTATTTTATAATTGAAAAGATCCGTCAAAATAAAGTTATATAATTAAATCGCAGGTGTATATTCTGGCTATGTGAAAGTATTTAATTCATAATGTCATTATACTTTCATACCGAACCTATCCAATAACGTCGCTCCGGTGAATAAGTTTATCAATAATTCCGTCAAAGCTAGGCTTAAATATAATAATTTTGGGCTAAGTATTTTACCGTATTCTGACAGCTTTTCCAATACAGAAACTTTTCATCGAATTGAAAAAGTACCCTATAGAAGAGCGTTTCTTTTATACTCTGTTCAAATATACAATATGTAAAATGATAAAATCTTGGTGAATACGTTTGTATTGAATGGGCCGTTAAAATATGTTAATAAGATTCGAATAAGAAAATATTTTTAAAGCAACGTATTCTTTTGTGATAAAAGCGATCACATATTTGTTTTCTTAGGTATACCTAAGAAAACAGATATATCTAAAGATATATCTACAGTTAGCCCAATATGCAGTTACCTAATATAAAAAAAATGTGTGCGTGTACTAGTGTACACACGGAAGAAGTGAAACTTCTTTATGACCTTATTTTCCAAAAAATAATTTACTATATGCAACTTTACAGAAATACGTCAATCACGCGTGGTAGGGATAAAAACAAGATGGCGCGTAACGGAAAAATGTTACACTAAATTTTTTTCCAACCCCGATAAAGAAGTTTCACTTCAAAAATTTATAAAATCTTTTGGGTTGTATACTTAATCATGCTTTCGAATAGGGACGTACACAAATACGTTTTTCGACGTAACACACCATACCAACCATTATATCTTCGACGTATTCAAAATAACACGTTAGAAGAAAATTCAATTTTCTTACAAACGCTTTTACATTTGGATATCAATAAAGTCGAATTTCATCGACGTACTTATCACGAAGCTAATAAAATTGGACTGACATTTTGCAAGGGTATATACATCCAAGGCAAATATTGATTCTATTATCGATATATGAAATATAAATTGAAGCATCAATATTCATGAATATATCATTGAAAATTCATCGATGTACATTAATTCAAGCACATTACTTTTTGTTTTTGCTCATTAACTTGTCGTTATTGGTAGATAACACTATTTTTATTTATTAATTTTTGTACGTATGTACGGTCATCTATCAAACGGTTGAATATTTTATGTCATTTTCTTGATAAAGATAAACTAATAAAAACAAATCGAATATTTATCCCTAAAAAAATCTTTTAACAATATACTTGTATGCCACTCAATATAATTACGCTTAACTTGATAATAAAGACGTCAATCACACGTCTCCAACATTTCAAGTTCCAACTTGGTCGTTAGCCATGTGAGAGAATCGCGTTAACTGACAGACTTTTTGACAGAACATCCTTCCGAAAAGCTATGCAAGGAAATTGAGTTACATTTTATGAACTACACAATGACATAATATACAGTGTATGTAGTACATGTGTAACAATACAATTTGCATGTGACGGTTGAAATAAATTTTGTTCTGTGCATTATTACTTTCAAGTGCACTTTTCTGAATGCTATCTGAATTAGACATTTATTTTTGATTGTATTGTAGTAAAATAAGATTTACGATAACGAAGTTTTCCAATCGTTATAAATATAAAATACACAATGGTTTAAATACTCTAAAACTTTTACAAAATTAAACGTCAGTTTCTACTGACGTAAAAGTACTTCTGTACTTTCGACTTTAGTTTCAAAAGGTAATTATTACTTTAAGTCCAGGAAAACGCTTGAAACACAGGATTATTAAAGAATGAGTTGTCAACCACCAGTTCTTTTTTGAGTCATTATTTCGTAACAAAACAAGAGCCAGATAAAGTTAGCCTGACGGGAACAAATGAGCGGCAACTATTTATTTCACCCATTTTCTAACTTTAAACGACCACTATTAAACTTTTTATGAGCATTTTATTCCCGAAGCTGCTTGAGAAACTGTTCACAAACATTATTTAGTTTCTTTAGCAATTTTTCCGTTATTATATTCTATACTTGATTCTAGCTGTGCCTTTTTTGTGGAAATGTTTTATGAGAGTTTGCGAAAAAAAGGCTTTAAAATTATTTTAAAAGATAAAATACCGAGAAGGTACTCTAAACTATGCAAGACAGTAAACAGCAAAAGCATTAGATAGGTACTTATTTCAACAAAGAGATAAATCTACCAAACTCAAAATTCAGTTTGTGAGATAAAGCATTACTTGTGCAAGTATGTTGTGATGAAAAATAGTTGAGAACTGTTCGCTTGGTTTCACATAGATGAAGACTTCAAATTCAATTTCCGGATCGATATCATATTTCACCGCATGAAGCAATTTTGTACAAACTCTATGTATCTTAGTATAAACTATTTGATAATTTTTCTTTTGACCGTCTAAAATTAACCGCTTTTGTTCCTTAAATGAATGTTTTTATTAAAAAAACTTTTGTTCGCCTAATTTTTATGCCGAAAAACTATGTTATGAGATAATACGATTACAATATAATCTTGAGAATATGTTATCAGTTTATACGCGGGAATCACAGTTAAAAATAAGTAGGAGTTATGTAAGTCTTCCGTATCTATAAACATTGACATTGTTTTTTAATGTTTAAGAGCGCATATTCTATTTAACGCAAGTCAAAAACTCCGCGATCTATTACGATAGATCGCGGCTTGCGCTATCCTTTTACTATGAACAGCATAGGTCCGCAGGAGAGCGCCGAGCAACATGTCCTCTCTCTGGAAAGGCTCGCTGCCGACTGATTTTAATCGGGTCGCGCGCAGTGTTTTATAGTACTTTAAAAAAAATTGTAGAAAAATAATAGAGGTACCTTAGTTGATTTTTTAAATTTTATCTTATAAGTAAGACATTCTTTTATTGCAATATGTATAAATTATATTCAATAAAGTCAAATATCTTGGTGAAAATAATAATTTTGTCGACTATAATTTCTAAAAAAATTCACATTGTTCGGATTTTAATTTCGTAAGTTAGGAGTCCAAAATAAAAAAATCTTTTAACTAACTATTTTAATAAGGATTTTTGCAGTTAGTTAAAAATAATTGTGTGTTAGATCTGTCAGCAATTTCAGATATTTTTAGCTTCGAAATTGACACTAAAAGTGAAATCAAGTAATCATCGGATCAGTTATCTTGATGGTATTCAGAAATACTGTATTAATTGAAAAAAACTCTTAACTAACTACATAGACAATAAAATTTCCTAAAATTATTAGTAATTCATATGTTTGTAAGATAAGTGGTTGATGGACAATCTGGTTTGAAAAATCACATATTTGAGCCAAACAGCGCACGGACCGCGTACACAGCCTTAAAACGGGGATTGATCCCGGTTCTCAACAATTACAATACAATACAACGTTGCTTGTTTCGTTTGCGTCATGGATGACTCTATTTATATACGTACGTACCTAGTAGAGGTAATATAAAATATAATAATTGTCGTACCTTAAAGAAAAGTTTTTTTTTACAATTAGTAAAAAAACAGATATCATAATATCTGCATGAATGTTTAACTCACAAATATCATAATATCTACATGCATGTTTTATTCATAAACGGAAATAAAATTTATTTGTGCCAATTGTGCGAGAAAAAAGGTAGTATTAGGAACATATAACACGTAATAATTTAACGAAAAAGGTACCTACAATTCTGATCTCACCCTGAAATACATAATATAAATATTTACCTCGTTCCCATTTGATAAATTGGTTATTACTTATTACAATTACTTACACGGAGGAAAAACGAAATATTCATTCAAATATTTCGTTTTTACGCAGATGAAACATAGATGTTTTTATTATATCAAAAACAGTTTACCGATTCATTTCTTGGCTACCAAACGAGGTTACTGAGCTAAAAAATGCTTTTACTCACAGAAATCTTTATCATTTTTCCGTTATTCGGATATCTATCGAAGGTTTATTTGTTTCAGAAAAACGTGAAATGAGTTCTCTCAATTCAACGGGAATATAATTGTATCAGAGGTGAAACATTGTACTGAGAATAAGAAAAACTTTGATGTAACAAAAATACTATCGTGAACTACTGTTTGATTTACTTAGCATTTATTTGTTTCGAGAATTTTATCATACGTATATTTTTAATATGGATAATAAGTTATTGGAATTCCATTCCTTCAAAGTTGTTTATCATTTACTGACTTCGTGAACTAAATTCAATACAGAACGAAATCATAAAAGCATCAAAGTAGTTTTCCTTTACAATCGTTGCGAATCGGAATGTTTTGTTTACACAGAACATATAGAACGCTTGTAAAAGCCAACGCACGGGAACCACTCAAGAAAATTGTGCATGCAATTTTGTTAAAAGTGAAAATAAAACTAGAGATTAATTAGGATACCGTGTATCGGGCTATTCGTTACTGCCTTCGATGTTTTGTTTTCTATCGCTTGCCAATTACCTTAAGAAATTGAACACTCGTGTAGTACAATGAACAATGAATGTACATTGTACGTATATTGATAAAGTAGGTAAATTATTTCGTTGTTATGTTGTTTCCTATAACAAAAAAGGGGTGTAATTATCCGATATATTTAACTTAACAATTTATCTAAAATATTGCATACTGCAACGCTTTTCTTTCTTTTAAGTAAATATTTGTATGTTAAAATGTAAGTATTTACATTTTGAAGAATACTTTAAAATACCCCAAGAATAGGTACATCACATCAACTTATTTTCTTCTAATAGTTTATAATAAATTTAACCAATTAAATTATTGAATAATGTAAATTGTGCAAGCTGTTTTCAATTCAGGGAATTTGAGTACCTTTTGAAACGAAAATGCATGAACAAAAATACTTTGAAATCGAACCGAGCCATACGCTTCGACGCTTTTCCCGAGTTGCGATTTTGTCGGTAAAGCTCTCTTGTGTATGATTTTAATTTTTGTAAACCACAGAAATGGTTTTACGTAATTTCCCTTTGATGTTTACGTCATAAGCATTAATTTTATAACTCATTTTTAATGAAGTAAATAATTAAGAATTAATAGTTACCTACGTAAATTAAAAATCGAACAATATGCCCATCGAACAATGAACAATATTCAGCTCCTAATAAATTGTAATATTGAAATCCAAAAGCGCATAAAATATAAAATGAGTATCGATTTCAGAATCGAGGTTGATTCCGAGTTGAAATAGATTTGATATGTCAGCGACGTTACTAGATTTAGTTTGAATAAAATGTATTTCATTTACTGGATTTAAAGTTATTAGATAAACTAGCTTTGCCCCGCGGTTTGCTCCGCTCCTGTTGGTCTTAGCATGATGATATATATAGCCTATATATACTCTATAGTTTTCCTCGATAAATTGGCTATCTAACACCGAAAGAATTTATCACATCGGACCAGTAACAGTAACAGTTTCAAACTAACAAACAAACAAACTCTTCAGCTTTAAAATATTAGTTTAGATACGCGTAACATATCAAACAGGAGTAGAATTCCTGTTACTTGAGCTTTAATAAAACTTTTTTTATGATTTTTTACATTTTTATAATAGACATATTTTTGTTATTGCATATCTACGTACAAATATTGTTAGTCAGTGATTTATAGAACCTTTGGGCAAGGGCATTTATTTTTATGGGACTTTTACAAGAGCATCGAACATTTGTGTTCTTTAATAACTAAGTTAATACTAATATTAAATATCAAAGTCAAAACTTACATTATTTCATTTTATATTCAGTATCGAATTAGCTGATGGTGTATTAATGTTGTATTCAATGACAAAAAATGTAGACTTTATTAACTAGATGAGGGTGCAAAAATGAAATTTGTGGGTTCTAAAACATCGTTATAACTGGTGACATCTACCTGACATGCTGGATTGTAACCTCTTTTTTTTTAAATGTTACAATAATAATAAATAAAAATCTAATAAATAAGAATATAGAAATATGTTGTCTCGTTTTAGTTAATTCAATAAACAATGTCATATCGTCTCAAGCCTCCTTCCACACATGTTCATATTAGTTTGTATGAAAATTGTATTTTATATTGCCAAAGGTGATACTATATGAAACACGTTATTTGATTTTTATTGAAGAGAAATTGAGTTCTTGTCATATCATAGAAATAATAACATCTCAAAGAAAGTTATTGGATCTCGGATACAAACACAGTAAATAATGTTTTCGGCTCTACCTCCTTTTATATTTATAATAATATATAATAATTGATGTCACGGCCAAAAATAAACATTTCTGTGAAAAAACATTTATACATATAAATTACAAAAGGCTTAAAATAGATCTATAGAGGTAAAAAGACGTAATAAATTCTGATCAATTCTCTTAATGTTTATAAATGTGAACGTCAGTCCGTCTGTAAACTTATCACGTCTGATCGAATCGATTTTAACGAGAATATTATCAAGAACAGAGAATCCTAGGAAATACCTACAAACTACATATATTTTTGTCATAAATTTAAAACAAAGTTGAAACTAGTGAAAATGGAGATAGTTTGTATGGGAAACGGCTTTTTCTTAAAAACTTGAAGTGCGCAGTGCCTCAAGCCGGAAAGCTAGGCAAATATAGCATACTCACTTCGAAGTATCATATTCAAAGCATAGCTTTTAGTATGAGTAGCCAGAGTTTGTTTTCAGTCAAACGTCATTGTATTAAAATAAAGGATAAAAATAAATATAATTAAAAATCTACTACATGGACCATAGTAGGTGATAGTAGCCACCAAATACGTAAATATATTATATATGTATAACATTTTAAACGAAATTACCTCTCCAAATACTGTAACTATTCAATATTTAAATGCATTAATGAAATTTTAGTTTCTAACTTCGTCCACTGATTGTATAAATAAATAATTAAGTAAACCAAAATTATTTATTTTCATAATTACTCATACATGAAACAAATGTGTTTAAAATATAATTAACCATGCTCTTTAAAATGCAATGCATATTTACAACCAATTACTGCAGTTAAATTATAATTATGCATGGGCGTAGCTAGCCATGGGCACAGGGTGGGGCAAAAAAAAAACCGGCCAAGTGCGAGTCGGGGTCGCGCACCGAGGGCTCCGAACGAACCTACTTTTTATTATGTTGTAACTCTAAAATGTATGTTTTAGCAATTTTTCCTTTATCTGTGCTATAAGACATTGCTTTTAACCCAATTTCAAGACTCTGTGTTCACGGGAAGTACAATGTAGGTTTTGATTCCTTGCGAATGTCGAAATTTGCGATAATTTGCAGCATAAAATGGCTGTATCTTTTGATTGCGTTGGCTTATAAGTTTGAGTTTTTCACAGCTTTAAGAGACCGTAGACATATAAATTTCAGCTTGATAACTCTACGCGTTCCTGAGAAAAAGTGTTGACACCGAGAGGCAGACTTTGTTGTGCGTCTGTCTGTCTGTCTAAAAATACCTTTTTTTTCAAGAACGCGTGGCGGTATCAAGCTGAAATAATAATGAATAAATCAAAACAAACAAAAGATACCTACAGCCGTATATATATGTTGCAAATTTCATCCCTATATTATATAGTATATCAGCTGTCTAATACAATAATATGATTCCTTTTTACCATAAAATATAGGTCTATGAAAATAGAAACCATTTTAAATAACTCAGTAAATAAAGCAAAACCTTGCACTTCCGATTTAATGTTTGTTTTAGGTTAATGGTCACTTATTGACCATAAAAACACAAAATGCAGACAGATCCAGGTGGAGCTTTGCTCGCCATCTTATAGTTTTTGCCCGATATCTCGAAAACTATCCACTTTAGGGCAAAAAATGCTTAGACTTTATTGTAGAAAGTAAAATTTCGCATATTTTATACCATGTAAATTTTTTTGTAAAACTTACTATTTACGGTTTATGGCCTATTTGATGAACCGGTTGATCGTTAAAATATTGGATTAATGAATAAAATGCATGTATGTACATATTTTTAGGTCACTTTATTCTATACAAGTTTTGTTTGAAATTTTTTTTCTAGTGCCCATAATTTTTGAGTTGTTCCACGTATAATGTAGAAATGCCACCGCTCGGCGGGTGACGTGGCAGGCCAAAAGTTTTTTTTACGGATGTAATAAAAACGAAGAAGAAATTTCCAATGCAAGTGGATTTTCACCGTTTCCGAAACGGCAAAATTTTTGATTTTTTTTTACTTATAGAAAATTTTTAATACATTTTTTTAAATATTTTCCTTAATTTTATTTTCGCATCCGAATATAAAATAACTACTCAATATTATTTAGTTGTACGAAATATATACGAAACATACATAGGTAACTTGAAATTTACTATTTATCGCCAAACGTTATATAACTCAAAAAGCATTAGAAAAAAAAGTTTCAAATAAAGTAATCTTAATAAATTGATAATGCATAATATGTATAATATATTAATGCCTATGCATTTCATTGATTAATCCAATATTTAAAGAGTTACTTGCCAAAGATGATTAACCGGCTCATTAAATAGGCCATAAATCGTAAACGGAAAGTTTTACAAAAAGTTTACAAGGTATAAAAGATGTAAAATTTTACTACCTAAAAAAAATTCCCAATATTTTTTGCCTTAAAATAGATAGTTTCCGAGATATCGGCCAAAAACTTTTATGTAAGATTGCGAGCGTAGCTCCACCTGGATCTGTCAGCATTTTGTGCTTTTATGGTCAGTAACTTATCCTAAAACAAAAGTGAAATTGGATGGGAAATTTAGTGCTCGTTGGCTAAATAAAAACAGCTTTGAATGGGGTAACAGTTATATTACACTACTTTTTCTGGCACCAAAAGTGGTTTATATCATGTAACATAGAAGCGCAAGCTTTTTGTTTAGATCGCATTTTTTTTGTGTCGCCTGACAACTTTCGAGTGAGAATTTTTTAACGGATATTAAGTTTTGTAGTCAGTACCTAGATAATTACGTTTTTTAGATTTGGTTAGGTACCTTCCAGGTCAGAGCCAGGGTGGGGCAAGTGCCCCACCCTGCCCCACCGTGGCTACGCCCATGTAATTATGCCAGTTAAATTAAATAGTTTTGATTTAATATTTACAATGTACCATTTTGCTCTTTATTTATTCATACCTTTTAAGTGCCTATGGAACGTGTCAAAGTGATAAAATATATTTTCAAATAGAATTATTTATATATGTATTGCTCAGGTTCTACTTACCTCTCAATTTTAACATTTTGAAATCAGGCATAAATCGTAGCATAACGTTGCATTTACAGCAAACGACCGAATGCTCATTCTAACCACTATGTCAAATTCTTTTAGTGTAAACAGGCGTAGAACATTATTTCGTTGTTCTAAAAGATGTTAGTGCGTCCGAAAAGATCATATGCAATTTTCTAATTATGAACAACACAGATTATGAGTTTTCGTTTATACTAAAAGATCACGAAAGCTCTAGCAAGAGCTCTGATTCTATGTTCGTTTGATATAAATACACCGTAATATAAATTTCGAAATATTCAATATACAGCACATCAAAATATAAATATAATTGAATTCTATTAATCCGCAATTGATAATAATATAAATCAACAAACAACTTATCGAGATATTACAGCGCTTTGATTTATTAGTACACTAGCGACCCGCCCCGGCTTCGCACGGGTGCAATGCTGATACAAAATACACTACAGAAAAACTGTGAACGTTGTATATAAAATTAAAAACATAGCGGCCCGCTCGACTCGCCCGACAGCCGGGCGGCCGGCCGGGACCGCCGCAAACGCTACGTCCCGCAATTTTTAAATCTGTAATATCTTCGAAAATATTCACTTAAATCATACGATGTAAAGGGCCATATAGATCTATATTAAATGAACAATGTATTCAAGGTATTTAATTGGTTAAGGATTAATGCTGTATTGGTTAAAATCGCATCGAAAATTAGCCATTATTTGTCGTAAAAAGTAAATGACAAAAAAAAGTTATTGTGGGTTATCCATAAGAGATAGACATATACCATCGCGGACTTTTCTGTAGACCTTTTCAATGTGTATAATACTTAGTACATTATTTTGATAAAACTCGTAGGGTTCAGCCTGCGTTTGCAATGTAAGCGGAAAAAATGTAAAAATTTACGACATCACATTAGAAACCTCAAAAATAACAGTACTTCTCCACTATTTAATGGATGTTATTATACATATAAACCTTCCTCTTGAATCACTCTATCTATTAAAAAAAACCGCATCAAAATCCGTTGCGTAGTTTCAAAGATTTAAGCGTACAAAGGGACATAGGGACATAGGGACATAGGGACAGGGAAAGCGACTTTGTTTTATACTATGTAGTGAAGCTTCAATACAAGCGCTTTACCAGCATTAACGCTGATTTATAAGCTAGAAATGTGTACAGCTGATGACTAACGTTTGGTACAAGCATATTTAAAAATTAACTAACGCTTTAATTTTTTTTTACAGGATCAAGAGCGATGACCAGGATTCCAGTATATTTTAGTACTGAATACGCTGACGTTTGACTACTATCCCGCCATGTGTGATACAAAAAAGCGCAAAATTAACGCGCCAAATACAGAAGAGAGAAGCACCTTGTATACTCAACATCCAAAAGGATAATAATTTGCCGGGATACGTTTACATAAACCTCTCGAAAAATATGACTGCAAAATGATTCTGTGCTAAATTATACCTCTCAAAAAATGCAACCTCTATATACCTACTAACAGGAAAAACTTTAGTATCTATATGACCCTTCAATCATTAATTCAGAAACTTTACAGATTACCCTTAATAAATTACAATAAGCTGGAAATATATCAAAAGTTCGTAAATATAACTATCATATAAAAACAATCGGAAATCCTTTTACTTATAGAGCAAAACAAATATGTATATCCTATCTATGGATTTTAATCAAACTCCTATCGAGTAGATCAGAAAATACTGTTATTCGTTTCGTTTATAATATGTGTATGCGTTTAGGTTCTTTATCTATACTATATTATTATTTATAAATAAAGAATGAAATAAAAGCAAAATTAAAAATTAAAATCTTTAGCATTACCTGCAACCAATAAACTGGCAGTAATTTTAAATATCCATCCAAAATCTGAAATTTAATCTACAAAGATTTTATTTTTCATTTCCATCTTGGATTCATGAACAAAAATATACCGCTAATATCTCATTTTATGTTATTACATGTATCGTTAAGACTACAAACGACACTTGACGTTCATCAGCGTATGTTTGCTTGAGTTATCACAGCCCCGCAATTTGTGAATTTTTCCCTGATTCCTCCGCGTTTCGCTGTCACAGCCATTTATATTTATCTCCTTAATTATGTCTGAACAAATATGTATCATTATTTATGCTGTATTTCTTTTATGGTATTTGTTTTGATATTTTTAATGTATCATTAAATATATTACATACAACAACTAATAAACAGAAGATATATTTTTCAAGAGTTATTTAAATGTTTTCCTGACTCGTGGTGATTCATAGTATACCAACTCTTTTTCCAGTCTTTAGAATATGTTGCGGTTAAACACAAAATGCGGTCACATTTAGGTTAAGCCGCTAAGAACGTTGATGTGGAGGGTTTTAGTAAGTATTGCATGAAAGTAAAATAGAACGAGAATTGTTCATATATTTCAATGTTTTAGTAGATGTGATATCAAGAAATTTGAGAAGAAACAGAAACTCTGGTTGTGTGTACTGTTATTTTTTAAATAATAACTTCAATACCATATTCATAGTATATTTTTCTTTGTTATTACTAAATAGAAAATAGTCCAAAAAGTTAAGATCGCATTTTGCTATCAACTTTATCATAAAATATGAAGATAGTAAAAGTGGAACAGGCTACTGTCATTGTACTCAGTTCCAATCTAAATTGGCAGAATACCAAACTGAGTTAAGTGGAATTGAATATAATAGTTTCAATTTCTCGTATTACACTCGTAAACCGTCTGTAATAAACAATTGTGTGAAATTGTAAAAACATTTTCATCCCGCACCTGTGTTAAAGTCTCACCGCAGATAGAATCAAAATCAAATCTAGTTTAAAACGTATTTTTATCAAAAGTTATACAGCGAGAACGCTAGATATTCGATCTGAGAAGCTTGATTTTAAAATTGGTTATGAGTATAGTAAACCTGTATTACTTATATATTTGGTAGTGTGTATATGTGTGTGTTTTAAGCAGATTTTAATCTAAATCGTTATCGAATAGATGTGGCACAGTTTATTCATACCTGCTTCACAGTAATCATGTCTATAATTATAGCGTCGATGTACTCATAACTCCCATTATGAACCAAAATGTTAGTAGTCCACTAACAACATTAACACTAATGCTAATGATGATGTATGATTAGAGATACACTACACATAATTAAGGTAATTTAATTGGAGTAAACTGATACATAACATTATTCCAACGCATTAGAAACGATTGATACTTGTGATCTTGTGATCTGTAATTAACCCAAATGTCAGCTGAGTTCTTACTGGGGTCTTATCCGAGATTAATGTCTTTACAGTTAGATCGAACCTGAGAGATTACAGTTACAACCCTACAATGAGATCCTTTTTTATTTAACCCCTTATTAAAGCGGATGTTGTTACTCGACTTGAATTTACGACTTTCACACATTAGGATTACTTTTCATTTTACAATATATAAATACTTGATATCCTGTTTGCTTAAAAAATGTCTTGAAATTTGCAAAGGGTTTTTTTATTTATTTTCTCTCCTGTACATTGATTTCTTCTTACAATTTAAAATTAAATTCAAATTATGGTCCAATTTAGGGCTAAAATACTTCTAGGTAATAAAAACTAATACTTTCATGTTTCACACTTCTTATACTATTCCTTAATAAAATATCTGTATATATGTATATATTCTGCTATACATGCATTCGCCCGATTTAAAAGCGCTTCTAAAAGAATAATAATTGATTTTATAAATGTTTGTGGGAACGTAGATAAACCAAAAAAAATATTGTATCAAAGATTTTACAAGCATCTTAAGGGGATAAGAATTGCAAAGTAAGGGATATAATAGAATTTGCATTTATCCTGATTTATCTCACGCTGTCCATAATGATTTTGTATTCTTAGTTGAAGATAATTTCTTGCAAGAAGCTTGCAAGGTTAAAATAAATTTCCATATATAATTTTGTTATTTTTGTTTTAAAAATATCACAACCACTCAAGTGCCACTCATATTAAAACTTCAACAATGTTGTTACAATACAATGTAACACAATGTAGTTTAAGTAAAAGGTTTGATAATGATTGCAGAAGAATAATTTCTCCAAAAAAAAAACGATAAAATCAGATATTAGATCAGTTCGGGATAGTAGTTAGTATGCTTGAAGTATAGTTTGACGTAAAAGTTCAAATAATCTATGCCATATTTAATCTTTCAGGTCAACGGTTCTTCGAATAAATAGTGCAGAAGAATTTTCAAACGGAAATGGATTTTCCTCCGAATTTTCAATAAAAGCCAATCAGGAAATTGAAGTCACCTCAATGCGTGGTCGGTGAAGGCTGTGAGCGTCACTTATTCCATTTTTGTGTTTACTTAACAAAACCGACGGGCGAATTTTTGGGTCAAGTATGATTTGGAAACTCGATTTGTTCAGAATTTTTACATCAAAACAAACCAATATTCGCACGCTTCATTTTACAGCACGCTACAAAAATTTGAGTTGCATAGTATTCTCTTTTTACTATAGGAAATAATATTGTAATACTGTGCTATTACTGTTACCAGAGATTTTACGTTAACGTCATTCTGTTTTATTCGTTACTTTAATGTATAATTATTATAACACGAAAAAAAGCATTAGAATCTGAGCCATATTTAAATCACCATATAACCAATTTTATGATTTTGTTCCCCTTCATTAAAATTTATTGCAACATTAAGGAATGAACATAACGTATTTTATTATTTCACTGACCGAATAACTAAATTCAATATGGCTGTAATTTGAACCGAAATAACAGTAAAAATCGTCTAATAAATTCCGGTAGGTAATTCAGGTGATCTCAGGAATTTTGCGAATTTAATCCGTAGACATAGAAAGTTTAAGGTTCAATTTATGATATTAACGTTATTTACATTTAAGCAGTTTCCTACTTTTGCCACAGCTGTTCGTCCGGTTTTGAAATGTTATTTGGTTGCTTCTAATTAAATCTGAACTTATATAACGTGTTTCGCTGAAACCCTTTAATCGCAGACGTTAGTTAAATAAGCAGAAAATTTTAATCAAAAGTAAGATCGCTTTCGTCCCTCATATATTTAACGATCTAAGCCTCGTATTTAATAGGTTATTTGGTTTTCGTAATGTCATCTATTTTTATATTTAAGTTCTGGCTGTACATTCTGTCTTAATAGTAATTGAATAAAGTCTTACGTACGTAATCTACGTACCTATGAGTAATTGAACCATGTATGTGCCATAAAGGTTTTACACATATTACTTGTTATACTTGTTGTATTGTTGTATATACTTAAATTAATATTACTTTTAATATATAAAAAATAAACAAGTTCAATAAACCATTCCTTCCCCCGCTAAATGGATATCGTAGGTATAAACTTGGGCCGCATTACATGCGTCCGCTCTTGTTTATGATGATGTTGATCGTTGTTGTTGGTTTAGATTAAAACGGAATACAGTAACAAATGCAATATAGCCTGAAGTTTAATTATACCAGTGCTGAACTATCTTAATTGCTGGAGATGCGATCTGTTAACCTCGATGTTCATGTTCACGAGATTAAGATGAAGTTGGAATGCAATTATGACTCGCGCGTTTTAAGGATTTGCAGCTGCTTTTGGGATTCTTTATTTAGCAATCTCCTGATATACTATGTTCTATTTTCTAAGAAACAACTAAAACAAAAAGTAAACATCTTAAAACTTACCGAAAAATCTTATAGGTAGTTTAATTCGTCTCAAACGAATAAAAACATGAAATATTTCCTTTAGGAATGAGTGTAATTTAAGCAGACAAATACAAAAGCTAAACAAAATTTATCCGTAAGTTGTGAAACTGGCTAGTAATATCACAAATTTCAATATTTATTAAGCGAATAATTCGTAAACGCTCTGATGCGTTAATAAAAATTAAAAAGACAAGCATTTGTAAGCATTAGCTTTTTAAGTTTTTAGCAATAAGTGTTGGTTCGGATTTCGTACAATTTTTGTGCATTATATCTACGAAATATGAAGTATTCAAATTGTACTTTTCATTGTTCCTTATAAGGTCTATGCATTTTACTCGTCGCTGAAAAATATACAACTATAATGCACTTTTAACCAAGCATTGAATCACTTTCCAAAAAAAACTCTAAATCAAACTTAAAATCATAAATCTACAATATTCAGCACGAATAGTAGAGAATAGTGAAGTATTATATTACTTTTGATACAATGGATTTGACTACAGAAAAGCTAACTCCAAATTATGACTTTTGAACACGAAATTATTTCAATCACGCAAGAGCTTGATACAAAAATAATTTCGTGAGAGGGTTGAGTGATACGGGTTGGTGATAAAGTTAGTCTGATTACATAAATTGCTTAAGGGCCCTTAGTAGGTGAAAACGAAAAAATGGACTGTTTTCTATGAGCTATAATTGAAAATATTGAAGTTTTTTCGCACTGAAATTTCTAATATGTATTACAGAACGTATGTGTGATGGGATGACTGTTTCCAAAACACGATTGGAAAAATTTTGCTCGATAAAAAAAAATCCTGAAGTTACCTCTAAAATATCATATAAATTCTCATTACAACTGTATTTTACGATAATAATTCGTATAAAATCACAAATACATAGGTATTTACCTTCTCGATTTCGTGACTGTTTTAGATTTAGAAAATACTAAATATTTTCATTCACTTTTTGATAAAAATGTGAATGGCGCTTACGATTTTCAGTTTCGAGCACGTTAATTCCATACTAAACGCGGACCCCCTCACCGCTTACCTCAGGCCCGAATAGCTGAATTTTAGCTGACCGCCTAACCCCCCTTAATAGTAATTTCTAGAAGTTCTTAGTTCTCTTCTCCCAAGACAAAAGAAGACGAACAATTACATCAACGTAACCCGACGTTCAAGAATGTCACTCGTGTCACCGTTCCCTCATAAAGCCATTGAAATAACCGAAATCCAGCCATTCGTTCGCTGATTATCCTGAACGCTCTGACGACGCCTACCATTACACGCCTGATACCCCGCGATATTATGATCGCGGAGCGTTAAACGAGCACAATTACCAGCCGTCTAATTAACATTATACAACGCTGGGGTTCAACTATTTGACGCGAGTCGTCATGCCTGTTCATGTACGCTTAATCCTTACCTCAATGGGTTATACGATTATTCTTCAGGCATGACAATAAGGTAAAAATCAATGTAACCTTGAGACATTTAAAATCGGGAATAATTGAGTGAGACAAAAGTTATATAGGTATAAGATGATAAAATATGTATGAAAAATTGATCACTACTTCATAAACTATTTATACCTACCATAAAAACTAGTCTAATTATTGCAATTGAAAAATAAATATATTATTTTAATTCGAGGAACACAATATGATGCATGAGAGAGCTCGCTGACTAGAAATTAGACTTTAGAAGTTGACTTTAGATGCTTCCATATCGCACTTCATATTGGTATAAGAATTGCATTCACTTTATGAAAAGGACACCTCAGCACCAATATTTTGACATCGACCGTCACCTGGGTAGGTAGGTGAAGAGTAAATTGATGTTTTTGTATATTTCCCTAATAGGTACATCAATCTACATGCTATGACATAAATGTTTTCCTGGTTTTTATCGTAGGGCTGACTGATGACTTTGGCAACACTCTCCTAATCTTTAAGAAACTGCATTAAATAAATTTATTGAGGCCTATTGGGACTTCCATCTTTGTTATAGGGAGGATTTAGAGGTTAATAGTGTTGAAATTATACAACAGTGTTCAATTTTAGTTATAAAGTTGAACATTTGGTAAACTCCACAAAATACTTAAGAAGCATTGAAAGCGTAAATAGCGCATTCTATTTGCACAAAAGCCTCGAACAAATAATTCATCATATAATTACGTATTACCACAGAACATGCAATTTATTCACAAAGTAATTACGACTATACATTGGTTTTTAATATTTTTACATTCAGTACATAATTAGCACAATTCATATAAAGCCACGTCGTTTCTATTTCGCATACAGAGTAAAACAAAGTTAAATTTACACGAACGTTTATCACACACGTCACATAACCATGTAGAGCTTTACTGAAGTTAATTAATTTAAATACACTGATTACACGCCACAGATGTACTTAATAAAATAAATTACGAGCTCTGACAAAATATCGCTAGAGATATTTCAAGAATTGTTTTTGTTTACGTGGTGTTGTGAACAAAATTGATTTCAGATTTTAATAACTGTATATTACGGCTATTTTCTTTATTTTGTAAATAGTGTAATAACTAAATACCTCAGTAAAAAACATACAATCAAGGACATATTATGTGCAAACATAATTTCGACATTTCAACAAAATAAATGAGTTGAACAATTTGAAACACAATATATATTAATTTACGATTACAAAAAAAAGGCTTATTAAATGAATATATTTTTAGAGTTTGAAGTTGCTCCGTAGTACCCTTACTTTTCGCAACACCGCAATAACATAGAATTAGTACCAATTAATACCCATCTTGATAATAAAGCGTGATCAAATTTGTAATAAACATTCTCAACTACAAAATAGATTAGTCTAGGCTCTAGAGTATTAGAGTACCTACTAGTGAATACTAAGTGAATAATATCGTTCCATTACGCTTTATATCGTATCATCAATTTAAACAAACATTTGTTTAAATTGATCTTGCGTTATTCATCACTACCGGTAGTTAGATTAAATTATGATTTATTATTAGAACAAAGAATAGACCCTACGCTAGACATCGACAATGTGTAGTATTGTCTAGTGTTTGATTTTACGCGAGTATTACACGATAATATTAAAATGTCACATGAACTATCAAATACGGGCAATTAGAATACGTTTTTAAAATGGTAGTTTTATACATTATTCGACGAATAAGTTTTATCGAAACATTGAAAAATCGGCCCTTAGACAAGAACACATTTAGAAATTAAAGATTAGGAAAACGTCGAATTGGCGAAACGTCGGGATAATAATATACTAACTACTACGAATAAATCGCGTTTAAAATCCGTTAAAATCTTTAATTTCTAAATGGACAATGTATTTTATCTATCTTTAAGCATTCTGTACATTATTATGAAGAGATTTTCGAATGTCTGTAACGAATAAATTCAAAAACTGGATCGAATTTGAAACTTCTTTTAACGCTAGAAAGTAACTTAATGCCATGTTTTCCAGATATTTTTTTCTAACAGATATTTCTTTCCTGTATTATATTTAATAAAAATAATTAAAATCTTTACGAGCTCCAAAAAATCATTTGAGAAACATAAGTGCAAAAATACTTAACGAGTAACATGACCTGAATACATTTATTAAAAATTTGAGTTTTGTATTTATGATTTCTGAATAAAATAGAAGATATGCATATTTAATATTTATATATTATTTTTTTATTTCATTAAAAAATATATAAAAGTGTTTTTCGTACTTTGATAAATAAAACCTATTTAATAAATGAATACATTTTTGCAGATAGGTTGTTATTTTAATGACACTTTATTTGGCTTTATAAAAAAATGTCTATTCAGAGTTAAATTAAAATGATGATAGTCGTTCAATAAATTTATACAAGAACAATTCAATTTTGTGACCTAAAGTCAACTAAAAGTCAACTACAAGCGATGAAAACATGTGCAATATTTTTAAACGATAATCTCAAGTCTGAACTCATTTCAAACAGTTTCCCACTTAACTAGACCGTATCTACTAGTATATTTCATTTAAGGTATGTCTATAGTTTACGTTTTTTGCTAAGGAATAACATGATAATCACGAAACTGAGAAAAATTCAAAACGAATCCCTTGTTTATATATATACATTTTTTTTCTAAAATCTTAGTGAATACTTCTTTGACCTTTAAAATTGAATGTAATAGTAAAAGTCTCAAACCTCTACAATAAAGCACATTTTAGATTATATTATCCACTGTTATTTATGAAACATTATTACGTAAAGTAAAGCTTTCATCGTGACTGACTTGTATAATAGCTTTCTTTATGATGCTTTAATTTGACCACTTAACATTCTAAAATAAAATAGCCTTTCCATTATCTAAAGTAAAATGGTATTCAAATCAACAATGATTATTATTCAACAATTAGTTTACTACAGGTTTTTCTAGTGGCCATTTTTATATCCATTCCCGACTTTTGAATTAGCTAATTTCAAAAGCTTTTAGGGTGGTTTATTAAAACAAGTAATTTTTTACTTGGGTGTGATTTATGTAATACTTGAAAAAGCCTTTATTTTATGGGAGCTATTTAATTAAATAAGATTACGTTGTTATTACGACCTGAAACTTTCTTCTACTGGTGGGTTCAGACGCTTGCGTTGAAAGTGACATTCAACAAGCACAAGCACGTAAACATGTTGTTTGTTTGTTTGGCTGCTTGCCGGGCTACTTGCCGAGCTGCTTGCCAGGCTGCTTGCCACGCGTCTGACCGTACCATATAAGTAAAACTTTTTAATGCTTGATTAATGTATGTTTTTTAAATAGGTTGTATCTAATAAAATTAAATTCTAGGTAAATTTATGAATTATTTTTTTCTGTCTTTCGCCAGTTAAAAGAATCTTTTTCACAGATTATATAATACCGTACGTACAGGCATAATAATTTGAACAACTATACTTACTATTTTAATTATTTATAACAAACGGATTTGATATATTTTTAATGAAAACGATATTCTCATTGGAAAATCCAGCATTGATACCAGGTGTAATTAACGAGAATCTAAATGTATACGGTACCCATTGTTCACCGGTTTTCAATTAACGAATGTATCCGAAAATAGCTCTAAATAAATCACAACTATGTTCTCTGATGAACCTTCATTATACCTATCAACCGTGATACGTATAGTTATATTTAAATCAAAATAAACATTTTAAATATCTAATAAAGTCCCCTAAATTATGAATACAAAGCATTGTTGTCTGGAATTGTAATCAAAAATTATTCTGTAGACGGTTGTCTGATAATATTACCTACTTTTCAAGCAGAAAGATATTTAGATTAGGAAATAAATAAATTGAAAAACTAATTTAGAAATTCATTCAAATTTACCAGCGCTACCGAGGCTTTTCTCACTTGGAATTGAGACAGTATTCGGTTTATATTTCCTTCGAGAGCAATATGACTGCAACAGATTACTTTGTCCACATGAGTGACCTTTAGGTAACTATAGTTTAGTGGTTATGACGAATACTGAAACACCGAGTTCTAAATTTGTTTTATTTAGAACTTTATTGTTTTGTGAAAACTTAAAGTATAATATCGTTAGCATATTAAATCGATTGTAATTGATTCTGAACGGGCAGTGTCGCGAAGCATTTTCCGCGCGCGGCTGCTCGAATTATAGATGTGGATCGCCCGAGAAAAATAGTAGAACACGCGCCTATCATTGCTCTATAGTCTATGTGGATTCGCCTATTGACACAAAGCTTGCAAAACTTATATAGCTTTTCCACAATAAGAAAGTAACAAACTCTGAGTCTTCTGAATGAACACTTCTTAGACGACAAATACGATAAGAGAGAACATTTAGAACTTAAACTAGCGATAGAACATGAACTCAACTCTAGTGGATGGTAATTAGTAGTCAGCGCAAACACAATTAGACAAATATATAGCCAAGTAACTCACAAGATTACAAAGTAGTTTGGAAGCAGATATAGCTAGATATTTCATAGACAGGGTCAATCTATTAAAAGGCATCAAACACAGTACAAATAGTGAGAACTTATCCATACGGCATACCCATATTATAATGTCTGACATTTATGTATTGAATATATCAAGACACATATAATTCATGAGTAAAGTTAGGAATACAGCTGAAGAACCATTTATGATTTTCGTATTAGGTACCTACCTTATTCTGTTATCATTTTATTTTAAAATTGAACATTATACAAGGTAAATTCGACTTTTCTTCTTAAAATCAATATTTTGATATACCTCATACTTGTTTTATTCATTACCAACAGGTGAGGCGTTACATTACTTATTTCGACTATAAAATCCCTTCCTATGTAATAAAATAGAAAAAGGTCCCGCAGAAATCCCAATCGCATTAAAGTTTTACAAATCCGCAGCAGATTATTCTTGATAAATACAGCCTATGTTATTAGTATTCTTGTCCCGTATAGGTATAAATATATAAATAAAAGAAATAGAGTTATAAATACTAAAAACACGATGATAATTTAAATATTTTATTAAGAAAAACTGATGAAGAATTTGTATCTTCACCATTACTTGATAAGTGAACAAAGTTTAAATTCAATATAGAAAGAAAGAAAGAAAGAAAGAAACATTTATTTATCAGAGACAGCACAACACACACACATACATAGACATAAAACATAAAACCGTACAAGTTAAATAAGAAAACACCGCAATAAGAAATAGTTACAATAAAAGAAGCAAATACTTTAATTAATAACATGAAAAACACGTACAAAAAAAAATAGAATTATAACTACATTTATTAAGGTGTGTCATACGACCCTGACAAAAAGGAGGCAGCTCAGCATATGCTGCAACGTCCAGGAACATTGGCAGCGCTGTTTTTCAGTGCCCCCTTTATAATAAAAGGCTTCGAGTTGGGACGAAAGGAGTTACTTATGACTACATATTATATACATAAATATATAAAAATAAATAAATAAATAAAGGAGTTATAATAAACTTATAGATAGATCATACGACGATATAACGCGACTAACGGCCAAGGTAAATATTAAATACATAATATAAATAATAATTAATAAGTATTTTTAGTATAATATATATATATATATATATATATATATATATCAGTTAAAAGGGTTGAAACCAAGTCTAAAAGGTGACGGTTACATATACAAACATACAGATGAAGCTAATAAACAGCTGGTTTAAAATATTAAGATATTCATCACAAATTCAATCACAATTCCCGGTCTGAATTAAATTCATGCAACTCAAAGAAGATCTTTACTTATTACCTGACCATTTCATCTAATATATACAGTATACACGCTTGGTTACCCTTAAGAATAATTTGAAACGCTTTGAAATGGACCACATTTCTTATCCCATGAAAATTCGTACAAATGTCTGCTTATTATCCTTTCTTGGTATAATGTTTTAAAATTGTTTTTAAATTTTGTGTACTGATTTACATATAATATATGTATTTGTATTGTATCATTTACTTGTAAGTAAACTATTTCTTTCTTCCGCCGGAACTCACATTCTTCATCTCCTGTATTGTATTTTATTTCACCCTAAAACACCGTCCTACTTAAAAAACAACTTTAACTATCTTAGCTCTACTCACACTCTCACTCTTCGTTCTTCCAACCTTTTATTATTATGTACTCCTGTCCATCGGTCAAACTTTTATGACAATTCGTTTACTGTTCGTGCCATTCAGCTCTGGAACGCCTTGCCGGAAAGTATCCGACGTGCACAAACGCTCAGTTCTTTTAAGTCCCTATTGAAAGCTCATTATCTAGCCATGCAATAGTTGCATTAATTTATGTATAATTATAATTTTTGTATATATTGTTATATATATATATATTATTGTAGTTTGTGTAGTGTATAATACAAGTATATTTATATAACTATGTGGTATCTATGTACAGTATATGTAGTTTATGTAGTATGTAGGCATTTTTTTTAATATATCCTTTCTTTTATTTCTTTTTGCGCTATCCTTATTCTTCTTACATTTCCTTTCCTACCAGGTTGCCTGGCAGAGATTGCTGTGTAGCAATAAGGCCGCCTATTGTGCAAAATTTCTGTACCTCATTAATTTGTATCTACCACATTTCCTATATTGTTTTGTACAATGAAGTGTTATAAATAAATAAATAAAATAAATAAATTTCTGGTTATTTATATGTTAAAAAAATTAGATACCATATAATATATAGAATATATTATGTTTCAAAACTGTAACTAGAAATTTGTGTCTGAGTGTCTTTTTGCAAGTTTGAAGAAAATGTTTTGTAATAAAAATTAATCAATGTAAACAAAAATTTCCAAAATATAATGGAAAAAAACGGATGAACGAATCACAATACATTTAAAAACAACGAAGATATCAAGTAATTGATTTGGATACAACGCAAAGGTATCAATGGATCAAATAAATTCAATTACTTATCCATATCAAAGGAAATATAAAAAATTACAGGAATTACGTTTATTCCGCAAAAATTGAGATATTGTATGGAAATCATAATCATAAAATATTGTTTTCAATTCACATATCTCTGAGACATATAACTTTTCAACATACCTTGTATTACTTGCAATGACGTCATATATTTGGAATCCATATGGTTCCCCTCATGTAATGATCGATGAACATAAAATGTGTTTCATGTCTTTTTACGTATTATGCTCTTCATGTCGGATAAAACCTTTGAAACCCTTTTATGCGATACATGAAAATCATTCACAAAAGGGTAACAAAAAGTAAATATATGTTAAGGAAATGGAATCACTACATACCTTCTACCTCATTTAATGAAAATAGCTTCGGAGCCAGGTTACCAAGATTTAGGATTTAGAGGTAGATATTTGTTTCACAGAACTAAAGGTTCGTTTAATAGTGAATATTCGCAACACAATATTTAAAATGGCAATAAAAATAATAATTGGTTTAGTTACGCATAGTTTTCAGTTTACAAAAACTTTTTCAAAGGTATTTTTAACCAATTAAACCAACATTGTTATCACTGTCCAATTAAATTATATTCATAAAAGTTTTAACCCAAACCATACCTACAAGTATTAAAGTTAGAATATCTTGTTAGTTGTTAATCTACTCCAAACCAATAAAGAAACAATTAACCGCCTTAATCCAATCGAGATTAATTTACATAATCATTGTTTGAATAACAATCATCGAAATGTACCTAACGTAGCGCTCAATTATAATGTCGATGTCGCGTCAATAGTAATTGGAATGGTATCTCAAAGGGGATTATATGCTGCAATTCTGAGAATTGCTTCCATACATCATCTGTGGTTGGTCTTACAGTAAGTTTACGTGCTTTTCAGGTTTGTAGATGAGGTCTGGACCCCATGAATCACCCCCTGGACTACGGAAAGAGAGGGGATTGCAAGTGTCGATTTTGTCCCCTTGTCGCATGATTTTTGTACGGCGTTGCGGAATAATGGATTAAAAACAGTATTGAAATAGTGTGACACAGATGCCGTACAAAATCAAATGACCAAATTTACCCCGGTAATTGTCGGAAAATAAAAAAAATATTCCGACTTTGTGGACCACCATTTTTGTACGGCAATGTGCATTTTCTTATTATTTTTAATGGATCGGTGGTAAGAATGCCGTACAAAAATATGTGACCAAAATGTAGAGTGACTACCTGTACTTTTGAATTCTCATCTGCACTCAGTTGGACAGCTTACAAGTGACGGCATAGTGCTTATGCTCTTATATCGTTCTAGATATGTCACCTGGTGGTTCAAATGACCCATAACTTTTTCAACATGGGCCTGTAGTCTATGAACCACATCACCCAGATCCAAAAGAAAAGCACACGTTCACGTCCCATTATTCTATTAATGGCATTGAACTCAGTTCTGTGTCAACCAACTAACCAAAAACTGTCACTAATACATTTATTTTAACTATTGTAGAGCTCATAGTGTGCGAATATCAAATAAGTTCTGGTCGCAAAAAGTAAACTAACCCCTTTGTATGTGCTACAATTTGATTGGAATTCGTAGTTTTTCGACAAAAGCATTCAATTTCAAACAAATAGTGAATATAGTTCGACCTAACCTCCTTTTTGTCGCGTTTCAACAATAGCGAGACAATCAATCTTACTTCGACTGAAATAATTCAGCTACTGATAGTTAACCCTCTAGATGTATTTTCAAATGCCAGGTTTATATTGATAATGTAGTAGTTATTTTAAAGATTTAAAAGAGTAGGAAAATAATGTTAACAAATTGCACTATTTATTTTATTGTTCATTCTTTTACAATTATAGAAGAATATTATCCGTCTAGATTATTAATAAAGATAATGATTTATACCTTACATGCTTAACGTCAACAAAAAGTATTTTTAAAAATATGTCCTGCAACCGTTACTGATCTATAAAGCCCTCACTTGTTATTGGAGCAACCGTTGTTCATGAATCATATCCGATACATGTCAAAACTAATGAAACATCAGCTTGGATGTCCATCGTAATAGATATTGTGTTCGCACAAACAACAAATTGAATTTTTACTGCATATTTCCCAAATTGTATCAGATCGGTTTCTTTTTCTCGGGATTAACCTTAATTACGCTTTATACCAGGCTGAAATTGGCAACAAAGAAACGTCGCTAAAAGAAAAAGAGTTATTTCTGTAAAGAACTGAGAAAAACCAGCGTTGACGAAACTTTTCCTATTCAATTGTTTTTTTATAAGACAAGTATGATACTTGATTATGTCGACGTGACGTGAATGAATTCCTTTGTAAAACTTATAACTTCTGTATTAAAAAACAAGAGACATAAGAAGGATTTTCACATATAATTTTAATTCCATTCTAGAGAACTACTTTAAATCATGGTTGTATTATTTTATACACTTTACGTAATAAATCTATAGCATGTAATCGTATAAACTTTGTATAATATAATATATTCCAGCCTTCAAGTCTAAATTATTCGGTAATATGACCCAACTTGACCCCCTTTCATAGAAATTGTCATATTACGGGCGTGTAGGGTAGGCACGTCTCTACATCTTGTTAAGTGTTAACGCGAGATCATTTTACTATTAATGGCGTGCTAACGGCTTGTAACTTTCTCTGAGGTAAAAGCATTTCGTCGAAACGCTAAATTGAACCCAACTAATGCTCTTACTTTTAAAGGAAAATGGAATGCTTAAACATTAGTTCCATACGATTATGTCTGCATTTTGTTTGTATATATGTTCAGTGACACGGGTGCCTTTCCGGCTTTGACGTATAAACTTTTCTATTGAAGTCCCCAATGTCATGTTTATTCCGTTGAGTTATAAATTCTCTAACATACGATACATTCGATTTTCCTCCCTTCAGTATCTACCGACATGACACGTAGCAAAATATCCATAGAAAAACCCATAGGATGGCCTTTTTTATGATATTGTGCGTGAAGCTTATGCACACATAGTATACACCATTCTTCTCTGCATCGTATTAAATTTAATAAAATACTCTGATGTTTTGTAAAACGATAAAAAACGATACGTGCTTTTATGTGACGTAACAAATCATCGAAGAATTATTTATATCGGCACAATATGGGCACATCAATCATCAATTCCCAGCATGAACCGATTATTATTACCCCATACCAGCTAGTGGATATTATAAGTTATTATAGTTTTCGTTAATCTCCTCTGTTCAAATATTCTTCCCATGATTTATCCCCTGTTATTAAATCCTTATCGGAATTCTTATAATCCTCTAAGGTTTAAACTATTTCCGTAAAAAGCCCCTTCTTTCACACTCATTCTGTACCTGAATAAACTAGTTACATATCTTAAATTACTCATCTTAATATTTATATCTATAAATTAATGTTACTTTCACTGTATACAGTGCATCCAGGGCACATGTATGAAACAGTTACACTGAACAATCTTATGCCATCACTCTAGCTGACGTGTCATTTAAAATTAAAGCAAACCAGTGAATGCGAGTTCCATTAGCTTCAGTAATGTTACAATCTCCGGTAAATTTCATACCGCTTTAACCTTGGCTTTAACCACTTAATCTAATATTGTGTTGTCTATGCACGCTTCAATGAAATTTTAATTTATTCACTGAATTGTTAATATTACTTAATGCAAAAGCCATATCTCTGAGATGTAACACGTTGAGACAGTTTTAAAAGGGGACCAAATTTTAGCGTAGGTTAAATTGAGAAAGGGTACAACACTATTTTAATATAAAGGTAAGAATACATTTTCTACATGGAGAATGCTTATAGTCAATATTTGCTTTTATCCGTCAGATTACGTCCGCTCCATAAAAATGAACAGTATGTTTCATTCACAGGAAGTTTATTCTTCACATAATATAACGCTTAATACACATTTTTCTAGAGTGTTCAACAAGATTTTCATTAAACATCTGAAAACGTATTTATATCCTAAAGCTCAAAGCATCCACGTTGCAAATACGCTGGTATTGAAATTACGCTCGGTCCTTTTGAAATAAATAAATCAAATTCTCTTGACTTCTCGCTTCTATTTATAAATTTTACGATGTCCTTATAAAACGCAAAACTGTACAAAACGTTATGAAAACGCTTCACGTTTAAAAAATATACATTTGACAAGGTTTAAGTGTTCGTACGAGTTGAATGTTGAATATGAAACGCTCTAACAAATTAAACCAGTCGAATTTTTTAAGTCGCTTTCAAATAAACATGTTAGCGTATGTAAAGCTCATAGAGGTTTATAACTTTTATTTAATAGCTCGCAAACACGTATGGTTTCAAACTTGTATCGCCAGGTTCTGTGTAGCGAATTAGTTAATTAAGTTCTCGCAGTTATTTAGGGTTAATTGCAAAAATATTGTTTTCAACAGTTTGTAACGTACCTGGCGTACAGCTATTTAGTTTTACCCAAAGTTTTAATGTATAGCTTAATTTGCAGTTTTCCTCGCGTTTAAATCGAATTCTTGGAAGAAAGTAACTTTGTTCATTTGTTCCTGAGTCAAGGCAGACATAGTACTTATTTATGGGAAACATTTTCAAAGCCAGGGAAATAAAATAGGCCACATTATTATGATAAATGGAATGATACTCTCATACTCGAATATGTAACTGAAGCTTTTCAAGCCAACAATGAATAGGCCTCTGTTAGCGAGCGTGCTTTTGACCAGATCACATTGCCATGTAGCATTACAAAGACCTTAAAATATATTTTTATATCCATCTCATTTCTTTAAAAACCCACACATATTATATATACAGTAATATAAGATTATAATATACTGAATATTATAAAAGCATCATATTTGAAGAATATTATTCTCTAGTTCTTTACACGAAATTTTGCAGTATGTAACTTTATTGTATTCACTCTATGAAATCTCATAAAAAATGTCATAAAGTTTTATGGCATTACGTGAGTACTCTTTGTTACAAGAACACTTTGAAAAATCATATTATCTTCTTCGGATAATAATAAAGTACTGCTTATAATGCATATTGTTAACATTTGTAAGATTACAAAAATTTCAATGGTTAACATATCAGATATTTATGTAAGATTTAAAAAACTGTATTTATATTACGTATACGAATAAAATTATAATAGGCTATTAGTTATTAGGGTAAGTACAACCGGTCCCTAGAGTGCAAACGAACGTTATTGAAAAATTCAAATGTAAAAAAATCTTTTCAGTTTATATTTCATTGGAAAGTATATTGATAAATAATATTCTTTTAGCTCTATACAGTTTAAATCTTTACTATATTGCCCTCAGCTCCGGCCGCATGGTAAATGAAAATCCCCATGGGATGTTACAATGTGGTAAAACCTAGCCTTTAACTGACTATTTTCAAATCTTAACCACTCCGTTTCGAAGTGAAACAAACACAAGCAAACGATTTCGTATTTATAATACATATTTCACTTCAGATGACCGCATTATTTATACAATTGAAAACGGATAAGTACCTACCCGGATATCCCAGAAATCCTATAAGAAACAACTTAATCAGTGAAAAAAGTTGTAAATGCATTCGCTTCAGAAGTTGACGTCATGAAGTACATGTTAATTACAATACACTTAATTACAAATATTTATCCTGGTATGGAAGGAAAATATTCAAGTGTTTTCTTCTTTTATCTTTCAATTACCATGAGAGTTTTCTTAAAAATCTTGACGAAATAATTCGTAATAAGGTCTCAAAGGAATTATGTTTATTACTTAAAATGTCTGCTCATTACTTTTCACGATGCTCTTACAATTTTTATCTAAATTTAAGGAACCTCGCTGTGACTTCTTAATTATTTTAATATAAAAAGTTCATTCATTATACTGCGGAGTTAAGAACTAACTTAGGTGTCAAGGTAAAAGTACTGAATCTATCTTAATAAGATGGTTTGTTTTAATGAGACGTTTTAACAACTAGAGAAACGGCTTTTCGGTTAATGGCAAAAGCATGTTAGTTTAAACTCCCTTTTGCATTTAGTTACCAACATATTATTTAAGGAACCACCAGGTTCACAAATTAAATTTAGTTGTCATATTTCATTCGAATCAGTGTATTTTTGTATGGACCATAAATGGGCTCTTGTACTCGTTTTATATTATGTTTACTTATTTTTAAAAATTCCCATCTGGTATGTGCATATTTACTCGTTTATTTAATATGTTGTAATGAGCGATGGTTATACAATAGACGTTGGAGTAAAATTAAACAATATGACAATCAACTGCCACATTGTCGTCCTCGATCGTAAATTGTCCATGCTTTTGGTGTAATTGAAATTCAATCAATCATTGTATACGCGATACAGATGGCGCTCGTGTCACAATAAACAAAATAATAGTCTCCTTGCGAGTTATAATTTCTACAGATTACTTTATTTGCCAATAAATTGTTGAAATAGCAAGAAGTAAGACTTAGTTTCTTATTGGTAATTACATAAAATGAGAAAAAAAGATAGATTAAAAGGCAAGGTATATAAATCTTTTGTATAATACTTAAATACCAAAATATAATAATTGAAACAATTGCCATTCTAATGTTATTACATAATAATATATTTAATAACCATTTTTATTTTGATGAATAGATACTATTACCTAATCGAATTACTCTTGAGGGAGGAAAAATTGCCGTACCTATATGATAAATTCGAGTTATTCGTGATCCCGACCTGCACAACAGTCGTAATCTAAATAAATTACTGTCCATTATTTACGTTAAAATAACTTTATAGTACAACAGTTACACTTTGTCAGAATGTTTATGAAAATAATAAATAGATGCATACAACCGTTTGATCACAAAATCTCTACCTTTATTGTATTAATCGATATTCATATGAATATCTAAATTTCAATAAAAATTTCATATATGTTTCAGTATGAAGTTATCATCTATCTTGAGTATCAAACATCTTCTCATATATTTTTTACTATATAAATATAATTCAACAATACCTTACGGCTTTATATTCAGAAGAAATAAAACGAAGATTAATGCAAATCTCTTGTATAAAAAGGTGTTGCAAGCTCGTCGTTAAATTAGAGAAATTTTTCTTCTCATTTCCCTATTTTTTATCAGTATTTTAATTTTAATTGTTTTATACGTTTATAATCATGTCATTATTATTGTTTCGTTCCCAGCCGATTACTTGTGCGATTACTCAGCTTTTAAAATGATATTTATGTTTCTTCATAATACAAACTGTATCGTAATAAGTCTACGCCTATAAATATTCTTAATCTTTGCTTCGACGCTTTAATAAAGTGCTTCATAAGTTAACAAAATATTGTTCAAATTTTGTTTCTATTGAAGAGTGCACAAAAATTAATTTTGATTTTCTATTATCCGAGCGTAATAAGGCAACGCGTTGCAATATCCTTCAGCTGTGCTTGTCCGATGCTTTCATATGGTGCTTATTAAAAAGAAAATATCTTCAATACCGTCTTTATGTTTTTCTATGCTAAGTAATATAAAGCTGAAGAGTTTGTCTGTTTGCTTGCTTGAACGCGCTAATTTCAGAAACCATCGTTTATATTTGAAAAATTATTTCACTTTTAGATAGTCAATTTATGAAGGAAGTCTTTATATCGCTGCGACCAAAAGGGTGGAGCAATGTTGGTAAAACCGCGGGGCACAGCTAGTATTGCAATAAAGTGCTTTTTATTAAATTACGGATTTCCTCACATTACCGAGCCGACACAAAAAATATTGATGGCTTTTATTTCGAATTCCAAGATTCAAGAACAAACAAATTAAGATAAGGTGGAGCTTACATAATTATGCTAATTAATTCTCAACTCACCAATTTTTCATCTTCCAACAGTTTATTGTTTCACTCCCCATTTTAATAACCGCAAACTTTAAGAAAGAAAAATAAGACGCCATTAAATAGTCCATTGTCTATTGTTAAAAAAAAAACATAAAACTAAAGTATATTTAATTGATATTAAAACTAGTTTCTCATATCATAAACAATCAATGTAAGTCATACACCGATATACGAATAGGTATAACGTCGAAAAGTTTGCACAGACCGTAGCACGTAGCGTGTGCACGACGTAGCGCTCTGTTATCAACTGACGCTACGAGTGCTCTACGTTGTAGAGCCTTCGCTTTTCAGGGTGTTGATTGAACGTTCTTTAGAAATTCATCGATTCTGATTTTTGTGATAATTGCATTTAAAAAGGCTGATGTTCTGCGAACTTTATGAAATTCTAGATCAATTTATAATCATAGAATAAGAGATGGAATACACGTAAATTAAATTTGATGTAAAAGAAGATGAAAGTGGATTTATGCATGCAAATTTTAACTGAATTATTTACTCTGCCTTAATTTAGATATCTGTTTGATTCTCAAATTGGATTTGTCAGTATTTCGATTTGTTTTAATAGAGTCGGAGTGTTGCTGTCTAAATCAAATAAAACAATATTAATTATTCAATTGAATAATATTTATAAATAAATTATTAATAGATTTATAAACGTCTGTTTTACTACTAATTTATTAATTTATTACCAATTATTTATTTTAATTATTACTATTAAGTCAGTAAAGTAATGAAACTACTTTAAATTTAATTACGCTAGAATTCTAAAATTAGTAACATTATAAATCAAATCGGGTGATAAGTGACATGAAAAAACATCAAGAAATATCATCCGCATTCGCATAATATATTACAGTAAATTCAAATTTAAAAAAAATTAATGAAGATTATATTTTATTTCATTAGTTCCTGAAATATTTCAAATCAAAAAATCAAAATCATTTATTTGCAATCAAACATGGTTACAACACAACAGACAACTAAAATTTAAAATCAATCTCTTAACGAACTAGAGATGACAAATAAGCAACCGTTCGTAACATTCGCTAATCAATAAAATTATGTACGAAATTCAGTTTCTCAATAATTGTTAACATTAATATCGCCCTATAGCTATATTATGCGCAAGTTGGGTTACCCGGCTATTGCATGCTTTATCAGAAACTCCAGCATAGCTTACAATGCTTATTCGCTTAAGAGATTGAACTTCATTAGCAGCTCAAAGGCCAATGAATAATTCAGTTATAACGTTTAGGAATTTAGCACATAAATAGGCGAAACTACACACACTGGTAATTTAATGTTAAAGCTTTGTGCTTCCGTGCAGTGTTCGGGACGCATATTATACTTACTAGCTGTCGCTGAAAACGTTGTTCTGCCTTACTCTCATCACTAACGGGTATGAAAATAGATGTTTTTCGATTCTCGAACCTACACAACACACATACCCTCAAAATAGTATGATACAAAGTTAACGAGCATCTTTTTTTTATTGTATGATAGGGAAGCGCTTGACCATGATCTCTTCTGATGTGGCCTAGGATGGAGTGCACTTCCCTCGAAGGTACCTGTTCACTCTTTTCTTGAAGACCTCCATATTTTACTCTTCGGGGCACTACCGCACTAATAATATAATAATACTATTACAATATTTTCAGTAGAACTTAAACTCGAAGTAAGCAACGATTAAAGAATTCTAATCTTCTAAGTGCAAGTATATCAAAAAATCTAATTTAAATGGAAACTTCAATAGCAACTAAAAAAAGACAGAAACAGACAGAAATAACGTCTATATTTTTTCCTACATCTCATACGATAACGGCATGGGTCGTTTTTTCATGTAATTTAAAGTTTTTGCACGTTTCGTAACAATACACAGTAGATCATTATTTACCATCTTTACATGGGAAAAATAGGTAGCAATAGCTAAGAAGCTTTTCTCCAATAATATTTAAAATTTCGCCAATAGTTGTCGAGGTTAAAACACAAGATGTTAAAAATGTCTCTTTTTGTATCGTTAATCTGAAATATTCCTTCTAAAACAGCTTCAAAATTGTTCGTGAACAGCAAAAAACGCGAACTATAATCCGCGAGTGAATTATGTGTTATATTAATTATTATTATACAACAATGTGGATTAACTCATAATTGCGCCTTTCACCTTGTATATAAATTTGGAATGCAATAAAATGTCGCGTGTACATACCAAATAAATTTAAGTTGACGCACCCATTTGTTTTTTAATATGCGAATGTACGTTTTTTCAACTGTAATGTCCCCTTAGCTTTTTATTGGCACTGAGGGTATAACTTCCGACTACGCATAGCAATTATATCCACGAAAATATTACTTCAAATAATTTTCCGTAGGTGAGTAGCGATGAAAGACGTTTAAGTGGTACATGGCGTATTTTCCATTTCAGTTATTACTTTTTCATTGTTTGTAATTTCTTGCTGACGTATTTTTGTTTTAGTTATTAAAGTAACTACAACGAGAACGGCTTAACGGCTTAACGTTATACATCGTTTTGGTCTTCTGGTTGTCTCTCAACTTAAGTTAGAATTAAAAACCTTTACAAACTTATAAAAAGGCTTACCAACTATAGTCGAGCCAATTTAATAGGCAACATTTGACGTCAATCAATTTTATCTTCGAAGAGAGGTAACCTGCTTAAAAATGGTTGCCTGTAAAGTCGGTTTTACGGGCGAAGATTTTACGTGACAACGTCTTTTTCTCGATCATAGTTGAGTGGGAGAGAGACGCAAGGCATTCGGCGGGCCTCTCTCTCGTTCGGTGACTCATCGTAACGTTACCGAGCGTTACACTTTTTCATAAGTGACTCCCAGTCGCAACCTAATTTAAGACGTTGTCACGTCAAAACATCGATTAAAGTGAATTAATGGATACGGATTTGAAACATTTGTCAATCGAATTTATTAATTTATGATGATTTTTATTCCCAAGTAATCAATGAAAAAAGGTTTATTGACACAAAATTGTAGCGACGTCAGTTCTTCAATTCAGATATTGTTTATTATGTTTAGAATGGTTTATCAGTAAAATGAAATCTTAAAATTACTTGTATCGGTCATCATTATTATAAATATGTGGTCGTAATTGAAAAAAGTTAAGCCAAAACGAAATATCATGTTATTCTATGTTGTCGTTACTAGGTTACGTTGTTGAATTTTGTTGAACTGTCAAATGTTGCCTATTAAAATGGCTCTACTATAGTTTAGCTACTTTGTGTTGATGTCGAAGTAATATTTGACGTTTCGGTATGCCGTAGAGAGATAGCAGCTTCATGGCCTGTCAACTTGCCACTTCAATATTAACGCATAGTTTTCTTCGTCTACGAAGTGAACGGTTAATAAATAAATTTCGGAATCCAACCGTTTTATTGAACAAGAGTTCTTAAAAAGGATATATTTGATTGCTGATTATATTTAACCACGTTAGTTTAGTCATAATATATAATATGAATGAACTGTAATAAATCGTTATAAAACACTATGTAATAAAAAACATATTTACTATATTGTTAGACGTAACTTCTGATTTGATATTTATGTGGATGAATAGTTGTCATTTTAGTTGTCACTGTTTCCTGTCCGAACATGCTTAGCTGTTGAATAGTATAAATTGCCGCGTTCCTTTGACTCGTGGTCGTGGCGCATTCGTACGAATCGTGCCTAGGGGCTCGGACGCTGTTTATACGACGTTCGACCCAACTACCCTCACTTTACTAATAGTCGTTGACTAGCTGCGTTTTGTTATCAACTACCTACATCAATTAGGTAGCTGTGTAGAATCGCAGTACATTCTTATTACATTCAAACTAGTATTTAACTAGCTTCGCATCTCTTATTTCTTATAATATAATACTATTTTTTTTATTTAAATGTCTCTTATATACTAAAAAGCAGTTACAAAACTTCATTTCAGAGATTAGTTATATCTAAGTAAGACACTCACATACTTAATCCATTAGGAACAAAGAGGTAGGTGTTATGAACGTCTGCTGTATATCCATATTTCTGGTTGTAGGTTCAAATTATATTATCATACGAGTATATTTTCCTCGATACAATTACGCACATATATTTACTGATTACAATCATGTTTATTGTACATACTTACTTTCTTGTTGTCACAGTTTTTGTATTTAAACTCCTCCGAAATGGCGTTACTGATTATTACTCTTTTGAGAATAAGTTTGTAAACAATTTTTATGCACCTAAAACCTTTATTAACATGAATTTTAGATAAACATTGTTGACTTTTGATGAAAATGTAACTTTATATAAATGTCCTCACTCGATGTTGTCGCTCTTAGGACGAGAACTTTTCAACATGCCGTTATCATCTCTGCAACTGCGCAACGCGTTGATTCAACTTTGTCGCTAAACAAATGTCTACCATGAATACGGGGCTTAACTTATATGGCAAAACGGTTGCAGTTCTCTAATGTGTATTATTTTACAGTATTAGCCGAATTTATTAATATGTTTATGGTTGGGTTAGATCGAAGCTTCTATATTATTTCATGGTCAGCTTATGTCCACTGCAAGAGCAGAGGCATCCTACAAACTTAAGGTCATCAACCACGCAGGCTAAAATATCAGTTTACAGTCGGCTTTTAAGCTGGCTTTGTGGTATGGACCTAAACCACTAAGTGAGGGTTAAGGTTCAACGCTCTGCATTTTATTATTTATCATTTAAAAATAACTTAAACGTAAATAATTTTTACCATTCTAAGAACCGAACCGACATTGAAAAAAAGAGTGAATTGAAAGATTTATATCTTTCAATTCACTCTTTTTTTAAAAACGTGCCACAAGACAAGATAAAAGAAAAGTCTATTACAGAGAAATGATTACATCTGTTTCTAGTAAAATCTTATTCAGCTCTGATTATAATGTGGCACGAACAAAGGAGTCTATTCAAATTCTTAGGTTGTGGATTACTGAGATATGTGTACGGGCTCGAAATTCTATAGCTAGTATGGTTCAAACCACTGCATGGTTTGAACCATACGAGCTATAGCAGGGTTGGTTTTAAATACGTTATATTTATATTATCTTTTCTTTATAAAAATAATCCTAAGATCTCTTTTAAAATGCGTCGAGCTTTTTCTGAATAATCCGAGATATTCTTTTGTTTATAAAATTTATCAAATAGCAGCTCGGTATTTTGATTAAACAAACAGATGCAAAAGTTATATTTTATTCAACTCATACTATAAACAAATGTCTAAAAGCCTGATCGGATTATGTTTCAATGGCTTTCCCTAATCCTTAAAATTTTCATGATTATTATTTATTTATTTGAAGGATCACAAAAGTTTGTACAGGCGACTGTCAACTTTTATTTATTTTACAATAAAAGATTTTGGGTGAAAATTTTCTTGAAATATAATGGCCCCATTCTCACAACTTTGAGAGTTTTATCTGCGAAGAATAATTTAAAAGCATCAAGGGTTCGTACAATTTTATCTTTTAGTGAAAATATATTGCTGTAATTCACGCAAGTTCGTATTTTTATTTCGCTGTAAGTTACGCTCGTCTTGTGTGAAGACGTATTACTGTAAGATGATACAATTATACGAAACGAAATTATGAGATCGTAATATACCTAGTGCCTTCATGAATTCGTGAATAAAAGAATACATGAATTATGATTGCTTAAATTTTAATTTGTTTCTTGCTTATGGCGTGTTGAAGACGAAATTTAGGTAAAAAATATGGATATCATGAAATAAATAGCAATGAACAAATAAATCATTGATAAAAAGCATCGGTCCACTAATTTTGAATAAAAATTTACCTGAATAAATTTTTATTTGGTGTCCAAACAAAAAACAAATAAAGTAACATTCTTATATTAGGTACATTTTTAAAATGTAACGTCCCTAAATTTTATTTAATTCTCATACACATCTCATACATACGTAAATCGAGTCACAATCAGGTTTAAAAGTACGCTTCTGCTCTCGTTACCCAGTGCCTACTTCTTACTATACAAGAATGCTAATGCTGTCCCATGAGCGTAGCTAGCCATGGGCACAGGGTGGGGCAAAAAAAAACCGGCCAAGTGCGAGTCGGAGTCGCGCACCGAGGGCTCCGAACAAACCTACTTTTTATTAAGTTGTAACTCTAAAATGTATGTTTTAGCAATTTTTCCTTTGCAGAAACAGCAGCCAGATCCAGGTGGAGCTTTGCTCGCAATCTTATAGTTTTTGACCGATATCTCGAAAACTATCCACTTTAGGGCAAAAGTTGCTTAGACTTTTTTGTAGAAAGTAAAATTTCGCATATTTTATACCATGTAATATTTTTTGTAAAACTTACTATTTACGGTTTATGGCCTATTTGATGAACCGGTTGATCCTTAAAATATTGGATTAATGAAAAAAATGCATGTATGTACATAGTTTTTAGGTCACTTTATTGTCTACAAGTTTTGTTTGAAATTTTTTTTCTAGTGCCCATATTTTTTGAGTTGTTCCACGTATAATGTAGAAATGCCGCCGCTCGGCGGGTAACGTGGCAGGCAAAAAGTTTTTTACGGATGTAATAAAAACGAAGAAGAAATTTCCAATGCAAGTGTATTTTCACCGTTTCCGAAACGGCAAAATTTTTGATTTTTTTTTACTTCTAGAAAAATTTTAATAGATTTTTTAAAATATTTTCCTTAATTTTATTCTTGCATCCGAATATAAAATAACTACTCAATATTATTTAGTTATACGAAACATACATAGGTACCTTACACTATTTATCGCCAAACGTTAAATAACTCAAAAAGCATTAGAAAAAAAAGTTTCAAATAAAGTAATCTTAATAAATGGATAATGCATATGTATAATATATTAATGCCTATGCATTTCATTGATTAATCCAATATTTAAAGAGTTACTTGCCAAAAATGATTAACCGGCTCATTAAATAGGTCATAAATCGTAAACGGAAAGTTTTACAAAAAGTTTACAAGGTATAAAAGATGTAAAATTTTACTATCTACAAAAAATTCCTAATATTTTTTGCCTTAAAATGGATAGTTTCCGAGATATCGGCCAAAAACTTTTATGTAAGATTGCGAACGTAGCTCCACCTGGATCTGTCAGCATTTTGTGCTTTTATGGTCAGTAACTTATCCTAAAACAAAAGTGAAATTGGATGGGAAATTTAGTGCGATTTTGGCTAAATAAAAACAGCTTTGAATGGGGTAACAGTACTACACTACTTTTTCTGGCACCAAAAGTGGTTTAAATCATGTAACATAGAAGCGCAAGCTTTTTGTTTAGATCGTATTTTTTTGTGTCGCCTGAACTTTCAAGTGAGAATTTTTTAACGGATATTAAGTTTTGTAGTCAGTACCTAGATAATTACGTTTTTTAGATTTGGTTAGGTACCTTCCAGGTCAGAGCCAGGGTGGGGCAAGTGCCCCACCCTGCCCCACCGTGGCTACGCCCATGTGCTGTCCCATTTAACTCCGCATACAAGTAAATACCTTACGAAACTAGTCGTTTCATACCAGGAATATATTTTCTTATAAAACCAGATTCAAGAAAAAATTGGCAGAGCGCGGTAGCAATACTCATACTTACACCGCTATTGAAAATCATATCGGGACTGGTAACAGATGTGATTCCTTGTTGAAATGAAAGGAAATATTAACTTTATTAAAACGGTACAGTGAGGTTTTATTAGCTCTTGTTTAAGGCACATAAAACCATTTTTTGACTTTATTAAAGATTCGTTAGTGAAAATCAATACCAAAAGTACGTAAGTACATAAAAATATAAATCAACCGACAACCACTAAATTGTGTTATAGTCTTTTTAGTATTTTAGTCACACTAATGTGATTTATGTTTACTGCTTGGGTTGTATTTAAAAGCACTATAAATAATATCAATATTCATAATAAAGCATGTAAAATATTTAAAAGATGAAAATTTTGTTTATTGTTCTGACACTACACAGCTCTTTTTTATTTTTTCCCCCGAAGGATTTGTTTAGGGCATTGAAAGAACAGCATTATAAAATATGAACAGACGAACTTGAAGGTTGGCTTGATTCAACATTGTCAAATTGATTCCCAAAGGGCGTCACAATGGTTACTCACATGATTGAAGTCACGGTATGTGGTACTAGTTGTTTATTCGAGTAGTTGACAACTATGTTTGTAGTTCGTAATACCTTTGAAGATATAGTTGTTTAAATCCTTGAAACTTTAATTAGACATAAGCACTTTGATAGATATTTAAACAATATCTATTTAATGGTTATATCGTTTTATTACAAATAGTAAATGGCTGGTGGTTTTAGACAATTCTTAGATGTGGTAGATATTAATTCATTTTAATTGTAATTTTTGTGTGAGTGTACCTTATAGAAATTGATCTTCGACGACAGAATTGATATTAAAAAATTAATTGAAAACTGTGAAGCAATAATAAATTTACAAGACTTTTATATTTCTTATTCAAGACTTCAGTCCATTTTCAATAATCTGAAATAAAGAAAAGACGCCATTAATACTTTGTGTCGAAATACAAGAATAATATTATTCCTAGTTTTTGTATTGTTAAATATAATTGCGCTTTGTACAAAATTTTCTTAAGACCTTATCAACTTTATCTTAAGATCGATCGAAGCGATTCAATTAAAAAATCATTGGGCAACTTCGAACATTGACTAGATAATATGACTATTCAACACCGGTAACATACTTTGTCACTCAAGTTCACTCTGTTAGCGGCATTTGAATTTTTATTCAATTACGAGCCTTTATAGACTGACACAATAGCCTACATTCAGAAAGCAGCATCTCGTACAATGGCGTAGAATTTAATATCCTTCTCCATATTTTATAATACACTGTACAGTGTACACCGCAGACCATATGAGTTTATAATATATAGATGAAGATACGTGTATTGGATAGGATTTCAGCAGTCCATTGTTCTGTGTGGGTTTTGTTACCTATTTAGTATTTAGGTCCTCATACCCCGAGTTTATAACCTATTCGATTCTGTGAACCTTGTTTTATTATTTTACAAAGTCATTGTTTTTTATCTATGCCACAAAATTTGCTTCTCCAGATATTGTGAGGCATTAGACGTCTATTCGTTATTTTGTAATGTATTAATAAGTATTTTGAATATTTTACTCACGTATGTATTATAGTGGGGTCAGACAACATTATTTTGAGGTAAAATGCCGATGTAAAATTATTCTTATATTATAATTATAAATGCCATATAATGTTAATAGTAACAAAGTCTTACCGTCAATACTCTTAGGTATACAATTTGCATATGAAAAAGGTACCATCAATTACCTAGTTGCAATAAAATTTAAATTCGTTAAAATACTCCATCCATCCATTTAAACTAAATGCTAATCGTATGTCCAGATATCAGCATAAAACTAATTGGAAAATAGATAGCATCTTAAACTGCCAAACCCGTGTTGCAATAGAAACTGACCGAAAGAAACAGGGCGCAATTTATCGTTAACCGTTATCTTACAATTTATCAAATTAAATTCATTTTGTACTTGTGCGATAAACTATTTGTGTGACTTTGTATAAAATTGATAAAAAATTATACTTACGTGATTGTTAACTACTTGGATTAATTTGATAGATAGGTAATATTTGGTACATTTTATTATTGGGTATAGTTATTATCAGTAGGTACCTATCGCCGTTTTCAAACAAAAAAAGGTTAATTAATTATGTAACACTCATCATCATCTGGCTCTATTGTCGCGAGTGGGCCTTGGCCTGGTCGTTTGATATTTGTTTCTTCCAGCTGTCTCGGTCCTTTTGCCCGGGTTCTCCAACTTTTACTCCAATCGTCTTCAAGTCCTGTTCGACACCATCCAACCATCGGAGCTTTGGTCTTTGTCGATATCTACGCCCATTTGGTTTTCCATAGCAACCGGTGTTGTCGTCCAATTATGTAATTCTGGCGAATATAAAACTGTGTATAAAACAAAGGTTTAATTTATTTACATTAACATAGCATAGCAACGAAATACAGAATATTTCAATAACATAAAATTTAGATAGCTGTAAATGCTAGTTTAGAGGAACATTCACAGCAAGCAATACGCAATTTTCTGACGTGATCAATACTCATATTGATGCGTCATTAAATTCACATAAAATTCACATAAATCCTTCTTATTAATATCGATACCCAAAAAATTAGCACCTCGACCTAGCTTATCAGCGTCTACAAAAGTATATAATAATTCATTACATGAATTATAAACTTTGTAGGCTAAATTTCAACCAAAGTAATAATATTTGCGACAATACTATTGGACACACCCAAACGTAATGCTTATACATACTTTCATTTTTATAATTTGATACGTAGTAGGATTAACATAATCCAGCACAACTAACATGTGACAGACAGTATCTGACTATTATTTTGTAAAACTATTTTTTATTTGTGACATACCTTACAAGAGGTAACTAGGTACTTAACAAAATTTAAAAAAAATGAAGAATATTCTCTATAAAATAGTCAATAAATAGTGTTCCTAATTTCTAACTGAACAGGACTTCTATAACTTCCCGTCAGCTAAAAACCAGAAGTCAGCCCTATATAATTCATTCGATGTCGTAAATCTATCACAGCGCATCCTGTCCCATTTATGTCCATAATAAATCGACAAAAATAGTGTTCCAAAAATCACTAAAATATTTAATTCAAGCTCAGGAGAAATCAGGCGAAAAATAAGTAATGACAAATGAAAATTAAATTATTGTTTTCGTGAAAACCCAGTTTCTCACTAGCGAATAATAAAAGACGAAGACCATTTATAATAGAGAATAGAAATACGTTCTCAGATATTAATACTTAGCCTTTAAAGTAAAGAGGATATTTTGATCATAATATTTTAATCAAGAAGTTGAATGCTTGATAAGAATCTGTTTACCATTTAGAAACTAAAATATTCATTCCTTAAAATAGGGCCATTAAATTGTGTTGAATTATTTAACCGTGTTGTCTAAAAGTCAAATGATTTTAATAATAAACTTTACTATTACAAACAACGGGAAACTTAATAAATCTTAATAGAAAGGAATATCTTCGAAAAAAGCAATCAGTTTTAAAAAGGGTTTCGTTTTAAATGAAACTGCATTTTTCCGGTCCAAAATAGTTCATTTTACTAGAGTGCAAAAATAAACAAAACCACAGGAAAACGCCAAAAGTGATGCATGCTGCTTGTATGCATAAGTTTGGCTCAGGTACATTCTACATATATGTATATGAGTTGGGATACCAGGTATAAATGAAAATGTTTGAACAATTATTTTATTTTATAAAATCTCTGTATATATATGAATATTGCATCCAATTTTGTTTAAAAAGCCATCCGCAATATTATAAATATAGGTATATATTTACATCGTCTTTACACTGGCTAGTATTAAATATATAACACACCTAAATTGTATAGATTTCACAATTAACTAATAAGTAAAAAACATACAATTTTAAACTGCTATCCTCTTCTTAAACCTAAAATAATATATTCAACAAAAATTTATTCTATAAATAAATGTACCTTGTATTCTTAAATAAACTGATAAATGGCTGTTAAATTGAAAAGTCGCGGTGGAAAGATTTATTTTCCAACAAGTTTATCTAGAATCTAGATGCTCGTGGAGGTTGCAGCTGTGTACTAAATTTTCTTTTGCGTCCATTGCGATAGTCGAACGTAGAAAAATTAAGTATTTTGTTTGGTATATTTAATACAAATTTAGTTTTATGTTAACTTTTTAACAAAAATGCTTACTATAGCGCTTTTATTTTGCCTTGTATTAGTTTACCTACTACTATCCTACTACATAGTTGAAATTTAAGAATATTAAAAAAATAATATTATATAGAGAGTGTTTTAAATTATTATTAACAATTTGTTTCCATGTTGCAAAAATTACGTGCGGTCATGCTTAATGTTTCATGCTTATTATCAGTTTAACACAAATTAACGAATTGAAAGCAAAATTCAATCGAATGAAAACCATCATTAGATTAACATGTAAAAAAACCCCTGGGTTAAATTACTCCTGATTAATATTAAAAACATAGGTATGTAAAAGAGCTTTCATACTTGTTTATTATAAAACAATTCTTACAAAATATATAGCGCAATAAAAATTAATTTTTCCTAACAAAGCTACGTAACAGTAATGTATGAACTACCCATTTCGTCACGCCTTATAATTCATAGCAATATCCCACTTCCTTGCCTTAGTGCTTTTAAGGATAAATCTATTAAATTGTACCTAGTTGCAAGTACATTAGTATCCAATACATGTTATAAGTGTGTAGTGTAGAGTGTAGAGATTTAAGAGCTAAATCATTTATAGGTCACAAGTCGCAAGGTTTAGGAATAGTCAGTACTGCCGTATCAAAATATTAACTTTTATGGTGCTTTTCCACCAGAGATGTGCGAGCGAAATATTGTGTCGTGTGAAAAATCTCTGGTCTTATGCGCGCAAAGAAAATGAAAAAATTGACATAATATAGAACAGCTTATAATTCTTTGTCACTTATTCCTGAAAATTATCCCAAAAAACTTACTTTCAAAGTATACAAGTGCCTTTTAATTAGAAGTTGAGAATAACGTTATAAACACAAGAGCCTCCGTTTTCTTAATATAAAAATAAAATTGTCCTGTTTTGTTCCGACTCTCCGTAATAATTTCAAAGTAATAAGGCGCGTAATAGAATATATTAGGACGAATTATTACCAAGGAAAAGAACGTATTTCCTTAAATTTAGCGTGAAACAAGCGTTGCTTGAGCATGAAAACAATATTTTAGGGACTCAATTAACTTCTTCAAGTCTCTTTTATATGCATGGAATATATTTGTCAAAATTTGCAATAAGATTATGAAGTCTTGATGTAAACACTGATACTTAATTCTAAAACGAAAACAAAATAAAACGTCTGTTGTTGTAACTTAGATTGGGGTTGAAAATTATATATTTTACACCATTAAATAATTATTATCAACTTCTATAAATCCTATAAGGTATTACATTAATTATAATATAGTATTACATACGTTACTATATTAATAATAGCATTTTCCGTAACTACGCCGACACGAAAAACCGGAATATCTTATTCAAATAAAAGGCAACTACCTATAAATAACAAATTAGCTGATTTGTGATGATCTCCGGCAATGATACGTATCTACGGTTTATATGAGCTGAAATTTTGTTTAAAGCTTTGAAATCAATTTAAATTATAGGTACTGTTTTCATTGAAATTAGTTCACAAAATTGTTTTAAAATAACTTTATCGCCAGGGCAAAACACTGAATATTTTCGATAATATTTAATTAATTATTTAATTGTAGTGGATGTGTTGTTGAACAGTGTCATTTTTAATAAATAATTTTGACTTATGAATGATGAAAATAGAAATAACAAATTAGTTTACGACGAAATAGAAATAAATTATTGTAATGGATTCACATAAATAGCTTCGAAGTTAGAATACTACCATCAAAGTTTCTAATACGGGTATTTATATTTTAAATTAGCAAACCCTTAGGGTTTCGACCCTAAGGATGGAAGGAGCAATTACGGTACGATCTAATAAAAACAATTTTTTAATAATTGTTATATTTATATTAATTTAAAATGTAAATTTAAATTTCCTTCCACTCCTTTTTTCTCATGTAAGGCCATTATAAAAATTTATACGGGCCATAAAGCCATGCTATTAATATCGTTAATTGTTTTGTGGTCAATTTATATCAGCTTTAAACTCAGATTATGTTATTGCTTTTATTTTGTGGAATTAATAATAAATCCATATTGGTAAGCATATTTTTCCTAGATTTAAATTTTAAAAACTAAATTATATTTGGACGAAATAAACCTCACATTTATGAACAAAAAATTCAATTTTAAGTTTTTCCTTATAGTTTTAAATGCAAGAGGAAATATTTGCCTTTCCATTTAAGTTTAGTATTAACAGTTACCAACCAAATATGCAATTTTAGTAAAAGCAATTTTAAGCGATGGAAAATCACAAGAATTCCAAATGATATTATCATACAGTTCAACAATGCGCTTCGAAATGTCTGAATTTGATACAGAATTTTATACGAAAAGCAAAACATAAGAAGTAGTGAGAACCTGTGTAAGAGGATTTACCAAAGTATTTACTTTCTTGTAAGATTGTTGTTACTGCAATTTCAAACTGAGGATTTTCAATAGCGAATAAAAGTTCAGAACATGTAGGAATTGGTGATTCAAACAATCTACTTTAACAAATATTTTGCGTTGTGGTTAATCTTCCTTTTCAGTCACAATGTCGAAGGTACGATACTGTCAGGATTACATAGATGCTTTTCGATTTATTATATCAACTTTACAATAAAATAAGAGAGTATTATTAAGTCCTTAAAACCAAAAAACTTAACGACGATTGCTATTTATCCACACATACACTGGTGGATTGTGTTTTAAGCAGTATCTATATAAAATATAACTAGTGAATTTAATTCTATTACTGTATTGTAAAGCCATTACGTACTAGCCAACAGACGCACAAAATGTGTAACAAGTCCCGTCCCTTCCTGCAATAACATCCTTTTCTTTAATCCCAGGTGGGCGACAAATAAGAAGATTTATTTCAAATACTTTTTTGCCAATATAAGAAATCTTTTGAGAGTGTTTTAATGTTGGAATCTAAACGGATTTCATCTAAATGTGAAAATAATAGAACGGTTCTATTAAATCGTAAATAATCAAACTTCTTAATTCATCAGACATCCAAAATTTTGTGCAAATCAGTTTAGTAATAATGTCTTATTAAAAATATGATTCGTTACAGACCGTTTGTAGTTTACATCAAACGAATCACGTTGTTTGAATTTCAAAGTGACGATATCAAACTCGCTTTGACGGTGTTCCTGTCACGACTCTTTGTGATCTCATTTTACATGAAGTAACAAAACTTTGTATTCTATTTGTCGACTAGCTACACCCGCAAAGGCTTTATTCAAATTGCGCAAAATTTTACTCCGCTTCGAGCAATTATATTTCACTCTTCCATCCTGTATAATTACGTCTCATCTAAATAATTACATTTTATATATAAAAACACATCATGGGCTAATATTTAAAGGTAAACGTAAATCTGGGTGCGTGTATTTTTTCTACCATGTGAAATAAATGTTGATACTTGATAAAATTTGAATTTATATTCATTTATCTGCAAAATGTGTCTTAAAAATAAATTCGGGTTCAGATTACCTAAATCCTTAAAAATACGGATCATTTCTTTTCTCCCGGGGCCCATTTTGTTCAGTACTAAAGTCATGAGATTGCGCTATCTATGGTCCCCTAAGTGATAATAATAATAACCTATAACTCTCGGACTCAGCAAGGTAAGTGATAACAGCACCCATAGTTTCCATTTTATCTGGAGCGCCCAAAAGGCAGTGACCCGCATTACGGCGGGGTTAATCCTTGGCAATTTCATAATTTATTAAAGGTAACCCTGCCTGAGATTTGACGTATTAAATCTCGCGCATACAGAGAACGTTAATGTGTTAATTAAAACTGTTTATTATACATCTGGGGATAAGAAATTATAACTATTATACAGAAAACAAACCTGGGAAAAACAATGATAATGTAGAATTATGATAATGGTTGCATTTAGGTAGGTACAAAAATCGATACAGTAATCATAAAACAAAATAAGATTAAGATTTAAGAGCATTATATCTTTCTAATTAATAGCGAATAGAAAACCTCCAAAAATTGGAATTTGAAAACATAATTAAACCGAAAATGTTGTTTTTATTTTCGCAAAAAAACTCGTAAACATCGGTAGCCGGTCGTGACCGATTAGCATCTTTCGAACCGAAAAATACAATGTGCCTTTTAATAACGACCCAAGGGTATAATCGCTTTGAAAAAAATCGTTTCCAATTAGGACTGGAAGAGAATCGATGGACGAAATAATGATGCCAGCTCTGCGCAGAATGACGTGAAGATTGATTGTTACTTGCCTTTTGACCTTGAATACTGTTTGATGTCCATAAGTAGGATATTATATTAACGGCTGGAAGTTATGACAATTTTTTTTATCATTCTCTGCATTGATACATGAATACAGAATGAGATTTAGTTTATAACAAACTGCATTATACTTGTTGGTCATTATTATAGGCTAGCAATTAATTATCAAATTGAAGTAGCAGTATTCATCGTGAACGTCATATAAAATCGTTTGTCAATCAATCAATCAATCGTTTGTTTGTTTACGTTATTATAGGTAGATATACTACTATACAATAATTATTATCTAAGAGTATTATGTTTAGCTATATCATCACAGACATGTATATTAAGATGTATCTTGATACATGTCTGTGTATATCATATTATTGTTTTTATCTCTTTCACGTTTGAAGACATATTTTATTATATATTATCTTCGCAATGTTATGAATTCAGCGCGAGCGTCGTGGAATTTTAATATGTCCATCTTAATAATGTACGTATTTTGTTGTAATAATAAACTGAGGTATGTAATATAAATAGTATCTAAAAATAATTGTCGGATGTTTAATGTCCCTCAGCTTATAAAAGCTGAGCTAAAATTTCTTTCAGTGTTGTTAACATCAAACTGATTTCTATTTAACAGATATTAATATATGTGTTAAATTTATTAATATCTGTTGACCAAAACACAACACATTAATCATTTTGCCACCTATAAGCAAGAAATAAAGTAAACTTGTTTTTATCCAGAGGTTTCTTATAAAAAATTGTTTCGCATTTACTGAAAGTATGTTTTAACTTATTAAATAAAGGTTAGTAAATAGTAAATAAAGCTACACGTAAACGTTGAAATAGGTAAGAATGTGAAAACTCAAGCGAGGCGGAAAAAGAATCGAAGCGCACTCGTCTTCGTACAAAATAATATTATGGTACGGGAGCTGTTAACGTTAAAAAAAAAGTCATTTTAGTATAGTTGGTTTTATGATATACTGTTCCTCTTGCTATTTCGGTTAGAGTCCGTGCTGTCTGGCTGGTCGCAGTGGTTGCGTTTTTTAGTGCGCATCTTATGTGCACAGGATAATTTCCTTAATTTTAAGTCATTTTTTAACGCGTAATTTTTAATATTTTGCCTTTAGATAGATCCATCACAGACATAATTTTTTTATTGCAAGACGTTTTTTTCGTTGTTAAATAGGTGCCAGACGCAATTTTTTATTTCGTTTTTATAAAAAATTCAAATTATTTTAGAATGTCTGTAAATTTCATATTATGTTCTTCAAACATAATATCTATCTAAAATTAATTAGCCAGACGCTAATTCGATTGTTAAGTATTAAATATATGTACAAATAAAAACGTAGTGAAAGTAGGTAAGTATAACAATTTGGTGATTGTGTATATGGAGAGATAGTTTAAAGTGCAAGAGAGATAGAAAGGGTCGGCCGCGAAAATTAAATAACAATAAAAAATAACTTTTTTTTTCGAAAATATACGATGCATAGAAATTGAATTGTTCCTACTCTAGGATTCCCTGTGTTGTGGGAACAAGTACCTTCCATTGGTACATTTTATTCCTTAGGCTAAAAAATAAACTATTAGGGTACATCAACAATCTTCTATACAAAACAATTTTTTTATAACTAACTAGCGACCCGCCTGGCCCTGGCTTCGCACGGGTGCAATGCTGATATTAAATACACTACAGAAAAACTGTGAACGTTGAATATAAAAACATAGCGGCCCGCTCCGGCTTCGCACGGGTATAAAATAAATAGCCGGGCGGCCGGCCGGTACCGCCGCAAACGCTACGTCCCGCAATTTTTAAATCTGTAATATCTTCGAAAATATTCACTTAAATCATACGGTGTAAAGGGCCATATAGATCTATATTAAATGAACAATGTATTCAAGGTCTTTAATTGGTTAAGGATTAATGCTGTACCTATTGGTTAAAATCGCTTCGAAAATTAGCCATTATTATTTGTCGTAAAAAGTAAATGACAAAAAAAAGTTATTGTGGGTTATCCATAAGAGATAGACATATACCATCACGGACTTTTCTGTAGACCTTTTCAATGTGTACTATTATAGTTAGTACATTATTTTGATAAAACTCGTAGGGTTCAGCCTGCGTTTGCACTGTATGTGGAAAAAATGTAATTATTTACGACATCACATTAGAAACCTCAAAAATAACAGTACTTTTCCACTATTTAATGGGTGTTATTATACATATAAACCTTCCTCTTGAATCACTCTATCTATTAAAAAAACCGCATCAAAATCCGTTGCGTAGTTTCAAAGATTTAAAGGGACATAGGGACAGAGAAAGCGACTTTGTTTTATACCATGTAGTGATGATGATAACAATATTAATTCATTAATCTTAATATATAATATACATAAATCTCGTGTCATAATGTTTGTCCTCAATGGACTCACTTAACTGATTATAATAAAATTCGCACACCATGTGCTGTTCGATCCAACTTGAGAGATAGGATAGTTTAAACATGTAGGTACCACGGGCGAAGCCGGGGCGGACCGCTAGTGTACTAGCTATATAAATTCATGCTAACTACTTTAGTTAAATTCAATACAAACTTAAACATGCGAGTGTGTACTGTGTGTGTGTTCACGTGTGTGTGTCTTGTGTGGTGTGGTGTGTGTGTTTTGTGTGTGTGTATGTGTGTACATCATTATTGAAACTAATTTTCTAGTTGTTAACAGATGATGGAATATTGGAAAATAATAACAATTCCTTAGACGATAACATAAATAATTCTGACAGTGTGAGGGAAGATGATGATGATTATGAAGATGGCTTTTTAAATTTAACAATGTAATTGTTTAACCTTCATTGATAAGTATAGATTTTATTCTATTTTCAATGTATGGTAACTTTAATATTTTATTTTTCACTTTTAAGTATGTATTTTTTTTTCATTTTAGCTTTTATTTATAAGAACAAGTGTAAATAATATTGTATTCTTGCAATTATTTCCTGTCGCATAATTAAAATACACTAGCTGATGAGGTGTATGCTTCATTACTTTTTTTTATTTATACACATTATTTAATACTTAACAATCGAATTAGCGTCTGGCTAATTAATTTTAGATTATATTATGTTTGAAGAACATAATATGAAATTTACAGACATTCTAAAATAATTTGAATTTTTTATAAAAACGAAATAAAAAATTGCGTCTGGCACCTATTTAACAACGAAAAAAACGTCTTGCAATAAAAAAACTATGTCTGATGGATCTATCTAAAGGCAAAATATTAAAAATTACGCGTTAAAAAATGACTTAAAATTAAGGAAATTATCCTGTACAGATAAGATGCGCACTACTAAACGCAACCACTGCGACCAGCCAGACAGCCCGGACTCTAACCGAAATAGCAAGAGGAACAGTATATCAAATAACCAACTATACTAAAATTCTCACTTGTCAACGTCGGTAGCTCCTATACGATTAGGGGACTCAGTTCTTTGAAGCTTTGAGAAGTTGATTATTTAGCATTATAAATATGAACAAACGGCTATAAATAATACATAAAAAATCAATAGATGGATCTACATACAAAGATTTGCCTCGCAAGGGTGCTTGAATTATGTGGATGTGCTTCGACCGGGGGCCAAAAAATTCGCATCTGATCCTAAGTACAAACTTTTAAAATTAAATAATACTGGAAACTAAAGTAAGTGTACTACTAGACTTATTAATAAGAAGAATTGAATAGTTTTACTTAGTATTATTTGAAATACCTTGAATTTAAAACCACTTACTATAAATCCTTTAAATTTCAATGTGATTTATTATTCAATTACAATCTGTCTTTGTCCATCATTTGGTACAGTCGTAACAACAATTCAAGCTACGTATCTATATTGTCTGACAGGAATAATTGAATCCACGGCAACATTTTATTAAGATGTTCGCTAAACGACTTTTATTGACATTTGCTTCAACACTTTGTACGAGGAAAGAAGTTATTTTCCATACAAAATTTTCGTAATTTGCGGAAACGCTTCAAACGTCAGCTCAAGTGAGAAAATAATGAAAACTAATGCATACCGAATTCTTCTACCTAACCTACGGTCACGTTTGCAATAAATCTATTTATTTGACAGGTCATCTACACATTTGTAGCTGGAAACAGGCGAAGTGTGAGCTTTCAAGTAATCTTTTAAACATTTAATTGTTCTAGGAATCTAGTACCTACAAAGTTAATACGAAAATCCTATATTTTATTTTGATAGTAGTAGTACTTAAAAATACCGAGATTCATTGTTGTCGATTAATAATTATTTATTAGAATAACCTTTTCAATGTTTCTCTTTAATTTATACGTTCAAATGTTCTACAGTAGGTACCTTGTAATTTTCTGTTATTATATATTTTATGAACTTTTCTTTAACTAATCCTGTCTTCAACTCCATCACCCTATATTTTTTAAATATTATTTTTACTCGCAACGGAACTCCAAAAATAGCGGGCAAGATCATAAACTATATCAACGTGGCGAGGGAGACAGATGTCACGCAATATTTTCAAATAAACACAATAGCTATTTGACAGAGAGGGATGGCCTGAGTCAATAAAAGGTAACAATGGAATTTTATAGACACCGACCTTAATGTGAGTTCTATCAATGTACGCATTTGTCAATTTAGGAGGATGGTTAACTTGTATTTATTTATTTATTTATTTATTTTATTGACTTTAATACCTACAGAAACGTATTTGTAAAGATGTTGATATTAATACCATAAGTTTCTAAATATTTTCGGCATTACCCTTGAGAGTCTTAAAGTTATTTTTAAATACAAAGTAGGGACTTCTTGTTAATTAGCATTGTTCTAATAGGTATCGTAATTTAATTGGTTGAAAAATGTTTTCGAATTCCAGCAATGAGCAATTAATTAAGGATTCCTATAGCGTACAAGAATAAACGAGAATCATTTGTCGTGTATTTTTATTCGTTGAAATTTTAAACAGTTCACGCCACTTATCTATACAAAAATTATTTTGGTCTAATATAAGTCGCTAACACTATAGAATACTGCTGATTTCACCATATCAACGTAAGTTTTACCCAGATATACAGTTATTCAGTTGAAATATATTTGAAGATGTATAAGCCACTTAAGTTGTCTTCAACACCAAAATATTGAAATGCCTGAAAGTATTATTAAATCTGGTTACGTCACTGTCAATCAATGTTCCTGGTAATTTTATCTTGTCAAGTTACGATCACAAAATTGTTATTGAATCTTTGATGAACTGCTTTGTAAAAGATAGAAATACTAATAAAAACATTTAAAACATAAAATAACGCCATATATACTGAAAATTCCCCTAAATCCCCCAAGTGATTCCCCCAATGCCTTTCATGTAATTTTCATAATAAGCATCTTAAAAAATGCCAAGACATCGTAATTAGGTAAAATGTCAAGTTTGCCCTCGCTACGTCAAATTAACTTTACAATTATCTAATTATTATCATTTTAAAAATGTTGTTCTTTTGTGTTCAATCAGCAACTTCTAAAAGGTGGAAAATAATCGTAAAAGAAAATGTAATAAAAATATACATTCGTATTATTTTTTGAAGATTGATTGTTACTTGCCTTTTGACCTTAAATACTGTTTGATGTCCATAAGTAGGATATTATATTAACGGCTGGAAGTTATGACATTTTTTTTATCATTCATTGTATTGATACAGAGACAGAACGATAATTAGTTTATAACAAACTGCATTGTAGTTGTTGGTCATTATTATAGGCTAGCAAGTAGCAATTAATTATCAAATTGAAGTAGCAGTATTCATCGTGAACGTCATATAAAATCGTCTGTCAATCAATCAATCAATCGTTTGTTTGTTTACCTTATTATAGGTATACTACTATACAATAATTATTATATAAGAGTATTATGTTTAGCTATATCATATTATTGTTTTTATCTCTTTCACGTTTGAAGACATATTTTATTATAATATATTCTCTTCGCAATGTTATGAATTCAGCGCGAGCGTCGTGGAATTTTAATATGTCCATCTTAATAATGTACGTATTTTGTTGTAATAATAAACTGAGGTATGTAATATAAATAGTATCTAAAAATAATTGTCGGATGTTTAAATGTCCCTCAGCTTATAAAAGCTGAGCTAAAATTTCTTTCAGTGTTGTTAACATCAAACTTATTTCTATTTAACAGATATTAATATATGTGTTAAATATATTAATATCTTATATGTGTTAAATATATTAATATCTGTTGACCAAAACACAACACATTAATTATTTTGCCACCTATAAGCAAGAAAGTAAACTTGTTTTTATCCAGAGGTTTCTTATAAAAAATTGTTTCGCATTTTCTGAAAGTCTGTTTTAACTTATTAAATAAAGTTTAGTAAATAGTAAATAAAGCTACACGTAAACGTTGAAATAGGTAAGAATGTGAAAACTCAAGCGAGGCGGAAGAAGAATCGAAGCGCACGCGTCTTCGTACAAAATAATATTAGGGGACTCAGTTCTTTGAAGCTGATTATTAAGCATTATAAATATGAACAAACGGCTATAAATAATAGGTACATAAAAAATCAATAGATGGATCTACATACAAAGATTTGCCGCGCAAGGGTGCTTGAATTATGTGGATGTGCTTCGACCGGGGGCCAAAAAATTCGCATCTGATCCTAATTACAAACTTTTAAAATTAAATAATACTGGAAACTAAAGCAAGTGTACTACTAGACTTATTAATAAGAAGAATTGAATAGTTTTACTTAGTATTATTTGAAATACCTTGAATACTTTAATACCTTGAACCACTTACTATAAATCCTTTAAATTTCAATGTGATTTATTATTCAATTACAATTTGTCTTTGTCCATCATTTGGTACAGTCGTAACAACAATTCAAGCTACGTATCTATATTGTCTGACAGGAATAATTGAATCCACGGCAACATTTTATTAAGATGTTCGCTAAACGACTTTTATTGACATTTGACAAGACATCGTAATTAGGTAAAATGTCAAGTTTGCCCTCGCTTCGTCAAATTAACTTTACAATTATCTAATTATTATCATTTTAAAAATGTTGTTCTTTTGTGTTCAATCAGCAACTTCTAAAAGGTGGAAAATAATCGTAAAAGAAAATGTAATAAAAATATACATTCGTATTATTTTTTGATTAAAATTTTGAATTACGTCGTCAAAATAAATAAATTAATTACACCATTATTACATTCTCAACTTCTAGTGTTTTTACATTTAAATTCTTAATTAAACATTTAAATTCTTAATAAACAGACGTACCTTGTTTTTTTTTACATTTAAAAGCACAGTATGATAAGATAAAATCAAATCGAAATAAATAAACAAAAGTCAATAAACAGCACGATAAATTCAACTCACAGAGGCCATTACAATAATACGAGCTTATTCGTGCGATACATGTTTTTCCAATACACAAATATATAAATGGTAAATGCACAATGGAGGCTCATATCAACCCCACACGACTCAATCCATGCTCTGATTCAATCCTTGTATTCAATGTTTTGTTGATAATACGCCACAAATACCAAATTTAATTTGTGTGAGCATTATTATTAAAAAGTAGGTACGCGTATTTGCTTCTGCAAAGTTGAATGGATTAATTAAAGCCTCGTGTATTTGACATGTTTATTTTGTTAAATGTTTTAAAATGAATTTAACCGTAACTTGATTTCATCAAACCACATTTCGCTGAACAAACTAAGTTGGTTTGATTAAACGAACCTTTAAACTATGATCCTTTTTGAACAATATCCTCGGAATCCTTCATCATAAACTGGAGTACCTATGTTTCACTGCAGACACACATTGATACCAGCAAGTTTAATTTAAGATGAAAAATGAACTCGAAAATTTTTCATTAGCAAATTATGACAAATTGTAGATCTTAATCAAATCTACATGTAATTACCATCATTTTTGTCAAAAGGAAGATTATTGAAGCTATTTACTGAGGAAATAATAACAAGGCTATCAAAATTAAATGCTTCCAAATTGATGAAAAATAAGTTGTTCACGCTTTTTAACAATATCAATCAATCATCCAATTATAAAGTTTAGTCTTTCATCTCGTTTATTGCTTAAAGCTTCTTTTATAAGCGCTCAAGTGCCTTCCTTATTTATAATTTATTTTGTGAATCGTTAAACATTAATTTAAGTTATTAAATTTTCACTTTAAATTGACGTTTCATTAAGTAACAATACATATCTATTCTTAGAAATGTTTACCTGTTTATTTACACTATGAGAATATAATTATGTTTTCATTTTCTAATGGTTTTTCTTTTATACACGAGTATCTCATAGACATTATAAAATCACGGTCTCAACCTAAAATAATAATGTATAACTTCTTAAGCTAAATAGTTTGTCGATAAATATTTATAAATTTAGAATGAAAAGAACAATAAATTCGAGCTAAAACTGAAAACTGTATATTGCACGGGAAGTTTGAGTTTTCCAGTACACAAATTTTGCGCAAGACTAAGGAACTTAGCAAGTTAAAGTTAACAAAGATTTATTTTTATTTGTAACTTTTAATTGCTGTAACGGAGTACACGAGGAGAAAGCTTCAGTCGAAGTTTAGTCATTAATGTTGAGGTATATCATTATAAACGAACTGAAAATGAGCGAACACTCAAAATAACAGTGCTAACGTTTGTCAGTCAGTAACAACAAACAATTTACAGATGTATCTGTGATGTATAATCTATATACTTCTGAGTATTCTTTAAGTGAGGGATAAAATGTAGTACAGTTTACTTAGTAAATGATGAAAAGTAGCGTGCCAATATATGAAGATTCTTCTACTACCTAATGAGCTTTCCAACATCATACCATTCTTAGAATCAAAAACTTCGTGTGATATACATATTTTCAACTCTGATTCATATGTAGAGCTATAAAATATTTAAGAATGTTTAAATTTCGTTACAATACAACATATAGCTATGTTTAATTTTTACCTCTGGGATACCAGAATATATCCATTATTTCTACAATTTTTAGTAATATGTATCTATGTAACAAAGACTATATGTATTTACATAATAAATGTAAGAGTTCTGAATTTCTGTCAAAAAGCGTGTTGAGACGGATAAACGGTCACTAAAATGCTATAATGTTTGGGTTGTTAAAATAACTACGTTAAATGCTAAAATGGCGGTTTGTAATATTACTTTTAAAAAACATATTTTACAGGTATTTTTCTTGTAGGATTGCTTTTATTCAACTTAATTTCCCTTGTTTATCTCTCGCATTCGTACTTAGTAATATAGAAATTAAATACAAATCCATAAAGATCTTTGCAGTGAATTAACATCAATACTTCCAATTTATAACAAAAGGCATTGAAAATACGAAACAAGTCTCATTTAAATTAGTTTTCCTGTTAATATCAGGTGGTGCCATTAAAAGTCGATTTACCTCCGTTTAGAAATGTCTGCTACAATTTTCGTGCAATACGTATTTGTTTTGTAGAATTCAATTGGGAACGCGTTCAACAAAATGTTTTTCTCGTTTTTCTATTTCTTTCTGAACGAACGTGACAATGAACAAGAATTGTAACTTATTTGTGATTAAATAATTAAATACTGAAATATTTACGAAGATTTGAGGAAAGTTTTTGTGATATTGACAAATTGGATGTCCTGCTTTATTTTTATATGCCAAAAAAGAATATGAACATTTTCAAAGTAAATACCAATGACCATAGCTGGCTAAAAATAAAACGATACAATATAAAATTTCCGAATAGAAACAAATTAATCCTAATGCTATTTATATTGTGAAGTGATGGTGATTCTAACTTTTGGTTAATCTGAACTTGATTGAAATTTGAATGTAACTGTTTAAAGCATACCATCTCATGGAATACATAGATAAAAATTTATGCAAAATAGTTATACAATTTAAATTATGGCATCGAAGCAAATAATTTAAATTAGTAGTTAATGCGCTAGTTTGTCGTGCCAAGAAATGTAAACAAAAATTAAATAGTTAAACTTCAAAGTTTGAGAAATAATTATAGTTTTGTTTTAAGTAAAATTTCAAACTGTTCGAAAACTAATTAGCATTGTGAAAAGTTAGTTTCACTTTACGATACTCGATAATTAGTTTAATTTAATTTAAAATATAAGATTAAGGGTATATTTACACGTGTATGTAAGTGTTGTTATCTAAAAGATAATATTTTTATTAATTCTCGTAGATGTCTCTAGTTCTAGTTTGTGTGAGTGAAATGTAAGTTTAAATTATAACAATTAGCTCTCTCAAAAGTGACAAAGGAATGTAATAAAGCGTCTTAATTTGACGCATATTATTTCATTTTAATTATCAGTAGATTGTAGAGCATATTATATAAAACAATTTATTTTACCCGTAGAATTTAAACGATTTTATATATCCCTATTTACTTTTTTCGGAACGTTATGCTTTCTACGCTGAAATTCCACAACCATACATTACAAAAATCTGATACAGAATATGTGTAGACACGTAGTTTCTGCTTCTGTTACTGTACAGTCAAGAATCAATCAATAACAATACAATATTGTGTTGGTTCTGTGAGCCAATATAAAACTGTCGAGGTCATTGAATTTAAAAAAACTTTTCTTTGTTTCAAGGACATAATAAATATATGAATTACAAACAAACAAACTCTTCAGCTTTATAATATTAGTATAGATTATAAAATAGAGGATTTTATATTTTTGTGTATGGCTAAACAATATATGAAACAGTATGATTTAGATAGAGATAGATAGATAGGAAAATCGTATAAATATTGTTAGCATGAATATTATTTAATAATTATCGTATAATATCTTATTAAAATAGATGCATTTGGAGTTGTACTTACATTTCATCTTTATAAAAAATGATTATAAATCGGCGTTGGAAATATTTTACATCATAAAAACTTTTGTTTCATTTTCATTTCATCTTAAATGCTATTCATGCTGTAATTACATCGAAACATTTCCGACGTTATTGTGAGCATACAATTAATGTGGCTGTAAATTGAATCGGAGAATTCGATAAATATGCTTTATATATAATGCTAAATAGATTTCATTAAAATCTCAATACACCATTAATAATATCCGTTTGTACGTGACAGGTCCCTTGAATTTCGGTTTTGGTCTGCTGGTAATGAAATTGTAAAGGTCAGGTGCCGGCCAGGGCCTGATTCGTGATGGAATTAATTAACTTAGAGCCCTGATTCTTTTTTATATACATAAGTAGTGAAATAGTATCACTACTGATTACCTTAACGAGATTTGAATGGAAACGATTTATTTTCTCTACTCTCTAAAAACATGTTTTCTATCATTTAATCAACTTTTCATTTTTTGAAGGTAATATTTTTCATAACTCTAACTTGAAAAGTGCAAAGAAGGACAACAAATTGATATAAGTTTTCTTTCGTTTCACCAGGAAGGAGGATTAAGTAATTTACTAGCACGAACTGAATAAATAATAAAAGTTTTTACGATAAAAGGCACAAGTATATGATTAAACCTATTAAATGGTACTATTTTACAGTCACGATTACAATCTGTGGCTCTAGTGCCCCGAATACGGTCTGCAACTCAGGCTTCGCAGAAACTGCTGATTCAGTGTCAGATCAGTGGATCCCGGAGATGTTTACATAAAACAGTGTAAAGAAATAAAACTATATACGACGTAAGTGTACTGCGTTCAGCTAGTTTTCGAACACGTATCGAATAAGTATGGTTTTCATCATATACTTATCTTAATCTTAATCTTAATACTATTATAAAGGCGAAAGTTTGTATGGATGTATGGATGTATGGATGTATGGATGTATGGATGTATGGATGTATGGATGTTTGTTACTCTTTCACGTAAAAACTACTGAACCGATTACAATGAAATTTAGCACACATATAGAGGGTAACTTGGATTAACATATAGGATCGTTTTTATCCCGGAAATCCCACGGGAACGGGAATTATGCGGGTTTTCCTTTGCAAACGCCGGCGAAGCCGCGGGCGGAAATCTAGTAAATTATAATGTAGAAAAAAATCATGTATTGGACATAAATCTAAAATAAATTTTTAGTGTAAGTTATATAATGTTTTAATTAAAATGGATAAAGTCTCAAATATTTTATGAAAATAATAACACAAAACGTTACACAGATGATCGATTTGAAACTTTTTGCCTGTATTAAATTTGCAGGATTTCAATTTTAATTTGATTACAAAGTTTGAAACGTAAATATATCTATAGAGTACCATGGGGCCTGTAGAAACAAACCCAAAAGCAGCTATTCCGGGAATCCGAAAAAGTTTTATAAGCTCGCATAAGTAACGCAGAAACAATGTGTGCGAATTAATAAACCACGCGCCGTGCGTGAGTTTTAAATTATTTTAATATCCTTTTACACACCCATTATCAAAGTAAATATTAAGATGGATGGTATATGAAATGTGTGATCTCGCATATAAATGAAATACGAACTTGGTGTAATCTCTTAATGGGCCCTGGGAGTCCTATTTAAATAATGTGTCGTATCTTTCGATGTCTATAAATCCAGGTAAAGTTTTCAAGACATTATTTTTGGATTTTATGGCCCAGATTATTATCTAACGAATGTTAGGGTTAAATAAGTTAATCTGTTCTCTAATAACATAGGTACTCAAATGTACTCAAATAATTTTTGTAGAATATCTTCTATCAAAAGCAACAGAGGACTAATCTATTTGAACCGGTGTAAAACGAGGTTTGCAGTTTACAGGTGACAACACGTACGTATTCTACAGAATGATGTTCGCCTTTGAAAGCGTCAATAAATAAATGTTTTATTTTAGTAGATACTATATAACTACTAAATTACTAATCCATAAATGAATTGACACCAGTATGTAAAATGTCGCACTATAATATTATTTCATCGCTTATCTATACAGTTCACCAGCTGATGTGTGAAATGTGTTTACAAAAATGGTTGTTGTTATTGACCAAATTTTCCTTAATTATAATGAAAGAGGAATGAATGAGCACAACAAGGAATGAATATTAACAGTTTTAAGTCGTCCGGACAGCTTTTATCTTTTTAGAGCGCTTCAGTCTTTTATTTCCTCACTTCCCCGTCCCTTCTACAGTGAGCTTGTCAATAAATCTGCAGAATATTATTAATTATTCATGCAGTCTATTTATAAAATAGATTCACATCTTGCTTAGTGTAGACTTTTTTATAATATTATAACTAATAGAACTTCTTATAGACAAAGACATAGATCTATACATTTTTATACAGATATCTATTCTGTTTCAATTGAATTTTTGTATAATGTCCACCTCACAACCTCACTATATCTATACACTATACACACACTATATCTTATAATCTCGTATAAGTAAGCGAGAGAGACATCATGTGTAAAGAAGATATATAAACTCCTAAATACTTATTCCATTATTGGCATGTGTATTATAAAATTATAAGCCTCTACGTTACCCTTAGATCGTGACTTAAGTACTAGGCACGGCATAATTACCCAAGTTACGTCTTACACGCAAAATAACCAGAGCATGAACGTCGTATTAATTAAGTGAACACGTATCAACTTTATAGAAAGCTGAAATAAATTGCCTTTACATTACCCGAGTTGAAATAATGACTCTTCATAAAACGGTTTATATTTTCTTCCAATTTACCTAAATAGAAGCGCGTTATATTGAAGTTTAAAATAAGAGATTAAATAGGTTTCCTTTTTTTCAGGAATTTCTAATAATTCTCTATACGGCAACTCTAATTGATTGAAGCAAGTACTGATTTTAATCACAGATAAGTCGACACTTATTAATTAGAGGTTTAACATATTATAATTATCACTAACAAAAGTATTATTACTATTCCAATATTCAGTTTTATCACAGAATAGAACATAAATAGGAAAGGAGGACGATCCCCGGTGGAACACAATGTTTTTTTATGTATCTCACAACTTACAGAATATTCTACAAGGCTGAAATTTGACAGATTTCCCTGGCGATATTGAAAATAGCAGGTAAACATTATCTTCAAATTTTACATTACTTATGCGTATTACAATAATTGAAAAATTGATAAAATAAAACGTTTTCTTAAAAAAATTATTATTTTTTTTTAAAGTGAAACTTTTATTACATCGTCTCAAACGTTTTGGTCTGTGTAGCGCATGTCGCGTGACGGTCGGCTGCCGAGTAGGTATAAAGCAGTGTTCGGAGTCATTATCGTACAAATACGATAATTTTGTGCCTAAGTTTCACTTTTACCGTGGTTTCATAAAACCACACAACATTTTTTTTTTAGTAATTTACTCGTTTGACATGAAGAAAATGTACCTGTTACGCTTCGAATCTCTGCATTACTACCAACCACGGTTCAAAAACTTGCTATCTAGTTTTAAAATTGTCTACAATACACGTCCTTATTATTACTCTGTAATGCTCTAAGAAATTCCTACATCAACATAAACACAACGAGGTTTACTTTCCTGCAGTGCTTGCGACGTGTGTACTGAGTACATAGTTACCTAGTTACGTTGCATAGATATGGAAAGGTATAAAGTTTGACAAGCACTCCGTAGGGAAAAGAAACTTTGTTAGTTCAAGTCTGGATTGTTCCAACAAAATAACATAGTATAATGAAGCTTCCTTAAGAATCAACTTGCATCTATGAATTATTTGTTATTGTTTTAGATACAGAACTTGGTTCATAGGTTTTCTGCACAGACATGTATATTTAAGTAGACAACGCAAGTACCGCGATCTGTATGAAAACTCAGCGTGTCATATTTTTTGTACTGACCTTGACGCATTATGACGTCACGAGCACTTTTTAGTGATGTTAATTTCATTTTACGCTAAATCGATTAGGCCGCCACCCGCGCGGCGATTCTAGTATCGTCCTATCCCATCGAAGTAAATCGAAAGAAATCAGATCAAACTAGATCTATGTCTAAGAGGTAGTCAAATAAATGAATCGTAATCGATTACTAAATCGATTCAAGACAGAAAAATGATAATTACCATAGACAGAGGGATGATAAAATAAAGTTATAAACCTTTTAATATTCTAACAAGTAAACTAATGTGTTTTAGCTTTTTCTTACATATGCCCATTGAGTTACCATGTACTACGTACTAGAGAGGCCATCGAAAGAAAGTAATGAAACTGTCAATCAATCAATCTTTATGTCCCGTTGCATCGATCCATTTTCCTTTTATGTTCGGGTTACTTGGAAAACTGAAAAAACAAACATAGTCTAAGCAATAAGGAGTTTTCTTAAAAAACTCCCAAGATGACACTTTAACTAATGGCGTCCATGTCATAATATTTATTTTTAGTACCTTTGTATTAAAATACTTAAAAGGTCAAGTCGTATTAAATGACAAAAAAAATCTATGCCTTTTTTTCTGAAAAATTGCTCCTTCAAATTATCATTTTTCTGGTCGATTATAAAATCGATTAGAATCGAGAACTGTTGCATCAAATGGACATCACTAACCACAAAATTGGACAGAAAAATGAGAAGACGCTATTCATTGCTTGTTATCATACGACGCGATCTTTACCGTGCCAAGTAAAAGCCGCAATGTATTCCGAATCATTTCGTATGATTTGGTATCCGTGTTTTTCACGATCGTTTTCCACAGATATGCTTTATTTGATTTTAAAATAAATAGTGCATATTCTGATTAGAAAATTACTTACCGGTGGAAGGAAACATCTCTGCTAACTCGGCCACTCACAGCTGTGGAGTTTCTACAGTTTATAACGGCGCAATTCGGCATTTTACTTTATTCAGCTTCACGTCTTTCCTTGGCGAACTGCAAGCGCGGACTGAGTGTAGGCCAGCGACAAAGAAAGTTTCATAAACTTAGTTTGGACACGGGAAGTACATACACTCGCTTAGTCTATCTTGATACATGTCTGTGGTTTTCTGTTTCACTGCAAACAACATCGTAGAATTAGGCCTAAATTGAGGCAATAATTAAACTTCTATTGAAATCAAAATTGCTACGAATGAAAGATATACTCAAATAATATTAAAATCACGTAGTAACGTCACATTATATAAAAATAAAGGTCTGATTTTCCATGAAAAAGTAAAAAGCACACAATTAACATTACTCATTCTTTTCACACAAATTGGTGACAGTCTCATCAAAACAATAATGTATCAAAATAAATATTTCAGGAAAAAGCAAAGGTTATTGTATAAAATACGACTGTTGATAGCGTACGTAACAACAGGGAAACAATAAAGCTCATATGAAATGTACTGAAACGTGCACGACTTGTTATTAGAAGCAGTGATACGCACATTCGACTGCTTATGAACTTTCTATTCTGTGGATACATTTCATTCACAGATATAAGTCAGTCATATATTATTATAGAATGATGCAAAATTAGTAAACTATATCTTAAACGTATTTAACGTCTCTACAAAATGAGTCAGTTATTTTTAAATATGGTGATTTAATTTTTAATTTGCAATCTTTTGCAAATGAAGCGATAAGCTTTTACAATAAAAATCGATAACAGAATAATAAATTACCAATATAGATATTGAATTAGAATGGTACAATTGTAAAGGTAAATTAATTGTAACACATACGTGACATCAGCTAAAATTCAGTGAATTATTGCCGCAACAGTGAATAGAGATATTCGGCTAATGGAATGGAAGTGTACATACAAAGCATTTCTAGCCAGCTCATTAGAATGTTATTTATCGCACCATTAGTATTCCGAATGATGATTAAAGGCTAAATACACGGGACAAACATTAACTCTGAATAAGGTGAAATTACTGTCAAATAACAGGTCATACCAAATACTCTAGGAGCAAATATTATTTTCATTAACAAATCATGAAACATACGCTTTACTGTTGAAGCAATTAAATTAATCTTGAAGACAAGATGAATAATGAAGATAAAAGAAATGATAAATCCTTCAGATACTAGATTTTGAGTTTGATTTATGTTTTTTTTTTAAGTTAAAGTTAAGTCCAGTAGTAGTAGTACAGTACGTAAACTAAAATGATCGCGTGCACCCAATACATGCCCATTCCTTTAAATCTTCTTATTACTGTGTTTATCAAAGATCAAAATCCAGTATCTAAAAGACAATCTTTTAATATAATTATGGAAATTAATATATTTTTTAAGTTTAAATGATCCTAAAATAAACATCTTATTTTTAATATACCGCTCCTTAGAGACAGCTCCGATATTCTCACGAGAACTCATGAAAATGAATAATTATAAAAACTGACTTTTAGAAATGTATTTTGGTATATCTTATTTTTTAAAAGCACTAAGACGGTCCTTTGAGACATCCTTCTTTGAATTATTAATTTGGAAGATGTTTGTTATTTATTGTAAATTCACTCCTATTTTCAGATCATTTCAATATTTATTAATAAGTGCATTGAAAAATATTTCTAGGAGAACCCTTTTCAATTCTATACGGATTTGTTCAAAATTTGAATCACATTTTAAGGTAAAAAACTTTTTTAATATCACACACTAACGAACTAGGCGTCCAGATATACGTTTTATTACTACGCAGGCAAAATTAGTAAAGTTCGTAAACGATGTTGTAAAAAGCTCTACGTACTGGACACATATATTTACGTTGTTACAACGAGTGATCACTAAAGTAATGCTAGTAATAATAGTATCCTAAAGTAATACTAGTATCAGTTCCAGTTAACAAATCGTATGCAACAGATACAATCAGATAAACATATTGGAGATGGAGTGGCGATCATATAGGCGGCAGCAATAATTGCTTCACGAGGCTGCTCGCTATATGGGAACCCACCTAATGACGGGTCATGCATATAGGTACAAACGTTTTCCATAACTCCTTTCCGTCTTTTTTTTGCTAGTTTCTCACATCTATGATCACGGTTCTGTAATTTATCATCGTCCTATATGTTTAAAATTGATGTATAGGAATCATAGGTAGAGCTCTGGGTATGAAGAAACACATGAAAAACAAAAAAGTGAGTCTGAAGAAATGAGGGTAAATAAAATCATAACAGTAATTATACTTGAAGGCATAATATGCGAATTTCTTTCAAATTTTGAATATAAAGGTGTATGGAAAAGCTTTCGAGCAGAACGTGGCTTAACTACATTTCGAATAACACCAAACAAATTACATTTTTACTTATTTTCTCTATGGAAGTAAAAAGAAGGTGAAAATTTACTTACATTTTTATATTTCGTAAACTACTTAGTAGGTATTATTGCGATCGTTGACTAACTGACATAATTGTCTATTCTTTAAACCAAATACTAATGAATTATTCATTATGAATTATGTATGATAAATAAACTACTTAATATAACTTCCATTATAAAATAACTTAACTAAGTATACCTATAATCGATTTTGACCAAACTACTAACAATGTTTCAAGTTCCTAACAAAACTCCTTGTAAAGATTTCAGGCTTGCTCTACCTCTGATTTTACTACTACTACTACCTATGACTACTACTCTCTGATTTTGATTAAAACAGATAATATTATACTCAAATTAATTAATGGAAAACAAAATATTGAGAAATTTTCAAATTCAGATACATTACCGAGACATTATTAAATTAGCCCGAATAACTCAGAACTGTTTTCACAAAAATCTATTTACAATAGTAAAATAAATTAGAACCCAGTATTAACAAAATACAGATCGCCTCTTTAATCAAGAACTAAGTTAAACGGACCTAAGTACATATTGCCTACATAAATATAACGTATTAACAATAACAGGATCTATGTCGTAACAGGTAACTCGTACTTTAATAAGAATGTCGATATAATATTATGCTTGTATCGGTGTTTGTATTGATTGACAATATTATAAATCGTTTTATCGTTCAACATATCCTAGTTTCTGTGCTGTACGGTAATTTGTTACTTTGCTGTTATTTATAAGAGCTAAATTATATTTTAAACATGTAACAGCAATTAAAAAAAAAACATAAAATGCCCTAGTTATAATTTTAAATCACAAATTTTTATTCAATTTCTAACAATGAAAAATTGCTATAAAGTGCAACTTATACTATAAAACGGGTGAAGTATTGACTGAAAGTGTTACTGCTTGCCACTGTTTCAGTTTGACCTAAAATTACCAAAGTATACACTATTATAATAATAACGATTTATTTTTTAATAATATTAAAAGTATGGACTTACGCAATAACGCACTTCTGTGTTACCTATATTATCATGTTAAAAAATACTTTCACCTCAAGAAACTTATAAGAAACGTGAAAATCATAATATACCGTAGGTATACCTACACTCACAGCCTACACTTGACAATAAGAGATTTTTATTAGTCTTCCCAAAACATGATATTATAATACATCCCTGTATAACAAAAAACACACATTTTAATCTATTCCAAATCAAGCCGGCTATTTCATATTCGTATTCATAACAAAAAACCCGGCAATCAAAAGCTTTCTAAAATTCCTTTGTATTCAAACGACCTGTGCAAAACGGAGGTTTATATATTATTTGCGAACCGCGAGTGAAAACGTTTTTCAATAATTATATAGTGCCACGCTGTATTCAAATATTGGTTGAAGATGAATGAACCCATACCCAATAATACTTCTTTTTATTACACCGTAATCTAAGACCATAATATATGCAATGGGATTAAAACTAATAAATTCAATAAATTATACCAATATTGTTTATAGACAACAAAGTTGTTGTCTATAAACAATATTGGTATGTCTTTAAGGTTTTTAAATGAAAATTACCCTAAAGTACTCGTATGTCATAACAAAAAAAACAGTGTGGACAATTTCGGTAATCTGGATTTCGAAATTCAATTTGTGGCGATGCGTGATCGATTACAACTTATAAATTATTGTTAATATAATTCACATTAATTAAATTAAATTCTATACTTTTTTTTAAATAATATTGCAAAATACTAATTTAAATAAGTGGAAACATGAATATCTACCGAAATTAAATTTGTACATTCAGTTTGCACCATGTAGAGCTTTCTCTATATTATTTGTATGCCGGTAACGCAATTAATACCAATTATAAGTATATGTATAATTGATCTCTTTGTAACAATTAATATAATTGTAATAAAAATTGTGAAATTTATCTATTAGTTGTTTCATACATCCATAGATTGTGATTTGTGGCGTAGATCATTTAAACCTACGAAATGTAATAATGTTTTTGAAGTGAAACTTCTTTAGGCGCGTTGAGAGTAAAATTTGAACGTCGCATCATGGCAATAGCGTCACGTCATGGCGTAAGGAAATGATATTGCTATTTTTGAATCTTGCCAAAGAAGTTTCACTTCTGACACGTGCGTATCACGCTCTCGTTTTATAATTTTTGCGATATATGTTGGTGTAATCACCTACTTTTGGTGTAATAGTCCCAGTAACAATTTCTAACATAATACATACTTAAATACTTCTACGTACTTGAACCAAAATTCCATTCCTTGTTAAATTAATCGTACAATGAACTGTCGCTGCTTTTAAGCAATCATTTATTTACAAACATTTTTTACAGATTGTATAAAATGTATAAAATTGAATGTTTTAGCCACATATCTGAAATACAAACGAGCAATAACTATCGTGAAGCAACGAACTTTGGTCTGTTTGATTATTTGATAAAAAGTTTTTTGCTTCTTATTTATTTTCCTTGATCTTATTGACACGACAATATTATTATTGTTTTCGTCTATTTGTGATAAGATTGTTATGAAATTAATTAAACAATAACTGTTCTTACCTTTTACAGTTGCTATATCTTGGAATAAAACGCGAATTCATCGAAAATGAAATAAAAACCAATTTTAAGATTTTTTAGATACTCAAAAAAACTCCATTTGGTTGATTAATTTATCCAGGATTAAGCGAATGATATCTTAAGTTTAGTATGAAAAAGATTTATTGCTCCCATATATATATCTTAGTAATATTGTACTGATACACATCATAACAAGTACATCATAAAAATATATATTACAAATAAATATTTACAGGAATCTATTTCCTATTACATGCAGTTATAAACTTAAAAAGCCAACGTCGACTGTTAGATATAATTCGTAGAAGGTCTTTAAACCATTTCAATTTTACAATAAAAACATCTCCTCTGCATGACACGATATACGATTCTAAACACTACATTAAAGATTCCTTATTTATTATTATTATAATGGAAAAAGTACTAAGGCGAAATGGTATAAATTACTTAACAAGAAGATAGGATGTCTGAAATAATAAATACAAACTCAAAGAGGGGTAGCAGGACATATTTTGAGCGACTTTACTGCCATACTTGTTTATCCAGGACTTGTTTATTATAAAATACACACGCTCTATCTAAACACAACATTTTGTTCATTATTATACGCCAACAAAAAGATTATATGGGATATGAGTTATGAGAGTTATCTAGATTTGCGAAGTAAAATTGGAAGGAATGTGTGACTCAAGCTTTACGTCTACAAATTATATGAAAGGAAAATACAACATTATAATTCAATAAATACAATATAATATTTCAGTACTTTTATAATCTATTCACCCAATGGCTTTGTTTATAGTTACGCTACTTATACTGTTATAGATTGGTCTATCTATAAAAATATTCCCTTGCACGCGATCGCTACGTGTTCATAGTTTTCCGTCCTATCAATTGCTCACAGCGTTATGAAATTACTCCAAAATACAAACTCGCAGACTCCGACGTCCTGAATACATGAATAAAATTGAATGCAAAATGTCAAATGGATCGTATAAATGCAATTATCGGTGTGAATGGGACGATTATTCGAAGACCGCAGACCGCGAGAGGCTTCGATTAAGCATGGAATGCTGATCATACCACCGGGGAGGGGCAGTGAATTGCTTTATAATGCGATATTTAGTGAAATAATTACTGGAAGTTTCCAATATTCTAGCTGCCCTTTTAGATGAGCTTTCATAGGATTTAAAGTGGATTTAAACCTATAGGTACTCTATTTACAAAAGAGTTTAAAATTTAAATAGAACATATTGGAACATATTTTGGTAGGTATATGATTGTGCGTGTATTAAATAATATTGCATGATACCTATTATTTATTCGTAAGAAAACTAAACTTTTTGGATAGATTTTTAAAAATCGCTTCTCGGCCTTTCGGCTATGATCAAAGTGTAGTGTAGATTTTTAAAATTTAGTGTGTTGTTGTACATTTTGTATTAACGTATGGTTATTTTGACTTTTCGTATGATTTTAACATACTACCTATATTTAGAAAATTGATTGTAAGTACCTAATTTAATGAAAGAAATATTAAAAAGTCGGTAGATTATTAACGAATTGAATTATACGATGGTATTTTAGAGAACAATATACCAGTTACACTTATTATAATAAACTTTAGATTTATAAGTAGGTATATGAATACTTTTACTAAGCGACGCCAATCTGTCTGCAGAAACTATGTAAAACTACTGTACTAAACGCATAGAATATATTAAATGGTTTGAAATACCTAATATGTATAAATAAATTATACAAATGACTAAACGAAAACACTGTAAGACATAGAAAATATGTATCAAATAGGATAAACTATTAGGAAAAGGAGAAAAAAACATATAAATAAAAATATTTTTATTAAGTATCATTTATACTATAAACACTACACATGCAGTCATATATTGTACCAACACATTTTTATACAATAAAAATACACGCAATATACAGCAAACTCATTGGGAAGACACTACAACAATCTCACACACAACATTATTAAGTAAATATACTGATAAAAAAGAAATAAATAATTCAAAGCTAACGAAAATCTGAATTATCCTAGTCTATCACAGACAATATTGGTGGTATACGCGTTATTTCTACGCGTATCTTTCTCTGACCCTAGCGAACATTTCCGCTGAGTCCACCTTGTCCGGACCTTCGTTCTTGCCAAAGAATGTGGTTTTGGTCGTCTTAACGAGACCATTGCCGCCTTGAGCTGACTTCCTCCAATATACCGTTTGCACGGCATGTCTTCCTGCGAGGTATCTGGTAGCACTACCGATCAGTTGTCTCTTGTCCATTTTATTTAATGTGTTATAAATCCAAGATCAAGTCTTACTGTTTCAGCAGAATCGATCACCGATTCTGTCACAGAAATACTGATGCGAAGCTCTATTTAAAATTCGCAAAATGTCCGCGACGACGCACTTTAACGTCCACTTTAATTGGTGGTTTTATAAATTATCGGTGTACCGCAACGGTGCTGTTTAGCTGTCTGATACATGTTCATTCGTATCACTTTATATATATATGATTCCCGCTATGACAAAGTGACGCATACATTTATTTGCATGTATTCGAGTTTACGTGTGTGAGTAAACTTTGCACTTTAGTCGCACGTGCTCATAGAAGTAATTAACGAGAAGGAAATAGACAAAGTACCTACAGTCCACGGAATATGAGGAGCATTTATCTTCTGTAAGCATTTCTTGTACAAACAGTCTTCTTTTGTTTGAAGAGTAAACAGGGTTTAGATAAATGAAATGAGAATTATGAGATAGTATTTGGTTTGCACTGAGTTTGCTCGACTGTAACTCGTCTGGAGCGGGTCTATATCTTATTTACTCGCGTCTGATTGTTTGTTTAAGGTGTAAAATGAATTGAGGTAATCTTTGAATTCTTGTGAGTTACGAGAACAATAAGAAATGAGAGCTCTTATGACTTAATCACTATGACTTAATCATAGTATTATAATATACTAATATGATTAAGTCATGCAACTACAACTCTATGTAGCCTCAGAGTAATGCTGTACCTATATTTCGTGTTGATAAATAATTAATTAAAAATGGGGTCACCGTTACTTCCAGGTACTTTAACATATAAAGAAGTATCAACATTAATAAATAATGTAACTTTAAACTAATACATTTTCTATTTTATGATCCGACTATAGGAAACATTTCCACTCATAATTGAGTGGAAATGTTTCCTAAAAATCACTTCTTTATCGCTCATAAACTGTACTTATATTTTTATTGATACATATTTACTTTACATGTGAACAAAACAATAACAACTATAAACTTGTAATCTAAAGACGAGGTGTAGTGATGAATAGCAATGCTTAGGTACCTACCTCTTTTATTGGAACCAACTTTTCAAGGAAAAGAACATAAGCAGTTGATTATATTGGTTTTATAATCAAAAGATACATTTATAATAATTAATACCTATAGTTCAAGAATTACATAGAAACTTACATAAAAAGAGAATTGTGTTTAATTGTAATGGTTTCACGCACCAATTATTAGGTAATTATTTACCCAGTGATAACATGATTTTATATTTCTCTAAATACTCGTATATCATTTTTATAGTATTTACTATACATACATATAGTTAATGCTGAAATGGTTGCGAAAGATAATTTTTATCATTTATGTATTTATTTTGTATATTTTACGTTTACACTATGACATCTTGTGTGTTGATGAAAAAAGCTTTAATAACATGATTGTAATTTGTGACAAAAATCTTCTCCTTATTTTTTATTCAGTTTAAAAGAAATTGTCTTCTAAATCTTAAATGCTATCTAATATTTATTTTTGCCATCATCGAGAGTTTGTTTGTATATGTGATGCAGGTAGCGCCTACAAATAATAAAAATAATAAAGAAAAAATCAATAATTCTTTATTGATTTTTTCTTAAAGCTCAAATTAATTGAAATATTTGCTTACCGGGTAGTATCATTATATAGGGCCAATAATGGTAACAACTAACAACTGACAACGTAATTTATAAAGATATTTGCTCATATTTTTTCCTCCAACATATTCTTTTATATACACAAAAGAAATCATTTTCCTATTGTATCTATAAGTACCAATACTCGTGTTCATGATTTCACAAACGATGTGTGATTTCCAGCCAGATTTTCCTCGTTATATAAAGTGACATAGTAAATAAAAAAACGATGTTATTTTTGGAATAATAAGTAGAAATATTTTAGACGAAAAAGTGGAGCATCGTATCTCCTAATAATATTGGGTACATTGAAGAATATTTTTCGAGGAACTCTGGTAATATAACAATCAATATTATTCAATAGCCATTAAATCACTCGCATTTAAATGCAAATAAGTAAAGTATTCAGATACTTCAAACAGAAGTGGATTTTCCATTTCTATTTTCAGTATCTGGAAATAACACACTTGAAACATACGTTCATATTAGTGGTAAATAAATATATGTACCTACTTTATCTTCTTAATATTCGAAACTATTTAAGTTATTATAATCGCCTTAAATACTTTTAAAGAGTTTAAATACTGACATTTTAAAAATGTTCTCCGTACTAAATAAAAGGTTAAACTTGTTCCAACCTACTGGCAGTCTATGAATAGTTTACATCCTTTGACAGCGACATCCAAAGTTAGTTTTAGGAGCTATATAGTTCCTCAGAGAATAACCAACTTTCTTAAGTAATTTTCGGGATGTACACCCTAATAATAATATTCAAGATATAACATGATAGTTTGACAACAATTCGGAAATAAAATTGATATCATACTAATAATAAAGGCGAAAGTTTGTATGGATGTATGGATGTATGGAAGTATGGATGTATGGATGTTTGTTACTCTTTCACGTAAAAACTACTGAACCGATTACAATGAAATTTAGCACACATATAGAGGGTAACTTGGATTAACACATAGGATAGGTTTTATCCCGGAAATCCCACGGGAACGGGAACTATGCGGATTTTCCTTTGAAAACGCGGGCGAAGCCGCGGGCGGAAATCTAGTTAAATATATAGAGTTTAGTGTTACTGTGGTTGGACAGGAAGGTCATGCTTGCACCCAAATTGATTACAGATGCATTTACAGAAGATGTGTCATATTACATAAACGGGAAATTTTAGAGTATATGAGAAAACATGACGTAGACTAGTATAATATGCCCAGCTTTTTCTCAACCTAGAATCCGTACCAAATGTTGTTGTTTAATAACAAGTCTTCAAAATAATATAGGTTGTTGTTTGTATAATGTATTTTCTGTACTTGTATTCGTCACGTCTTTTGTCTTCCTGCGACACATATACGTAAAAAATACAATTGCGCATTTGTTATCATAGTAAATATTTTTACTTAATTTAAATAGGCGACGTAGTATATTGAAAAATAAACACAATTATCAATAAACGCAATGGTTATAATATAACTATAGTCCCTAATGAAACTGATAATATTACGTTAGCGTCTATTATGTTTATCATAATATTATTGTCGTAATATCCATTAATGAATTCGCACATACGTAATAACTTTAATATAATATAAAGAACGTTTCCTTATATTTAGCTATAATCTTTCCGTTTCCATTCATTATCAATTACAAATTATTTCTTTATCTATAGCTAAAAAATTGTAAATACACACTAAATTTGAGAAACACTCTAGGTAGAGATTTATTACTTGTTACGTTTTTATCCATCTACTGAAAAGTACCGGAAGTAATACATATTTCTAATATAGACCTTGTTTTGGGTGAAATTTGGTACAGAGATTTGATCAGACCTGAAGATGGACATAGAATAAGTTTTATCCCGGAAATGCCACGCGAACGGGAGCCTTATGGGTTCTTCTTTGACTACGCGGGCGAACCCGTGGGCGGAAAGCTAGTTCAGTTTTATATAGCTCTAACATAAGGGTCAGATCATCCATCAAATCTGTGTAAAGTAGATTAAGATTTAGTACTAAGATTAATAATCTCGATTGAAGTGAACTAGTAACCCTGAGATTGACGTCATTAACCGATGTTCCTCGAACTTGAACTATAATGGAGCGTGCAAATATATCAAATATCAATATCTCACAATATTGAATTATTACTAAAACTTTTGATTTTTATAATTTAATTATGTTTTTAATGTTAAATTTAAAAATAAATCTAATCGTATTATGTTCCAAAGGCGAAAAATCTGTGAAATCATCTCGTAAAATAATGTTATATTAGATTTATTGTATCTGTTACCTAATTGATATATTTTGATTTTTGTACAGTTTGAAAAGTTGTGATCGAAGGTTACGAGCTGAAGAAAAATCTTATTTCATAAACTCTCTTAAATAAAATGAATACTTGTACGATATAAAATATGTCAATCGGAGGTTTACGACTTAGGTACTTCGCAATAAACCTAGCGTACCTATTTAGCTTTCACTGCAGTAAAATCTAGCCTTATTGGAGACGTAATTAGTATTTGTAATTAGTAATTACTATTTGTAAGTACAGTATTTATTAAGAATAATATTTATTCTGGAACAATAAACAAAAACTCTAACAATTTTAAATACTGACATACACAAAAAAACTACTTAGTTACAACAAAAGTAGCAATATTAGATTGCAAAAAATGCATTAGTTTCTCCATTTAATTCCCATTCAGAGTTTCTGATTGAAATCACAATAGACTTAATTTGAACAGTAATTTAATGTATACCTATCGGCTATGACCGTGTCCCGAGCTAATATGTATTATGTTTAGATCAAATTCCGCAATTTGACGGCTCGTCTATCCTTTGCATCCCCTGCGGAATGCGATGTCACGTAATAGTCCATTGAATAAAAAGTTCTAGAGTGCGTGAGTTAGTAACGTAAGATGTTTCTTCGGAAACATGTCAAGAGTCCCTAGGTAATAAACATACTAAAACCCCGGGACACTAGGAGGAGCCCCGGAGTGGGGGGAGGGGGGGAATGGGTCCATTTTTTCATTTTTCGCTTAAATCTCAAAAACGGTACATGTTAGAGAAAAACTTTCAAGGAAAAGTTGAAAGGCCATAAAATTATCTACAAGTTGTACCTACATCATTTTTTCCTATATCCTACCGTTTCTGAGTTATACGCAGTAAAAAATGATTTTGGCTCAAATAATTTCCCCATACCGATCAAAAAATATTTCTTTCTTCCAAAAAACTCAAATGTGCAACTTGTGACCGGTACTGATAGATTGCTCTTAATTAGGTCTATAATTGGTAAAATAAACACTTTCCTCCATGGAAGCCTTTAGGAGGAATCGATTGTCAAAATATTATATTAGGGCAGTTTGAGTTACTGAACTTGATCTTTTTATTTTTTTCTTCCAAAAAACTCAAAAGTGCAACTTGTGACCGGTACAGATAGATTGCTCATAATTAGGTCTATCATTGATAAAAATACCAGATTCCACCACGGAGGCGTTTACGGGGAATTGAATTTTATCAGGGTAGTTACGATACTTGAACTTTTTATTTTTTTTCTTCCAAAAAACTCAAAAGTGCAACTTGAGACCGGTACAGATAGATTGATCATAATTAGGTCTATCATTGGTAAAATAAACACATTCCTCCATGAAAGCCTTTAGGAGGAATCGATTGTCAAAATATGATATTAGGGCAGTTTGAGTTACTGAACTTGATCTTTTTATTTTTTTCTTCCAAAAAACTCAAAAGTGCAACTTGTGACCGGTACTGATAGATTGCTCTTAATTAGGTCTATAATTGGTAAAATAAACACATTCCTCCATGGAAGCCTTTAGGAGGAATCGATTGTCAAAATATTATATTAGGGTAGTTTGAGTTACTGAACTTGATCTTTTTATTTTTTTCTTCCAAAAAACTCAAAAGTGCAACTTGTGACTGGTACAGATAGATTGCTCATAATTAGGTCTATCATTGATAAAAATACTAGATTCCACCACGGAGGCGTTTACGGGGAATTGAATTTTATTAGGGTAGTTACGATACTTAAACTTTTTATTTTTTTTCTTCCAAAAAACTCAAAAGTGCAACTTATGACCGGTACCGATAGATTGCTCATAATTAGGTCTATCATTGATAAAAAAACCAGATTCCACCATGGAGGCGTTTAGGAGGTATTGAATTTTATTATGGTAGTTAGTTAAAAAGTTCAAGAATCGTAACTACCATAATAAAATTCAATACCTCCTAAACGCCTCCATGGTGGAATCTGGTATTTTTATCAATGATAGACCTAATTATGAGCAATCTAACTGTACCGGTCACAAGTTGCACTTTTGAGTTTTTTGGAAGAAAAAAATAAAAAGATCAAGTTCAGTAACTCAAACTGCCCTAATATAATATTTTGACAATCGATTCCTCCTAAAGGCTTCCATGGAGGAATGTGTTTATTTTACCAATGATAGACCTAATTATGAGCAATCAATCTGTACCGGTCACAAGTTGCACTTTTGAGTTTTTTGGAAGAAAAAAAATAAAAAGTTCAAGTATCGTAACTACCCTGATAAAATTCAATTCCCCGTAAACGCCTCCGTGGTGGAATCTGGTATTTTTATCAATGATAGACCTAATTATGAGCAATCTATCTGTACCGGTCACAAGTTGCACTTTTGAGTTTTTTGGAAGAAAAAAATAAAAAGATCAAGTTCAGTAACTCAAACTGCCCTAATAAAATATTTTGACAATCGATTCCTCCTAAAGGCTTCCATGGAGGAATGTGTTTATTTTACCAATTATAGACCTAATTATGAGCAATCTATCAGTACCGGTCACAAGTTGCACATTTGAGTTTTTTGGAAGAAAGAAATATTTTTTGATCGGTATGGGGAAATTATTTGAGCCAAAATCATTTTTTACTGCGTATAACTCAGAAACGGTAGGATATAGGAAAAAATGATTCAGGTACAACTTGTAGATAATTTTATGGCCTTTCAACTTTTCCTTGAAAGTTTTTCTCTAACATGTACCGTTTTTGAGATTTAAGCGAAAAATGAAAAAATGGACCCATTCCCCCCCTCCCCCCACTCCGGGGCTCCTCCTAGTGTCCCGGGGTTTTAGTATGTTTATTACCTAGGGACTCTTGACATGTTTCCGAAGAAACATCTTACGTTACTAACTCACGCACTCTAGACCCCCCTTGGAGGGACTCATTCAATGGACTATAACATCAATTACTTCAATTGTTATCATTGCACAATTCGTATTGTATACACGGTACAAAGATCCATTAACTATACCTAGAATTATAAATTAAACATGCGTAAACTATCTTTGTCCTCTGGGATAAAGGTAGTATTTATTTCAGCGCGTCGAAGACAGTAATACTATTATCCGATATTTTTTCAACATAATATCTTCGGATAATTTTTTTACAAAAAAAAAGTCGTAGGTACAAGGTATATTACTTTTAATAATTGCACAAAACTTTATTTTCTATGCGTCAAAATAATACTTGTATGGACTGCCTAAATTAAAAATGTGTGAGTTCGGTATCCGCAAAAGAATATTAAGAAAAAAACTGCTAAGGAACAAAAAGCTGATCACCGAGCCCGAATAGAAAATCGATCAGTGAAGCTGATGCAGATCAGCATGCGAATGCATGTAGGGAACCACGCAATACGCATAGGGAATGGGATAGATGTATAAAAAAAAGGTTATAAAACAATATAATTTGGAAAATCCAAAAGTGCACGCCTCATAATTTTTTTTTAATAAATATTTATTAATTATTATTTTTGTTTATTTAATAACAATTAAACCACATCGAATCAGACCCTGAAAAATGAAAGGGTTCTATTCCTGAGCATACTCAAGCGTAAGAGAAAAAAAAAGACTCGATTAGTAAAGTATTCGGTCGCTATCGTGTTAACAAGAAAAAGGATCCGCACATACAGACACACGGACGTCCAAGACAGAACTTTTTTAAACTGTTTTTTAACTAGTTTAAATAACAAAAATGACATCAAAAATATCATGAACGTTAAAAATAGTGTTTTTTCTTAATATGTGTGTGTATGTTTTATCTTACAAGTGCAATGTATGATACATAAAGACATTTTAAGTTTGAAAAATCAGATGTTTTGCGCGAAGTGACAGTAGTACCCACCTCAACGCTTCGCTTATGAGGCGTGCAAAATCAGATATTAATTTACTTAAAAACAGGGAATTGGCGAGGAACTAACGCAGATAATAATATTATACTATAAGTATGTACAAACAATAACACTTCGTGTCTATTACAGTAGACATAATTGAATAGAGTAGTAAATATTTTCTGTTTAATATGAAGGGGACAAAACGTAAGCATGTTTATTTACATTAATTTAGATACTTCTAGAATAGGTTTATGTCTATAAAATACGTCGCAGGCTATGACTCAGTTTGCATTTAAATAATATTTATCTGACTATTTGTTGTTTACATTTTAAATTAATAAATTATGTAAAATTAATATCTACCCAAGTGTGTATTAATGACTTGTGTGCGTAATGGTATAACTAGAAAAATACGTAAAAATATTATAATAGAGATTCTTTTTTTAGCGTTAGTTGGATAAAATGAGTTCAAATCTTCTGTTAGAAATAGTGTCACCAGACCAGCTTTTTTAATAAAACATTTTATGATTTTCTTCATAACAGAACCCTTCAAAACTATAACTTTACGACAAAAGAAGTCCAAGAAATTGCTATCTTGTACAAGTTATTTTTCAAATAATTTTTTGAATTGAAAAACCGCGAATTGTTAGCAAATTTACAAAGAGCATAATTTATACAGAGCGCTACAGAATGTCCTTTAGTCCGTCGAATTAATTAAAATTTAATACTTACTTAACTTTCTTTACTCCAGATTTGCTTGAAGCGTTTGCAGTCGTTAAGAGTTTTTATCAATTGTACTGAAACTTGTCCTGAGGGTGTCGCATCAAAGCTGTTATGCAATTATAATATCCAACTAGCAACCGTTGTTAATTATCCTTACATAAAGCTAGGTCAATATGACGTTAGAATAATAAATACGCAAAAGTTCGTAGTTTCTCTATGAGTAAGTACGATTATTATTCCATCCAATGTTGTATTATATTTTACTATTAGAAAGTGGTCCTGTTCCTAGAATAGATTTAAAAAAAATCTAAGAAAAAAATATAAATATTTCATCTTACGGTTTGTTTTGAAGAATTTAATTTATTTAAACTAACATGTGGCATATTAACATCATACGATTTTGTTTACAATTTTTCTGCGTGAAATGTGTATTCCAAACATTTTCCTACTACCTAACAAATCACTCAACTGCGGTGTGTTATGATAACGTTTAATAACAATTATTATTCATACCTTTATGGTCATAATTCCTTTATACTCTGAATAAATAGTAAGTTATAAGAGGTATACATCTACTTATCTATACTAAAATTATAAAGCTGAAGAGTTTGTTTGTTTGTTTGTTTGTTTGAACGCACTAATCTCGGGAACTACTGGGCCGATTTGAAAAATTCTTTCGGTGTTAGATAGCCCATTTATCGAGGAAGGTTATAGGCTATATATCATCACGCTACGACCAACAGGGGTGGAGCCACGGGGGTGAAACCGCGCGGAGCAGCTAGTATATTATACAATTATTAATATCTGTACAAGTGACACGCGCCAACACTAATTATCTCTATTAACTACCTATCTATACATCTCTATACACTAGTTAATAGGTGGTTTGTACATAATTAATTATTACACAACTGTTTGATTTTTATTCTTATTGCACTTTGCACTGAGCATAGCTATTTCAAATTACGGTAATATATTTTTATTTGAATATCAAGTATCATGAATACTTCATATAATTATTATTATACTGGATGTATTATATTAATAGAAATGAGTTTCTTTAAATGAATGTTATTAGTTTACATCTTGCATACAGAATAATTCAGGCGGGAATGCCAGGTCACACGGCTGTTAATTTTAAATGAAACATCTATTTCAGATTTTTATGAATAAAATTGAACTAAAATAGAGTGCAAGGTCAAAACAGTAAGCTGATTGTACATTGAAAAAAGTTGCATAAAATTTAAAATGCATAAGTACGTACTACCATAACTGCGAACAGTTAATTCGGAAAGAAAATATACTTTTTCCCCCTTTCACTATATTACTTGACTTGATATAAATGCAAAAAAAAGTTTTAACAGTCTAAATTAAGTATAATAAGTTAATAAGTCTCTTAGTATTAATTATTTTACATTTAGTTTCTTTTTAGCCAATTATCCCATTTGACTAAAGGTAGGTACATAGGTACTAGCATGGACAAATAAAGTTACATTTGTCTATGGTACTAGGTAGAGTTAGGTACCGGGCGAACGTAAAATATTCAGCGTAATTTCGGACTTTTGATTTAATCATTACTGAACTATAGGAAAAATATTATAGAAACAATCAGATGCACTCTATGCAATAACAAAATAACAGAAACCCTATGCTTTCAGAACTAATACAGTTATTTGTAGTAAGATGCCCATCATTTGTATTGATTCAATCAGAAAGAATCAGCCTCGCAAACAAGGGGCGCTTTACACTCCCGACCCCATCACATAAATAAACATTGCCAATTGATTTTCTATTGTAATATAATATTTACAATATAACTCATTGAGTTCATAAAAGTTTTCCGCTCAGGAAATGTGATGTTCACGTCGTAACCACATGACAGCATTACGGCATCGTTTAATAGGATGTCACTCGATACTTGTATCCTACACGCGGTTTACTCGTGAACCTTTCATGACACTTTCATACCTATTTTTAAGTAAAAAACATATTTTATGATAAACTTTTCTGTATTACTCACATTTATTATAAACGATATGTGCTTGCCGTTGTATACACATACAAAATGTTAAATTAAACTTTGTTTGATATTTTCATTAATTCAAATTGAAAAATAGTTTTACAGTTAAAGATCATAATTCGATGCCACCAGCTATGCAACCATACTTTCACGTCATCCAAAACTTCGCAGGAAAGGAAACTATACGTCAATTACCAAAACAGAATAATTACATCAATATGAGAATTGAAAGTGAAGGGACCGACAAATCAAGAGTAATTTAGAGCACATTATTGTCAGACAAAATAATTTGGCAGCGGTCAATGATCTTAAATGCAGCATTCAGAACATTATAAAGATCATCAGGCACATAATGCACTCATTCAGTAGGTACAATTATCTCCTCAGTACTCACGTTCAGTAGATTAATCATTATCGCATTCATCGCTAAAATTTCCACGTTTATTTATTAATTTAATATTTATGAATAAGATTAGTATTCAACGGCTGTACAAGCTGTTTTTGTTGTCGATCTAAATCACGTGCGACGGCAATTATTGTGGAATATTTTATCTGTATTGTTTTTAAACATTATTTATACGAGGTGCGAGCGGCTGAGTACCTTTTAACATGATTAAATTTCACTTCGGGTCAAAACAGCTAGTTAAGATTAGACTTCACAGATAACATAAGATACCTACATAAAATAGATAATTGTATAATCAACAAATGGTGTGATCTTATCTTTAAGCGTAATAGTTCTTGTCCCTCGAAGAGGTTAAGGTTATCATCAATCGTTAAAACCAAACTATTTATCCAAATCAAAGCACGAAGGGTGTTTTGTAATAACAAACAATTTAAGTTATGTAACTATACAATATCTTTATCGTAAAAAATCGTTTCTGTTGTATCAAATTAATGGCAGAGGCATTTGTACTATTATTCTAAATTACTTTAATTAATTAATTTAACCCGAAATTACGAAATTTTTAGTTTCTAGAAGCTTTTAACTTATGAAGCAACTTTCGTAAATATTGAATTACTAGAATAATAAAATGTGATTTAATTGAAAACAAACACTTCAAATTGTATACAAAATTCCTTCAATTTTAACGAAATAATACAACGCTCCAGGCAGCTTCAACGAAAGCGCCAAATTTTTCAAGTTTTCCTCTCTTATCACTGCCCTTTGTGCGTAGAGAGCGAATGTTTTGTTTCACTATACTTGACCTAGAATACCTTCCTTGACATTGTACTGGACTACATTTTGTGTAACAAGCATATTCATAAGGCAACATATACTATGGAGTTGATCTCAAATTTCCTGCTGGGAATAGTGTAATGAAAATGGATAATTTATACATTGACGCGCATACATATTTCCGCTCATGTGTAAACTTCTTGGAATACGGCTGGATAAATACATCTTATTCGATTAGTTTATTAAGCAAAGCTCGAACTAAATCTATTATTAGAATAAACTCAAAGTTACACATTTAATAGACTTGTACTTAAGAATCATCTCATCGTATAGATGTAAAACTACTTATTTTTCATGATAAAATTAAATCGATCATTCGTACTTAATCGGAATATATATTAAATGAAATTAAAGAACTTACAATACAAAGTTAAATTGAAATGGGAAGGCAAACATTGCTTTTGTAATAAAAAGACGATGTACCTACTAGCAACGATATTTTTGATAGGCCTTCACGTATTACTTAGCAAAGCTAAAATAATATCTTTATAAGTTTATTTATTTTATAGTAAGTAGGTATCAAGATTTCGGTGCGAAGTTTCGATAAGCTATGAATAATGATAATGTTCTTGTAGGAACCCTTTTGTCGCAATGTTTTGAGACTAAGTTGAGACTATTATTTTAACTGTTATAATATAAAATATAAATTCTTAAATGCGCATGAATGCTGTAATTATATCAAAACCCTTTGACTTTTTAGAACTTCTATATCTATAAACGACATTAAATAGGTTACGTTTCATGGTAAGCTGAAGCCTGTAAACACCTGAAAGAGCACGATGGTAACAGACAGTTACAGTTTACAGACAGTTTTTATTTGTAACATAATTCTAATTATAACTGTTGACAGATTGTTCGAAAGGACGTAACAGGAGCTATTTTACACCAATAGTTAATTAAGATTAGGGTAATCTTTCCGCTCCACGTTCCAACGCTTTATTCATGTCACTACGAATAGTTAAGAGAAGCGTTTCAAAGAACCTTTGCACACTGAAGAATTATTAAATGACTCATTGCGAAAAAACATGCTTACTAAAAGTCTACAATTTTTCACTAAGATTTTTAATGCTATGTATAAAATACACGTTAGGTTGACTGGTTAGTATTCACATTTATTACATCAAGCAAAAATATTTCTTAACTGATGGCTAATTTTATTTGATTATATTCAAAATATTTATAACATACAATAGAAAATATCATACATAATTTATGTTAGCAACAATCATTTCTACATACTTACATATTATATCTATATCAAATATAGACCGGCTGCGATTGATACATTTTAAAAGATAAACAAAATATCCTCCCCTCATACCTCTTACCACTTTTACAGTTCTGTATAGATTTAACAACATTAAACATCAGTGCGTCTTGGTACTGAGACAACCAACATTCTTAGCATAAACATGAGGTAAGGTAATTAAATCGGTTTAAGTCAGGAGGACACGTAATTCACAAATTTCAGCAGTCAGCGCTCTCCTGCCAACACAGGAATAAATAAATGCTTACTTACTTACGAACATTTTATGACGTAATTAATTACAAACATCACGAGTAAAACGGGAAAACCTTACTTGTTTACCGAGTGTGTCCGGAACGAGGCTGAGAGATCTACTGCTGAGTTGAACCTTAGATTGTTGGGCAATGTTAATGTTTTTTTGGCGCTTCCTTCTTCAAAGGAAGCTAGATTTATTTACAAAATTGTTAATCTAGGTATTAAGCGTAGATAGTTGTTTTTTGTAATGCCAATGAGGGTGGCATGATCATGTTTGATCAAACCCTCGTTAATAAAATAAAGATTTAAAAAAAAAAAAATACTTGTTTACCAACTTTTGCTAGTTCATTTTAATTACTGCTCAATATTAGTTAAATAAAACTATTGCTTGAAGGCTTTCAACCGCAGCTTAACTAAAATTAGATGTCAAAAGTGTCAGAAACTTGGTCGTTTAATTAGCCTTTGGTAGAGTTTGAAACAAAATAGCCTGATCATATTTTTCAAGTCAGCTAAATTCACAATACCTATTTCAATTTTAGTTTTATACCATTCAAATAATTTATAAATTATGATCGATTTCGTACGGCGAAAGGTAGGGGTTCGAATCCTACCTGTGATCGTTTTTATTTTTATTCCTTAAAGGTCTAAGACTAAGGCATAGACATATAAAACTGAAAGAGTAGAATTAATTCTATTACTCTGGCTAAATTGGTCACGTGTGGCTAAATTGGTCAGGCGTCGTCACGGAATAGCGGAAGACACGAGTTAGAATCCCGCCTCGTGCATGAATTTGTTCTATTCTTCATTAAATATATATTTTAAAGCATACTTAAATGCCATCAAACCAGAATATCAAATTCAGAAATAATATGTTTAAATTTCCCAAATATCACTGTTAATTAATTATTACAGAATTGTAATTGCATTTTCGAGAATATATGTATTGTACATTATATTATGTTTATTCTAAAAAAATATAATTTAAAGTGTTGCATTTATTCTAAAAAATATAATTAACACGAATAGCTTTTCATTTTCACTGGAATCATATAAAGCTATTTCAATGCGCTGTAATTTCGTTGATTTTATTAAATACTCGTGCAGATCGTTGGACCTGAAAGAAAAATAATTAAACATACTTACGACTATTTCTTAATGAATAAATATTTCTTCTAACAAGATCGTAAGTTTCTGAGTTAAAATACAAAAAACCGCCACAAAATAAAACTCATTCCTCACTCTTTCATACAACTTAAAGCTTTCGTCGAAATACGGAAGAATATTCTCAGACTTTCATTTTAACTTCTCATCCTTATCTATGTTATATGATATACCAGTATTATATTCATGTAATATCCTTTCACTCACTGTACTATAGTGAATAAATTCATCCAGTTGTTTTATTTTAATAGATTGCAGGATATTTATTTCTTTAATAGCATTTGAAGCGTTTCGCGTTCCTCTTATCAAGAATCAGTATAATAATTTAATGAGCAAGTTTTTTGATTTGTGTAAAAAAGCATATTTATTTTCTTTTAAACCTACTAGTATCGTATACCTACGTGTATTACGTTGACATTTAATTGAAATAAAGCTGTAGAGAGTCCAATTACGGTGGCACAAACTGCAGAAACATATCTTCATTTTGGAATGTTGTTAAGTGACACACAAAAAAGAAAAATGGAAGGTACGACGTCCCTTAGGTTTTTCACTGACATTCTCATAGCACGTACTATGTCAAACTAACGAGCCGTTTGTCACAAAAGTTATTCAGCTTAGCGTATGACTATGACTAAAAAGCCGAGTCTAGTGTTAAATACTTTTTAAAACGTTTGTACATTTTTACACATTATAGGTGTTTAACAAGTCGTTATAATAACACAACTAGGAAGAATTACCTAGCTATATTTGCAATTAAAATTGTATTTCATAGTTAAATACGATTCGGTTAGCAGTGCTTGATAGCACAAGAGTATTTGATAAATTCAATCCAGAAAGGCTAGGGGGGGCCTTAACTAAAAAAAATAACTTAATTTATAACGTTGCTTACAAATGCACGAGATTCAAGCCATGCATTAGCTTATTAACGAGGAACAATTGTAAAAGCTATCCGATTTAACGTAGAGCCGTGGTCGAGCCATTAAATGTTTGGAACCAAGAATATAGTGCTGAATATTTTACAATTAAGTTACATCATAAAGCAAGTGTTGAATATAATGTAACAGCTCGTATGTAGAGCTTAAAACTCTCAAATAACTGAACTTCTGGAAACTTCCATTCGTAAAAATCTAGTGCACTGGCTTATTGCAGATTAGACCAATCAAAAAACATATCCCAGAGACGAAGTCAGCCTTAGAAGTATAGTTTTATAAAGAGGTTATTCTCAGTAATGAAGACTGACTTTTGGAAACTTTATTAAGTATATTTTTATTTGACTTCGATAATATGGTAGGAACATAAAATAAATTGGTAATGCAGAAAGTCATGATTCTACCTCGTCAAGTGGAATAACTATGAACAGATAATATGCTCCTTTTAAAACTCAGTAGGCAACGTAAAGGCGCTTTAATAAGATTAAAATATCTACAAGAATAACGTTGTTGAAAATTTCAACAATCCGATTCTTGTTACCATAATTAGAAAATATTAAAAAATGTTAAGAGAAAATTTTCCTCGACCCTGAATGGAATAACTGGAAATATTTTGTATGGAAATAATTTTCAACGTTCATTTATATTTTTCAATTATATGGTATAGAGGCTGTAACTTATAATGACTCAAGTCATGAGTCAGGTAACCTATTAAAAACTCGAATTTCTATTACCCGAATCTTAAAACCCCGAAAACGGTTGTTAGAACTTTTAAAAGACAGATGTAATGAATGACAAATTTTTAAAATTCCTTTTTTAATTTCCCAGATGAATCAATTTCCAGATGCACCAAAACCAGATTTTTAAAAAGCGTTTTTTTGTTTCCCGTATTCTCATAATACAGATCTCAATATACCAGATTCTCAGAATACTTTTTTTTGTTTCCCATCGTACCATTTTCCAAATAAACTATTGCCAAATTTTCATAATCTTTTTATTTGGTTCCCATATAATCGTATAACAGATAAACTATTGCCAGATTTTCATAATCTTTTTATTTGATTTCCATACAATCGTGATTATACCTTTACTATCGACTGAAAATAATCATTGTCAGTACGTAAAATTGTTTTACTTGTCCATTACAGACCAGTTTTAGTGTCAAAGTCGACTCAGTAGGTTAGGTTTGAACTACGACCCCCACGCTAGAACTGACTCGCTATTGTTTTACTTGCCTATTACAGAAAGGTTTAAGTGGCAAATTCGACTCAGTAGGTTAGGTTAGGTTTGAACTGTGACCCCCCATGCACGAGCCGAGCGAGCGAAGCGAGCGTGCCGCGGCAGCGGCCGGCGAGTGCCAGAACCGACTCGCCATTGTTTTACTTGCCCATTACAGAAAGGTTTAAGTGTCAAATTCGACTCAGTAGGTTAGGTTAGGTTTGAACTGTGACCCCCCACGCACGAGCCGAGCGAGCGAAGCGAGCGTGCCGCGGCAGCGGCCGGCGAGTGCCAGAACCGACTCGCTATTGTTTTACTTGCCCATTACAGAAAGGTTAAAGTGTTAAAATCTATTCAGTAGGTTAGGTTAGGTTCGTGCTGCGACCCCCTGGAAGGATTTCGTTTTGCTGGATATCGTTTATTTGAATTTCAAAAATCTGGACATTGTTTGTCTGGATATCAATTAACTGTATTTCAAAAATTTGTGTTTTAAAAATCTGGCTTTCGTGCATATGGATTACGGTCATCTGGATTTTGTGCATTTAGATTTCGTATGTCTGGAACTCATTCGTCTGGATTGTAAAACGTCGTACAAATAAAGAAATGGGCAAATGAAATTCGGAGTTGCGATTATATGGCAAACAAAACTTCGAAATTTTAAAATTCGGGGTTATGATAAAATGTCCAAACGTTTTCTGGATTATGATATTCGGCATATTAAAATTCGAGATTAAGATAGGTAACCCATGAGTCATTATGAGTATTCAGAATGAAGTGTTTATCGTTTATTATTTTGCAAATGGGACGATGTGTCGCTTTGTATGTATTCAGTCTGTCAAGAGGCTCGTGAAATTAATAAAACCTATTTTCTGGGGATATTCGTGCATGATGGTCCGTTGAAAATTCATGAGTAAGAGGGTCAGAATGCGACCGCTTTGAAAATATTCATTGGCCGTTAAATCATACGTTAAACTATTTTCCATACCCAGTAACTGCGAAAATTGTTTCCGCTAACTGAATTTTATATTTTTAAAAATTAAGTACTTCACACGAAATTTTTGTAAGGTAGTGAATTATGACCATATTTCGTGTAACATTTTAAAAAGCCAATAAAACTTGAGCAATAACTCAGCTACGAACTCTAGCACTGTGTCTTGCACGAAAATGACAGGCGTTATTTTTCCAATACTATTATACAGGGTGTAATCGTTAAGTGTGCACAGGCGATTATTCCGTAACTATTACAGATATCAAAAAACTTTAAACTGATATCGAAAGTACTTAACCTAATGAGTAAAATGGCCATAATAAATTTTTAAAAATAATACGAGAAATATCTAAAAAATTAACTTTAAGCCCTCCCATACATTTAGTATGAGATATGAATATTCCATGTACATGGGTTGATCCAAAAGTAATGATAATCAATATTAAACAAGGTCATTACAGTTAAAATAATTATGTATTTCTCTAGATAGTCTTCTAACTAGATAATATACTTCGATATTTTTTTTCCTTAACTTAGAAAAAAAAACTTTGACTTCATCTACAAAAACCCCTCAAAATCGGCCATCACTTCGCTGTCGTCTTAAAATTTCTTGTATCGACGGTGTTTCTTGTGCCGAAGTAAGAGATAGAATTAACTAGGAGCTAGATCTTACAAACAGGGTGGGTGTTCAAGCATTTTCAATGCCGATTTTTGATTGGCAGCCATCGCAACTGACGCTTTGTGATTTGGTGCGTTGTCTTGGTGAACCAACATTCAAGACCGAAGTTTGCCATGTCTCTTTTTCTTACTAACCTACCCGCAATCTTTTAATTTGGTCTGTGTAGTAAGAGCCCTGTGTAGTAGTGGCTACCTTCTTAAAATATTCCACATTTCTTCAGCGTCCCAAAAAACTACGGCTTTAATCTATCCCACTAATTTTCACTTTGAAAATCTTCACCGTCACTTTGGAAGCTCGCATCCAGGCCATTGATTGTTTCTTGGTTTCAGCATAAACATGGTGAACCCAGGTAACGCCCATGGTCACAAATCGTGACAAAAAATTATCCTGATCTCATTAAAAATTTAGAAATTCACCCTCTAAATGTCGAATCGTTGTTTCTTCTTTTCGTCGGGAAACATTCTGGCTCGCACTGTTCACATTAAAATTAATGTTAATACTTGGAAACGTGGCCTGTAGATATAATTTTTTTGTGATAACTTAGTGATTACATGAGCAAGCATAAAACATTTTAAATTTTATATTTTTATGTGCACAGGAAATACCCAATTATCATTACTTTTGGATCAACCTATACATTTAATATGAAAGATTTTAGCTTTTTTTTTTGTTTTTTTGGTTTTCTGCTTTAATTACTTCGCAAATTTGGAGGGAAGTTCATTTAGAAACTGTAAATAGACCTCCTCATTGTATTGCACAATAAGGACGTCACTTCGAAAATCTACTATGAATACAAAATGTATGGGAAATAAATTGTATGGGAGCGTTTAATGTAACATTTTTGGTTATTTCTCGTTTTATTTTTAAAAATTTATTATGGCCATTTTACTTATTAGGTTAAGTACTTTCGATATCAGTTTAAAGTTTTTTGATATCTGCAATAGTTACGGAATAATCGCTTGTGCACACTTAACGATTACACCCTGTATACTATGTAAATTGTAATATACTTATGTTCCTTCAGAAACAACATTCTATATTTTTATTTTTATTTATTATAATATTTGCGCTGACAATTGCGAATTTACGTTGTAAGGTACAATGTTTTTTTTTTCTTATATCAAAAGACACATTTTCTTATTAAGTACCTACTATTTTTAACCGTATAAATGCAAACTTTTTCATTAACAATCATTACGTATATTTACTTCAATGTAATAACTCATTAGTTTCGTTCATTTTTATTTTATTAGGTATCCTTTGTTAACTGTCAAACAATCGAAACATAGCGTGCTGAAAATTCACGCCAATACGGTGAAATCAAGGGTAAAATCCTTTGTAATCTTATTTTAGTGGAATATTATAATGCCAAGAAATATATATATGTACTTCAATTCATTCAGGAATCCGGGGAACGGAAAATGTATTTAAAACTGTATTGGATTTCTCATCTATTGTTTATCGCTTAATGGATACGCAATTTGCAATTCTATTATAATCGTTTATTAATTACCTTGCCGTTATTAAAGACGTACCGATTTTGAGGTTATAAAATATGTATATAATTATGTATTACTTACTAGATTTCCGCCCGCGGCTTCGCCCGCGTTTTCAAAGGAAAACCCGCATAGTTCCCGTTCCCGTGGGATTTCCGGGATAAAACCTATCCTATGTGTTAATCCAATAATCCAAGTTAGTCTATATGTGTGCTAAATTTCATTGTAATCGGTTCAGTAGTATTTGCGTGAAAGAGTAACTACCTATTATAAAAAGAAAGAAAGATACATATATATATATATATATATATATATATATGTATCTTTCTTGTATAAGAAAGAATACATACCTATTATAGAAAGCTTTTAATACGTCGTTCACTCATTTCTTGAAAAAATTCCGAACAGTTAGAACTGTAAGTTTTACGTCCTATTAAGTCTTGTGGTCATGATTTCGCACATAAATCTCGGTTCCATAAGCCGTAGATTTCGTCGTTTATCTGCAATACCATGTTTCTCTTAGTATCGAAGCCTCTGCTAAGTCCGGGATTGACATGGACTTTAAGTTGAATGGCCGTTCCTTCCTTAAATTGTAGGTATATTCGTTTTAGATTTGATAACATTGGTTCATTTTATTTCCTTTAGTAATAGGCAATAGGCAAATAAAATATCCGCTTAGCATTTTAACAAATTTATAATTCAAGTCGGTCTAAAATTACAAGATTAATTAGTACTAGCGGTCCGCCCCGGCTTCGCCCGTGGTATCTACATATTTACGTTTTCTCTGCATAAGAACCATCCTCGTACTTCAAGGAATATAATAAAAAAAGAATTATCGAAATCGGTTCAGCCGTTCACACGTGATGCCGTGACAACGCGAAACGGGTGCGGCACGGCAACTGATACACAAAAATAATAGCGTATTTCATGTATAACTTTGGTGTTTCTACACCGATTTACATGATTCTTTTTTTATTGAATAGGTAATAATGTTAACTTTTTTTAATTAGGGATGAGTGAGAGTGTTATAAACGTAAGAGTAGACAAATATAATCAGAAAGCTCCGAATTGCTAAGCTATTGAAGTTTCACGAGTTATTGTGAGTCAATTTTAAAAGATAGACATATGCTGTCTAGGAATTTATTTTTATATAATAATAATAATAATTTAAGAACATTTGTGTCGTACATGATTTCTATGTAGCTTTAACCATTAAGGCTGCACACGCGACGGAAGCTTAAAAAATGGAGTAACTTCTCCCGTTTTCCCAATATTTCCCTTCACTGCTCTGCTCATATTGATCGTAGCACAATAAAAAGTACATATACTATAACCTGCCCAGAAGTATGAAGATTAATTGTGCCAAATTTCGTTAAAATCCGTCGTGTAGTTTTTGTTTCTATAACGAATATACAGACAGACACAGACAGACAGACAAAAATTTTACTGATTGCATTTTTGGCATCAGTAGCGATCCCTTATCACCCCTTCATAGTTTTTTTTTAAATATATTTCATGTACAGAATTGGCCTCTCTACAGATTTATTATAAGTACCTATATAGATTAAAAGATCAACGACTTTACAAAGCTAATTCATGAAAGTTTTTGTTACATAAATAGGTAAGTACCTACTATAAAATTTATAAGAATACAAATTACAAGATAAAACTAATTAAGGTGAATAATTATAAATTAATTTAAAATTAACGACTAATTAATAATTCGAGTGAAATCTTCGAATATAACTAAAAGGAAATTACTGGTTTAATTATGGAAGTTCCATTATGGTCGTGACAGGTTAAATGATTTTCTCTAAACTAATTACATCATAATATTTCCCCTGTAAAGATTTACGATGCGACATTTCATTAAAAGTCAGTTGCAATTTACCTACCTTCTACCACTGTATATATTTATTAGGTACTTATATAAGTTCTTTTTTTCCATATTTATCACATAACTTTATTAAAAGTGTGTGTCAAAAGAAATATTACAGTTACTCTATCTGTACAAATATAATAAAACTAAGGAATTTATTTTTACCATCTAACTTCTCTTAGGAGCGGAGAATCAATGAAAAATTTTAAAACTGAAGTTATTGAAATTAAAAGCACTCACATCGTCCGACTCACACGTCAACCTTACAATAACATGAAAATTAATTATGAAACGTATTGTCAAAGAAACTTTTTCCATTAAAGCTTTTTAGATAGAGTCTTTCGGGCATTTTATTTGATATTCCAAACTTTCATTTCAACTTTACACTTTGCAGTAACACGATGAAAAATAATTGTCACCAAGCAGTAAGCACGTGTTCCGATTCCCCGGTTTCTAAGAATTGGGTTATTTCATCCTCATTTTGACGTGTATTTATAGCTGTTTGATTAAAGGACAGCGCTAGTCGTCCGCTAAACGGATGAATAAAATAAATTAGTTGTCCGATTACCGGATGAATAAAATAATTTAATCGTCCGATAATTCTTTAGAGAACTGCCGCACGTATTATAGGTTTTTTGTGGGGGGAGGAGGGCACACGTAGGTATTTGATTTTTTTTTGCGCGTCGACGGAGCCCCGCTTAGCGGGGCTCCTATTTCTGTGTAGTTTTTTTTTTAAGAAACCTAACCTAACCTAACCTAAACTTGATTTTTTTTTGCGCGTCGACGGAGCCCCGCTTCGCGGGGCTCCTATTTCTGTGTATTTTTTTTAAGAAACCTAACCTAACCTAACCTAACGGCTAACCTAACCTAAACTTGATTTTTTTTTGCGCGTCGACGGAGCCCCGCTTCGCGGGGCTCCTATTTCTGTGTAGTTTTTTTTTAAAGAAACCTAACCTAACCTAACCTAAAGGCTAACCTAACCTAAACCTAACCTAACGAATTGAGGGCGAATATCTCGGCCATTTTTGATTTTAGAGAAAAGTTGTTCGTATAAAACATGCTGATAACTATTAGCGTAATCTTTACGATAAAACAATAATAAATAGGTGTTATAATGACACCAACTCCATCAAAAATTTTCTAAGTCCTGAGCCCCCTTTGCTTTAGTCCAACCCAACTAGCTTTAGTGTTAAAAGGTTATCTAGTAATCCGAATAATCGGACGATTAAATTATTTTATTCATCCGGTAATCGGACGACTAATTTATTTTATTCATCCGTTTAGCGGACGACTAGACACTTCGTTGATTAAATTCTATTGATTAGTTTCGCGCTTAGATTTCACGCGTCTACATATAGACCGGGAGATACTGACACAAAATTTCGAGTCATTTGTAACAGGATGGCGGTTCTACAGGGGTCTTAGTACGCAATGACAAAAAGAAAAACGATGATGTGAACGCTGGTACCGGCGGCTTAGTCGCGTGGGCGTTAGTCGAACTAGTCGGAAAAATAGCGAAGTCAAACGATTTGTAACACAAAAATTTTAGAATTTACCGATAGCCCATAAAAAAGAAGTAGGCGGTAGTGTTATGCCATACTTTTCCGGTGTGACTTACAGCCCGCCATACCGACGCGAATGTGTTGATTTAAAAAAAACAATTCAACCATTTGTACCAGGCTAACTTTTGCACAGGTAACCATCGTCGTGCAGCCATTTACAAAAATCGCCATGCCATACTTTTCGGACGATTCAAAATGGTCGCCATACCGCCGAAAATCTGCAAATTTTTTTTTTTCGCCGAACCATTTGTAACACACTAAATTTTTTTTTCAACAACTCCTGAATGATTATAAATAGAAGTGTGATAATGCCATACCTGTGGGAGGTGGCGAATGTGTATAAGATTTTTTTTTATTGTATGATTTTATTCGTATTTTGAACGATTTGTAACAGTTTCCTATAAGTTTGAGGTTCAACAAATATAAATACAAAATTTCAAAGATCTAGGTGGTAGAAATCTTCACTTCTATAAATTAATAATAAATTTATTTATGAAGTATGGCAGCACTTTTTCCCCCTACTAGAAGTATGGCAAATATAATAATGGTCACATTTTATCAAATACTCTCCAAAAATCCAAATGCAATACTGGTAAAAAAAGTTTGGCGAAAAAAAAAAAATTTGCAGATTTTCGGCGGTATGGCGACCATTTGGAATCGTCCGAAAAGTATGGTATGGTGATTTTCGTAAATGGCTAGACGAAGATGGTTACCTGTGCAAAAGTTAGCCTGGTACAAATGGTTGAATTGTTTTTTTTTAAATCAACACATTTGCGTCGGTATGGCGGGCTGTAAGTCACACCGGAAAAGTATGGCATGACACTACCGCCTACTTCTTTTTTATGGGCTATCGGTAAATTCTAAAATTTTTGTGTTACAAATCGTTTGACTTTCGCTATTTTTACGACGAGTTCGACTAACGCCCACGCGACTAAACCGCCGGTACCAGTGTTCACACCATCGTTTTTCTTTTAGTCATTGCGTACTAAGACCCCTGTAGAACCGCCATCCTGTTACAAATGACTCGAAATTTTGTGTCAGTATCTCCCGGTCTAATAGGTTTGCGTTGACAATATAATATTAGATACCTACACAATTACACATACTACCGGATTCCCGCAAAATTCATGAAGTTATTAATACCTAGTTAATACTAAGATATTTAAGTATATTATGTTCTGAAAGTTATTATTAACTTTGGTCAGAAAATGTTTAACATACTAAGCAGGTACATATTACTTAAGTATATGATTTTCATATGCTTAAAAATTAAAATAAAATAATAAAATAAATTAAATTTTGCATTGTAGATATGTTTTGCAATACTAAGTACCTTTTGGCAAAAATGACCTATGCCATCTTTTGCCCATAATATGTATACTTATATCACCTTTTGTAGGTAATAAGTACTCAGGATTTATACAGGGTGTCCCACTGTTGGTATACTAAGCTCAAAGGAGGTTATAGTTTTGCATACGCTGAGTACGTAAAAAATACTTAAAAAATTCCAGACGCATTTTTTTTCAAATAGATGAATTCTTAAAACTCTATGTGTACAGTGTACACCCATAACAAGCAACCCGCCCATTTTTGCCACTAGCACGTGAGCTATCGTTTAAGATTATGTTTTCATAGACAAAATGCTCACATTAGAGAAGCGGTATATGACGGCTGCGCGAAGCTAGAGAAGAAAACATGGATTTTCAGGAAAAAATTATCAAAAAATTTTTAACGTAATTTTGTTGTTTATGTATTTTTTACGTGATCAGTGTATGCAAAACTACAAGTTCCTTCGCGCTTAGTATACCAATAGTGGGACACCCTGTATACGTAACCTTTCCATTAAAATATTTAATCAGTGTTATAGTTTATATAAGTTGGTACCTACCTGTATGCATAGGTTTATAGAGTAGGGGCTTATTGCGTTCGATGGCATAGACGGGTATTAGACTGGTTGTGGTTTCATAAAAGCCGTATTATAAGGTAGCATCTAAGGGTAGCATAGACTATATTATTATGTTTATCTTTTCAATTAGTTAAATATATGATATAGGGGAAGCTTAGAGCTTTCTTAACCTTATGTAACGTCTTAAACCAGATAGGTACTTAAAAAAAATGTTGTGTGGTTTTATGAAACCACGGTAAAAGTGAAACTGTTCGAACGGTTCCGAACACTGCTTTGTGTAGCGCATGTCGCGTGACGGTCGGCTGCCGAGTAGGTATACCTACAACGATAGCGCCGCGCCTACGCCTAGCCGCGATACACGCGACATGCGCTACACAGACCAAAAAGTTTGAGACGATGTAATAAAAGTTTCACTTTAATATACTTAATCATCATATTAATTAACTAGGTACTCTCTAAAGTCTAATGATTTAATTTCTCAATTTCGGAGGGAAATATACCTACCTAGCATTTCTATACGCTATAAGAGGAAAGCTTATCTACAAAAATAAAACTTTAATTCATAGATATTCAAAGCCTACCTATAAGATTATGAAACTGAGACTTGAGAGATTGGCAAAGAAGAGGAAATTTTTATTGAGTCAAAATTTAAATCGCCATTACCCCATAACCAAAGCATTGCCAAAAGAAATATTTTTGTACCAAAAGAAATCAAGACCCTTCGAGACATATCACATAACATCAAAGCTATATATTAAATAGGTACTCTGATGGAAGGCAATTCACAAATCACAAATGTCATTGAAGCTGTACAAAAGCTTCGATTGAAATTTACATTTAATTTAAACTCAGCCTAGAATGAAAATACAACAATATAAATATACAATATAAATGGGGTTAATCAAACCCGAAGTGACAATTAGCACCGGTGATACTTATTCAATAATAAACTCACCGTCGAAAATATGAAAGGCAAGTGAAAATAAAGCCAAATGCAACAGGTTTTTAATCGTGGGCTCAGGGTCGGGCAAGGCTAGGCTTCGCTTTGCTTAAATAAGTGATAGTTAATATAAGTATGAACAAGGTTCTGTTTCATTTTTCGTTGGAGAAGTGGCAATAGACACAATATTATAGACGACTGAAAACAAACATACCTAAATGGGGTTAATTACCTTCTTGACCACAATAAATAATAATTTTTTGTTGATGCAGGTACCTAAACATTAAAAATGTAAAAGGTAAATTTTAATACAAAGTTTAGTATAAATATAATGTAAGTCAAAGAGTATATATAATGTATATGTAAGTATAAGGGCTTTCAGACGATCAGACCTTAGAGCCTAGATTAAATCTTGCACCTGACGCTAACGTACATTACAGACTTTAATAAAATATTTCATTTTGAAAAATACATGTTGTTTTTAATAAAAATAAAATAGTCTTTACTTAGCAAAAGCTGCAACCTCTGGTATTACAATTATGAATTAGGGTTTACATAGATGGTTAAAAATTATTCTTTTTGAGACGCACGAACGAACGAACGGATAGTTAAATGTAAATCTATACTAATATTATAAAGAGGAAAAGTTTGTAAGTATGTATGTAAGTATGTATGTATGTATGTATGGTTTTCACGCAAAAACTACTGGACCGATTTCAAAAATTCTTTCACCATTAGAAAGCTGCATCTTTACTGAGCAACATAGGCTATATTGCATTTTCAAAAAAATTAGAGATCCTTACCAAAAATGCAATAATGTAACCCAAGGTGTAAAAAAATCCTCAATAAAACTTCTGTCATCGCGTGCGCTGCGGAATCTATTGAAGATAGAACAAAAAAATGTTCTACAGTATTATAGAATGGATCAATATCTACAAGAAAGTCCGCGATACCATATGTCCATCTTCAGTAGTTATGTTACTACAACAACTTTTTTACGTTTTCAAAGTAAATAAAAGTGCCGACAGTAATCAAACCATGTTATCCATACACATATATTAAACCCTCGTCTGTCGGAACACAGATCTGAGCCAAAAATTTTGTACCCGTTGTCTGTCGTGGCACAGATCTGTGCCAAATCATCGCCGGTTGGAAATTAGCTCATTGTAACGCAAATATAGTTCAAATCTGCATAAACGACTATTTAGTTGATAGCTTATGAATTACTGAATATTTAAAGTCCATCACTTAATAATTTGACCGATAAATATTCGAAATATAACAGTAATTATGTCATACTTTAGTCGAGTAACTTTTAAATTTTAAAGTTTTAAAAAATGTAAAATTTTGCGGAAAGTTGATAAACGGTAAGTATTTATTGTTCTTTTTATTATTATTCACTATATATCCTAATGTTTATGTGCCGAAATAATGAAAATTACCAATAATTATACCACAAATAATGGCTCCAAATATGTATCTACCATTTCACTGTACGTTGCTTAGTTTTTGACCCCTGGTTAATCGTATTTTATTTTTAATATTTTATTTGTTTTTTACATCATTTTACAAGAAATTTTATGAAGATTTTTATAATATAATTCAAAATTTGATACTGTGTTCCATTTTAAAGATATTTCGTTTTCAATTCAGAACCGACAATAATTTCCCCGTAAAATTCGCGTACAGGATGTTCGCATATTGTATGAAATTGAAAAATTTAATTGTTCGTCTTCATACATATATGTTTTGTTTATATTGATGGGTATCGTTTTTGTGGTATTTATTGTCCTCAGGTTTAATACGATATAATCAACTATACAAATTATAGTCCGTAACCTCTATGGAATTCCTTTAATTTTAGTATATTATGGTTAAAAGTGTATATTATATGCTGGAAAAATAGTAAAAAAAACCTACATCGGGAACAATGGTTTTCACTATGACCTATATATAGGACAAAGTGACTATGTTACTATGTAATTTGTGTAGGACAAACTGGAAAAGAAATTTAACACATTAATTGTACAACATATTCTTACCTTAATACAAATGCAACATATTATTTTTTATTGGGGAACCATATGTTTCTGAAAAAATAAAAAACCGGCCAAGTGCGAGTCGGACTCGCGCACCGAGGGCTTCGTACAAACTTATTTTTTTAATTATGCTGTAGGTATCTTTTAATTCATATTTTAGAATTCTTTATCTGTGCTATAAGACGTTGCTATTGTAAGTTTTTATAACCTTGCAAATGTCGAAAATTACGAAAATTTGCAGCATAAACGGTTGTATCTTTTGATTGCGTTGGCATATATTATGTTTGATTCTGTTTTTATTTTGTTTATCTGTCGTCTCACAATTTCAAAATGAACGACAACACGGGAGTTGTCATTTTTGAAACCCAGATAGTCCAAAGATGTTTTTTACACATATTTTGGGGTTATTTCTTTAAAACTGGAAGAATGTTTTTTTATAGTTTTGAGCCTCAATACGATTCGCGCTTCAAGGACTCCGAACAAACCTACTTTTTATTATGTTTTAACTTCTAGTGTTTTTAGTGAATTTTTCTTTATCTGTGCTGTAAAACCTTGCTTTTAACCAAGTCCACTTAACTTTTGACCCGTAGGTTTTGATTCCCTTGCTAGTAGTTGCGGTTTTCAGAATATGCCGCATATGAATATTATTTCTTCTGATTGCGTCTTAAATCTTATATTATCTCCATACCAATTTGCATGAAATTTGGTATGGAGATATTTTGATACCCGAGAAAGGACATAGGCTACCTTTTATTGCGAAATATGTACCACGGGCGAAGCCGGGGCGGACCTCTAGTCTTATATATAAAAATGAATCGCAAAATGTGTTGGTAAGCGCATAACTCGAGAACGGCTGAACCGATTTCGATAATTCTTTTTTTATTATATTCCTTGAAGTACGAGGATGGTTTTTATGTAGAGAAAACGTAAATATGTACCACGGGCGAAGCCGGGGCGGACCGCTAGTGTATTATAAATCTGAGTTTTTAATGTGAATATCAAGTTAATACATGTAGCCGTTCATTAGTTGTAAGTTGAAATTATTATTTTTTTTTATATAAAGTGTAATTAAAAAAATCATGTTATTTGCGATTATTCTTATATCTGTTTTATAAAACATTGCTTTTTACCAAATTTAAAGATTTTATGTACTTGGGAAGTACCCTGTCGGTTTTGATTCCATTGCAAAAGTCAAAATTTGCTAAAAATTGCAGCATTAATGGCTGCATCCCAAAGGGTTTGGTTTTTAAGGGTCCAGAACCCTAATAGGATCACGTCTGTCCATTCCATCTGCCCATCTGTCTGTCAAGACCCATTTTCACAGGAACGCGTGATGTGACATAAAACTGAAATTTATATTGATTACTTGAGTCGATTGAAGCTGTGAAAAAATCAAACTTATAAACCAACGCAATCAAAAGATAAAGCCGTTTATTAACTCAGGCCCCGGAATCACAGACACAATAGAAAATCTATTGTATCGTGGACCGATCGGGCCGTTCGGGGCTCAATGGGTTATGCTGCAAATTTCGACATTCGCAAGGGAATCGACACCTACAGGGTACTTTCCGTGTACGTAGAGTTTTGAAATTGGGGTAAAATAAGGTCTTATAGCGCAGATTGAAGAATAATTTCGAAAAACATAAAATTTCGGAGTTACAACATAATAAAAATGTTGTGTGGTTTTATGAAACCACGGTAAAAGTGAAACTGTTCGAACGGTTCCGAACACTGCCTTATCTCGGCAGCCGACCGTCACGCGACATGCGCTACACAGACCAAAAAGTTTGAGACGATGTAATAAAAGTTTCACTTTAAAAATTGGTTTGTTCGGAGCCCACGGTGTGCGAGTCCGACTCTCACTTGGCCGGTTTTTTATTCTTATGTACTATATGTAGTACATTTGTAGGCCGAATGTTAAAGCTGATGTAGATCGCTGTCTGAAGATTATTTTTATTTGCATTCATGACTTTAAATAGCCTTGGAACATTACTTATTTAATAAAACGAATTAAATGCATCATTTGCAGTACGCCTGCAAATATAAATCTACCCTCTCATTTTGTAAATGACTAGCGATAACAATAATTGTATTTTTGCCTTTTGGTGTCAAAACTGCTTCTATTACCCAGAAGAAGAATGCAATTTTTCTATTTGAAGATATCACATTGCTGTTTAAACTACATAATCAATAATAACTTATTTGTTAGGTAACCCTAAAATAAACTTCCGTCTTGATATTTTAATTTTCTTTCGAAAATAAAAATTTGTATTTGATAGAATAACCTTTTCTGATTCGTAAGCATTTGAGTATCAATAAAAGAGAATTCAAATGGATCCAAACAACGATTCTTATGGCAATGGAAGACAAGACACTCCAAGGCTTACTTTAACAATAGGACGTAACAGTATTTGAAATCAAGAAATATAACTCTGTATATTTTGTCAAATGAACAGATAATAATACTAACACGATTAGTGTTTGGGAATTTACAGCTTTTAATTCCTGATACCAGGATTCTTCATGAAATTCTACACATAACACGTCTTACTTTATTCCAATCAAAATATTTTTTAAGTTTCATGCTGTTTTTGTACTATGGACTCCCTAAACTACTGAACCGATTTTAATACAATTTTACCGATTAGTTTATATCTTAATTACAATATGCTTGGAAATACTGCATGTATTGAAGTACAACTAGATTGGATAGCGTTCATCACTTTCCTGATCACATTCAAGTGGAACCTCGTGGTAATAAATCGTCGTCTCGAGGCGGTCGTTGTGTCCGAACTCCGATGTATAAGAAAAAATGAACAGAAGTTAACATGCTAAGTTGCAAATATTCCTATTTATTGGCCAATGTTGGCGTCAACACCACACATTACAACCACATGAGTATATAAATAGTACAGACACAAAGCTTCATAAGAATTTTTTTTTCTGTCAGTTAAGTAAAATTTATTTAAGTAAATAAAACATTTAGATGTATAATAATTGTTTATTTATTTTGAATCTTTAAGTTTATTGATTTTTATCCTTAACATAAGCTGTATTTTATAAAAAATATTAAAAACTCGAATTTCCGAAATTTTTGATTTATAAGTTAAATGTAACAGTTTTTAATTAAGTTATGGTATAATTAAATGTAGATTTCACTTTTGTACAGCTTAGACATTTTTCTGTATGGATACAGTGCCTTTCGATTTGTAGTTGGACAACATTTCATTTTATAGGTACTATATTATAATAATTAAGAGCATGAAAGAAAAAAAAGCATTTCTTCATAATGCTATTGTTACCACAAAAAATATTTTCTTAATCGCTAATTTTAAGAAAAAATAAATTAAAATTAAAATTGATGTGGAGACGTTATACATACAGACGTTAGAACAAAGTCCACCATAAGAATGAAGTCATTTAGGAATAAGACGATTTTTAAACATTAATAAAAACCTAAATATTTTTAAAAAGTAAAAATTACTGTTAGTTTTTATCTAGTTTTGATTAAAATAAAAATAAAAAAAAAGTAGCAAAAATTTTTGAAATGTTCTAATTTTGGAGCAGACTGTAATGTCTGTATTTGTATGAACATATGTGGAGATCGCGTCCACTCATTTTCATGCGTAAACGATGATATTCATACTCAACTTTCTCGAATTTTTATAAAATAAACCTATGTTTTTGTTATATTCACTCAAAAGATTGTCTATTCTAGTGTGAAAATACAAAAATAAAAATCTAAAATACCTTGATATTAGCTGTGTTTTACCTGAAAATAAAACACATATTAAATACTTACCTATATTTGAAGCTTACTTATTGAGAAGGTACCTAGCTTTTTCCGCCTATTTTTCCCTCTCTTTCCTTTGTATATATGCTATCTCTCTCGCACACCTCTCCACCAGGTGGCGGGGCCCACGATAATGTGCGGGCGCTGGATGTTTTTCATTGAGTCGAAATCCACAACAGGTGGACGTTAAGTGTAAGCTTCAAATATAGGTAAGTATTTAATATGTGTTTTATTTTCAGGTAAAACACAGCTATTAAACACTTGACCGTAATTTGAAGCTTACTTATTGAGACCTGTTTGTTACCCACCTGGTGTACAATATATGGACGCCAATGTGAACTTGAATACATAAGTAATTACTTATTTCTTTATTGGAAAGAGTAAGGTGTGCAGATAGTATACCAATAAATCACACAAATTGTTATATTATATAATATATTAACAATCCCAGATGAAAAGTTAATCAAATAAGAACCAAAAAGTTAATCTAAAATGAAAAGTATTAGAACTTATAAGATTGGTTCAAGTGTACCTTAGTTAACCTTTTGGGCTTGAAAAGTTAAAGTTACTACAATTTCCACTATCTTTAGCGTAAATCTGCGAAAGCGCCAGTAACGACTTTCAATTACGCATATATATGTTACTTACAAAATGAAGCAACAGCTGATCCCGACGAGGCAAAAATACCTCAAACTCAAACCTTTATTTATTCAATTAGAACTCTGCAGAAGCACAATTGTATCATCTTAACATAGAATTACCACCTGTCTCAACTCACACAGTATTAACCCAACCGGACAAGAAGAGACCTTGGTCCTTACTTTTGGGGTCAGAAATAAATTTAAAAGGTCACCCCTTGAATAAGGCAATAAAATATCAAAACAGGTAAACGGTTTTAATTATAATACAGATTTTTAACATCCAACCAAACCGTGCGGTATCTATTAATGTTTAGAGCCAACGCCACCAATCATAAACTCAAACTCAAACTCAAACATTTATTCATTCAATTAGACTTCTTCTTATAGAAGCACTTTTGAAACGTCATTACATATTTTAAAATTTACCACCGATTCGGATTCATAATCTAAACATGGCTAGTACTTTCAGTACAATGCATTAATCATTTATTTAAAACTGATAGGTCATAAACTCTGTACTGGAAACAAATATACTGAACTCAAGAGACTAAAATGATAAGGAACTTATCTGTGTCCCAAAACTGCAATTACTACAGCCAAGTACGTTACTTTTAATCAATTCGGTTTTAAGATATAATTATGATTTACATCAGAACTTATATACCGAAAGCCTCGGGACTACATAACGTGACTTATTTATAATAATAGTGTTTGTGCATAACACTAGGCAGTCAACAGCTATATGAACGTCACATAGGAAAAGAGCCAAATTTATCCAGTCAGTAGTAACAAAGGATTTTAACTATAGGTACTTTATTCTAATTCAACCAACTACTACTAGCTACTCCGTATGTCTTTTGGGTAGACGGAGGCAAATAGGATTTTTATTCCAACTATATCATTTGATATTTTGAAAATGTACTCCACATTTTCATACCGTCAGAGTCATTTTGCAGATTATAGTGGTGCAGCACTGAACACTGTCTATTAGGTGGCTGGTGCTGCTGACCAGGCCTTCAGTTCCGCTTTCCAGAATACCTTCACCCTTCTAGGTGTTACTACTACTGAAATAGCGGTACTCTATCGCGTCGTTCAGGTCTCTAACTGACAGGATTTCTCATATTATCGTAACAACCTCACTCGTTCTAACGAGAACAAATTATCGCCAAGGAGTTCTGCTGCAGGATAATGGCAAGAGAGATTATAAGCTTAACTATGCATTATTATGTTCAGGAATATGGTGGATTTTGAATACTATCGTCGTCTGAAAGTATCTCCTTTCGATTAACTTCATTAAGGATGCAGATCTGATCCCATCTTTGTTCAGTAGGAATGCTACGACAGTCTAAACGTTACACTGGACAAAGAAAATTGCCCTAAATATAGTCGGTTGTTCCAACATCCGTAATATGGCTAGCCTAAGGTTAGTTATCCCTTGATTGTAACTGCTACCAATGGAGGCATTGCTCTTGTGTTGTCCACAGTTGTGCGAGTGCAAAAATGAAGAACTGAGCTCGTGGGGAGCTATGTCGAATGAATCTGTGTTAAGATTATGACAGTATAGGACAGTTAGCTGTGGATGCGAAGACAGGACATTACTTTATTCATCCGTAAACACGCGAGGCAGCCACGGACAGCGATATAGCAAGAACTAAACTAGCAAAGTTTAGTTCGCTTACCAGACTTTGTCATGTTTTAAATGCAGTATATCCTCTGTATAGCATTGCATTTATGACTAACTTAATTCACCCGTAAACACGAGAAGCAGGCACGGATAGCGATATAGCAAGAACTAAACCAGCAAAGTTTAGTTCGCTTACCAGACTTATATTTTAAAAGCCGTATAGTCTGTACATTCCATTTATTGCCCCCCCCCCCCCCCTCAAAGCAAAGAAATGAGAAGTCATTTGGCAGAGCTTTCTCGTTAAGGGTAGGGGTTCCAAGTAATATCTAATAATAAGAGGCTTTTGTTTGGAAAGATTGACTTTCCGTTATTTATCCTCTATCCTATGTAACTCAACAGTCAGTATTCTCGGCATTCGTTGAGTACTTAAACGTTTTACGTTAATAGTTATATATAACTTTATTATACAATATAATAATCCTGGTGGGATGACAAGAAACTTGTCTAACAAACGATTATCCTAATCCCTCAGCGATTTATTGTTTGAGCCCCGAAGAAAAATCTCATGGGTGCAATAATGAGGTCAAATGGGTTGAAAAACGAGTCAAATAAATTGCCTACAAGACCGGGCAACTAAAATAGGCCTATGAGAGGTCAACTATACGTAATCAATCGTCATTTGTTACATTCAATCGCTTTGCGATTAAAAAATCTCTTCCGATGTTTTTATATGAAAATTGGTCGGCTAGTGCCATTGAATTACGATACCAAACATACCGTTGACACAAGGCTTGGTGACAATCCTCGAAACCACCGCCACAAATCATCTGCGAGATGATATTTGATCCGACTCGCCTTCCTTTGTTGTGAATAGGCTTTGCATTGGTAAATACGATTTGTTCAATTCCAATTTCCATAATTGGTAAACCAATGTAGTTTCCTGATTCCTGAAGCGTAAACTTTTAGGATACGAAGTATCAATTTCATGCGCCCATTATTTGACGTCTCTAACCTTTATTGTATTTATTAGGTCATATTACTATACTGCCCACTGTGAAGTAGATTTCAAAACCTTTTTCTACCTACCTTAGAAGAGTGAAGATCCGATACGGTCATATCCAAAACTTCTTTCGTGGGTCCTCGTTGACGAAAGCAAATATCTATGATCATTTTAATGATCAATCCTTTGTATATTTGCACCAATCGCCATCAAAGCCCCGCGAGGGCTGATATATATTTGCACCATTTCCCCGTGGGGACGGTTGTTATCAAAGCCCCGCGAAGGCTGATATATATTTGCACCATGTCTCCGTGAGGTACTGTTGTAATCAAAGCCCCGCGAGGGCTGATATATATTTGCACCATTTCTCCGTGAGGGACGGTTGTAATCAAAGCCCCGCGAGGGCTGATATATATTCGCACCATTTTTTCCGTGAGGGACGGTTGTAATCAAAGCCCCGCGAGGGCCGATATATATTTGCACCATTTCCCTGCGAGCGACAGCTGCGCGAGGGATGTTTGTAACTAGAAATAAGTAGGGCCTGCCAAAAAATGCTTGAGACACCCTGCGAGGGTGGATTTGACCTGGCTAACCCCTGCGAGGAGTAGTGGCCACATTTATGTATTCTGCTTCAAGCAAGAATACACCTTAGTGCTAATATAAAATTAGCAGTAAATAATCATTTAAATAATATAGCAATTAACAAGGTCCTTTAACTTATTTTCCAATGTTAGCGACATTTAATAAATTCATAATTCAAATCAATTCACTAAATTTTAAAATGAACTTCGATTCATATTTATTTTTGTTCATGCAATCGATGTAACATTTAGTTGCTTTATGTCCGTTAACATTCCTTACGAACGCAACCATACCGTCGTAGGACGTTATATTTAATTGCACAAAATAATCTCCACTCACCCGCAATTTTTTACTTTTTGTCAAGGTGTACAAGTTTATAATATTATTCTAAAACGTTAGAAGTGAATTGTAAATCCTTTGAAATAAATTTATCTAAATCTAATTTATATTAAGGTATCTCGATAATTATTATACGATAACCCTTTCAGCACAAGTTCAGTAAACCAAAGAATTTAATTGTAAAATTTTGGTACTTACTCGTTTTAACAAAAAAGTTGCATCATTTGAACATAGGAAACGTAATTTTCAATCAAATTAGACGTGTGTAATATGTCTATTTTCACATAAAAACGGATCAGAATAATACTCATAAAAGGACACGTAGGTATAGACTACGGATAGTTTTGAATGCGTGGAACATTCATGGTACGTATCTACTATACATGAGCGAATTCCATCATTATTCAGTTGAGCGGTAACTCCCGTACGATTTATAAAATAATATCACAACATGTTCTGACTTGTCGTGACTTCTTGGAGCTGACTCATCTCGTTCGATAATTTTTAGTAATAAACTATGATAGGAATTCCGAACCGTTCCTAGCGATAACGACAATGTAATAAAGTCGTAGCAATGGATTGTATGCCTGTAAAGCTTTGAGTTGGCTCATATCCATACTAAGTATTAATTGTAATTTTTCCACGAAAAATTCACTTGTAACCTTGTAATAAAAACACATTATTAAAAATGAAATAAAATATTAAAAATATCTATATACAAGAGAGGGTATTTGATATATTTAGTAATATCAAATAATCACAAAAGTAATATTAACGATTCGAGTAAAGCCGAACGGTAACACCGTTAAAATAGCTTTACTCACAGTATTAAAAATTCAAATATTAATTAGTACATATTGCATAATGAAATATTTCAAAAGAAAAGTTACTATTTCAAGTAAAATGTAACGGTTGTATCGTTAATTTTAAATATATTTATTCATGCTATTAAGTATTTAAGCATATTGAAAAATAAACTATTGCTGAAGGATTCATTAAAAACCTCAGCATTTTAAATAAAGTCCAACGATTATACCGTTGACTTTAAAGATTTTTACTCATTTTTAAGTAAAATATCATAAGAATAGATTAAAAATAACTCACTGTACCGATCCGACGGGATACACTTTTTAACACTTTTAGCACTTGCTTTAAGTAATACTTAATAGCACCAAGGTTGTAGTCTTGTAGACAACCTTCTCGCGGCGGAAGCTAGACGCCAATGAAAAACATCCAGCGCCCGCACATTATCGTGGGCCCCGCCACCTGGTGGAGAGGTGTGCGAGAGAGATAGCATATATACAAAGGAAAGAGAGGGAAAAATAGGCGGAAAAAGCTAGGTACCTTCTCAATAAGTAAGCTTCAAATTACGGTCAAGTGTTTAATATTTTATTATGAGTATTTTTCTTAACAATGTCGTATTTTTTCAAAATGTGTGGGAAAAAATGGTTCTAATAAATAAAATAAACATGCCAGGGAGTAAGTAAGGTAACTAATATAAAGTTTGGTTATCTAGTTAGCATCAAAATTTACAAGAGTGTCACAGGTTAAAGTTTATATCACAAATTTTAATATCGAAAAAAATCGGCAAATCAGCGCCGACCGCTCGAATTTCTCCGACAGACAGCACCTTTTTGACGCGGCGCGCCGCGACAGCTGAGGGGATCCTTATCCCATTAAATGATGTTTTATTATAGACTGTTTCAATACCAGCAAAATACTTTTTAAATGAAAAGAATTGGATATTCCATTCAAAAGATATAACGAATTTTTAAAAGTGTCAATCTACAGAAAATAGTAGGTATACTGTTCGAGCAGGCCGTAGTGCGGGGGTCACGGAGGAATTCTACCAATATGCGTCTTGACGGAACACAGTGGGGTTTTGGTCGGTAGGAATCCGACATAACCCACGGCCCCACGGGACGGGGTAAAGGTGATTTTCATGTGATTAAAAATTAAACCTATAGTCCGACCTATTTAGTAGACTTTTCACTGTAACGATATCGCTATCTATGCGGGTGAAACCGCAGGGCATTGCTAGTTTTCAATAAAATAGTACCTAATAACTATTATCATATTTTATATTATTCTCCTTAGATAAGGTCCCAAAGCTTAATAAATAAAATAAAATTGTTTACGATTTTTTTTGTGAACTACTTCAATGGATAAGACGTACTATAACACGTGCCTATATTTTATCACAGAACACTAGCCTGTACATACTCCTGCTATTTATTAATACACACTGGGTATGTATATCCCACAAAAAAAATCTGTAGTATTTATTTATCCTTTATTGCTCTTAGATAACTTAAATGAACTTAATATAATTATAAATTATAAAATTTAATTAAAACAAATGGCGCTAAATAGCGATTTCTAGTGTTCTATATTTAAAACAATCAAAATTTTATTCTAATTTTTTCTTGCCCCTGCGACATGCCAGTATTCCAACACCATTATTTTGATGCATAATGTAGCGGATTAGATAAAAAGTCCAAGTAAATATCGCTTTAATTAAAGACTCCTGAAATTTTTGCAACCACGAAAAAGAAAGAATAAAAAAGTAAAATATCCAATAATTTAACATGACAATCTGTTTTCTTCTGCATAGAACAGATCTTGGAACAGATAAATGTTTGAAATAAAAAATTCATTTATCTGGCAACATTAAGCTACTTCAAAAAGACTCCGCTCTAATGCCGTCAATCGCACTAATAAAAAAAACAATCACGATACGCACCTAAACGCACCGCACCTATCAGCTATCTCTATCTATTGCTGGCGTTTGTAATTTGTATTCGTAGTAGCAGTACTTTCCGACGTGTATTTTTAATAAATATAGTGCAATTACCTATTGAAAATATGAGGAAAGTAATATTTTTGTGTTTATTATCGCTGTCTCTGTGCCTCGGCAAACCTGCTGATAATCAAGGTAAGATTACCAGAACAATCTGGCGTCCATTAAATTATATTGCGTTTATATTCATTTTTTCTCATGGATAGCTTGTGTTAACGATTACAAAACAAGTTATTCTCAATAGTTGATCACTAATGAGTATTGCACCATATTTTGTCTCCAATGGTATGAGACAAGTTATTATTTATTATTTTCCTTTTCAATAAGCCAGAAATTGCAGAAAATAGCTTTATTTACTCAGAAGTATGGTTTATTTTTCTAGTAAGATTCATGATAATATTATACGGAGAGTTTTTACGACAAAAAAATGACTTGCGACGAAAGAATTCAGAGGGAAAGTAATGTTCGCTTTAATAGATTGCAATAATTAAGAAATAAATAACTGTTTAATGATCGGCTAAATAATGAAACATATTATACTCAGATAATGCAGGCATTTAACCTCGGTATCATACATAGTGTATTCTTTGTTTTGGTTTAGATACATGATGCATACAGAAAAATAAAAATATTTTTAATTTTATAAACAAAGTGAAAGTACCTAGCATTTATTGTTTTGTGTCCGTACATTTCGTGTATCCGCATGTTGAATTTAACTATAAATTTTTTAATTTATATTAAGCAAGATATTGGTATAATCCTAATTTTATAAATTTAGATGAGATTTGGTGCGGAGATAATTCGAGACCCAAGAAAAGACATAGAATAGTTTTTATCTTGGAAATCTCATGCGAAAGGAAACTATGCAAACGAAGCCGTGGGCGAAAAGCTAGTTCCTTAAAAAAACCATATTCATATTATGTGCATTATCAATCAACCAAAGTCAATATCCAAACTTATGTTTCTAAGAACATATTTCAATGTTTGCACCTCTACTACAACTAGATTTCCTTTTAAACTGCAAGGTAGTAATTTCCAGTTAGTCAGACGCTGAACACTACCATTTACATACATAACTATTGAAATATAGTGTCTTGAGGTAATTGTAGGAGCGATTATTATAATAGGTATCACTTGTGCCATAATAATTGGTTGATATTTTCTAAAAATAATTTCATAGGCCTTAGTAAAGGTTGCATGGGACTTTCAAATGTATACACATGCATGTGAATTATTTACACTTCACTGGCTTGCACTCATATCTTTTACAAATATCAACAACCTCAGGAAAAATATAGAATTACATGTCATCTTATCTTTTTCTTGGTCTAAACTCTAATTATATTTACTGTAAATATGATGTTAAAAAATCATTTATTTAAGTGTATTTACTATTTAATATTTATTACATTATGTCTCAATTAATACATAATTAGAGGGAATGGAAAGTATATTACTGTGATAAAATAGTGATGTAAATGACCTTAGATACTTGTAATTGGAAATTCATATTATCATTAAGTAAACAATGTACCTATGCAGTTAGAATTTAACCAATGTTTAACAAGTACCTACATTATATATTTTTTATTGCAAGTCTTGTTATCTTGAATATTGTCTTTCTTAGAAGCTCATCATTAGATTAACAAATATGTAAAGTAGTTATGTCAACTCTATTCCAATAGATTGTTGATAAGGTCCAAAATAATGTTATAATACCAGTTTAAAAATATTCAAATTTGCATAACCGGTATGAATGTGTATCAAACCTACATGAGGTTGAATTAATTCTAAATTGGTTGTAAAAAAGACTGCTTAGTTTGGTTTTCCATAAAAAAATTATATTAGAAAATAATTGTTTGTTTCGCAACAGTTTGGACTCACAAATATTATCTCTTACTAGCTGCTCCGCGCGGTTTCACCCCCGTGGCTCCACCCCTGTTGGTCGCAGCGTGATGATATATAGCCTATAACCTTCCTCGATAAATGGGCTATCTAACACCGAAAGAATTTTTCAAATCGGACCAGTAGTTCCCGAGATTAGCGCGTTCAAACAAACAAACAAACTCTTCAGCTTTATAATATTATTATCTGATATATCTTATATTATTGTAATACTTTGGTATTACATCATATATTTTATCCTTTATTTCAAGTCAAAATGTTGCAGTCTCTTCCCATTTATGAAACTAATAAGCATAAATTATTCCAATTAATAAATTAAACAATTAAGTTTGAAAATGTCACCTTTTATGTGTCTCTAAACCTTCTATCTACCAAATACAATACAGTAATGTAATGTTCTTTAACTTTTGAAGCATAAGCAAAACCTTTTTATTTTCAGGTGCACCTGGTGTTCCATCCCCACCAGCCCCCTTACCATCACAGCCTCAAGTCCCAGTTAGTTCAAATGCGCCTGTAGCCCCTAATGCGCCTAAAATCACTGCTCCTGTTCCAGTTCCCATTATTGTTCCAGTACCCGGCCCAACGCCCAATCCACAGGTAAAATCCGAACAAGCTGCTAGTCCAGCTGCACAAGCACCTGCAAAACCTGTAGATTCCGCTCCCGCTCCCGCGAAACCTGTTGCGCCTGCGCCAGTCCCGACCACAGACAATAATAAAACTACAGAAAAGAAAGTCGAAATCCCCCCTCAGGGCAAGCCTCAAGAAGCCCCAGCGAACAAAACGGACGAAGCACCCAAAACCCCCGTTCCAGTACCTACTGAGAAACCTAGTGAGCCCACAAAACCTACTGTTGCACCAAAGGACGATGCTGCAGTTCATCCCATTGAAGCACGATCAGGGTTAGTTTACTATATCCATACTAATATTATAAATACGAAAGTAACTCTGTCTGTCTGTCTATTACTCAATCACGCCTTAACTTCTGAACCAATTTCCATGAAATTTGGTATAGAGATATTTTGATACCCGAGAAAGGACATAGGCTACTTTTTACCCCGGGAAATAGGATAGGTTTTATCCCGGAAATCCCACTGGAACGGGAACTATGCGGGTTTTCTTTGACTGCGCGGGCGAAGCTGCGGGTGGAAAGCTAGTCTTCTATATAATTATAATGAATCGCCTAATTATTAGGCCCTATTTATTTGTATTGGTAAGCGCAGATCTCGATAAAGGCTTAACCGATTTTATACTTTTCTTTTTAATATTCCTTTAAGAATGAGGAATATTTATACTATGGAGAGAAAACATAAACATGTACCACGAACAAAGCCGGGGCGGGCCGTTAGTTATGTATAATTCGATTTTCCTACTATCTCATACCTATTAATAATCAGCATAAATTTGATGTAATCTGAAATGAGATTTTATAAATCTATAAAATTAAGATGCATATCTTGCTTTTACAAACACAGATAATATTTAAATTTTAAAACAGGTCTCAGAGAACAGTTTCCACTTGATTCATGTGCTTCAAATTAAAAACATTCCACAGACCTTCTTATTTCTTAAAATCGAATAAAATATGATGTGTAAAAATAAATTAAGATGATAAAGCATTTAAACTAAAAAACAATACTTACTTTTTCGTTCTTATGTTATAAACGCGAAACGTAAGAAAGTTTGTTTCTCTTTCACGAAGATACAACTGGACGGATTTAGATGATACTTGGCAGTCAAGTAGGTTATGTAGGTAACAGAATAACACAAGAAAATAAATCCATACTTCTGTGTTCGTCCACGGAGGTGTAACCGCGCGACACAGCCGCTAGTAGTATGAAAAAAACAAAGACATTTTTCAAAAGAGAAGATTTTAATTTTTACTTTATAGCAGTTATTTTTTTTTTCATGTTGTCAATTCTTCTCATTCTAATTATTGACCCCAAACTATTTTTTATATTCATTCATTTTACAAATTGCTATTTCAGATTTGATGGTCCTAGTTTCATTGGAGGCATCATATTGACTTTGGGACTCCTTGCTATCGGCTTCATGGGCTTCAAGTACTACAAAAATCAAACTGAGAGAAACTACCACACTCTTTAAGTTTAATGATATATTTTTAAGTGCACCAAGCTATTTTAAGTTTGTTTAATATATTGTAACCTTGGGTTATAATGTATTTGCTGCAATGTTGTTAGAGCATTGTTTTTTCTTCATTTTAAACAAGATTTAAATAAGTATAATTTATAAATAACATTACATTTTAGTTAATGAGTTCATTTTTGTTTTCTGATTCTATGAGGGAAAGTTGAAAGAATCAACTTCATTGCAGCAAAACAATACTCAATTTTTATATCTGGATGAGATTTGATTAAGTTTTATTAGTTAATTTTAAGTGCACTTTTTAATACGTCAAAAAATCTATAACAGGGTTTTATTGCGTGTAGATAAATTTCTTACGTAAAGATTGTGTAATATTATGGTGGCTGGTTATTATTTTTATAACATGTCCGAATTTATATACTAGATCTGTATGAGCCACTAATCTGTAGTTTAGTTTTATGTTACATTCATAATTTGGCATTTAATTTTAATTTTTCTTCTAAATGTTAACTTTAAAAAATGTGTGTATATATTTGAGCACTTGTGATCTAAAACAGTAATCTTTTCTAAGATCTGAAAATTTGCTAAACTGATATTCTATAATATTGTGTGTTGAATTTATAATAGAGTTTTAAAATTTATAAATATATTATATAAATAAATGTTGAGTATTTCGAGTGCAACTAAGCCTTAGGCAATTTTACTCTTGTATTATTCTGTGCCATTCGCTCCTCAACCATAAATAGTTTGTTTCACGTATTTTTCCAAAATTCGCCTAAGTAACTGCACTAACATGTATATAGGTCTAAGTTTATAACTAAGAGGAAAATGTGATTACGAAAATGAGGGTCTAAAAATTTAATCTAACCAAGGTTAGGTTAGAACATTCTGTTCAGAATCTCTGTATTTCTCACAAATATTTGTCTAGCTTTTTTATTGAGTTTCAAATAAAACAGTAATTGCGCCAAACTATCCTGTCAAATTATTTACCCTTGTTTTATACTGACGAAAGTTGATTCCATCCTAAAGTGCTCTTAAATCTGAACTATTTATAATAGATTACTCGGACATCACTCATGTCACATTCAATAGTTGTGTTTAATAAATGTTTAAACAATAATGCTCTTTCATTTATATTACAAAATCAATGAATTAATAACGTAAAATGTATTAAATAAAAATCTTTATTTACACATACCTATTTAAATTAGAAAAATACATGATTTCTTGTTAATATTCTAGTCATTCATGATTTATATTTGCAATATACATAATTTAAAATGGGCTAAAATGTAAATAAATGAAATACAGCAAGACTTACGCTGGGGCCGACATTACGATTTAGGTCGCCATATTTTAAATTAGCAAGTAAAAATTCTCCTTCCTTTTGAGAACAATTTTCATATGCAGTTAGCAATGATTTTGGAGTTTTGTACACATTTGTTATTGCTAAAGCTTTTTCAACAGACATTCCTTTCAGCTGAAGCAAAATCTTTATAAACATTTCTGTGACGGTTAATACCTTGTTTTTAATAGATGCTTTATTGAAATACTCAAATGTCATTAGCATGCCATTAGCTGGGTCACAACTTGAGCCTTGCAAGAATTTACCCTGAAATAAAACCATTATAGATGGCATTATACTATAAACTATATACTATAAATTTAACTTTATACTTAAATCCTTTGATTTGGTATTTATTCCAAGTGTTCTAAAATTACCTTGTATTCTTCATCCAGCCTCTTTGTCATCATAGCCAGAAATCTATTTGTTTTCACCAATGAATCAGTTGCATATACCTTAAATCCATCTTGAATTCTAGTATTAGCAAGTGCTTGTAAAAGAGATGGCAATGGCAATCCTACATGCTTATTCTTTTCATATGATTCTATTAAATATATAACATTATGCAAACCACTTTTACGCAATCTGAATTTTTGTTCATGAAATCTACCATCTTTTATACTTGATCCTAAATCATCCATCCTCTTTCTTTCAACAACATATGGTAGAACTAGTTCAGTCCCATTAGTTTTATGTCTTGCAATCCATGTAAAATCTCCCACTTTCAGACTTCTTGCCTCATAATTGAGATCAGGATAAACACGAAATGGATCTGGTGTATTTGCATTTCTAAAAAAAAGGTGTATAAAATGTTAATTTTATGTGTAAGTATATAAATAGGATAGAATTAGTGAAAGAAACCCACCCATGAGTTTCATGTTTATCAATTATTAATACAACATCAAATGAATTTGGTTCCATTGTAATTATACTTGTAGCTAATTGTGGAACACCTTCAGTATCATTATTCTTATCTTCATTAATTCTAATTGGATTATCTATTCTGATTAATTCTGGAAGAGGGTTTGTAATAATTTGACTTCTAGTTTCTTGTGGTGGAGATTTGTGAAATATCATATTGTTGATAGAAGGTTTATCTTTATTTTCCTCCCATAACTTATTTGCCAATGAAGTGCCATCTTCTGTCAGAGAATATTCTGCATACTTATGTTTTACCATTTTCACAAGACCTTTACTTATTAATCTTCCCATATTTGACCAAGCGGAATACCTTACAGACTTAGACACTGTGAATGATTCTTCGCAATACTTTTGAGCTATTTCAATCAGTTCACCTTTTTTTAAAGAAATTCCATTGTTTTTCTTTGAATGTTCCAATAAACCCATAAGTATTCCATAGCCGCCTGATCTAAAGGCAGGCTTATAGATATTTCTTTGTTTTTGGTTTGGAGATATATCAGATTGATTTTTATCAGTAATCTTTTCCACTGCTTCACTGGCACTGGGTGGATCATCATCATCAATATTTATTACTTCCAAACTATTGTCTGTGCTTATACATTTAGAATTCTTCAAAGATTGATCCAAATATAAACATATCTTTTTATTAAACCCTTTAAGAATTGCACAATCAGCTCCAGATTTCAAAGGTAATGGATATTGGGACAGGGAATTTAATGCGGTTCTAAATATTGGTTCATGCTTACTTTTTTTTGCTTGTGCATCAACCAACAGATTTTTAAGACATTTCTCAAAATATTTATTTGGCTTCCTTCTTTTAAATGTTATTCTTTTTCCTTGAGGTGAATTCATTGTTGTGTTGAAACTTGAAACTGACAACCTATGTTGTTTTAAACCAAAAATCTACTAATCAACATGTAATCAACCAACTAAATCAAGTAGAGACCACAAAACTCAAGACTCCAGAGCTATTTAGGGAGCCACATGTTTTATTAGGGCTTACTAGTCAGTAATTTTTTTTTATGTTCACCACTACTTACCTTCGTGATTACATAAATATCGCGTATTCGTATATTTTTATTATTTGTTTTTCGCGCATAATGCATATGTTTTGAAATTTGAAACCTGAAGGCCTATTCAAGTATTCACAAAGTACCTAATATTATTATGTCATTGTCAAATATTGACATCACAGAATAGTCAGTGCACGTCAGTGTTTGTTGCTGTTTTCCAATTACAGAGCATAATGCGACTCAGTGCCGCACAATGCCGAATTATGCTGATGCTTAATTGGAACATGAAACGCACCAGCAGGTTGCGCTGTTCAGTGTTGAAAAAAAAATATTCTTAGAGTTAGCAATAACCTCATTAATGTGTAAATAAAGTGGTATACATAATAATTGGTTGAAAAATATTTACGGTTATTTTAAGTAATTTGGATTTTGATTATTTCATTAACATTTTTTTCAATGTTTGTACCTTCATCCATACTTATATTTATTTTTTTAACACAATTTGAATTAACTTTGATTATTTCGAAAAAACTACAATGAAACGAAAGGAATAAACCTAGTGGTATTTGCAAGGGTATTTGTTTGTATTCTCTTTGGAGCAAATAATAGACACGTAGTATATATCTGTCAATTGTGTAATAGATCAATAGATCTATGTAATAGATAGACATCTTCTAGTGATCTTCTAGTACCTCGTCTAGTACAGTGCCGGTGGTACAGTGTGGGTACCTGTGGTGGGTACAGTGCTAACTGCTACGCGCTTCTATGCTACGCGGCTACGCCCGCCGGAACATTTGGCCGGTGGAAATTTTCGAAAACAATTCGGAAATAACGCTGTAATTTGGACAAATCGTCTTTTAAGGACAGGTCCCATTTTAGCAACTAAATTTATTATTAAATAAAGTGAACTCTGAAACTAAGGAGATTTTGTGTCAACAAACTTTATATTTCTGCACTCACTATTCGTTTTGCGTTCGCTATTTGCTTGGTGTAATCGTTAAGTGTGCACAAGCGATTAATCCGTAACTAATTCAGATATAAAAAAAACTTTAAACTGATTACGAAAGTACTTAACCCAATGAGTAAAATGGCCATAATAAATTTTTAAAAATAAAACGATAAATATCCAAAAATGTTACATTAAACTCTCCCATACATTTTATTTCCCATACCTACATTTTGCATCCATATTAGATTTCGAAGTGACGTCCTCAGTGTGCAATGCCATGAGAAGCTCTATTTACAGTTTCTAAATGAACTTCCCTTCAATTTTGCGAAGTAATTAAAGCAGAAAACCAAAAAATGAAAGAAAAAGATGAAATCTTTCATATTAAACGTACATGGGATATTCGTATCTCATACTAAATGTACGGAAGGGTTTAAAGTTAATTTTTTACATATTATGTATTTCTTGTTTTATTTTTTTAAATTTATTATGGCCATGGACGTATAAAAAAAGACGGACGCCGTATTACGAACAAACAACGTGAAGCCACCATAGTAAGCTAGCGATTGTGTAAAGACAATAAACACGCACACACTCTCACCATAGTAAGCTAGTCGGCCGCCATTACGTCGTGAACTACCGACTGATTAACTGCGTCACTGTTTCACAAAAAATATTTAAAATGCCGTCTTGCGTGGTTAAATGGTGTCGCAACAGTACAATTTTAAATAACAAAACACAAGGGATTACATTCCACAGGGAAGCAAGTTATTTCTTTTATGTTTTAATGACAAAATTTTAACGGCAAAATTTATAGAAAAATATACAGCCGCCATTGTCATCAGGACAGCTGTTGCCATGGCAACATGGCACACACACATGGATGTTTCGCCGCCATTACTAGGCTTCACTCAATGTTTAGGTGATATACCGTCCGTCTTTTTTTATACGTCCATGATTATGGCCATTTTACTTATTATATAAAGTACTTTCGATATCAGTTTTAAGTTTTTTTCTGTGGTTTTTTTGATATCTGTAATAGTTACGGAATAATCGCCTGTGCACACTTAACGATTACACCCTATTTAAGTAGAATGTAGGATGAATAGGTTTAGATTTGGAGTAAAACTAAATACCTAGGTCCTAGCCTTGTACTCAGGTTCAGGCCTCTGAACAACGTAGGATTCTTTGTTCTGAGACTCAAGGCTGGTTTACACTTTGATTAGTTTGAGTGCAGGTGATTAGTGCGAGTGCCACCTGCACTCGCACTAATCACCTGCGAATCGCCCAAAAATAGAACACGCTTCTATTCACTTTACTACACAGCCTACTAAACATTTGCACTAAACAGTCGCTGTCCACACGTAGTCACTAATCACCTGCACTCGCACTAATCTAAAGTGTGAACCAGCCATTAGGCATGATTGATTTTTGACATTTGTAGTTGATTTGATGACAGTGACAGGATCTGGACAGACGCCGATACTTGTCAACATCGCATCGCGACCGCGTATCGACATCGAGTTCAAGCTCAAGCGAGATTTTTCAGTGAATTTAAAAGAATTTTTTATTTTTCATCCATCTAAAATGTTTAATTTGTGATAGAGGCACTCAAAAAAAGCCTTAAAATGTCGCTCGAAATACCTTTAATGAGCACCGATGAGGTAAGACTTATCATAATCTCATACTATGTTTACGACTGGAATGAAATGTCATCAGCAATTTACATTTTGTTTTCATAATACTTTAGGTGATTGAGCTTGACCCAGAACAGCTACCATCAGGTGATGAAGTTTTGAGTATATTACAACAAGAACGCTCTCAACTTAATGTGTGGATCAATGTTGCTGTAAGTATTCTTTTAACCTCTAAAATGTTTTGCATCGTTTTAATTTTTTCAAATAAAACAAATCTATAGTTCTAATCTATATATTTTTCCACTTTAGCTTGCGTACTACAAACAAAAAAAGATCGATGATTTCCTCAAAATACTGGAGGCATCCCGTGTGGATGCCAACATTGACTATAGGGACTTTGAAAGGGACCAAATGCGTGCTCTCGACATGCTTGCCGCGTACTATGTACAAGAAGCAAATAAAGAAAAGTCAAAAGACAAGAAAAAAGAGCTTTTTACAAAAGCTACACTTCTGTACACTATGGCAGATAAAATTATTATGTATGACCAGGTATGTATAGTGTATATTATGTACAATGTTTAAAACAGCAAACATATTGACATTAATTATTTGTAGAGCTGGTTTAAACAGCACTACAATTTAATAATATTATTTGTATAATTAGTTTAGAAAACTTTGTAACATAACTAATTGAATATTGAATATATTGATAAAATCTGAATAGCCTAATTTGGATGACTTTTAAGTTAAAAATCAATTTCAGAATCATCTACTTGGCCGTGCATACTTTTGCCTGCTTGAAGGTGATAAGATGGGGCAAGCAGACACACAGTTTAATTTTGTACTAAATCAATCACCAAACAATGTGCCTTCTCTACTTGGTAAAGCTTGTATTGCATTCAATCGTAAGGATTACAGAGGCGCTTTAGCGTTTTATAAAAAAGCGCTGAGAACCAACCCTAACAGCCCTGCTGCTCTTCGTCTGGGAATGGGGCACTGCTTTATGAAATTAAATAACCAGGAGAAAGCTAGGTAAAGTATATTTATTGTTATCTAGTTTGTTTGTTTAAACACGCTAATCTCAGGAACTACTGGTCCGGTTTGAAAAATTATTTCAGTGTTAGATAGCCCATTTATCGAGGAAGGCTATAGGCTATATATTATTACGCTAAGACCAACTCCTGTCGCAGAGCCCAGCTGGTAAAACTGCGTAGTGCGTTGCACAGCTAGTTATACATAAGGTTAAACTTAAATGTGCAAAACAGTGTTTTCAGTGAAAAAAAAACTATAACATCTATTATGTACCATTTTGTTTGATTGTAACCAGGTATTTCTTAATGAAAATTATGGAATATTCAGCAAATGTGTATTTTATCTGAAACATTCCAGTTATAACCTCTAGCTGGGTATAAGGATTGTAGCTCATATACGTATTGCATTTTTCTAAACTGTATCAAAAATTTCAGGATGGCTTTTGAAAGAGCATTACAACTTGATTCACAATGTGTAGGAGCACTTGTGGGCCTGTCAATATTAAAACTCAACCAACAAGAGAGTGAATCCAATAAAATGGCTGTGATAATGCTGTCTAAGGCATATGCCATTGATCCCAAAAATCCAATGGTATTAAACCACTTGGCTAACCATTTCTTCTTCAAGAAGGTGCAGTATAATTTTTATAATATTATATAAAACTACTGAAAGAAATTTACTTCCATAATGTTTGTTATTTTTTTTAATAATCAATTTAATTCATTGTTTTGTTTTAGGATTATGGCAAAGTGCAACATCTTGCATTACATGCATTTCATAACACAGAAAATGAAGCAATGAGGGCAGAGAGTTGCCATCATCTAGCTAGAGCTTTTCATGCTCAAGGCGATTGTGATCAGGCTTTTCAGTATTATTATCAGGCAACACAGTTTGCCCCTCCTAACTTTGTATTGCCGCACTATGGTCTTGGACAAATGTATATCTACAGAGGGGACACTGAAAATGTAAGTCATTCAGTTCAGTCAGTAAGAACTTATACATTAGAGGGTGCAGATGCATTACATCTTCAGAATTATCTTTTTGAATTTTATTTATTATATTTTTCAAGCAGACCTATTTAGTTATTTATTTTATATTTATTAATTTGCATAATCTTAATGATAAACTCTCTTTTACCAATCAACTAATAAATAAACAAATAAGAATTCTATCTATATATTCTTTGTAAAAAAACTAAAAAAGTATTACATTTATTTTCCCACAGGCAGCACAGTGTTTCGAAAAAGTACTTAAAGCACAACCGGGAAATTATGAGACAATGAAAATTCTTGGTTCTTTGTATGCTAACTCTCCTTCACAATTACAAAGGGACATTGCAAGACAGCATTTAAAGAAGGTCACTGAACAGTTCCCTGATGATGTGGAGGCTTGGATTGAATTGGCACAAATATTGGAACAAAATGATTTACAGGTAAGTACTTACTAGACATATAAACTGTGCTCTTTTTAAAGAGATTGTATATTGAATTTGATATTTTACTTTTATAGCATTCAAATGCTTTTTAAATATAATTTTTTAAAGAATAGAAAAATGTGATGTCATGTTTTTAGGTGTACTGATGCGAGGTATTAACCAAATTTAATTTGGCTTTTTTGTATATTGATCTTTATATTAATTCATATTCATTGCTTATTTTAATAAATTATTTCAGGGATCACTGAATGCGTATAGTACAGCTATGAAGATTCTAAAAGACAAGGTCAATGCTGACATCCCTGCGGAAATTCTAAATAATGTGGCTGCTCTTCATTATCGTCTTGGTAATTTACCTGAAGCTATGAAATATTTGGAAGAAGCCTTGGAAAGGTATGGTTTATAGAAACAACATGTATTTTGCATATTTTTTTTTACTAAAAGGGTAAAATTGGAGATGATCTTTAATGAAACACAATATCATATCTTTTATACTTTATTCCAATAAATTATTCACATTTTAACATATTATTTTACAGAGAGAAAGCAGATGCCGAAACATTAGACGCACAATACTATAATTCTATCGCCGTTACCACTATGTACAATCTAGCTAGGTTGAATGAAGCACTCTGTGTATATAACAAAGCTGAAAAACTGTATAAGGATATATTGAAGGAACATCCTAATTATATTGATTGCTACTTGAGGTAATATTTTAATTTTTGTGTTTTTTTTCATACTAGCATGTTTTAACTGTGATAAACGTAAAAAAAAATGATTTTGAAATCTGAGTCAGATATCATTAAAAATCAGTGCTGTAGCTGTCAAAATCAAAAATTTCCTGAGTTACCTATGCATACATTTTTTTGTTATCATGTTCTAATTTTATTGATTTGAAATGATAGGTTAGGTTGCATGGCGCGCGACAAGGGTCAGATCTACGAAGCGTCTGATTGGTTCAAGGAAGCGTTGAAAGTTAATATAGAGCACCCGGACACGTGGTCTCTATTGGGAAACCTCCATTTAGCTCAACAGGAGTGGGGCCCGGGACAGAAGAAATTTGAAAGGATATTGCAGAATTCGTCCACGTCTACCGATGCGTACTCGCTGATCGCTCTTGGTAAGTTTTATTTCTTTTGATAATAGAAGATGGACATGGTTTTATTATTATAGTTTTTTTTAATCTTGTAAGAAATATATTTTTACCAGCAATATTTCTCTAGATCTTGTGTTATTCTGATGTGCAACCCATTATATTGTCGCTGCGTACACTGTCACTAATTCACTATACTTGGATTCACTAATAAAACACCACTGCTGTTGTAAGGCATTTAATTAATCAAAACACAGTATACATATGATATTACAAAAACAAAACACTAGCCAGTTATAAGATGGAACAATTCTAACGTGGCTCCATCTAGTTTGCGATAAGGAACTTAACGTAACTAAACGACGGTATTGAACATCCCGCCCACCAAAAGCACCTAGTGCTTTTCTAAACAAAAGAAACATAAAGAACAATTCAGTTCAAGAGTACATTTAACCTAATAAACACAAAGTAATTCTTATAACATCTCAACGTAAACAATAGAAACTCTTATTACATACATCTAAACTCAACGTAAACAAAATAAACTTGAGAGTGAACTAAAACAATATTGACTTCTAAACAACAACATTTTTCAATGTAAAAAATAGGAACAAAAAATACTGCTACATTAACTCTATACAATAACTAATGAGCTAGGCCTTTGGCAAAATGCATAACTTATTACAAGGACGTTTACAAAGACCGTTCTTAGTTTTAATTGTTACAACTCGGGTAAGGTTGTCTTTACCCGGATGTTTTTCTACGATTTTCCCTAATAACCATTTAGCTGGAGGAATATTGTGGTCCCTTATAATAACAATATCGTCAACGTCAGGTTCTGTCTTTTTTGAAAACCATTTGTACCTATTATTTAACGTCACTAAATACTCATTTGACCACGTCTTCCAAAAATTATTAACCATCCGTTGAGTAAGTTTCCACCTTTGAAGACCTGTGAGAGAGGTCTTTGAATAATCGCTTTCAGGAATTAAAACTAATGGTTCACCAACTAAGAAGTGCCCAGGTGTGAGGGGCATCTCGTCACCTGGATTATCACTAATTGCAGAAATTGGACGGGAGTTTAAGCAGGCTTCTACTTGGGTCAACACAGTTGTAAGTTCCTCGAAGGTAAGTATTGCGTCTCCTACTATTCTTTTCAGGTGTGTTTTCGCTGAACGAACACCAGCTTCCCACAACCCTCCAAAGTTAGGCGCGTGTGGGGGTATAAAATGCCAAGTGGTTCCGTCCTGGGTAAGTAAATTACTTATTTCATCGGCCAACTCTGATTTCGCTTGACATAACATTTTACGCAGCTCTTTATCCGCACCAACGAAATTAGTCCCATTGTCGCTGTACAGATCGCGGCAGTGCCCTCTTCGAGACACAAAGCGTTTGAATGCAGCTATGAATCCAGAACTGGTAAGGTCTGACACAGCCTCTAAGTGGATCGCCTTAGTCGACATACACACAAATAGGCAAATATAGCCTTTATAGGATTTCGATCCTCTACCAGGCGAAAACCTAATATCTATGTACCCGGTAAAATCAACACCTGATGACCTAAACGGTTTATCCGGAGTCAATCTAACCTTAGGTAACTGGCCCATTAATTGGTTGTTATTCTGGCGAGAATAACGTAGGCAAGTCATGCATTCTCTGTAGCACTTCTTCACCTTTTCTCTAAGTCGTAGGATCCAAAATTTACTTCTCAAGAAGTTTATCATAAGTTGTGGACCTCCGTGAAGTGTTCTGTGGTGCGCATCCAATATTAATAACCTAGTGAGATGAGACTCACTGGGCATTACTAGAGGATGGTTCTTATTAAACTGCACAGAAGACAGTTGTATTCGACCGCCCACCCTTAGCAACCCTTTTTCATCAAGAAAGGGTGCAAGAGTGTGCAGTGAACTTCCTTTAGTAACACTTCCGGCTCGAGACATTAACTTGTTAATTTCATCTTCAAAATATAGTCTTTGGGTAGCTTTTACAATTATATCTAATGTAGTGTCCATTTCATTGGTCGTAATTCTTTTATTAACATCTCTTAATTCTTTAGGTTCCCTCAGTTTTAGAAATTTTCTACAGTAAGATAAAACTCGTAACATTCTAGTTAGATTTGAAAACCGCTCCCATATACATTCTTCAGCAGATCGCGTCGTATTGGTAAGTACCTTTAACGGTCGTACTTCAACATCAGTGTCAACATCTAAATGTGTACTATAAACATGGTTTTCGTGTAGGCTCTTAGGACCATGCCACCAAAGGTCATTATGTATTAGTTCTCGAGAGGATATACCCCTTGAGGCACAATCGGCCGGATTTTGGTCTGTGGCAACATGGTTCCATTGATCACTATCCAAAACAGTCAAAATCTCGGAGACCCTGTTGCTTACAAACGTCGTCCATCGGCTGGGTTCTCCACGGAGCCATGCAAGCACTATGGTCGAGTCGGACCAGGCAAACAACTTATCTTTAGGTACCTGCAGTACTTGTGCAACCTCATAAATTAATTTGGCAGCCAACAACGCCGCGCATAGTTCCATTCTCGGAATGGATATCTTCTTCTGAATTGGGGCGACTTTAGTTTTAGATGTTACTACATTTACGTGAGTATTGCCATCGGTGTCCATGGTTTTCAGATAGACGACAGCAGCATAAGCTAGCTGAGAAGCGTCAGCATATACGTGAAGCTCAACTGGATCATCATTCGTTGTAGAAAGCCACCTAGGAACAGCTATACCTCGAATACCATCTAACTCTTTTCTAAAGTGTAGCCATTGATTTAATAATTCTGACGAAAGATTTTCATCCCAATTTAATCCAGATTTCCACAGTGTTTGCATGAAGATCTTCGCCGTAATAAGGACTGGAGCAACCCAACCCAAAGGGTCGTAAAGTCGCGCAATATCAGACAACACTTTCCGTTTGGTTACAGGCTCATCTAACTCCGGTAAGTTGTAAGTATACTCAAATTTATCTATGTTTTTATTCCAGGAAATACCCAACACCTTAATTGTATCATTGATTTTAAAAATAAATGTATCTTTTGAAGATTGATTATCATTTTCGATATGATTCAGTAATTTTGGACAATTACTGCACCACTTTTGGAGCTTAAACCCACCTTTTGACATTAATTGATTCATCTCTTTATAAATATCTATAGCTTTATCTTCTGAATTACAACCGGTCAACAAATCGTCCATATAAAAATCCTCAAGTGTAATTTTTGCGGCAAGTGGATATCTTAACTCTTCATCTCGAGCCAATTGTTGCAGTGATTTAACCGCCAAATACGGTGCACAAGCAGTACCGAAGGTAAGTCGCGATAGCTTAAAATGTTGTATAGGTTGTGATGGATCAGCCCGCCATAATATTCTTTGGAAATTTGAATCATCTTCATGTACCACTATTTGTCTATACATCTGTACGATGTCTGCCACAATACAATAAATATGCGTTCGCCACCTCATTATAATGTGGCGCAAATCTTGTTGAATTTTAGGTCCAACCAGTAACGTGTCATTCAATGATACGTTATTATTCCCCTTGCACGACGCATCAAAAACAACACGAAGTTTGGTGGTTTCCTTATCTTCCCTTATCACGGCGTGATGAGGGAGATAAAAGGAAAATGGATACTCAATATCCTCCTTACTTAAAATCGGTTCCATGTGTTTCTGATTCTGGTAGTCGACTATAACCTTCTCATATTCAGCGTGCAAGTCAGAATTCTTTTTAAACTTTCTTTCTAATACCTTAAATCTCCTCAAAGCAACTTCCTTGGAATTCCCGTACACACACTTTGGATCTGGCTCCTTAAATGGCAATCTCACTACGTAACGACCTTCTTCATTTCTTGTAGTAGTACTCTCATAAATTTCTTCACATCTAATTTCTTCCTTCGTAAGTTTCTTTCCTATTAAATCTGGTTCTCTTTCAATTTCCCAAAACTGTGTCAAAATATTATCTTCTCTTACCTGCAAATGTAAATTTATTACTCTAGGATTTGATTCTTCATTTTCGCCTATTCTTCCAGACAAGATCCAGCCAAGGTGAGTATTCTGTGCAATAGGACCGTCATGCATGGGATGTTTCAAGAAACCACTCAACATTATTTGACTGAAAATATCTACTCCTAAAATAATATCTATCTTACCAGGTGAACCATATTTGGGATCTGCTAACGGTAGATTACTGAGCTCTGGCCAATCAAAAATGGAAACCTTACTCGACGGAAGAAAAGATGTTAAAGATGGCAACACATATGCATTTACTGAAACAGAAAATTCATGATTATGTAGTGATTCTAACTCAAAAGAAACAATGTGCTTAGATCTAAGTTTACCATCACCTACTCCAGTTATTAAACCATTTATTGGTGTACGTTTAAGACATAAATATTGTACAGTACTTTCGGTAATAAAAGAGGCCTCAGAGCCTTGATCTATTAATATTCGCGCAGTTTGGACGCAGCCATTTGGGGATTTAATTCTAGCTAATGCTGTAGCTAATAGCACCTTGACCTGATGTGTATCTTTCGCAAAATGAGCTACTACTTTCTTATCATACTGGCGATTCTCATCTAAACTCGTCGGTTGGTGGGTAGTACTCGTACATGGTTCCCCAGACACAGGGGGAGGATCTCTTTCTATATGCAGCAGGGTGTGGTGTCTTCTGCCACAACGCCGGCAACACGTCGACTGGTGACAGCTCCTTACGTTGTGGTTGGATGAGAAACAATTGAAGCAAAGTCTCTTGGCTTGAATAAACTCATATCTCTCTTCGGGAGACTTGCCTCCAAATTGTTTACATTGGTATAATAAATGAGCATCTGAACAGCATACGCAGACTTTACTATTTTCTTTGTAAGTATCCTTTTTATTATCTTGTATAATATGAAACGCCTTTTGTCTTGTTTGCTTTGGACTTATACTATTCTTCATGTTTGGTTTAGATTCACCTACTAGCATCTCCAATGTTCTAAATCTACTTTCTAGGAAGGTTACGAGCTCACTCCATTTTGGGATGCTGTCGGTTTGAGATCGGCCAGCCTCGGTCTCCCACTGGCGGCGGGACTCTAAATCTAATTTTGAGACTATTAAAAAATTAATGATCGCATCCCACGAAGACACCTCAATATCTAAATTCTTTAGAGCCTTCAAACATGCCTCCGTGGTATCGATAAGATGTTTGATTGCTGTAGCCGACTCGCTAGACATAGGCTTTTGACCGAACAAACGTTTTAGAATCTCATTAACATTGAATCTTTTGTTATTATACCTGCGCTTCAATCTGTCCCACGCCTCTTGATAATTTGTATCAGTAGTCGATAAGCTCCTTAATAAATTCTCAGGTTCGCCTTTTAAACTACATTTCAGGTAATGCAACTTCTGAACCTGGCTTAATGATGGATTTCTATCTATCAAAGAGACAAACATGTCGTGGAAGCTCTGCCATTCTTCATAATTACCCGAAAATGTGGGCAACTGTATTTGTGGGAGCTTCACCTCGCTGCCTGCGCAGGTGACGTTCGATGGACAGACTTTAGAAGAACCCGCTGAGCTGGAACCAAGATCAACCTTCATCTTTGATTTGTAACTAATATAAATTTCTTCTAGGTTTTCATAAATCTCTTCGGTAAAATAGGGAGTTTTTTCGCGTTCCCTTTTTGATGCAACTGATACAATATTCAAATGGTTCTCGGTAAACTTCTTCCAACTTGCTTCCAAACATTCTAATTTTATTTCTATGTAAACGTTTGTCAGTCTCTCTTTTGGGGTCTTTTTATAATTTGAAAAACTTTTATTTATTTGCTCATGTATCTCTACTTGCTGAGCAACGAATGGATCCATTTCTTCTATCTTTAATTTTATTCAAAATTTTTCTAAGTCCAAAGTGTATACAAATTTTTATAAAATTTTTCTAAGTCCCATATGCATACAAATTTTTATCAAATTTTTCTAAGTCCAAGATCCATACTAATTTTTATCGAATTTTTCTAAGTCCAATATTTAATCAAAATTTTCTAAGTTAATATTTAAGCTAATTTTTCTAAGTCCAAGTTATCACAACACTGAATTTTTACAAGTCTTTATTGTCCACTTAGTTCACTTTACTCACGGTTTTTACAAGTCCTTATTATTCCTTTATTCCCGGGTTTCGGCACCAGATGTCGCTGCGTACACTGTCACTAATTCACTATACTTGGATTCACTAATAAAACACCACTGCTGTTGTAAGGCATTTAATTAATCAAAACACAGTATACATATGATATTACAAAAACAAAACACTAGCCAGTTATAAGATGGAACAATTCTAACGTGGCTCCATCTAGTTTGCGATAAGGAACTTAACGTAACTAAACGACGGTATTGAACACAGAACAGTAAAAACATATAGAAGTGCTGTAATGTCTAATTAGTATGAAAACCAGTGTCGCCAAACCCACACATTTAAACCGATAGTTATACAGTACACTACAAGTAAACTATGCCTTTGATTGGACTGCTTAATTTGAGTAAAAACTGACTTAGGTTATAAATTCAGCATTTCAATATGTACCCTAACGCACCATGTTACGGTTTATTTTAGTATAACATCTCTAGGTATATTAGCTGTTTTGTTTCTCATTGCACAGAAATTCCAAATTCGAAAAACATTCAGCTACTCCACAACAGAGGGCGTTAGTTTTCAATAGATATAACTTTGAACCTCAACACATAGAGATAAGGTTGAAATTTGTGTCACTCAACATTAATGACATTAACTTGATATTTATCTGATGCTATGCCCTGAGGGATGTCAGCCTTGTTATCGATATCGAGATATCGATAATTCACAAATAAATATTTTTTGTGTATTTTTTTTTCTTTCTATTATACGAGTATAGTATAATGTGTCACATTTTGGAGTATGTTTATTACTACTAAGTACGTCTTTTTATATTATTATTATTAAATAAAAAACGGAATAGAATAGTATTAATCTATATTGCACGCCTCATAAGCGAAGCGTTGAGGTGGGTACTACTGTCGCTTCGCGCAAAACATCTGATTTTTCAAACTTAAAATGTCTTTATGTATCATACATTGCACTTGTAAGATAATACATACACACACATATTAAGAAAAAACACTATTTTTAACGTTCATGATATTTTTGATGTCATTTTTGTTATTTAAACTAGTTAAAAAACAGTTTAAAAAAGTTCTGTCTTGGACGTCCGTGTGTCTGTATGTGCGGATCCTTTTTCTTGTTAACACGATAGCGACCGAAATACTTTACTAATCGAGTCTTTTTTTTTCTCTTACGCTTGAGTATGCTCAGGAATAGAACCCTTTCATTTTTCAGGGTCTGATTCGATGTGGTTTAATTGTTAATAAATAAACAAAAATAATAATTAATAAATATTTATAAAAAAAAAATTATGAGGCGTGCACTTTTGGATTTTTTTACAAAATACAAACAGAAAATATGCATTATTTTAAATCTTGGAACTACCGTAGGTTTGCTGTATCGGTGGCCTTTGTTAGACTGCTTAGTGCTGTTCGGCATTCAGTTAACTCGTCACGTTGCATTTATCCATTTCTCTTTTAAATTAGCCTCTTTGGGAAATCTGTAAATAAATTGGACAAATGAAAGCTAAGGAAAAATAAAATAAAATTTAATATTTATAATGTTTGTCTTTTCTAAAGTATCGATACTGTCGATATGCGCCACAAGCATCACTAAAGCGACATTCATTTGTTTATTGCAATAATATTCCAGAAATTCTTGTTTGCTGTTCAATCTATAATAGTACTAATTTCTTACGGATTAAGGTTCATTTTGACTAGATATTTGTATACAATTTTGACAAATTACAAGCGAAGATATAACATAAAATATTATATGTAAAATAAATAAAAATAAGACTTACCGATGTTATGAAATGCCTCCATTGCTGATATTATTTCGTCTGCTATCATTTTTGCACTCTAATACCGAACAACACGTCCTAATTAATGAATAAATACGGAAAAAAGGTTTGACAGCTGACAACCGACTCGAATATTTTTCTGCGCACAACTGAGAGCAAGTTAGGTGATCTTACCTTACAAGTGACACGTGGGCCACGCCCACATCACACTTCTATCTACTTTACTGTTCTGTGGTATTGAACAATATAGTAAAATTTCATTCAAATCTGTTAAGTAGGTTTTTTTGTAAGAGAGTAACAAACATCGATATATTATTAGAAACTTTTGAAGTTTAAAATATTAGTAGGATATTCAATTATTGTAGTTTGTGTACTTTGTATCATAGGAAAATATTATTTTTTTTGAATTAATTGTAGGTGTGTAGGTTTTTTATTATTAATACGAATTTATTTTCTATTTAGGAAATGTTTGGCTTCAAACTCTTCACCAGCCGTGCCGGGAGAAGGATCGTGAAAAGAGGCATCAGGAGAGAGCACTCGCTATGTACAAGCAAGTGTTGAAGAACGACCAGAAAAACATTTGGGCAGCCAACGGTATTGGTTGTGTATTGGCGCATAAGGTGAGAAATCATGGCTTTTTTTAAATGAGACACAGATTCATTACAATTTAAATTAATTATTATTACAGGATTCTCCATTATATGTTAAAGTTTTGTACCCTGTCTACTACTTAATAAACATAAAAATACTAAAAGAAAAAATTGTAAATAGTACAGAAATAATAGTAAGGTTTTCTGCTTAAAAAATTCTGTAAGAGTAGTAATTTCTGTATTTACATTTCAGGGTTGTATAAATGAAGCGCGTGATATTTTCGCCCAAGTGCGAGAGGCAACTGCCGACTTTCCGGATGTGTGGATGAACATCGCACACATATATGTTGAACAGAAACAATACATCAATGCTATACAGATGGTGAGATTATTTTCTTAAATACATTGCAAGGTATAAAGTGAAGTGTATGTTTTTAAGTCAGGTTCCACTTCCACAGGACATAGTGTCAGTGGAACCTGACTTAAACAACTTAACAGTATATTTTAGTAACTATTTATTTAAAGAACATTTTAATTCTGAGGGTCACGTTTAATAACTAGTCTTGTTTATATTATTTTTCTTGTAGTTAGAATGCAGGTCTTATAATAATAATTCGTTTAATTCATGATAAGCATCCATTCAGTTGTATGATGAACTCGCCTCTTATTACCTAAGTAACGCGCGTGTGTCGGTGTGTGCAGTACGAGAACTGCATCCGCAAGTTCCTTGCGGCGCACTCGGTGGAGTGGCTGACGTGGCTGGCGCGCGCGCAGACGCTGGCGGGGCGCGCGCGCGCGGCGCGGGGCTCGCTGCTGCGCGCGCGCCGCGTGGCGCCGCACGACACCGCGCTGCTGTTCAACACGGCGCTGGCGCTGCGCCGCCTCGCCGCGCACGTGCTCAAGGACGAGCGCTCCGAGCTGCGTGTCGTGCTGCGCGCCGTGCACGAGCTGCACGTCTCGCACCGGTCAGTCATGTGTTTCTGATTATTAAATATCGTTTTTTATTTTATATTTGTATTAAAACATAACGATGAACATGAAAAGGTTATTTTGATTATCAAAATTATACGTATTTTATTAAAAAAGAGCATGTGCCGTGCAACACGTGTCAGAAGTGAAACTTCTTTGGCAAGATGCAAACATAAAAAATCGTCGTCTTACTTCATGACGTGACGATATCGACATGCCGCGACCTTGATATTTTACTCTCAACGCGTCTACAGAAGTTTCACTTCAAAAGTCTAAGTAACTAACCACACGTGTTATGTAATTCGCAGGTACTTCCAACGTCTGGCGACGGTGGAGAGCGGGGAGGGCGCGGAGCGGGCCCGCTACGAGCCGAGCGCGGCGGCGGGCGAGGCGCGCACGTGCGCGGACCTGCTGTCGCAGGCGCAGTGGCACGTGGCGCGCGCGCGCCGCCAGCACGAGGAGGAGGTCACGCTGCGGGACCGCCAGCGCGAGCAGCGGGAGGCGTTCCGCCGGCAGCAGGTATGTGGTGGTGGACCTGCTGCGACCTTACGACCATGGACCGCCGACCGAGTCACTATTAGTGACTATTATATCAGTGTACCCTTAAAAATCTGAAAAAATTGTATACATATTCTGTGTGCTTTAAAATTAGCCTCAATTTCTATGACGAGCTATCCTAAATCTTTTTTAAAAACTGACCTCAATTTCTATAACTGTTTAAAACAATTTATAAGCCTTTCTTTAATTCTTTATAATCAAATTACATGTTTGCTATACATAAAAAACCCCATCTAAACCAAATTTGAACATCCAGGAAGAAGAGCGCAAACGCCGCGAGGAAGAAATGGCGAAAAGCACCGTGGAGATGTTACAAAAGCGTCAAGAGTTCAAAGAAAAGACGAAGAACGCGCTGCTGTTCGCGGACATGCCGACCGAGAGCAAGGCGAAGGGCCGCCGCCGACGGGACGAGTACGTGTCCGACTCGGGCAGCGGCAGCGACCGGCCACGGGAGGAGGGGTCAGTGTACAATATCTTAATACTATTATAAAGGCGAAAGTTTGTAAGTATGGATGTATGGATATATGGATGTTTGTTACTCTTTCACGTAAAAACTACTGAACCGATTACAATGAAATTTAGCACACATATAGAGGGTAACTTGGATTAACACATAGGATGGGTTTTATAAAAAAACCCATCCTATGTGTTAATCCGGAAAAACCCGCATAGTTCCGGTTCCCGTGGGATTTCCGGGATTGTGTCATTTTCCCGGGATAAAAAGTAGCCTATGTCCTTTCTCGGGTATCAAAATATTTACATACCAAATTTCATGAAAATTGGTTCAGTAGTTTAGGCGTGATTGAGTAACAGACAGACAGACAGAGTTACTTTCGCATTTATAATATTAGTATGGATATACACATATGCACACACGCACGCATAAATACACGCATAAGCACACACACAGACTTATTTCTGCAAATATTCATGACCAAGATGGTTGGATGGATGGAGGTTATTGTCCATATAAGTAAATAACCAAATTAATAATTTTCCACATGTGTTTTTCACCACACACAATATAATTAACTAAATATCTACACACATTTTATTGCCCACGCATAATGATGGCTTAACACATATACATGTACACAACGTTACTTGTGACATTCATACATTATCAAATATGTTTCCAATTCCATTTTAGAGTTCTAACAGACGAACGGCAAGTTGATTGCTGCCGCCGACGCGTCAACATGTGGCGACGGCTGAAGTAGCCTCTGCCGCTCGTAACTTGCCGTTCGTCTGTTAGAACGCTTAAATGTGTAAAGGAGATTGCCCAAGTGACTATGGCACTTGGTATCGCAATCAAACTTATTGTGTCAAATTGAAATATAGCTAGCTCAATTTAAAGCTTGATGTTAGTGCTTTTAGATATGATTAAAGTTTTTATGTAAATATGCCGCAGTTCGCGACAGTAAAAATAAAACAATAGTTTTATTCAACACTTCAAAAAATACTTTATCGAGTTTTAACTAACGATGAACGTTAAGTTTTACATTTATTACATAGGTAATATTTTAATTTACAAGACAAATATGAAAAGTAAATCCTAATAAACATTATTTCAAAATAAATAACGTCGAACAATGCGTCGAACACATTCATTTCAAATAGAAACATAATATGACGCTTGCAAGAGAGATAGATATATGTGTCAAAACAAAAACTTTTACTTTTATTTCTATTTATTCGGTATAATTACGGCTTAATAGTGATAAATATGATCATTATAAATACAAATAGGAATTAACAATATCACGAACACGTGGCACAACTAAAATTTTACCTATACCACCCGTGGTCATTCTCCTTTCCAAAACATATTACCTACATAAATAATCAAATAATGAAAATTGCAGTCGCGAGCCAAAACAAAAGAAACGCAAGCGCGAAGCCGGAGAAGGCAAGAAAGGGCGCGGCAAGAAGACGCGCGACCGACGTGGCAGTGGCAGCGACAGCGATCCGCCCAGGAAAAGAGGCAAGAAGAAGGTATGGTATATCTTTTCTTTTGACGTGACAACGTCTTATAATTCGATAGAGCCGGCTACACGCACGTAAAAACATTACTCATGCGGCGTTACCTCGCTCTGAGGCGTTCCATGTAAGGCTTGAAGTGCAAGCGAGAGCGCGGAACGAACGACAAAGAAGCACAATCGGACGTTGTCACGTTCAACTATCGTCAGTAAACCGACTTTACTGTACTGACTTACTTGTAGAAATTAGGTTTGACCTGGTGGAAATTAATTGACGTGATACAAATTGTTCTGCAAGTTAAATTTTTTATTTATTTTTGTATAAAGAAGTTTCGCGGGATTCACTTAAACACTCGAACACTATATTAGCCCATTGACCACCGAGCGCCCCGATCGGGGCGCGACACAATAGATTATCTATTGTGTCTGTAATTCCGGGGACTGATGGATTAAAACAATATAAATCTAATTTTTAGGCAAATCAAATGTTTATTATGTGGGATGGAAATAAAACGATCAGATTAACTTTTCAAACCATATATTCTAGCTAAGAAACTCGTTAAGCCACTTATGTTTTTTTTTATTAATTATTAAAAAGGTTCATCACCAGTTGTTACATAATATGTATCATTCACGTAAAACAGTAACATAGGATTTACACATAATTATGCACAACTATTACAGATGAACACTACATTCACAGAAATTAATAATAAATTAGGCGATATCTATACACAATATATCTATACAATTAAACAAAAAAGAAATGTGTGTGCTCTTATCATTAAAGAGAGTTATTTATTTATTTTTTTACAATTTTAGGGAGAAAGGGGCATCGGCCGTCGCGAAAAAGCAAAAATGGTTGAAGAGAAGCTCAGCAGCAAACAGCGTGCGAAAATTGTTTCGAAGGAAACAATCTCTACGTCCGAATCGGATTCAGACGCGAGTCGCAAGTCGCGCAGTCGCAGTCGCAGTCGCAGTCGCAGTCGCAGTCGCAGTCGCAGCGGCAGTCGCAGCCCGCCCGCTAACAAGGGACGCAAGAGGATTATGTCGGCTTCGGATAGCGATAGGTAAGTAATTAATATAAGATTATTTTTTATGGAAACTGATTAAAGTAAAATAAAAGTGACAAGTAATTTATAAGGCTGATGAATAATATTTAATTTTACAATACATTTTTTATTAATTTATTTATGACACTTTATTGTACAGTACCAGTAGTAAAAACATATAATTTAACATGAAAACATGAATATGGTAAGTACACAATAGGCGGCCTTATTGCTTAAAGCAATCTCTTCCAGGCAACCATAAAAATAAAGGACATGTACGATGCTGGTAGATGAATTCATAAATAATATAACAAATGTGCATTTCTTTATAGGTCTCGCTCGAAAAGCAGATCGAAATCGCGCAGTCGATCGCGTTCGGGCTCAGCGAAGAGTCGGTCCAAAAGTCGATCCAAGAGCCGATCCAGGTCCAAAAGTGGTTCACGATCGAGGTCCAGGAGTAGGTCCAAGTCCAAGAGTCGCTCCAAGTCGAGGAGCCGCTCGAAGTCCAAGTCGAGAAGCAAGTCGAGATCCAAGTCGAGAAGCAAGTCGAGATCCAAGAGTAGATCTCGATCGAAGAGCGGGTCGAGGTCGAAAAGTCCGTCGAGATCTCGGTCAAGGTGGGTTCCCTTATTTATATTTTTATCTATGTATGTACTACGCCGTCTAGACATTAACAAAGTAATACTTTATATTAATTATAGTATACTATTTACTATAGTCGGATTTTTAATTACACGAAGTTATCTGACAGCAGCTAATGTCACTTTGTAAAATAATGCTGCCATATTTAAAGTAATAGTGAGGAATTCAGTTATCATTCAATCAGATGAGTGAACAATGAAAACTATAAAATAACATTATTTCTATTTATATAGCTGTATAAGTAATAAGTTACTAGTAGAATGTAATTACAATCAGCTTTTTATTTTTATTCTTACGCTGTTTAGTTATTGTTTTTGTAATTTTTTTCGTTAATTGTAACGAATTACGTTGTGTTTGTTGTCATTATTGTTTTGTTGATGTTATATTGTTACACACTAAATATTCACTAGACGATCGAGGCAATTTCATTCATTCCGGATTTTTCAATCATTCACTTTGTGACAACGCTATTTTAATTTCATCAAAAACTCTACAGTAAACGTCAGTTAGCTTCGTCTAATTAAAAATCCGACTATAGTTTTTGCCCCCAACATCGCTTAGTTACATTCGAATTGTAAATATAAGCCAATCTTTACGATCCAGGCGTTAGAAAGGAGTTCGTCAATACAATATTACATTTATTAAACAAGTTTTTTTTATATCATAAACATTTTTCTATTTCAGGTCCAAAAGCCGCTCCAAATCAAAGAGCGTTTCTAGATCCCGATCCAGGTCTAAAAGTGGGTCCCGTAGTCGTTCTGGATCACGATCTAGGTCTGGATCTAGATCTAGATCTGGATCCAGGAACTCCAGACCAGCAACGCCTGAGTCTAGGAAGTCTGTATCAGCTAGTGAAGATGAAGCTTAGTGTACATATGATTTAAGATTACCTAAAAGGTATCAAGTGTTTTATTTATGTGTTAAAAAATAGTTTTTTTTTCCTTACTTTCTTATCGAGTTTGGTTCACACAACATTTCTATATATTCTTATAGTTTGTTTAACTTATTATAATAGACCAATAGCAAAGTTCAAAGTCAATTATTATCCAAGCTCGCAATATACAAGACAATATAATTAATTCTGACATGTTCATACTGTATACTAGATTTTTCTTTTTCCTTCTGTATTTCATTCTTTTTTGTATTGTAAACTTTAAGCGTTTGATATTGTAAAATAATATAATAAAAACGTTGTAATGAATTAATTTTGTTTATTTTTAACCTGGAATATTCTAGAAATAATTATTTTAAGGTACAGACATAATACATATTATTAAGATCTATATAGTTTATACATAATTTCTTCTATTTCACTGCAAAAACATTATTATATATGGCTTGCTCAAAAGAAATTAACACTAACTAGTAATCGAGAAATTAATAGCGTTAAATCGCTAATAATAAAAATAACTACGTTAAAAAACCCGACTTCAATAACGGAAAAGTAAACAATAAAAAAGATTTGATATTATGTATTAATTATTACATATTACTTAGATGTGCTATTTACTAAAAAGGTTTGAAGTCGGTGCCCGTTTTTTAACGTAGTTATTTTTATTTAATACTATTTTAGTGTATTTTTCAACACGAATCATAATCAATTAATTACTGAGTTCATGGCTACCTTCCGAATCCATCATCAAAATATTATCAGCTCTATGTCATGATAATTTTTTCATTGGTATCCAATTTTCGGATTTGAGTAATATACCTAATTATTTTTAATTAATATTTAATCAAAATAGAATTGAATCTAATTTCGAATACTTCCATGTTTTATTACATTTTCTTATTTATAAATGTTATCAAGAGAAGTAAAGGAGCAAATGATTTGTCAATGAATAAATAAAAAGGACTATTTAATTGAGTAATTGAGTTAAATTATTGAGTAAGGCTATAGGCTATATATCATCATGCTAAGACCAACATGAGGGGAGCAATGCGGGTGAAACTGCGGAGCACAGCTAGTAGGAAATAAATCATTATTTCTTTGAAACTGGGTTCCCTTGGTTTGAAATAAAACAATTTCATAAATATTGTATAATTTATTATATTGTATTGATACAATCTAAAGATTGTTACTTAAATGCAGTATTCGGTAAAATTATTTCAAAACATGTAAGTAAACTAGACAATAAAATTATACGTACCTAACTACACTGTTACATTAATTATTAAAGCAAAAATATATTTCGTTACAATCATTGGTGTTTTAAATTAAATTTTTGTGATGAGATTTATTGTTTTGTATGTCGATTACCCATTTGTTCTTATTAATACTAATGGTTATGACTAGACTCCACTATAATTTCCTATACCATGATAAACAAAAACAATATAATATTAATTTTCATGTGTTTTGTTATATTTTTTTGTGTCAAAGTAATAAAAATTAAAAACTATATAGAAAATATGATAATTGACAGGGGCGTAGCTACCGCCGTATCTGCCGTATCAATTATACGGGGCCCCCGCGCCAAGGGGGCCCCCAACGTGCGCTTTTGCGAGAAATCTCCTTCCTAAGGGCCCCCAAACATATTTTTATATGGGGCCCCGCAAAGGCACGCTACGATTCTGATAATTGAACTATCTTTTGATGATATAAATGAACATGGCATAGTGCATTATATGGAGTTTCAAATCTAAACATTGATCCTAAACTAGCCCTACTATAAGCGATTACACAACCATTCCATCCATATTATTTTTTACTGTGATGTGTGTGGTGTTGGTGAAATTTTCATGAAGAATGTACTTACTTTGAAAAATGGCAAAAATTTGTATAAATATGAATGAAATAATTAAAAAAATAACTGTGCATTATGAGTAAGTACTCACACAAAAATATCTCGTTTGATAGCAACTGAAAACTTTTTGATTTTCATGAGTTTATTATATTTCTTTTTTTAAATATAGGTACATACCTTTCCTGCTTTTTAATTCATTTACCAAGTGACTAATTTTAGCTTTAGGTCTCCCACATATCCTATAATCTTAAAAGTTAATAACACATTGACTAGATTCCGCTTAAATAACATGGTTTTTAACACATAACAGTATTTAAATAAAATTCTTAGACAAAGTCAAAAATTAATAGCATAGTATAATTTTGAGTATATAGCAAAGAGATAGTATTTTATAACATAGAAATAGGAACAAAGTAACGTCAGCAAATTCAAATAGTTGGTAAGTAATATTTTAATAAAACCTAATTTATTTAAATTATTTAATTGCAATTCATCCACCTGTAATAGCTCTTATAGAGAAAGCTTTTAGCTGGCATAATATTATATTGTTTATATTTTTGTGGTAATATTTGGCATAATATAATGTTCATATTTATAATATTGCAACAAAAATATGTTTCTGCTATTTTGATAAAATTTCTTAAATATTAATTCATATTTGTGCTTTTCAAAAATAATTATGCATGTAAAATAATTTATGTTTTCAATACATCATTATGAGTACAATGAGAAAGTGGTAGCCATTGTTTGAGGCTATATTCTAACTTCAAATCTTACAATAATCTTTTCTCTCAATATTTAATTTAAACATAGTTAGATCTATATTATCTTCTAAAAGACCGATAAGTCTAAAATGTCATAGTTAACTTCTATGTAGATATAAGAGTAAAATTCGATTATGGCAGTTATCGTTAAAACCTTAGGGGGGTAGTACTGGTCTTTTATAGAGTCATCTAAAAAATGTTGTTGGTATAAAAAGTTATTGAATGTAACAGTAAAAGCAATAATTGAGCAATAGTATACAAACATTATATCCGATTTTAAATATTTTTTTTTAAATTCTACTAACAACATTCTTTAGAAGGTTTTTGATTAAATATATTTGAGTATAATATTTAAAAGCAATATATTTGACTAGATTATCTTGAGTATATTGTGCTAAGGTACCTACTGAGTAATAACAATAATACTACATTAATTTCTATGAGTTGGAAAGCTAGATTGAGTTTAAAATCACTTTTATAATATCTTCAAATATTCAACTACGTGAAAATAAATATTTTATAAACTGGATAAAATCTGAATGTGAATTTGAATAGGAAATATAATCTGATAAAATCTGAATTATTTAGAATATTAGAACAAATCCATAGTTTCATATCACTGATGCAAGATTAAAAATAGCTCATTAAATAAATAATTAAACGAGATATTCAATATTAAGCCTGAGTAATCTTAAGTATAACTTTTTCGTTAAAGAAAAAAAAACAAAATGATGTGCAGCACACTCCACACTTAGTTACATACAATTTATACACATAGTATGTTTAATTTTATATATTAAACAGATTATAGTAAGAAATTGGCAAATTGTCCTTTTTATATGTTGGAGTCGGACAGTTAGAGTTCAAACAAATATAAGTACATATAATATTACATTTTCTTTTTAACCACAACAAGATTTTTTGTTTGTTTAATCAACTTTATGAGGCACACAGAAGTTCATTTGGTTACTGAACAAACATTATTTCTTTCGATTTAATGAAAAAGTTAAATAGATTTTGAGAGAACATTATACATATGAGCTGCAGAGACTTTTAAAAAGTATTATGTATCGACATTCCTTATATAGGAAATAAAATTGTACTATAAACTTTAAGTCACGGCAATTTCATACTTAAAATCTAGCGTAACTTAAAATCTAAAGTTCTTCTCCTATTTTTGTTGAATTTTGTGCGTTAGATGTACCATTGGTATTTTCTATCGAATTTCGCAATTTCATACTTTATACTGATTAAATTAAAGTCTAAAGTTGTTCTTGTTCTTTTGTAGAATTTTGTGCGTTAGATATACCAAAGGTAGCATTTCCATTAGGGATGTTTTGTGGGCCTCCGAGAAATGATGTGAAAGTCGTATCTCGGCTCATGGGCGGTTCCAATCCTTCTGATAATGGTATACAGTCTAATGTTGGTACTGTATATTCCCTGAAACATAATTGATATAAATTGAATACTTTAAGCCTTTTATGATTATTGAAAGTGACATGGATATTTTTTATAGTTGCCAGGATTAAAAAGAAATTACAGATAAAATATTTTGCTAGAATTTTATCAGATATAAGGTTTAGACCATGGGTTCCCAAACTGTGCGCCGTAGAAATCTAGAGGGGCTCCGCGAGTCGATCTGCTTATATTAGCGAGTACCTTTTCTAAGCGCTTGAATCGGTAAGAAACATAGCGTCGTAAAATGACATACAAGATAGCCTAACCTAATTTCTATTATTAGGTAACTATAGTGACTGTTTCCTTGTTGTCATTATTGTTTACTAGCTAGGTTGGGTGGGTAGGGCATCGTAACAAAAAAGTTAATATGAAGCTGCGCCGCGAGTTGAAAAAGATTGGGAACCCCTGGTTTAGACTGTTCTTAAAAGACAACTTAAGGCTGCAGTCTAGCAAAATTGCGTTTTCAACAAGTTATTTGACAATTTTTTCCCGGCTAATGAAATGATAAACTGAATTTTTTTTTCTTGTGTATCAATTAGTGTTATATACGCAATGCGCGTGAATTTTTTCACATTTATAAAGTTACTTTATGTTACCTTAATCAGGCCTTCAAGATAAGTCTCTTTCCCCCAAAGACATTTCGAGCTAAGTTTGTGCACTCACTACGTTGCAACCGATTACAATTTATACAATCTGATCAGCGCATTATTATCCTTATATAGTCGTTATTAAAAACTGCTGAATACAATTGCCGAAAAACTTATGATTTTCCTAATTAGAACGTTATAAATTCATTAAATTTCCCATTTTTTGCCTTACAAAATCTATTGATAAATACTGCTAAAAGTTATTTTTTCCATTAATTTATTCGAGTTGGTTGAAGACCAATGAGTATTAATCCTTTAAAAAATTTTTTTTTAGAATTTTGATAATTCTTTAAATATTAAAAAAATATTTAAAATAATTAGGAAAAATCCTAGCGAATTTCTTTAGTCGCGCTCCTTGGGCCGGAGCGTTCTGACGTGTGCTCTACGCTCGATTTTCCTTCATACCGAAGTGAAAGTTGCTCTACTTCATTAAATTTAATATTTTTGTTAATTGATTATTTTTATCTTAGTTTTGTGCAAATATTCGTATTTTTAAACATTTGATTTCGATATGGAAAATAAACGAAAAAAATACGCGTGTAACTACTAGAAAAAAAATTATCTTCGAACATAAAGTTAATGAAACCAAATGCAAAGGTGATTGGCAACAATTTCTTTATTTTACGGGGTGTCAGTAAAGGGATGTATATTTCTTTAAAACTAAAGTAAGCTCATAAATTTTCTTATAATATAATTTTTTTTGAAGTTCCAAAAATGTTTATTTTTCGTTTGAGAAATACGAAATATAATATAAACTTGTATTGAGAACTTGAACTTCCCAAGTTCATCCGGGGAAATCCCCATACGGGGAAAATGATTTGTTTACTCCAAAATTATATGCCGAGGTGTTTTAATTTTTTCTTCTAGTCATTTTCAACGTAGCGGCATGTTGTTTGATTATTTATTTTGTAACTTAAATACAGGATGTTGGTTTTATATTCTGATCTTACAGACGCGCTGACAAATTTAGTCCGCCATTTCTAGTTTAGTCCACCAACTCTTAGTACCAATATTAAAACGAATGGATTATCATCACATCATCAAAACTCAGATGTAATGGAAGATCACAATAACATAGAAAATTCAGTGGGTGTTGAGAACTAAACAAACACAAGTAACAGAGACGCGAAGAATAAAAAAAGAGGACGAAAACGATAATTCATTGATGCTTTCCCTTTTCGACGTATTGTTAGGGTACATCACCAAAAACAAAACTGATGATGAATTGCTGATTAAAAATGAAAAACAAATAATCGACAACAGTGGTGAAAATTTGCTGATCACAATGAAACATCCTTCAGTGGTAGCAGATTTACTTATTTAAAATGTATCGGTGAACAGCGTAAAGGAGAGGAGGACAGGAAAACATTATGAATGTGGATGGTGGATTGTATACAGGGTGTAATCGTTAAGTATGTGCAGGCGATTATGACGTTATTATTGCAGGTATCAAAAAACTTAAAACTGATATCGAAATTACTTTACCTAATGAGCAAAATGACAATAATAACTTTTTAAAAGTATAACAAGAAATATCTAAAAAATTTACTTTATACACTCCCATATCAAAAAGGGAAAATGGGACTAGTAGAAGTTAAATGTCTAATTCCGGCAAAAGACATGAATGCGGAAGATGCGGTTAAAAATAAAAAAATTAATATTTGAAATACAATGCAAAAAATAACACTTTTGTCATAGATAAGAATCATGACTATTTTTTCCAAATTCAGGGACAACTAAACGTTGCAGAAGCAGAAGTCTGCTTATTTGCTGTTTGGACTGGAGTGAATCATTCGTCAAAAATAGAATATATAAAAAATTATGTAACGTTTAGGCAAAATAAAATGATGGACCATTATCAAGATTTTACATAAATTGCCTACTGTCAGAATTGATTGATTCGAGACTTCAGCATTCGATGCCCATCAAGGACCCATCCTATATCATTCAAGCGATTGAAAAAGATATAAATCCAGTGCAACCGATAAAGCATCAGAATGCTAGCAAAAGATTTATTAGGTTTATCAATATAAATCTATATATTATACATAATATAATAAATCTGTAGAAGACGCGAAGACCGACATCCGCGCGGACGGAGTCGCGGGCGGAAGCTAGTCAGAAATAAATATCTTTTGTTTTCATTTGCGTTTTTTTCTATTTTATAATTTTTTAACACAAACATTACATTTTTTTTATTATATACAAAATTTGTTTATCCGTTTTATTAGTTAAACTGAACAACTTTCACTAAGAAACTTAGGTCGAAAAAAATGTAAAGAGTTATGCATTTTGTATGGAAAGCTTATTTTTTTTTATATTTCGTCCAAATTTCTTTGTAAAAGTTGATCAGTTATATAAACATGAAGTTGAAGATATCAATAGAAAGTATTCGCAAATTTTGTGTACTGATAAAAAAAATCACCCGGTGTAATTTTCACGAAAATTGTTTCAAATTGTCATTTTTGGTACTTATTACGAATATTAAATTATGCATACGAATGATTTAATTTTTAAAAATTAAGTGGAGCAACTTTCCCTTAGTACATTTGTATTATTTACATATAGGATGACAGGATGCATTTGTTTGCACTACTAGACCAAGCCCTTAAGGTGATGAATTAATTTTTCTAACATTTACGGCCCTTTTCAAACCTTCGTAATTTTTATATTATTAAAGTTGTCGTGATGAAAATTCTTGACAAGAAAGTTCAATAGTAACACAATACGTCTACCGTTTTAGAAACATGATTCCATGATATTTTCTCGATAGAAAAAAAATACAAAGTTATCATTGTTATTTTTTTTTAATCTCTGGCATCTTCAAAATAACAAACGTAAAGTTACGACTTTTTGGATATTAACTATAAAATATACAACCTATACGTCTACCGTGTTAGAATTTTGAAATATGCGATGGTTTTGAAATAAACAAGAAATACTTGAAATTAGCGCGCGACCAGCCAATATAGCGAGAGCCGCCCTGTACCTTCCTACCCCGATCGCTGCACGAGTCATTCCCGCTACGGCCGTCACACGGGGAACTTGTGTCGCTCGCGCAATCGTAAAAAAGGGTGACAACACGATAAGACAAAATGAGACAAATGGGGACAATAAAGAAAATAAGAAGAAGAAACATAAAGGTTGGAGGAAAAAGAATGCTTACAATTGGAACAAATGAATGAAGTAAGTTGGTTTTATTTTAAATTTGATGATAATTGTATTATAGACGATGTTTGATATGTACCCCTGTTTTAAGTACATAACGAATGTGTAAGATTTTTTCATTTATAGCATAAATAATCTGTTCAGAAATCCGGAATCCAGAAGGAAAATAAACCCACTGATTGTTCACAATGTGAATCCACTCCTTCGTAAGTACCTTTATTCAGTCAAAAATGTATGTTATCAAAGCTCTACTGGTTTTATCGCATGATTCCATTTTTAGAAAAAAGCAACAAAGTGCAAAGAAATAAAAAATCATGGTGAACTTAGTGGAAGTATGGTGGACATAATATGGAACAGGAGCTCATTGGAGTAGTATTATATTTAAAAAAATACGAAAAAATTTCAAGAATTACATTTCTTAGTAGGTGGTAGATAAGTATGTTGTATAAAGAATTTGATGTTGATATTTATTTCATTTATACTTACTACACCTGTGCGGGAAATTGCTTAGTACTAAAACAGGTTTATATTCATATTTACATAGTAATGTGAGTTTTCATTTCGAATAATTTTGTGTAAGTATATTAAATTGAGTTCCTGGGTGATCTGGAAACACAATTGGGCCCGGAAGATGGCGCTGCAGTCACTCCTCCTAATCACATGAACCGATTTGGATGAATATTTGTGTGCACATTTCATTGTTGTGGGATGATTGGTTGATTCGTTTTCACATTAGCTAATATTATGTATTTTTGTTGTAAACTTAATTTAATGTTTATAATACATTATTATTGGTATAAATAAGCCAGTGTTCGTCTCACATTGCTGTACCTGCCTACCTACCCTACCAGGGCCTAACTTTGTTCTGGCTATTTTATTTTGATTATTTGTAATGAATAATTACAATTATAATAGAGTGCAAAAAATAAATACATGCGTCAATATATTTTGTGTTTTTTTTCAAACAATTTTTTTATTTAAAAAAATATCATTCCGACCGCGGCTTTGCCCGCGTGGAATTAGGTTATATCGTGAATCCTGTTTTTTCCCACAGAAGTGTTCAGTTCGGATAAAAAGTATCCTATGTGTAAATCCAGGCAATTAGCTATATTTTATCAAAATTGGTAATGTAGTCTTGACGTGATTAAGTAACAACTAACAAAAAAATATACAAATTAACATCCAAAGTTTCGCATCAGTTTTACTGTATTAGTGATATCTTCCACTCTTGACTTTGACTGAGAAGAATTAGGGTTTATAACTTCTTTCAGAAATAGTACCTTTCATTTCTGGGCATGATGTAATATCTACGTCAGCATCAAATTCTATCTAAATCAATTCAGTAGTCCGCGTTATTGAGTACCATTTCATTTTTTCAGAGTAAAAATATTTTTTGTTATTTTAAAGATTATTTACTTATAACCTGTATTATTTTGTAATAAAGTAAACATTACGAAATAATAATTATTATTAATAATGTCTAAGTAGTTGTTAAAAAGAAGATTATTTGTTTATAAGCAAGAAAATAAAACCAATAAATCAACAATTAAATAAATGTATAACAATATTATAACTATATGACGACTCCATACATGTTTGTCCCGAGTCGGCCAGCGGCAGCGCGGCGAGTTTGCAAGAATGACTTCGCGCACACCCGCGTTCGCGATAGCGAGCTATTAGACTACGCCCGCCAAGCAGTGGATTTTTTTTGTGTATCGTCTTAACAAAAATTAACACTAAATTTGCTAGAAGTTTGAATGGTCTTTTAATTGATTCCTATATGCTATTATTATTATATTCTTATTTTATTCAGATACAAATAACTAACTCACTAGAAATTTGTATTTTAACTCTGATATTATTATGTATTCTAACCAAAATATAATAAATAAATAAATATTTCAGGACAATTTTCACGCACGGCACAATCTGATCCCATACTAAGCTTTCGCTTGTGTTATGGAAACCAGATGGCTGATAAACATACATATATAATTTTTAAATAAATACTTATATAGATAATTAACATCCAGACACAGAGCAAACATCTATGTTCATCACACAAATATTTTATTATAATACTTACATAGAAACATTATCCTGCGATTGCACAGAGTCGTTCACAAGTTGCGGTAACACAGGCGCTGGGGGCGGGCGAGTGGGCCGCGAACTGAACAGAAACACTCCCACCATCGCCAGGAGATATGATAGGAAATATAGTGCGTGGAACTAGAAAAAAAAAATTGTGCGTGTACTATAGTGTACACACGTAAGAAGTGAAACTTCTTTATTTTTCAAAAAATAATTTACTACCTATATGCAACTTTACAGAAATACGTCAATCACGCGTGGTAGGTATAAAAACAAGATGGCGCGTAACGGAAAAATGTTACACTAAATTTTTTCCAACCCCGATAAAGTTTCACTTCAATAACATTATGTATATATAGATAAAGTGATATAAATCTTCCTTGATTCTTTAATAGATAACTATATTATGGTGATTTAGGAGGGGTTTCAACTCTATATTGTAAATAATTATATTATAGTATCTATATATTAATACATAAATAGCGTGGTTAGTAAAAATTAATTGAAATAATCATAATATTTTCATCTATGCGAAACAACCTGTCCATTTCAGGACAAAAAAATCCAAAATATGAATCAGTAACCATGGCAGGGAATAGGCAACCACCTAATTATTTTTTTACATGACGTTTTTTATTCCCATATTTGAAAAAAATAACATGACACAAATCCAAAAAATATTTTCCTCACCTTAAACTGAAAAATGAACATCCCAGCAATCAGAGTATAATAATCCGCCGATAGGAAAGACAAATGCAGTATAATTGCACCAGCGTCCCTCAACATAAAGCTTTGTAATATCTGAAATACTGTTTGTACACAGCAATAGCCTCCCAATTGTATGATCGTTTCAACTTCATACCAATAGAATGATACCAATTCGTTAAACTCAAGGAAAAATGTTTGTAAACAAGATATAGAGCCACCAATGAGACCGAGCATGGCTAAATATTCTGAGCAGGCTTGTGTTTTGAGCATTATTTCTTGCAGCACTGTTACTAATGCATATAGAAGTGATCCACCGAGACATAGCATGTCTCCAACTAACTGGTTCTTTCCTGAAATGTTTTATTGCATTAATGTTGCATTTTATTTAGATTTATCTTGAGCTTGTTATAAGATATTAATCCTACAACATATAACTTACTGAATGTATAAAATGAAATTTATAATTGAAATAAAGAAGTGATTTCTCTCTAAATAATTACAAAACTTGTGAAAGCTTTATTTATAGTTCCAACTCAATCATACAAAATCAACTGAACAATTATATAGTACTCAAATTATTTCTACAGGCAGATTTCATCTAATATCCTCCTACTATTATAAAGGCAAAAGTTTGTAAGTATGGAAGTATGGATGTTTGTTACTCTTTCACGTAAAAACTACTGAATGGATTAGAATGAAACTTTACCACAATATAGCTTATACATCAGAACAACACATAGGATAGGTTTTATCCCGGAAATCCCACGGGAACGGGAACTATGCGGGTTTCCCTTTGAAAACGCGGGCGGAAATCTAGTAGTGCATATTTAGATATGCAGCTTTTGAGCTTAAACCTACTATAATATAATATTTTTATATATACTATAAAACCAAATTACCATCAGTAGGAGCCCCTTCCACATCAGCCCATACAACGCAAACAACTGCCATCAAACCAAGAGTGGCACCAGCTACATGAGCCACACCGAGTCTCTGTCCCCTCCAGGCCCCACCAACTAAAGCCGCACCTACACCACTGCAGGCTAGCAGCTGTCAGCTCAACACTGATGTAAACCGCTGCGACATCACTAGCAACCAGCTCGCTTCTACGTCTAGTATGCATGCTAGGAGAACTATTAGCCATTTCCTGTAAAAACAGTGTTTTTAGCTGGTTAGGTATGTGGTATGTTAGTAAGAAAGACGTATGTTCCTGATAACATATCCAACAAATACTATCGAGTTCATTGTTATTCAAATGAATGTAAGTAATTTATTGTTAATTTTATTTCAAATGAATGAATCAAAGTCAAAATGTTATGCTTGGTCAATAAATGAAAGATAGTTCTAAGTCTTCATAATAATTTGTCAAGTTTAGATTTAGATTAAAATATAAATAATTCAAATTATTACAAGTAAGTTAGTTCTTATAAGTTAATATTAAATAAATACAAACTTACTTTGATAATTTCTTAACTCCATTACAAAGTAAAGACGGTATGAACAGAATAAAAAGAGCTAAATAAGGGATTACGAGTTGACCTGTCGTAGGAAATTGCCAAGTCGCACTTTGTAGAAGTGTTGTTAATATGCATTTTCCACTGAGTAATAGGGATAATATTTGACCCAGCACAATACTACGCCAAACTTTCCTGAAATAGTAATTTAATAAATTAATATTAAGCATTAAAGAACCATGCAAACAACATTTCATAAACAAACTATCCCGACCATCGCCCTAACTCCGAAAAGTACACCTCTACTTTTTCACTGAAATTCACATTCTCCATTGCAATTCCTTGAATTTTTTCTTTCTTGATCAATATTACGTACTTTGTACACAAATAAGTTTCTCAATACGGAACACAGCTAAAATTATAGCCATTATTTCTACAATATATGTAAATACAAACCAAAGCAAAATTGAAAATTGTATATGTATAACAATTTAATATGACATTGACAATTGACACACGAAATGCGCATATCACAGATGATAAAATAAATAGATAAAATATATAAATATATAGATAAAATAAATAGAAGGACGTGAGAAGGACAGTTCCTTCCTTCCTAGTACGAGTCTGTGTATTTTGAAATCTAGCAATAAGCATTATGTAGCAATTTGCGGTTCAGTCACGGGAAAAGTGAGGCCGCTTGTTTCCTTTATTTCAATCACAAAATCACGCGGTTAAAACTTTAAAAACATGTTAAAATGGCAATGTCAAGTCAAAATAATGATCAAGCGGCAAATATTACTTGCTCTGTGGCGGCAACTGGCAAGTGCCCTGTGCCATCTGTCAAATGTCAAATATAAATTAAAAACGCAAGCCGTCCGCCGTCGTGAGCCCGTGAATGTTTATGTTTGAAAATAAAAGTTTTAGCATAACCTTAATATTATTAAGCTGACTTTGTAAATCAAATTTCCAGCCTTTTGAAATGGGTGACGGTTAGTATATATTATATACAATAAAATTTATTGATTTATCGCGTAATATCCCATAGAATTATGATTGCTATTGTACCTACCTATATTTTTCTTTTTCCTTTTCATTCAGAGGACGTTATACGCAGACGATTATTGATTGATGGTGATGGTACTGGTGATGATAGGAGGCTTAATGTTTTGTTGAAGACACTAATCAGATGGTGTAATGCTACCGACGAAAAACCAGAAGACAGGTAACCTTACCTACCTTTTTGTGAATAATTGTTGTATGATGCAATATAACTTTTTGTACAATAAAATATATGATAATGTATACTTACTGTATAAAAAAAAAAAATACAAGTTTCATTCTTCCTTGTTCTAGCAAAACCACACATGATCGCATGTTAGCACAACTTGCACAATGTGAATTTGCTGTAACAAAATCTCAGCTCGGTACCGAGATGATGACAGCAGAACTTAAAAGTTATGAGGATTTATCGAAAATATTTGAAAGTGGCATAGAGATTGCGAAGAAGAACATAGAAAAGAGTAAAATTGATTTGGCCCAAGCAAAGACTGTACGCAAAAATAGAATAGAGTATGATGTATTAGCAAAAGTTATAAGTGAACAGCCTGATAGGAAAGAAACATTGGAGCAATTGAATACCCTAAAGAATGAATTAAGTACATTGGAGACGACAAAACAGCAGTTAGAAAGTAGATTGGCATTAAGAAAGAAACAATTCCATGTGTTAGTGACTTCAATACATCAGTTACAAGCCTTGTTAGATGAACCTGAAGAATTAGAATCCATTTCTGATGATGTAGAAATGAAAGAATCAGCTATGGAAACTTAAAATAATACTTTTTATAGTTTTATAAAATTTATCATAACTCTGGAATAATAAAATTAATTAAATGTCCATATTTGGTTTTATTTAGAATTTTAGTTTAGTTTAACCTTTTAGGATTTAGGATAACCTGCACTTCGAAGGCGCCTGCAAAAGCGATATATTGTCATAGCCGAGTGTGTATCAAATTCTGCTTCTCTACCAAGTTCTGGTCACTATTTACTTGTAAATGTTGTAAATAAAAGTTGTTCCTCACAAAACAATATACAAAAATGGTCTGATATGATTTCTTCGTAAAATAATAAAAAAAAAACGTTATTTTTTAAAATATAAATATCTCTAATTTCTGAACATTTTCGATCATAACTTTTATATTTCTACGATAAAAAGTTTCTGGACTAAAGTTGTAGAGAATTTAATTTGCAGCAAATAATGTTAGCAATTTTTTTAATCAGATAAATAGTTCAAGAGATATACTTATCGTAAAAACCACTTCAACCGCTATATTCAAGACTAGCTGTTGCCCGCGACTTCGTCCGCGATTACGTCGTTTTTCGTCATTCGTCGTTTAAAAAAAATACGTGACACTTTATTTTTGAATGTTCTTAATTGTCTCTTATAAAAATAAACTACATTAAAATTGAATACTCTGATAAGAAAATCTTAAAATCGGAGGACATAGAAAATCTGAGGAAAACATGAAATTGATTTAAATTCTACATTACTTAGTAATTCAAATAATAATCTAAATTAAATGTAGATTAACAGTTTGAGCGCATCATTATATAATATGTACCTAAGTATTAAATTACGTTAGTTTACATAGTAAAACACTTGCTTGCTTCTCTTAATATTTCATCGGCAGCCATTGAATGGTTCCGTAGCTTTTTTCAGGGGCGCCGGCAACGTATTAAAGTTGATGACGTTCTGTCGTCGTGGTGTGACTTAAGTGTCGGTGTCCCTCAAGGTAGCGTGTTGTCACCAATCCTTTTCTCAATATTTATTGACTCAATTTCCTATAATTTATCTTCTCCCTACCATATGTATGCAGATGATTTGCAAATTTACTCGCATACAGCCATTTCCGAAATTTCAGAAGCTATACAACGTACAAATGCTGATTTAGATACTATAGCTACCTGGTCACACAATTACGGTCTGACTGTTAACCCGGCTAAGACTCAAGCCATCATAATTGGTAGCCGCAAAATGACAGCCAAGCTAGATTGGAACAGCTTACCAAAGCTAATTCTTGGTGGATCACATATTCCATTTAGTGAGTCTGTTAAAAACCTTGGGCTCCATCTTGATATGAACTTGTCTTGGAATGTGCAAATAGAGACGCTACGGAAAAAAATGTATGGCGCTGTAGGTTCCATTCGTCGATTGCGCAATTTTCTGCCCATTCCTACAAGGGTATCGCTTGCAGAGACTTTACTCCTTCCTATCCTAGATTATGCTGACATTTCCTATCCTGACCTTTCCGAACAGCAACTTGACTCCCTTGAGCGACTCCAAAACGTATGCATACGTTACATATTTGGACTACGCAAATATGATCATGTGTCCGAATTCCGAGCCAAGCTCAAGTGGCCTCCTATCCGCGTCCGCCGGAATGCTCATATTCTGCATTTGTTGTACAAAGTTTTATTTGATCCTAAAACCCCATGTTACCTAAAAGAAAATTTTAAATTCCTCGGTGAAAATAGCCTTACCCTACGTTCCTCTAATCTACTTACCTTAAGCATCCCTACCCACAGATCCAATTTCTTCCATTCTTCCTTCACTGTGACTGCAATCAACCTTTGGAACTCTATTCCAGAATCGATAAGACGTGCTCAGTCAATAACTGTGTTCAAAAATGCATTAAAGCAATATTTATCGCAATTGTAATCTTAATATATGTATTATAACTACCTATTTTAATTAATTCAATCTATTCCTTGCCCATAATTTTTATAGTTTCACATGTATGTATGTATGTATATATTTATATATAATATATATATTATGATGTATTTATTTATAGATTTATTATTTATGTATATTTATTCTTTAGGTTATAATTATATTTTATATTATTTATTATTCATTTTCTTTTATTTCAAATCAAAATTTTAAGTTTGTAATGCACCACCACCATAAATGTAATCCTTCTAAATTTTCGGGTTGTCTGGCAGAAATCGCTTACAGCGATAAGACCGCCCTCTGTACATGTTGTTACTTGTATGGTTCTTAGTTTATAATCCTGTATTATGTGTGCAATAAAGTATTTTTCATTTCATTTCATTTCATTAAAACACGATGACTTTCTTTCGCGCTCGGTACAACAAACTAAGCATGTTTGTGGTACGTGGCCCGCGTCACTTGACCCCCCGCGAGTGTCCCTCCGTTACTATGCGAAAATACATTCGTCGCCCTACTGTAGGAAAAATTTTAATATTTTAAATTCGAGAAATATTGATTTCTTGTATTCGACTATTCGTTGTACTCGAATACAAAATATATTTGAAGAAACTTAGGTTGGCCTTCAGGCAAAAGGGATCCTATCAAATGATAAACTTGACCTTGTATCTTAAAAGTAAGCATGAAAGGATCCTCTGATAATTGTTGAGCACCAAAGGATCATTTAAAACGCACTACTATAATAAGAGCGAATATTGTCTAAGAACTGTTTAGATTTCACAGGTTCCTCTAAAAGTAGTGATTTCAAAGGTTCTGGTGTATCTTCAAACGAAAGCCGACTCCTTACTCCTCTTTAAAGCATTACAAAAAGAACATACTACGTTAATATCGCCTATACAGAAGATGATCTGTAATCAATTGTGAGGTTATAAGCAAACCCACTTTTATATTTGTCGGACCACACCACCGAATTCGTAGATTGATCTTCTATGTTTACCTCTTAAGTCATTAAAACTGTCGATATCTGTCTACAGTAAGACGGGCCTCTCGCTATTCGTCCGTTTCAAGAGACCAAATAGTTTCAATTCTTAATCTTTCATTAAACAAACTTATTAATCGTACTTGTCTCAAATAATCTTGTCTCAAATAATGGTAATATTCGCGTCCCTACTCTAGTCATTGCTTATGCTCATGTTCATCTTCAAGAGATCGAATAATATTATGGTGCACCCTATCATTTGTCAATCGGTCTTCATATTGAGTAAAAGTTTCAGAGTATCAAGATAAAATAATATGCCATTTGCGATCAGCTGTGAGACGTTATACCCTCTCAGTGAAGGTTTCGGTCTCACAGGATAGTACATGCCGTTCGCGGTCAGCTGTGAGCCGCAATTCTCGTTGTGAAGCGGTTTCAGGTTCTCGGCATAACACAATATGTTGTTTTCGGTCAATAGTAAGCCTCTTACCTCTAACGATCCTTGAGAACTCTTATTTCTCATTTTCTTAGCTTTGCTCGAATTTCGATATAAAGATTTTTTAGGTGGCACTGATGCGAGTAAATAAAAATTAAGTTAAAACGGACTGAGAGTGTTATAATCATCAATCATCATCATCATCAATACATATAATAAAATTGTGGAAAAGCGATGTCTGTACAATGAAAATATGTAGAAAAAAATTAGCAGGTGTTATTATTAAATCGATCTTGAACCCAAAACTGTAGTTAAAAATTTTTTTGTCTGTTTGTCTGTATGTTTGTGCACGCTAATCTCAGAAACGGCTTATCCGATTTAAATGCGGTTTTCACTAATGTATTGTGGTAATCTTCATTTAACAGTTAGTGTTTATTTCATGTCAATCGGTTCATAAATAAAAAAGTTATGACAATTTATAAGTAATCACGGCGAACATTTGCTAAGGCATTCTATTGTACACTGTACAGTGTACGATAAAACGTTATTTATCTGTTATACGCTACAGTTATTCCTTTACATGTCGAGATGATCATATCAAAATTCCCCAAGGGTTTGGGGGTAAGCTGAGGTAGTAGGGGGGGCGGGGTCAAATTAACATTATGGTTACTTCTAATAGGTAAATTTTCCACACAAAATGTCCTTTAAATTATGTCGTATTATATTTTTAACCCCCGACGCAAAAAGACGGGTGTTATGTGTTTGACTGCTATGTATTTCTGTGTGTTTGTGTGTGTCTGTCTATGGCACCGTAGCTGGCTAACAGGTAAACCGAATTAGATGCGGCTTTTTTTTGTTAGGCAGCATATTTTCCGACGCCGCGCTGGTTCTTAGATAAATTGTATCGAAATCGGTTCATCCACTTATTATACCTACATAGGGGTAAAAGTGGGAATGAAAAAAATGATATAATAATTTATTTTTAAAGATCGTTGGGAAGTTTATGAAATTATTTATTCCTTTTTCTATAGACTTTTCTTCGTCTAAACGGTTAAGTTACGTGCTCCCTCTCTCTCTCTTCAGCCTTTAGTTACGTGCGTGAGACAGGAAACATCTAATTTGGATTTGTTGCTGGATTTGATAAAAATTGAGTATCGATTAAGCTGATCAGTGGCTACACCATACATTATTAAAAACATCCATTTAAGAAAGGAAGGAAATAGAATTTGCTCCTCTCCCCCCCTGGTTCCTAAAAAATAATATGACATAATTTAAAAGAAATTTTACGTAGAATTAGTTAGGCATTTCTTTTTTGATTTTCGATATTATATACTAATCATAATTTTTAATTACAATATTATGTAGTAACTATTTGGTATAGGTTGGGCATTTCATTTCTTGATTTTCTTTAATAAGTTGGTACGTAAGTTTTTTAGCTCAGTTTAGTAAGAAATTTTAATAACAATTCTTTTAATTATTTATGGTAGTACGTATTTACTCAATAATTGTATGTTAAGTAGTAATTCAGCATGGGCGTAGCCACGGTGGGGCTGGGTGGGGCGCTTACCCTGGCTTTGATCTGGTAGGTACCAATTGTGAAGGGGAGTGGGCGTGGGCGTTGGCGTGGGCCTGGGAGTGGGCGTGGGAGTGGAAGCATGAAAATAAAAACAATTATTGTTGCCCCACCCTGAGCCCATGGTCATAGGTCCCATAGTCACTATTCCACGCGGACGAAGTCGCGGGCACAGCTAGTAGACAAATATAATCAGAAAGCTTTGAACTCCTAAGCTCAACCATAAAAGATAGACATTAATTATTATGATGTCGGGAGATATTTTTTATATAATATGGAGAACATTTATTTCATACTAATAATTGTACCAAGTTTCGTTTAAATCCGTCGAGTAGTTTTTGTTTCTATAACGGTTATACAGACAGACAGACGGACAAAAATTTTTGGCGTCAGTGTCGATCCCTAATCACCTCGTGATAGTTATTTAGGAAATATATTTCATGTACAGAATTGACCTCTACAGATTTAATATAAGTAGATATTATTCATATAATTAGATGCCAATTTCCATGTAACGTTAAATTCGACTATACAATAACTAACAGACAACGCAGGTTACTCTCGTTTCCGTAAGTTGAGGCGGCTACATATTCGGTCCTCATAACTTCACTTTTTGTGAACGAAACGACAGCGCGGTTTAATTCGATGCCAACACCATCAAAAAAAGGAAATATTTTTAATTGTGAAAAAATATTATGATTTACACTATTATTACTATTTTAACATTAACACAAAATATAAGACTGTGAGTGTGTAAAAATAAATCCAGCTAGTTTCACATCAAACTTATGTTTTTAATTAGGTATACGACATGAAAATATATTAATTACCAAGCAATAATCATACAGGTAAATACTGAACAAAAGTATTAACAGTCAAAGTATATTTTTACTTACAACATGTAAATGATGAAGGAATAATAATTATCAACGAACTAACCTTTTTGTATTATTGTTTATAAATATAAATTCATAAACAATAAATTTATAAAGAATAGAAAAAATTCGACCACTAAAGAATGCTGGTTCGAGTCCCGCCTCGTTATCGAATTTTTAAAACACGAAGATTTTTAAAAATGTAACCAATGAACACAATCAATATTAGATTAACTGTAATGGTGTCTAGTTTGACTTAAAATAATAAACATCTACCCTCACTTTTAAAAAAAGTAGTATATTCACACGAATTATAAGCGCACCTTATATGGAAGGGAAGATATGGGTTAAAGAGTTAAATAAATAAATAACATAATTATATTTAAATTATTAATTTTTAACATTGTGTTCAGTAGTGTTAACATGTAAATTGATTTGATTTTTACGAAATCTCATAGATGGCGCTGTTTCAAATTTGTATACTAATAAATTCATTAAACTGATTCTCTGCCCAAATTACGTAAATGACATAGTTTTTATTGTGTAAAGCTAGATAATAGCATGGCTTACCCGAAACCAACATTTAAACATGAGTCTTTAGATTGTACGCTGTCGTAATACACGGAATACGTAAGAAAAAAAAAGGTTCACAGCTCCTCCCCCGGAGGTGATAGCATGATAATATGTTTAAAAAAGCCTCACCCGACCTGTTAGTAATATTCATGCAAAATTTGAAGTCAATCTATGCAGTACTTTTCGAGATTAGCCTGGACAAACATACAGACAAACAGACAAACAGACAAACAGACAAACAGACAAAAATTCTAAAAACTATGTTTTTGGCTTCTATATCGATTATAGATCATGGATTATGTATTCTTTTAAAAAAATATTCAATGTACAGTTTTGACTTTCCTACGATTTTATTATATGTATAGATGGCGGCCGTGGGACAAGAGTGGCGACCGGGACCCCACAAACTAGGTTTTGGCTTCACACTAACTCCCCCCTACATATCAAACAAATAAAATTGCGTCCTCTAAAAAACGCAAGGTTAGACCTAAAAAATGTAACATTTCAATGGACCTATTTTTTGGAATAGGCATGCATTTGAAAACCAAATCAGAACCGGTACATCCGTTCGATAGGATACCACATTTTTTTTTATAATTAATAGGCAGACGTTTGACCACGATCCCACCTGACGGGAAGCGGCGATGTGGTCTACTTGGATGCACGTCTGCCTAGAAGAAGCCTGTTCACCCTCGATTTGAAAAGGTCCAGATTGTATTGTGCGGGAAATATGGAGCTAGGGAGAGAGTTCCATTCCTTAGCCGTTTTCATTAAGAAAGATGTCTCGAAGCGACGTGTTGTAATAGGAGGGATATCTACAACATAAGGATGGAATCCCTCGCCACGTCTCGAAGTGCGGTTGAGGAATGGAGATGAAGGGATAAGGTTGTGCAACCCGTACGCACACTCACCGATTTGTAACCTATATAACACCGAAAGACATGCCACCTCACGACTATGCTCAAGGCTCAAGAGACGAGACTCGACTAATGAAGGGTTGTTTATTACTATACTTATACGTTTGGCACGTCTTTCGATCGAATCCAAAGCTCCAAGGTGGCATCTAGCTGCGCCTGCCCACAAGTGACTACAATATTCAACACAGGATCGGACTTGAGCTTGGTAGAGATTAAGAAGCTGCGGCCTGCCTAGGTGTGAAATATTGTCTGTACCTAACCTTGTTAAGGATTCCGAGCTTTTTAGCAGCTAGATGGGCCTTGGATTCGATAAACTGCCCGAAGTTGAGTGAGGACGTTAAAAAATACACCACATACAATATATATTTTGTATTACAGCTCAGAAGTTAAAAATGTAAAAAGGAAATAATAGGTAATCAAAGTAGGTAGGGAACTGTAATTATAATACCTAGGTACCGATTGTAATCATAAAAAGTTACTGTTTAAAACTAGGTCTTAAAAGTAACGAAAATAAAGGACTAAACGATTATTACATCCAAGATTAGAAGCTGTCCAGTCATTACAAACGAAAGTTCAGCTCGTTAAACCGTGGCGCAGCGGCCGTAAAAGAAACATTTATCGTGTGTCATGGTATAATAACCCCTCTCTACGGACTTACACCTAAATACAAAAGCGCTTTTATGTACACAAAGTAAAAGGTTACACGACTCAAGGACGACCTCCAAAGAATTTACATTTCCTAAATGATAAATGTACACAAACAATAAAATTCTTGAACTAAGTACATAATTTGAACGTATGGTGAAGAATAAGATATTATCAATAATATAAGGTAGCTTTTCCTTCACAGCTTTGCTCAAGCGGATTTCACGTTTTAATTTTGAGAGACTTTCCGTTTCCGCGAGAGAAAATTATTATGTTTGTGGTATCAAATATTAAAATCATAGGGCAAGCCACAGCAAGCATTGAGATAGAGCGCAAAAAAATCTTTTTTTTTTCGGACTTTATATCTATTTTATGCATCATACCTAAATTCATAGTTATGTATCTAGAAATTTTAAAATTCAATACAGAGAGTTTAAAATTAAACTATATTATTATAGATACTACCATATTAAGAAAAAAATATCCACACGTTTAAATAATAAACTTTTAGACTATGCGTTTAGTTCCGTTAAATTATAGAGCAGTAACTATACCTAGAGCTAAAAGTTGAAGGTACATTTTTTTATTAAAAGGTATTAAAATAAAAGTGTTATACCATGTTATACTGCAGCTATTAGTACCAATTAGGAAAAAAAACATTATTTACAGTACTATGCTTTACGTGTCAGGTTCTGTGCACGTAATGTATACTTAGCTACTTTTTTATTTTACAACCATACTCAGAGGAATACAGTGCAACGACATTACTATATTGACTTAGGAGAAGTAAATAAATAAAGTATGATGTAGAAGGCCATATATAAGTAAGTTTACAGCGCAGGTCCTCAATATCACTAAGTGTATCGTGCCGTCAAAACCGCGACGCAACTCGACGTGAATAGACTAGCGCGTCGAAAGTCTAACTTTTTACCCGCGTTTTTCAAATTAGAATGCCTTCTTGGTGGGACTATTTACATTTCAACCGTCAATATAATAATAAAAGGAATCTCGAAGAGGGGCTGTTTCAAATAGCTTCCCAAACGTGTAATATTTTGGTGAAAGTAAACAATACGAACAATATAAATCTGACTAGGAATGACAGAAGCGACGAGTACGGTTGTGCTGGTCCACCTAAGGCAAATAGTTCGATGCAAATCTGCGTTCCGAAGTTTAGAAAGAACTCCATTACGGCCGGCTGCAATCCAGGATTGTCGGTAATGAACCTTTTAATAAATATTTACAAAATCATAGCGCTTCCATAACGTTTCATTTGCATTTGTATCTTGAAAATTCTCAAACTACTATGTATAATAATTACCTAACATTAAAATAATTATGGCACATGAAAGCTCCGTAATATCAAATTCGATACGCACTAATTAATTATTACTTACCTACATAACAATTTATTTAGAAAAAATATAATTACAAATACATTGTACGCTCCACATTTTGTATTAAATATTCATACATAGGTCGCAATATTAACATAAATTACAATAGAAATATGATTACATTAATCAAGAGTATTAAATCCATTAAATATAATTCTTCAGGTAGGTAAATAAGAAAGTTGAATCACGTAGTTAAAATGATGACTATGCATTTTCTGAAGATGAACATTATATTTCCCCAAAAATCGAGATTGTAGCGTTTCATATTTAATAGATACAATAATTTATAAGTTTTGTATGAATAATGATTTATTAAATAGAGTTGTTTCTTTTTAATATAGAAACTGAATTTTATTCTCACTGCGAGGACATTGGCCTCTAATTAGGCCATTATCCACTACGTGACAAGTGCGGCTTGACTCTTGAGGATGTTACATATATCACATTTATAAGTTCTAACACATGCCGGTTCAATGATGACGTTCACTGTTTGGAACAGTGATAGTTTGATTAGTGTGCAGCTAGGTAAATTCAAAACTTGATTTAGGTATTATAGCGCTCTTTGTGGAAATCCTCAGCTGAGCTTGAGCTACAACGGCTCCACTACGATTTTCATAACTATTACCTACTCCCTTGAAAATTCAAAATCTGTGAGCTAATTAACTCTTAATAAATTAAATATAAAAGTTTTGCTCATTACTAGTAGGCATATTTAGATATATTAGTATCTATCTAATGAGCTTAATTTTTAAACTGTGCTTCATCATAACGTGGTAGCAGGAGGTAATAACAAAAAAAAGTAGACAAAAGGCGCGGCAAATATTTTTTTTATTAAATACAAATATATTAAATAAATATAAATTAAAAAAATCAAAAGAAAAACAAGCAATTGTATAAGTGAAAATGTGCAGCAGAAATCAATGTAGATTGCTGTTGTTGATTTTAAAAATAATAGCGCATAAATTATTGGTGTATATTCTAGGTGTTTCCAATGACAAAACTTTTTAAAGTTTACTGAAAATAGTCACACCGCGGTAACCTTGAATCAAAACCTTTGCAACAAAACCGTTCCATCAAACTATACAACCAATAAATGTCTTCAGTGTAAAAGATGCATACGCGCGTGAGACATGTGCAGCTTATGTTTATTAGTCGGAAATAAAGGATATTTCAATAAAGACATTCTGAAACTTGTTTTTTTGCCCGAGGCCTGTGACAGTCTTCATAGTGTCGGCAAAAACCATTGCAAGCTGATTCGATTGGAGGTGAACAAACTGTTTTCAATATTAAAAGGTTTTGGTCATTTTGTTGCGTGCTAAGTTAGCGATTATATTATATCGATTTTAGAAACAACTAGCCGCTGCATAAGCTTCGCCCCGCCGTGCGACCTTGTTCCAATTATTCACGTATTAGCTTTGGGTTTGTTGTTTTTCGGGCATGCCGCGAATTTCACGATAATAGTTTGTGGAAACAACGGCGGTGCAACTTCGACAGAATTGCTCATATTTTCCACGAAGCTTTTTAGGGGAAAGATTCCACGAAAATCGTTGTGCATTGTTTTGATTGATTAATAATTTATGGATTTACATTACATATAAGGGTTACATGTTAAGAAACAATAGAGAGTTACATTTTATAAAATGGGCATAAATGATAAAAAGTTGACAAAAGTTTTAATACGTTTACAATACCTTCAAGTTAATAGAACATCAGAATTTTCCTTTTAGTTTGTTTTGTTCAGACAGTAGAGGAAGGTATCGTTTACGGGAATTACGGGCTTGGCTGTATTTTTAATATTAAAAGCGTTCGTGATCGTGAGTAATTTAAATTGCTAGACAACATATTTTACGTTTTGATATACCTATAGGAATCATTATAAGATTAACAATCTGAGCAATTGATATGATCCTATAACACTTTTTGTTTTGAATAAAAGCAAACCGAAGGACGAACCGCAAATACGAATATAATAAGTTTCGAATTCGGTGGCAAATAATATTATTTTCAATAAATTTTTCATTCGATGACTTTTTTAAAACTAATATATTTTCTTTTTAAATTATATTTTAAGCTATTGTGAGAGGATAATTTGAATTAGGTCGTGTTTTAAGTGTAAGTTAGTTAGTAACTTGGCCATCGTGCATCGGTAGCCTAGCCGTCACCCATAAAGCAGTTATTTAATGTCGTGGCCTAGTTTTACAATCGTATCGCGTATCTACGCGGCCGCTACGGTTTTCGTAGCACCGTAGACATTACCTACGATTACACGTAGCGAGCTTAATTTCAGCACCTACCTACAGTCTACACAACTGCAAAATTTGTAGGTAAGATTTACATCTTACAAGATTTTCATATATTGAGCTTCGTTGGTGGGATTGTAATATTTGTACAATCATAATTCATTGGAAATTACTAGGATTCAAAATTGTTCTGTCCTACCATTTTGTGGACGTGAATGACGTTTATGTCCTTTAGACGTTAAGGTATAATTATTTATCCAATACAATGGGCAACTTGCTTAGCTTTTCCAAGGAATTACATCGATCGTTCGTCCTTTAATTATATTATAAACTAGCTTCGCCCCGCGGTTTCATCCACGCGCGTGAATTAGTTTTTCCTTTTAATTCTAATTTTCATGTGGGAATATCAGTATAAAAAATAGCCCAAATTACTCCTTATAACATCAGCTATCTGTCAGTCAAAATCGGTTCAGCCGTTCCAGAGATTAGCCGGAACAAACAGACAGAGAGACAAAAGTTGTAAAAATCACCATTTTGGTATAATTATGTACCGTGTGTACATCCACGTGTACTTAGTAAAAAGCGGTTATTTTAATTTTAAAGACAGATACTCCAATTTTATTATTGGCATAGATGAATAATATAATAACGTTAAATCTTCTATCTACCTTCTATTGAAGAGCCCTCCCTCTTAGGCCACATCTCAGCTTACCAACAATGCGAGAACTATTCGGTTTATTATTGACTAATAAAATAATTATATTAAACCTAAAAAAATTGAAGGTGTCATACAGATTTTACTAAATATATATTATAATTGAAGACGGTGCTTATGGCGCAGGGTTAATTTTTATAAAAATAATCTACATAACATTTGCTTTATAGTAGGTATATAAACAACCTTCATATTATGCAAATGCTTTACCATGCGCTAAAATTCAGTCACCGCACCGGTGACAAATTAATTTATGTAATAATTTTTTTCATACTCAAGCCAACCTCACATCGAACTTTACCTTCAACGGAAACATGAAATAAATTTTTATTTAATTGAACGCACATTTATTATTAATTATTTAATTATTAATAGCATGTATTAATTAACTGGTAAATTTTATTCATAAACTTTTTATAGATTCAAATTAGCTCAGCTTATCTAATAATTTAATCCCAGCTTATGAGACGTTTCTGGTAGTTTATCTGGATCTTTATAATAAATATATGAATTATTTGTATAAAATCACTACATAGTATAAAGCAAAGTCGCTTTATCTGTCCCTACGTCCATATATTTATGCTTAAATCTTCAAAACTACGTAACGATAAAGTGATTAAAAAGGAAGTTTTTAGTATGTAAATAATTTAATAGGTTTTAGACAAAGCGGGCGAAGCCGCTGTCGGAGAGCTAGTATTTTACTTTAGCAAAAATTACAGTTATTTACCATAGCAAAAAGTACTAGTTATTTTATTCAGTACCTACTTATATGTACCTATGTATAGGAATGAGTTAATTTATAAAATATTAGCGGTCCGCCCCGGCTTCTCCCGTGGTACATATTTACGTTTTCTCTACTTAAGAACCATCCTCGTACTTTAAGGAATATACTTAATAAAAAAAGAATTATCGAAATCGGTCCACCCGTTCACACGTGATGCCGTGACAACGCGAAACGGGTTTCATTTTTATATATATAGAATATAGAGCGTTAAAAATAAGTTACAGAACAAAAATCGCAAATATACAGTATTGACGTTTTTGACTAAAGAATTATTTGACTTAATTAGTAGTAAGGTATATAAATGCTAATTGGATCATGAGATAATTTATTATTCTCTTCTGACGTGGGGATTTCTAATAATAAGCTGAAGAATTAAGATGATATTATCATAATATGTAGGTTCTCAGTCATTATATAAGTTTATAAATAAGCTTATTTGTCAATTTGCGCATAAATAGGCTTCGTATTAACTTCTTATAGTTATTAGGTAGCTGATTAAATTCTGCTGTCGTTAAGAGTTTTTTCGTATTATAATTTCTTTGTATTATTAGATTATTTTATAGGAATGGGTAATAGAAATCCTATGGTGACGAAAGAGACGATAACGATCCCCATACAATTTAGACAGTAAGAGTAAGAGTCAAGACGTTAGATATTTTAGGAACTCTAGACTTAAGTGTCCAAAGAAAAAAAAAATAATGTAAATAAGAGATTTTAATACTAGTTACAAAAATAACTAACGTCTCCGTTTGTACAGATTTATAATATCTACAAAATCGTGGTTTTAAATGTCAATGCCTCCTGAAATTCAATTCATATTGCCGCCCACGTGTTTTTTTGTCTGATTAAATCGAGTGGTGTTCCCCGGCAAACACCACAACGAATAAACCGATAGAACTATAAACATTGTTTATTCGTTGTCTTTGTATCTGATTGGTTTGGCAACATGCCAATTTTCTTGAGAACATAAATTTCACACATTGCTATATTTATAACTTTTAAACAATTTATATTTTAACTGAAGAAAGGCATGTTAATTCTTCAAGAGTACCTACTCCGTATTATTATTTAAATTCCAAAGTTTGTTCTATATAGGTATTCTATAGATAGGCATACGCTTAACTTGACAAGGATCAATAAAACTCCTCATCTACAAACACAATATCACCGAGTTATCTGTTATTTGTCTCAATTCGTAAGGATTGCTTACGTTACTTTCGGCGTAACTGTAACTCAAGAAAAGTAATTTAGTTTATGTTTATAAGTCTTTGCTTCAAGTATATAATATTTATTATTTTCTTTCGGTAGATACCTACTCTATATCTGTTAGTTTAAAATGTCAAACGTATTTCTCAAATATTTTATTATAAATCGAAAAGATGTGTTCATTGAAGACCATCAAATGTAGGTGAGGTAGGTACTATATAGTACATACCTAACTTAATTATTTTTATCTACATTTACATGTATAATGTATCCATGTCAATAATTTAAAAGTTAAAAATTTAAAAGATAAAAGTGGGTCTCTATTTGTTTTATGTTTACCTCATTATATATAGTTTTATGTTAACCGACAGAGGTGCTCGAAGTTCGTCTCTTGCCTGAATTTTGGTATGATCATTGATCATAATATCTATACGACTGTAGTCATGGTAAAACAATTTCAAATACTAGTATCGCAACAATTAATTCGGTATATTGCATTGTAATCAATGCCTTGTTTTCATGATTAGATAATATAGATATACATACTTATTAAAAAAAATCACATAAAAAAACTTGTGTATTTTGAACTGGACAAGAAAAATTTCATGTCTTATTCCTCTTAAATATTTATAAAATGATTTTTTAAAATTAATTGTAAGAAATACGTTTTCGTCAGATATTTGATTTCATGAGTAACCGTTGAGATAATACTAATTTTGATTTATGTAGAATCAATAATGAAACGAACTAAATGTACCGAGGTGATCGTTAAATTCTCTCGTGTCCGATGTCCCTGACCAACGACCATGTTCAATAAAGTTTTACGATTCCTAATAACTCGTGTTATAGCAGCCTTCGAAATCTTATCAAATACTTCAAACATAATATGAACATTCGGTACTTTAAAGTTTGCATCATATTGGATTTGCAAAATGCGTTTCGCTCACTAATAAAATTTTTATTCGCCAAAAGATTTAACAAACATAAAAGCAGAGCGCCATTTTCTATTAAATATCTTCGATATTGGATCAAAACGTACTTGTTATTAGAATACTTGCATAAGATAAGTAAGTAGCTCTACTGCGGAAATATTTTTTACTATGAGGCATTTAAATAACGTTTACCACTGAAATCGCTGTTAAAAATTCCATCGTATCCATAGAAGTCACAATTTGAAATATGATTGCTCTAACTTCTATTAATAATTTTAACCTAGTTACTCGATTTATAGGTGTTCATTGTAAACCATAATGGTTTTATAAACACGAATCCATACTCCAAACACGATTCATGTATATTATGGCAGTAATTACAAGCTGAATCGATTTACCATTATATTGTCTATCATTTGTTTATCTTTTTTATTATCAATGAATTTTCATCGAGTTTCAATACGATCGTAAATTTTGTTTACCCTCGGCGTAGCGTGGTTACCTGTATACCTACGAAAATTCTCCAAGTATACTTTATTTCGGGGAAGGTTTTGGTAACAACTATCTGACAAACATAACATAACGTATAACCATTGAGGTTATGAATTGCAATAAAATCTATATCAAAAATGGTGTTGTTTAGTGTCCAATGTTAGAACTTAGAATAATATACGTAGCTGGAGAATGATCCTTTGATTGCTTTGTAAATTTCAATACACCGAATTCTCAGAATAATGTAATCATTATTAATTATTATACCACAGCATATCAAATGATATACTGAACTACCATTATCACCACAGCTCGAACTTTTAAATTGTAAAATTCAATGTTTGCAAAGTAAACAATCGGCTATTTGCTGTTTGTACATTGAAAAATATGCATGCAATGTGCAAAATATGCAAGAAGCTCAGATAGAAGAAGCAACGAAGGCAAAGCGCATTATTCTGAGCCATATACACATAATAGGTATTATATTGGATAATTTAGAATGTGTGACGTGAATGCCTCCAAGGGAACTGCCTTATATAATGATATAAGGAGATCTTGTAGAATCTGGAATATGACCTTAAGTGGCTCTATTGGATGCACTTTGCAAGGGAATATAGGTCATGCAATGCGATAACTTTACTAACGTTCGAGGACAATCCAATCCAAGTCCAACTACCTACTTGGCGATAGTGGGAGTGGTTTAATAAGAAAGCAAATATATTTATACGCTTAGATTTTCTGTTTCAAGAATAATAATAAATGGTTGTAACATGTAATGGCGATTATAGAAAATCACTAAGTTTTGCTTTGATCATTAATAACAACGATTATTTATATACAACAAAATGCTTTCAGGAAAGTAAAGATGAAATGAAGTTTATGTGTTAAAAGAAAAATATTCATTTGTAAAATTACCTAATAACGACGTTCAATATTAACTGAAGCTTACTACTTTACATGCGCAGTACCTAATCTAGACACGCGGCAGCGTGTCAAGCCGAGTTCAAGCGAAGAGAACTGGCGATCCAATTTTTACATTTATGTTTTTGGTGGGAATATACTTTCTCAATACGTCTTAGTTTAATATCAAAACAAAGAAGTGTAGAATGGCTACCCTACTTGCACATAGACTCGTGTACCGACGGCTACACCACACGCGATGTCACTTGCTCAGCCGCGACATTATGTCAACGAAGCAATTGAATCATAGATTGAAATGTTGATAGTCAACTATCGAATGGTTAACCTTAAAATGTCGTTCTTATCATGGTATTTTGCAAGCTACGAGTTTGTTAAGGAATTTAGTATAATCTAGGTACGCGTTCCGCGGTTTCACCCGCGTGGCTTCGCTCCTGTTGGTCTTAGCCTGATGATATAATATAGCCTTTCTCGATGAATGGTCTATCTAACACCGAAATAATTTTTCAAATCGTGCCAGTACTTCCTGAGATTAGCGCGTTCAAAAACAAACAAACAAACAAACTCTTCAGCTTTATAATATTAGTACCTATAGATTATAATTTATAAGATATTATTCTTTACTAGTGAAAATAACAAATTATAGTGTTCCGTTCCTATATTATGTGTAATAATTATTATAATTAGTCCCCCAAAATATAAATGTCTTATGAATTTGACTAAAGTTTAAAAAAGCTCTATCGGAGAACTTACAATATCGAAGAGTCTATTAAGTATTATTATTTATTTGTTCTAAATTAATAAGCGTCATATAAAGATGCTCCATATTATACGGATAACATTTTTTTATTCGTATATTAATGGCTGTTATGCCTCATTAAGTTTAATGATACTGCGATAAATTGCTTACATAAGCGAAATTATTGCGTATCCCATAAAAATGTTTGATGTTTTAGAAATTTCACGAAATAGCAAAGTATCACGCGATTTTACGATTACCGAGACCTTTAACGACATTATGAGATTGTGATTTAGTTATTTCATCATAATCGTATAGTTTCTTTTTCACCGAAAAATCGTGTACTTACCTACGCAGTATTGATACCTACTAGATATTAAGTATAAAACTCTATCTTAATATTGAGCTTATTTTTAAGGCAAATTTGCCAAGGTTCTTTGGCAATTGATGCATGAAAAGCATATCTATAAAAATGACCAGTTATTGAAAATATAAGAAAAACTCACTGTGACTGAGTCTACAGATAACATTGTTATTATTTTGCGTGAAATAAAAAAAATACATGACGCACAGTAGCTATAGGTTCTCGAAAACCTTTACATTTGTTATTTTTTCCACATGAATATAAAAAAGGTATATGAAAAAGATAAGCTTTGAACAATGAATATATTCAAAGGCATGCTCTGTACTATTCGCTGATATGATATTGAGTTGTACCGCGGTTGATGTATTGACAGCTTCCAACCGTTGCGTTGGCGTAACAATGACCGCTCAACAAAAGATTTTCAAGTGAAATCAAATAATTTCTTTATTAATATTTCGAAATGAAGCTTTTATATGTATTTATGTAGGTAGATATTAGGATAGATAATTTTAAAACTGACCCTTTTAGGTAAACTTTCGTGTCTGTCGGTCTTGTCGCAGAAAATTTGCTACAGAACACTTTTTGCTTTTCTGTGACCAAATTACATAAAACAGAATTTGTAACGTATATAAGGTATCGGGTGAGAAAAATATTATTACGACCATGGACGTATAAAAAAAGACGGACGGTATATCGCCTAAACATTGAGTGAAGCCTAGTAATGGCGGCGACACATCCATGTGTGTGTGCCATGTTGCCATGGCAACAGCTGTCCTGATGACAATGGCGGCTGTATTTTTTTTCTATAAATTTTGCCGTAATAATTTTGTCATTAAAACATTAATGAAATAACTTGCTTCCCTGTGGAATGTAATCCCTTGTGTTTTGTTATTTAAAATAGTACTGTTGCGACACCATTTAACCACGCAAGACAGCATTTTAAATATTTTTTGTGAAACAGTGACGCAGTTAATCGGTCGGTAGTTCACGACGTAATGGCGGCCGACTAGCTTACTATGGTGAGAGTGTGTGCGTGTTCATTGTCTTTACACGATCGCTAGCTTACTATTGTGGCTTCACGTTGTTTGTTCGTAATACGGCGTCCGTCTTTTTTTATACGTCCATGATTACGACTAAATGTTTTTTTTGTAAATTAGGCACCACCTTTCGTATGGCATTATCAAAGGCCCTAGGAAAACCTTTAAGAAGTCTTGGTCTATAAACGAAATAGCGTCAGTTATGGTATGCTAATTTATTGCACATTTCCACTGCTATTGTCCATACTAATATTTTTAGAGACAATATTTGTAAAGCGTTTAGAGTTCAACTGAGGTTTTAAAAACATTTACACTCTTTCAAGGGCCAGTGAACTTTTGTTTGAACGCTTTGTTTTTTCTTGGGTATTGTAAACATAAATTTTGTAGCGTTTTTGATATTCAGTTAGTCAGTTGTATTAATAAAATTCATCGTAATTTTTCATTATCTAATGGAAAACTTGAAAAAGATTTAAAGCGTTTTTATTTATTGAGTACCTAAAACAACAAATCCATATAGAACAATACAAAAAATATATATTATATTATCCTATACCTAATGTCGTTATTCAAATATGTATGTATAAAGATACCTTAAAGATACATTTTTAATGAACAAACTTATTCAATTACCGATCAGCTATCAAATATGTAATAGTAGATGATTAAAGAAAGTCTTTATAGTTCCTTTATCAATCATTGTCCTAGATTCATCAATTTTGAGCACATTAATCATGCCGTTATTTACCTAATTTGTTATTAAACGCGTTGCCATGGTAACGTCGCAATAACTTGCTTATTCAAATTATAAGTACCTACCAACTATTCATACCCTAGCACATAACTACTAGGTATAAACATGGACCAAATATGAACCAGGTTTATATAAAGCTTAATTGCATTGAATAATCTCATCATTATTGCTGTACCGACGTGAAATCATAATTATTTTACAATTCATCGCATCATTCTCGTCATAATATCAATTTCGTACTTAGTTACAATGAAATATTTACAGAAAAAATTATACCTAACATAACAGAGAGTAGGTACACATTTAAAAATATGGTGCCTTCATCGTAAGCAATATAGGTAGTGCGGTACTGCGGTGCCATAAAAACAAACATCATTAAAAATGTACAGTAAATTGATGATGTTAATTGTTTATATTAATTAATAATGTACGTAATTTCATTTATGCAACACCAACTTGACTCACCGTGTAGTTTCTTGAATATACACTCGCAACGAACTAATATGATCGTCGGGGTTGTTAAAATATTTAGGGCCTGAGAACGTTCGTTACAGCTTTGCGGTCCTGAATTTTTTATCCCTTTTCGAAAGAGCATAAACTACGAGCCATCTCCATGTATTGCTTCTTAGTTTGTTAGTTTATTTTCAAACGCTGCACATACGGCGTAGGTATATGTTTTACTTAATTATGGACAGTGGATACCGTGTGGCCTAGCTTACATACCGACGCACGGTATTATTATTTATTAATCAATAATAAAAATAAAGTGGCACGTTTAGGTTTCATAGCCCTAGTCATTATGACTAAAGATTGTAGTTGTGATTCTTCGAACAGCCATTTCAATTTAAAATAACAATTAAAACCCAGTTTAGAATTTCTTTGCCACTCTCGTTAAATTGTCTTTTATTTTCCGTTCGGTAAAATGGATAGAAATTATTTAAATATTTTGCATTGTATTTCGCGTTCGTGCTAGTTTCTCTAATGGATTAAATTGTAAAGTTAAAGTACCTCCTTATCTCTATAGCTATACACTTTAGTAGTTTTCTATAACTTTAACTTACTGATGCATTAGCTAAACATGCTCGAGTGTTTTAAAATAATAGGCACCTGGAAACAAACATGACTTTTTATATAAAATAAGTTTATGAATCATCGTGGGAAAACTTCAAATAATATACGTGAGGTATTGTAATTAATATTGTATAGGAGGGTACAAAAGTATGTAAGTACCTATTATAATTTGTGTCTTTTTGTCCAGTGAAATTTTTTTATTAAAATAAATAAAATCGTATATTCCAGATAGTAACCTAGTTACTTACTAGTAGTTAATGTAATCATTTTATATTATGTTATAAAAATTGAGTAAAAGAGTGAAAGAAAGTTACATGTAGATTGTAGAGTCACTGATACAGTCTCCTTAAAATTACTATAGGTAATTTTTTATCCATTAAATATACCTACTTTTTTAACTGAAAGCTTAACAACATATTGATTAAACCCTTTTAGAATAATAAACGTTCTAGGTATCATAGGTAGCTAGTGATTTCGACAAAATTACATGTAATGAAAATACGTGAAATAAGTGTTTCGGCGGCTATCGAGTTAACACGGTTTAAGGTTTTATTGCGTGTTTGATTTTGTATCGGATATCAAAAGTGATTTATTATTCTGTATTTTACTAATCACTTTGCCGACAAAAGTGTGACAACAGGTCAACACGCAAGTCCTCTAACAAGACCAAGTTGAAGGTTAAAGGTAGGGGTGTATTATATATACTGAATAGTCCATACTCAATCCATACTTACTAATATTATAAATGCGAAAGTAACTCTGTCTGTCTGTCTGTTACTCAATCACGCCTAAACTACTGAACCAATCTTGATGAAATTTGGTATGGAGATATTTTGATACCCGAGAAAGGACATAGGCTACTTTTTATCCCGGGAAAATGACGCAATCCCAGAAATCCCACGGGAACGGGAACTATGCGGGTTTTTCTTTGACTGCGCGGGCGAAGCCGCGGGCGGAAACCTAGTAGGTAGTGTATAAGTATTGAATTATTAGAATTATCTAATAATATATTATTTACTCTATAAATCTATGCTATAATTACCTACTAATAAGCTGAAGAGATATATAAAGCTGAAGAGTTTGTTTGTTTGAACGCGCTTACTTCGTGAACTGCTGGACCGATTTCAAAAAAAATTCCACAGTGGATATTTACGTGATCCCTGAGTGTTATATATATTTATGTACTACCGAAAAGCCGGAACGTAACGCTAGTATAATATATAGTAGAGTGCCGTAAGGCATAAAAATGGTCAAACCTCGGAACCCAGGGCCAGTCAATGAATCTGTATATCAAGTATGAGACTGCATTATTAAAACCTCAAATAAAAAAGTTAAAAAAAAAAAATTGACCGATCTCGATTTACAACAATTTTTAACAACAATTTACTGAAAAATGAGAGGCGCGAAGGGGGAAAAAGTGTTTATAGTGAAAAATTTAATTTTATTTGTAATAAATTATATGTGCAGAGTAACTTCAATGTTAATTTATTAGATTATCGTAAAAAATAAGTTACAAAAAAAAATTATCATTAACTATACACATTGTTACATCATTGTACATTATTGTCGTCGTCGTCGATCTCGTTGATATAGATTGTAGGTGAAGGATTAGTGCAGCTGTCACCATTGCATTCTAAGCAAGCTGCAGTGCAGTTTAATCCACTTTTCCTGCACCCACAAGATGCTCCACATCCTGTTTTGCATGAGCTTGGTGCTTCTTTTTCACAAAAGAAGCACCTAGTTTTCCAATCAAAATCAATTGAAGTAGCTGTTCGAAGCTTTTTTTTAGGTGGAGAGCATGCAGATGTGGTGTTCTTTTTTTAATTAAGAATTAATGCATCCTTTATTAATATATTTTTGTCTGCATACCGAATGCACGTAGACAAAGTCGCGAGTATTTATACAGGGTGTCACGCTTTCGGTATACTAAGCGCGAAGGGACTTGTAGTTTTGCATACACTGATCACATAAAAAATACTTAAATAACAAAATTACGCGAAAAATTTTTTGCAAAATTTTTCCTTAAAATCCATGTATTCGTCTCTGGCTTCGCGCAGCCGGCATATACCGCTTCGCTAATGTGAGTATTTTGTCTATGAAAACATAATCTTAAACGATAGCTCACATGTGGGTGGCAAAGTTGCGCGGTTTGCTTGTTGGGGGTGTACACATGGAATTTTAAGAATTCCTCTATTTAAAAAAAAAATGCGTCTGGAATTTTATAATTATTTTTTACGTACTCAGCGTATGCAAAACTACAAGTCCCCTTGCGCTTAGTATACCGAAAGTGGGACACCCTGTATATACTGAGAAAGTCCATCCCCTCTTTTCGCAGATGCAGCTTTTAATGATGATATGCCTCTAGTGACTTTTATAATATCTCCTAGTTCAGAGCTTAATTCAGAACTAGATCCGATTTTATCACAAATGAGCTTCATCATTGCTTGTACATCAATATACTGGATGGTTCACCCATTGCGACACGTGGCTGCAACAACAAATATTAGTAATATTAATAACTAACTTTTACATAATTAATGATTTATATTATTAAATTCTACTATTTTATTCTAACTTTTAACATCGATTTATTACAAAATATTTATAACTGTTTTCAAAAGCATGTAATATAAATGAAAAACAAATACTTACAAATTATTTATGCCACTATTTTCAAAGTTTTTAAAACTCAGTAATGTTCAGTAATTAACTTTTATCACACTCACTGCACAATAATATAAACATTAATTTTTAATAAACAAAAATCTGAAATAAATATTTTTCGGAACGAAAACAACAGCTTATCCTGTGAGGGCCCGCCATGAACAATACCGAACAGCTGCTGTTATCCCCTCTATTCTCCAACCCGATCTTCATTGGTATAATATCTGCAGTCCCTAAAGATCCAAGATCAAGTTTTCAAGTTTGTAATAGTTGTTCTTTTTAAAATATGACTTTTGACTAATATAAATCAATGAAAACTCCAAAAAATTAATAATCTTATCTTCTTCTTCTTATATATAAAAATGAATCGCAAAATGTGTTGGTAAGCGCATAACTCGAGAACGGCTGAACCGATTTCGATAATTCTTTTTTTATTATATTCCTTGAAGTACGAGGATGGTTTTTATGTAGAGAAAACGTAAATATGTACCACGGGCGAAGCCGGGGCGGACCGCTAGTCTTATATATAAAAATGAATCGCAAAATGTGTTGGTAAGCGCATAACTCGAGAACGGCTGAACCGATTTCGATAATTCTTTTTTTATTATATTCCTTGAAGTACGAGGATGGTGCTTATGTAGAGAAAACGAAAATATTATGTACCACGGGCGAAGCCGGGGCGGACCGCTAGTTGTTTATAATAATTTTTAAAAAATTGAGAGCGCGAAAAAAATTTTTTTTAACATTTTTCTATATACTATTAAAAACATATTTTCAAGGTTTATATTAAGATTCATTGACTGGCCCTGGATTCCGAGGTATAAACCTTACGGCGCTCCACTAATACATATATTTACAAAATTTCCAATGGATATAAATATGTAACTAAATAGTGTTTGGTCACAACAGATTATAGCCATTATACCTAGATAAAATTTTTTATTTCTTGCATAATATGCAAATCGTACTAACGATGCAAAAGCGATGCAAAAAATGATTGAATTAATTTTTATGATTCGGAAATGAACAAAATTAAACAATTTTTGTGAGTAAAAGCGAGTACCTACTGGGGGGGAAAATTTAGAATAAAATGCGTTATAACTTATAGGAAAACATTTTTTTTTTCATAATTTGAATATGGCTTGGGTGTTACCTGTTACATATATTTACTTTTAGGAAAGATTTGCTCGTATAGGCTCGTATAATCTGAAATAAATATGAAAAATATCTGAATTTATTTCCACTTTTGATTTTCTTTATAGAAAGATTGAATAATCAAGCGATCATATTCTGTTGTATAAACTTTATACTATATACTTTATATATACTTGTTATTTCAAAGATTTTGGAACAACTTTATACTATAAAGTTGTTCCAAAATCTTTGAAATAACGAAAAGATTCACTGAAATTAATTGATACCTACGGAACTAACTAGTATAATATTAAATTATCTGTGTACCGAACTAAAAAGTATCAATTAGCGTAATAAGTTGAAGTAAAAACACTATTATAAAAATCATGCAACCTGCCCATCAAAAATGATTTGTACAATAAAATTATACCATTAGGTGCCTGGTATAACGATAATGACTATGTTTAAAACTGTTGCCCTGGATAGTTTTACGGTTTGAACTAACCTAGTATTTAAAATGCACATGCACAATGCGGTTGTCGACGTCATTTACTTTGCAGTTATATTTTTGAAGCTATTGCGCCTGCACGAATAATAAAGGAATGCAAGGATACAGTACTACCTATACTTAAATTAAGACATTGCGTTCATGATGCTAGTAGAAACAGTAACTTATTTATATCCATCTCCCCAAAGTGTCAAATTTCTCAGTTACGGTGTGTGTCGTAAATTCAATAATATGGTGAGTTATAGAATAAAATAGTTTGGAAAATCCAAAAGTGCACGCCTCATAATTTTTTTTTAATAATTATTTATTAATTATTATTTTTGTTTATTTAATAACAATTAAACCACATCGAATCAGACCCTGAAAAATGAAAGGGTTCTATTCCTGAGCATACTCAAGCGTAAGAGAAAAAAAAGACTCGATTAGTAAAGTATTTCGGTCGCTATCTCAGTCGCTATCGTGTTAACAAGAAAATCCTCCGCACATACAGACACACGGACGTCCAAGACAGAACTTTTTTAAACTGTTTTTTAACTAGTTTAAATAACAAAAATGACATCAAAAATATCATGAATGTTAAAAATAGTGTTTTTTCTTAATATGTGTGTGTAGGTATGTATTATCTTACACGTGCAATGTATGATACATAAAGACATTTTAAGTTTGAAAAATCAGATGTTTTGCGCGAAGTGACAGTAGTACCCACCTCAACGCTTCGCTTATGAGGCGTGCAATATAAACGCCAAATAAAATTATTATTAAGTATTTAACGATGATCATAATCTCTATCGCATTAACTTTTTAATTATAAAATCTTAGTCTTTTGCATTTTTCATTTATTCGGTGTTTAACATTTCCTTTAGTATGAGCTAAATATTTTAAGTATATATTTCTCTTCTATGGTGTTAGATGAGTTATGACTTATGTTCTTATTATGTCGAATAGGAAACATGATGCAATAAGACACGTATATTCAAAATTAAGAACTAAAATATAAATTATCTAAATATTATCTTGCCGATCTAGTTTTATTTCCGATCATAACAAAGTATATTATATGCATTGAGATATACATATATGGAGACGACACCGCCTACATCACTTATGTTCCGCTCAACATACGCCTGACGTATGTTGAGCGGTTTTTTTAATGGTTTTAAAGTGAAACGCATCAAATATGCCTTCATGTGTGTTACGATATTGCACAAATAATACAAATAATACGGAAATGTGCAAAGGAATAACTTTCATCGGTAAGAACCTAACTAGATAATAATTTTTAAAACTTAGTTAGAGCAAAAAAATGGCGCACAGATTTTGTTCGTGGTGTCTCCTCCATACGTATAGTAATATTATCTCAATGATTATATGAAGTATTATACCAGATGTTAAATGTCTAATGTTTTTATCTGTGGGGGTTATTGTTTTTTTTTATATAATATTCTTAATTATACAGTTACCGCGTACCTTTAAATTAATATTTTCACAATATTTTAGATTCTAATATTTAGAAAACATATTGTATCATACCTGTATCATTCGCCTATTTCGCGTCACTGTCAAATAAATATTTAATTGCCATTTGCCAGTGCCCAGTTGTCACTTGTCATTGTCAATTTGTCATGTCATCAATATTTATGTGATTTTGAAACGTAAACAAATTCATGAATTTATTGTTTTCATGAATTGATTATTGAAATAAGATAACAATGCAATAATTATATATTTTTGTGAACTCTTTTTACTTTATATTCACATTATCAACTGTAAATATTATATTTATAAAATGTATTCAAAAATCTTCCAAAAAATTAAAGTAGGTTGGAATTAAATTTTACGGTCTTTGAATTTTTAGAATTGATCGGAATAATTAAGTTTATCTGTATTGTTTTAGACTGTACTAGAATCAGGGAGTGTGGGGAACGCGTCGTCATCTGATGAAGAGTTGGAGCAGTGGGAGCAAATATTCATGATGAGAGATGAAAATGGAAATAGCTACCATGACAAGTATGTTAATAATATAAATCATATTTTACTTTATATGGAAACCAAGAACGAGGATATAATTACTTTTTTAAATTTGCAAATCCACTGACATGTTAATAACTTGTTACTCTTTTTTACAATACTTTTACAATAACATGTTAAAATTTGAAACTTTTAATTTCATTTTTTTCTTTATTGAACATGCACTTTATTTTAGTATTTGTGTACTTGTCTAACTACTCACTTTTTATTAAAATCTAATGCACTTTCTTCCTTTCAATTTGTTCTTAGGAGAAAGAAACGCAGTATATGGTGTAGGCCATCCTGCATACCTGTATCCATAGTGATACTGTTGATAGTGCTTGTGGTGTTGGTACCACTGCTAGATCAACCAAATATAGCACATGTGCTGCCAACTGCGGCAAGAGATTTGCATTGCTCAGATGAGTGTAGGTAAGGATTTTGTGTGTTTCTTTGTATTATATACTAATAATTTACATGTGGATTCTACCTAATAGATCCATGAAAGAGTTTATTCTCAAATAAAGTAAAGAAGATTGTGCTAAAAGTTCTGAAAGTAGATTTATTTATGGTTTTGTTTCCAACTATACAAAATGAATTGTTATTTATGACTTATCAATGAGATATCTTCTTTCAATATTTTATTAAGAATATTTTTTGCAGGTTATCATTAGTAGAAAGTATACCTGAGGGCCACATGTACCCGCCTAATTCTACACATGCGAAAACGAAAAACGTGTGGCTCGACTTGATAGATGAAGCTCAAAACTCTATAGAGATAGCGTCCTTATATTGGACACTTAGGTTTAATGAAGAGTATCCATATAATTCCTCTATTGAGGTAATTATTTTATTTTTTGTTTATATGCTAATAAGTGTTTGAACAGATTATTAGAAGAAAAAAAAGATATTTCAACAAAGTAATGCAATGTCACTTGTATATATTTTTATCTTGATTACCTAGTTTATTTTTAAAAAGTATGTTTTTAGATTATGAGAATGACATGCTGTGAGATCACTTTTTATTATTGGCTGTACTTTGTTGTTTTAGTTTTTTATATATCCACAAAAAATAATCTTTATTTGTTTTAGGGTGAACAAGTATTCCAAGCCTTGCTTGCAGCTGGATTGAAAAGGAATATAAAAGTAAAAATTGCTCAAAACTGGCCCTCAAAGACTCATCCTAATATAGACACAGAATATTTAGTTAAGAAAAAAGCGGCACAAGTAAGTTTCTTGCATTATGTATTCTCTGTAATATTTATATATAGGAAGTGTAGGAGGGTTTATGAAAAAAAAAACAGATTTTTTTTGTATTTTTTTATACTTTTATTCAAATAAAAATAATTAATTACATACTACTATTGTGATTGTTCTTATTTATTTTAAAACTAATTTTATTGTGAATTTAAGTGTAGTTTTTCATATTGATTATTTTATGTTCTATCACCATCATAGAACTATACCCCACATTGATCATAGTCAAACTTCTAAAATACTAGTAATTATAATTTATAGTCATTGTATTGGAACTTCATTTAAAGCATACTTTTATATACTGGCTTCAGGTATTTCAAAAGGGTATAATAAGCCAGTCACTTATCAGTAACGTCGGCCTTAATGATCGTTACAATAAATGACCCATACAATGAATAAGCTGTACCGCGAAAAAGCGAAATAGTTTTATTTTAATAGAACAAGATTAATTCTACACGCGATTTTTTATTGTGTAATATGCGAAGGTTTATAAGAATTTATGGATGTGTCATGTCAAATATGTTATGTTTGATATTAGTAGATTTAAGATTTAGTTTTAAATGATGCTCGCCCAGGTAGACTCTAAAACGGCTGTGAAAACCCTTTTTTTGAATGTACAAAGCTTTTTCTCGAAAAAAGTCTCACCTCTGAAGTTTTTTTATTTATTTTATACGAACTTAACGAATGAAAATCTTGACTTGTTCAAATGAGAGCTTTTTGCATACTACGATATCTGATTCAGAAACCTATAAGGCATGAATCAAATATTTATTGCCCAAATTCTGAAATAAATATTATTTACCTGAGAATTATCTTAAAACAAATAAGTTATAACATTTATTATTTTCTTTATTTTACGCAGGTACGCAGTTTAAATTTCTCCAAGTTACTGGGTGGTGGCGTTCTACATACGAAGTTTTGGATAATAGACAGATCGCATTTCTACATCGGCAGTGCTAACATGGACTGGCGATCGTTAACACAAGTATGTATAAAAACCATGGAAGTATAAAAAAAGACGGACGCCGTATTACGAACAAACAACGTGAAGCCACCATAGTAAGCTAGCGATCGTGTAAAGACAATAAACACGCACACACTCTCACCATAGTAAGCTAGTCGGCCGCCATAACGTCGTGAACTACCGACTGATTAACTGCGTCACTGTTTCACAAAAAATATTTAAAATGCCGTCTTGCGTGGTTAAATGGTGTCGCAACAGTACAATTTTAAATAACAAAACACAAGGAATTACATTCCACAGGGAAGCAAGTTATTTCTTTTATGTTTTAATGACAAAATTATTACGGCAAAATTTATAGAAAAAAATACAGCCGCCATTGTTTTCAGGACAGCTGTTGCTATGGCAACATGGCACACACACATGGATGTTTCGCCGCCATTACTAGGCTTCACTCAATGTTTAGGCGATATACCGTCCGTCTTTTTTTATACGTCCATGATAAAAACGATATTTTTCCAAACAAATATACATACTTAATTAATTAGGTTTTTAATAAAAAAAAATCCTTTAATAATATATATTTTTTTTATCTTCTATTTAGGAACTATAAATTAGGTTAAAAAAACATTTATTTGCAAACATAAGTCCCAATTGATTGAAAATGTATTTGATTTTAAAATTTATTTCTATAATAAAAACCCAGGATAATTTTATTTTACTCGCACCAGTATATACATTATTTTATATACATATTTTTTTTGCGTGTATCAAGCACTTTAAATAATTTTGCTAAGGACTGAAAAATTTGATCCTGGATAAACTAGGTTGAGATTGAAACAAATAATAATCATTCGTCTAGGTTTGAAATCTACATTTGTTTGCATTGCAATCGTTTCCCGATACGCCTGAGTTCGCAGTATCCGGATATGTCGACTTCAAAACATCATAAACATTCTAGGTATTTCGTAAACAACACACCAATCTCTATTAATGGTTATTACCTTTCTTGTACCTATCTTTTCTTGTGATTTTGGAAAAAAATTATATGATAGTACATAATATTACGTTTTGTATCTTTTGTAGGTAAAAGAATTGGGCATCGTAGCGTACAACTGCTCCTGTCTCGGGACCGACCTTGGCAAAATATTCGATGTAAGTAGATAACTTGTATGAAATATTTGTATCTTCATTTTTTTAATCATTATATTTTTTGTTTCTTGTTGAAACTTTTTCTCGTGGATTCGGCTCGATTTAATTAAATAAAATACTATATCTAATTTACGACTCTTGATCTAAAGTTGATCGAGCTTGATCAAAATTATTGTGACAGATATTCGTTAGAAATCAGGAAAGAAACTACAATATATTATTTTATATTTTTTTAAATTAATAAGCGCATCATAAAATATATTGTGACGAACTCTACAATCTATACAGTCAACGGCTACGAACAATTGTTCACTCGGGAGCTAGGCCTGCGTAATACCTAAATTAAAAACCAACACTTTATATCAAGGATTGCGATGATAAATGACAGCAATAAAAATTAACAACTTATCGCCAAATCCTTGACCCATATAAACTTTCGCGTGAAAACATTCGTTAGCGCAAAATACAACATCGTTAAGTCGACTAGCATGTACAGTGTACACAAAAACGGACTAATTGCGCATTGTATGAAATGCTAATGAAAGAACAACGCTATACGTCGCTATATCCGCTCACAAAGAAGCCTTTGAAAGCGCCCTTAATAAACTGCCACCTGTCTGGTTTTCTTTAAAACGCGCCTTAAGAACAAAGACGGTTTATAATATAATGTTTGGAAATTCCAGTTTTGCCGTATTTTGTACAACCATCACGGAATCGTTGGCTCTGCAATTACGGTTATCAGTACGGGGATCTCTTAACGGTTAAACAGTAGCCGGTAGGCATACCAACAGTTTCAAACACGAAGCAAAATAGAGTTTGAATCATTATCATTTTTGGACGTGTATTGCATGCTACGATGCAGATTAGATTTCGCTCTACTTTATTTTCGTTATTCGTAGCTACTTAATTAATTTAAATAATAAATCTTATATATAAAAATGAATCGCAAAATGTGTTGGTAAGCGCATAACTCGAGAACGGCTGAACCGATTTCGATAATTCTTTTTTTATTATATTCCTTGAAGTACGAGGATGGTTTTTATGTAGAGAAAACGTAAATATGTACCACGGGCGAAGCCGGGACGGACCGCTAGTTATTAATGAAAATATTCAACAACTTGCCGAACACGTTTTTTAAATAGATAGTTATCAAAATAATATTCCATGAATGCAGTTAGAATCTATTATTATTCCCGTCTCACGAAACGTAGCCATTTAACATTTAGCAAGTTTGTGTAAGTCGACAGCGAAGTGGCACGAGGTTGCACGGTGCCGTCGCGTTTAATTTTATAATGGATTCACTAACTTTTATTGTTCGTATTCAGCATGAAATATGCATATTCGACGATAAAACACAAATATTTTCATTGTGGTAATGGGTTTTATGGTAACTAGATAGGTGTACGTTCGCAATTTTTGTCTCTAGCTTACGTATTTTAATACTAGTCTGCAAATGTAAATGATAAGGAAATGTTATTCATATTTAAATATTTTTTTTCGTTTGTTCTACAAAATAGGTTGTAGTGTGCAAATAACTTTCAGATTTATTGATAAGTAAGTATAATATTATGTTTACAAAAATATGTAATGTAAAGTATACTTACTTACCTATAATGCAATGTGCTTCGCTTTATTTATAGCACACTGATTATAGTACAAATTTAAATATATCTGATATCACTACCTATAAATTATAGCGGCTCTGATCGATCGTGACTATTAATTCAATGCACTGTGTTATTTTAGCTTGAATATGTTTACAAACTATCAACTTTAGCTTAGATATTATTTATGACTCACTAAGGTTTATAGGGCTAAAAATATGACCAACTTTTTCACAAGAAACGAATGAATTACTTACCAGACACGGTCCAAGTCTAAAATTTGAAGCTTAAAAAAAGGTCTGGTTGTTATTTATATGTTTTAACCGCGAATGTGGCGAAACTTCCATTTAAGAATTACGAAAAATTCTTCGTTTAAAACTTCTTCTAAATATTAACTATTGAATTTATTCCTCTCTCGTGAATTCGTGATTGTGAATGGTTTTTAGATACACGAAAACAAAAAAATAACTAGCTTCCGCACGATGTTTCGTAGAAGCTACGAAAGCGTTTTCGTAGATAGGTACATTGTGTATTTATGTGACTTTCCTCTTTTGATTTTGTTTACATAATATCCTTTATTACGTTACGTTACGGATATTTCTATCACATTACAGAAATATATAATTAGTTTAGAATGAATACTTCATTTATAAAATCAATTATTAGAATTGACACGATACGTATAAAAAATACAAATTTCATGGAAAGCTTCTGGATTACTTTTAGTTTAAAAATATAATTATTAAGTTTTCATATCCCAGAAAATACAAGACTAAGGGCGGCCGTACACGGACCGCTTCAAGCAGTTGAGACCGACGCGACGGCTTGAAACCGCGACCGCGCGGTGAACTATAGGCATTCATTCACTGCCGTACACGGACAGCTCGAGCCGTCGCGACCGCTTCAAGCCGTCAACTGCGCGGTTTGTAGCGACAGCTAGAGCAGTCGACGACCGACCGCTCGAGCAGTTCGTGTACGTCGCTCAGCCGTTAACTGCTCGAGCCGCCCGTGTACGGCCGCTCTAATAGTAACAGCAAATGTATTTTTCAATATCACGAACGAAGATCTATTAAATCATTTAACCTATATTCTGAATAATATCACGTATTAAAAACTTATTTCGTACTTTAGTTATATTTATTATTCAATAAATAAAATCTGTATAATTTAAGACTTTCAAATTATTTATCTCACACGTATTTATCACAGGTGTATTGGAGTCTGGGCACAGCAGATGCCGTCGTGCCGGACTCTTGGCCTAAGGAGTTGAACACAGAGATCAATATGGAACATCCCATTAACATATCTGACGGTCTCGGTCGATACGGGGCTTTTATAACGGTAAGAAAATTAAAGTTTTTTTTTTCAGCTCAATAGAGAGCCTGTTAACGGGCTAGTGATTATGTTATTTTATTTTTCCTTTCCTTATTTACATACAATGTGCTGAACATTGTATGGAAATAAGGAAAGGAAATATTAGCGAAATAATAAGCATAAATTGTTAAATGCTCGAAATAATAAGCATAAATTGTTAAATGCTTTTACATAGTTGCTTTTACATTATATGTATACAAAAACCTTCCTCTTGAATCACTCTATCTATTACAAAAAACCGGATCAAAATCGGTTGCGTAGTTTTAAAGATTTAAGCATACATAGGAACATAGAGACAGAAAAAGCGACTTTGTTTTATACTATGTAGTGATGAACCAAATAAATTTTGCCCAATTCAAATTTACTCTAGTCATGTAACTAATATAAATGCTATTAGTTGCTTTTTTTTCAATTTGTTGGTTGTAAATATCAAAAGAGTATACCAAAAGACCTAAGTAGGGTCGGACCCATTCAGATAATGTATGTCTAATGCTCTTTTCATGTGAGAGTCTCGTAATATCTCCGGGGAAAACTACTTCTAAGTTGTACTTCATGTACATTTTAAAGGTCCCCAAACGAAAAGGGAAATTTTTATAAGAAGATTCCGAAAATAATGATAGATTTTGATTTCGTCTATGTTGGAAAAAAGATTGAACGCTTCTTTATAGAAAAACTTGTAATTTTAACCTAAAATAAAGAAGAATTCAATATAAACAGTTTATAATTTACAATAGGCAATAATTTATGCTAAACTAAAAAGATATTTTCAAATTATAAAAAGACGTGTGGCACTCGGGGACTGTCGCGGTAAAGCTATTGCATGTTATGCCTTCAAGCCACACCTCCGTGCCCGTCGGAGTGGGGAGCGTGAGGTTTTTTCGTTACGGAATTTCTGGATTCGGTCCCCGCGCTCAAGGCCCGCGATGCAATAGCTTAAAAATACATTATCCGGGTTAAACCCAGATAAATAGACAATCTTTACATACAAGAATTAAAGCGTATTTATATCTTCTTCTATAATAATTTTCTTGCAATCCTTATAAAAACATTGCACGTATAAAACATATGTATTACATAATTCATATAACAAATATTGCACTATATTCCACATTATTATGTATCATGTATAGCAGACGGCCGTAATACAGCCGTTTATGATTCTCCCGAACATCAAGACGCGACCCGAGACACTCGCTATTGCAAAATTCAATTTTCTTCGCCCTACTAAATGTAGCGTGTTTGTATATTTGTGGTCTGGTAGTTTCACCTTGAAAACATATTTTTTATTAATATGTTTTGACAGATATTTTGTGATTTTTAGTTTTCGAAGGCTTCTATGCCTGTGTATTTATATAACTAGGTAACTGATTTTTTAACATAGATATTGCTAAGTTATACTTTTTTATAATTTTAAAACAAACACAAACAGTAGACAAACCAATGTTTCAATATTTAAAATAAAGTATTAGGATATTTTCATATAGAAAACATACCATTATAACATGCACATTTATTATCATTTCTATATAAAGCCGTCGTAGCACGAGTTCCTAACGTGGACTATATCCACATAGAGACATCATTTTGAAAGCCATTCCCATATAGCACCTAGTTTAATGACTCTTTTGTATTCAGACATGAATATTCGCGACTGACTATTGAAATGTAATATCGCTCGTCGTTACTGAATACGTTTTCAATTTACATGTGCTTTCAGTACTCGCAATTTAGGTGTACGCATGTACAAGGTTAGGCTTTGATTCAATTCCCGATATCCAGTCCTTTCATAAATTATTGACTATGAATTTTATATATTTCATAGCACACGTTTTCCAATTTTCGACTAGCTTTCGCAAATTCAAGCGTGGATATTGCGACTGGAAAATCCGATATACCTAGCAAAGATATTTCAAACTTCAGTCTTTTTACAAGTTTCATTTTCTAATCCGGGAAGTGGGATATTGAAAAAAAAAGCCGAAGCTAAGCTAAGGTGACAATGAAAAAATGTGAGATGAAATCCACCTAACAATCAATATTTTTTTCTATTAAATAAACTTCGTGGTCCACAATCCATATACAGTAGCACCTCGTTAAGCCGAACCTCGATAAGTCAAAAACCTCCAAATCTCGAAAAAATGTCTTGTTCCCTTCCCTTCAAACCCGAAAACCTCTATTACTTGAAATTTTGTCCCTCTGTTAGTCGAAATAATCACCGAGTCCCTCCAAGTCATTTTGGTACATATTTTCACTCTATAACTCGAAAAATCTAATTTGACCTCTGTATCTCGAATATAGCAACGTTTTTTTTTACAACCTTTATAACTTGATGATTTGGAATTTATTACCTCTATTGTTCGAACAAAAATAAGATAACGACTTTTAGACTAGAGTAGATAATTTTTGAAACAAAAAAAAATCGCAGTCGGATGAAACCCATTAGAAAAGGAGGGGAATATGATAAAAATGTAAGGAAAAATAAATTACGGTCAATCCGAGTTCGGGAAGCGGGAGGGGGGAGCTTTTAAGAGAAAAAAATGGTTTCTCTCGATTTCCGACAAAACTACAAGTCCTATAGAAAAAAGTTTAATGGCAAAGTTGTAGGTAATTAAAAGTTCTACAACTTTTGTATTCACAATTTTTTCACATAACCTCAAAATTTAGGTGAAAAATTCAAAAAACCAAGTTTTTGGTCTTTTATTTTTATCTACTTCAAAATTTATTTTTTTTTCTACGAAATTTGGTGGAAACTTACTTTATTATGTCCCAAATACACTGTAATTTATTTGATTGAAAATATTTATTTTTTCGCCTTATTTTGAATTAATACCAAAAAAACAACCTAATTTTCAATCGAAAAGTCACCCGTCAAAATATCAGCTTTTTTCAAAAACTTGGGGTGCCTTTTATTCATTGAAATCTCTACTTTCATATGGTGTAAAAAAAATAAACACCACCATAGTAAATGTTCTCAGGAAATGCATACAAACAGTGTGAAAATTAGCTTTTACTAAATCAGGCACACTTCTCGAACTACCTGAAATGTTTTTATCGACATCATTTTGCTTTTGAATATGTTGTAAAATATTAAACTTAGAACAGATAATTATTTTTCTTTTGAAATATTACCGAAAAGCCGATACAAGAGAAGATATAGAGTTCAAGAAGTGTGCCTGATTTAGTAAAAGCTCATTATTACACTGTTTGTATGCATTTTCTGAGAACATTTACTATAGTGGTGTTTATTTTTTTTTACACCATATAAAAGTAGAGATTTCAATGAATAAAAGGCACCCCAAGTTTTTGAAAAAAGCTGATATTTTGACGGGTGACTTTTCGATTGAAAATTAGGTTGTTTTTTTGGTATTAATTCAAAATAAGGCGAAAAAATAAATATTTTCAATCAAATAAATTACAGTGCATTTGGGACATAATAAAGTAAGTTTCCACCAAATTTCGTAGAAAAAAAATAAATTTTGAAGTAGATAAAAATAAAAGACCAAAAACTTGGTTTTTTGAATTTTTCACCTAAATTTTTAGGTTATGTGAAAAAATTGTGAATACAAAAGTTGTAGAACTTTTAATTACCTAAAACTTTGCCATTGAACTTTTTTCTATAGGACTTGTAGTTTTGTCGGAAATCAGGAGAAACCATTTTTTTCTCTTAAAAGCTCCCCCCTCCCACTTCCCGAACTCGGATTGACCGTAATTTATTTTTCCTTTTATTTTCATCATATTCCCCTCCTTTTCTAATGGGTTTCATCCGACTGCGATTTTTTTTATCTTTTCATTATTTTTAAAGGCTTCTACCCCAGTCTATTTAAGAATTTGCCGACAGTGCAAGTACACTATTGTTTCTTAGAAAACATTTTAGGAGTTTACATTATAGGACATAATTAATTTATGACTCACGAAACACGTGTTTGCGTTAAGTATCTGCAGATGACGAAATTATGGATTCAGTAGCTCAGAAAACCGATACTAATGATTAAGATGACATAGAAGACGTGAATAGTACATGCGCTCTATGGGTTTCCATCAAAGAGGCAAGAACCACATGGAATACCTTACGAAATTTTATAAAGCAAACCAGTATCTTTGAAAAAGAAGAATTTTCTGCTCTTTATAGATTGTAAAATGCAAGAGAACAACCAAATTATCTAAAGCAAAAAAAATACTGACTTTTTTAATGCCATATTTTTTATTTTAAAATGATTTAAAATAATGTTGATTTATAATAAATTAAAACATGTTTGTGACCTCTGCAAGTTGAATTTTAATTTATTTTACCTCTCTAACTCAAACTTTATAAGAATAAATTATTTATAAATCTCAAACTCTTTATGTCGAATCAAAATCCGCCTAAGTCGAAATCCTCCATAAGTTGAAAACTCTATAACTCGAATTTTTTGGCGTCTCCCTTGATATTCGACTTATAGAGGTGCTACTGTAATTAAATGATGTTTCATTTTATATATGTATAAAAGACTCTGCTTTTGCGATTGAATTCAATTCAAGATATATATAGAGCTATTTATATTTTATAGTTATTTAGAATTCAAAAGTCACAATTCAGAGCAGACATCTACAATTTTAAAGTTTAAATGTTTCCAAGCGTTTTCCATTCCATTTAGCCTTTCTATTGATGGCTTCAAGTTAATCTTTATAAAAGCTACAACTGCTGACTCATTACATTGAATGCTAGAACCTTCGAAGCACCTTCCTGTTATTTAACAATGACATAGAACTTTCTTTTGTGTTTTATTTACACGAATAGTTTGATAATAGAAGGTTTTGAAAATTAAAGAAAAAAAAATTTTAAACGAACTTGATCTAGCTAAATTCGTATATTATGTGCCAGGATTAGCTCGAAGAATATTAAAAAAAAAATTTCATCATCATAGTTAAAAATTAAAATGAACATTCGTTGGGTGAAGACTTACCGTACTAAAAAAAATCAAACCATTCCATGACGAGTCTAAACATTACTGTTTATTTTTATCTTATCAATTGCTTAACTTAGTTGTTGTATGCAATAAATAGCTGGAGAAAGAACAATCTATGTTCGTCTTTACCTATACAACTAAGCAATAAAACACATTAGAAACTGTGTTCACATAAACTTCGTGTAAGTACATATACAGTTCAGTTCATGTAAATATACAGTTCATGGAAGATGCATTAAAGTTGAATGTTCTGAAGAAAACTTGACGTCAATTTCAGTGACACAAAGTAGTAAGTTGGTAAAGTGGACAGTATGCACAAAATGTACTCGTAACATTCTGATAAGTGACAGTATAAATTTTATACGATTTGAATTAATTAATACATTTTCCTGTTTGATAAAAATATGTTAATTTATCGCACGCCTCATAAGCGAAGCGTTGAGGTGGGTACTACTGTCACTTCGCGCAAAACAACTGATTTTTCAAACTTAAAATGTCTTTATGTATCATACATTGCACTTGTAAGATAATACATACACACACATATTAAGAAAAAACACTATTTTTAACGTTCATGATATTTTTGATATCATTTTTGTTATTTAAACTAGTTAAAAAACAGTTTAAAAAAGTTCTGTCTTGGACGTCCGTGTGTCTGTATGTGCGGATCCTTTTTCTTGTTAACACGATAGCGACCGAAATACTTTACTAATCGAGTCTTTTTTTTTCTCTTACGCTTGAGTATGCTCAGGAATAGAACCCTTTCATTTTTCAGGGTCTGATTCGATGTGGTTTAATTGTTATTAAATAAACAAAAATAATAATTAATAAATATTTATTAAAAAAAATTATGAGGCGTGCACTTTTGGATTTTCCAAACTATTTATTAGTATAAATACAGTGTTGCGATATTATAACACGGTTTGAGCACTTTTCACAAAAATCTTTGTGCAAAATATTGACTGTTTTTGTACCATATTGTTATCACAGACATATTTGTATTTAGAATTTAGTAATTTTGAATATGAATATGTAAGTAGTTCCTATTTTTAACTTCAATATTATTAATAAACCAATAATCTTAAATTATAAACTTTAACTACATGAACCGAAATTGTGCTAAGATTTAAATAATACGGCTCATTTGCTGATTCCTTCGCTTTTCAATATATGTCGCCCAATGTTCTCTGGATGTCTTGTTCAGAAGTAAAATAAGTGTCAGGGGTAAAAGTCTATAGTTGTAAAAAAAATCCATCACCACGAAAAATGTATGCCAAACTTGAAGAAAGAATGTTAGTATGAAAAACTGAGTCACCATGTCACAAACGATGGCAACACCTAACAATGAAACCATTCGCCTTGCTTTCATTCGAGATGCACAATTTACACCCGATTTTACCACCGATTTCACGACACTCACAAATAATAACAAGTTGATATTTATTATAAAACAAATACTTAAATAGTCCAACATTATCTTCTCTGATAAGGTCTCTATTTCAAAGAGTGTACAAACGATGCCATTCGTTATAATCTTTACAACTGCTTGAGTTCCATATGCCACTAAGATGGCCTTTCTCTTCTCATAACTTATTTTTCCCGTATGTACCAGCACTAACTTGAGAAAGGCGAACAAAGCTGCACATAAAGACCAACTTATAGAGGCAAATAAAAAATAACATGATATGTTTATTAAAATCTCGCTCTCATGACCTTCTTCTAAATATTTATTGCTTACGTATTCTGCAAAAAGTTGAAAAGTTCCGTACAAAATTTGATGCACGCTTAAAAAGTTATGCAGTGTTCGCCATTTTGGTAGAAGGCACCAAGATAAAAGTACGGAGAGTAGGCACAAAGCTGAGATGCCTAAAGCGAATAAACCCATTATAGCACTGTGGTCCTTTGATAGTCTGATAAGCGACTGTGTTTTTTAATACGATATATTTTTTAAATTAATTAGTAAATTTCATTTGATATATTAATTAATTAGCCCTTCGATTAACACAACGCATAAACTCATTATTTAAATAGTAGATTCATTGCGATTTGTGAGCTATTAAACTTTAAACGTACTTTTGACATGTAAATATAATTCTGATCCGCTTTTAAATAGTAACAAACAAATAAAACTACCTTTTTAAATAATATTTTTCATACAAAATTATAATACCGAAAATAAAAAATTATATGATCATTTATAATTCAGCTTTTCTGAAATGAAATAAAAATTACGATTCATATTTGAATAAAGAATTAGCCTTATTTAACGCTAAACATTTTCAATCAAATCCCAAATTATTAATGTGTTTGCATACTAAAGGTTAAATGTTGGTGTCTTGACCTTTACCCGGCTTGGCATATAAAACTTTTATGGGTTTACTTTGCAGGGATGGGCTTTGTCATCGTTTCAGTTTTTATATTGAAAGCACTATGGCGTTTTAAAACCGCTCAACCCATTTTTCAAATAGTTTTTTTTATATAAATTGATAAGCAGCTCAATAAACTGTGCTTACTTTAAATAAAATTAAGGACTATGTTCACTTACATTTATTTTTTTAATAATGTTTGCAATGCAAGGGATTGCAAATACTTGATGACTGATAAATGTTGCCGTTACATTCAACAGATAGATGAATGCAAAAACGATATTGTTATTTAAAAATTGTACATACTTATACTCTTCTTCTCAATCTGATCAATTAAATAAATAACAAAGGTCGTGTGTTTACATGGTAGATTAATATCTTTATATAGAAACTATTGCTAAGTCCAGTCAATTTCTCTTCTCTTGTCTTAATGTTATTGTTTCTACAGGCTGTTGTTGGGTTTATATTTTACAAAAAAACTTAAACATAATTGTTAACTCTTTCTAGAGTTCTCCACCGAAACTTAGTCCCGTGGGTCGCACGAATGACGACGATGCGATTGTTAACATCATCCATTCGGCGGAAGAGTTTGTGTACATATCCGTGATGGATTACGCTCCTGCGTGCGAGTTTACGCCGATACCGAGGTGAGTTGTGTAAAACATTTCCATCTAGAACATATTTTTAATTTGTCTCTTATACGCGAACGTTTATGTCCTGTTTGATTGTCTTGCTTCTTAGTATATTCCGTTACCGTCATAATAGATTTTGAATGTGAATTTTATAATCCTTCCTATGGCGTTAGAGCGTTATTTGATAATGTTTCATTCTTCATATCATAATATCCTCCTTCTATGACGCTGTTTAATATTTTATGTACGAGTATTTACCGAATTAACTTACAATAAACATCTAAACTCAGAATATCGCTTAAAAAAATGTGCTTAAGCGACCATTAGGCAGAGTTTTATAATGAGCGAACCAATAGACTAAAAACATTATTGGCAAGAATTTTGAATGAACTTTTTAATGTTATTTGTAAATGTTAATTTTAACGTTCGGATATTTTTGACTACTTTTTAATAGGCGTTTTTGAGTCGTTGTTTTCGTAGGTACATCAATGATTTATCGTCTTCTATCTGTATTTCAGGTACTGGCCAAAAATAGATGACGCGATCCGTGGTGCGGCAGTAGAGCGGCGCGTCCGTGTACGCATGCTAGTGAGCTGGTGGCGGCACTCGTCCGGCGCGGAGGAGCACTACCTGCGCTCGCTCGCCGCGCTGCACGCCGCGCTGCCCCGCCTCGATATACAAGTGGTGAGTGTGTACGCATGCTAGTGAGCTGGTGGCGGCACTCGTCCGGCGCGGAGGAGCACTACCTGCGCTCGCTCGCCGCGCTGCACGCCGCGCTGCCCCGCCTCGATATACAAGTGGTGAGTGTGTACGCATGCTAGTGAGCTGGTGGCGGCACTCGTCCGGCGCGGAGGAGCACTACCTGCGCTCGCTCGCCGCGCTGCACGCCGCGCTGCCCCGCCTCGATATACAAGTGGTGAGTGTGTACGCATGCTAGTGAGCTGGTGGCGGCACTCGTCCGGCGCGGAGGAGCACTACCTGCGCTCGCTCGCCGCGCTGCACGCCGCGCTGCCCCGCCTCGATATACAAGTGGTGAGTGTGTACGCATGCTAGTGAGCTGGTGGCGGCACTCGTCCGGCGCGGAGGAGCACTACCTGCGCTCGCTCGCCGCGCTGCACGCCGCGCTGCCCCGCCTCGATATACAAGTGGTGAGTTTTTTTTTTTGAAGTGAAAACTTCTTTAGCGGCGTTTTGAAGATTTTGTAATCTTAAACTCGCGTCAGGACACGTGGCCTGATCGAAAAAGCGTAAGACGGATTTTTTTTTAGCCCTTATATTCCATGCGTAAGACGGATACCATTCCAAAATATCAAACATGCTGAACGTTAATAATCAAGTTTTCACTTCTGCCGGCACTCCCGGAGTGCAACCCGTCTTTTTTTTGTGTTGTGTTTCTCAATGTTAGCCAGAAGGGCTTCTACATTTTAACGCGGACGCGGGGGTGAACTGAAGGTTCACCCTGGTAGCGACATGCGGGCGGGCGTCCCCCCGCCACGGGGATCTCGAGCCTCGGCTTGGGCTGTCGCTTGAGTGGAGGAGGCCGGAAGGGCCCTAGTCGGACGGGCGCTCACCCGGGTGGGCGCGGGAACGCGGAACAAGGGACCTCCTCCTACCACGTGCAAAGCCGGGACGGACCGCTAGTTTTTCATTAAATATTGTGCCACCATCAAACTATCCACTTAATCCACTCTTGGCAGATTGTCAGAATAACCTTTTTGAAAACCTTCATCCATTCTAAACACTACACGGTTTACTATAATGTAATCGTTTATAAAATGTAATGTAAAGGTATTATTTCCTTGAAATGCAAGCACACTATTAGGAATAGCTTATTTTTTGACGAATAAACGAAACAAAATTCACCGGACCGAATGCCGCGCAGTATCGCGGTCGCGGGCTGACCGGGGGTGTGACGTCATAGCGTGAGCGCGCGTAAACTTTTAAAAAGCGCTTAAACTTCTCATAACTTCGGAAATACTGCTTGGATTGAAGTGAAATAAACACTAATGTAATAAACACTAATGTAATCTACGCTAATATTTTAAGTGTATGTTTTAGTAATATTTTGACCCTCTTGTGTTCTCCATTCTGTTAGATGTCTGGTCTATAATAGAAAAACTTCAAAAAATTTAAATTTTTGTCACACATCACTGAACAACTGATTAACTAAAAGCTACTAATTTTTCCTTTCCTTGATTTCAGCGTCGCTTCATAGTCCCATCCACGCCGGATCAAGACAAAATTCCGTTCGCACGAGTCAACCACAACAAATACATGGTCACTGATAAAACTGCGTACATTGGGACGTCTAATTGGTCGGGCGACTATTTCATAGATACAGCGGGTGTTGCGTTCGTATATCAACCGGAGTTAGATGATGTTCGAGATATTTCTAGAAACTTCACGAAGAACATTCGACAGGATTTGCAAGAAGTGTTCGAGAGAGATTGGTCGTCTCCGTATGCAGTGCCGCTTCGGTTATAGCATTAAAGTGTGATGTTCAACAACTGCCAACTTGTATTCCGATTCTAACCATTTTTATTAGTGTTTTTTTGTTGGGTTGTACGTGTTTGTTAGGGGTTTTGTATACTAGTTATAATTGCTGATATTTTATAGAGAAAATTTTCAAATAATGTTTTTGAAGTGAAAACTTCTTTAGCGGCGTTGGGTATAAAATCTTAAACTCGCGTCAGGACACGTGGCCTGATCGAAAAAGCGTAAGACGGATTTTTTTTTAGCCCTTATATTCCATGCGTAAGACGGATACCATTCCAAAATATCAAACATGCTCAACGTTAATAATCAAGTTTTCACTTCTGCCGGCACTCCCGGAGTGCAACCCGTCTTTTTTTTATTTTGCGGGTAGTAACGTTCATTGAAAAAAAATTCAAAGAACAAAGGCTTATTTTACGATACTTCATCATTTTGTAAAAATAATCTTGTCTTTATTTTATTTGACATAAAAAAATGTCGGTGTTAACTATCGTTGAGAAGTTTTCTTTTATAATGAATTTAGATGTATGTGCTTCTTTCATTTTATTTAGAATTCAAATATATACATTATTGTGTTTTTGCTATTTTCAACTGGTGTGTATTTTGTTAATGAATGATTTTTTATTCATGGTGTTATGCGAATTTTTATGATACTTTTGATGGAGACTACAAGACATACAAATGTATAATTTTTAAATATGTATTTAAATTATGAACTTGCGTTTGAATATCATCATTTGTAATACCGTTTTTTGCATTATATAATCGTAATATATTACGAACTGTGTATACTATTTGAAGTATTAATAAATACTGTGAGACCGATTATATATAAAGATTTATAATAATCTGAACTCATAAGAGTGATCCCTAACATAATTGAATGAAATCCTCTAAAATATTGTAACGTTTTATTGATGAAGCAAGCGAGCAACCGCTCATAAAAGATATAAAAAGTATAAATAAATATCATCCCTGTTTAATAAAATACTTAGGTATTTCATATAAGAATCGAATAAAATATGGCAATCTGCTACATGACTCGTTAATTGCTATTCGGCCTTGTAAATAAATGTAAAAGAAATGTGCGTAGATACAGATTAACAGAAATATTGAATATCACGTAAAATAATCTATGAGTTTACAAAGTAAATACAAAACTTTTTCTATCTCTCGTATATTATGATGTAAGGATTTTTGTTTTGAGTAGATTTACATACTATGAAATATAATACGGTAAGTGAGTGGTTGTCACGTTTATTTCTATTTGTAATGGTGAATAAATAAATAATGTACTTATAATGTTACTAGCGATCATGTAGTTATTTGAATGTATTTCTATATTTTTAAATTAATAAAGCGTGCCTTTCCCTTGTATTGTACTTAAGAGTTTGCGTAGATTTTTATATCCCGTAGATAGATTTTAATTAAGAAATTAAATACTACTGAAATATTAGTGAGATAATACTATGATTATAATGTTATAGAATTTTGTAAATAGATTGCCTCATTTAATTAAGTCTATATTAAGAAAAATAATAATATTAAACATACATTTTTCTTAAATAGTCAATAGTCGTATAATTAAAACTATATAGATATAGTCGTATATTTACGAAACGCTCTTAAATGTTTAGTTTTAAGTCATTGTCTTTGACCATGAAACGTTTTATTACTATGTAAATGAGTATTGGCTTAGGTTTATTTATGACATAGACCACAGATCAAGTACACAAACAGATAGCGTAAGTGCATCCGTCGAACGTGACATGTATGCGCATTATTCCAATTTCTAAATAACATTTGATTAGCTCCTGTTAATCCATTCATTACAACTAAAATATTAGTTCCAGTGTTAAAGAAATAATATCTCAAAACTTACAAAAAACGCAGAAAAACTTGTGTCCTTTGCCTATTAAAATATGTACTATAAGAAATAAAACGCGAGGGTGGGTTACTAAGGCGGACAACTATAATGACAACAGCTATTCATCCACTTAAATATTAAATCAAAAGTTACGTCTAACAGTAGGTACTATATTTGCGCTAGTTGAACTGTTCAGTACATTAAATAACTATTTGTATTAATTAAATAAAAAATGTTCTTATAAATTTATTTTCTCTGCCCAAGTAAATCTTTCCTAAGAGCGAGAAAGAAAGTATGCTCACATTGCGCTCTAACGATTCATTATGAATGTAGTTTTGTCTCGCTCTTTTATATAGCTTCTAAACAATAAGAAGACAGGCACGTATATAACGGCAGGAAAGGAATATTTAAAACAAGATCATTACGACAATCAATGTGTTAATGCCAAAATATTCTGTAGTTGGTTTATGAAATAGTTTATATTTAGTATTTACCATATTTTTTGGACCAAATGTATGTAATATGTATCCTTAGTCGGTAATATTGTTTGTTTAAGAATTTGATTGTACCAGCTCATAGCATAAGTTTCATTAAGCAATAGTTTTTTTTATTTGACTGTATAAGTATAAATATCTCAGCTATTGTAAATAAATTATGCATTGAAAGTTTTTGTTTTATTTATAATTACTATTAGTATTACACAATAAAAAGGTCTGAGCACATTTTCATGTAAAACAATTTTTCAAATGATAATTTTTTTAATTTTTTTCTAATGAAATACCAAATTTGATCTCCTAGGGGCTAGTACGTACTGGTAGAGCATTGAAAATTGATCAATGAATTACTTCGATGTGAAATAACCTTTATGCGACACCTTGTCTGACAAACATCAACCTTACTACAAATATATTTAATGCCTGAAAATAACGAGGCGAAGCTTCTAAGAGAAAAAAGCCCCTTCCTGCATTTTGGATAGGCTCCATCTATAACTACGCGAGAACACGTACTATTATACAATTTTTCAAACAAAATTTACTGAAGAACATAATAATATACAACTTGAATTTCCATTAAAGGATAAACCTTTGCCAAAAGCCATCATAAACAAGTTCAAAATATTAAACACATAAAGACATAGCAACAACCCGTGGGTTTGACCTCAGTACGATCTGGCGATACCTTGTTAACAAATTATGAATCAGTAGCATTATTGTACGGGATACGAAAAAGGATATTTTCAATACATTATTCATACAAAATTCTTGTACTATTTGTAATACCATGTGAAACATGCAATTTTGCAAAAGAACCGCAACTACATAAATTTTAATTGACACATGTCCTATAACACGGAAACAATGATTTTTGATTACTCGTTAGATATGTGCAGTTGTGTTGTACTTATTAATTGTACAGCATCAGGTACAACCGTACAAGTAATTCCTAAGAATTGAATACATAGGAAAATACGGACGTTAAATTTTATAATAATTGAATATTCATTTTATTTGATATGAGAATAAAGATTTATGATATATTTTATATGATACCTAGGTACTTATTGCACGCCTCATAAGCGAAGCGTTGAGGTGGGTACTACTGTCACTTCGCGCAAAACATCTGATTTTTCAAACTTAAAATGTCTTTATGTATCATACATTGCACTTGTAAGATAATACATACACACACATATTAAGAAAAAACACTATTTTTAACGTTCATGATATTTTTGATGTCATTTTTGTTATTTAAACTAGTTAAAAAACAGTTTAAAAAAGTTCTGTCTTGGACGTCCGTGTGTCTGTATGTGCGGATCCTTTTTCTTGTTAACACGATAGCGACCGAAATACTTTACTAATCGAGTCTTTTTTTTTCTCTTACGCTTGAGTATGCTCAGGAATAGAACCCTTTCATTTTTCAGGGTCTGATTCGATGTGGTTTAATTGTTATTAAATAAACAAAAATAATAAATAATAAATATTTATTAAAAAAAAAATTATGAGGCGTGCACTTTTGGATTTTCCAAATTATTTTTATCTGTTAATCATAACAAATTTTATTCGTAATCTTGGAAATAATTTTTCACTGGTACCTGAAGTGATTTGTACATCTTCTGTTAAGAAGAAAGAGACAAATTGGAATATTTTCTGCTCTTCTTTTAGATGTGTCTGTTTTTTTAGCTTTTTGTAATCGCTACATCTATAGAGATATGTAGAGTTTCTTCAATGTTATAATTTAAAAAGCAACTGGGGCCCTGGGGGTCAAGAATTTGGCCAATTTAATTGCTTTGAAATAAAAAATGTGGCGGCATCACCCAAAGGGCGCCAAAACACAATTTTTTACACAATTAAAATAAATAAATAACTCGGAATGAAACATTATTTCTTGTAGTAAAACGGAAAACGGGCTACGTGTCGATGATTGTTATTAGATATATCTAGGTTTATAATTTATATGGGGTGATGCAGATGTTAGGAAATATTTTATCCTGCTGAGATAGTTAGGTCGTTTATATGTTTAATTGTATTTTCAATTGTTTTAATACCAAGTACTTAATGTAAATTAGTTATTATGACTACTTACTAGGTATCGTTTGTGCACGATCTGTTAATTATTGATTCTTAGTACCTATGTAGCTATACAATTTGATTACGCTTGTATTGCCACTACCTCGCAAGTCATAACTTCAACAACAGTAAGCTCTATCATTACACACATAGTTTACAAATACAGTGTTTAAAAGGTTTTGTACTATAGGTATTCTGGAATATATCGGATATTCAGGGATTAGGTACAAATTCAATGCTAAAATAATTTTTAAAATCGGTCCTATGTAGTTCCTACGCTTACCGCGTTCAAAAAAACTCTTCGTTTTATATTTTTAGTATAGAAATATAGATAATATCATGAATATCAAGGCCTAATACTGTTATAATGATAAAAGAAATGTACTATCAAAAATAAAATACAATATATGGGTTAGGTACCCCCGGCTACGGCTACTACTAGGTATAAGACAGCCTACCAACACCAAGTATCTCAAATCGAATTGAGCATTATCCTATTTATAGGTATAGTGTTAAATGCATAAGTAAATAAATAGAGCATAGATTATTAGATATTATCTAGTATAGATTTCAGTCAACTTAAATACACATTGCACCTGTGTAAATGCATATCTGTAGATAATTTAAAATATTTTTCTTTTTAATAATTGCTATTTTATTAAAAAAAAAAAACAATTGTATGTAACTAGTAATTTCCAGGTATGGTATGGTATTGAAATAATATTACAAAATATGTAAAATTGAGAACGTTCTTCTATGACTATAATTAAATAAATATAAAATTTTATAGTCTGTTTTAATCATAGCTTTCTGTATTTCATATAGATAATAGCAGATCTATTATGAAGAATCAAAAATTTGAAAATAATGGTGTCTTTTACAAAATTATCTACGAATACGAGCACCATTTTATACTTATCTAATTATATCAGTCTTTAGCACCGGGAGGGATTTTCCCCGCGTTACCTTTGTTTGATGCTTCGATCCCCTGCACACTGCCTTCAAAATATGATTCAGGCTCATACAGGCTCCTACATTTTCTTTGACAAGACCTTCGGTCTTTCTACAAATTTAATTTAGATATCCTATTGTGACTCAGTTAATATACGCCTTAGTATCCGGTAAGGTAGACGCGAGGTAAATTTTATATAACAACTCGCGTATCACCGTGGCCGTGGGTCATTTTGTTAACTAGCTCTGTCGTGATGTGTTATCTCGAAATAATAAACTAATGAGTTTAAAATTGTGACTTGAAAAAATATTTTATATATCACCAATGGAGTTCAAGATACTATTTTGTAAGTGTTGTGATTTTTTTTATTTTACACAAATTATTTGCGGTTAACCATTAAGCAGTCAGGTGTTTAAGATTGTGCTGTGAAACCGCATTTAACTGTGTTTATAACGTTTGATACGAAGTACATCATAAGATTCAATTTAAATATTCATTTACTCATAATAATAAGTTTAACCAATAGGTACTTAATTCATAGCAACTTTATGTAATTTATTTTAACATAAATCAACTATGTTCAATATCGAATACATTTTCGCAAATTATTAGGGATTTGTTCAATGATTATGTACATGATTATATTTTGTAAATATTATTTGACAATTTAATTTTATTTGTCATTTTTCTCATGCGGCCATATTATGAATATAAGAATGGTAGAGTCTTTTGAATAATTACATAAAATTATATAAAGATCCCGCATGGTGTAACTGATATGTATGATAATAACTGCATACCATGTGCATAAATAATGCTAACAAAACCTCACTTATCGGGGTAATAACCTGAGTAATAACAATTACAACAATTAAGTTATGTGCCCGGTGTTTATATAGAGTTATGCTCATGATCCTCGTAGCGACCTTTTTTACTTTTTTTGACGGTACCTACTTACGAACTTAGTTCCTTGTAAATATGTTTATTTATGCATGATGCATCATCAATAGGTGTATTATTTTGTTCATAAATATTATTAATATGATCATAACTAAGTACGTGCGTTATATCACTTTTCCTCAATAAATAAGTTTAAAATTAAATTTAGGCTATACTGACATGGTCGACCTTATATGCGAAGCCAGCGGCTTGTATATCGCCAGTCCCTTAATGACCTTTACGCAATTATAATATGTATACGTGTTAGGTAAGAAAGTATGTACGTATGGTATAAAAAAATGTACAATCATCACTTATAATAGGACATTGCTCGTTGGAATTAGATGCCATATTGATTAGGATACTTTGTTAACAGTTGTATTGACGGTGTGCCATCAAACATTTTCATACCACCGACATTGGCGAAATTCGAATAACGGGTATCAGGATTATGATTATCCATTCAATCAAGATAAGGGCACGCTAGTTTTCCCGGATTCAAGTGAAGAAGATTATCCACGGTAAGCATGTGTGATGAAAAACTAACAATGAAAGGTTCCTAGGTATGTCTATGGCTAATTTTGCTGATCAATCAATAGACCTTTCCCAAAACACAGATCCTACAACAAATCTAATTATGCCTTACTAGAAAATTGAGACGAAGCCACTATCTTTATACTCTACTTTTTAAAACCATGTCGTTATTAGTTTTCAATGTCTAATTAATTATTTTTTATCTTTATACTTACAATGAGCAAATGCTAATAGCGAATTATACGTCGATTGTGCAAGTTGTGCCATCATAATAAGCAAATAGATTTCATAATACGCAGGTAATATCCAAGGTAAATAACTACTTGCGTATAACCACAGACTAATAATAATATACTACGTATACAAGTATAACAAAATTCCCGTACTGATTACACACAAGCTTGGGGAAGATATTGGCTTCTTATTGCTCTGTCGTGCGTAATTTTTCGTTTGACGCATCTTGTAATTGAAAGTCACGACCTTATATGGAGGATAACTTACATTAGGACAAACCTAGGTTATTAAAAAAATATATGTATTAGAGTTGGTACTTACCCAATAAGTACGACATAAATTTAATTAAGTTTATTTATAAATGTAAATAAATAGCTCTACAAATTTTAAATTTAATTTAACTGAATATTGGTTAAAGACTCCATCATTAATTCTTATTTTATAGTACCAAAGAACTCTAAAGAAACTTTCTCTACTGCTATTTATTATCCGTTGCAATTCTATCAATCTTAGCTTTTACAATACTCCTTAAACTTTGATTATTCTTGATATTGTTGTTCACCTATATTATATTTTTAGATGGAACGTTTTCCCGACGACTACTAGAAGGCCATATATAAACAATATTCAATCCTGCATATCCACATGTCCTGCCTCATCACAATACAGGCCTGTATGTGGCACTGATGGCGTCACATACCAGAATATCGATCGCTTGCGGTGTGCAATGAAATGTGGAGTTGGTAAGCGTGAATATCGAACGATAAACTAATGTAACTCAATTAATAAATTAACCTAACGATGTTGGGTTTTCTGACGGCGCGTGGCATTTGACGCCGATGATTTTAATAATTTGTTATTTGCTTGAAACTTCTTTTAGATCAAATAGATTTGACTCTTTTGCTGATAATATGTACTCACAAGAAAGATACCTACGTTCTCTGGTTATATTCAACACACGTAGTCAATACACGCCTCCTAAACTTAGTGGCGGGTTTGTTCAGACTTGTACATATAATAATTTGTTATAATTCCCCTATATATAATTAAAAAATAATATCCCCAATATTAGATACCATACCTTGATACACAATATATCATGTTAAATATAAAAAAAATTGGCAGATAAATATGGTAAGAAACTATTTATAGAGTCAAAAAGGAGTCTAACACTGAGGCCAATGATCAGCTTTGTAGAGTCATCATTTTTACATTTATTCAGTAGGTAATAAAAATTCATATTTACATTACAGATGTGCAACTAAAATACAGGTTTGCCTGCGGTCAATTTAGTAGCACAGAAAGTCCAACAAACAATGGGAATAATTTACAGGCTTGTATGAACGAATGTCCGACAACTTCGGAATACAACCCTGTATGTGGTACGGATAATGTTACGTACAATAATATTGGCAAATTATATTGTGCTCAGCGATGCGGTTCTGGTGAGTTAAACTTTTATTTTATATTAATATTAATAATACGGGAGATAAAGACATGCGAGTAATGTGTAATAGAAAACAGAGATAGGGTAAAAGTATTAATTCCTAATTTTGTTTGCTTATATTTTAAAACCAACATAATTCATAATAATCCACACGAAATGGGGAAATATTATCTAATTATAAACGATTTCGTATTACAAAAATATATACATACCTAGTTAGTTTCGCAAATCATTTAAGAGGAAAACATACCATTATTACTTAAGTACTATCTATTATTTATTACTTTGTACATGATGTTGCGTATAATTAAATAAGCAATATTATGTACCTACATGATATTTTCCTCTTCATACAATTTATGATCGATTTTAATAATATTTAAAATAATGTATGGTAATGAAAAATCCTTATCAGAACGACTTACACAAAGCTCATTGCAATGAGAAGGCAGAATTCAAGAGATGAAGGCACGCCGCGAAAATTCAACATCTAGGTACAACTTTTTAACATCGTATGTTTCAGATGTGGATATCAAAAGAAAGTTGCCATGTCCCAAACCCACAACACAAGCCCCAACGGAACCACCCAATAATTCTGTGGAAAATGTACAAAGCTGCATAGCAACTTGTCCAGTGACATCAGAGTACAATCCTGTCTGTGGGACCAATGGCGTCACTTACAATAATGAAGGACAATTAGAATGCGCAAAGTCGTGTGGTGTCGGTAAGTTACTCTGTGCTTACCTGCTTGCATGGTAGTTGGTACTCGTATCATAGTCTAGATACTAGCTCGTATACTTCGTTATGTATCCTACTGTAACTACAGTATTACATTATCAAATTATACTATGTTGAACTGCGTCTTAAGCATCGGATAGAAATTATCACTAGTTAATTTCTCTAAAGCAACAACGATTAAAAGCTAGGAAGTTATGCTGCTTATAAGTCTCAAGTTAATTTGAAATGTTAATTTAAACCGGAACACATTAAAAATCCATATTGTTCTTATATTTAAACTTATTTGTAGAGCTTTATGCTTTAGGTTGATATTACAGTGAAATCATAAAAGTTTGAGTTCCAAACTTCGTTTTCTTGACAAATTTCTGTGTTAACAAAGCAATTCTTTTTCTACAGACGTTTCTCTACGTGGTCGCACGGCGTGTTTCTTGTTAACAACTTCATCACCAACCGCCGGTGATGTGCCGTTCCCAGACATGACAACAAAATCAACATCATTCACCATCCCTCAAGACATTTTAAATAGCATTTTCACAAAAACCCCAGCTGATGATGACGATAATGTGGAACCCCAAATCGATCCTAGATTTGAATCTAATTCTTCTTAAGGATTATAAACATGTTAATACTATAGTCATTATACCTATGTATATAGAATTGTATTATAGTCAAAATAAATAATTTTAGTGTATCATCAGCATTTTATTTAAAACCATAAAGGAGAACAATATTTATATGCTACAATATATTTTAATGTACCTTAACTATGTTGGGATGCCATTTAAAACTATCTTATATAGTCTTTTAAAATCAATTAACAAATGATAAGAAACCATAACTTCATTTCAAATCTACCTTGTCTTATATATATCAATTGATACAATCATCACTAGGTTGCGACACAGGCGTTAGTTCTGTGGCGGTTGCTAATTTCAACAACATTCACCGAAAGAAAATATGTATAAATTTAGTATACTAGTGTTTTTATGTGTTTGTCTTTCTATTTTTCTTAATGGAGTACTATGTTTTCGTAAGTAACATTTTCTAATAAATACTTGTTAAGTTGTAAGATAAAAAATCACTTATTATTTTACAGTCGATTAAGTGATTTATTTCTTTGTTAGTGAGGGAAATGAGCTTACGTTAAATTGACATACGAAAAACTTATTTCCCCCATTAACTTTACATTCGGATTCAATACAATAACCAGTTTTGTTTATCCCGTTTCAGAGGGTTTCAGAAAAGTATGTACAGATACTACACCACAATGCTTAAGAGAGACGGTTCAAGCCGCTCTACCTGACTTCATTCAAGGGATCCCACAACTAGGGATTAGTTCCTTGGACCCTTTTGTTGTGAAATCCCTTAATCTTACTTTGCCTGGCGGATTAAACGTCGAATTTACAAATGGTTACGCAAAAGGTTTGAAGAACTGTATTATAGAGTCAATGACGTAAGTAACTATTAATTTGTAATTGGAAATACTCACTATAATTATTATTTTGCTAACAACTCGTAGATGATAATTATCGATATTTATAGTTATTATTTAATGAATATTCTGCGTTATGTACTGTAACTTAACGTTATAAAGTTACGAAAATTGTTCATTACTGTTTCTTTTTGTGTTTTAGGAAGTCAGGAGATACTTATGAATTAATATATAAATGCAACTTTGTCATCAAAGGAAAATACCATTATTCAGGCGACATTCTTTATTTCAATCTTCATGGAGCAGGGGATACAATCATCACTTCTAGTGAGTATTTTTGAGAATATGTATTTTTCTTGCTTTTCTTTTATCACGTTACCAACAAATAAATTACAAGAGACATGAGATAGCTATTCCAATATATTTAAGTTACATATTAAATTTTCATTACATTTGTATTTATTTATTAACTCTTTAGTTGTTATATTTGGTTATAAATTTAAAATACTAACTACACTTTAATAAAGTCGTGAAAAATTCAATCTTCATTTTCCAGAAAACGTCGTAACTAAGTGGACATTCCAATTGGGAACTATAAACAAGGATGGAAAAGAGTATTTCCAAATGAAAAATTTTAATTCATCAATAAATTATGAAGGTCGAGTTCATTACTATATGACGAATCTAATACCAGGGAATCCCGAAATGAGTAAGTATCGAATATTATCGACCGTGACTGTTAACAAGGTGATTTGCATGTGCAGTTAAATTCGGTCCATTGAAAATTATAAAAATTGGTTTTGTTCTTGATATTTTGCCTTTCCGCTAATCCAATAAACCATATTGTAAATTGCATCTTTTTCAATATCGACCTAAACAAAAATAATGAGGTGTGAGAGAAAATAACAAATTTAAATCCTTTAAAATTAATAAAAAAATATTTACATATCACACACAACAGCTCTACCTTTGTTCGTCGCCGCTTATTATAACAAGCATTGAATGTTCTAGAATGCCATTAGCAGTTAGCTGCCCTCCAATTAATATGTACTTTATAATTAAATTTAGTTTTAGTTTAAACTTGACTACGCAACCTGTTTTATTTCATTTTGATTGTTTCTAGGTAAAACTATCCTGACATACATGAATCAAAATTGGCGGAATATAGCACAGGAATTTGGCGGCCCGGTCTTTAAATACGGCGTTGAAACGATCCTTCACAACGTTTACAAACTTTTTGACTCAGTTCCAATAGATAATATAATTCAACCTTAAAAATTATTAATATGCAATAAAATAAATCAAGATATATTGCATTTTTATTATTTTACAATAAAATTCCTGTAGGGACGTCGCGTCGTAACTAACTATAACCAAAAATACAAATAATTTAATTTAATGAAATCAACACTGTTTTAAAATTATTATAATTTCAGAACGCGTGCTATTTCTTTACATAAAGGAGAGATATTTTAAAGTTTAGACACTAATTTAAAGTCAATATTTTGAATTTACTAATTATAAGAGTCTATTTAAAAATACAAATTTAGCACATTCTCTGTAGAATTTAATGAATAATATTTACATGTAGAATATTACATATGTAATTATAGTTTTATAGGTACCTACATTATTTCTAAATAACCAGTTAACGACGACTCTCAAAAATATCTCGCCTTAACGTAGGTTCATATTTAGATAGATAGTACATAGATGTACGAAGTGAACATAATTTAAATACTGAGGATGAGAAAATTCAAGCAATGTGCATAATTTGTAGTATAAAGATCAGGTATGTGGTAGTCACACTTACAAATTTAAGTAATAATTTGATGTTTATATCGTACATGCCGAAAGCAGTTATGTGAAGCGGCCAAACTTCTATCGCTTTCATAAAAGTCTTTGCTTGAATTCGCTTTACACTCGGGGTCTTATAATTTATAATAACTTCATTAACTAAAGCCTTAGTTTGGCTTCGGATCGCCAGCACTTCTTCACAAATATACGCTATAAGGACAAGCGTACATACTTCAACAGAGCCCCATAATATAATAGCCAGGATGTAAATATAAATACGACTATAAAATCGTAAATAGGTGACTAACGATACTAAGATAAACACAAATGTCGATACTATAATTGCAAAAAAGTTTAAGTCGAAAACCGTGTTTATTAGTTCGCAAGATTCTCCAATCAGACAATACGCGATAGCCAATGATTTAATCTGCATATTTTTTTCTAAAACGTTTTGGCCATTATAAAAAACATTATTCCTTCTCTTCCACCTGAATGCGATTACAAGTTGACTTTGATTTATTTTTTCCAAATATTTATTTATGACTCGTTGCCTTTCCGATATTATATTTAAATAGGTATATAAGGCAAAGACTTCGACATGACGCTCAATAACTAATAGTATTAATATAATGATAAAAGTTGACCAAATTTTATTGTAAGAAAATTGAAAAATACAAAATATAAGAAATCCAATAATTATCAGAAATAATTTTAGTGTAACTTTCCATTTAAATTTGAAATAAAAGTTTTGATCAATTCTCAACAATGAATCAATCTGAGCAACATTTGTTATGATGCGAATATGTTTGTCGCCAAAATGCGTATAATTGAAAATCATAGTTATGATATACTTAAGCAGCACTAATAAAGACGGTATTGCATTTTCAAAATGAGGGAATATCGGCGTGTTAAAAACACCGAGAGCATAATAAATAGTAATCAAGCAAACCAACGAAACGGTGTATTTTCTCATGTTTGCTGTAGGCGCAGAGATGTTTCCTTCTTTATAACAGTATCTAAATATTCCAAAACACTTTTCCACATTTGCCAACCATTTCAAGGATTCTATGATATGACCGAGATGTGTTTCCATAGGTCCGGATATAAAATGCGAAATATATAATTAATTATTACTCAATTACTTAAAACTTTTTTAATTAAAAAAATACACCAACAAAGCGGGACGAGTAATAAATGAAAAGTGCAGGCAACGAGTGTTTTACAATCAATCGATTAAACACTTAGATTAATAAGTGTTTAATGTACCTAATGGTTTTAGAGTTCCATAAATGAATGACCTTTTTTAATATCCAACACCTAGATACTATAAATTATTAATGCTGAAATATGTTTGTTCATCCTTATTTCAAGGCAAAACTGAGCGATGAATTGGCGTGATTTTTAAAAGTGGAGGTAGTTGAAGGGTTTGGTGATTGACATTTTCTACTTTTATCTCTTTTTAACTAGCCCATTTCCGTAAAATGAGAGTGGTGGAAGTTTGTATGCAGCATTCCCCAGTTATTTATTAGTATTTTTATTTTTGTAAAAAAATATATTTACCACGCAATAAACATATTATCTAATTACTGATTAATTTTCCTAGTAATATAATTGTGCTGAACTAAATACTGATATCTAATATGAGATTCTTATATCCAGATTCCGTATGTTTGAAATTACATAATATTAGGTAGTCGTAATTTTTGGTTTTATAGTAACTATTACATTCTTATAAATTCCTAATAGAAAAAAAAATGATCATAAGGCGGGATTCGAACCATTGTTTTCTCGGCCACCCGTGATCCCACCTCATTGCTGAGTCACAGTAAATATATACGAATCTATCAGTTTAAGATCGTTGAGTCTTTAAAATTTTTCATGTTCTGACAGATCTTAGTCGTTTTATTTTTGACCAATACCTGTTACTATTTTTTTATGTTATAATTAGCAAAGGAGCTTTAGCTGTTTTTGTTTCAGCAAAGTACACCCGGTGTGTGGTATTTTCCCTGGTGCGAGCTGGCCCAATTTGTGCCAAAGCGTGCTCGACTCCCACATTAAAAAAGTCACCTGATAAATAAAAATATATTTTTAACTTTAAACGTAACGATAGAAATACCCTCTCCAAAAGAAAAACTGTTTCATTTGGATTTTAAAAGATTTACTATTCAAACTGCGATAATGAGAACTGGATCAAAGAAATGGAATTTCATTTCAACTGTCAAAAATCCCAGCTGAAATGCGGACTTGCGCTCGCCGTATCGACCGCGACAATTTTAGGCATGCCACTTACTTGTCGATACTATGGATTTTAACCGCTTATCGGGATATGCCATAGACTAAAGAAAAAGAAGACTCTTATAAGAAATTAGAAAACTCTGTATGAATTTAGTTCTTATACTTTGATGTCGTACAAAAAAATATAGTCTTTCTGTTCAAAGAGTAAAAATTAACAGTACACTCTACTCATTTTTCCGTTAAAGCTGCTTACTCGGAAGAATATCTGTACGGAATTTATTTAGTTCTCTTTTTCCTGAATATAACAAACTTTTAAATACATAAAAGCTATTAGCATTAGCAGTTATTATGTTGGAGTCATATTTCTGTGATTTTCGCTATTTTACTATAGTGGGGGTGTAACTCGAAACAAAGTTCACGCGTATGGTAAAATAATCTCTTCAAAAAAGTATCGATGTTGATCGTCGCTCCCTTCAGCTTAGGGGTTGTATTAAGGCACAACGCCGCGGCTGCGGTCGCGCGACGGACGCGCGGGAGGCTGCTATTGCAGCCAACCGTCGCGTTAGACAAACACATCGATCACAACGCGACAACCATGGGTCAGACCGCTGGTGCCGAAAGTAACCCTGACAACGATGACGAGGAGCCGCGTATCCACGTCAACCCGACTGAAAGCTCATTGGTAAGTTCCGAGTTATGTCATTTAGAATTCATTCAATAATCCGCATTGCTGCTGCTTGCAGAATAATGATTTTAATAGAGTCACTAACTAATTCTGTAAGGATGTAGTTAGGTTTTTATTTGTATAGCTATTTTTTATGCTTAATAATAAACGCTGGTTACGTAACCATTTGGAATGGTAGAGCTTTTTTAATACGGGGAAATTATACAGAATTTTAACGTAGAGCAAGTGTGTCAGGCATACGTGTCAGGTAACTATATAATATTTGTTTATAATTTTTGAGGTAAATTTAATATCATTTGAAGAAGCTTAAGACAAAATAAGATTGATGTTAATTTATAAAGAGATTTTAGTAAATTAAAAAGTATAATGTATTGACTGTTGTTATTTATCTTGCTATTTTATATAGGTATGTATTTATGTGTAACTATAAATGAAAATTATTCATCATTACGAATAAATACAATCCTTCAACTGCAGCCTATCAAATCTAACAAAATATATTTTTTAAATGTTTTCTTCACCTTCTTCGCTTTTATTCAACTAGTTACTATGCTGGCGTAATAATTCAGCGTGTTTGCTTTTCGGAAATTATTTTTGAACGCCTACAAGTAAATAAATATTAATAATATAAGCACATTATATAATTATGTATTACTAGCGGTCCGCCCCAGCTTCGCCCGTGGCACATATTTACGTTTTCTCTACATAATCCTCGTACTTCAAGGAATAAAATTAAAAAAGAATTATTGAAATCGGTTCACCCGTTCACGCGTGATGCCGTGACCAAGGAAAACGGCTGCCTACTGCTGTATCAAAAATAAAATTACATTTCAGTAAATATCGGTAAGATTTTCATTAATTAAATACTACCTAAAATTATAATTGTAGAGTTTACATAAATATGGAAATATAAACTTAAAGTATCATCCAAACAGTGTATGAATATTTCATATCTTTTCAATATTATCTTATTAAATTACCACTAATGAACAACTAGTAGGGGGGATACGACCATTACGACCTATAATCATGAATGTTGTCACTTGATAAAATTGCTTCTCAGAAAACAAATTAAATTTTCGCGCGCATGTTACGCACTTGGCGCGTGTTTTTATTTTGACAGTTGTCGTTCCGACAGCAAGAAGAACACAGTGCTTGCGTTGTTTCGTGTAAAACGAAACGTTTCGACTAGCCCCATTGTTAATGAAATCAGCTGTCAAATATCCAAAAGATTAAAATAAAAACAAAATTTAAAGAATTTAATTCAGTGCCTGAGATAGTGTATTTTATTGTTATTGAAGACTGAATGTAACGTTTACCACTATGGGGGTTGTGTTGTGCAGTTAATATTATTTGTGCTGTCAAAGTATAAAATCAAAATAATCTATTTCATTTGAAATGTTCTTTAATTAAAAATAAATATATTATAAATACATTGACTCTTTAAATCACAAGTGTACAGTGTACATAGTATTTCTAGTTTATGTTAAACGTTTTGTAAAGCGTCGTCTTAGATAATAACTGCATTAGTCCAAAATGTCTAAAGTGTCTTTGAGCAATATTCCATCAAATCCAAGAATAAATCGCTTACGCACATTTTCCAGGGTGAGTGGATTATATTTAATATTTATTGTTCACAACTATTCGATATTTGAATGTTCATAATCGTTCAGTTTTGTTTTGAGGTTAGTTAACATTGAACTTCATAAATTAATGTTTTGCAAATAATATATCATAAGCTTTTTAAAATATTTACAAAAGCATATCGCTTTTATAGTATTCATTTAATTTTATACGATTACCTTTGATGAAATCACAATTTTTAATGGTTGATTTTATAAATTTAATGTAAATCAAAATCTACTTGGTACACATTTTATATACTGCATCTTGTCAAAATAATTCTATTTCTATGTTACTTACTGTTATTACCTTCAACAAAGAAAACAAAGTAAAATATACATGCTCCTAAGTTATAGTGTTGCTAGAATTAAACATAGGTAGATAGTTACTATAAAATTAATGTTCTGTATTGATAGATCTTGATAATTTTAAAGTTACCTTATAAAGGTAATGCTACATTTCCAATTTTCTATATCAGTGGGTGTTTTTTCTTCTGTTCAATAAAAATCCAAATAATAACTATGTACAAGGTATGAATGGAATATTCCATTAATTATTAAGTCAAGTAATACAAATCAACTATACTTTTATTTGAAATTAGTTAAGTTACAATGGTGGTTCCATGATGAAGACCACTATCTTCAATAGAAAAGTCCAAGGTTAGAGACCAGACGAACATGCAAAATTTAAATGGATTTTTAAATGTATCTGCACATAACCACTGCTCCTAACAGTGAAGAATAACATCAATCATCATAAGGAGGCTGGCATGAACGGCATGTGAAAGAATTAAAAAATTGACGATATGCACAATTTGAACATCTGCTAAACAGCACTAGGCCAGTGTGATAATAGCATGAATCTCTTTGTCAATGTAGTGAAATTAATAGGGAACTGATGATGATTACTATGACACACAGATCCACTGGCCCAGACAAAGAATAAATAATATTCTATATCCAAAATTAATTATAGTAATAAGCTTGAGCCTGTGACTTTTGTGATCTGAGCTGTTGCATCACAAGCAAGAGTCAAAGCTCTTTATATTAAAAAAAAGAAATTATTTACTTTCATTGTATTTTATTGACATTGATTTTTTTTACAGAAGTTGTAAGCTTAGGCTTTAGAAAGTTATGAATAGTACTCAAGTTTATTATCTTGTAGATTAAAGGTTAATGTAATGTTTATTTTCTAATGATATAAATATCTGTATACTGTATAGCTATAGAAGTGAATCACAAGGACATCCATAAACATTGCTTCCAACTCATTAGCTTCAATGTCACAAGCTTTAGGCTGTTTAATATGACAGCGGCTATAATTTTATTGACAGGATACACACTTGAGTGCTTATGCCCGGATAAATATGAAAAAAAAATCTTAGGACAATTTCCATAAATTATAATTACATTACAAGAGAAATAACAACATGTAAAGTTACATTAATATTATTATTTGATCTTTGGTATATGAAATAGGTAATCAAAATTTAATTAAAATTACTTACCTAATAGTGTTGCAGATCATCTTTAGACACAATCATGAAATAATACTGAGGGTGGTAGAATTTTTTTTCTAGTGTTTTAATGTAATATCACTACATAGTATAAAACAAAGTCGCTTTCCCTGTCCCTATGTCCCTATGTCCCTATGTCCCTTTGTACGCTTAAATCTTTGAAACTACGCAACGGATTTTGATGCGGTTTTTTTCAATAGATAGAGTGATTCAAGAGGAAGGTTTATATGTATAATAACATCCATTAAATAGTGGAGAATTACTGTTATTTTTGAGGTTTCTAATGTGATGTCGTAAATAATTACATTTTTTCCATCGAGATAGATTTTTTCCGCTTACATTGCAAACGCAGGCTGAACCCTACGAGTTTTATCAAAATAATGTAGGTACTAAGTATTGAAAAGATCTATAGAAAAGTCCGCGATGGTATATGTCTATTTCTTATGGATAACCCACAATGATTTTTTTTTGTCGTTTTTGTCGCTTCGAAAATTAACCATTATTTGTCGTAAAAATACGACAAATAATGGTTAATTTTCGAAGCGATTTTAACCAAAACAGCATTAATCCTTAACCAATTAAATACCTTGAATACATTGTTCATTTAATGTAGATCTATATGGCCCTGTACACCGTATGATTTAAGAGAATATTTTCGAAGATATTACAGATTTAAAAATTGCGGGACGTAGCGTTTGCGGCGGTAAAGGCCGGCCGCCATTGCACCCGTGCGAAGCCGGGGCGGGTCGCTAGTAATATTATAATTGGTATGGTAGAGTCGTGGGTTGAGTAGATACTGGCATTACAAGACAGCCTTATGTTGTAAAATTTCAGGAAGGACCCATAGCATGTTAAAACATCTTACATTACTATTAAGACTAGTTATTTTAGATTCAAAACATATGTAAAAATAAAAAAATGTGTATATTTATTATGTCTCAAAACATCCTATTTTTCATGTCTATTTAACAACGGTATTGTGTTAATTACTTGCCATTTCTCTAATTAATAATTTGTATGCTTTAAAACAATTATCTCACAAACAAATTGCTGTAAAAGGATGTAGTTTAAAGTGACAACATATTCATGTTTTAAACATCATCTTTATGGCTGTTTACATTAGTTAATCCTTATAAATCTGTATGTTTAAATTTACATTTTTTATACACAGCTTAACATTCTTACTCTACAATAAAATGCTTATATTCAACACGGATTGTCATATAAATATGTTTCATTGCCTACAATTTAAAGTAGCATACAGGATAAACAGATAAGAATTACTGTCCTCATATTTGTTTAGCTCTATTGAACAATAAGACGCATACAGTTCTTATGAAATCATTAAGTACCATTTTACTGCCCGTCCGATTAGGGCCCTTCTGGCCTCCTCCACTCAAGCGACAGCTCAAGCCGAGGTTCGTGGTCCCCGTCAAGGGGGGACGCCCTTGTGCATGTCGCTACCAGGGTGAACCTTCAGTTCACCCCCGCGTCCGCGTTAAAATGTAGAAGCCCTTCTGGCTAACATTGAGAGACACCACACAAAAAAAAAAAAAAAAAAAAACCATTTTACTGATAATCGCAAGTTGATCTAGCTAGGTTAAGTAGGTACCATCATGATAATCATTCTCGTTTGCTTGTAGATTATTGATGTCCAAGCAATTATAGTCAATCAAAATACGACATTCGATTTTAATTGCATAAGATATATTTTTTTGATATGAATAAAGGTACCATGATATAACTGAAAAAATAAACCTTTGGTGTTATGGAACCCATTATGCTACTTTAAATAGTTCCAAATATGGGATGTGAATTAATTTTATAGGCATTCCAATTCCTAATTACATTCTATATACTGAATTTGGTGGACTTGAGGAATTTTATTTTATTACTTTGCAGAACCAATTTACTATGTTATTTAGCTACTAACCTAGTTTACGCGTGTGTACTCGTATTTCCAATACGCCTACGCTTTCAATTAGACTTTTAATATCAAACATTTTAAGACAACACTGATATTCATTTTCTCTGAACTCTAAGAACCGAGTTAAAATGAGAAACAGCCTCGGTTTTTATTTTAATCTTTAATTTATAAAGCTGCTTTAACTATTTTGAGAATAAAATATTTTTGTTTTACGTCATCGTAATATTTTTTTTTACTCGAAAAAATTAACAAATGCGTTGGAATATTTCATTTAAGTGTTTGAAAATATTAATTAAAACCTCTTAAATAATCGACAAAAAAAAAGTATTGGAAAATAATGTAGAGAATCAAAAATATTATATACTCGGCATATAAGGTAACAATAGTAACTCCTAGTACCATTAGAGCTATTGAAGTTGCGAATGACCTGACGATAACAGCTGTTTACATGCAATCGATCGCTCGGTCAATACAAAATAACACGCATTTCAGTTTTATTACAGTTTCAGTCTATTCGATGGTAGATTATTCACAGAGCCACTAGGGATGTGACCTGCATTATACCACATTATACTCTAATTGCGTGACGGTACAATTCACTACAACTGGGCTTCGTTAGTAATGCATTCATTGCCGATTGTTAATTACGTACAAATAGGTAATAAAGTGGACTAAATGGACATTGTTTATCGTGGGCTGAGGGATACATTATCTCGCCTGTGTTCTACTTTACATAGAACAAAACATTTCTATCATGCCATTCACTGAGAATTGCATGAGTGAACGTTTCTATCAATTGTTGGTGATAATTCTTTGGGTAATTTGTAGAACAATTGCAGCGAAATTGAATATAAAAGGATCTATGAATGCTCCTAGAATTAATCTGTGATATAATGTTCGTTTCTATGATAAGTATAATATATCAAGATAGAAATGAAAGTCTTGCCATTAGCATCTGCAAAACATTAATAGCTGTACTAAACATTAAGTAGTTTTGTAATATCTTACTCTGATTCTCATTTAACCTGAGCCCTCTTCGAGTCTACCCGATAAATTGTGTAACATTGGGCATGAGGCCAAGTAAAGCATTCATAGATGCATCGCGCTGCAGGCGAACTGGGATGAACATTTTTTTCTATTATATTCCTATTGATAATCTTCCGTGCGGATAAAGTATTGAAATAAATAGGGTAGGTGCTATATAAAGGCATATATTTTTAATGTACATAATACGTGTATTGGTGTACTCTCCTTTTTTCTTAGATAGATAGAAATTGCGAAGAAACTTCACCTAATTCCCATATTTATTTTACAAGTGATAAACACATTCGTGCAATTAGCTAATTACATTGAGTTAGTTTGTTTTAGGTAGTCTTATTATCTAACAGCATGATGACTTTATGATTGTTGTCAAGTTTGGAATGTTAATAATTAAAGGTAATTTGTAATGGCCCGGTTGTGTTAAATACACAAAATTTACATTTATTAAGGCCAGAGTTATTATCGGACTACCACGTTACCATTTTAAAGGAGTACATTTTAAATTTAATTAATTTATTTGCTTTATAATAATACATACTTTACGTTTATCAGGACATCGTTGATTAGGATATGTTTATCGAATTATTGTATATAGCAGTTCATACTTGTCTTATCATTACTAGTTGACTTTTCAGCTAAGTGAGTGAAGTGTATTTTTCTGTGAATTTATCTGAATTAAACTTGCTTTGAATTGAAACTCGAAAGTATGGTGAGTTTGACTTTTAATCGTTATTTTAGTAAATCGTCGAGTTTTACATTATAAAAATTACTGAGCGGTTTGCGTATTTCAAGAAAATTCATGAAAATAATTAATGACAAATTTATTTAAAAATGCTTTTGCCATTAATATACTTTCTTTCTTTCATCTTTCTTTATTCAATGGCTCGGTACAGTCCTCAGAGCTTTAACCCTGCAAAAACAGATGCTTAAATAAATGTCCAAATTAAATTGCTTGAATAGGGTACTATTGCAGTAAATTAGCCAATTATAAATTATGTCATCGCTCAAGCAGTTGAAAACAATGGTGCGATGAGTACGGTCTTAAAATCAATCCTGCAAAAAGTCAAGTCATCATTATAGGCAGTCCGTATCTCATCTCGGAAATTGACTGGGGTGCTTTGCCTAGTATCATCCTTGGTGGTGTTACCATCCCATATAGCAAAGTAGTTAAAAATTTAGGTGTTACCTTTGACCAAACACTTTCATGGTCTCATCACATACAAGTGATTAGTCGAAAGGTGTATGCTGCATGTGGTTCTCTACGGCGTCTGCGAAACTTTTTGCCAATTCCAACAAAAATTATGTTAGCGCAATCCCTCCTTTTCCCTATCCTCGATTACGCGGATGCGTGCTTTCCTGACATTACAGTTGAGAGCATGGAGAAACTTGAGCGTCTACAAAATCTTCTAATACGATTTATCTTTGGCCTTCGGAAATTCGACCATGTATCTTTATATCGTAGACGACTCAAGTGGCTCCCCATTCGCATGCGACGTAATCTCCACTACCTTCAATTGTTATACCGTATCCTTTTTGATCCCATCACTCCTTCCTACCTTAAGAATAACTTTTCATTTCTACACTGTGAAAACTACTCTCTCCGATCCGTTGACAGACTTATTTTGAGTACTCCATCTCGACACACAAACTTCTATGCTGATTCTTTTACTGCCTCTGCTGTTAGTCTATGGAACTCCTTACCACTAAAGATTAGACTTGCTCCCTCTTTATCCTCATTTAAAAACCTTGTTCGGAAACATTTCTTCTTATCAGCCTTTAATTCGGAATAGTATATTTATTATATATGCATTTACATTTATTAGTATAGAATATATTTTATATACTTTATGTAGCTTTATGTATGTATTATCATTAATTATTTATTTATTTTTCTATAATAATATATTATTGTATATATTATGTAGGGTTATTTATAATATAGTTATTATACATGTATGTATAGTTATTTATGTGCATATAATGTACTTTTTGTGTATCATACTTTTTTTATTTTCATGTTATTTAAATTCTAATTCTACTTCCAAAAAATATTATTTACTAAATATTTCGCTTTTTTACCGCTTGGTTGCCTGGCAGAGATCACTGCTTAGTGATAAGGCCGCCAATTGTACTACATCTTTCTAGAACCATATATATATTTTTTTATTGTTTCTTATTGTTTATTGATTGTATTACAATAAAGTGTAATAAATAATAATAAATAAATAAAACAGTTTATATTTTATTAACGTAAATAAAAGTCTAGGTATGCTGAATGCTTTAAATGACCCGACTTCCTAATTACTTGGTTTTTAAATTGTTCCGGTGCAATAGAGGTTTTCAGGTCACGGAAATATGGTAATCGATTAAGGGAACATTTTAAACGTCGCTTTCCGTGGATATAATTTCTTACATCCTAAGAGCATACAGTTACAATATTCAATGCCAGAATATTGAACGAATTATCAGAATATGAAATTTTTAGTTTAGAAGCGATATTAACTAAACCTGAAATTACTTTTTCTAAATCTTAACATTTCGTAGCTTGAACAAAGATACTTTCCTTATATAATACTTAAAATAAATAGTAAGTACCTAGTCCCTTTTTCTAACAATTATTTTACTACATTGACAAAAGTATACAATCTCGGCTTGCTATGAATTGACCATCTAACTACTTTGAATATCAAATCATGTTTCCACTCGTCTCTGAGAGCAAAGTAAGAAGTTTGACCGTAGCATCTTGAAGTCAAATAGAAACCCAATTACTCTTCCACTAATAAAACGAGAAGCGTGCGACACTAATCAATTAATGGCAATCATTATCACGTGTGTGCCACGACCAAGCACGTTTGTATTTACAAAATTTTCTGAAGTGCCTATGGCGCCAAAGTACAATTACTATTTGATAGAATTCAATCGAGGTCATTAATGATCACGTTTTGTTAATTTCATCGTTGGAAGAATTTTGGAAATTATCCATAATCAGTGGGAGACAGTTGCTCAAGTCGTCGGACTTTTGGATTCTTGGAAGTTTTCCTTCATCAACTGAAGCAGTGGTGATGCAGACACTTTAAAATTTTATTTTTCAGATCTGGTTATTCAAATAATTTAAAAATCCATTTCATAACCGTTAATATATAATTATTTACTGAATGGCAGCTGTTCTAAATTTATTACTTCTACCAACTTTAATAGCGTAATATCATACTTAAATGGTAGGTGTTAATTAAATTCTTCGGATAATCAAAATTACAAATATATAGGTACGTACCTGTAAATGCTTTGTTATTATACTCGTATTCATGCCGAGAGTTCATTACACTGATCTCTTCTTTGTCCGAAACATTTACATAGCCATCGCATTTGCACTTTATGTATTTTTGGTGAAATGGAAGGGCTATAAATGTATTATCTTCACTTTATTATTAAGGATAGTATAATTAATTACGAATAGCAATGAAATTTTATATTTAATACTAGCGGCCCGCCCCGGCTTCGCCCGTGGTACATATGAAAAATAGATGTTGGCCGATTCTCAGACTTACCCGATATGCACAGAAAATTTCATGAGAATCGGTCCACCCGTTTCGGAGGAGTATGCAGACTAACATTGTGACACGAGAATTTTATATATAAGATTATTTCAGCAGTGCTTCATAAAATATGTTAGCGTGTCGGTACTCGGTACATACATACATTCTTTACAATAATAATTACTAAGCGTTTTAATGAGAGCTTTTTATGAGAAATTCAAACCCTTTGAAGGTCTAAATAACCTTCCGTTAACATGGAATGAGGGAAGCGGTATAGATGTTATAATTATATATAGGTATTGTTAGTTATTAATTGCACGTGTTTTAATTAAATTCGCATTTAATCTTTAATTTGTATCGTAATTTAAAATTATAAAATAATAACAAAACATTTACAAGAAATACAATAAGGATATGCTTACTTATATATGTAAATCTTTATTCTTTGTCACTTATAAAACTATGTCTAAGACAGAATTTTTAATAAAAATACCCAATTAATATAAATTATTAGTATGGAAATAGATTGTGAAATACGTAACATATGATTTTCGACTTGATAGTATAGTAATTATCAACATTTTTATCATTATAATCGTATTCAATAATGAGACACAATTTTTTTTGACAACAATTTTATCTATATGTTACTAAGGAGCAGGTCGAATTGGAATTACAAGGTCAAACGCCCATTTTCTGTAAACAATAATGACATTAGGAATATAAATTTTCCGTTAGCAAATTGATCATCCATACCTACTTACTATATATAATATTATAAATGCGAAAGTAACTCCGTCTGTCTGTCTGTTACTCAATCACGCCTAAACTACTGAACCAATTTGCATGAAATTTGGTATGGAGATATTTTGATACCCGAGAAAGGACATAGGCTACCTTTTATTGCGAAATATGTAGGTACCACGGGCGAAGCCGGGGCGGACCTCTAGTACCTCATATATTTTAAAACAAAATAAACATTATGTTGACAACGTTTTCAAAAAGCATAGCACAGATAACTGAGTTACTACGTGCATATGTATAGTATAGTAGATAGGAGTAAGAGGTCTTTTATGGGCTAATACTGACTTATTTTTCACAAATAAAAATTATTCAATAAAAGTTTATACACAGTCAAGAATTAAAACAAAGTCAGGCAAATACCTTTCATTGATTGTACATAATATACAGTATAAAATACAATAACGATAAGACAATAGGCTAGATAGTGGAATCCGCTTGCATTGATAATAATACATACTGTTATTTTCTCTTAATCTTTTTATACCTGTACGTTTATCAGATTAATTAATTATCATCTTGGCTGATTCTTATACAAAGTTGTCTGTTCTATCAATAGTTTTCATAATATGTTATTTTAGCGAAGTATAGGTTAAACAACTAACTGTGTGTTTAATTTTTATGATAAAGCATTTTATTAAAATAAAAAGAATGATAAACTACATCTGACAGCTTGTCACTTCCTGTAGAATTTTCCTCTCATGTGACGCGAATTTTAACCACATTAACGTCCTCTTGGATTTGTAAAGAATAAACAACAACATAGGTACCGTACCTACATTTTTTGATACTTAATTACAATAAATTGATGGTGATATGAATGGTCTTCCTATATTTTTTTTTGTAAAATTCTGTACTTAATATATTTTTAGTTTCGGTGGTAGGTATATAGTTCAGACCAAATAGCAATATTTTTAGGTGATCTGAGGTATGTACATATCGCATTAAGTTTTTATTACTGGAAATAAACTACGGGTTAGGCACGTTATAGCTTATTGGACACCGTTTAATTTAGAATTTTTCATACAAGCGAAGCGATGGTCAAACGCTTGCCTAACCCGTAAAAAAAACAGTACAAAAGATTCCCAATATCCTCATATCATCAGTGAGTTTATATTAAGTAACATAAATATTTAACTCATACAGAAATGTTCTCGGATGCAGTTTTAATCACATGCGTGATGCGGCACACGCTCCGTATGACCTCAAAACATTTGAATTGTCTTTGACAATGACCCTGTAGTTGATTGATCATACGATAAAGTTACGTGAGATAATTACGTTAAATTTGTGTTATCTGAGATAAAAAAATTTCATCTATTATGATTTTAGAAGTTGCTAACTTCATATGTGTATGATAATGTGTAAATTGTCGAATGTTCAAAAGGTACATTATTGCTTATAGATACTATACATATAGTAACGTAAGCTACGTTTATTATGATGTCAATGCGGCGCTGAAAATATGTTATTTATATTTATGAGCTCAATTAATGGAAATCTTATGACAATTACTCATAATTTTATGATAACAAATAAAACCTACTGAAACAGTTCTGTATATTAAGTGAACTAAAGCAGAATGACGTAGATACTTTTATGAGTTCTTAAATTTAATGAATCCTATCAAAATTATTATTCCTATCATTAAAATATTGAATCTAATTTGTTACAATGGATGCAAAATTGTAGTATTTCGAAGCAGTTGTGTTAGTAATACAGATTCGCCATTGCAAATTAATAGAACACCTATTTTAGATAATATCCAATTCATTTAGAAATAAAAACCTCTTGTAATAAATAAAAACAAAAGAGGAGAGTCTTATGTGGCAATACCGACCGTAAAAAATAAATCTCAAAACATGGCTTAAAAATTAACTAGGTAAACAAAAATCATATAATTTGTGATAAAGAAACATAAATTTTAAATGACTAGAAAATATTAACGAGAAATAAAGAAAATTTCTTCGATGTAGGTAATATTATCAATTGTTCCACTAATTTTATTGTATAGACTATAGAGTATAAGACCGTCAATGTATTTATTGTATAAATTATTATCATGAAGAAAATTCTAGAGCCTTTTTTATGTAAAATAAATTATTTGCTTTACTTTGCACTGATTGATCTCATTGTGTTTACTTTCGAGACACGTTTACTTTGTTAATAAAAGTCAACTGAGATAAAATTCGCCGAAAACAATACGGAAGGATTTTCACAGTTTAAGATAATTAAAGATTTATTACGGTAATTAATTTTACTTTTTACAAGCTAACAACGATGTAGATCGAACACCTTTGTATATTTAACATTTTTTCTAACGAATTAAAAGAGTCAACGAACATCAAGCTTAAAAAAACCTGCTTATAATATAAAAAAATATATGATTTACATTTATTTGACTATATAGTAAGTAGGTCACATATTTTTTGAAATATTTTGCATGTCCTTCATGATGAAATTAATGTTTTTACCGTGCTTTATTTCGCGTGAAATAACTAATACCACATATATCTAGAAAGATATGGACGTGTTGTGAAGTCAAAAACTAATTAGTTAACTCATGAAACGTATTCTATCTGTCTCGAGATTTAATATGCATTTTGTTTCAGACTGAAAGTGAAACGTCGTGCGAAGAGGCCGCGCGGCTGACCGCTGAAGGGGCAGATGACGATGACGAGGCTTACGACTATGGGGAGCTTCCACCCCCACCAGACGGTGGCTATGGCTGGGTGGTGGTATTCGCCTCCTTCATGTGCAACCTCGTGGTTGACGGGATTGCCTATACATTTGGCATCTTCTTGTCGGAGCTTGTGACGTTCTTTGGCGAGGGAAAGGGCACGGTTGCGTGGGTCGGCAGTCTGCTGTCTGGAGTGTATTTAGCGGCTGGTAAGTTTAGATTTAATATGAAATGTGGCATGGGAGACACGCAGCTGTATGGCCGCTGATTCGTCCTTGTTAATGTTTCAATTAATGGAACGTTGATTGTAGATTAATCTATAATAGTACTTTTAAGGTGGTCTTATGACGTTAAATATAGAATTGTTTACCTAAACAAATACAATTTTACGATTAATTCAACGATCTTTTTCGAAATAAATATACAACAATGTTCTGAATGAAAAATCATCAATGTTAGTTAGTTATTAAATTGTGTCATATCATTTCATACATGAAAAACCAAATGAGTAAGATTGATTACGAATGTATTATGTATTTTGCCTATGATTTTGCCAAATGACAGATACACGATACGTTAATAACATAGATTAGGAAGGTGTTATATGGTGTAACAAATAATTATTAGTTCGTGTTACTACATTTATTTGTAACGTTGCTTACGTGTATATTATATACATTTATTAACATACATACGCTATTATGTCTAGTAATTCTAATTCTTTGCAACATAATAAGTGTTGTTGTGAATTGTGTAACTTATGTCATACAAATATTTGTTGACGTAAATGTAATAAGAAGCTGCGATGTTGTATAATTACATCAAGTAGGCACCTATAATAATACACAGGTTACTAACGTGCAATAAAATCGCTATTACTTTTGCCTTAAAAAACCTAGTTTGCGGATATAAGTGAGCCGAACTGGCAAAGCTGGTGTTTTCAGGAGTAAAAATATACGTTCACTAATTGTGTTTTAAAATACAGTGGAAATTCACTTTATCCGATATTATCGAAAAAGCTGCAGCGGCAGTTTCGGATAGAGAAATCCCGAATTTTGGATAAAACAAAGTTCTCTATTTTCACACGTGAAGTACCTCAAATTTCGTTAATATTCCGCAAACTAGGATTACATAATTTGCATACGTAGAATGCAAATGGATATGAATTATTTTCTACTGAAATAATTGTATTTTCGTGTTAACTTTAAAAGCACCAAAGTATGAGTGAAAAATGAACTATGTTCTTCCAGAAAATATACGATCTAAGTATACGACATTACCCTTGCCGTAACTAATCTGTCGAATATAGATTATTGGAAAAATTATGTCGGATGAAAGCGTATTTCGGGTGTTTACTTTATGCACAAAAAGTGCACAATAAATGCACAAATAAGAATAATACATATTATGATGTATGAATTGGTGTCAAAATTGGACGATTTATTAACTCGTTTGAAGGTTTATTTCGCTATGCATCTGGGATTACTGCAAGTCCGCATCTCATAAAATAATCCTGCTAGCGTATTCTAATTTAACCGGGTCACGTTTTTGTAACACGTGGACGACCTACGCAGTCCTACTTTATATTCTATATCTAGATATACTATATGTGTACTCTATGGTTGAGAGCAAATTAATATTAATGGTCATATAGTGATAAAATCTTAGTACAATAAATGTGCATAGGTTTAAAGTTGCTATATAAAGTTATCATACGCTATAAATCAAAATTTAATTATTACATAAATTAATATCTTACCCTTAAATATTATATACACGGTATGAAACCTTTAATTTGGCTGCTTGTTACAAAAGTGAACGAAGTATGTATTCGATTAATTGTATTAGAGATTTTTTCATGGTAAATAACCCTTTGGAGGTTCGGTTCAACATTGCCTTAAATTTCGTGAATGATAAACATTATTTATTACAACAATGTCAACCACCCAGACTATTTTTATATAGGTATATACATAGCACATACATACCTACCTTATATAAAATCGATAAATGTTTAAGATAACAGCGGTTAATTATTACTATTATAAGTTCGTTTTTAAACACGTGAATTTCACTTTATCAGATATGAGATATCGATTACAATGCTATATGATTTGTTGCTAAGCGCAAAAATATATAGGTGCTTATGTAATCCGATATTTACAAGATGGCGAGTATTCATACCGAGAAAATAATGGATATATATAAGTATATAGACAATTTGCAGCTTTAGCATACAAAAATGAAAATATTATATCGTTGGGACACCATTTGCATTCCTTAAATTTTATATTAATTAACACTTAGGTCGAAATCTGTCTAGATATCCTGTACTTCTATATCTCTATTTCACTAAAATAATTAGGTAAAGGTGCAAGTCTGAAGTGATTCTTGTATTATCAATTAATCCAGTAGCGTTGTCATTGACCCAAATTTATCATTGATACCAAAGTCCTTATTGCTTATCTTATTATCTAGATTACTTGGTGATCGAAATCTTAAACATTTTATTACAATCAATTCCTAATTAAATGAATCTCAATTTAATATGGACGATATATTAATTATTCGATTTAACTAGTTTAGAGTAATCAGCGCCGATAACGTATGTGCCTGTTACGAAACAGCGTAGTTATAATTAATTTATCTAGAAATGACCTATTTCGAGGTTAATAGACTTTACTCCTTGTAATACCTATAATGTGTGAGATTGGATTATTGTGCCCGCTTTATTGGCACGGGGCACCGTTAATCCTGGGCTTCAAAAAATAGAGATTTATATCTAATAGGAGATTTGCGCTACGTATTACATATGTATTTGTAAAACCCATAAAATTCTGTACTTAAATATATTTTTAATATTAGTAGATACATTATATTGATATTGAGCAATTATAATTTAATTCAACCAGTCATCGATCGTTCTTATCAGTAAATCACGATAATGTTTTAGAATAACACAAAAAATGTAACATTTAATCAATTAAGATATCGCTACAAATATTCGATAGCAGTCGAAATTTTTTAATCTCGCTACTACGTATTGTTTCTTTATATGTAACTAGCTTCCGCCCACGACTTTGTACGTGCATCCCCGTTTTTCCCCGTTCCCGCAAGAATTTCGGGAAATCCTTTCTTAGCGGATGCCTACGTCCTAACATCTACATGCGTTGATAGATCATAGATCAGTTTTATTATATATATAGATTTAACAGTATTTAAAAAATAAAATATAACGAAAGGTATTTAAATTAATTTACTCTGACAACTCGGTAACAAATGGTACTAGACCTGTGTACTAGACTAATGGCAACCCTGCGTAGAAAATTTATTTTCCTAAAAGGTTATAATAATTTTATAACTTTATCTATTAAATACAGTAAACACACCTGTAATTGATTCCTTGAACTGAATAACGAGTATTCAAATGATACATCGATGTTAATCAACATTATTTAGGTTTTAGGACAAGGTGTATTACTTTGGTGTAAAATCCTAACTTAGCAACAGATTTCGCAAACATTGATATCTCGTACAATAAAGAAACTTACTTTATTTTTACAATAAAATCCTCACTTTATCACATTTTACGATTACACCGCGACCGTTGTAAATAAGATTACGAAAGCATTCTTTGTAATTTGTAATGGATATATGCACGCGTGTTCTCCTTATACAGAAGCTATTCGAGTTTATGTTTACATTTTATCTTGGTATGGATAGAGTAATCTTTGGAAATTGAATCTAAGCAAATTTGTTGATAGTTCTACTACTTCGATGGTTTTTTTATGACGAGCTCTACTCGTAAAAACTCAAACTCAAACTCAAACTCAAACATTCATTTATTCAATTAGACTACTATTTAGTAGCACTTTCGAATCGTCATTACATAGTATTTTTAACATTTACCACCGATTCGGAAAGCAGTATCTATGGAGAAGAATCGGCAAGAAACTCCATAGTTGCTTTTTTAAATAATGTCAATAAATTTACATAATATGTAACTTATATCTACCTAACTACATAATATGCCAAAGAACTGTCCTGTGGTGTTTACGCGACAACCCTCCATGGGTCTCTATCGTCCATATATTCCTGAATACTGTAGTACGCTCTCTGAACTAGTACATTTTTTATGTAAGTTTTAAATTTAGAACTACTAAACTCTTTAATATTGTGAGGAATTCTATTGTATAAGCGTATACCTTGACCCATAAATGAATTTTTAACTTTAAACTTTGAAAGAGTCAGAATTCTTATCAAATTCATCAATAACTATATTCTTTTACATTCATTTTTTTTGTTTTAAAATATAAATTTGATAGAATAAACACAAATGTAATATTCAAATTCAACTTCAGACTACGACACTTTTAAATGGTTATTATTTATTATTATTAAAACGCCAACGATCAATAATCCTTTGTTTCTTTTAAATCTAATTACACTCATTGAATAACAAATTACGATCACAAATATGGCAAATAACCAAATTCTTTCTAGCGGTTCAATAATGAAACAATTGTTATCGGTTTTCCTCATAAATGGTATAATAGCAACATTAGCGACCGCACTCAGCAAATGTACTGTATGCGGATGTATTTAATTATGCATATCCAGTGACGAGCTTCCGGTTGAATCATAATAAAGATGCATAAAAGGAGGTCACTATTTGACCTATATCCTTATATAGGCCCACTTCCGAAACTCTTGTGAAGCCTTGGTGGTCATCAGAATCTTGGATATCATAGGCTCGAAAATTTTCCGACTTCGCCAGCAACATTTGTATTTCATGCTACATATGTAGCATGAAATTTTATCCCCCATACACTAATATTTAGAAATGGGATGAGATATTAAAGAAAATTCATTCTCAGCCCAGTTGGATTTTGTTTCAATAATTCATTTCGTTGTATTGTATTATAGTAGGTAATGCGATATCCGACTTATCGAATATAGGCGTGAAGACGATTATCGACAATCGGATCGTGTAGTCATAAGATAATGGCGCCACTGCGACGTCGTTTATGTGATGTATGTTTACCCATTCCATCTTGTACAAGGCCTTTGAAATGTTGTTTATATCTACGGCAAAGAATAATACCTAATAGGAAAAAAAAATCGCTACACAAATGTAGTCCTTAATAAATACATTGTTATTTGTTACTGGCTATATCAACATATAAAAACGTTTAGAGTGGTTTATTGCACGCCTCATAAGCGAAGCGTTGAGGTGGGTACTACTGTCACTTCGCGCAAAACATCTGATTTTTCAAACTTAAAATGTCTTTATAGACCGGACTCTCAGTGGAGTTTCGTTTGCAAAAATCGCGGACCTAAATCTGACTTCTGATATATATTGTATAGATCCCAGACATCCTATAGACAGATGTTGCCAACCAGTTTTGTGGTCCCCCTGCCCGCACCCCGGTAATTAAATATGGCATACAAAGAAAAAAATAAAAATTTCCAAAACATGCCGTGTGGGGTATCAAATGAAAGAGCTTATTGAGTAGATCACGAATATATAGCATACTATATACATTTCTTACACTTTCTCTAAGATTTTTTAGAAAATTTACGAAAATGGTCCATTTTTGAGTTAACTTTAAACCACTATAGATTGAAAACTCATGAATATATTTTTTAAATTATTATTTTAAATAATTAACAATAGTCCATTGTTTACGATTCAATATTTCGTACAGTGAAATAGTTGCATGGGGGAGTGGGGGGAGCATTCAAAGATGGCCAGTATATTTTCAAGTTCATATAGTATATAGTTATTTTCATCAAATCCACCACATAGCTCACTTATATTATATTACGAACTATTGAATCGTAAACAATGGACTATTGTTAATTATTTAAAATAATAATTTAAAAAATATATTCATGAGTTTTCAATCTATAGTGGTTTAAAGTTAACTCAAAAATGGACCATTTTCGTAAATTTTCTAAAAAATCTTAGAGAAAGTGTAAGAAATGTATATAGTATGCTATATATTCGTGATCTACTCAATAAGCTCTTTCATTTGATACCCCACACGGCATGTTTTGGAAATTTTTATTTTTTTCTTTGTATGCCATATTTAATTACCGGGGTGCGGGCAGGAGGACCACAAAACTGGTTGGCAACATCTGTCTATAGGATGTCTGGGATCTATACAATATATATCAGAAGTCAGATTTAGGTCCGCGATTTTTGCAAACGAACATCTCCTTGGAGCCTGCTCTATTATGTATCATACATTGCACTTGTAAGATAATACATACACACACATATTAAGAAAAAACACTATTTTTAACGTTCATGATATTTTTGATGTCATTTTTGTTATTTAAACTAGTTAAAAAACAGTTTAAAAAAGTTCTGTCTTGGACGTCCGTGTGTCTGTATGTGCGGATCCTTTTTCTTGTTAACACGATAGCGACCGAAATACTTTACTAATCGAGTCTTTTTTTTTCTCTTACGCTTGAGTATGCTCAGGAATAGAACCCTTTCATTTTTCAGGGTCTGATTCGATGTGGTTTAATTGTTATTAAATAAACAAAAATAATAATTAATAAATATTTATTAAAAAAAAATTATGAGGCGTGCACTTTTGGTTTTTCCAAATTATTTTTTTCTACTATGGTTAATGATTCATTTGTTCATAATATCGACAGTAAAATGTTTCGGGCGTAGGTATATTGTACAAATACAGCTGACATGGGCCGATAGATGAGTAACTGATAGATGTTTATTTAATTATCATACCTATTTATTAGGAGGCAAAGTTTTTATTTAAAATATGAATGAAATGTTTATGAAACAATTGTAACGTTTTCACAAAGTTATGTGAAGTTATGTAACTTGTGCAGCCATAGTGTGATTGTTTGTCTAATTGCAATTATCGCGCTGAAATGCAGTTTTGATAAAAACGTAATAGCCTTGATATTTTTCTGCATATATAATGTATATTTTTTCTTTAATAGTGGTATGTACGTCATAAATAAACGATGTAATAAATAGTAAATAAATATGAAAGCATAAAGCATATCAGATTGAATTGACGAAAGTGCATGATAAAAAAATTAAATAAAATTACAATACGTAAAACTAACATTGATGGTTGTTAATTCATTTACCTAAATAACGAAGTCGTTAGAGTCATCCACTTAAATTATATTTTAAGACCACTTGTATGATTGAATTAAACATTGAATTGTTTATATAGAATTTTATTCATGAAAACCAACACATGTTATAAATGTTCATTAGTTTATACATTCATTTTAATAAATAGATACTCACAATGTTCCGTTACAATCTTTACTTAGTAATTTCCCATATTATCTTCTAATCTAATGAATATTTCAGGTCCCGTGGTATCAGCATTATGTAATAAGTTTGGATGTCGCGCCGTGTGCGTCGCCGGCTCGTTCGTCGCGACCATAGCTTTCGTCCTCTCTACCTTTAGCAAAAGCGTCACTATGATGATGATCACGTATGGCCTTTTAGGAGGTGAGTTATCGACTTTTTATTCATTTTAGCTCTAATAAAAGTATACTATAGAATATAATGCCCTCTTCATTAAATCTGCTCTACATTAAGTATTAAATGATACATTTTCATTTTTCAGGCGTTGTTAAGGCTGCAGTCTAGCAAAATTGCGTTTTCAACAAGTTATTTGACAATTTTTTCCCGGCTAATGAAATGATAAACTGAATTTTTTTTTCTTGTTTATCAATTAGTGTTATATACGCAATGCGCGTGAATTTTTTCACATTTGTAAAGTTACTTTATGTTACCCTAATCAGGCCTTCAAGATAAGTCTCTTTCCCCCAAAGACATTTCGAGCTAAGTTTGTGCACTCACTACGTTGCAACCGATTACAATTTACACAATCTGATCAGCACATTATTATCCTTATATAGTCGTTATTAAAAACTGCTGAATACAATTGCCGAAAAACTTATGATTTTCCTAATTAGAACGTTATAAATTCATAAAATTTCCCATTTTTTGCCTTACAAAATCTATTGATAAATACTGCTAAAAGTTATTGTTTCCATTAATTTATTCGAGTTGGTTGAAGACCAATGAGTATTAATCCTTTAAAAAAATTTTTTTTGGAATTTTGATAATTCTTTAAATATTAAAAAAATATTTAAAATAATTAGGAAAAATCATAGCGAATTTCTTTAGTCGCGCTCCTTGGGCCGGAGCGTTCTGACGTGTGCTCTACGCTCGATTTTCCTTCATACCGAAGTGAAAGTTGCTCTACTTCATTAAATTTAATATTTTTGTTAATTGATTATTTTTATCTTAGTTTTGTGCAAATATTCGTATTTTTAAACATTTGATTTCGATATGGAAAATAAACGAAAAAAATATGCGTGTAACTATGTACTTACTAGAAAAAAAATTATCTTCGAACATAAAGTTAATGAAACCAAATACATTACAAAGGTGATTGGCAACAATTTCTTTATTTTACGGGGTTTCAGTAAAGGGATGAATGTTTCTTTTAAACTAAAGTAAGCTCATAAATTTTCTTATAATATATATTTTTTTTTGAAGTTCCAAAAATGTTTATTTTTCGTTTGAGAAATACGAAATATATTTAATTATATTGAGAACTTGAACTTGGGACATACGGGGAAAATGATTTGTTTACTCCAAAATTCCAAATATGTCGAGGTGTTTTTTTTTTCTTCTAGTCATTTTAAACGTAGCGGCATGTTGTTTGATTATTAATTTTGTAACTTAAATACAGGATGTTGGTTTTATATTTTGATCTTACAGACGCGCTGACAAATTTAGTCCACCATTTCTAGTTTAGTCCACCAACTCTAAGTACCAATATTAAAACGAATGGATTATCATCACATCATAAAAACTCAGATGTAATGGAAGATCGCAATAACATAGAAAATTCAATGGGTGTTGAACTAAACAAACACAAGTAACAAGTAAAAAGAGCAACTATGGAGTTTCTTGCCGATTCTTCTCCGTAGATACTGCTTTCCGAATCGGTGGTAAATGTTAAAAATATGTACCTAATGACGTTTCAAAAGTGCTTCTAGAAGAAGTCTAATTGAATAAATAAATGTTTGAGTTTGAGTTTTGAGTTTAACAGAGACGCGAAGAATAAAAAAAGAGGACGAAAACGATAATTCGTTGATGCTTTCCCTTTTCGACGTATTGTTAGGGTACATCACCAATCTGCAAAAAACAAAACTGATGATTCCCAATTGCTGATTAAAAATGAAAAACAAATAATCGACAACAGTGGTGAAAATTTGCTGATCACAATGAAACATCCTTCAGTGGTAGCAGATTTACTCATTTAAAATGTATCGGTGAACAGCGTAAAGGAGAGGAGGACAGGAAAACATTATGAATGTGGATGGTGGATTGTATACAGGGTGTAATCGATAAGTATGTGCAGGCGATTATGACGTTATTATTGCAGGTATCAAAAAACTTAAAACTGATATCGAAATTACTTTACCTAATGAGCAAAATGACAATAATAACTTTTTAAAAGTATAACGAGAAAAATTTACTTTATACACTCCCATATCAAGAAGGGAAAATGGGACTAGTAGAAGTTAAATGTCTAATTCCGGCAAAAGAGATGAATGCGGAAGATGCGGTTAAAAATAAAAAATTTAATATTTGAAATACAATGCAAAAAATAACACTTTTGTCATAGATAAGAATCATGACTATTTTTTCCGAATTCAGGGACAACTAAACGTTGCAGAAGCAGAAGTCTGCTTATTTGCTGTTTGGACTGGAGTGAATCATTCGTTAAAAATAGAATATATAAGTTTAGGCAAAAAAAAAATAAAATGATGGACCATTATCAAGATTTTACATAAATTGCCTACTGTCAGAATTGATTGATTCGAGACTTCAACATTCCATGCCCATCAAGGACCCATCCTATGTCATTCAAGCGATTGAAAAAAGAAAAGAAAAATCCAGTGCAACCGATAAAGCATCAGAATGCTAGCAAAATATTTATTAGGTTTATCCATATAAATATATATATTATACATAATATAATAAAGAAGGGTTAATTCTGTACTTTGAAAATATGTATTTAAAAAATAAATAGCAGTGTTACTGGATCGATACCAAACACAAATATGTGATTAAAAAATTTTTGTCTGTCTGTCTGTCTGTATGTGAAGGCATCACGTGAAAACTAATGGTTCGATTTCAATGAAACTTGGTACAATTATACCTTATTATCCTGGGCATAAAATGGAATACTTTTTATCCTGGAAAAATACGAAGAAAAAAAATAAATCTTAATTTTTCAGTTTTATCCATAGACGTTGTTCTGTAGAACCGCGAACACACGTTGCGTTACCCGCAGTGGATTCAGCGATGTAACCTGTAGCGCCAAAAGTCGGATTTGGCTTGAACCGTTTGCGGCACACGCGGGCCGCACGACACCACGCCTCCTCGACTCCTATATAAGGACGGCGTTCCGCGCGATGCATATATGTAATTTATGAATTTTGATGCGAGCGGACGTGTTAACATTACATTTTTTTTATTATATACAAAATTTGTTTATCCGTTTTATTAGTTAAACTGAACAACTTTCACTAAGAAACTTAGGTCGAAAAAAATGTATAGAGTTATGCATTTGAAGATATCAATAGAACGTATTCGCAAATTTTGTGTACTGATAAAAAAAATCACCTGGTGTAATTTTCACGAAAATTGTTTCAAATTGTCATGTCTGGTACTTATTACGAATATTAAATTATGCATACGAATGATTTAATTTTTAAAAATTAAGTGGAGCAACTTTCCCATAGTACATTTGTATTATTTACATATAGGATGACAGGATGCATTTGTTTGCACTACTAGACCAAGCCCTTAATATGTCTTTGTTGTCAGTTAAAACGTTATAACCACAGCTAACTTGCTAATTATACATAATATCTACATATACATATATCATTTATGTAATGTCACCAATAATTATAGTCAAGCAAATATCAACTCAAGTACGGTCACACTCATACTGGAATATTTATCATACTTGTCTAGAAAAACCGTACCACAAAGGCGGTACAATAAAAATATGATAATTTTAACCAAGTTTCATTTGATGATTCGAGGATCCCATCCTGATATTGCCGCCCTTAGAATGTAAAAGAAATATTATATTCTAAAGAATTTTGTAGGTAGCTGAATTGTTTTGTTTAATTATGGAGAAATGTTTACTAGTTTTGCCTATGACATAATATTCAATTTATACAAGGATGAAATAATAAGAGTTTGTGGTTAACTAAGCTTACCACCGACACATAATTATGACCGTGGTCAGATTAATCTAACATACCAATTCAATGGGAGGTAAACTCCGTTTCTAACTTTTTTTACGTGTCGATAAAATAATAAAAAAATCATGGTTCTGTATAATTTAAAAATTTCTTATGGCAAAAGCTTTATATTGATACCGACATTATCAAGGAACGATTTGAAAGATTTTCCATGCTCATGACCTAAATCTCGATAGAGTAATAGCAATATGATAAGCGCCATGGCCCAGTTAAACTATGCGACATAGATCTTCTCCTATAAACCTTGTTCCTTAACTCTGACGTCATTGAATAATGGCTTCGGATATTTGCATGAAACGAGTTACACAGTCATTAGAAACAAAAGACGATAAATAACTATGTTATGGCATAAAATGTATAACATACGCGTGTACAGTTTGTAACTGAATTTGTGAAATATAACAGACACATTCATGGTACCTTACTTTGTTATTTTATCATTTTATCTTTCATCTCGTGCTATGAACATTTCTATCTTCAATAAAACATGTTACGATAAATTTAAATTGCCCTTGTACATGGGAAGTACATGGGAAGGTAATTGTTTTGTGGAAATCTTTATCGATTTATTATTGTGGTGAAATAGGACGAGTGTGTGTACTAACAGCTGTTATATTTTCGAAAGAAAACAACTGACAGACAAAGGGTTTTGTGGAACGGAAATCCGGTTAGTCCGTAGTGACTAGAGACCAGCTCTTCCAGTATCATAGGTGTGGAAAAACTAGTAGAAAAAGAATAAAAATTTATTAGTATTCATACATAAATAAGATCGCGGTACGCATTTCATCTTCGTTAATACGCTCCCAGTACATAATTTACGGCCATTAAAAGTAATTCTAGCTAGAATGAGTTAACAACTGGCCTGCATCCAGGTGTCGGCGGAACGTCATTCTACTAGAACAATAACGATTGAGATTATCCACGTGTGCCAAATACTAGTGATTTACATGAAGGTATTAAATGTAATAAAGTCCGCTTAATACCTGATTGGTCAATAATTTTATTAAAATGGTGTTAGTGTTTCTATATTCTCGCTCCGCCTTCGCCAGGTATAATTGTGAATAGAAACATAATATGCATGATGCATTACTTTTAATACTTAGTTCTTTTGAATATATATGTATTTTACAAACTTACAAACCATCAAAATTATCTACAATAATCCTGTATAATTAAATGCGATAATTGGATTGTACATAATAAGGTAAATTAAATACCCACAGTAATAAGATAAATTAAGTACCAAATGCTATGACATGAGTAAAACAGAAAAATCAGTGTTTTTAGAGTTCTAACCAAGTTCTAACAGACGAACGGCAAGTTGTGAACGCCACATGTCGACGGCTGAAGTAGCCTCTACCGTTCACAACTTACCGTACTTCGTCTGTTAGAACTCTAAAGTGGTATAAAGTGGGAATTAATATTTTTATACAATATTAATTACCTGCTTAATTGATTTCAATATGGGATTTCGCAGAGAATACAAGTTTTAAACTCTCTAAAACTTGGTAAATAAAAATCAAGTACTATCTCCGCTCTGTCACAATAACCCTCCAAAACCTTGTATCCAGTTAGCTCTATTTACATTAATTCATATTTCTATAATGATAAATCTATTAATATATTTTCTTAATATAGTTTACTAGGACATCTATAAATATCTTTTCTGCAGATTATGATATTATTTTTAAAAATAGTTACTTGTCTGATACGTTTGATGATAAGCATCATCTGATAAACATTTACTTATATATTAAAAAAAACTCAATAATATCTACGTATCCTAATATTATGATAAAATTATTTATAGACTGCAAAACCATTATAAATAAACGCAGAACGCATAAGCCAAGTATGTCATTGCTATGTGGGTATTGGCATATTATGTATTTAATTGTTCCAAATAACTCATATCATGTAGATATTTATTATTTTCTATGATTGAAAATAAGAATAGATATTAAACGTGGAAATATGTAGAAATATACAAATTTATTTGATTTAGTTGAATTAATAATATAACTAAAAGTCCTAAACCAAAGAGGATTAAAGTCAAAAGTCACATAAATTTTGTGGTGTTTACATTCAGAGGTTATTTATACAAAGTCAAACGTATCTAAAGAGAAAATCACATCGCATTCAATGAAACTGTCTCAGAAATCAATTCTAAAGGATACGAAGGAACGTGAACGTTATATAAATGTTTGTGTTGGCCTTGGCTGATTGGCACGAGCCTCACGGGAGGGATTTGAAAAGATTTATGGTGCTTTCAAACGGTATAATCGCTTGAGATTACTTCAAACTAAAATATAGATATATTTTTCTCAGGAAAATAAAAACGATTGCGACATTAATTCTCGGAATAAAACGACATGGAAGTCAATAGGTGCCGCAATTCCGCATACTGCGCTGAAGTCACGTTCGAAATTACTGATACACAGTACGGTCTGCTATTTTTCACAGGATAAATTGATTTTTCAATTTTCTAACGATATAAAATGTTCAGATTATATTAAAGTGTGTTTTTAAGACAATGCGAACATATCAGATATGAATAATTAGTTAGATCGGATAACTTATGATAATTGGACATAATTCGATAAGATATTTTTAATTTTAGATTACGCAAGTATTTATTTACCGATTACATTAAAATATCGTTTATCTTAAGTACTGTGTGGTTTAAATGTTAAGTCTATTTGTTTTATTTTATGCTACAATTTTTAACTGTTTTCGATGGACAAGATTACGGAGCCATCTATAAATACAATACAAACATCACAAAGAACGCATTTGTTGAAACACCTTCAGCAATCTGGAAGGAAAACAAGTTCATTATTAACGAAAGGGTTTACGGCATCACTTTCGCTCTTTGTTCCTACGTTGAGTCGGCACAAACTGATATTGGACATATGCCAACGTTGTAAACAATTTCTTTGATCGCTGCGTTATAATATAGCACCCCTTGTCGATTAGCTTTACAAATCGGGTTTCCCGCGAAATCGCTCTAAATGTTGGTTTTTCCTTTATGACATGTAGAGCTTTGCATGTTAACAGTTTGTTAAAATCATTCTCTAGGGTGATGTATGTTTCGGAATTGAATTTTATTTATTTTGAGGCGAATACTGTATGTTATTATTGGTTATATATTTTAACTATGAGTGACAAAGGTTTGCGGTTTCGACCTGAAAAGTTAAGCATTTTGTAAATATTCTACGTAGTCTGCATAATTTGAAATGTTTTTCCTTTGTGTTATAGGCGATATATTATGTAGATTGTAGAGAGATGCACATGTTAATTTAAATTATTATCCGCAATGCAGCTTGTTAACATTTGCTATATGAAGATATAATTTTTTAATCATACTCACGCAGGGTTCCTCATCATCATCATCAATACATATAATAAAATTCTAGAAAAGTGGTGTCTGTACAATGAAAATATTTAAAAAAAAATTAGCAGGGGTTATTACTAAATCGATCCCAAACCCAAAACTGTTGTTAAAAAAATTTTTGTCTGTTTGTCTGTTTGTCGGTTTGTCTGTTTGTCTGTATGTTTGAACACGCTAATCTCAGAAACGGCTTATCCGATTTAAATGCGGTTTTCACTAATATATTGTGGTAAGCTTCATTTAACATTTAGTGTTTATTTCATGTCAATCGGTTCATAAATAAAAAAGTTATGACCATTTAAGTAATCACAGCGAACATTTGCTAAGGCATTCTATACATGAATTACTTTATTACGTAAATTATACGCTAAAGTTATTCCTTGACATGTCCAGATGATCATTTCGAAAGTTCCCAAGCGTGGGGGGGGGGGGTGGTTATGCTGAGGGGGTAGTAGGGGGGGGGTCAAAGGACCTTTATTTAGATTTTTGCTCATAAGTCTAAAACCTGCACAAATAGCATTATGGTTACTTCTAGGTAAATTTTCTACATAAAAGGTCTTTGAAATTATGGCGTAGGTATTATATTTTTAACCCTCGACGCAAAAAGAGGGGTGTTATGTCCGCTATGTGTGTATTGCGTGTGTAGCTCGCTAACGGGTAATACGAATTAGATGCGTTTTTTTGTTACATTAGTTGTTTATTATATTATATAGGGGTAAGTGGGAATGAAAAAAACGAATTTTAGTTGTTAATGTAGGTTGTAGGTTATACCCAAGAGATATATCAAATGAAAATAGACGACATGTCAGAAACAATTAGTCAAATTTTATCAAAATCGGTTCATCCATTTATTTGATATAGGGGTAAAAGTGGGAATAAATAAATGAATTTTATCAAATATACTCAAGTGACGTATCTAATGAAAGACATGACGTGTAAAGTACAATAAGACATATTTTATCAAAATTGGTTCATCCATTTATTGGATAAAAGTGGCAATAAAAGTTGTCAAATATACCTAAGTGGCATATCAAATGAAAGGGCATGACCTGACGTGAGAAGTATAATGAGGCATAGGTATTTAATCAAAATCGGTTCATCCATTTATTATATAGTAGAGGGGTAAAAGTGGGAATGAAAAAAACGAATGTTGTCTGTTATACCCAAGTGATATATCAAATGACCTGTCAGTAACAACAAGTCAAATTATATCAAAATCGGTTCATCAATTTATTTGATATAGGGGTTAAAGTGGGAATAAATAAATAAAGGACATGTCCAAAAATGTATGAACCAAAAACCCAGAATCGACAGGAATGAAACGTGTACCAATGGATTGGCATTGAAGTATAATATAATATTACCAAGGGGGCAACTCTGAAATCGTTATAGTATAGGAGCTAGGAGCAACATAAAATAACTAAGAAATTCCTAAAAAAAACATAATATACATAAGTTTCCGTTATGTTGTGGCTTAATATGACAATGTTTTATAACTTGTGTTACACAATATAATAAATATCATATTTTACAAGCAACGAAACAAAAAACGTTAAAGCACAACATAACAAAAACTCTCGATTTTGTAGTTTTGTTCTTTTAGTTTATAGATACTACGATTGTTATAGTACCTATGTATTATTGGTAATTCTATGGCTAAAGATTGAAAAAAAAAATCTATATAGTGTAGGAGCTAAGAGCCAAAAAAAACAAAGTGAAAAATCGTTTGAAAATAATAAAAACTCGTTATGTTGTGTATAAGAATATCGTTGATATTCATTTATTTTTATAATTAGGTCTAATTTTGTTAAGTTTTAATGATATTATAATGTATCTATCTATAATAACAACTACATTCGAATCAAAAACAAATTGTGTTACACATGAATGTACAAGCAAAAGCAATTAATCAATTAAAAATTAAAATTATAATAACAACGATAATCTCATCCACATCATAATAATTTTCAAACGATTTTTTATTCAGTTCTATTGTCTTTTAACTCCTATACTATACCTATTATTATTTTTTAATTCCAATCCTTAGCCACAGAATTAGGCATCAATAATACACTAGCAATTGTAGTATCTTGAACCAAAATAAAAACTACTAAAAACGGAATCTTTAGTCAGTTATGTTGTGATTGAACATTATTATGTTGCTGTTGCTTTTAAAATGTGTTGATGATAATTATCATGCATAACACAAGTTATACAACATTATTATAACGTCATATTAAGCTACAACATGACGTAAACTTATTTTTTTATTTTTTTAAACGAATTTCTTACTTATTTTATTTTGCTCCTAGCTCCTATACTATAACGATTTCAGGATTACTGCTTTTGCTACATTATATTATATTTAATTATCAATCCATTGGTACACATTTCATTCCTGTCGATTCTGGGTCATTTTTTGGACATCTCCTTTTATCAAATATACTCAAGTGACGTATCTAATGAAAGTCATGACGTGTAAAGTACAATAAGACATAATATTTTATCAAAATTGGTTCATCCATTTATTGGATATAATATGTAGGTATAAAAGTGGGAATAAAAGTTGTCAAATATACCCAAGTGGCATATCAAATGAAAGGGCATGACCTGACGTGAGAAGTATAATGAGGCATATTTAATCAAAATCGGTTCATCCAATAATTATATGTAGGGCAAAAGTGGGAATGAGAAAAACGAATGCTGTCTATTATACCCAAGTGATATATCAAATGAAAAAAGACGACCTGTCAGAAACAATTAAGTAGTCCAATGTTATCAAAATCGGTTCATCTATTTATTTGATATAGGGGTTAAAGTGGGAATAAATAAATAAATTTTATCAAATATACTCAAGTGACTTATCTAATGAAAGACATGACGTGTAAAGTACAATAAGACATATTTTATCAAAATTGGTTCATCCATTTATTGGATATAGGTATAAAAGTGGGAATAAAAGTTGTCAAATAATATACCCAAGTGGCATATCAAATGAAAGGGCATGACCTGACGTGAGAAGTATGATGAGGCATATTTAATCAAAATCTGTTCATCCATTTATTGATTTATAGCGGTAAAAGTGGGAATGAATAATCGAATGTGGTCAAATAATATAATCAAGCGGCATATCAAATGACGTGTGAATTACAATTAGTCATGTTTTATCAAAATTGGTTAATCTGTTTATTACATATAGGGCACCTTAGGGGTGATAGTGGGGATAAATAATCCAAATGGAGTACCAAACGAAAGGATATGACATAATATAATATAGGTATGATTAGACATGGTTTAGAATTTAGATCAAAATCGGTTCTGCCATTTACTAGGGGTGAAAGGGAAAAGTTGAAAGTCTGTGAAAGTAGAAGGAATATGGGAGCGGGAGAATAACCACATCCTGGAAATTTTGAACTCTTCTGTACCTAAGTTTTATAGCTCAGTTTAGTAATAAATTTTACTAACAGTTCTTTTGTGTTATTATTTATTTTATTTCTTAACTTTATAATAATGTGTAAGTACTTATAATTTAGTTGTATATGATAGTACGTGTTTCAAGACGTGTTTACTCAATAATTGTGTGTTAAAGTAGTAACTACTATGCAGTCACTATTCCACGCGGACGAAGTCGCGGGCACAGCTAGTTATTTAATAAAGAGGTTATTTATAATGTGAATAAATTGGTAAATATTAACTTACCAACATACGATATAAAATACTAAACCAGGTCAGTTCGCAGTGAAACATTTATACAGTCATTCTACTATTCTTCAAACAATAAAAGAGCGATGAATATTAAAACCGCGATATTCATTGTGAACTTTCGTGTTAGCATTAGAAGTCTTTCATGTTTCTCAAGAGCTTCAAGGGTCGATAGTTGAAACGGACGTGCTTTATCACCTCTTAGGCTTATAAATTTTATTTTCAGTTGTTTTTTAGTTCTAATCATGTTTAATGCAACATATGTGAACAAATTATTAGATATAGTTATCGGAATTTGTTAGATAGATGTTAGTAGGTCACAATTGTGTATACAGCGTTCTTAATGAATGTATAAAATATTTTCAGAATCATCATCATTTCATCACTCTTTTGAAACCCCCGACTACTGCAGTGTGTTCAACAATACCTAAGAACTAAAAGTCAAATGCCATATTTGTCTCAATACAAGGAAACGTTTTAAAGAATTAAGGCTTATACTTACATGCGCTAATAACCTTGACCATACTTGACGGATCTCAAACCTCTCCCGCTGCACCTTCTTTTTTCCTCGCATTTTGTATTTAAAAAGATACCAATCAGTGAAAATCCTCGTCAGGGACTGTTGTGTAACTGATAATTTATTAAACATAAAATTTTCAGAGCTCTAAGTCAGCAGGTTACGAAGTTTATAGAGTATTTGCGGAAAAATCGATGACCACGGCAAATTTTTTTTCTAGAAATCTATTAACTTTGGAAAAAAGTCCTCGCGAGCAATTAAAGATCAAAGACCATCCTATTTTATATATTTTTTTCGGTATTGTGCTTTATGTTGTACCAGACTTTATAGAGGTTGAACATAGTCGAAATTGCCGGGTAACGCCTTAAAGAAAAGATGATAAAGCGAGTTAAGCGACACATCACACAACCTTATCCTTTTATCGTATCTTTCATGTTTTTGTCAGAATGTCATTAGCCTACTCCCAACAGAGCTATTGTTAATCTACGCTATAAATTCAATAGTTGTTAATGTGTCTACACTTGTAGAATTTTTTGTCTATTTCACATTTGTGTGAAGGTCAGGCGAGGACTTGGCACCATGCCAGGAGCTGCAGACATGACGGCGCCATGCTCAAGTGTGGCAGGCTTTATCTGATAACAGTTCGATAATGACGCTGTATTCGCTTGAATGGACATTGAATTTAATTGAAAATCCAATTTTCTGGTAATGTCCAACATCATAGAATACTCATCTAGGTGTCTAGTCTTTGTGTTTGTTATAACGTATAAAATTTTAATAGACTGAGGTTATCCAATTTTATTAAAAACACGTGGAATGGGGAATTTATCCCTCAATATCTTCCTGCTTGAGATTTAACAATTCAGATATATTTACGCAAATTCAGAAACGCTCTTTCTACTTACTACATAATATAAGAACTTACTCATGTGGCAAAAGCTTTTAACTTACACCGGCAGGAAGGAGTAGGTATGTCAAAAGTCCCACGCAAAATTTAATTGGGGAACAAGATTTATTATTATTTCAATTGTGTAGTATATGACCACATAAGAAATTATATAAAAACTAGCGGTCCGCCCCGGCTTCGCCCGTGGTACATATGAAAAATAGATGTTGGCCGATTCTCAGACTTACCCGATATGCACAGAAAATTTCATGAGAATCGGTCCACCCGTTTCGGAGGAGTATGCAGACTAACATTGTGACACGAGAATTTTATATATAAGATATATGTAATAATACCACACGCTAGAATACAATTTAATCAAGTTATATACCAAAATACGCTAACATTTTGGAGAGTATTATTTACCTAAACCCCTGACAGATTAAGGTTGGTACAAAAATAGTAAAAGCAATACGAAACTTCATAGACGATGACCTAATTCCTAAGAGTGGAATCAATTCTCTCAGGGACCTTACCTAGCCATTCCATTTAAAAATGTATATGCCCTTCTAAGCGATGGAAATAGCTGTTTAGTTTGTTTGCTCGTTACAACTTCCTATTATTATTTTGGTAATTTGTCACATAATCCAAAGCGTGTTTGTCACATTACCCCATATTCCTAAAACGTCCATTCTATGTTTACTTTCGATCATGTTAACATTAATTTACAACTATCTCGTGCGAAAAGAATCGTGAGATCATTATTAGTCAGATTCGTTGAATTACTAGTTGATCAGGTACCATAATGCGGATGATGTTTGAGATCCATGTAAGTAGTTTGTACGTTGTACATGATGACTAACGTGCCATGATTTGGCTACATAAGATAAGTACCTATACATTTATGACATAGAATTTGTTATTTTATTTGCAAAAAGGAGCCTGTTCCGAATACATGTAAATACAAAGCCAATAGGCATCCTTGGAAGGTATAAGGGCATACTCTATGTCGAAAACGTTATTACCAAGAATATTTCAATTGAATTCCTTTTACATAACATGCAACAATATTACGAGATCTGCAAAAATAAATTAATTAATTGTTCGCTGTATTAAAGCTGCATACAAATATTTTTGTATAAAAGCACTTTTACACTAACTGTTAGCTTTCACTAAAAATACTCAGTAAAGTTCAAGTTCGAAACTATAAACAACGGAAACGAAAATAGTTTCAATACTGTTTCCTTGCCATCTTTGCGTTCTTGCCAAAATTTCGTTTACAGAACTTCGATTATTCACTACCAAAAATATACCTCAGTATCATTTTCCTTTGTATATTTACAAATACGGTTGTTCGCTTTTAAGTAGTTTATAAGAATTGCAATGTCTTTTGATTTCATTCATCGCTTACAGAGATGTTTTTTGAGACTTTTTTGTGGGGCAATGAAACTTATATTTGTATGACTTCGTTATACTTAAAGAAAGCCCTTTAAATTCGAAGTTCAGACTTCAGTCTTTGTGACGTTGTTATTGTACTTATAAAGAAAAATTTAACCTCCCGGAAAATGACGCATGTAATGCTGACGACCTCCCGGCAACAGTGTGAATTCCTTTGTTCGTAACAAATGCTGATTTGTGGGCCGCAAACTCTGACTCACTTGTTATCATATTCCAGATACATTGCATGTTTGCACATGGATGTGTTTGTTAGAATAAGGTCAAATAAGTTTAAATGTTCGACCCCGATTACATAAATTACAATAGCTTTTATAATAGCGGCAAGTCAATATTTTTCCAATACATTCCGGTTCTGTTTAGTTTTGCGATGTATCATGAATGGAATGTATGGAAATGATTTTTATCAAATTCATGTTAAGATAAAACAAAACATTGATAAATGTATGTATCAAACATAAATGTTATATACCTACCTAAACAAGAAGTATTTAGAAGATAACAAAGTTTAATAGAATGTAAGAAATAGACACATAAAATCAATGTCAATATAAACATAGTATCCCATATCATTTTCACATAGTTATAATATATTTATCACTAGAGTCAATTTAGGTTACTATTTCATTCAATACTAACATGAGTATGGGGTATGTCGTAACCAAGCCTTAATAGTATCAATGTGGTACATGATTGATGTCGAGGTCAGGGAGTCTCATAAGAGACGAAATTGTAATTGGTGTCCATCTCAATGGAACTAATGGAAAATTTTGTGTTAGAATAAATATTCCATTAGCGAAATTATTCAGACTAAGAAGGTCAACTGCAAAGTATCTAATAAAAATGTATAATGATAAGCAAGAAAACAATGTGGGGACCTGTTACCTTATGCCTAGACTATTGCTTCAACAAACTAGTGAATATGAGTCTAATTTTCGCAAGCAAATGAATATTTAAGTCAATAAGCAATGTCTGTTTTTCTCGAAAATTATCTAACAATGTAAACTTGTGCCGTGTTTTTTATAATCTTACTAGAGGTCCGCCCCGGCTTCGCCCGTGGTACATATTTCGCAATAAAAGGTCCTTTCTCGGGTATCAAAATATCCCCATACCAAATTTCATGCAAATTGGTTCAGTAGTTTAGGCGTGATTGAGTAACAGACAGACAGAGTTACTTTCGCATTTATAATATTAGTATATGGATTTATATGAGGTAATAATACGGCACAAGTTTAAGATTAGATCAATCTGACTATAAGATAATAATTTATGAAATAACTTCTCGGAATGGGAACCGTACATTTTAAATACATCAACTTTTAACATCACGAAAAAATATTTAAAAGAAAATATGAGACTACAATATTGTTTTATTCTATTACCAGGTATCGGCTTCGGAATGATCTACCTCCCGTCCGTAGTAGCAGTGGGCTACTACTTCGAAACCCGCCGGTCTCTAGCTACTGGTATAGCAGTATGCGGGTCGGGGGTGGGAACATTTTCGTTCGCACCCCTAGCGTCAATTCTGCTCCAGGAATTCGGCTCCTGGCAGAATGCGAATCTTTTGCTAGCTGGTTTAATTTTGAATTGCGCTGTTTTTGGAGCGCTGATGAGACCGCTTGTTTATCCTAAGGTAATTAAGTTTATATTTAATAGCAATAACCTTTTATTTTTAGTTTTAGTGTCAAAGCTTACTTTAAGATCCAGTCTGAATTAGTATTTCTTTAGCTAGAAATCATCAATCAATACTAAATCTTTCATCAAAATATCTTTCATGTTTATATAATTTCAAAAAAAGTATTTTGTTTCTATATCCTTTAATTTTAGTACTAAATAAAACATTATTTAAAGTATTGTACATATAATATTTTTCAGACTTCTGGTGAAAAGCCACTTCTACAAAGAATGGCAGAAGAGAAAAGATTGCAAATGGAGAGAGGCTCAATCGGGGGATCCTATTTCGTGGTCCAGCTACCAGATGGTACTATGGAGAAACGAATGAAGGTTTTAAACTAATAATAATTATAAATACGCAAACTCTATTAATTCGACACACATACTATACAGTGTATGTCTACTTAGTCATAGTTTGTCTTCTGTTCTGCAATTCACTAGTTCAGTTAATTGCTCAGTTTTATTTAAAGACATAATGGTCTCGTTAAGCGTGTTAATGTATACGAGGAATTTTATCTAATATTTTATTGCTTCATAATCTTACACAATAAAATGTAGACATTATTAATTTTTAACAAAACGAAATAAAATGTCTTTCTCGATATGGAAAGACACATAGAAATAAAAAATATACTTACTATTGAACACTATTTTCAAATGCTATAAAGAAGTGTCTTTGTCATGAAACCCATGAACATACTGGTATCCATTTTACCATAGGATAGATAATATTCTTCTATGTATTATGTAGAGTATGTTAGACGCTGAAACCTTATGAAAGAAGTAAAAAACTCAATTTGAAACTCCATCCGTTTCGGAATTAATCCATCAGGCCCCGTAATCACGTGATTCCGGGCTCGGAATTTGCAGAGCATTGTTCGGGGCTCAATGGGTTAAATAAATAAAACATTATTCCCGCTAGTAAATCTACAAACCAGATTAATAATTGGATACTCCAATAATTGCAGGCACCCCTGAACATAGACCCTGGTGTGCACTCGTCACTAAACCTGGAGGCACTTGCCCGCGTGCCCACTGTGCCCAATATGCCCAACGTGCCCACTGTGCCAACACTGCCAACCATCACCGAAGTCAGGGTCGCTGATGATACGCAGGAGAAGAAGAAGGTGGGTTAAGAATTTTTAAAAGCTGAGAAGTATTTGTTTTATAAGTATAAGAGTAATTTTCTGTCGATACGGTTTTTGGGGTAAGTATTATTCAAGCCCGACATGACATAGACCGTGGAATGCGTTTATAGTAAAAGGTTATAGAATTATAGTGCTTTTTCCTTCTTTTCTGTTAACAATTTAATACAACACTATATAAATACACAGTTGAAAAGTGAAAGTACATTAGCAATTCCTGTTAAGATAACTAATATGAATTTGTTTAACTTCAGAGTCACACATTAACACAATTATTTAAATTCCAGAGCGAAAACGGCACAACACCAGTGAACCCAGCCAGTCACATGTCACGCAACGTATCATCTCCCGCCTTCAGTGCACAAGCGCCGGGTCTACCGAAGAATGGTTCCGTTCCCTTTTTCGACAGACAACGGAAACAGAGCACCGGCGATAGGTCAGATAATGATAGGTATAGATACTTTATTGATTACGGGTACCAGTGGGCTGCATTGTGGTATGTACTGTGCAAGGGGATCCGCTTCAAAATGTAATTGGAATGTCTTTTTATTCAAGTTAATAGTGTAATAGGAATGTCTTTATTTAAGTTATGTGGCATGACAGGTAACGGAAATAGAGCACCGGTGATAGGTCAGATAACGATAGGTATAGATCCTTTATTGATTACGGGTACCAGTGGGCTGCATTGTGGTATGTACTGTGCAAGGGGATCCGCTTCAAAATGTAATTGGAATGTCTTTTTATTCAAGTTAATAGTGTAATAGGAATGTCTTTATTTAAGTTATGTGGCATGACAGGTAACGGAAATAGAGCACCGGTGATAGGTCAGATAACGATAGGTATAGATCCTTTATTGATTACGGGTACCAGTGGGCTGCATTGTGGTATGTACTGTGCAAGGGGATCCGCTTCAAAATGTAATTGGAATGTCTTTTTATTCAAGTTAATAGTGTAATAGGAATGTCTTTATTTAAGTTATGTGGCATGACAGGTAACGGAAATAGAGCACCGGTGATAGGTCAGATAACGATAGGTATAGATCCTTTATTGATTACGGGTACCAGTGGGCTGCATTGTGGTATGTACTGTGCAATGGAATCTGCTTAAAAGTATAATAGGAATGTCTTAATTTAGGTTATGTAGAATGACAGATAATGGAAACAGAGCATCGGCGATAGGTTGGAGAATTTTATAGGTATCTGCTTACAATTATTCGAAATGTCGAGCATGACAAATAACGGAAACAGCACCGGCAATTAGTTAAAAAACGATAGGCACATGCACAATTGAATACATCATGGGATGCGCCTTGTGGAATGTACTTTGCAATGGGATCTGCTTTAAATTGACTCAGATTGTCTTAACTCAAGTTCCGTAGAATGACAGAATTGGAAGTAGAGGTAGTTCTCGTAAGTCAGATAGGAATAATACATTAAAAAATGAAATAAAATTATAATAATAAAAATAGTAACTATCTGAAGAGGGGTGTCAATTCAAAGTGCTTTCGGTATGAACTGTGGGCTGTAAGTGCTTCTTGGAAAAACAGATTTTGTGCATAACGTCTGCTATAATTGAAGCTATGTTGTTCGTCACGGGACGGGAAATAGTACATGTTTTTATTATGTTTTATGAATGTTTTTTGTTCAAAATTATAGATTTTGCTGATATATTTCTATTCTTTCTTAATAATAATTCAAAGAGCAAATCTAGTATTTGCTTAAATATATCTTGTGATCATGATTTATGAATGCAATGCCTGTTATAACCATAGCATGTTAAATCATTAAATTTATTTCGAAAATAATTGATGCGTTATAAAATATTTTTATACCTATTAATATTTTTTTCTGAAAAAAGTATAAAATATTTTTACAGATTTAAACCGTCCTTAGCTGCTATCAAAGCTACGTCCAAAACTTCTATTGGCAGTCATCTAAGGAATGAAGTAAGTAGAAAGAACTTTGACCTTAAAGCTTTTTACAACATTTGACTGAATTTATTTATTGAATTTATTGTGAAAAACTTGAATTAATTAATCAAATATGTTATTAAATACAAATGTAGGTGCTTAAGTGTGTGTAATATCTCACAAGTGAATAAGGTTGTTGACTCGAATTAAATGACACTAAAACCTTTAAGGGGAGGCTCCCTAAATTTTATGTGAATTTGCATTAATATTCTGAAACAATCACACATACAATCAAAATGGAACTTTAGTATATGATTTATTGGGTCTTTTTCTTTCGATGTACAAGACAGTTACGTAATTGTAACATTTTCGCTCGATTCATTTTTTATTAAAAAATTATGCCTTTTTTGAGGATTAATACATTTTTTTAAAGATTTACTTGGACGTTATGTCTAAAATAAATGTTAACAGTAAGAAAATAGAGTTTACTATAGAATCCCAAGATATTTTTTCTCTAGATCAATTATTACTTTAGTTATAAACGAAATAAGAATCGAGACTTACTTTTCGAGCTCGAACGCGATCAAAGAGCGCACGCGATATTCAACTTTATTACGGCAATGTTAGCGTCTAGTACCGTCCGGTCTCTCAGTGCCAGAAATTATGTTAGGGAGCCTCCTCTTAATAAATATTAGAAATCATTTTGTTGCAGAATACTTATTTAATGGTATAAATAAACAATATTTAATTAAATATTAACGATAAATCTATATTCCAGGACACAGAAAGCGGAGTATACAACTCGAAGCTATCAGTTGCCGCGCCGAAAGAACCTTCTAGAATGGTCCGACCTATGTCCAGGAAAGATATTTTCTACTCTGGTTCTGTGTTGAACCTACCTCAGTATCAGAGCCAGAAATCTTTACAAGGATACAGGAATTCCGTATTGAGCCTGCCACAGAGTAGACAAACTGGCGATTTGGAAAGACAAGAACGTAAGTATTAATTTATTTAAATAAGTTTTATTTAACTTTAATTTTTTTAACTTTTTTGGCAAAATTAAGATTTATTTTTTTATTTAACTTGAATTTCAAATTTAAACAATTATTTTTCATAATTAACCCCTCTGGTATTTATTAACCTAAGTATTAGAACTACATGCATTCAAATTAAAATAAATCTTTACCATTTGTGAATGTATTATAGATGTTACATGCTACATTACAGTTAAAACCCATCTATATTAACTTGTTTCCAATTATTACGTACAATAATCGACCTCAAGAAGAAAATGTGCTAAAATGTGTACTAAACTATAAAACAGTCAAATAACTACACCAATAACAGACTTAAATTGGACAATGCAATCATTAACGGCCTTACTAATAAAAAGTAAAACAATGGATAAATTTCAACCATTTTCTACCATAGCTGTGTCCTGCTCTTGCTCACATGAAACGTCAATCATAAAAACAAGACAGGTTATTGCAATAACTAATCCATTGAATAGCGAATGGGTAACTTTTTCTTAGTAAGACCGATAATGTTCAATAATTCATTTTTTTCCAGAATACGACCTCTGCCCTTGTCTAAGCCTACCCGCATCATTCAAGTCCGCATTATCTTCAATGCTTGACGTGAGCCTGTTACGAGATCCGGCCTTCATGCTTATCGGAGTGTCGAACGTGTTCGGAATGGCCGGGTTATATGTACCCTTCGTGTATATCGTGGACGCTGCTGTTATGAATGTAAGTTGAATTGAAATTCATAATAAATTTAAAAACAAAAAAGAAAGGATGGAATATAAAAATAGGAAAATTGGGGTTCGGATCATTGAGATAATATTACTACGTATGGAGGAGACACCACGAACAAAATCTGTGCGCCATTTTTTGCTCTAAGTTTTAAAAATTATTATCTAGTTAGGTACTTACCGATGAAAAGTTATGTTAGTCACTTTTCCGTATTATTTGTGCAATATCGTAACACACACGAAGGCATATTTGATGCGTTTCACTTTAAAACAAATAAAAAATGAGCGTGCAGTTACGCCATATGGCTTATGTTGAGCGGAACATAAGTGATGTAGGCGGTGTCGTCTCCATATGTATATCTCAATGGTTCGGATAAGTGTCTATTGCTTTATTAGATAGCCACCTAGATAGGTAATAAGTAAGTTAGTAGTAAGTATGAGCAATATATGTGGGTAGTTAACATGTAACACATGTGTGTGTGTTAAATCAAAATTACATTTCGATTTAAAACTATATAGTGGATTCCAAAGACACCTTTAAACCTCTTTTATCTATTTCAACACTTAAACATTTTTTTTATTCCTACTTATATAACAACATACGCTATATCAAACACTTTATTAATTTTCAGAAAGTGGAAGAATCAAAAGCATCGTTCTTACTATCGATTATCGGTATAACGAATACATTTGGGCGTATCATGTGCGGTTGGGTCGCCGACTTCCCCTGGATGGACTCGCTTTTGCTCAATAATATATGCCTTGTTATTGCTACGGTCAGTATCTTTTTAAACTTAGACTTTAAATTTTTGAAATATTTTCTTTTCCCTAATTTATATTTTCTGCTCTTATGTATTCCTTCTGGTGTACCAATATAGCTTTTATCAGTACCTTGGTTACGAATTTTAATTTATAAATGAAGTCTGAATTATTTTTGCATCAAGATTTCTGAAAATCAAATTCAAGCAAATAAAGATTAGTTTCACTATCGCTTTTTAACTAAAAAAATAATTTGTAACAAAAGTTTAATGTTTTAAGTATTTTTTCTTATTTTAGATATCAGTAGCTGTGATTCCGTTCTGCACAACATATGCGGCCTATGTAGTGGTCGCTATAGCTTTTGGACTCGCTATCTGTAAGTAATATTTTTATAAGTAAAACTATTAAGTGCTTTAAAATTGAAGACATTCATGGTCTTTTAAACATTTGGTCGAATAATGTATGCATATAAAGATAGTTATATCTCGTTCGAAAAATCCGGCATGTAAGGAATTTTTCGACGCAATTACTGAGCGACTTTAAATTGAAATTATTTGAAATTAAGAGCTTATTTCGAAGCAGTAATGTTCAAATAAATAAAAATAAATAAAATCTTTATTAGAATTCATACATTAATTTGTCACAATGGATTGTTCAGGCCACAACGCTCCAATTCTATCACTCTTTAAAAAACTGCCTAAAACACGCGTAGGCAGAGTTTCGCTTCGGCCAATTTTTTTTACGTATTTGTGAATAACAGAAGAATTAACAACATAATTAAATTTTACAGCGGGCTACATATCTCTAACCTCGATTATCCTAGTCGATTTACTCGGTCTAGACAAATTAACCAACGCGTTTGGTTTACTCATCCTGTTCCGTGGTGCGGCCGCCATAGTGGGCTCCCCACTTGCGGGCGCAGTGTATGACGCTACTAAGAATTATGATGCTTCCTTCTTTATGGCGGCTGCGTTCTTTTTGGCGTCTACTCTGACGTCATTCGCTGCTCCTATGTTCCGCCGGTGAGTTTAGTGATACTTTATCATACAACATTTATTTATTTATTTGGTTTACCAACGTTTCTTTACATCACAGATAAAACATCAAAGTTAAAATACAATTTTATATGATCAATATAAAAAAACACTTATAGGTAAACACAGCATGCGTAAAGTAAGTTTAAAAGTATACAATTAATGTATTAACTATTAAGTATCATAAACAATGAAAAAATTATAATATATATAATGCACTTATCTAATCGTTAAAAAGTGAATTAAAAATTTTGCGAAGTTTGTTAACTGTTTAATCTTTAGTATAAGTAACAAATAAGTTTGACATTGTTGTATAAGAGTATAGACAGTTAAGCGTTAATTTTGAGTATGTCATACTATTTATAAACGTTATACTTATGTATATTTGTGTATTTACAGCAAACCAGAAGAAGCACCACAACCGCTAGACGTGCTCACACCGATCGACGAAGATCTAGAAGAGGATGAGGATCCAGACGACACTCCCATCACTATGGGAGGGTTGGCTCGAGCTCCACCCGCTATCACTCGCACTGCACCCTCACCCTCTGACCCGCCCTCACCGGAACAAACGGGGTTAACTAGGGAAAGTGTTTTGTAGGGGAAAATATAGTGTTACGACACACTATATTTTCACAGGGGGGAGTGTGAATAGTGGTTTTAAAGTGTGTAGTTAATATAACGTATAGATCAAGCTGTGATCAGTCGCATAATTAAGGGAAGTTGATCGCAATGGGAGGGCTATCTTGAGCTTTCCAATATCACACGCCGAAACAAAGCTCTGGCCTTACCACGGAGTGTATTGTAAGGAATTAAAAAAAAGTGTGCATGTACTAGTGTACACACGTAAGAAGTGAAACTTCTTTATGACCTTATTTTTCAAAAAATAATTTACTATATTACTTTACAGAAATATGTCGAATAACACGTGGTAGGGATAAGAACAAAATGGCGCGTAACGGAAAAATGTCACGCGTAACGAAAAAATGTTACACTAAATTTTTTTCCAACCTCGATAAAGAAGTTTCACTTCAAATAAAAAAGTTGGGAAAAAAAATCTATTTTGAAAAATAGGAGAGTATTATTTACACTATAAGGAGTGGGGAAAAGTTTTGTAGAGGTTGTAGGCAGTAAAATGTTACGGCCGGACATTAATAAACAATTACTAGACTCACAATCGTCTATTAAAAGGTCGTCAAAATGTCAGAGTGGTGTTGTATAAAACATTCATTGCAATTGATACCTTATTTCGTGTCAAAAATGTTCAATGTCGATTGTATCGCTCATTAGAAAACTCTGCCTAAGAGACGCGGCAGAGTTTTGCTTCAATTGTGATTGTGAGTCTAGTTGTTAATAGGACGTCAATGTGAGAGAAAAGGAAGTTGACTGTAGGAGTATATTTTGTGGAATATACTCCTATAATCAAATTCCTTTAAGAAGAAAGTATTTGCGTAGAAATTGAAAACGAGTTCAAATAAAATATATTCTAAGAATAAATAAGGTTTAATATTGTCAATGAAGGGGAAGGAAAAAAATGTTGTGTGGTTTTATGAAACCTCGGTAAAAGTGAAACTGTTCGAACGGTTCCGAACACTGCTTTGTGTAGCGCATGTCGCGTGACGGTCGGCTGCCGAGTAGGTATACTCGGCAGCCGCGATACACGCGACATGCGCTACACAGACCAAAAAGTTTGTGACGATGTAATAAAAGTTTCACTTTAAAAATTAGGTGGCGAGTGCAGTGTAGAAAAGGAACAACAGTGTAATACGCAAAAGAATTTACGGCTGCATAATTCCTCTTATGATCGATTTAAGTAAAAATTCGGTTCACCAAAACTTGGTATATAGGTAGCAATTTGCCTGGCATTTTTCAAGTAAGCCAAGTTGTTGTTTTTTTTAAATATACTCGTTAAAAAACTTAATTTAGGTATCGATTTACAAAATAAAACGTCATATAAAATGTAAACGTACGATAAAAATTCTATCGAAATAAGTATAATATGAGATTTAAATTACCCCCAATCTTAACAGTGATATCAAGGCCGCTTACTTATATACTTTTTTTACAATTTTGTATCTTTCATTCTTAAATCATAATTCAAAAATAAACGAAACAAATAATTAAACTCAATGTCAAATTTTTATAACAACGGCCAAGGTATTTAATGAAATTCAATGTTAACAATGAAATTCAGCACTATTAAAATATAAGATCAGTCAATATAAAGAAACTTTTCTTGACTACATTTTTAAATTCAACTGTATAATAATATGAATCCAGGGAATTGATGGATAATGAGCGTATATGAAGGTAAATTTTACTAATAATTGTGTATTTTGTATGTAGATAGGTATTGACATTTTTTAAGCTTCTTTGATAGTTACAGATAATATATAATAAAGCTAATAATTTGATGAAGTTGACAATCTATAATAATGCACCAGTTGGTAAAAGTTTATTAGTAAAATATTTATTATATCGTTTTTTCTAGAAACGCTATAATTAATACCAATTACTATAAATAACTTCAAACTTACTCTTATCATAACCATTGTTCAAATAAATTTAAATGAATTACAATAAAAAATATATAAGAATATTTATTATTACTCACATAAAAATATTTTACCATATAAGAAGAGGTTGAAATTTGTACATTGTACATACATGTATTGTACATACTCATATAACCACTTTTAAACCAATTATATTTTTTTGTGGAAAACCAAAAATTTTAAAAATCAATAATGGACATATAAATATTTAATTTTATCATTAAATTGAATAAAATTCTTTGAATTTTATAATTTGTTTAAAGTTCTATTCTATTATGTGTTATTTAAATAATTTACGATACTTATATTTATATATGTAATAATAAAATAGAGATGCTCAAATTACAATGAGATATTAGTAAATTGTTTATGGTTTATTTGCCTTCTGACTGTAGTGTTGCTAGTAACAAATACTTAAATAAGCTTTTCAGTGTGCCATAGACAAAAATCCTAAACTAAGAAATAATCGCACACTAGATAGTGTTGTAAAACATATTAAAAAAATCACACGCTAAAATAAACTTAACCAAACTTAAAATAAGCAATAATGTTAGTACTTATAACTAGTACTTAGAGAAAGTCTCAACGACTATTCAGTTCTTGTGGTCTTAGAATTCAGTGTGCAGGTGATAGAAATTTGTAAATAAGTACACGTAAAATATTGCACATTCATAAAATAAAAGATTCATTTTGTAATGGTTTTTGGATGAAATAAAACGGATTAAAATACGAATGAAATCTTCGGAAATGAAGCCTATGTACAAAAAGCTTATTTTCGACGCATTTGCTTTTATTTATGTTATATATTATGATACATTTATAATATTATATCTATAGCAAATTTAACGCTCTTTAGCAGATTGCTTAGCTTTCATAATAATTTACTTAATAAAACTCATCATAATATGTAAACGGTTTCGACTTCATAAAAACAAAACTGTTTTAATCCATGCTTCTATTTTCTACTAGTGTGAGCTTCAAATTTAAGAGACATAGACTACAAGCCCGCATAGGACAAAAATATGGGTCAAATGAACCACCAGGGGACATATCTAGAACGATAGCAGAGCAAAAAATAATAAGATTCATCACTATGCCGTCACTTGTAAGCTGTGCAACTGAGTGCAGATGAGAATTGAAAAGTACAGGTAGACTCGGTAAATTTTGGTCATATATTTTTGTACGGCATTCTTAACCATCGATAGATCCATTAAAAATAATAAGAAACCGCTCAGTGCCGTACAAAAATGGTGGTCCACCAAGTCGGAATTTTTATTTAATTTCCGAGAGTTACCGGGGGTAAATTTGGTCATTTGACCATGTACGGCATCTGTGTCATACTATTGCTATACTGCTTTTAATCCATTATTCCGCAACGCCGTACAAAAATCATGGGGACAAGGGGAAAAAATCGAGAGTTGCAATGCCCTCTCTTTCCCCACTCCAAGGGGTCATTTGACTAAGTACGGCTTCGGTTCCAAAACATTATCTAGCACTCAAAAGTACTATTAAAAGCAATGCCGTCAAAAAATAATTGTTCTTTTAAATGTATACCAATAATCATCTTAATTTCATCGAATTCTTGATATAAAGAGCTGTAAGGTCATTTGACCCTGTACGGGAACTTTTTTTTTAACATGATATTGTAAAATTCAATTGTTGTATAGTATTGCCGTTCAAAAGAAACCGTTCTAAAAAAAGTTATAGAGAAATGCAAAACCAGAAATTTTGTTAAAGTTTAAACATCGTAGATTAATGAAATATAATAGTTTTCTACACTTTATCCGTTGTTTTAAATAGTATTAACATAGATAAATTAGGAAAAAACGATGCCGTACATTTTTGTGCAGACCACATCTTTTAAGCTGATGAAAGCGACGAAAGCTACAATTTTAAGGGTGCTTTATGGCCATTTGATACAGTACGACATTAACATATTTTTACCCTACTACGGCAAAGCAAAAGGAGGGTTATGGTTGTTTACAGGTCATGCATGTATGTTCATCTATTCCCTCGTAACTTCTAAACTACTTATCAGAATTCGACAAATGACATATCATTAGAAGCGTCTGAATTGTTCACTGGATAACCAGCGACCAGCTAGCTAAAGGCTATATGGGGTTTCACAAAATCTAATGTGGCGCCCTCTAGCGGACAAAACATACAGAGTAAAAAAATAAAGTTAAGATATAAATATGCAGTGTTTGGTATCATTTGAAAGCGCTTTACTTGTACATTTTGAATATGTATATATTACTAGCATTTGATTGTGACTTTACCTGTATTCATGGACTGATTGCATATAATTCACATCTTTTCGTTCATAGCTTTTTTATTAGTTCATCAATTTAACGGAGTCCATTCCACCTGACTCCTACTTTCCAAGGTGATAATTAACCACCTCGAGCTTCCTAATATTAATGTATATTTATATTTTATTATAAAAATATAAAGCAAACATTTCGTTATATGGATTTTCTTCTTTTTCAGATTTTTCCCCTTTGAACCAACGAAAATGTACGGCACATGAAAAAATATTATCTATGCATAAAATACTTTAAAAATAAATTTATTTCGTGTTGTGTCAAATGACCCCCTGGAGTGGGGAAAGAGAGGGGATTACAACTCTCGATTTTTTCCCCTTGTCCCCAAGATTTTTGTACGGCGTTGCGGAATAATGGATTAAAAGCAGTATAGCAATAGTATGACACAGATGCCGTACATGGTCAAATGACCAAATTTACCCCCGGTAACTCTCGGAAATTAAATAAAAATTCCGACTTGGTGGACCACCATTTTTGTACGGCACTGAGCGGTTTCTTATTATTTTTAATGGATCTATCGATGGTTAAGAATGCCGTACAAAAATATATGACCAAAATTTACCGAGTCTACCTGTACTTTTCAATTCTCATCTGCACTCAGTTGGACAGCTTACAAGTGACGGCATAGTGATGAATCTTATTACTTTTTGCTCTGCTATCGTTCTAGATATGTCCCCTGGTGGTTCATTTGACCCATATTTTTGTCCTATGCGGGCTTGTAGTCTAACATGACTCAAATAGTATCAACAGGGTGCTTTATTCCGTTTATATAATAACGTTTCTTAATTACGCCAAATAATAAAACAGTTAGTAATTTCAATAAAAACTCTTGGAATGTTTAAAACAATTATAAATTATTAATGATGAATAATAGTCTTACCATTCTGCTCATACATGCTCTGATACTTACAATAATAACGGCCCTAAATATAGACCATTTCAAATTTAAATATTTTCAAGGTAAAAATAAATGAAATACAAAGTACACTTTTATGATACCGATTTGGTATAAAACTAGGCCGCTGGCGGAGTGAAATAAAATTCATTTTATTATAGACATAAATCACGTATCGAAAACCTTAGTGTCACATGACCAGAATGTTTTATTCAATTAGTGGCTTTATATTTTTTATTCCTTTTTTGTATATGTTATGTAAATTTTGTCGTATTCTGATTTAAGTTTTAACCTTAAACTTGATATAGTATTTGAAATTGAACAATAATTTGTTCAAGTTCATTTTTAATACAATTTTTTTGAGTGGGTGAGATGTGTTATTTATGTTTATTTAATAATTTTTCTAGGATATTCATCAATTCATCTTGATTACTTAGATTCGTATCTTAGCCTCGATTAAGAAATGCATTATACACCACATTATTGAAAAATTGTATGCTATTATTATTTTTCATGATGCGCTACATAAACTACATAAATAAACATTAAGGTCCACACAATCGTTAGTTCAACTTAATACAAGCTTGCTATCCTAATTTTTTGACGGTTTTATCGTGTGCCATTGCTATGAACAATTATGTAAATATTGTGGTAAGTTATTGTCTAGATTTGTGTGATGCAACGCAGTCAATTGTCCTTAAAACCAAAAATCAGTGCTTAACCGAAAATGGCCGAGGCCCTGTAGCACGTGTACATAATTTTACGCAGAGAAAATATATTTTTTTGTCATGTATTATGTCGGAAGTACATAATTTAGCTTTAAGTGTAATTAGGTAGGAGTATGTGATAAAGATGCTATGAATGTTAATATTTTCTTTTATAACAGCCTGTATTTAATGTGTTACGGATTATGTAATAATTATGTTTGTAAGTATTAGAATAAATTGTATAAAATGTATTCGTAAATATCCCGAGAGTTATTAACGTTAACTGTTGTTATAGCTTTATGTAAAAACCAAAAGTGTTATTATGTTTTTAAGAATGAATTTAAAATATTTAGGCGTTGAAACGGAAATGTACTCTATTGTATTACATATTATGTGTATGAAATTGTATTGAAATGTGTTGTCGAATGAAACTAATATAGCCGGCTTAAAAAGTCTTGCGTTATCAAATGTTTTAAATTGTATAAATCATTTTACTCACGTGGTTTTTATCATTACGCCATCAGGACAAGTATACAAAACGCAGTACATTGCTTCATTTATTTCAATTTTACATTGCCTCATCATTATTACAATATTATATTTATTTTATTTCCTAATATAAGGATAAATCATGTTCATTTTGTGAAGCAATGTACTGCAATGTAAAAGCGATCGGCGCTTGCTAAGCAAGATTCGCTCAACGGGATTTGTGTTTGTTTGCGTATTTTATTTCAGTATTGGCTCAAAGTATTGTTTATTCTTAGGCCGTTTACACACGGATGCGCGTAATTACTATGCCGAGTGGCAATTTTGGTGAGTGTGTAAATAGCTTAAGCGGCTTTTGAAATCGGTTATGTAGCTTAAGTCAACAACGCCTGCGCAGAGGTACAAGTAAAAGCTATTGTTGATGATGTCCACCGAGTGTTTTGTAAATAACCGACTCATTAAATGATAAAGATGACTGAAATTCGTATTTTTATTTCATTTCCTACTATCGAAATTATGCATATACAATATACATATTAATTAAAAATTCATAATGTGTTTACCTGGTTTTTTATTTACAGGTTTTGGTAATAGCAAAGTGAGGGTATTTTATTTTTAACTTATTACCTCTGCAGGAAAATCTAATCTGTGTAATAACTTCCTACGTTAACATTTTAATACTCAATAATGTGGAGAGCTAACTACACTTCAGATAAGATTTTTTTTTATTCCAGTATATTATCGCATTATCCTTTCTCTCTGACTGTAAGCTTCAATTCTAACATTTAAAAAAACATACTTTAATTTAATTATTTCATGTATTATACACAATGTACATGTCTCTACATTTATTCACAAATGACTTTCTGTGTACTGTACGCAAGGTAAGGTAATCACGGAAAGATTATTATTGTTTATCAACATATAAACGTTAATAAAAAACACAACTGAAACTCAAAACTTTTCGTAGAATGAATGAATATTCAATTGAAATTAACGGAAGTCAACGCAAAAATTACCAAAACAAGGAAAACATATATTTTTAAACTTCGTTTTAAATACGGGTAAGTACCTATCTAGGTATCTAGCACAAAAAATTCCCACAGCTGCATAAAAAATAGATTCCATTTATTTGCTAAATTAAATCTATTTTTTGTTCCTCAATTCTCAAGGAATATAATATACCTAACTTTAAATAGTGTTTGGTCAGATATGGATAAGAACTAAAATAAGTTAGGTACAACAATAATATTGGTATTGATTTCAGTACCTACTTACAGGTTTTATTACCATGTTTCAAAAGCAAACCCTCAAAGAAACTAGGTGAATAATTAATAATTGTTTTGATAAAGATACCCTAATAATGCTATGTAATAAATAATAATGATTTTTTAATGATATCTCACATTCATATACGAGTAAGTTTCCCTTGTGACTCACAAACACAACAGCTAACTAATTTAAGCTTTTAAAGTTTCGACATATGACATATCTATTGATAACTAGCGGTCCGCCCCGGCTTCGCCCGTTGTACATGTTTACGTTTTCTCTCCATAAGAACCATCCTCGTACTTCAAGAAATATAATAAAAAAAGAATTATCGAAATCGGTTCAGCCGTTCTCGAGTTATGCGCTTACCAACACATTTTGCGATTCATTTTTATATATAAGAAGATACTGTATTGCATTACGATATAATTCAGAATGATTCAATAGATAAAAGACTCGGTGAAATTAAACACGAAAGTTTATTCGTATCATAAACATACGTATTTACGAAACTTATGGTCCTACTATTAATGGTAAATTTATTTGAAAATTAGGTTCATTACCTACCAAATGCATGCATATTTATGAGATTTAAATGCGGGCTCCATTGGACCACAGGCCGCAGCCCGCAACCTAAAATATGTCGGTCGGTCGGTGTCTGCCGTGCATGGAAAATCCCCTATGCATATATAACTGGTTTTGAGATATCAATTTGTTGCAATTATTTAAGAACCAGATATTTTAGTGCAACACATTGAGATAATATTACTACGTATGGAGGAGACACCACGAACAAAATCTGTGCGCCATTTTTTTGCTCTAACTAAGTTTTAAAAATTATTATTTAGTTAGGTACTTAACGATGAAAGTTATTCCTTTGCACTTTTCCGTATTATTTGTATTATTTGTGCAATATCGTAACACACACGAAGGCATGTTTGATGCGTTTCACTTTAAAACCATTAAAAAATACCGCTCAACATACGTCACATGACGTATGTTGAGTGGAACATAAGTGATGTAGGCGGTGTCGTCTCCTATTAATATTATCTCAATGGTGCAACATGGTCATTTATAGAATCCAGGTACTTAGGTAGACAACTTAATTGAGCTTGATTCGATTCAGTAGAGTGCAATAGATGCTTTTCTTGCTCTATGAGGAAAAGGAAAATTTCATTGAACTCTACATTCTCTTTTTCTCTACACTTTCGTTTGAAGTTGTTTTATTGCATATACAGCGTTTGTAACTTGAATGTATTTTAGTTTATATGTTTAGAAACATGAACACGAATTCCGACTGTGTAGGTCGCATGTGGTGGACGGTATTTAGTGTCACAATGTCACTTTCCTACAGAAAAGGGAAACCTATGAACAGTAAAAATTGTATCTATTAATAGCCCAGTTCGACAAACTAATATGTGTCAAGCGAATGGAGAGTTTGTTAATTTAAATCTGTCTCTATTTCTACCTCATTTACCTAATCAAATAAAAATAATATTGAATATCAAATGGCGCTAAAATAAGATTACAAATGAAAATTTAAAATTAAAGTAAGTAAGTTAGTAGGTATAGTAGATTCAGAATTCAAATGTACTTTTTATTGTAGCAAATAACAACTTGAATTATGGCCAAACTATACATTATATTTCTTAAGTAGACAGGCATATAGGGGAAGCATTTTTTGCTCCAAATTACATGTTCGTTTAAATTGGGGCCTTCGAGAGTCAATATATTAGGCTAGTTCCATGAAAGTTGGTAAAGCCCACACACACACCTCTACTTAGAGCTAATTACTTAATAATATGTATTTTGTATGTGACATGTCCGTCATCGTTACATTGGTAATTCAGAAATCACGTCAGTCAAATAATCTCGTTATATTTTAACCTTCTTATCATCATAACCTTGTGAACGATAATATCCAGTTTAACCTATTAGGTAACTTAACAATTGGATGTTGATAAAACTGGTTTAATACTCGCATTTTTCTGTCAAGTACGAAGTTAAGTCAGGTCGTGATAATTGATATCATTATGGGACCAAAAAAAACAAATCATGAATGATGTCGTAACTCGTAACGAATATAATCAATGATACAAACACGAACAAAATGTTCCTAAGTATTCTAGCTAAGTATAAAATTCACGTAGAGGTATCATTTTTAATTAATTACTTGCGACATTAAAAATTATACCTTCGCAAAAAACCTAGATCTAAAAAAATAATTTACTATACAGAAACTTTACCGGTTTCTTCATGTAGGAAAATGTTGGCCTCGTCTTCCTGGAAATTATCTACTCAATCTACATTTTCAGTTTCATCTTGCAAGATTCATAGGGAAAAAAAATGAAGAATGTGATGGTATCTTTTTTAGGGCTCAATTAGCTTCAATTTGGATTTTCCTTTCTTATATTTCTAATTAGATTGGTTAATTTCATTGTCAATGCGCGCACTTGATCAGAAAATCGTGAAAAATTATCAATTAAACCTAAATATATCCATATAAGTAGGTAGTTATCCCATTACTAAACGCTAAAATGATAAATTGATATTATACTTTGTGTATAAGATTGATTAAAATAGAATGCACCTAACTAAAATGTGTATGTGAGAAAAAAGTGTAACACGCCCCGTTCACGAGAGTATGGTTACAACGTGATCTTTAACGCAAGAGCTTTAAATAAATCTCTTACATGATCAACATCATCCACTCTTTGATACAGTGATTAATACGTGAACATAAAACGTGATAAAACCAAGAGGACTTGTGGACCTTATTCGTAAAAACAACAATTGAAGAAAAATTAAAAATACCTTTGATAATTTCTTCTTTTATTTCAAGTACCGATACGAATTATGAAGAGTACGTAAAATGTAGGTACTCATTAAGATATCAAAAATTTAAGTTCAATGTCAATAATGCAAATAGCATTTTAATCCAGAGTATAAAACCAAATTGTATCTAATTAATGTTTTAAATTTAGTAACTACGTTTTATTTAAATTAACTTTCGACGTAAATATTAAACGGCTCTTGAACTAAGAGTCGTAACGACAATGATACGCAATATAATTTACAAACATTGACTATTGACCTTATGTCGAACACGCGAGTTTATAACACAGACAAGATTTAAGTAGAGCCTCTTTTAATATATTATGTCGTGGCTCGTAATAATGTTCTCAAACATACGTTAAATAATACATATATTATAATATGTAGTAAAATTATGGTAAAGAAGGGCGCAGAAAACAAAATAGAATATTACTCTTCAATGATATAGAACTCTTTCTTAGAATTATTTGTTTGTTAAATGCCATCAAAACATGTACTTTCATTGTCTGGAAAATTAGCATTTTGATATAATCAAAAAGATAAACACCGGTGAACGAAAATACAAGTTTCGTTTGTTTTTTAGGTACATTTTAATATATTAGGAAAATTTCCTGTTGTCCTCAACATTGGGGTATTTTATCTGACCTTTAACAATTTAACGAGTCAATCACAATGGCTCTACTTTCAACAGTAATATTTAATAGTAAAGCGTTATTATAAGAATATGTATCTGTAATAGGTTAATATATTTCATCAGCAGTTCAACACTTTCAATTATTTCTAAACAATACCAAGTTAATTTGTCCGTGAATTTTATTAGATATATTCTGCACAACCTTGCTCCTAGTTCTTTTTAAATGATAAAATAATTTATCCAGACTATAGATGGAATGATACAATGTACGTAAATATTAAAAAAAGATACCTACATGGGTAACCAAGTGTTAAATTTGTAGCAAAAAGTCTTTTATGATGGTATAGCTATTATGACGGACAATGCTGAACGTTGGTGATTATGGTTACTTCATGACTAATATTTACTATTATATTTGGTTTTGTCTGTCTGGCCTAGCTACTGGTTATTATTCTGTGGTCTGGCGTCAAATATCAGCGTAAACCAAATATTTTTATCAGGCCTACCTATCTTCTCCGTCACATCCATGACTTTTAACTGTAAATTAGTACCTATCTATTAGTTATTAGTAGAAAAGATTCGTAGCAAAGTAAAATATGTTATTTCTCAATTCTATATACGTAATAGTTTATTTGTACAAAAACAATAGCAGTTAAGTATTACTTGTTACCGCAATGTTTGTATTTTCATGCGATCAATGAATTTGAATTCAATTAATTAAAGAATGACGTTGGTACATCGTTTTACTACATTGTTTTGATAATATGGTTACATAAGCTGCATGGTTTTTTCGCGTGTTTTTCAGCATGTAGGTATTTAACCTTATGTCTTTCCAAATCATATGTAAGTAAAAGTAAATAGCGTTTTGATAAAAATAGTCGAGAAAAAACTTATATAAACTTGCATAAAACCAAAATAATTGTAATTATACAATTAACCATTTTCCGTTCTTATTTAAATCGTCGCTACGCACGCATTTCTTTAAAAATAGATAATTCATACGTCACATGTCTGCTCGTACAGTTAATCACATGCACTTCTGGGTCACTAGTGATGTACAGCACGTTTTGTAGTTATCGATAGGCCGCAGACAAATGCAAGGTCGTTGACCGCGTGTCTGCTGCAAGCGCCGCTGTTATTACATCAGCCGGCCTTGTCAGACACGGAACAATGCCGCCGTTTTACTGTAACACCCGTACAGACTTAGAAAATTAAATAATTGAATTAAAATTAAAAGTTTCTAGAAATTACCTACGAAGTATGTATGTAATAAATTTTGAATATAATCGATGTAGTTTCGTTTGTCCGAATTGTTTGGTCACCCTATCGCTGGGAGAAGTCACGTGCGGGTTAAAACCGCATTGTTGTGAATATTATTATTGTATCATCGATTTTGTAAACACGTGCGAAATCCTCAAAATATGTAAATAGTAGTAGACGTAGAGCTGATCGAGTGAAAAATAAACAAAAATGGTTATGTTGTAGTTAGTTGAAGTTTGAACATAACCTAATCTGAAATAGTATCACTATGGTAACCACAAATTCGAAATATAGAAGTTAAAACATTATTTCACATTTTTATACATGGCTCAGTTTTAACATAACTATATTATGTGGTACCTATATAATTATGATTATCAATTATGTATTCTAAGTAATCTATTTTCCATGCTAGTATCAACAAATAACAACATAAGAGGAAATCATGGGTCACATAGACCTCTTTTCAATTATTAAGAAATCTGTTTAATTCAATATAATACCAACAAAACCCAATTTGATTGAAATGACCTCGAGATTAGTTTTATTACTGACGCGCGAGTTGTGACTAACATCTGGAATTTCCTTTGCTTTAAATAACAATTGTGTTTTTTGTTAGAACAAAAAATATATTACGTTTCGACCTTACAAATTACTCGGAAGATAAAACGACGCAATTTTAGTAATAAATTACGTTATTGGACTGTAATCGAAACAATTAGTTGTAAGGTTTTTGTGTTTTAAACACAAGATTGATAGCTATTTAATTAACTATTAAATTGATCAGCTAAAAAAAATCCGGCCCTAATACCAACAGTTTTGTTATACATATTTTAATCCCATGTTAAAAAATTTAATTGAAAAAAAAAATCGTCAAGAAAAATGTAAGCAGCAATTGTTTTTGGAATGTATTAAAGAGAAAAAAAATCATACTTATATCAACATAAAACTGCCGTACGAAAGTTGTTAATAAATCATGAATGCCATTCTCAACGGAGGAGCGAGATGCATTCCGAAACTGAATATGATAACACCAATTTTAAATAAGCGAAGGCACGCAATGTGATGCCAATTCAACGACCGTAAACGTAGTACCAAGGCGCGTGAAAAGTTCATCATTCGCGAATATGTCTGTATGTCACGTCTTCCATTGAAGCACACGTTAAGATTAACATACGACACTGAAAACATTCTCAGCAATGAAAGTAAATTCAGATCATGTGAAATGTGCTCACGTCTTATAATGAATGATGTAACAGTCGGCAGACTTGCACCAGACAAATTCTTGAAAATGAAACTTATTTTATTTTATTTTTTTACTTTTTACACGTGTACATAGCAGATGAGCTGTAAAATAAACTGTAAAAAGGTATTTAATTCAATTACTTATTTCAGTTAAATAATATTATTTTAATGCAAAAAATAATTGAAATATGATCGTAGTATCATGCTCATTAAAACTTTGTTTGTAGGCCAACGGAAAAGAGAAAAAGTATACCAGCAGAAATCATTTACCCGTTACCTTTACCTACCGCAACATGGGTTAATACAAAATAGGTGCTTGCTACTTCTCTAATTGTTAGGCCCTGAAAACTAATCTCAATTTCACATTTACAGCGAAAATTTGGATGTTCCTACTTCCTACGTGATTGAAAATTTTCATCTCGTAAAAAATCCGTAACATACGCTTTCCTTATATGATTTTTTGTACATATAACAATATCAGTTACAATATAATACCGATTTCAACGATTTCAAAAATACTTACGTGATATATCACGTAAGTATATATATATATTTAAAAAGGAAAATATAAAAATGCGGTATTAACGTCTTTTTAAATGGATAAGCTAATTACTTTTTAAATTTAAATAATATCGACTATCGAGTAACTCTGGAACATACCTAATCAAGCTAAAATGATAAGACGTGTAAAAATATTGTTTTAAGTTTTATCTCATTAAGTTTGAACAGAAAAAATACTATTATTAGTCTATTGTTATGGTGCTGATTTACCAAAAAAAAAGATCGTGTGTGCCAAGCACACGTGTCAGAAGTTAAACTTCCATGGCAAAGTTTCAAAGATACCAAAATCGTCAAAAAATTTCCTGAAGCGAAACTAGAAAAATCCACGCTAAGAAAAATACATTTTCCTTTGAATTATTTATTCAGTAGGAAGTGCTTATATTACTTAGGTAGGTATGTACCATTCTTAAAGAAAATCACGAATCTCTATAAGTCTATGACATCCATAATAAAATCTCTATCCTGTAGGTAATTTTCCAACGTTATCGATTTTCTTAAGAGGAAACAATGAAAACTTATGCAACCAACTTGACAGGAAAGCTATTTTGTATTGTACTGTACATAATACGCAAGTACGTGTATATGTAAATAACAACAAAATTGTAATGATGTTTTATAAAACCAAAGATTCAACGAAGTAATAATACTTATAGCAATAATATTATTTGATGAAATGTCGTAAAAATCTAAACTATTCGTCAGATTTAACGTTCTCTTGTAGGAATTAATAAGGAAAACTAGAAAAGTTATTCAATAGTTCTATTTCCTTATCAGGAAATCTTTTTTGCTGTTTCAGAGTAATAGATAACTATTCATAATTCCAAAGGCAAAGAAAGTGTTAAATTTATTCTGAATCGGAAGATTTTACGTTGTAATGAGTAAAGCGGCCAAGGTGTCAGCCAATTAGCTCTGAGCCCTGAGGCCGACATAATTGATAAACTTAATTTAGTGTTCATGAAAATATAACAGCCAGTAAAACAATTATCAAAAACATAATAATATAATGGACTTCCTGACTAAAAGAATACCATTCACTTAAGCTTTTATAAGTGTTTATGGATATTTATTATATATTTATGCATAATATGAGTACACATAGGAACATTGATAAATTCCATACATGGATCACAAGTGGATTTTTTATTTAAAATAAATGTGTGTTAACTACGTGTCGGTTAAAAGTGCTAAATTTTATATTCCTAGATGTAGTTACTTACTACACCTATAAGCAATAACAAAGACAAACTGACCACGATTTTATAATCTAGTTTCCGCTTATGTAGATAGTCATGTCTGTGTAGATAGTGTAATATTATTGTACATTCACTTCCGCTACCTACGACCAAATGCTACGATTTCATCAGACTTTTTCACGTAGTAAAGTCAAGATTGCTATCGTTATGAATAACGTAAAAGCTCACTTTGGACACTTTAATCTATACTAATAATATTATAAAGCGGAAGAGTTTGTTTGTTTGCACGCGCTAATATCAAGAACTACTGGTCCGATTAGAAAATTCTTTCGGTGTCCATTTATTGAGGAATATTTAATAGTAATAATAATAGGCTATATTTAATTACCCTAAGTCCAACAGGAGCGGAGCAATGCGGGTGAAATAGCAGGGCACAGATAGTATCAAATAATTTCTTGCTTACGAACATACGAAGTATTTTACGGAAGTTTAACAAATTAGGGAAGTACCTACGTTGTAAGTAAATTCTCAGAAATTGATTAACATTATAGAGGTTAACGCTACTAAGGACATAGGTAAGTATAGGTACCTACATTTTTCTATTAAAATTTATGAGGGTTTATCTGTAATTGATTCCGACTACCAGTGAGTAATAGAAAAATTAAGTCTATCTGTCGTAAAGATGAATGTTGTAAGTAGTCTACTTACAACATTCATCTTTATTACAATATTTCTGCCTACCCTGTCGAAAAACTCTGTGCACGCCCCTGTAAGTAGATGTATAACAACAACCTTTAAAGGCCAAATTGCAATTGCGAGGAAATATTGATGACACTATCCTGATTGAATACCAATTAATTTCATCGTTCCTTGACATTGTTTTGATTATAAATATGTTTCCGTTAATGCAGAACTGTAGTTAATGCTTACAAAAATTCTTATACAAAAATATGTATAAGGAGATAACTTTTAGCTTTTATTTTTATGTATTCTTATTTTCTTATAAACCTCTAAGTAATATAATATGTATTTGCAAAAACCATAGGATGAATTGTAACTATTTATTACATTAAAAAAAACTTAAGTTACATTTTCTAGCCTAGCTATTTTCTTTCCTATCCTTATTTTATTATATATTATTATATATTTATTCATTGTATATGATATATTAATTTTATTTTGTTCATTTTCGCCTTATTTTGTGCTCACCCACCTCAATCAAAATCTCTCCGTACCCTGGAAGAGATCGCTACCTAGCGATAAGGCCGTCGTTTGTACATATCTTTCTCTATTTTATATTCTTTCTGTATTTGTACTTTCTTATGTGTGCAGTGTGTTCAATAAAGCAATAAAGCAAACTAATCTTTCGATAATATGAAAAGTATTTTGTGACATACGTAATGACGTATTTTAAAATAAGTAGGTGTTTTTATTTCCTTACCATTTGACCTTAATATCGGATGTATGTTTATTAGATGTTGAATCTGTTTTTATCTAACTATGTATATGAAATTATCTTCTTTTGGGTACTCGTTTCTAATATGAGGCAATATTAGCAATAGTTTAATAAATAATGATCTCAACCATTGTGGCTTATGATTAGTTTAATCTGTGAGATTTAAATATCTAAGGTACATATTATGTAGTATCCAACTAATAACATGAAAAGAGTATGTGCAACCAAAGCAAATACGATTTTCTTATGTCTAAACAGTTAAAAAAAACAGCTCTACTTTGTAGATTAATTAAGTTATTTGGTATTCTTAAATATAAGTAAGTATCGAAAATTTTACTAAATTATCCACTTAAGTAGATTTTATCAATACTCTGCATTAATTTTTCTATTAGATACATAATAATAAAAATATATATTATTACTATTACGCAATTTAAATTTAAACCTTCATATCAGAACAGATTTGGTTAGATAGAGAAGCAATATATACAAATGCGACAAAATTGGTTTCCTAGGTATATTGGGTTTAATAAACGTTCAATAATGATGAATTTAGGACAACAAAATCAATTAAAATTGTTACCGATTATGATTATTATGATAGTTTATTAATTACAGACTTTAAGGCATTCAATTTGTAATGAGTAACATGACTCTACCTACCTCAAAATCGTTTATGGTCTGTTCGATATTCACTATTTACTAAATAATGAATAAATTGACAAAATACCTGCTAAAAAAGTGACTTAATATGATAATAATTACAGGCAATGGGTGGCAATATATTATATTATACGGACTATATACAGTACCCTATACAGTATACACCTGCTTAATAACAATTGAAACTGGTCTAGACCTCTTTTTTCTGTCTGATAGGAAAGTCTTTTTAATTTCAAGGAATAAAGTAAAAATACTTTATCAATAACCTAAAAACACAACTGTTTATAGTTAAAGGAAAAGAATATATATAATTTTTTTATGACACGTTTATTTAAATGAAAATTTCTGAAATAATGAGGATGCTGTTGCATTTGCAAGAATGAAGTCGCAGTTTCATTGAAACTACTGATTATAATATAAGTATTATCTATGCAATAGAAAATTATAGTATAAACTAAGGCCATAATATATGACAAAGTAGGTAAATAAGGAAGAAATATCATGATAGGAAAATGTGCAAAATTGCCTGCTATATCGTAATACAAGGATAGATAAATAATTGTAGCATATAAAATATTACAAAAATGCGACTAGTTTGATTGCATTTAAACCAGTCACATTTTTTGTGGTGGTATTCAAAAGATATGCAATAACCCATTAATCGTCATTCCATTATTTTATTGTTTAATCAAAACATCATTTCATTAATCAGAATCGCATAGATTTTTATTGTGTAATTTTAAAACATTAAAGAACACGTTTGAACACAAGATTCACTTAAAAGCTTATCGATAAGGGACGGCTTTTCGTTATATGTAAAATAAAAACTCGATGCAACAGTGAGCATTAATACTAAAATATTAAGTTCAATTACAGGTTAATTACCTTGCTAAAGCTCCCATAAGGTTGTGGCGCCATAAAATAAATTCTCCCAGCATACTGATGGCAGTCACGAGGTACGAGACCTTACAGCATGCGTGATGAGGACGATTATAGCATAAACTGGATATAAAACTAGCAATAACTAGTATGAGAATATGTCACCTGCTTAGTATTCTAAAATAAGAATTAGATTATAATATGAATTTATTTGTTATCTTGGAATAAAAGCTATAAGCAGATTTTTGCTTATTAAGATAAATTTTATTAATACAATTAACCTTAAATGATTTTTATTTACTAAAACTGAAAAATTAAATCTTTATTTTATTTTTAGACTAAGTATTTCTCTTTTTTATTAATAATATACTTTACTAAAGCGACTCTATAACTGAAGCACAGATAACGGATTACGGACTACGTCATAATAATTCATAACCATCGACGTAAATGTTAAAAAAATATTTTATGAATATGTACGCCTAATTTAAGTAATTATTCCGTGATTATGAGCTTATTAATTATTATCTACTGTCTAAAAGTTTTGTGTAAGTAATAAAAATATTTAATGGTAAATATACAAGTAATAACTAACACACATACAAGTTACAACTATGAGTAAGTACTTTATATCATTCAGCGTCAAGATAATTTAATAAATAAGTAGTTTTTCATTATTCTATAAAACAAAAGGACCAATTCATACGTCCATCATGTTATATACCTAGGTACAAATAATTATTCTGAGCTAAGACCAAGCAATGAAATAGAAGCCATACCTAATAGGTATTAAAGTACGAAAACGTATAATATTTTTCTATGCTAATCAACCACCAATCCGTAAGGTTTCATCATGCAATGTGTTGCATTTATATTATTTGTTTCTTATCTGAATTTAATTGATGATGTAAATAAATGGATATAAAAACATATACGCTATAAAACTTAAAAGCGATAAACACTTCCTTTTTGTCTTTTCTGTAAAATAAATAAAAATATAAGCTTGGAAGATCTTGGAATAGAGACGGATTATAAACATTTCCTGTGATTGTTTATTGTCACGGAAACACATGACATTAAAGCATTATTTGTTTGTGTGGTCCCAGTTATAATATACTAGAGGTCCGCCCCGGCTTAGCCCGTGGTACATATTTCGCAATAAAAGGTAGCCTATGCCTTTCTCGGGTATCAAAATATCTCCATAACAAATTTCATGCAAATTGGTTCAGTAGTTTAGGCGTGATTGAGTAACAGACAGACAGACAGAGTTACTTTCGCATTTATAATATTTGTAAGTATGGATTACAAAAGATATAATATTACATATTTGTAGAATTTTTCATGTATGAGAGAAGAAAATGGTGAAATGTGAAACACACAAATCTGATTCGAAATATAGGTATTATTAGGTACCACTCCCTTGTGGTACCCGGTTTAAAATTAGGCTTTGTCCTTAGATGTATCTTTAGTTTTAGTAGGTACACAAAAAAATACATTAATTATTTCTATACCAAATTTCCTACATACCTATCCCATGAGTTGTTTTGCGTTGTTACAAACTTTCGCATTTTTAATACATAATAATAATATAAAATTGCTATAATATCTAGTTCCGTGAAATGTTTTTTACGCATAATAAATATTCAATTAAGTATGTTGTTTATTTTAGGGAAAATACCGGTAACCTCTTACGATATAGGTAACTTGACTATTTTCCTTAACCTCTGTCGTTGGAATCATGTGCATTTTTATATATATAATAGCATGCCATTGCATTAATATAGCAAATAAATTGCCTACGTTCTATAATCCATATGAATTATTATAGACTTTTCAATTAAAATTAATAAATAGATAAAGCCAGCTTTCCCTGACAACCTTCGATCAGTGAAAATTTTGATTCAGCGTGAAAATGTAGGTGCTTTTTCTGCAAATAGGTAGGTACCTAAATCCCTCAAAATAAGGTTTTCCCTTATATATCTATATATTATATAAAAGAATCCCTTTTTCCTTGGTCACGGCATCACGGCTGGACCAATTTCTATAATTCATATTTGTATTACGTTATTGTCCGGAAAAGGATCTTATGATCGAAAAACTCGATAAAGTGCCAAAAATTAAAAAAAATATGAAAATATAATTCACGGGTTTGATAATTTGCGCGAAAACATTACAACGTCTGTCGGGTCAGCAAGTAATACATACGTTGTTATGTAAACTGTTTATTTATATACATAGGTCTCAAAGATTAACAGCTAGCTGCTAGCCTATTGGCAATCTATTAAATGCGGTTCAAATTTTTTGGCTCCTTGATTGACTGAAAGGTTGCCAATCATATAGATACTATAGTTTTTTTAATATATATTTTAAATACATCGTCTTTATAAATATAGATCAATTCAAATATAAAATTGACTGCATGCTAAGTACATCAAATAAAATACACGACATAACGTTGTTTTAACTTCGTATATATAGGTATTGTTATGTTATCACGAAAATTACATTCATTGTCGTACCAAATGTACGTTATTTTTGTTTTGTACAATTTAAAAATAAATAGTGTAATAAGTATTTACCTACAGATAAAAATGTATTTTCGTAAAATTGTTAACTGTTCTCGAGCATTTCGAACTATTTTCTCTTGCATTTTCTATGAGACGATCTAAAAATAAATTTGTGGGGGCGTATCGACCAATGTTTGGATAACTGACATTTTATTAAAATTTTGTATTTTTTATAGAGAATACTGTAAATTTACGATTCACTTATATTAATTGCAACTTAAAAAAACCATAAGTTTTGCAAAATTTAGACTTAAATTTATTTTCACGCCCTTGCTCATAATGTAGAGCTTATTTATTTATTTATTTAACACTTTATTGTGCAAGAAACAAAATATGCATAAAGGTTACAAAAAAATAAGAATTAAAGAAAGCACAAAGGGCGGCCTTATCACTATGCAGTGATCTCTGCCAGGCAACCACGGGAGAAAGGCAAAGAAGCGCAAAAAGTTGTTAGACAAAATAAAAACATATTTTTAGAATAGTGTAGAAATAATAAAAGCTTATAAGTAAAATTTAAGTAATATTTACAAATTATAACCATAACTAATAATTAATATAAGTATAAGAATCCGATTTTGATAAGCTTCATTTAGATGCAAATTTTCCTTAAAGCTAATAATTATTAAAACAGTTAAGATACGATTATTTTTTGTTTTTGAAATATTAATTTAATTATGTATTAATTTGTTTTCAAGTATAACAATGATAATTATTGCTATCTAGTATACTTAGTTACCTACTAATTTTAAGTGAGTATTTTTCTAAAGAAGAAGTGTTTAATATTCGTTAAATAAATCGTCGTTTCAAATACATAATATATATATTAACTAGAGGTCCGCCCCGGCTTCGCCCGTGGTACATATTTCGCAATAAAAGGTAGCCTATGTCCTTTCTCGGGTATCAAAATATCGCCATACCAAATTTCATGCAAATTGGTTCAGTAGTTTAGGCGTGATTGAGTAACAGACAGACAGACAGAGTTACTTTCGCATTTATAATATTAGTATAGATTAGTATGGATATAGTTAACGAGACGAGAGATACCTAACGGATATCAAGTATGACATATAAGTAATAATATGTATTTATAGTTTTTATGCTCTATGGGTCGTGAGGTAGAGCAAAAGTTTTATAACTTAGAGGGTATTGGGCAGAGTTAGGTCATATTGTCAATTAAAGCTTGTGACGTTTACTGACCCTCTGAATGCACAGGACGTACGCTGAAATGGAAACAAAATATTTTTTATCGACTTAACTACAACATGCTTTAAACATGGCCGTCGGTCGCCGGCGCCACTCAGTACATTCTCAACCGGCGACGGAGACACGCGCTACCGCACATTAAATATATTACGATAACATAAAAATAAATCAATTATATTTAAACTCAATGTGTATTGTGAATTAAAAATCCCGTTTTCTTCAAAATAAATACTATCACGTGTTATATTTTGAAAGTCTGAAAAGGCGGGAGTGTTAGCGACGCGTTCGCGTTTATGCTAAAAAGCCGGCATTTCGGAATAGGTGATTACTCGGTGGTACTTGTGAAGTTCAGGATTTTTAGATTTTGCACGGACAAGTCTCTACAATAGTGTCGGTGCATTAGGGTGAGTGACATCTAAAGAAGCTAGTTACAGCTTATTTTTAAACTTTAAGCACGAGATGCGCAGACGTAACTATTTTTGGTCCACGACACATCCTCACCTCTACAACAAATGTCATTCTCGAGTTTCAAAATATCGAGTATAATAAAATACAGGTTTTTGTTAAAGAACAATTATTAACAGTACTGAAAATAAATTGATATTCACGCTAGAGGGACATTTTTATACAAGGTTATATAAATACTTATTTAAAGTTATATACTTTTTAAAATAAGTTTAAATGATCTTTTAACGAGGAAACGATGTTTAATTTAGTTAGCTAGTATACATACATTAATTCATAAAGTGGGTTTGTTAGCATTTTAGCATGAAGAATGAACCCATACATATTGATTTTGCATAATAAACACTCAATGATACAGGTTTAATCTACGCGGTTTCATTTAATTAAGAGTAATCATAATCAACCAAAATCAAATTTAAATTGAATCACGTACTGAAAAAATTGCATGAGATTTAATTATTATGTAAGTACCTACTTAGTTACTAGAAAAATTTAAGTACCTAAATAAGGTTTCATTTAATTAAGAGTAATCATAATCAACCAAAATCAAATTTAAATTGAATCACGTACTGAAAAAATTGCATGAGATTTAATTATTATGTAAGTACTTAGTTACTAGAAAAATTTAAGTACCTAAATAAGTAACAAATAAACACGTATTTTATGCAAATTGTAAGTATATCTGCTTCATACTTTTAAAACTTATCTATATCTAATATTGAATTCTAAAGTATTGTTTTTATTTGTTAAGTATGTACCTAATTTAAATTATTATCATCAAATACGTCAATGGTCATGAGAAACTCAGTTGTGATTGCTATATTTGACCTTACCCTCGACTTCAGTTAGCAGATAACGTTGCTTAGTTCAAGCTTAACTGTTCACGCCAATTTATATCGTAACGTTTACTATATAAACAGTAAATTCCTATACACATATTTATTTTATGCAACACAAACATAACTTACGGTAACCAACATAAAAGTTGCAAGGAAAATTTTGATGTCAAAGACCTTTTGAAATTCAATAAACGAAGAGAAAGTAAGATCGTATAGGTAGTCAGTTTGTTTTATTACCAATCACTATTCACAGGCTTTTTACGTTTCAAGAATAATGGTTGAAAATTGCAATAAAATGCATATGTAGAGTTTTTGTATAGAACAATTTTAAGCAGCTCAAAAATATTTTATATTAATTAACCTTACATTTTTGATTTCCTGTTAACTTCTAAGTCCATAAAATAATTTTCATTTCCGCTACAATTAATACATTAATATTAAATTAATAACTACAAAATACTTAAAATGTGTTCTAAATAAAATAATATATACTTAAATCAGAAATAGTTCCATTAGCGTGTATTTTTTTAATTGTTGTATAAATGATAAGTAGAGGGCAAGCGACGGTAAATGTCAATACAGATAGTAAAATTAACAATAGCTTTGGAGTCCGGATGAATTTCCGTTCCCAGTAGAACGCTAATAAGGATTTAAATACATTCCTACCTATCGAGTAAAGGAATAAATACTGTTACAAATTGTTAAAGACGAAACAAATCCTTTTGAAACTGTTTCATAGAAGAAAGCTTTGTGTGAAGTTTAGAACGTGCAATGTGTCGGACTTGTCACAATTTGTGGGCAGTGCAGGACCATCTGTTTCACCCACTGAGCCTTGAAACAAAAAACTAGTTTCCAGTGAATGTAAACACTAAACACGTTACAAAGCTCATATTGTATTCGACCTTTACTGAAATGCATTTTTTATTTATTTACGTTCAGACAGGACATAAAACTTGTCAGGCTCAATTGAGACGGATTGGAAATTTATCCGCACCTTACCGCTGATCGCGAAAGCTGCTTGTTTCGTTGTATTATATATTATTACTAGCGACCCACCCCGGCTTCGCACGGGTGCAATGCTGATACTAAATACACTACAGAAAAACTTTTAACGTATATAAAAACATAGCGGCCCGGCCGGCCGGTACCGCCGCAAACGGTACGCCCCGCAATTTTTAAATCTGTAATATCTTCGAAAATATTCAGTTAAATCATACGGTGTAAAGGGCCATATAGATCTATATTAAATGAACAATGTATTCAAGGTATTTAATTGGTTAAGGATTAATGCTGTATTGGTTAAAATCGCTTCGAAAATTAGCCATTATTTGTCGTAAAAAGTAAATGACAAAAAAAAGTTATTGTGGGTTATCCATAAGAGATAGACATATGCCATCGCGGACTTTTCTATAGACCTTTTCAATGTGTACAATACTTAGTACATTATTTTGATAAAACTCGTAGGGTTCAGCCTGCGTTTGCAATGTAAGCGGATAAAATGTAATTATTTACGATATCACATTAGAAACCTCAAAAATAACAGTACTTCTCCACTATTTAATGGATGTTATTATACATATAAACCTTCCTCTTGAATCACTCTATCTATTAAAAAAAACCGCATCAAAATCGGTTGCGTAGTTTCAAAGATTTAAGCGTACAAAGGGACATAGGGAAATAGGGACAGAGAATGCGACTTTGTTTTATACTATGTAGTGATTAGTTACAATTTGCAATTCATAGTTCTAAAATTCTACCATTTCTTGCATGATTGAATTGATGTGCAATTGAACAATATCCGTATGCATATATGTATCCTGAAGTTAATAAGTAAGTACCTAATAAAACTCATTAAATTATCATTTTCTAAGTAATAATTATTGTTTCGGCGTTAATTATACTCAGTTAATATATCTATAATTTAGAGCGTTATTCCTAATTAATAAAATTTAGATGAATATATTTTATGACTTAATACATACCTAGTACCTACGTACTACGTAAATAATATATGCTTGGAACAATGATGGAATTAATCAATATACTAAACATTTATTAGCTAATATAAGGAAACAATTAAACTTTACTGTAATGAAGTCTGAAAATGAATTAAAACTGAGAAACTAATTGTTAATTTAGTTTTGGACTTCACTATGATTTAGTTACATTTGTTCATTTGAAATACCTATACTACACATTACATACCTTTAATGCAATAGTAGGTGAGTATTTAAACCTTAACCTATATTTTGTATAAATTAAAAACAATCAACAAAATAATACTTAATTCCATACTCTGGGCAAACATTTTTAATATTGCGTGCTGCGAGTTGCGACTCACATGTTTGTTTGTCTGATAACATTATTGATATTCGAGATAAACGACTGGTTGTCAAATTGTAAGTTGACCCCATTCCATAGTGTGTTTAGAGATTCATGTGAAACTGTGCCAAAGAATATTTTTGTAGCTAATTAAAAATAAAATGCCCTATGCATTTCATATATTATATATAATTTTTATAAAATTCTAAACTATATTTACAGATTTCAATTTTAAAGTACAACTTTTCGTTTAAAATAAAATACACGGCAGTCGATATGTCACTTATAAGAATTTCCTTATCTTTAAATTTCATTAGCAGGCTTAATTTTTGATCAAATAAAGGCTAATTCGCGCAGCTGATGAGATCATTCAACATTCAAAATATATTTACCTACTTGAACAAATGAGTATGACAAATTTAAACAAAACTATCTTCGTATGCTGAACTTAAAACCAAAAGCAATAATGTTAAAAAAATATCAAACGGACAATTAACCCTTAAAACATTCGAACAACTCCAAAGTTCCACAAAAAACAACGTGTGAAAAGCCTCAGGAATATTCCATAATGTGGATGGGATGTATCAATAGATGCTTTTTTTACAAAGAATAATGTTTTCTTAATTCCTAGAAGTGACGACCGCGATCCTTTACTAGGCGTGGGACAACTGTGGCGCTTCAAGTTCAAAAGAATTCTTGGGTTCACCGTCTTTGGCGCCAACAAATATGAATGGGCCATTCATTGATACCATTTTTTTCATTCACTCGAACAGAATGAATTATATCGCTGTGATAGTTTTGATTTATAGGACAAGCTATTTGGTGAACTAATAGGTAGAGTTTTTGTACCATAACCTGCAATGTTTAATATTATACCTACATAGTTATGTAAATTTATAATGTTTAATATGAATATTATATTACTTTAGAAAATGAATATGAACAGGATCACTTTGATCTTCATAGGCCACTGTTTCTTTTTTCAATAATTTTGTAGAGCTGCATTCAAAATATGATGCAAAAAGCTTCAAATAAATGGGCAGTATAATTTACTATACATATTAAAAAGGTACTTATCAAATAACTCATACTTTCAAGTCGCAACATATATCTATTAAAAACACATAACATGACACCAAACTATCCAAACCTGTTTTCGTAAATAAAAACTAATATTTGCCTGGCCATGTTTATCTAGAAGCCAATATGGTTATCTGACCATAGGAAGTTAGACTGATAATAATTATTAGTTCTATCACACAATCTTTAAAAAAATATTTGGTTAACGTAGTACGTCATTACCATTACTCATTACATACTCTAATCACCAGTATAAATAAGAAACAAAATGTTATCATAATATAGGTAATATATATACCTATATTATATATTTTCGATTACTTAATACATACATATAATAAATCAATTTATGTAGCAGCTGTGCATCCCAGTCTTGCCTGTGGCGTTTTTATATACAGATAATTTATATAAGGTATAAAATTAAAGCAAAATTTTAGTGTTATTATTATTTGCAGTAAATATTTAATATTTTTAAATTATGCGCTTTATATCTCTAACATCTACAACAATATTATGCATGTAAGTCATATTGAATTTATACGTATTAAAGACTGTTTACAAACAATCCCTTCATAGACTGTAAGGTGATATATAAACATGTTTTCCTTGCTTTTCCGTAATTTGCAAGTAACTACGACACCGGACAAAACAAAAACAAAACACTAGCAATAATACTTGTATTATTGCTAGTGTTTTGGTTTTTTTTTATTATTTCTCACTTGTAACGTACCTACGTATAACTATTTTGTTTATAAAATTAATTTAAATAAGATAACTCATCGGAAAAATTCAATTACAATTTTTTGTAATTATTGTAGTTGATGGAATTGCGAGCAGTAGGTATACCTACTACCATGATAGACCTGGTGCCCTAAAAACTATTTTTTGCGCTTTTTTTTTCGGCATATAGAATGAAAATTGAAATGTTTGTAAATTATGTAGTACTTGCTAGGAAATTTAATGTATTGTCCCTTTTTACATGCTCTACATAAGCTCCTGCATCTTTAAATTCAGTGGCTTTAAATGAGTTTCTGAATTTTTATTATATTTCTTTATGAACAGGTATATAGTTTAGGTACATACCTGTTCGGATTAAATGCCTTTCGTCTAAAACACTTGTATAAATGTCAAGCGATCATGGAATATAACCGTATAATTCATGAAAACCTGTTGCGATCAACTTGTATTTTACGATCTTCTGAAATGAATAAATAATAAATAAATAATCATTTATTCTCCTCGAATCTCCAATAAATAAGCAGTATTTCATTTTATAAAGGAATTATCATCAAGTAAAAGTACAAAATTTTCATCACGAAGGTATTAGGTAGCCCCGTATCCACTATCCACTTTTATTAAATTTTTAAACATAATATATGTGTACTTTAATTTCTCTTTTACGCAGCTGACAATTTGTGTTTTCTTCCCATCCAAGTTTAAAAAATGAAGCTCCATTATAATTAAATGTGTCTATAATTAGCTAAGATCATTTCTAGTACAAACTAGTTGAAGATATGGAAAGCCGCCGCGACCACATTTCGCGCAAATCGTTTGATTTACACGTAAGCTTCTGACAGCTGTAACTAGTTCGAGTCGATCTCTATCAGATTTTAATGACTAAATTGTACCAATTAACTACTTATATGTTACATACAAATATTTAACTTTTCCTTTGGCGCATTTTCAATATGGTCAATGTTGAAATTGTTCTACAAACATCCGTATAATTTATCCCAAAGAAAGGATTTAATTGCATCCTGCCGACAATTTAGTTTTACACGAAAAATGGTTTCAAAAATATTTAAATTTAATTTTTTCTCTTAAAATCAATTCAAATTATTTTTGTAACATGTTTAGTGAAATTAAACAATAAATATCTACAAAAAAAAATGATTTTAAAAAGAAAAGCTTTCGCAAATGTCTCTTGTACGACCGAATAATAATATTATACCTAGGTAGGTACCAATATAACAATTACTTACCTATGTGGTTAGAAACCTGCATAAAAATATGATCATTTTGTGGTAACAAAAACTTCATAAAATATTTAAATCTAGTCCTGTAGGCTACTTCTGAAAAACTTAATACGCAGTATTCAGAACATTCATAGCAATCGCCAACAAAACCTGATTCTGATCACTAATGTGTTGAATGGCATAGAACTTGAAAATTTACATAACATTATGCGATATAAACATAATATTTTTCGAATAATTAACACAGTTACGTTTTCACTGCGGTACACACAAGTAGTCTGCTATTTTGCAAAATCTAATGTACTGGGAAATTAAATATTGGTTATTCCGACATCGCAAGACATTAGACAGATTATGAATAACAGTAAGTAGCATAACTCTTAGTATCCTACGTTCATCTCGAATATTTTATATAGTTTTATCATTTAAATAGGTTATCAATAAAAACACAACTATGATTGAGCAATGATCCGTAATCTTACCTTGAAAGCTCTGGAATAATCGAATGATCATAATATTAGTATTTCATCTTGTGTGATAATAATTTTTAAATACTATAAATAGCATTAAAATTTTACATAGTTCTTCTAATGTGCCTTCAATTAAAACAAGTGTGATTGTAAAACATTTTACATTATATGCTAATACATAATAAAAAACGAAAAATTAATACCAACTCATTATCATTGTGTCATGTGACTTATTAAGATTTTGCTTGGAATATTTCAAACAATAATAATTATACCTTGATTACAACAGAAGATAATACTTATTACTGGGTTCACATAAGGTTCAGATGATATATCTGTATAATAGACGCCAGGATGACGAGCTGCCGGAAGAACCACATTAACCAAAGTCTATCAAGATTACAGTCTTATTTAACCTTGTCATTAATTTTAATTACATTCCATATCAAATTGCTTTAACTGTAGATTTCACAAATTAACATTTTTTCGACCGAAATTTTAAAAGCAATTACCCTCATCGCTGCTCCCAGCTGCTTATTGAATTCGTGTTCTGATTGTTTTTCGACAAACGTAACTTCTGAATACGTATGCAGTCTTTCTGTGTTTTATTATGTCAGAAAAGCTTTATGATTCACGCGAAGATAAGGCTAAAATTTCCATAGAAAAATGCCCATTATTCGCAATAAATATTTATTAATATTCGCTATCTTGTTTTGTCATATTTGACCTCTGACTGTTAACACTGCAAAGCAACCCCCGCAAGAGTAAACACGATAATTTACATTTCGTCACTATCAATTATCAACATACGTATAAATAGACTGAAGTGTAACTTAAGATATAAACAAGCTGCGACTTAACTATAAATTCTTTCATAAATGATGACTATCTTATTTACATACGTATAAAAGCTATTCTAATAACAATCGACGTATATCGAATTTATAACGTTAAATATTACTATTTATTTATAGAATCTTATCACGGATCCCACCACTAACACAAGATAAATTAAAATACCAGTCGTTATATTTATAGAGCTTTTACCCTATTCTGTAGACTGGTGTAATGGCAATTAAAGTTATCGGAAGTTAATATTTTATATCATATTTCCATTTCAAATGCATATTAATTACCAATTAAATACGCAATAAATGAAAAATTACTTAGGATAGATTAATTACTTTATGATATTTGCACGATAATAATAAAAACAGATTTGTTTTTTTTTACAATAATATATGACGTTAAACTGACACAAAATCTATAAAATTGCGATGATTGCTTACGCCTTACAGCATCATGCCGACTCATTGATATAAGTTGTTGTTTGTTGGAATAATTATAGCTATAAAGGCAATGCAAAATATTTATCAATATTATGTATTATCTTGCTCGTCGTGATTTATGCGGCACTTACAGAAGGGTTACACGGTCATCGATCCACATACCCGAGCTTATCATAGGGCTTAATTTTTCCTAAGCGATAGGAAAATTACATACTTACTCACCTTTACAAGGCGGGCTTTTCATCGTACTGTATTCTTGTGAATATTTAATATGATTTAATTCAAGTAAACTATTCAAATGAAACTTTTTTTAATTTTAAAGATGTTGGTAAAATAATTCTCATACTAAGGACATTCTCGTAGTAAACAATGATTTATGAGCATTTTCCATAATATTATCTTAAGTTAAAACGAAGTAAACCCAACATATCTGTAAACAATAGATCTATTTCTCAAACAATAGCTTTTATAGTTTCAAAATAAGTGTGAAATTGCATTGTTTAAAGTTCCGTCTAAGACAATATATTGAAAAGTATATCCAATATATCCAATACGTAATAAGTTTTCTGGATAGAACCAGTATTGACTATCATAGTCAGGGTCAATTAAATAGTTATTTGTTGTGTTGCGTCCATAATGCGACACATTTATTGTACAGCTGTGTCTTTAATTCTCCTCTATTCACGTTTACGTTTGCATTTGTTATTAAACAAGAAATAGGTACACGTGTCATATGATAATACGTTATAATATAATTATTTTCATACAATCTAAAATATGGTCATGTGGAAGGATCGTCTACCAATATTGATAGTTATCTATATATGCCATGCATAATTGCATATACCTCCGCGGCACGCTGCATTTTTTATATTAGGCATTTTTTTATATTATGTTTATTCAGAAAGCCTGAATAAACATAATATAAAAAAATCTGTAGGTAACACAACTCGATCATTACATACATAACCTATTTCTGAAATCCCATACATCAGATGATAAAGAAAGTGACCTGGTTTATTTATCACTTCATATTGTTGCAGTGGACACGATGGTGCAACGAGTGGCGACGGACGAGCGTCCGTTCGAGACCCCTTCCTCAGACGAGAGCGGCCTGGGACGGGACACTCCCACGGATGATTCCGAACCTGAGGCAGCTTTGGTAAGCAATGGGCCATGTTGTTGCTGGTATTCTTTGACTTCACTATTTTATATACTTTATAGACCGTATAGGTTGCTTACAAGGTATTTTTTATGGATAGGTGCTTTATTAAATTGTGGAACTCTTGCAGGTATATCAGGTATTACCTGTTTAAGAATATATATTTTTTGTAATGTATTATCAATAGTCTTTGCTATTTGGATACTGGCCGAAATCGTTTATAGATAATAAAATTAAATATCAATTGAATTATAAATGTCACAATAATACATAATAATATAGTCTTCCTGTCAATATACAAATTAATTCATGGCCATCTAATTTTGGACAAAATTTAATAAATGGAAACGGCAGACATGTCTCAGTTTACGGATTTTTGCTATGAAATTAGCCTTATTCTATAATTCATTCATAATTGTGGTTGTTGGTTACCACATTTATGCCGTTGTTGTGAGCTTCGAAAAAGTGCAGTGGGATTGTAAAAAATCCACAAAAACACAAACAGATATCATAGAAACGAGGTCAGCATGTATAGAAACATGCAATTGTGATGATAACGCCTCTAGACTAAAGGTGTAAAGTTATAAAATATGTAAATGAAAAAAAAATGAAAAAGTAGAAATGTACAGTGCATGCTATTGATAAAGTGATAGCAAAAAATGTCTGAATTAGCAAAGAAAATAAGAAGGAAAAGGAAATTGAGGAACATAGCAGAAAAAATAATTAACGGCTGCCTATTTTCAACGATTTTTCTTGCCTTTGCTGAGATTACTGTAACCTTGTTGCTGTTGATTTTCTAGGATTATTAACTTGCAATTGAATAATGGCTGTTTTGAGATTGTGGAACAGGAGAAAGGAAATCGCAAAAAAAATTGGAACGTTTATTTTAGACTCGCTTATTTGGGCGACTCTTATATTTGGAACATATATTCTGGTGGCTTTTTAGGACACTGAAATACTACTTTTTGATAAAAATACATTTGCAACATGTAACTCTAATAAACGATAGCTTTGCACCAAGAAACATGTTCTATTACTTCTAATTGCTCTATGTACAAATATGATTTTGTAAATGGCTAGTAACAGTGGTAGCACTAACGATATTAGGTGATTGATTATATAGGTGAAATGGATCAAATTTCGATGACAAGGTCACTATGTCAGAAGCTTTTTTGAGGCTATTCTTAGTCTAGTTACTAAATGTGTACTAAATACATCTTATTGGTAATAATTTTTCACCAGCTTAATTTTTGCAGTAGGTAATTAAATTACTACATTGCCATTTGTGAACCCGTCTCACTTCTCAGTTAATAATAATCTCTATATGAAATAAGATGTTCTTTATGAAAGCAAATTTTATTAAGCTGTACGAAATAAACATGTCAATATAAGTCAAAATTTGGCAACAATACAAATCAGAAGTTTTATAGATGCAACAATATTAAAACTAATTTAAAGTTAATAGTATCTACCTCTGACGATTACATCAAATGAATAAGAAAGCTGGAAAATAGTAGTGTTTTTCTTCATGTCTGAAACAATATTTTCCAAGGATGCTAAAGGAGATTTCCCAGTTACCCCCACAACCGAAAGTGATGAAAAATTATATCAGTTAGAAGAGAATTGCGTAAATTATTTATTTCTTTTTCATTTAAGTATCTAGATGTTAACAAAATATAACTTAGCATCAAATAATCAGTTATTAGTTAGAAATTGTATTTTCCAGCATAAAATTTCTGTGATGAAAATTTCAACTACATTGCAAGGGTAAACAAACAAACTCAGTTTGTAGTATCAGAGTTACAATTAATTATATATAATAAATAATAAAATCCAATTTCTATGTAATGTTCATTTTCAGGTTGTACCTCCCGATGGCGGTTGGGGCTGGATGGTGGTAGCGGCTTCATTCATGTGCAATTTTATCGTCGATGGAATATTGTTCTGTGGAGGAAGTCTTCTTAAACCCATACAGACGGAATTCAATGTAAGTTTTCAACTTTATCTTCAACTAATATAAAGCACAATTCAAATAAACTTTTGCATGCACATGTAACGACGATAACGATTGTCTGATCTTACCCCTCTTCATTATTATTTGTAAATAAATACGCAGATACCTGGAACCCTAATAAAATAATCACAAATTAATATTAATCTTCAATGAATGACTTGCAAAATCTTTATTCGTTTATACGTTTAGCATTTAACGAACACCTCTATAAATCAAGTATAATAAGAGTAAAAAAAGAAAAACTTTAATATTACCGGTCTTCCTAATTACGAATTCAAAACGAAACAATCTTGTGACGACTATTTATAAGTGACTGACCACACCCTCGTACGACGCTGCTGTTCTCACGTCACAAACGTGCCTCCATATTAATATGTTAGTATATATTATATAGCTAATCATTCAGTGTTTAAATGCGTTTAAAAATATAAGCCATTTGAACTGGACATATTTTTCTAGAACTAGATAATTTATTCAATCTACTTCGGTCGATATCTGACATGTTATAATTGGTTAAATTATCATGTTTTACTTTTGCTATGTTCATGCTTAAAAGCTTAAAGATACTTATTTATATTATGTTACTTATTAATTAATAAGTAACATAATATAAAGGATTTCATTCAAAATATAAATAAAATAGGTATCTAATATAGAGTTAACTATGTCTCAATTTCTGTTTATTTAATCTCTTTATAAAATCCTGTTTTAAAGATAGTCACTACGTATTTAAAATATGTAATACTCAAATCTTATAAGATACAATGATTCTTATATGCTTTAGCAATGAGTCATGCTTACCTAACGAGGCGTTAGCCGTCACGCTTAAATTTAAATTTTAAACTTACGCACATGACTGATATGCATAGACGCATTTTATTGTTCAAAGGCTTTTTCTACAGTAATAATAGCCATCAAACATAACTCAGTTATAGTCCAAGGTTTCAATAAATGTAGGTCGCTGCAAGATTGAATACTAATTAACGAGTAAGTGTGAATGGATTGGTAGTTTAAAAATAATCGGACGTTGGTCCACTTCTCTGGCAGGTGATCTGCTGTCAATGACAACTAATAAGATGCTAATTTCTATGAAAAATTTAGTTGACTGTCAGCTTAATGCAGATAAAATATTTAGAGACTTTAATTAACGCTATAGTTTGTTACGTTGTTTAAATATTAGTAATTTTTTTTTTGTTATTTTATTATTAAGTCGAATTTCAATTTAATGTGCATATACGTCAATCGAACATTTCTTATACTTTTGAAATAATTACATTTTTGCAACGACACTAATTGTTATTTTTTTGTATCCACTTTTTTCCTTATAGAATTTTATAGCTCTACAAATATCGAAATCTTAAATGGGGTTGAATTATCACAGAATGCGGAGGTTCCAAAAAAAAATACCTAAAATTAAAAATTGTTATTTTCCAATGCACGTTTAGGTAACTTATTTTCCAGAATATATAGAAACAATAAAAGGGTTTAGGTGTTATTGTTTTGGATTTTGGAACTCAAGTTCACAATTACCATAAAGTTAAGGCCAAGGCTTCATCGCGTTTAACCTTCATTCATTCATAGAATTCATTTATCTAGTTATAATGTTTTTCTCTACAATTGATAGCATCCAAATGCAAAATTAAAGAGGAAATATGTAGAGGATTTTTTATTTACATCCAAATGTACTAAGTAAATTAATATGAGCTTTCACCTAACCTGTCCATTTGGACTCGATTCGAACGGTCATTTTAATAATTGAAATGTCATTTATCATTAACAATTTAGATCAATATCAAAATGAAACAATTATTCTCCGACACTGTTATACTATGTACAAAAAAATTGTCAAGACTTGATTTCAATTAAGGCGGGCACAATCTAGATAACTTTTAGTATCTATTTTCTTAAATATAAATATAAAAAGTCACTAAAAAGTCAAGGACGATGATCATGCATGCTTGTCAAGCCTGCAATTACGTGAGCAGCCAGCCTCAATAGTGGACAGACGTCAAAGAAACTTGCTGGCGACGACGCGACGTTCCATTAATTATAGGTCTACCAGAATCTGATGGCATATTTATATTTACGAAATAAAAGATTTTCATATGGCAATTTTATTTGACAACTATCAAATTGGTTGTCAAATTATTTGTCTTCTTTGCAATTGATGAATAATTTTTAGGATTTTGTCTAAAAAATCTTCGAAAATGTCGAAAAAGCCGCTGCGATCACAAGCAAGAGGTCTTGTTTATAATGTGTATAGAAAAACATTCGATGCAGAAGGGTCAAACACATCATAATTTTCAATTTTGAATATTTTATTGGTAAATTGGACTTACCCGTTTTGATACTTAAAATAAAAAATATTATAAGTAGGTAATTATAATATTTTTTGTTGATTACAATATAATTTTATGAAAACTTATTACAGGAGTTTCCAATACGGCTATTCGTCAAGTCCAAGCTGTCCAAGTCAATTTTATAATGTGTGTGTCTTTAATACTTACGAAAATAAACATAGTTTTATTTTATTTTTATTTTATTTTAAAAAAATTATTAGCAATCTAGTTTTGATCTGCATTATCATTACATCCATATTTTTACATGGCATAATGATAATGAATATACAAATATAGGTATGTGTAAATAATAATATGTATTACATAGATTAAAGTAATATGTATATTATACATGTAAGTATGTACCTACATAATATTAAGTGGATATCTCATTATTAAGTACAGTATTGTTCACTTATGTAATGTGCCTAATGATGTTGAGGACAAAATAAAAAATAAGCAGTATCAAGATCGTTCAGTCCATTTTCCCTAGGGTTGCACACTCAAAATTTTGATTTCCCAATTTGCCATCAGATTCTGGTTTACCTATACGCGGTTTACGCCATATCAATACGAATGCGTGGAATTATTCCATTTCCACTTTCTCAGGGTTGCCTCTGCGTACAGTCTATAATTAAAATGCGTGCTCAGTACTCAATATTTATTGCTAATACTTACTAGAGAATGTTGTTTACGGTCTACCTATAGGTATATATATTATATATCCAAGAGCAATGCTACGGGTATTTTTACTACCATTGCTGATGCCTGATACCTATAAGTTTTTACAAAAGTTTTCACAATTTTCCTGTATACTTAATTCTCTAGTACGTATATCATCGTGGACTATTTCGTAAATAAGTAAGAAAGAATATCATTTACTTTGATATTTTACCATGTTAATAGAAAGTAACATGAAAATACATTGACCTTTTTATGAAAGACAAATCGTAAGATTAAAAATAAACGAGATAAATCAGCTACAATACTACACGCAACTATTGGGAGTTTGCCAAACAGACAACACAAACTATTTCAAGGAAAATGTTGTAGGCGTGAATACAGATTTTCGCAATGCATTGTTAACTTTTTACAAATAAAAAATTAAAAAGTGCGTACGTAGGCTTTGGTTATTTGAGTAAATAATCAAACTAGGTACGTCGGTATATACATTAATTCTATTATCAGTTAATTTAAATAAGTCGCATGTACCTGCCAACATATTAGCAATTAAATTTGCAAAATTAATCATGTTCCATAAATACTTATATTCTTACGTTAAGTAACTACGTCTGATTTAATTTTGTTAAAACATTTTTTTTTCCTATACCAGTGACAATGCCTTGACAATGCCTTCATAATTTTATATGACAAAATAACCTAACTTAAATAATTATCTTTTATAAAAAAAAGACCCCGCTCTAATAGTACAATTTGCATTACCTTAGATATTTAGTCCCGTTAGTAAAGACTATAGGTTATAGACAATGACCTAGCCTAGAGAGGCTTCGCGGTTCACATTCCACACTCAATTTTCTATAAGTACCCTATTATTAAGGTGATGAATTAATTTTTCTAACATTTACGGCCCTTTTCAAACCTTCGTAATTTTTATATTATTAAAGTTGTCGTGATGAAAATTCTTGACAAGAAAGTTCAATAGTAACACAATACGTCTACCGTTTTAGAAACATGATTCCATGATATTTTCTCGATAGAAAAAAAATACAAAGTTATCATTGTTATTTTTTTTTAATCTCTGGCATCTTCAAAATAACAAACGTAAAGTTACGACTTTTTGGATATTAACTATAAAATATACAACCTATACGTCTACCGTGTTAGAATTTTGAAGTATGCGATGGTTTTGAAATAAACAAGAAATACTTGAAATTAGCGCGCGACCAGCCAATATAGCGAGAGCCGCCCTGTACCTTCCTACCCCGATCGCTGCACGAGTCATTCCCGCTACGGCCGTCACACGGGGAACTTGTGTCGCTCGCGCAATCGTAAAAAAGGGTGACAACACGATAAGACAAAATGAGACAAATGGGGACAATAAAGAAAATAAGAAGAAGAAACATAAAGGTTGGAGGAAAAAGAATGCTTACAATTGGAACAAATTAATGAAGTAAGTTGGTTTTATTTTAAATTTGATGATAATTGTATTATAGACGATGTTTGATATGTACCCCTGTTTTAAGTACATAACGAATGTGTAAGATTTTTTCATTTATAGCATAAATAATCTGTTCAGAAATCCGGAATCCAGAAGGAAAATAAACCCACTGATTGTTCACAATGTGAATCCACTCCTTCGTAAGTACCTTTATTCAGTCAAAAATGTATGTTATCAAAGCTCTACTGGTTTTATCGCATGATTCCATTTTTAGCAAAAAGCAACAAAGTGCAAAGAAATAAAAAATCATGGTGAACTTAGTGGAAGTATGGTGGACATAATATGGAACAGGAGCTCATTGGAGTAGTATTATATTTAAAAAAAATACGAAATAATTTCAAGAATTACATTTCTTAGAAGGTGGTAGATAAGTATGTTGTATAAAGAATTTGATGTTGATATTTATTTCATTTATACTTACTACACCTGTGCGGGAAATTGCTTAGTAATAAAACAGGTTTATATTCATATTTACATAGTAATGTGAGTTTTCATTTCGAAAAATTTTGTGTAAGTATATTAAATTGAGTTCCTGGGTGATCTGGAAACACAATTGGGCCCGGAAGATGGCGCTGCAGTCACTCCTCCTAATGACATGAACCGATTTGGATGAATATTTGTGTGCACATTTCATTTTTGTGGGATGATTGGTTGATTCGCTTTCACATTAGCTAATATTATGTATTTTTGTTGTTAGAAAGTAAACTTAATTTAATGTTTATAATACATTATTATTAGTATAAATAAGCCAGTGTTCGTCTCACATTGCTGTACCTGCCTACCTACCCTACCAGGGCCTAACTTAGTTCTGGCTATTTTATTTTGATTATTTGTAATGAATAATTACAATTATAATAGAGTGCAAAAAATAAATACATGCGTCAATATATTTTGTGTTTTTTTTTAAACAATTTTTTTATTTAAAAAAATATCATTCCGACCGCAGGTTTGCCCGCGTGGAATTAGATTATATCGTGAATCCTGTCTTATCCCACAGAAGTGTTCAGTTCGGATAAAAAGTATCCTATGTGTAAATCCAGGCAATTAGCTATATTTTATCAAAATTGGTAATGTAGTCTTGACGTGATTAAGTAACAACTTACAAAAAAATATACAAATTAACATCCAAAGTTTCGCATCAGTTTTACTGTATTAGTGATATCTTCCACTCTTGACTTTGACTGAGAAGAATTAGGGTTTATAACTTCTTTCAGAAATATTACCTTTCATTTCTGGGTATGACGTAATATCTACGTCAGCATCAAATTCTATCTAAATCCATTCAGTAGTCCGCGTTATTGAGTACCATTTCATTTTTTCAGAGTAACAATATTTTTTGTTATTTTAAAGATTATTTATAACCTGTATTATTTTGTAATAAAGTAAACATTACGAAATAATAATAATTATTAATAATGTCTAAGTAGTTGTTAAAAAGAAGATTATTTGTTTATAAGCAAGAAAATAAAACCAATAAATCAACAATTAAATATATGTATAAGAATATTATAACTGTATGACGACTCCATACATGTTTGTCCCGAGTCGGCCAGCGGCAGCGCGGCGAGTTTGCAAGAATGACTTCGCGCACACCCGCGTTCGCGATAGCGAGCTATTAGACTCCGCCCGCCAAGCAGTAGATTTTTTTTTTGTGTATCGTCTTAAATACTTAAAAACTTTTAAATAGGGATCGTTACCACTCGTTACCTATATTTTATTAAAGTGGTTACGTAATTAAAATTATAAGTAGGTACATATAATACTACAATGTAATTAAATAATTCATTGTTTATTATATTTCATCATTGAATTATTATAATCGAGAATCTAGTTCGTAATAAATATGAGAAATAGTCGTAAATATTAATGATAAGATAATTTTAATAACAATAATATGGTTCAGGTCAAAGTATGTGTGGATTAATCATAACAATTCAGTTTGAATTCGTTATCATAATTTGACAACGGGTTTATGAATTAAATGTTTAGTTATTTGCACATATACCTACTGTTAACTTTTTTTTTAAAGAAAAATATTATATGCTTCCGCAGCTCTTTGCACATAAAAATTGTATGCTTCGTGTAAGGCTTTCATGTATTTAAAAATAAATAAAATAAAATAAAATTTATTAGCAACTTCAAATATAACATTACAATATTGCTCTGCCTTCTGAACTAGGTAATTACCTGTATCTCAGAAGGCAGTGCCTTCCCTTACAAATTCCATATTACATTATATTTGGCAAGTTAACAAAATAAATTTTAGTGACTAATGAATACAAAGTAAATGATTAAGAAAATAAAAGAATATGATTTGGGCCGATGGACATTGTGTGTGTGTGTGTGTGTGAGTATGAGTGTGTGTGTGTGCTTGTGTGTACCTATGTTTGCGTGAGTGTGCATGAGTGATTGATTTTGTTGCAAGCATTTATTTAATAGTAATGAAAAGATTTTCAGTTTGTATATAATCAAGATTTTGGAGCCAATTGACAATGTATTTTTTAAAACGATTGGTAGGTAAATTTATAATTTTGTTGATGTCATTAGTCGGGATACTGTTATATAACCGTGGAGCAATGCAATTTAGTTGCCGTTTTGCAAAATGAGTCTTGGTGGTGGGTATAGGGCACCTTAATTTTCTCTTCCATGTTCGAGGCAGTGTGTGGGCTGTAAAACGGTGGTATCTCAACAGAGCTTTTAATATGTAAATCTTGCGAACTGAAAGAACTCCTGATTTCGCGTAAACATCTGCCGTGGAGTGCCTGTATGGTAGGTGCATGAGTACTTTTAACACTGCCCGCTGGGCACGCTCAAGTTCGGACATTATAGTTTTAGGAGCCCCACCCCATGACGTCACACAATAATTTATAATGCTCTCACATAGTGCTTTGTACACTTGGATAAGCAGTTTTTTGTTAGCAACTGATCTTAGATGCTTAAATATATAAACTAGCTTTCTAACACGATTACAAACATGAGTGATATGGTCTTTCCAACTCAATTTGTCATCTACTAGTATACCCAAGTATCTTATAGATGTAGCCCTAGTTAGTGTCGCACAATTACATTGACTTAGTTGCCCTCTATTACATGGAAAAGAGTGTAGCCTGATGGTTAAACTTGTGGATGGACCGTAGGTGGCTGTCTTTGAAAAACAAAGATATTTCGTTTTAGAAATATTTAATGTGAGTAAATTATCCTCAAGCCAGCTTGTGACATTTTTCAATCCTCTCTCTGCTTTACTGTAAGCTTGTTCCCAACTGTGACCGTGAAATAACAAGACCGTGTCGTCAGCAAACATCTGGATATCAGTGTCGGTAGCAATTTGGTCAGGGAGGCTATTAATATAGGTTAAGAACAGAGTAGGTCCTAACGTACTGCCTTGAGGAATACCAAAACTACACGACGAGGCATCACTCATATCATGTTTTACTCTCACATACTGCTCTCTACAAGACAGATAACTTCTGAACCAATTTTGCACATGACCACGAATTCCTAAGCTTTCCAACTTCGATAATAGAATCGGAATCGAAACTGTATCAAAAGCTTTTTTTATATCAAGAAACACGCCAACAACCTTGTCCCCTCTATCGAGATATTGATAAATTAACGTTGTTAATCTCTGTATGGCTTCTTCTGTTGATTTTCCTTTCCGGAATCCATATTGAGAAGCAGTAATTAAATTGTTTTTTTCTAGGTAATTGATTAGTCGGCTATTGATAATTTTTTCAAGGATCTTTGACAGTGTTGAAAGTAAAGATATTGGTCTGTAGTTGGAGACATCTTGTTTATCATCTGTTTTATAAATTGGAGACACGATAGCTTTTTTAAAGACGTCTGGAAAGATACCTTGTTCTAAACTTAAGTTACATACATATTCAATTGGACTAATAAGATATTCTTTTGCTAGCTTTATAAATCTACAAGATATACCATCGAGGCCAGGTGCGCTAGAAGTCTTCAAATCATTTATTATTTTGTTAATTTCATATAAATCAGTTGGTATGAAGGACATAGAATGGTTATTTGGGTTTGAATGTTTTATTTGATTGGCGAGTTCATCTTCCGTCTTGTGTAATTTATTTAATATCTCCCTAGCCAAGTTCCCACCTATGGTTGTGAAAAATTTATTAATCTTGTTTAAGGACTCCTTTGTGTTACTACCAATCGTGAGCAGCTCCGTGGGTAAATCATTGTTTACTTTCATATTACATACGTCTTTTATAATGTTCCATGTTTTTTTTAAATCTTTCTCACTATTTTGTAACTGTGTTTGGTAATATTTCTGCTTTAAAGCCTTTATAATTTTGTTACAAGTGTTCCTATATTTAATATATGTACTATTTATTTGACTATCGCAAGGCCGTAGCTTGGCTTTTTTATGCAACTTATCTCTTTTACGGATTGATCTTACTACTCCGGGGGTAATCCACGGCTTCAGAGGCACCTTCTTTTTTGATAAATACCTAATCGAAGTGCACTCCCTGATAACTCCACCGATACTGTTCACAAGCCATTCAGCACTAAGATTTACATCACGCAGGGAAAAATACTGAGTCCAGTCGATTGCACTGATTTTTTCCAATGCTAATGCGTAATCTAGTACCGGCTTAGACAAATTAGTTTTTAATCTCGACATCTTGTTATTTCTTATCTGTAAAAGAATAGGACTGTGATCAGTTAATGGTGGAAAAACCAAAGTCTGCCAACTATCCGAGGTTTTTATCATAAAGTGGTCAAGACAATTGTTAAGTCTTGTTGGACGTGTTATACCCAGTTCCAGACCATGACTAGCTAAAATGCATAAGTATTCGTTTAAATGAGAGCTATGAATATCATTACAGATAGTGTTAATATTAATATCACCCGTAAATATTATGTGCGGTTGTTTATTTTTTTTGAGAATAGTATCTAAGCATTCTAAGTAAGGTCGCGGATTTGTATAACTGGGTGGTCGATATGAACAAATAACGGAATACTTATCGATATTAAGAACAAGGCAATTACCATCCACCATTTCAGGTTCCCAGGAAACAGCTGTCAATGATTTACGTACATAAACGATAACCCCATCATTCTGGTTTAAATATTTTTTAGTGTAATGCACGTTATAATCAGTTAGATTCGGTGGTAAAACACCCTCCTTTGACCAGCACTCAGTTAGAACAATGATGTCCATTGGTGTGGCGAGCGTTGCAAGAAAAGCCGCTAGTAGATCAAAGTTGCAATATATACTTCGAATATTTACAGTAATTATATGAAACAAATTAGGATCATTTTTTAAAAGGTTTTGGCATCTGTATGTGTCATCAACTTGAGTACAATTTGCTGAAACTGTATCCAAGTCTGACGTTATGATTTTGAACGAATCGAATTTATTAAAATATTTATTAAATATTTCATATTATTACCACCTTTATTAATTTCAAAGAACAAACAACTGCGCCCAGCAAAACACTCATGATTTGTATTGCGAGGTCTCCTAGCTAGACGTTCTGCTAATATTACGGTACCTACACGATCGTTCTATGAACTCTACAATGTTTACAATGTTACTGATAATGTCTCTAATTTGTAAACATATCAATTTTGTTAGCTTTAGTCCTTGGTTTATTCAAAATTTAAATGGTTTATTTAAACTACACTTATAATGGAATTAATTTAAATAGTAATTAATTAATTATTAAACGTCTTTATATTGCGTTGGTAATTTGTATTCCTTAGAGGTGTACCAACATTTCTACGAGTGCGACGGTTACTCGTATCGCAAAATTGATCTTATCAAGATTGTAACCGAATTAATGTTCATCCAAGCAAATACCCCAAACGCTGACATGTGTTTACACAAAAAATTAAGTGCCACAGTAATTAATTCATGGCTAATATGTGCGTACATGTTACTGTCACCTAACAAGGCTATTCGGTCATTGAAAGAGTAAAAAATCGGAAATATTTATTTCCCGCCTCTCGGAAATGAATCTTATCATGCGTGATATTTATCTAAGTAACAATTTCATTTATATTATACTTCCTAGTGACTCATTGTAAAATGTAATATGCGCCGTGGCCCGTGAGGTAGGTACCTATTTAATATTTAATTATAGTCTATGGGTAATAAAAGTTAGCCTGATTTATCTACTAACCATTTGTATCTACTATAAAAAATTACTATTTAAAATGTGAGATTACATTACACTAATAGTTTTAAGGGTGCTATAACAGTTTTTTAACAAAAACCGCTATTTTACGGTACAATTTTAACTCAAAGCACTTACACGTGAGAACAAAGTAATATCTTAATTTAAAGATAATATATTCAGTTATACGATCATCTTATAAAAATTGTACGACGTCATACAAAATTGTCACTGAAATACGATTTTCCCAGCACAATGATCGCATAAAATGCAAAAAAATGGGGTCTAAACCGGTACACTTTTAAGAAAATTAAAAGCCTAATCTATCTTCTTACCTATAAATTATTGAGGGATATATACTCCTTTATAGATTGTGATAATTTTTTTGTATCTACATCAAAATTTTATTTCAATTATAAGCTAAATTAAAAATACTTGTCGATTTCTTCATACATTTTGCTCTCGCGGGTCGTCAGACCGCGCTCAGAAGCGCTCTTGGAAGGACGGGTGTATCGCTCCTCGTCCCAAAAATAAAAACGAATTAGAAAAAGATTATTGTGCGTATACTGTCGTTTTCGTGATTTGAAATATTTGATACTTTATAAGAGTAAACTGTATAAGTTTCATATTCCAGTTATTTGTAATTTAAAATTATGTTTTAAAAATTATGTTGACTGAGATCCTCTTTTTTTATGGGTTGTTGAACGGATTGGTGGGGTAAAGCAATTTGACAAAACTTAAATCCAAAATGGCGCCGACGAAAATTTGCCATCTTTTCGTCATGGGTGTCATTTTCATGGTTTTTGGGGTAGCTATTAACCAATATGAGGTCAAAAATAAAATCCAAGATGGCGCCGACGAAAATTTTACATCTTTTCATCATGGGTGTCATTTTCATGGTTTTTGGGGTAGCTATTAACTAATATGAGGTCAAAACTAAAATCCAAGATGGCGCCGACGAAAATTTTACATCTTTTCGTCATGGGTGTCATTTTCATGGTTTTTGGGGTAGCTATTAACTAATATGAGGTCAAAACTAAAATCCAAGATGGCGCCGACGAAAATTTTACATCTTTTCGTCATGGGTGTCATTTTCATGGTTTTTGGGGTAGCTATTAACCAATATGAGGTCAAAAATAAAATCCAAGATGGCGCCGACGAAAATTTTACATCTTTTCGTCATGGGTGTCATTTTCATGGTTTTTGGGGTAGCTATTAACCAATATGAGGTCAAAAATAAAATCCAAGATGGCGCCGACGAAAATTTTACATCTTTTCGTCATGGGTGTCATTTTCATGGTTTTTGGGGTAGCTTTTAACCAATATGAGGTCAAAAATAAAATCCAAGATGGCGCCGACGAAAATTTTACATCTTTTCGTCATGGGTGTCATTTTCATGGTTTTTGGGGTAGCTATTAACCAATATGCGGTCAAAAATAAAATCCAAGATGGCGCCGACGAAAATTTTACATCTTTTCGTCATGGGTGTCATTTTCATGGTTTTTGGGGTAGCTATTAACCAATATGAGGTCAAAAATAAAATCCAAGGTGGCGCCGACGAAAATCTGTTATTTTATTTTAGTTTACTTCTTTATTATTAAGAAAATTACACCTATGACGAAAAGATGTCAAATTTTCGTCGGCGCCATCTTGGATTTTGGTTTTAACCTCATATTCGTTAATAGCTACCCCAAAAACCATGAAAATGACACCCATCACGATAAAAGTCAAATTTTCGTCGGCGCCATCTTGGATTTTGGTTTTAACCTCATATTCGTTAATAGCTACCCCAAAAACCATGAAAATGACACCCATCACGAAAAAAAGTCAAATTTTCGTCGGCGCTATCTTGGATTTTAGTTTTGACCTCATATTAGTTAATAACTACCCCAAAAACCATGAAAATGACACCCATGACGAAAAGATGTAAAATTTTCGTCGGCGCCATCTTGGATTTTAGTTTTGACCTCATATTTGTTAAGAGCTACTCCAAAACCTTGAAAATGACACCCATGACGAAAAGATGTAAAATTTTCGTCGGCGCCATCTTGGATTTTAGTTTTGACCTCATATTGGTTAATAGCTACCCCAAAAACTACCCACACTTGCAAATGTGTTTGCTACGTAGGAAAAGTTCAGATTTAAGAGTATCCTAGGTAATGTGTTATGTGACGAATACCTATAATTTATTTCATTCCGACTATTTTTCGGAATAACATACATTTACTAAGAATTGTATACAATGCCGGATGTGCCGGTAACATCATATGTATGATAATAATTCTACATTTCTTAAAAAGCTTTGATATTGTATACAATTCATAGATTATTATTCAATGAAATAATGATGTAAAATAGTCACACTTTTTTAAGTTGTTTGAATATACTAACATACTTATTAGGATCGTACCTACTAATAAAAGTAACAAAATGAATTTTTAAAGTTCCTAGTAATCTTCTGGAATCAATTTCAATAAAAATACATAATATCAAAAATTAAAAATAATATCAAGTATGAAGATGGTCTATAAAATGGAATGCGCTATGTTTACGTGAGCGTGATATTGCCGCGAACAAAGTTACGTCGTTAGATACCTAAATTTGAGTAACGCAGATTTGTGACAGCGTCCTTAACTTTTAAGACTAGGTACTGGACCGATTTAAAAAAAAATATCATTAGAATCCTAAATTATTCCTAATGAATCTTTATTAAAATTTAGCCTATGTGCCTTTTCACATTGGCTAAATTTTAAAAAGTTTTTATCAAAGGTCAACCCGAGCGGAGCCGGGACGAGCGGCTAGTATATAATATGTATAATTTTAATTACCCGATAATTATTAACCAAGAGACAATTTGGGATGTATAAAAATGTCTGAATATGAAATGTCTGTATAAAAATGTACGTATGCGATATTTCTATCCCCAATACTTACATGAATCGTTAAATTGCTTAACATTCTTAATTTTAATTTCTAATTGTCAAGTCATTCATATAACTCAATTTAAAAGCGAATAATAACTGGCGCTTGTAAAACCCGTTTAATATAGATGTGTACCTGAGTAACAAACGCCTTTGTTTTGGTTCCCAGTAATCTAATATAACTGAAAATCCAATTGCATTTGTTATCAACAGGTAAGCGGTGGTCAGGTGGCTCCAGTGAACTCATTGCTACAGGGTTTTTACCTCTTAGCGGGACCGTTTGTTTCCGCTTTGGCCAATAAGTAAGTACCTACCTAATTTTTGGCACAAATAACATCAAGAATATCTCCCTTTTGAAATCAATATAAAAAAGACGATTCTGCATATTGGGCGCTTGATAATTATTTTCTAACTTCTTTACAGATATGGTTTTCGCGTGGTCACCATTGTGGGTAGTATTATATCGAGTGCCGCCTTCGCCCTGTCGTATTTCGCAACGAGTGTTGAATACTTGTACCTGGTCTATGGAATTATGGGAGGTTAGTAGATATGCTTACAGGACAATAACATCCTCATAAAGCCTGTTTAAAACACATATCTATCACGTATTTATCAAGCCATGAGCGTGGATTTATACCAAATTAGTTCTATCTACTACTTGACAGAAAATCATTATACATAAATATAAATCAATTTAATTTCTCACTTAGTCTCGAACTCTCTACTTTCGCTCGTAACATAGTTATGAGTTATGACTAATTATGCATCTCATAATCTATATTCTATTTTAACACGAATGTTGACTTTAAGCGTGTAATTATCAGTTAAATGACACCAAAGAACGTGATAATAACATAATAGCTCTATTAAACGGATGTCACACGTCATAAAAACTACTATGTATTTGCCAGAATATACTACTACCTGCCCATTATATTATACTTAATAATAAAAATGAATCGCAAAATGTGTTGGTAAGCGCATAACTCAAGAACGGCCGAACCGATTTCGATAATTCTTTTTTATTATATTCCTTGAAGTACGAGGATGGTTTTTATGTAGAGAAAATATAAATATGTACCACGGGCGAAGCCGGGGCGGACCGCTAGTACTTAATAATTGAAATAAAGCTGTCACCATAGTCAAATTTTGCTTGCAAACAAAACTTCTGAAAACAATTACGTCATATCAGAGTTAGTTTGGACGTTTAATAAGCAAATATGTATATTCTATTAACAGTGATATGTCTGTCTTTTTATAGTTAAGAATGAACATACCTATAACGTTTAAGTTACGTTAATTATTATATTTAGGTTAACATACTTACTTAATAGCCCAATGAATACACTTTGCTGCCCAACACAACAAAATCAAAAGTAAAAAGTATAAACCCGGTTCCATTGCAGCTCTACATAAACGTTAATCTAATTATTCCGTTGCAGGTATCGGTTTCTGTATGATCTACATGCCGGCTGTGCTGACGGTTGGTTTCTACTTCGAGAGATGGCGCGCGCTGGCCACAGGCCTGGCTCTGTGCGGCTCCGGTGTGGGGACCCTCATATTTGCGCCTCTCACTGCTATGCTCCTCGAAAAATATGGCTGGAGAGGCACTATTCTTGTTAATGGATGTAAGATCAATTATATTATCATAGTTTTAATGGTCCTTTCATATAAATATGTACCTACATTAAAACGATTCGGACTACCATTGTTGAGTTTTAACTCATTAGTTTTATCAAAATACTACCGTATGTAAGGAAAACATATTTAGGTACTTGTTATCGTTTTACAATATTCCTTGTCGTAGTAACGAATATTATTTGAAATAGCACTTCAAATGTTTTTCTGTTTTAGATTTTAATTAAGTAGTTACATATTATTTGACTGTGTGAATAACTTTATTATTGTGTATTTTTACATGCAGTTAAATTGCAACTAGTTACTTAAAAAGAATATAAGCTCAAAATTACTTTTCGACGTAGGTACAATTCACATATTATAACGACGTAGGTAATAACCACACACATGTGACCAATAAAAACCCGAGGTCACATATGTAAACCGGAAATTGTTATCTTAATGCTGTTACACAAAATAAACATATTAACAATACAATTTATGTTTTTGACAGGTTTCGTTCTGGTGTGCCTGGTCTGCGGGGCCATGTTCAGACCCATAAATCCGGTCAGAGTGACCTTGGCCGATAAGGACGAGGAGGACGACACTTCCCGTCGCCACGAAGAAGCTGTTGAAAAATTAAACTCAATGCTCAAACTGCACAACAAACTAGATTCCGGTATAGGAATGCCAGAAGTGCAATTCGGCAACAAAGTGAGCCCCCACACGTGGATGGGCGTAGCCAATAACACTCGCTATCCGACCGCCGAAGAAGTTTTTCGAGGAAGCAATTCACATTTAACCAGACGATCGTCCGCAACCGCGGGAACAATAAAAAATCATATGTGTAATAAGCCCCTTTTCATTGCCGTACCGGTGGCTGAGAAAGACGAACAGGAAGACTCCAATAGCAACATTGATAATGCTGAGCCATTGATCGCTAACTCTGTTAAAGTCATGACACGGAATTCACGACCGCGCCGTTCTCACGTCGATTTAGTCGCCCGGCCATTTTATCGTGATGACATATTCTTTGGGGGCAGTTTGGCGAGGTTGCCTCAATACACGTCACGAACGTCGCTCGGCTATCACTTGGCCGTAACTCATGTGCCCACCCAAGTAGATACTCAAGAAGAACAATCTGGAAAATGCAAACTTTGCCCCGAAGCCGTCCGAAGGGCGTTGGCTACTTTGCTGGATGTCAGTTTGTTCAGATCGCTGACTTTTAACATTTTAGCGATTAGTGGATTCTTTACGATGTTGGGTTTCTTCGTCCCGTATATGTACGTAGCTCAGAGGGCGAAAGATAATGGCATAGATAAAGATACTAGTATTTTGTTAGTGTCGGCTATTGGAATTGCCAATATAGTGGGACGTGTTGCTTGTGGATTGGTGTCATCGATGCCGAAGGTGTCTCCTCTGTGGCTGAACAACATCGCTCTCTCTGCGGGAGGGATCGCGACGATGATCAGCGGCTTGTACTACCACGACGCCTATCAATTTGCATACTGTGCCATCTTTGGACTCGCTGTTGGTAAGCGAAATTTTCTTATTACAATTCTATTTGATTTACAAAAATTAATATTGAATCGTACCTATGTGAAATCATTACTTTTCGTCAATAAGTTATTAGAAGACAGCTAGGAACATTCTGAAACAGTTTGACATTTCCCACATATTCTTTTTACATTAAAATATAAAATTTCAAAACTTTTATATCATAATAAGAGTACACAAGTACCTAATATTTATTTTACTTTATGTATTAATTAATTGAAAAATGGGGATATTACAATTAATTTACTCTTACAGCTTGCTTCGCGTCTCTACGGTCGATCCTGGTGGTGGAATACATTGGACTCGAACAACTGACCAATTGTTTCGGATTATTCTTGCTGTTCCAAGGTTTGGGAGCTGTGCTGGGCGCCCCCATTGCTGGTAAGCATCCTGTTTTATTTCACCGCAAAAACACAGCACTAACTATATAATAATGTATTAATGTAAATTGTATTGCATGTGCCTTTTCCTTACAAAATTCGTTGAAGTGCTATTAGAAAAAGTAAATGGATCAAAGTGAAATGTAATGAGACACTTACATTAGGGAAATATATTGATGAATTAAACGGAGCCGCTAGATAATAAGGAATGAAAAATGATTGTTTATTATTCTTATTAAAATGAACAAAAATTATTTGCAGGTGCTCTCATGGACATGACTCAAAGCTACGAAATCGCGTTCTACGTGTCCGGTGGCTTTTTGCTCTTCTCGGCTGTCATTTGTTACCCGATTGACTACATTAGCAGATGGGAAAAATCAAGAAGTAAACTAGCGTCCAGCCCAAAAGTCTGAAACAATCGAAATTATACTTTGATTTTATAATTTCAGAGAATTATGAGTGCTTGAAATAATGTCCGTTTTAGGACGTTTTGAAGAATACGTACCTACGTGTTAGCATTTTCTTCATCCGCGCACTGCCTAAATCTTTCCGCGATTCTATTGAATCTAGATTTTAGAATTTAAGTGTCCAAACTTGGCATTTGCCGAGTGTCAATTTGCCAAATTGAATCCTTCCATATCGAATTACCTACCTACCGTTGTGTGGAGTGTACAACTTGTAACTAAGTAATATAATCTATTCGTTTTAAAAAAATTGAAATTGTACTTACCAATGAAACGCGCTGGTCGCGACGGTAGTAACATATCGTTGTATATTTAAATAGATAAGACAGAGTTGATAGGTACTCAGCTGCCAAATTATTTGTAAGCATTTATTCAGGTCACCATTTGTACTTAATCGAATCATCACGTTGAAGAAGCCGACACCTATAAACTTAAATAAAATTTACAAACGGCAGACTACATATTTTGTGAATTGGTGAATAAATTGAGAAATATATTGTTAGTGGAATAAATGTGATAATATTATCCTATTCATGATATTCATAAATCATAAGACATAAAAAAGTGAGGAACAATAACATATAGGAGTATCAAAAACTATACAGAATCATAATATGTTATGTAGTTCGTTATCTAGTAGTAACGAATTATTTTGAATCATAAAATTTTGGTGACAAAAAAATACTAAGCAGTCGATATGGTAAGAAATTTTATTTGTGATAAATCTGTTATGGAAAATGCATTTACATTAGGTTTTTAGTTTTAGTTTAAAAAGTACAAAGACTCGAAATATAAAATGAACATTGATTAATACGGTACATTTGATTACTTTGTTTTGTAGCTTTATAATGAACTACTTTTATGCTAATCGTTTAACATCAGGGTGAATAAAAATTGACTTAAGTGTGTGAAAATAGGTAATAAAGCCTAATTGTATGCTCCTGACTTCTTAGGTATAGTGCTCCATAAAGTAAAAATTTTTATTACTTCACAATTAAAAATAACATACTTAAGTCAATCTCAACAAAATATCAACTAGTTCTGAGCTTGACACCGTTTATCTCTGTGTAATTAGTACCTATACTTATACATATTAATTATTAATATACATTATATTTTATTGTTGTATCCCACAAATAAAATAACATATTATACCTAATATGTAATTTTAAGTAGGTATTTATAAACACAAGTGACTACATTTTTAGGTTCTTTAAGTTGTATAATATGTATGTGCCTTATAATCTTGTTGAACGAGTGTATCCTATATTTAAATTGTTCTTATATCATGTAGTTGACTTTACTGTATATTTTTAACTAATAATATTAAATTAATTATCAAAGCATATACAGTGGAATCCGTTTATAACTCAGAGCATTTTTAATGCTAGATGTGCATAGAACTTGGATAGAATAAATAAATAAATAAATAAATATTATAGGACATTATTACACAAATCGACCTAGTCCCACAGTAAGCTCAATTAAGGCTTGTGTTGTGGGTACTAGGCGACGATAAATATAATATTTAATAAATACATATATAGATAATAACACCCAGACCCAAGAACAAATAATTGAGTTCATCACACAAATATTTGCCCTGACCGGGGATCGAACCCGGGACCGTCGGCTCAGTAGGCAGTTACTTTACCACTGCGCCAACCGCGTCGTCAAATGAAATGTCCTTTAGGTATCTAACATATTTTTGAAGGAACTATACCTATTTTATTAGTTATAATATTATTAGATTATGCTACTTAAATACGACTGTGGTTGTGGTCTAAAAAAAAGAAATCATAGTCATCGCTTGTATGTTGCCGACTGAACTTAAAATATTTCTATATCAACCACTTAAATGAGATAAAAATATAATTAAATAGTACCACCTGGTTCTCTCCTCTTTCCTAAAATGCACGATTCCGAAGATTTTGTTTATTTATTTTTATATTCTCATTATATCTATTGACATCTATCGTCGTCATATTATTATGGATAGACCGCACCCAGTCAAAACGATTCTGGTCAATTCTGGTCTATACATGTTTGGTTTCTTATTAATATATAATTATTATAAAATATTAATCATAAAATAAACTAAATTTATTTCCTATTTAATTGAAAATCTTTGTTGCTATAGATGCTTGTTGTTTCAGTTATTTGTAATGAACTCCTTAAATGACTATGATTTTTTGAAATTCAATAAACGTGAAGTAGACGCCACAGTGCCATACAAAAGTAGGGAACCCAATGGTAAAAATATATAAAATGTGATCGAATGGGATATAAAGTGTGTATCTTAGAAGATATGAATGAATTTAGATTTAGACAATATTTTATAACAATTATTATTATAAACTATATCAATAAAGTGATGTTATTAAACCATTTTTTATTTTATTTTATCCTTTATATCATATTGCATACATCAAGAAGCCTTAGTGAGTAGTGAGGCGTAGCTCTTAAGATTCATAGGTATTACAAGTTTATCAGAAATACTAGGATATACTAGATATTATGATACATAATTTATATTATCTGTGGCAGTACATTATCGCCATAATAAATCCTCCTCTCTATACTCCCTCGTATAAAATTCTCCATTTGGTGGTGAATACGTATATCCGGAACCTACATTATTATTATATTTTATAGTAAAATGCATTATGCACTCATGTTGTTTTTTTTATTGTATTTTTTTGTTTGTATGTATTGTTAAATACTGTTACTTTTTTAAAGTCGGTTTTAGAATTATTTTCTTATAACTTTCCCAAAAGTATTGTTTAAAATAATAAAAGGCGCTTTATATTGGAGTCTAATATAATATCGCAGATAATGTAACACTGTTAATATATACCTATGTCATACCTATAGGTATACTTGCTTATTCTATAGTTGCCAACAATTTAATTTGTATTCAAAGCATACAACCTGTAATTTCGAAATAACCGTCATTACGGTTGTTCATTCAAATATTGCGGTGGAAAATATATTAGCCGAATTATGTTTGTTCCAACCATTGTTCCAACTAATCTTTGGAACGGCGAAATTATCAGGAACTGTCATCGTAAAATTAAAGCGTTAGTCATTCAACTAAATAGCAGATTCAACCAAATGACGGCGACACGCTTTTTGCCCGTGAATTTATAACCGTGAACTGCAGTAACTGCTTTGGCATAGTTGCCTGGAAGAGATAACTGCAGTGATAGGGCATAGTGATACTCCTTGTGCTATATTGCATCATATTATTTCTTATCTCTATATTAAGATTTTAGTCCATTGAAAAGTTACTTTTTGGAAAGTTACAGTTACACATCAAAAAAATAAAATTACGTCCTCTAAAAAACGCAAGGTTAGGCCTAAAAAATGTAACATTTCAATGGACTATTAAGTGTAAACTAAAAATAAATGAAAAGCAATTTGGCGTCAATTCAGATGTTATTTATTGACATTTTTATAAACACTAACATATATTTAAGAGTTTGAGTTAGGTCCTCGTCTGCGGCCGAAGGTCTGGACAACATTGACGAATCTGTAAACAAAATATTTTATGTAAAATAAAGCATAAAAAAATACATCTATTTTGCATGTAAAAAGATTACCAAATAATAGCATCGTAGTATTAGTAAACCTGTGGTCCTTAGGTTGTTCTTGTGAAATTAAATCAAATATAAAGAAAATAAATCATTTTATAGTTAATTAAAAATATGGTTTAATATAAAATATGATGATTCAGTGCTGGTATTCTTTTGTAAGTATCTTAGAAATTCCTTGTCATTTTGGGAGCACTGAACAGATGCAATTTCATTATTTTTAATAAATTATAAATAACATTAATTGGAGCTCAGTCTTAATAGGTCTACTGTTCTATTCTAGTTCTAAGCATTAATTTAATTATGTTTTGGTTCACATTAACCAGTGCGTAGTACAAATATTGAAATAAGTAACTGGACCTTTTATATTATCCTAATATACTTATAAAGATACAAGATGATTTAATAGTTTAAAAATATTACAGCTTATAAAAAAAAATTGGTTGTCTGTAAAGTCGGTTTACTGACGATAGTTGAACGTGACAACGTCCGATTGTGCTTCTTTGTCGCTCGTTCCGCGCTCTCGCTTGCACTATGGAACGCCTCAGAGCGAGGTAACGCCGCATGAGTCATGTTTTTTCGTGCGTGCAGCCGGCTCTATCGTCTATAAGACGTTGTCACGTGAAAAACAAAAAAATTATTTAATACTAGCGGTCCGCCCCGGCTTCGCCCGTGGTACATGTTTACGTTTTCTCTACATAAGAACCATCCTCGTACTTCAAGGAATATAATAAAAAAAAGAATTATCGAAATCGGTTCAGCCATTTTCGAGTTATGCGCTTACCAACACATTTTGCGATTCATTTTTATATATAAATATTAATTAATATTAATTACCGTCTGTTGTATTGGATCCTACGCTTGGCACGGCCGGTCTTCTTCTTCTTCTTTTGCTGCTTTTCTACTTTGGGTGTCTGTCCCTTTACCTTACCTGAAATGTGAAATTTTTTTTTAGTATTAATATGAATATAAGGTAGGTAATAAATGTGTTCACAAAAACATTTTTTTCTTAAATTAGGTATATACGCATAATATTGGAACTATAACATACTGCCATTCTTTATGTATAATTTAATTATATTATAGGATTTGTTAATTATTACCTCCGTATCTCTTGTTTTTTTTTTTGCTCACACACTGTATCTGATTGTTATTGGTGTACCTTGAAATTGGCGTACAGAATTGTAAAATGTTCTATTTAATTTATGTTTAGCTGTAAAGTACCTTTGTACAAATAAATAAATAAATAATTATTGGCATTTTACACTATCACACTTGTTCACTTATCTTTTATAAGCTTAGCAATTATACCTAAAGTTAGATAAACAATACACTTGAAATAACCATAATGGAAATTTCTATGATGAAACAAATAAACTTACATAGCAATAGAAGATATTAATATTTTAAGTTTCTGGGTTTTTTGAATGAATAGGGATTCATGGTTATGGTGAAGGCCATATTATTTCTTACTAGCACTATTACTACTAGCACTTTTTCTTAATAGCAGATAAATTTTAGAATAAAGTAAATATGTACATACCAGCACGAGCCAAGGATCCGTGCACTTTACCACCGAGAAGTGGGATTGTAAGGTCCAAGTCTGTGACAGACAGCTCGGATACGAGAACACTGTCCTCCAATGGGGCACCGCATACTGACAAGGTGAGCTCTTCGGCGCCTACATCAGCGAGACTGCGGATGCGCTCCTAAAAACAATAATAAATAATTAATATGCAATTGGATTGAATTTTATTCATTGAATTGTATTCTCGTTTATTCATTGTTGTTGAAATTCAGATAACAAAGTGAACACTAGAATAGATCTTCCTCCACTAAACGCAACAAAAAATTAAATAAATTGCTAAACAGATTACAGAATTACAAGCAATAGTCAACAGTTTATCAGATACATTTTTACCACGTTTATTACAATAAAACATACACTTCAAATGTTAAATTTGTTGACAGTTTAATCAATAAGGTTAGGTTACACATTATGTGTTGGTAGCATTTTTTACCTTGATCTGGGCAATGGATTCCTCTCCATTGACATCAAGGACATGTGTTGATTGACCTCTAATATGCAATTGCATCTTGGAGTTTCTGGAAAAAAGCAACACCTCATTACGGCGTGGTCACCACGACACTTCATTTTATGATACCAAGTCCAAAATGTACATAAAATAATAATAAAAACATTACACAGATTAAGTCCTAAATTAAACTAACTATTTTACGTATATAAATGTAAAAAAATAACGACATTAGATTTTTTAATTAATGAAAATATTTTACGCACTAACCTATCAGCCAAGTCTGACAAATAAAAGAAACAAAAATGGCTGCTCGGAAACGGATTAATAAAGAAATCGGATACGCGTACAAAATATTTATTTATGAACAAATGTCAAATTAAGCGTATTTTTTTAATGATAACTTAAAAAGAAAAACAGAATATCGTTATATTTAAAACAACGCTATAATAAATGTATAAGTTGAAAATATTATGTACTAGAACAGACTTCTCTATTCAAAAATTTTACAAAAGCAGACGAACTAATTAAACTTAATTATTCTTGAATAGAAATTAATTAATTGTAAATCTAATTAGAGCGAGCGCGCACAAGCAACTTAGTTGCCCGGCAACTATTTTGTCTCTGTCGCTGTCTCCTCGCAAAGTTTTGAACGATGCGCACACGAAAGCGACAGCAACGCAACTTTTTCTTTAAAATTTTCTGCATTTATCAACATGGTTTTCGAAGAGACGGTTGTGGTCTGTGCTCTTGTCCCGCATAGTTCCCATTCCCGTGGGATTTCCGGGATAAAACCTATCCTCTGTGTTAATCCAAGTTACCCTCTATATGTGTGCTAAATTTCATTGTAATCGGTTCAGTAGTTTATGCGTGAAAACTGAAAACCATACATACATACATACAAAACTTTCCTCTTTATAATATTAGTATAGATATGTACCTAATCGTAATTGAAAAAAGTTAAGTAAATGTGCAGTTCCAACAAAACGAAATAACATATTTTTCTATGGCGTCGTTACTAGATTACGTTGCTGAATTTTGTTGAACTGTCAATGTTGCCTATTAAAATGGCTCTACTATAGACAGAAAACTACTAATAATAAAAATAACTTAATTGAAAACAATATTATTAATTTATTAAATAGGTTTGAAGTCGGTGCCAAGCACTTATGTAGTATTAAGCCCGTGCATCGACATCAAACCTTTTTAGTAAATAACACATCTAAATAATATGTAGTAATTAATAATATCAATATCAATCTTTTTTATTTTTTACTTTTCCGTTTTTGAAGTCAGTTGTTTTTAGCGAAGTTATTTATTTATTTATTTATTTACTCTTTATTGTACAACATATTACAATGAAAGTACATAAAACAAAACCATTTAAAATGTACAAACGGCGGCCTTATGGCTCAAAGCCATCTCTGCCAGGCAAAGTTATTTTATTAAAGTTATTTTTATTTAATACTTTTTAGTGTATTTTTCAACACGAATCAAACGAGCTCAACCTCGATAAAGTTGAGTCAATATATTACTAAGTTCCTATGGCCACCTTCCGATTCCATCATCAATTAATCAGCTCTATCTCATAATAATGTTTCATCGCTATCCAATTTACATGCGTAGGTATACAAAATTTCAGCTCAATCGGTTTCCTGGAAATGAATCAAAGTTACTTGCTACATTTCAATTAAGTCATCGAGACCAGACAAAAATGCTCATAAAATAAAAACTACTGGGCTTATCCGAATAAAATTTATGGGACCAATTCCACACCATTCCGCATCAAAAAAAAAAAAAGAATCACGTGAACCGGTTCAGAAACCTTGGAGTAATCGGTATACATACATAAAAAAATATACCGGCCGAATTGATAACCTCCTCCTTTTTTTTAAGTCGGTTAAAACTACTGTGTACGAGAATAAATACGTTGACATAAATAGGTATTATCGCTACGCCGGTTACACGGCAACTGGCCGGCGGCCGTCGCCTGGCAACATTTTTGTCGCCGTGCGCGCACTTGCATTGAAACCAATAGATAGGGCGACAGTTCACAGTTGCGTCGCGGGCTTGTCTCCGAACCCGCGGACAAAAAAGTCTCCCGGGAGTTGCGTCGCTACGTACGCGCACTTTCATACTAGCCCATGGCTGGAGAGACAAAATAGTTGCGGAGACAAAATTGTTGCGGAGACAAAGTTGCTCGTGCGCGCTCGCTCTTACTTGGATAGAATATAATTTCGTAATAAATTATTTTCCTGTTAAATATATAATTGAGTTGCTTCATTGCATGGATATTTATTTTTTTTGAACGTTCATATTTTTTGGAATGTTGGTAGCAATGTGTTGACACCCATGAGCTCGTGATTGGTTATCTCAAAAAGCGGTAGAAATAGACAGATCATACATATATTGACGATGTGAGTTCCACATTTACAGATGGGTTTTGGTGTTTTAAAAATTGTTTCAAGACAATGAAATACAAAAGCGCTTAGATAAATTATACTCCTTGATCATGCTATCGAAGCTTATTCGTCAACTTTTATTTATCCTCTTACACTTGGTTGTAAAAATACTTGTTGCTGTTCATCATGTTTATCACCGGCTATGTGTTAAAATAAGGAATATACCAAAGCATCAATCGATAAAATCAGAAGTAGTCACTGTACTAAAGCATGTACCTTTGATTACCAAGAAGCTGAACCATTTGGTTGTGTTAGCAGACACAGATCACCATCGTATCGCAGACCTAGCGCGGATTGTCATTTGGAGTCTTGCATTTGGAATACCTCACATAAGCTTTCATGATATAACAGGTAACTTTTTGCCAAAATATTTATATTTTGCTAGGGAATCTTATGTGATGCAATATTTCTATTTGATAAAGAAACTATTTGGTTGATTTTTTTTTACAGGGGACTTACAAAACAAAGAAGAAGTGTTTTTTTATGAGGTGGAACGAAGAAAGAAAGGAATACCTGGCTGTATAAAATGGTCGAATAAGCCTAATCTAAATGGCTACACAAATGGTGTGCGGGCAAATACAATTTCTGTAAATATTATATCTTATAAGGATGGTAGGCCAAAATTAGCTCAATGCATACAGAAACTATCTCAAAACAAAGAATTATGTGAGAGTAGTAAGGAATTTACTTCCGAAGAGTTGGACAGGATACTTAAAATAATGTACCCATCAATCCCTGATCCTGATCTAGTGTTATATTCTGGTCCTGTCTGTTGCACGCAAGGGCTTCTACCATGGCATATAAGATTGACAGAATTTATACAAATATCAATTAATCATAAAATAAATGTGCATAATTATTTAGGTGCTTTATATAAGTATAATAAATGTGATCTTAGGTTTGGTAAATGAGAAGTAAATAGTAGCTGGCCTACAAATAGTTCCATATTATTTATTGTAATATTTATTGCTGTAGATTACATATTCACATTATGCATGTAGTCTAACTGATGTATTGAGAAAACTTGTATTGTTCTATTACATGTGGACTCTGAATGTTGTATGAAATGTTTCTGTAAATACTTATATGAAAATAATTATATTGTAAACTGAAATTTAATATTTTATTTATTTATACAGCAATGTCCTAATAGGTGTTTCTTATTGAATACATTAAATACTTTGTACTCAAAAGTATATAATCATTTAAAATAATTCATTAATGGAGCAGTATACAGACACTTCAAAGGGTTTTCCATCAATAAGAAAGTTAGAAGTTAAAGATGAGTATCACAAATAATGAGTATAATTTTTAAGATATTAACAGTTTTATTGTAGTACATATTTGAATATGGAAAACATTTTTGCTTTAATTGTGTCTAGAATCTAGATGTCTTTAGAGGTAAATTTATTAAAACACATTCATAATATCAAAGTTTTTTAATATAATGCAATGCATGTAAAGCCAATAATATACACAAGTACTAAATATATTTACAGTTGTAGAAGCAAACATCTCAGCAAACCTACCTGCAAAAGAAAATATTAATTTATTACTATATTATCACAGAAGTGAACCTATCTCTAATTTTATTGTATGTTTTTATTTACTTATACAAAATTACATTACATTTTCTAACAAATTTCTGAAGAACTACACTACAAACAATTCAAAGTTCGGACAAATTGGCATCGGCGGAATAAATCCAACCATTTCAACATACTATTACCAAAAAAACTGATATGACTCATGTGCACTATGAAAAACAAATACCACCTTTTGTTCATATAACCTGAAGTTCATCTGCGGTGTCTGGAATGGCTGCCGCTGCGCGATCGCCTCCGGTGGTCGTCCCTACGCTCATACCTATCGTATTTATCGTACGACCTGTCCCTGTCGCGCTTCGAATTGTCCCTATCGTAAGACCGCTTGTCTCGCCTCCGAGATCTATCTTCGGACCTATCCCGGGAACGCCGCTTCCCAGAACGAGATTCATAACTTATGGACCTCGACCGCTTCGAACGTTTCTTCGGCCTTTCCTCCGCGGAGTCCCTTCGTCTATGTTTCTCCTCCCGTTTTGACCTGTGACTATCGTGTCCCTCCCTTTTTGATTTTCTTTCGGATTTGGAATAGTCACTCTCATAATCGTCCCTTTTTGATTTTCTTTCGGATTTGGAATAATCACTCTCATAATCGTCCCTTTTTGATTTCTTATCTGACTTAGAATAATCACTTTCGTAATCGTCTCTTTTAGATTTCTTTTCTGATTTCGAATGCTCGTCGTGTTTTGACTTCGAGTAGCTCCTATCGCTCTTGGAAGTCTTCGACTTTTTGCTCTTTTTGGACTTTTTGTGCGAGTCGCTCGAACTGGAACTTTTACGTTTGCGCTTTTTAGCTCGAGTTTCGACCTTGACTTCAGGTTCACTCTCTGACAAAGAACTACTCGAACTGGACGATGGATCTTCCGAATCACTAGTGGTGGAATTTTCTTTATTATTATTTTTGCTATTCTTCTGTGGACTGGGAGTGTTTTCAGATTTGCTAAGCTTCCGTTCTTTGTGTTTATCTTCATGTACTGTTTCTAATTTATGGACACCATCTACTTTATCATTTGATTTATGATTAGGTTTTTTGTCTCTCGATGGTCGCCGTTCCGGTTTCTTCTCTGGAGTGGCACTTTCTATTGGAGGAGGAGTAGCGGACGACCCTATAAGAGTAATATCTATAATTAATATAATTTGAGGAGTTTCAACTTTTTCTATTACGAATGTTTAAAATGAATCAATGTCGAAGGTCTGTCTGTATTTTGTTTTGTGTCGGTTGCATAAGTAGGATTGCGATAAAAAATTAAAAAGGTCAAATTATTATGTACATAAAATATTTTATCTAGTTCCGTTTCGGTCAGAGAATGCAGTGATTATCTTATTTTTATTTATTATAGTAAAATAAGGAACTTTCAAATAAAATACACATAGACGTTTGGCATTGACCCATTTGAATTATAATTTTCTGACTATGTTATTTTTTTATACATTGAACAGCGCATTATTATACAAAATACGCTTTATACCTATAAAACTACTGCATAATGAATGCTTATTATCGCGTTTTCCAATTACTTAAAATCAATTAACCCAGAATAGTGTTTAAAACGGTCATGAAATATATGCAGATCTTGTATAATATTGAAAAAATCTGTAGGTATGGGAATTTAATTTCGAAAAGCGGTACAAGCAGGCAAATTTTTCATGAATAGGAAAATATTAATCAGTTCTTTAAAGAAACGAATCTTCAATGGCGGCGCTTATCATTCCCTCTCGCTCACACACGGCCGTACGGTATGCAAAAAAAAAATGAAAAAATAAAATTACTAAAATGTATTTGATTTTCCCTATAATAGTTTTTATCATAAATTTACAATGACAATTATGCATTTGCGAAAGTAAATAATGTTTTATTGGAATTTGACAAAATATGTTCTTTGGGAAAAGTTGTTCAGTTTTATGGGCATATTACAAGTATTATGGGGATTTTATTACATTCTGTATACGTAAATATGATAATTCATATAAATACACAAATACAATAACAAAAAAGTTTGCCAACAAACAATTTGAAATAATTAATAAAATAATTATCAATTTACGTTATTTTTATTTTCTTTTTTGCTGATCCTACCATCTGTCAAAGTCAGCTTTGGCCGCCATTGAAGATTCGTTTCTTTATTGAACTGACTAATACAAAGATATATTAATTGCAAATTAAAAGTCTAAAATTTACTTTGCACAATGCCAAGGTAGAGGGCGTTCAAAAGATTAGCATAAACGTGTTTTACACGTAGAATATGCATTAACAAAGCAAATGATAAAAATCAGATATAAATATTATAGTATCTACATATTTAAAACAAGTCGGGTAGGTATGTTATTTTAATAAAAAAAACCTTATATCTATTCATGTGTCCATATAGTGTGAATACGCTTGAGTGTGTGCATTTTTAAAGACGGTTTGTGTTATTTTAATAAGCAATTCCTAATATTTATTCATTTAATATTTTTTTTTTAAGACGGGTGTGTTATTTTCATAAAGAAATACCTAATCTGTATTCATGTATGTATGTGCATGCATGTGGGTTTGTGAGTATATGTATACGTACTCGTCCGCTTGGGCGTGCCGGCGGGCGAGAGCGCGTCCGCGTGGTCGCGCAGCTCCGCGCGCTTCACCTCCGCCTCGATCTCGCGCGACGTCCGCTCGAACTCCGCCCGCTTGCGACGAATCATCTCCTACATACCACATACTACATTCAGTACGCTCTACATTCATTTACTGAATAGATTATTTTAAAAACATTGAATGCTTCTATTTTTTTTTATTAAATAAACATTTATAAACATATCAGGGTGCAAAACTTTCAGTTACTGAATCTTATTAGCTAATAGTTCATACACTTCGGACATTTTTCATCTTCCGGTAGCGATTATTTTTAAAACATTGATGATGATTTAATGCTTCTATTTGTTTTTATTAAATAAACCTTTATAAACATATTAGGGTGCAAAACTTAAATAAAACAGTATGTTAAACTAGGTTATAACTTATAATAGACTTAAATGCATGCGTGAAATTTCATGATAATTTCCTACATCCATTTCCATTACCTGTTCTTAAAAAAAAACCGTGGAATAAATGATAATTGTTTAGCGATGTAGCTATAAAATGAAATAGACGAGACTATTCACTCTAATAGTGAATATTTTGTCTATCTCATACAAAAAATGAATTTAAGTAACATCTAAAAATATCGTTATTTTTTTTATTAATGACGTTTTTCATATTCTTGTTGTCACAGCTTTAAAATCAGTGTATCTACATTTTTAAATTATTAAAACAACATCAAATAATCCAAATCATATGCACATGTTTTTACCAAAGTTCAAACTTTAAACAATTATTGTTACGTCAATCAACAGGGCTACCATGAATTGTAAAATTCAATGCATACAATCATGTTGATTCGAAATAGCTGAATAATTAAGTTTTTATATGCTTTTTAGTTTTTAGTTATTATTGAATATTTAAATTTAATTCCATTTGTATACTGAATGTGAAGTTTTCTATCGTTTACATAGGTATTTTTAGGTATCCAAATAAAAACTGTTGATCCTAAATCTAATATGGATATGAATCACTACATAGTATAAAACAAAGTTGCTTTCTCTGTCCCTATTTCCCTATGTCCCTTTGTATGCTTAAATCTTTAAAACTACACAACAGATTTTGATGTGGTTTTTTTAATAGATAGAGTGATTGATTCAAGAGGAAGGTTTTAGTATATAATTTATTAGGTTTTAGACAAAGCGGGCGAAGCCGCGGACGGTAAGCTAGTATTGAATAAACTCAGAAGTTACATCGAAAAGCGACATATTTTTATGCGCATTTTTTATAATATAAGTAGGATACTAGCTGGAGCCCGTCGCTTCACTCGCGTGATACCCGGCTAAGAAATAAATGTTGTGCTATCCAGGCCTATTAACTATCTGTAAATTCATCATATACTCATTCTCTCAATATACTGTATTACAATAATACTGAATCAGAAACGATTTATATTTCACCTTCACTGGAAACAAAGGATCTCCAATTTGTTCCAGTAGTATAGAAAGAATCATTGTCACAACAGCTATATAAATGTAGATTGAATGCAAACAATGTCTTGGTATATGAAAATATGTATTTTAAAATTTTGAACCGATTTTAATAAACCTAAATTAATGCCATAATTAAAGCTAAATTCAATAGAATAAAGTAGTAATCAATATTAAAAAATTGTCTGTCTATTTGTTCCGGAATCTCTGGAATCTGGAATCGTGGCTGGATCGATTTTAATGGGACAGATAGCCGAAGTAATGAGTAACTTAGGCTACATTTTATTCTGATACATATTTCAATAAACATTAGGATTAGAACGAAAAACTCATCGCAGCTAGTAGATAATGTCTACCGGTTGTCTGGAAGAAATCGCTATTTAGCGATAAGGCCGCCGTTTGTTACAATGTATCCTAGATTAAGGCGATCTTCACACTGCCCCGCACCACGCTGCATGTTACGTGACTGCGTGTTTAACGTTACTTGTAAGTATCTCCGTTTGTTTAGAAAACACGCACAGTCCAACACACTGAAAATGCAACCACGCGCGTTCATGCGGATCACGCGCATACACGCGGAGAAACATGCATCCCCGCGCGTAGGTGCGGGGCGAGACGCAAGGTATGGCACACCGAACCCGCAGTGCCGCGCGTCGTGATGCTCAGTATTGTACGACCACCACGGAGAACGACGAATAAATGAGAGCCGTCGTGCGTGAATATACAAACGCACCTACGCGCGTGAGTGCGCAAAAAACCCGCACGATGATGCAGATCTGCACTCCCGCAGGAACGCGCGTAGGTGCGTCGACACGCAACATGCAGCATGATGCGGGGCAGTGTGAAGATGGCCTAAGTCTCAATTTGTAATTTTTAAGAGCAATAAAGTAATAAATAAATAAATAATATGTACAACGATACCTGCAACTGTTGATCCGAAACGTCCTTAACATCGTCTTCGTTGTCGGTGTCGCTGCTGCTCTCGTACGCGCCGAGCCCTGCACACAACGCCTCAGATAACTAGCGATCGATTGGCACACACGCAATAGATACTATGGAAAATGTTAACGTTCCGACCGTTTTTCAGTGAAAAATAATATATTATAAATGTGAAAGTTTGTAAGTATGGATGTATGGATGTTTGTTACTCTTTCACGTAAAAACTACTGAACCGTAAACTTGTATTAACACATAGGATAGGTTTTATCCCGGAAATCCCACGGGAACGGGAACTATGCGGGTTTATCTTTGAAAATGCGGGCGAAGCCGCGGGCGGAAAGCTAGTTCTTAAATATAGGCATTGTAAGTTTAATGTTGGTCTGTTGACATTTTCCAATAGCACTATTCGAACAAAAATTGGTACATAGCACGCCAAAAACAGTTTCGGTGTACAATATTGCCCTAGAATATACATCCCCTTTTTTGACTGTAGTACAGATTGATACACCTTTAATATTTTCAATCATTATTAAAACTGATTTAAAGATATGAACATTTTTTCGTAAAATGTACAACGCGCCATCTAGTTATAAGATACTGCTTCAGGAAGAGCATATTTTACTGGTAGTAAATTTAATTTATAGTTAGTTACGGCTGAAACAGGATTTAGCTCGTAACGTCAACAAACTTTGATCAATGGATCATTTACATCAATAACCCCTTAATATTGTTATTATTAAATCTATTTTAAAATTATATAACATGAAATCAAGGTCTCGAAACATAAATAAATGATCATAACATAAGACTTATCGAACCCAAGAAATAGCATACACTTACGTTAGCTAACATCTATAATAAATACTTTTTTCTTACCAATTTCATTCCACAAGTCGTTATATAAATCACTTGCAGTTACATAATAAATTGCCAATATGGTCAATAATTAAACATCAAAACAGCAATGCTGAAATAGAATGCTCTCGTAACATACGTGGTGGTTGTTAGATAAACCACCATGTAAGTTAGAAGCAAATATCTGGCAAACGGAGGCAAAAACATGAGGGTAGGCCGAAAATTGACGCAAAGTTTGCGAGATATTCGCATTAGGAAATCTTTAGGAAAAGCACTCACCGAGGCCAGTTGCAATAGCGGTGAATGCCTTAGATTGAGATGCTTTCATAGCGTTGAGGCGCGACGCTTTTACCATATAAATAAAACCAATATTAATCACACAATACATGTATTCATTCAACGGGCAACATCTGAAATAAGACTTTATTAGCGATGAAATTAATTCACAATAGTTCACACAATTTTCTTCCTGTACACTTCGAAATATAATCATGGATGTATTTATCACAAATGCTATGATAGTCAGTACACGATTCACGTTGGATAGAGCAATGTCTTGATATAGAGTCTGGCCATTGGGCATAAGCCTATATGAGTGGAAATACCTTGTGCCGAGGTATACCGGGCCAATTCTTCCTGGCTCACCGTTTGGATCTCTTGGTCCGTCACTTCTAGCAGGATTTCTGTTAGCGAGCGACGGACTGCTAACATCTGAGAACAACGATAATTACGTAAGATGCATTCACTATAAACAACGATACTCTCTTTCGCCTAATAAAAAGTCGTCAAGGAATGTCCGAGCGTGTAACATTAATTGAAATTAACACCTAACTTGTAGTTATGAGTCTATTTGTTTGTAGCTCAATGATTATGTGAAGTCCCGTGTCCCCGTAGTGGGGTAAGGGGCAGATGCATTATTCATACATCTGTTTCACTGATCGATTTTCTTTAGGGACAAGTAGGTGATCAGCCTTCTGTGTCCTGACTCCTCCTGCCAGACCGAGACATTTTTTTTTCTTCGTCTCCACCGGGAATCGAACCCAGGACCCCTCGGTTCTACGCTCAAGCGCCAACCACTGTACCAAGGAGGCGCTCAGTCTCCACCGGGAATCGAACCCAGGACCCCTCGGTTCTACGCTCAAGCGCCAACCACTGTACCAAGGAGGCGCTCAATGATTATAGGACTTCTTTATATGTGCCCTATATATGCAATTAAGTGCTTGAAGTCTTTTTCAAAGGATAAAAGCAAGAATATTCCTGTTAAAACATATGCAATAGCATCTCATAATCCTAATCCAAAATATTTTGCAGTCAATAGACTGCAAAAGATTCTAGATTAGTATTATGAGATTAATACATGGACAAATTTAGATGTTACATTGAAACATCTCAGTCACTTCGATTTATCGCTGTTAATAGAAATTATGTAATTGAAATTGAATCAAATTTACACGTGAATTATAAATAAATTAGGGCATTGTATTATGAGATTCGAAAAACAATTTATTCCTAATATTTACACAGTTTGATTTTCAAGGTTTGAAATAATGTAATAGAAACAAAAATAATACAAGAATCATTTGTCCACTTTGAAATATAAACACACGTTATCATTATATGATACAGTCATATTACGATAGTAACCTATATTTTAATCACTTTCATAATGTGATAGCTGATAAAGTTTCAATTGTCAATTAAAATTTTAGAGATTACTAATATTTAATCTTTTGCAATTCTAAATTTAATCAGATATTTTGATTTATCATTCGAATTAATTTAGATAAGGCACTGCTTAAAACAATTCGAATTTTCATAAGATATTGTTAAAAATGAGTCTCTGCATCCCGGCAATAGTATCTTGCCCCAGTAATTACCATCATTGCTTCCTTTGATTGATGCTAGTATAGGTAATGATAGTAAAATTATATAAAAAGCTAGCTGATTGTCCTGATCTACAATGGTAGAAAGTTACTTTAATTTTTTAATGTAAACAAATACTATTTTACACAAATATAACAAATGAACGGTGTATAGGCATGACGAAAGATTTTCAAAACCTCTTCCATAATGTGTGTACCTATACGTTTATTAAACAAGAAAACCCCTATATTTCGCTAATATACTTAAATTTAACGAAGATAAAAGCCATTTTTCAAAAAATATTTATTAACTGTGCCAAAACAGCTCACAGGTGTCATGGCGTAGGCGTGACGACACTATTACGTAAATACGTAATTATCTGTATGCATAGCGAAGCAAAATTAAACAAATATTTAATTATTAAGTGTTATAGTATCTAATTTCAAAGTTTATAAGTGGTGTGCAGTATTGCAATGTGAATCTACATAAAAATAATACCCAAAAAAGTGTTAGTTATTGTCTAAAGCGAGAAAATAATATGAAATGATTGTATAAATTGGACGGAGAGAAACCCAAACCACATATTCGTGAATTCGCAATTATGTTTCTGTTCTGAGTCGATAAAGCATTCGTGAAAAAATAGAAAATAAATAAAAATTCGTATTCTCAACATATTCATAACAACAAAATACACCTGACGCGAATCTTAAACAGATTACATACATAGACGTGACGTCACGCGTGTTTCGGTCAAAATGGCCGACTGCAGAATTTCAATGTTTTATTTTATTGATAATCTCATCAATCTTAATGTTTTTACTATTTCTAAGTCACTATTTTTAATTTATTTATTATACATTTTCCCTTAAAAGCACTAATTAGATCATTTATGGATACTGTCGTCATGCCTCATTATAAATCTCATGTATACTTTTAATAGGTATGTACATAAGTCATGGATTAATATACCCACTGAAGCATAATGTGTAAATGATGCCAATTATGAAGATGTTTTTTGAACTATATTTAAATTCATCATCGAAATAGTTGAACTCTGCAACAATGCAATGCTCTTTCTGGCTTTGTTTCGGAACTAAAGGGATCGTTTCGAAAAAATAAATTCAATAAATTAAAAAAAAAAATCCGATTAGACCTGGGATGTGCTGAAATATATAGCTTATTAATTAACAAATTCCAATATACTATACACAAATCTAGGTGTTTGTTGGCGAAATAACTTTAGAAGAGCGATGCAGCACGCACAGGCTATAACTTCCACTTTCCTTCTCCAATCTCCATATGATACTTATTCATGTATACCAATATGGAGTGTGTTTTCAATATTGAAATAACCAATTTGTACTAAATGTTAACACTGTAGATACATATACAAAAATAGTAATCTTTAAAATTTTTGTCCGTCTGTATGTTTGTTTGTTCTGTCTAATCTCGAGAACGGCTGGACCAACTTTCACTGACAGAAAGCTATTGTTATAAGGAGTAACTTAAGCTATTTTTTGTACCGATATCCCACATGAACATTAGGGTAAAAAGGCACAGTAACGCACGCGGGTGAAACCGCGGGGCGCAACTAGTCTATATATATAAAACTTAAAGGTGACTGATGTAGTGATCTATCAACGCACAGCCCAAACCACTGGACGTATCGGGCTGAAATTTGGCATGCAGGTAGATGTTAGGACGTAGGCATCCGCTAAGAAAGGATTTCCCGAAATTCTTGCGGGAACGGGGAAAAACGGGGATGCACGTTACAAAGTCGTGGGCGGTAGCTAGTCTAAAATAAACTCACAACTTCCTGCATGATCTCCTCTTTACTCTTCTTGACGAGCTCCTGTTCCACCGGCTCCTCTTTCACTTCTATCGGCTCCTCTTGCTTCACTTCCGGCTGCACTGGCTCTTCCTTCTCCGATTCTTCTCCTTCTGAGTCCGTCTCCTGCAAGAGAATAATAATAATAAATATTAAAGGACATTATTACACAAATCGACCTAGTCCCACAGTAAGCTCAATTAAGGCTTGTGTTGTAGGTACTAGGCGACGATAAATATAATCTTTATATATAAAATTCTCTTGTCACAATGTTAGTCTGCATACTCCTCCGAAACGGGTGGACCGATTCTCATGAAATTTTCTGTGCATATCGGGTAAGTCTGAGAATCGGCCAACATCTATTTTTCATATGTACCACGGGCGAAGCCGGGGCGGGCTGCTAGTATTTAATAAATACATATATAGATAATAACACCCAGACCCAAGAACAAATAATTGAGTTCATCACACAAATATTTGCCCTGACCGGGGATCGAACCCGGGACCGTCGGCTCAGTAGGCAGTTACTTTACCACTGCGCCAACCGCGTCGTCAGAGAAGTTTGATGTATTTTCTAGCAGACAGATATCAGTATTTATTTCAAGTTTCTGGCTTGAAAAATTAAAAAGAAAATACAATTGGGTCTGTTTATAATATTTTAATATTTTTCTTTGAACATATAGACAGAACAGGGACAAAAGAGAAAAGCTTCCTTTATTTCCATGTGAAAAATGTATTTTGTGTAACGAAAAAAAAAACACGCACAATTCTGTTAGTAACGAACATTCATCTAGTAAAAATATGAAATAATAAGTAAAAATAATATAAAATAATTAAAAACTAGCTGGAACGCGCTGCGAAACTGGCGTGATTCCCAAAAAACAAGTAGTCTGTCTACTAATCCTATAAGGCTATAATGAATCTGTCTCTGTACCACATCTATACTTCTATTATAAAGAGGAAAGGTTTGTATGTATGTATGGTTTTCACGCATAAACTACTGGACCGATTTTGATGAAATTTGGCACAGATAATCTTTAGATCCTGAGAAAGAACATAGGCTACCTTTTATTGCGAAATATGTACCACGGGCGAAGCCGGGGCGGACCGCTAGTATCATATACTGTGCAGTGTGTGTTTCACATTTAAGAAACGTTTTTGCGTGAAAGACCTACAACCATAAATTATTTTAAACTTTCGCATTTAATTAGAATGCAAAACAACTTTATACTCATTAAATAGTATTCTAATACTAGATTTCCGCCCGCGGCTTCGCCCGCGTTTTCAAAAGAAAACCCGCATAGTTCCCGTTCCCGTGGGATTTCCGGGATAAAACCTATCCTATGTGTTAATCCAAGTTACCCTCTATATGTGTGCTAAATTTCATTGTAATCGGTTCAGTAGTTTTTACGTGAAAGAGTAACAAACATCCATACATCCATACTTACAAACTTTCGCCTTTATAATAGTATTAACCTCCTAAGACCCCGCGTACAAAATTTTGTACAAAATAAAATAGTGCTATCTGACCCAGCTCTGTCATATAGTTTATAGTAGTAACCGCCCAGTGTACAATTTTTTGTACTTATTCTTTTAACAACTGTAGTTTTTTTCAAATCTTCCCGCGAATAGTTTCACATGTCAAAATTACTTAAATAGTTTGTATTGTCTATGTTATCAACGCTGCCAACAAAAAAATAAGTATATTTTCAAAACTAGCTGTGATGAACGACGAAACCTGCCGCTCCCTCGTGCTAAGAGTAAGTTTAATCTCAAAATACTTATACAGGGTGGCCCGTTTATAGTGGTCCAAAAATTTTTTTCAGCTTGTGAGCATCATGAGTAATCATTTAAAACAAACTTTAGTTAAGCGAAAACTTATGGTTTAGAAATTATGATTTTTTTTATAAATAATTCGGAGTTTCAATATTTTTGTCACAAAACCACTCTGTTATGAAAACTACTGGACCGAATTGAATGAAATTTGGTATAGGTATAGCGCAATAACCTACCTATCGCACTATAGACTCATCTTGTGTAAATAATTAAACTGCATTTTTTTATTTTAACTTTTTCTGTAGTTTTTTGAATTTCTCGGCAAAATATTGATTTTTCGAAAAAATCCTGTGAAAAAAAAATGTACCACCAAGGTTTTGCTGGTACTGCTAAAAACTACCTTAACATAGGGTTATTCTTGACACAAAAAATCATAGTTGTCCTTCGATTGTAACATCTTCAAAAACAACATCATGTACATTAAAGCATGGAAATCGAAAAATTACGAAATTTACCATAATTTAATTTTAATCATTTGGAACGGCCAATTTATGTTTAAAGAACCATATATTGCCGTAAAAGTCATTACAAATCAGTATTCACATGGCTATAAAACTTAAAATGAATGAAATAAAATTTTAACCTGCCAGGCAAGATAACTTAACTTTATTCTAATGTCAATTTATTGAGGTTTTTTTTGTTGTTTAGTTTTTATGATTAAATCTTAATAAAAGGTTTGGAGAATTAATAAAACAACATAAATATTAATTAACATATTGTTTATTTTTTACAAAAGGTTTTTGAAATGCCGTCCACCTTAACTAAACATAATCTGCATTTGCGTAAGAAATTTCTTCGCAGCCTTTTAAATGGCTGCCGGCTTTCTTTAATGGCTGTTATAGCCACTTGAATTTATACCTATAAATAACCATACATTAATTATACATAGGTACATTTGTATACCAATTTATGGTATTATACCATTTATTACCATAGGTTCATACCTAAAAATTTAAGTGGATATAACAGTCATTAAAGAAAGCCGGCAGCCATTTAATAGGCTGCGAAGAAATTTCTTACGCAGATGCAGATTATGTTTAGCGAAAGGCGGACGGCATTTTGAAAACCTTTTGTAAAAAATAAACAATATGTTAATTAATATTTATTTTGTTTTATTAATTCTCCAAACCTTTTATTAAGATTTAAACATAAAAACTAAACAACAAAAAAACTCAATAAATTGACATTAGAATAAAGTTACGTTATCTTGGCTGGCAGGTTATAATTTTATTTCATTCAAATAGTTTTATAGCCATGTGAATACTGATTTGTAATGACTTTTATGGCAATAAATGGTTCTTTAATCAAAAATTGGCCGTTCCAAATGATTAAAATTAAATTATGGTAAATTTCGTAATTTTTCGATTTCCATGCTTTAATGTACATGATGTTGTTTTTGAAGATGTTACAATCGAAGGACAACTATGATTTTTTGTGTCAAGAATAACCCTATGTTAAGGTAGTTTTTAGCAGTACCAGCAAAACCTTGGTGGTACATTTTTTTTTCACAGGATTTTTTCGAAAAATCAATATTTTGCCGAGAAATTCAAAAAACTAAAGAAAAAGTTAAAATAAAAAAATGCAGTTTAATTATTTACACAAGATGAGTCTATAGTGCGATAGGTAGGTTATTGCGCTATACCTATACCAAATTTCATTCAATTCGGTCCAGTAGTTTTCATAACAGAGTGGTTTTGTGACAAAAATATTGAAACTCCGGATTATTTATAAAAAAAAATCATAATTTCTAAACCATAAGTTTTCGCTTAACTAAAGTTTGTTTTAAATGATTACTCATGATGCTCACAAGCTGAAAAAAATTTTTGGACCACTATAAACGGGGCACCCTGTATAATCACTAGTTTTCCCAAGTCACTGTTAATGTTATTTTATACTATAAGGTGTAAATATTACACATTATTCATATTTATTGTTGCTGTATTGAATAAAGGTGATCCACAAAGTCATCAATTATTTTGTTCAATAATTTGTACATTGGTTCTCAGTATCAAACGTTAGGTATCTGCTTTTTATAGAGAGTATTTTTGTTTTTATTTTAGATTCTAATGAAAATGAGATTCTTCAGTGTCTAAATGAATTAGAATATGAGTCAGAAGCTGAAGAGGACCCTTTTGAATATAATAAGACAGATGACGAGTACATGCCAGATGGAAGAGAGGAATCTTCATCTTCAAGTTCTTCTAGTGAAGATGAACAGCCGCTTATTGAAGATGACAATGATGATTCTCCTTTTTGCGAGGATCAAGTCGCAGCAGAACACGAATTCGTCTACTTTGGACACGTGGTTGTAGTCGTGGAAGAAATATTATAACCACTCGCGGAAGATGGAAGTCGTGGGAGTAGAAGTCGAGGACGCGTAATTTAATATTGCCTTAATAGAAGTTAAGCCTAAAGATCTCAAATGGAAAAATTTTGTTCTCTATTTAATTTCTATAATAAACTTTATTTTTTGTAATTTTGATTTATTATTTTCTCTGCTACATTAAGACCCACTGTACAAAATTTTGTACAAAAGATATAATTACAGAAGGTGACCAAAAATGTCCCATAGACACCTGGTATTACGGTAAAAATACTTTCGAAACCCTAAAAGGTATAGCTTCAAAATTACGACGTTTTACGTCTCTGGGTCTGACAGCAATAAATTAATTTGTGCATAATTTTGTACAGTGGGTTTTTACGACTACCTTTGGTAGTTCTGATCTGGGTCTTAGGAGGTTAAGATTCTACTATCAAGAAAAAATAACTCACAAATTTGCTCTTAGCTGGCATTACTGGTCTACCACCCGCTACCGCTTTCATTCTCTCCAGTTCTTCTTGTTCCAATTTCTTCTTCTCCACCTCAGCTGCTTCTCGAGCTTTCTTCTCCTGTTCCCTTTCTATGGCCTTTTGTTTTTCTCTTTCCATTTTTTCTAGACCTGTTAAAATTAATATTCATAGAAAGTAACTAGCTTTCCGCCCGCGGCTTCGCCCGCGTTTTCAGAGAAAACCCCGCATAGTTCCCTTTCCCGTGGGATTTCCGGGATAAAACCTATCCTATCTCTCAAGTTGGATCGAACTGCACATGGTGTGCGAATTTTATTATAATTGGTTATGTGGTTTAGGAGTCCATTGAGGACAAACATTGTGACACGTGATTTATATATCACCCTGTGCAGTTCTGCACATAATATGCAAATGTGTGAAAATCTTGAACTGCCTGTCACATCTTTTAATTTAGTTTAGAAGCTAGTTCACACTGGTAACTTCAAGACATATGATTATCTGTTTTTAAGGACCTTGAATTGTTTTCAGGAACTATTATTAAGTTTAATAAAGTATTAAACATTATTAAGAAAATCTTAATATTTATTCAGTTAATCTTAATACATATATAACAGTTCGATATAATAATACATTTTGAAAACTCTTTAGATAATTTTGTCTTGCTCTTATATTGTATCTTGTATACTTTTGAATGTCACAATGTAAACAAAGAATACATTATTTCTAATGTAATCCATACTAATATTATAAATTCGAAAGTAACTCTGTCTGTCTGTTACTCAATCACGCCTAAACTACTGAACCAATTTGCATGAAATTTGGGAAGGAGATATTTTGATACCCGAGAAAGGTCATAGGCTACCTTTTATTGCGAAATATGTACCACGGGCGAAGCCGGGGCGGACCTCTAGTATATATAAAGCATACCTTCTCTAATCCATGCTGGTAACTGCCTTCTCTTGGCTGCATCAAGTGTAGATGCTGTTGTAGGTGCCGGAGGCACTATTGGCTCCACTACTGGTGGTAATGATGGTTTATCTCTGTAAATATAATTTTTGTTTAAGTTTTGTATTATTACTACTTTATCCAAACACTAGCTTTCCGTCCGCGGCTTCGCCCGCGTTTTCAAAGTAAACCCGCATAGTTCCCGTTCCCGTGGGATTTCTGGGATAAAACCTATCCTATGTGTTAATCCAAGTTACCCTCTATATGTGTGCTAAATTTCATTGTAATCGGTTCAGTAGTTTTTACGTGAAAGAGTAACAAACATCCTTACATCCATACTTACAAACTTTCGCCTTTATAATAGTGTTAAGAAGATATTTCAGAAAAAGAAAATTATGACATCAATATGAGTTGGGTATTTATAGTCATTCACTAATAAGTGGCCACACATTCTTATACCAAAAGCTATACTAATATTATAAAGAAGAAAGGTTTGTATGTAACAATGTTTGAAATGAATTGGCGCAAATACTGGATAATTTAGATGAAATTTTTCAGTAATATAGGTTGTACAAATAAAATTATATGTACATGAGCTAAAGAAAGAACCACGCTAGTTAATTTATAAATTATGTTATGATAACTAGTTGTCTAGTTATATATACATTTTTTTCTAGGGATGTTATAAGGATGTATTTTATTGATTCAGTGTTATAACTAACATTGAATCAATAAAATACTGTATGATTATAAAAAAAATTATCCACATACCTGTGAGACCTACTTCTTGATGATTTACTATCTCTATTTTTGCTCTTTGATCTTCTATCACTACTTCTACTTCTATTTCTACTGCTGTTGCTCTGTTGTTCTGCTTGAGGTGCCGTCCAGTATCCATGTTGAAATGAAGGTGTTTGTACTGTTCCAGTTGTGTAGCTGTAAATATGTTTATTCTTAGTTAATTTAATTTCTTTACAAAAACAAATTGCACATATTGTTAACAGGATCAAACTATGTTACAAAAATATAGCATACTAGCTTCCGCCAGCGGCTCCGCCCGCGTAATGTTTTGATAAGAGGTAGCCTATGTACTTTCTCAGGGTCTAAAGATTGTCTGTGCCAAATTTCATCAAAATCGGTTGAGAGGTTTAAGCGGGAAAGCATAACAGACAGACAGAGTTACTTTCGCATTTATAATATTAGCTTTTTTTACCCTAATTTTAACCTTCTACCACAGAATACATAATAGTAGCTAAACGCTACAGAACGGACACTCTCCGCCTCCCGCCAAAATTAAACTTACCTCACCCCCGCGCGATCAGACATAAAATGGGCCATATTTTTCTGCAAGGACGATACGCAACGAAGATTGACAACATTAATCAAATTGACTTAAAGTAATTTTATTATTTTGGATTTGTGATTATCGTTTTTCGTAGAAAATGGTTAGATATTGTGCTGTTTACGGATGTATTTCATCAGAAAAACGCGAATTTTTTTTACGCTAGTCACAAATGTGCCAACCATAAAGCGTTAATACACACATTTGCAGTCTCTACAGTGTGTCTGTCAAAACGATCATTTTGTATGGAGTGTCCGGGGTGTGCTTCTACTTGAAATAATCTATCTATTAAAAAACCGCATGGAAATATGTTGCATAATTTATTATTTATTTTAAACACTTTATTGTGCTGCAAAAATAGCAATAGTAGGTACAATAAAAACTTAAGCTAGGACATACAACACAGCCTTATTACTAACAAGTAATCTAAGTAATCAACGGCCAGATAGGATGGGGAGCAACTTATACTATGTAGTTTTGATATACTTACCCAGGCATTGAAGCAGTGGAGTCAGTAACTGGGTATCCATCCATCATTGGAGCCATTGGCATAGATGGGTCCCCAGCCATTTTAGGATCCACAGGACCAGACCCTGGCCAGCCCCAGCCTGGATAAAGAATATATTTAAGGTTCCTTATAAAATTATATGTTGTTTTATATTTGAATTTTTATGGCCATTGCAAAAAAAACTTTGATTAGGTTGATTAGGATTCTATGATATTAATATAAATAACAGTTCAATTTTCTATATCTTTATTGATATATTGATATATTTTAAATATAAAAAAATTGGTTGCCTGTAAAGTCGGTATACGGGCGAAAGTTTTACGTGACAACAACTTTTTATGTCTGTCTCTCTCGCTCTTTGGCGGGCTAACCATGCCCGAGTGGAAGGGACGCGTGCCTCTCGCTCGCTCTTATTGTGAGCGCATAACGTGAGCCGAGCATAACGCATTTTCTTGAAGTGTCACCCGGCAAACCAATTTATAAGACGTTGTCACGTTAAAAGCCATTACAGAATTTCTTCAATATTCTTTGCATAGACTGCTTCCCAAATCAATGGTAGAAATGAAATTATATATTTAGACAATTTAAAAGTGCTCGTAAAATAACTCTATTGTGTGAAGAAATGCTTGAGCTTTAAATAAATTCTTTTATGAAAGAGATGCATGTTTAAGCTAAGATTTACTGTGTTTGTGATTTTTGGTATATTGTTGGTATTTTTGGATAGTTGGTCTTCATAAAAATCACTTACACATATTTGAATTATTTTATTGAACTTATTTACGAAAATGTACATATAAACCCTTCGTGGGATTTATGGTTGTTTATGTACATTTCCTACAATTGATTCCATCGAATTTTTAATATATTTATTGATCTTTGATTTAGAATCATATAGTTAATTTAAACATCCTATAATAAAATATAAAATGATCACAATACTGTGTTTTGTATACTGTATATTACTAGTAGTATTTACACAAATCTATTACAGTTTTGTATAGAACATCTCCAAAATGTTCAAATCAACAACATATTCAAATCATTATTGAAGGATATAGATAAGATCAAATTTAGTATCAGTAAAGTTTTGAATAATACAAAACAATCAATATAATATGTACATAAACTATAGTAAAACTGCAAAGTGCAAACATTTTGAAGTTTTCGGTGTGAGTGATAATGAATACAGAATATGTAATTCTTTACCCCATTGGCTCCAAGAGTTTCCACCCCAAGAGTTGGTAGCCGCATTCCATTCAGCACCAGGTGGCATGGAAACATCTGTTGAATTTTCCACCTCCATAGGTGCTTCGCCACCTTCGGTTTCGGCCTTTGCTTGAGGTGCTCCGACAATTGCCGCAGCTTCTTTCATAGCAATCCATTGTTGAGCTAGGGCTGCCCAGTCTACTTGGCTTGCATCTACATTTTGATAGGCATTTGGGTTAAGTGCCCATTGTGTCGGATACCCTACATTCGTAGCGGCATCCTTCCCCGAAAACATGGTTGTAGTTAAATTGTTTATCTACAATATTTTAGTAAATTCCAATTATTTATAATAAAAGTTAATCTTTACAACATTGGCACGTGATATTAAACTTTTCCATTTGGTAGTTACAGAAAAAATAAAGCTTTCATTCGCAGTTCGCACGCAAAATTAGCACAATCTTTTCTGCTTTTCATAGACCAACATAGACATATGTCTAATTTTTTTAAACAGTAGTATTCACAGATTAAATATATTTTCTACGCATAGACCTATATTAAGCGTCGTATTCACGGTCCATCTTGACGTACGTCCCGCCAAGGTCATACACGATGCACGACGCAAAACGACAGTGAATAGTGTTGACGTACGTCAATAATTATTATTATTATCTTGCTGGATGTGCACGACCAATTTTTCATCCAGCGAGCACGCCCACCACCGCGAACGTCGTGCAGATGGACAGTGAATAGCGCGGACGTACAGCAGATCAGTGTTGCCAACAGTACCTAATTAATGTAAATATGTACTTGGAAACGTGTCCTATTGATATGATTTTTTTGTGATAACCTAGTGAGTACCTACATGAGCAAGCAAGAAACAGTTATTTTATATTTTGAAGTAAAACTTCTTTAGGCGCGACTAGGGAGTAACTCAGATTTTTTTTCTGACGGAAGTAACGCTGTGTAGTTTCCGCCATTTAAAAATAATAATTCTGATTGGTTGTAAGTATATGTCATATACTACACGCTTCTTGACTTATACGCCAGCTGATCAATTGTGAATAGCAAAGTGAATGAAAAATTCAACAGTTTTAAAAACATTATTTTAAATTGCAAAATTTTTTGAAAATCTCTAAATATACTTGTTTATTTATTACTTTTAAAATAAGTAAATTAAAAATAAATTTTCTGACAATTGCGACATTTTATAATATTCAATAACAAGGTTATATTGACATGTGCGTTTTACTTCAATCGCGCGTAAAGGTTACACGCACACACTTTTTTTTATGTACACACGAAATACCCAATTATCATCACTTTTGGATCAACCTAGTACATATGGACAGTTTATATTCAGAAGTTATTATTTTAAAAGAACTCCAAGGCGAATTGATGAATAACACAGATTTTATGCAAAAGTCCACTGCAGAAAAATGGCAATTTATTAAAAAAAAATGTCCTAACGAATTTGTTTGTTTAAAAAAATGATTAGCTATATACTCTCTGTTCCCGCCACTTCAGCATTTACTGAAAGAGTCTTTTCGGTCATGAATGTGAAGTGGCGGGAAGAGAGAAACCGAGCTTCATTAAAAATTAATTAAAAATGAGCTCTTGAAATATATTAATTTAGATTCGGAATGTTTGGATTCATATAATTCATTTAAAAATAATGAAAAATTGTTGTTAGGTACTGCAAAAAGTACCAAAAAATATATTTTTAAAAATATTTATTTACTCTTTATTTACCTCCTTTAAAATCAGATATACTCTATATCTTCAAATAAAAGTTGGCAACCCTAGCCATGCTTGATGTGCGCACGATCGTCAGTAGGATACATCCAGCACCGAGGCCTTGAGCTGACGTACGTCGGGAATGGACCGTGAATAAGACGCTTTACATGTTCTGTGTCATAGACTGTGGTCATAGACCAAATCCAAATACAATATGATTACATTTTAAAAAATAAATGGAAGTATGACCGTGTTAGATGAAATTTTATTCTAAACTCGTACAGTATTTGAAGAAATTACGTTCAAAGCTAAAATATTCTTTAAATGGGACCTTGTGAAGTTGTGACAGCTAAAAATATGTCTTGCTAATCACCCGTATCACCGCTAGATGGCGCGGTAAAATGTCAGTCTACTATTTATGGTCTAGGCTTCCAGTACCTATTATACCTAAATTCTTTTTTATTGTACTATAGTCTATAGATGGCAGCACTTGTTATTTTGTTTGAATCAGAAGCGTTGATTTTTGGTGTTTTTTTAAACAAATGATGATGTTATTGTACAAAACTAATTTGCAGTAAATTTGAAATATTTTAGAACAATAACAGGACTTATGTGAGGCCTGCATCGTAGGTAAGTGAGTATTTAGTATTTACTATTTGATGATAATAATAATAATTATTATGCTAACGTATGGCCTAAGTATCCATGAACATGCCTCATTGTAGGGAATCGGATGACAGTATTCTAATAATATGATATAGCTTATTTGGTGATAATGAGTACCTAAATGGAAACTGTCATTATAGGTAATTAATTTCAGAATACAGAGCATAGATAATAACATAATACTGTATTTATCTACAGAGGATCGATCGAGGATCCATTTCATATATTTTTGTAACAGTCATGGACGAATAATATTCTTTGCTCACTATTCTAACTTTTTAAGGTGCTGTTTATTACTTAGCGGAGACGACAATACCTCAATAAATGAGGATACCACCTATTTATTGGTTATATTTTTACGAAATTATAGGTAATATTTTTTTTCATCAAATTAAAAAGTGACATTTTTTGTACCTACAAATTTAATTAACGAGTGGTCTATAAATGACACAAGGAGAGTTTAAGCACTTTACGATTTCATGAAGTGACAGACATTGATGTTGGTGTTTTCGGGGTGCCATACCGAAAGGGTGAAACGAGAAAGAAACATATCTACATTGCTGTCTGTCTGATTTTCTTTGTCCATGATTGTAGGTAAGACATTATGAGTAAAAGTACTTACCTAACTGCTATCTACAAATTATTCTACAGGTTGCTTTGTAGTTTGTATTGATATCATGAAAACTGATAAAATTTTAATCTATTGGCTAAATTTTATTGATTTCTGGTATATAGACTAGGGACGATAGATATTAGTTAAATTCATTGTTGTAGTGCCAACTGCCATCTCCACTGCATATTTTTTGTCATAGGACATTGAAAAGATAAATGTAAGTATTAGTTAGTTCTTTAAAGAAACGAATCTTCAATGGCGGCGCTTATCATTCCCTCTCGCTCACACACGACCGTACGGTATGCAAAAAAAAAATGGAAAAATAAAATCACTAAAATGTATTTGATTTTCCCTATAATAGTTTTTATCATAAATTTACAATGACAATTATGCATTTGCGAAAGTAAATAATGTTTTATTGGAATTTGACAAAATATGTTCTTTGGGAAAAGTTGTTCAGTTTTATGGGCTTATTACAAGTATTATGGGGATTTTATTACATTCTGTATACGTAAATATGATAATTCATATAAATACACAAATACAATAACAAAAAAGTTTGTCAACAAACAATTTGAAATAATTAATAAAATAATTATCAATTTACGTTATTTTTATTTTCTTTTTTGGTGATCCTACCATCTGTCAAAGTCAGCTTTGGCCGCCATTGAAGATTCGTTTCTTTATTGAACTGACTAATAAGATAATATATTGATATATGTATACAGTGAATTACGGATTTAGATATCTATTTAATTATATTTTATTATTCGTCAATCCCTGCAAAGTGCATCTAAGATTATAAATAAAAATACAGATTTAAAATACTTAAAATATTAATTTATTTCCAGATTATCAATCACTCCTTAAAATAAACTTTACAACAAACACTCTCGGGACTGTACATTTACATTAATTTAGTTAGTGAGCTTTTACCACCTTTTCCTTAGTGATAAAATGCTGCAACTATTTATATCTATGTATAACTAGATTACTTATAACACTTAGGCAATAACAAGTCTTTTGTATTGTAACTACATTTTTAACTTAACGCTAATAACGGTTCTTCTGGATCATGTTTTATGCTTGACAGTTTCGATGTTTTATTCCATTTCTCTTTTTTGTTTTGCATCTTTTGTTTAGTCGCTGCTAATTTTGCCTTTGACTTCGATACTTTAGGAGCAATTGTCGTGTCAATTTGTTCTAGCGTTTCGATTATATTTTTAGGTCTGTATACTACTTGCTTCGTCTCTTCACTTATTTCATCGAGTGTCGCATTTTTGTTAGCGTATACAACCACATAGTGAGAGTAATCCGAATTAGAAGGAGTGTTGATGTCAGCGAAATCTTTAAAGTTTGCGAATTGATCGTGATTGTAGTTAGGCCGTGGATTCGCAATGTATCCCAAGTTTAATGAGGGTCTGCCATGGCCATTATTGTAGTAGGAAAGACCATCACCGAAGTCTGATTCTTCGTCATTTTGGGCGAAAAATGTTCCTCCTCTGATGATTCCAAAGTTTCCAGAACCAAGTACACTTGAACTAGCGTCTACGAGAGGTTCAGACGCGTGTGGTGTGCTTTGTTTAGAATAATTGTCGATAGCTCTGTAGCCTCCAAATAGAGGAGAGTTCAGGAGAGATCTGTAGGAATTCGGTCGCTGGCTGAACGCAGCCTCTTGGTTGCCAAAGCCGAATCTAAAGTTATTTTGTTGTGGCTTTGGTTCAAAAAAGTTAGCAAACGTGGGGAAAAATGTTTGTGAATCGCCGACGATTTCAATAGAATGGTCCCCATGACCGATCGCTGGTGCTGTATCTCGTGACCTAAATTGCCTTAAGCTTGCTGGTGGAGCCACTGCTTCTGATATGATTTCTGATGATTCTGCTTCAAGATCTCCAGTGAATTCTGTAACAATAATAAATTTCGCTTAAGTTTTTAATGCTCGAAACAATATGAAACACATAAACATAAAAACAGTGTGATTTATGTTTATTTTCGTTGTCAACTGAAATTAGTTTTTTATTCATATTAGGTAAAAAAGTAGTAACTTTGTAAAAAGTTTCGTTTAACAAAAGCGAATTTCAAGGTGACCGGTTAGCTTATCCTATTTTTTATCAATTCGGTTTGCAGATAAGCGAAAGGTTTATTAGTTTTATGATAGCTTTGTTAAGTACACAAAATTTAAATCGTATTTAATTTGCGTTTTGCGATTAATACATAATGGATAACACCTCATGCAATTATTTTGCTCAGGTAACATAATATCAACTGATAAATATTTCATGCATTGTACAAAAATGCACAATGGCATGCATAGTACGAATTTCGACCATTGAAAGTGTAACGTTTACAAATGGGTAAAATATTGGGTTATCTGCACTCTGTAGGCGTATGGTGTACTTAAATAACATTGAAATGGTTCTAACGAGACATATAATATGAACGTTTAAGTGACTACCGACTAGTAGAGTGACTTGTACAAAATCACTCTTCCTGATCGAATAAGTAATGTGTGTGAGGTAATCGGGAAAAGCATACCTACGCTAGAAACTATTTCCGTGTTCCATAAGTCTTGTTTCCACACATGTTTATATATCTTTTTTCTCAGTAATCCAATATTATGTAATATAAATCAGTGAGAGATATACCTATCTGTAAATGCGCTTTTAAATTACGGTAATTTTACTAACTAGTAACTCAACTTAAACATATGTAGGGACATAGGGATAGAGAAAGCGACTTTTGTACTAAAGTTTGTACTATGTAGTGATTCTCATAGGCATTTTGAAATTGGGAAAATTAGTAGCGATGTTTTTAATACAATCATAACAAATGAACACTCTGCGAAAAACTTCTATTTTGTTTACTTTACAAGACTACTATTTCAACCATTTAGAAAGAAATGAATGCTAACAAATGCTAATAAGCCTTACTGTATTATTTTTCCCACGGTTTGCGAATCTGAATCATCATAACAAGAGTAAGGGCTATCATTACATACTAGAATATATCCATGAATAAACAGAAATTCTTAAAATAAACCAAATATTGTACAATGTCAAGCAAAATGAGGTTAATATAGTTAATGTGACCAATATGACCTTATCTTTTCACGCTTCTATGAGTATCGATGGAAACAATTATTTATGATGTTAAAAATATTTATTGGATTAAAACAGTTGGCCAGTGCATTCTTACATAAAACGGCTGTGAAGTGGAAATCTAATTTACATTTTATACATTCACCTAGATATTATTGGGGTCAAAGGTTAAAAGGTGCTTGATGTTATAATATTTGTTTTGATGAGAAGAGCTTTTTTGTGTTGTTCGTTGAACCGTAAAGATAAATACTGCAGAGACAAAATTTTAAAATAGCCAACTAGTTTTGAATTGATTTTGCAGATAACTTTCATATGAATATGTGTAATAAATGCAAATGGTAATTTAATTTATTAAAAATATAGACAGCAGTTGAAGTAATAACGTTATAGACAGATTCCATCTTCTCTTTCATTATATCAGTAGCGTTCTAAAGAAGCTCATTGTATATCTAACTAATAAAAGAACAAACAATTATACTTAATTCCGTTACTTTTATTTGATTATGTCTCACGTTATTACGTAGATATTACGTCTGCGACCGCGGTTTCCGTTTGTATACTTTGTCTCGCCTTATACGTGTTTATTTCTCTGATTATGTCACATGACATATTATTTAGAAGAAAAGTAGACACGAAATGATAAAGCCTAAAATGAAGACTCTCAGAAAATATTTATAACCACAAACATGTAATATGCGTAGGTGTTTGACTGTCCAAGTATTGATGCTATGATGCTGTGGATATCTCATTCACAACTGCATTACTAACATTTAACGTTCATCAACATAATATTATTTACGCTCTCGTTAATACTAACTTCGACTTCTCATGTAATTAGTCAGCATTTTTAAAATGTAGATACTTCTAATAGTAAAAAAAAATAACTTCACTAAAGTATAAACATAGTAACCGCATGCGCATCTTCTAGCTATCAAAATTCAAAATAATGAGGGTGGGAATATTATATTTCACATATTTCGTTCAATAATAATTAAGCTTATATTATTTGCAACAATTAACTAAGTAGTTCTTTGTTGTGAAACATATTATCAAACTATTAGTTACGTGTATTTGTAACACATAGTTGCGTTTGAATAATCGCCGGATTATGTATTTGGCTAACCTTTGTAACCTCCGGCCTACAATCATCCAAATATTCATTAAAATGTGCATTTTTATCGAAAAACTCCATGTCAGTTTTGAAACTGTGTCAAAGGTGAGGAGAAAGTTTGGGGTTATCGTGAATAACGAGGATTTGTATTTCGTATATTGAAATACGCGACTTATCTGTGAAGTTTTACGATTTTGGTCACGTTCTATGAATTGTTTAGGGCTAATTGGATGGGTCACCCGCCTCGTAAGTCATCAGAGTTCTGTGTCGTGATATACGAGAATCATTCCTAGTATGAGCTTTTAAAGGTTGCGAAAGCATATTTGTTGGTAGTTATTAATTTGGTACTTGAGTTACGTGCTTTTGATAAAGTATTTGGTCATACATATTTATAATTTTAAGATAAATAAAAAATATTAAAAGTAAAATAAAAAAGCTTAAATATCGTGATTTTTGAGTCTTTTTTTATATTTTTGATTATAGTAAAAAATAAAAATATAATAATGTAATATTACTCTATCAAAAAATGAGGTACCTCCTTTATCTAGGTACATACTTACTCTGTATTAGATATAGATGGTATTCGTATAATAATTTTATCTTATTCAATATCAGTGTGTTTCCCTCTAAGTATATATTTATTTATGTTTATTATATAATATGTAATTGGTATGTATATCTGTTTATTTTATTTATGTATATGTATATTTATATATTGTGTATGTATATGTATAGTATATGTGATATTGTATATGGATATGTATTATTTAAGGTAGATATATATTATTATTATTATTTTTTTTTGTTTTCTTGCTTTTTAATTAAGTAATAATTATTCTTTTTCTGTTCTCGTCCCGCCAATTAGTGATCTTTTTGCTTGTTTACCTTTTACCGTGGTTGCCTGGAAGAGATCACTATTAAGTGATAAGGCCGCCAAAATAGTTGTACTCTGTTCTATGTGTATTGTGTAAGTAGTTCTAAGGCTTCTGTACAATTATTAAAGTGTTAAATAAATAAATAAATAAATAAATAAATAAAATACTTATTATAGTCCTTTTCACATATGATGATTCCTGTGACACTTCATCGTGTTCCGAATTACGTATTTTATGTTTAAAACGCCAAAATAATTTTAGTGCATAATATTTTTATTTTATGGCGGCATTATTACCAAAAATATAAAAATGAAACATCTTAAGCTTATAAATCCAAAACAGTATTATTTAGTTTAATATAATGAAAAATAAAATAAAATAACACAAAAATATAATACCTACGCAATTCGTGTACATGAAATGGATCGTTGAAAAATCATAGAGTTGGAAAATCATATAATCGGCGCCCATCTTGTGATCGTTTGTCAATCGATTCAATCGTCTATACGAGTGCGTCAGCCTTGTATACAAGTTGCATTTTTATATTGATACTTTACGTGGTATTCTGTTATTGTTACTAATTGTTATTGTTGACTTTTTGTTCTTGATGTTTGCTAAGTTTCCTTAGGTAATTGTTGGCGAAATGCCGAAAAAACTAATTTTGGTACTTTATTCAAATCGATTTCATTTCCATATAAAATATTATCGATTATCGGAAACAATTGATATGATTTCAGTAAAGACATCTCTACACGTGTCAAAAATCGATGTGTCACAGAAATCATCTTAGGTGGAAAGGACTTATAGTTAAGTATAGTTAAGAAGAGAAAAATTTAAATTTCTTCTATTTACACTTCTTCATTATTTAATTTGCTGCTTCTTTCATAATGAAAATTGTGTTTGATCATTTCTCTGATAGCTTTGTGATTTAGTGCGTAAAATTTCTTTGTATAAATTATTATACCTACTCTTATTATAATTGCTATTATGTAAAGCCTTCTGTTTATTATCTTGATTATTTTTCCGACCCAAATATCGACCAATAGAATTGCACCATTCGACGTCACGTGGTACAACCTACATGGTATTATACTGATTATTCTTTTTTAGTTACATTGGCTTAACAAATTTTACTTTAAACATAGAGTGAAAGCTAGATTATATTCGTAACTCAACGCCTATGTCATAAAATTTGGTAAATATGGCTATCCGGGTTACACAATACTTTTAGAACTTATAAAATATGTGAAAAATGTTTTGCAATATTTTCTCTTTTCGGCAAAAGTTTATATTTTATTGCGACGTAAGTTTTTTGAGATTGAATCCAATAGTTGGTCATCTTTGTATAACATTATTTTTACAGTAAGTATATTAATGTTATCAATTTTCACGATTTATTACCGAACAAATTGAAAAAAGGAACATTTTGAAAATAAAAAAAATATATGTAGTGTGTACATTTATCAACATAACGTAATTCTTTAAAAAAATAAAAGAGTGGGCTTTGCTTCCATGTCGTAATTGTGATAATCTAAGATAATTATCAAATTCGGAACGCAACTAATATTGTGGTTTACCGATTCAAAAAAACACCATGCAATACGTATTGCCATAATTTTGTAAAGTTACGTCGGTATGGTATGGTATTAAGATGATGTTACTAAGATTGAGTAATAGTAGTGAACTAGGCGTTACCTGCGGGTTCGGCTCTATTACAGTTTTGTTAACCTCTTGATCTACGTAATAGGGAAATTATGGAGGAGTAGCTGTGCCGCGTGGCTTCCGTGGACTACCTCATCCACGGGTAAATTCAAGTATTTCTAATAGCTCATATGTTATTCCGATGCATAACCTATATTAATGTAAAGCATCATTCAAATCCGTTCTTAAGTTTTTTAACAAACATCCATCCGTACTCACAAACGTTCGTTATGATATTAATATGATTAGTCGTTGTTTATAATATCTATTAGTAGGATTGCGATCGGAAAAAATTATGCCAGTTTCAGTGATGGAAAATTTATTGGAAATTTATGCATTCAGGTTTTATAATATGTATTGTGATAAATGTGATTACACGACTCGACAAAAAAATTTTCGTTCTTTGTCCTAAAGTTTATACTATTATTTCCAGTTAGTTATGCACAAAAACGAAAAGAAAATACCTTTTTTCGGTATAAAGTTTGCTTTTGTGATAGTTATAATAATAATACAAATTTTTCAATTTTTTCATAAATTTTAATTTTTTAAAAAGACCGCGTGGTGAGAGTGGGATATTAACGTTTACACTGTGCCGCTAGATGGCACCCGAGTGATAAACAACCATTTTGTATTATTTACAAGCCCAGAATAACTTAAAATGTCGTCACGAAAGTGCAAATACGATGCTAATGCATTTTGTTTTATATGTGGTCAATTTATTAAAGTTCGAGACGTGAAATATGAACTAAAGACATCTCACGTTCTCTGTGAAGCCTATGAAGCATATTTTGACTGTCCTGTACGGAATCAAGATAAGCCATGGGCTCCACATGTTGCTTGTAGATATTGTAAATGGTGTTTGGAAGGTAAGGCAAATTCCAATTACAAATATTAAGGCCATGGGCTGCAGGATGTCATTAAAAGTACATATGCTGCATGCTCATTTGGATAAATTTAAAAACAATATGGGAGCCTATTCCGAAGAGCAAGGAGAACGTTTCCATCAGGACATCATGAATTTTGAACAACGCTATCAAGGCCAATACAATGAAAACATGATGGGCGACTATATTTGGGGTTTATTGAGAGAAAGTAGCTATGAACATAAAAGAAAAAGCAAAAGTGTGCACTTTTAAGTTATTTTCCACTTTTCTGTAAGCTAATTTGATAGTAAAACTTAATAAAAATAATAAACATTTTTATTTCAATAGTTTTATTTTCAATCAAAAATTAAAATCCGAGATTTTTTAAAATTTCCTTCAATCAGTCTTCTAAGCACAAAAGCAAAGTTTTTCATGCCATATATTTTTTTTCCGTCTAATTACGACCTAAACTACGAAATTTAATGCTTTGCAATCAAAGTCAAATTTCATGGTGACCCGTTGTTATGGATGCTTCTACCATTTGGTTAATTTTCGGGTCATCTTTTAGGAAATGTGAAATATGTTCTGAGATAGTAAATGGTGCCGACATCTGCATCAATCGTCATATTTCAACCAAGTCGCAATAACTCAGCAAGAACTATCTAGGTATGAAGTTGAAAGAACACTTACATTTTTTTTTTAAATTTAACTGACGGTAACAGAGGAAAACAAACTTTTCTATAAAAACCAAAATACCAAAACCTATGAGCATTAGGTAAGAACAAGCGAACATTTGGGCACGTATATTTAAATGTAACACATTGAAGTGTCAAGCGACACATTATCGTAACACAGAAATACGTAATAGGCGATTAAGCTTTCAATACGTGCATTTGCATTAACCATTCAAGTGAGGATGTAATGTTTTCGTGTTACACATCGTATAGTATGTGTTGCAATCGTTTCTATCAATGATATCATACGAATAATATCCTATAGGCAAATCTTTGCATATACACCAGTCTCAAAAGAATCTATACTTAATATTATAAAGCTGAAGAGTTTGTTTGTTTGAAGGCGCTAATCTGAGGAACTACTGGTCCGATTTGAAAAATTCTTTCGGCGCTAGACTGCCCACTTATCGATGAAGGCTATGGGCTAAATACAGGAGCGGAGCACTACAGGTAGTTTGGTTTTAAATAAACCCTTTGTTTATGTTTCCATACGTAATTTATACCTATTGTAAAAATTGTTAAGGACTTACACAGAGCAGTTACTAATTCCACGGATACACGATAATAGCATAAACATTACAATACTTGTTTAACCTGAGGCAGTCAGGAAAACGTTATAACTGAAGGAAGCTATTACTTCGTAAATTACCTCGCCTATGACATTAAACCTATTTCATTTTTGCAATTGCTATAAAACTGGTACTTTATTTCAGTTGTATCTCAAGTCAATAAACAATATAAATTATGCTAGTGACAAAGGCATGGTTGAACTATAGACAGGTTAATAACATGTAGGTATAAGAGTAATTCACGTTTCATTGTTATTAAGAGATATGTCAGACATTTAATGAAGTTTCCTCTCTTGTCCCGGGTTGATTAATTATAATTTCTTTTCAAAATAACATGACCAGAAACTCATGATGGGGAATTTTTTAAACTTTGGTCATTTATCTTATAAAGTGTTTTCTTAAAATGTATAATAAAGCATTAATAAGATAAAAATAACGATCCGAACGTTTTAAACCTTTCATAAAACAAAGGTGACAAGTAGTAAATGAGTACATTACATAGCTCTACCATTTGCAAACTTGTAACGTTCAAAGGGTGTAACTAGCAACGATCTGTGAACAGAAATGCAATAATCTTTTATCTTACGAACATTGCGGTTTCTTAACTCATCCCTGTGAATAGTGACGAAATGTGGAGCATGACATCAATTCGCATACATTATGTCAACTGAAGCGACTCTTGTGTTCGTAACGAATTTGAAAGCTCGAGATTGAGTGATTTCTTGTCACGTTCTTAACGTATGGTGGTGATAGATCATCAGTTGAAATAATGTGAATTCCGTATCGAAACATAGGTATTTGTATTCGTTAGTAACATAGCTGCATATTATTTTATATAGTCACGATCTTTTCATTCGGATGTATTATAATCTATCATTACTAACACTAACTACATTGGTAAAACATCGGCTAGTCATGGAGATGTGAAATTTTTAATCATCATTCATCATGTGATATACGAACGAAACTACACTTTCGTCGTTTTCATATTGCTTTACAATTACATGTAATTTATATAATTATTTCCTGCAGTGTAAAATTATAACGCACTTTCTACTCCCTGCTTTAGCTTTCGCGTATCAACCAGCCATTAAGAGTATAAAGATAGTATTTATATGTATATCACACCATTGAATTGACTCATCATCATTATAAGTATCTATGTATTGAGTGTGGGCTTACGTATTCAAAATTTCAATGTCTTCAGTTCAAAGAAACCCGGAACAAATAGATTATGATGTTAATGCATTTATGAGCACATAATTGTAATCGTGACATACGTTTTTAAATGAGGTAATTTGATACGAGGAAGTAAAACATGATAAAAAATAGAGCGGTGTAAACTGTCAAATATGTCGGACTATGTAAATCATTATTAGACTATGTTACATTTCAATACAATGATTTATAACTTTAAATGACGTATTTTGTATGATAGTTATCGATCACTTATGTATTCATTTTTTGACGTACCTACGCAAAAGCATGCATGTACTTGAACTATATTTTCAAACGAGCTTTCCGCCCGCGGCTTCACCCGCTTTGTCTAAAATCTAATAAATTAGGTAAATTCTTGTTATCTCTATTTTAATTAATTAATTAATTCAAGTAATAATACCATAAATAATAAACAAAAATATGTGATCATGATTATAAAAATTATTTTTAATTTACACTTAATATGTAAGTAATATACATCATACAGTTATCTAAGATTTTTTTATTTAAATTTGGGTCACATATAGTGTAATAATAACTTTGTCTCAACACTTACATCAACTTTCACTAAACTCTGCCTCAAGCAAAAAAAATATTTAAATAGCAAGAACTGTTAAAAATTGACCTTTGTGCCTTTGCTTGATTAATATTTTTTCCCATGTCATATAAAAGGTTTATGGGCGTATCAAAACAAATATTTCATATTATATAACGCGTGGCATTGTTGTTATTATGTAAGACATGTGATCAACGATTTATTGTTTAATAACAAAACCCTTCCGGCATGAGAATCTGAATAATTGAGTATTAATTAAGTACATAATAAATATAATGTAAAATGTACTGACTACGACTACAAACAACTATATTGTGTTTATTAAACGTGTTAGCTTTTGTAATGATTATTTCATTAAATTAATCAATTGATACTTGTTAAATAGACTGTATAAAGATACAAATACATACATTTAAAATACTCGATAACTAGTGTAAATTATACAAATAAAGTTTCTATTTTACCCTTGGGACTGTATCGTATATAAGCATTTCCGTAATTACATGTATGATTATCATTTTAATAAACGATAATTATATTTTTATAAATGCAGTAGTTCTAAGATTATATTTTATATTTTTCTTAATTATTATTTAACATTGCCATCGCCTATATTTTTCGATAATATCTGGGTAATATTGGGATAATAGATTTATATTATGTTATCCTTTGATATGACTATGTTTTTGCGTTGTTTTAATGATGTATACTGATAGAACCTCCTTTTGAAATTAAGCTTCTTGCAAATTTTTCTTATACTAAGTTTCATCCATTTCTATGATACTAGTATATATGCAATTTTTTCTATGTTATCTCTTAAGATGACCAAGACCAAACAAGTATTTTTTTGGTAAAGTTTGATAATAAATAAAAGTAGATATATTTTTAAACTCACAACCCGAAATATTTTTTATTTAAATATAATTTGAATCTAAAATACATACAGACTATATAAGATTTATTCATTGAACAAAATACGATAATATGTAAATGAGCTTTCTAAAGTCCTCTCACGGAAGTACAGGAAGGTTCATTTCTCACGATTTTCCTTACAAATTGAAATACTAAGCATTGATATTATCATTTACGAATTACTATTCTTAGGTACCTTGATAGATGAATAATGAAATAATACATGCAAGTACCACAATAATACATTATTCTTAACCTAGAATTTGCGAAAATTTATAACGTAACAAATACTTTTACTAAAATATAAATCTGTTTGCCATTTCAGTTAATGATCATCTTCATTCATTGAACTTTCTTTATCTGACCTTTTGAAATTAAACGATACTTTCGATTTATTGATATGATTGTATTAAACATGATCAGAAGAGTACAAAGATGAGTTTATAATTAAAGTGAGGCAAAAATAGTTGTTGTAAATAGAAATGTTATGTTCCGCAGTATTATTTTATTGTCCTTATTCTGTAAATGAAAGAGGGTCGTTCAACTATGTTTGGGCTGTTCCGCCTTTATTAAGGCGATGTATGTTAATATGGTGTGTTCCAACTTTATCCAAGCTAATATATCAATGACTTAACATAAAAAAATTCCCCAAAAGGTATGTAAGGTACATACATATTTGCTTTTTGACCATATTACAGCAAAACGCACTTAGAATTGTTTAATAAAATGTTTTATGTACAAAGTATTACCTTTATTACAATCTTCCATGTTAATATTGCGAAAAACTTAAACATCTAACACAATAAATAGATTGGAATTTTACACAGGTATTAACAATGCAGCCATCGTTGTTGCAATACATGCTTGTTATCAATTCATCGCAAGACCATCAAAGCATAACGTTCTTTCAATGTTGAAAATTACACAGTTTCATAGTTCAGTGCAACCTTGAATATTTTCAAATACGATTTGAAATGAAAATAACAATAAAGATTTGCCAAATAAATATTAATATTAATCCGTCTGCTAACCCTTTGGTCATGCATTTCTTAATGTTTATTGGGTCATGCAAAACAATGAATATTACTTTATTGATTGGTGAAAGATTTTGTATTGTTTACTTAATGCGTAAAAAGAACCGTTGTCTTAGACCGTTTTTTATGTAACCAATTTTTTACCAAACCAATTAATAACCAATTTTTTAATTGGTATCACGATTGAAAATTAATATCGGAAACTTAGCATATTTAAATGTCTATAAGAAAAACAACAATTGATATTATTCGTATATAGCAAAAAATTCAAGAAAAATGATGATTTAAATAAATATCTACTAAATTATATTCCAATTCATAAACAAATGCAATAAATATACAGACAGAAATAAATGTCTGACCAGTAGGTAACTGGACATTTACAAACATTCTTCATCTGTATACACAGAGGTGTAATATTTGTTCATGATCTCCAAACCAATAATGTACTGCTTTCTTTTTATTCTGCTCACTAACGCTGATTTGCAAATACATACTTGAAAAAGCGTTTTGTTAGCACTTTCAGTGAAGCTAGCTAATTCGTATTGTAAATATATTGTATATTGTGCTTTAGTTTTAAAAGGAATGTTTTGCAAGCTTGTATTACGGTGTAATATTTAGGTTAAATAACATTGTTTTGACTCACTTTTGTTATATAGTTATAAATAGTCTAAACAAAGCTATCGTATTACAATAAGTTATTTATTCATTAATATTGTGTAGGTACATTGTACATATTTTTATTTCAGTAATAATTCATCATGCATTTTATTGTTGAGCTGTGCGCTCGTTGAATATCTCAATATAGGCCAGTGGAAATTAACATTAAATTCGCAAAGCACGATGTAGATTTGAATTTTTGGTATGTTGTTTGGATCAGTTAGGGTGATGTAAATCCCAATTTGCAACTTCGAAAAAGTTGTGCTCGCTGCGCACCACGTGATAAACTGCGAAAATTTTGGACTTTTTTCACTTTTTGCTCTAAAAGTCATAAACTATGCGTTTCCGACAAGTATGATTCAGTACATAAATTAAGGTTATTAAATTTGCAACAGTTTAAGCCTAACCGCAGCTCTCTAAACCTTATAACGACTAAACTGTGGCCATTCGAAGATGGTTCATTTTTCCCGAAATATTGAAATTTTTAGTTTTGCTCCCGTTTGAAGCAAAATATTGGCAAAAACCGCTCGTTCTATGAGAAGTTCGTATAATAAAGTTGTAGTGCATTTAATTTTCTTTCATAAGAGCATAGAACAAAGTCTGTGAGACAAATATTTCACACACAATATCTGAAAAACAAAAAGAAGGTAGAAATAGATTTTTAAAGAATTGAAACTGAGAGCATATAAAATCATAAAAAGAATAATACTTTTTCATTTGCAGGATAGGTAATTAACAAAATTACAAAATTTGGGAAAGTAGGAAAAAAGATTATACGCAAATAATAAACTGCGAAAATTTTGGACTTTTTTCACTTTTTGCTCTAAAAGTCATAAACTATGCGTTTCCGACAAGTATCATTCAGTACATAAATTAAGGTTATTAAATTTGCAACAATTTAAGCTTAATTAAAGCTCTCTAAATCTTATAGCGACTAAACTGTGGCCATTCGAAGATGGTTCATTTTTCCCGAAATATTGAAATTTTTAGTTTTGCTCCCGTTTGAAGCAAAATATTGGCAAAAACCGCTCGTTCTATGAGAAGGTCGTATAATAAAGTTGTAGTGCATTTAATTTTCTTTCATTAGAGCATAGAACAAAGTCTGTGAGACAAATAGTTCACTCACAATATCTGAAAAACAAAAAGAAGGTAGAAATAGATTTTTAAAGAATTGAAACTGAGGGCATATAAAATCATAAAAAGGATAATACTTTTTCATTTTCAGTATAAGTAATTAACAAAATTACAAAGCTAATTAAATTTGCAACAATTTAAGCCAAACCGCAGCTCTCTAAACCTTATAACAACTAAGCTGTGGCCTTTCAAAGATAGTCAGTTTTTCCCGAAAATTTCAAATTTTTAGTTTTGCTCCCGTTTGAACCAAAATATTGGCAAAAACCGGTCGTTCTATGAGAAAGTCGTATAATAAAGTTGTAGTGCATTTAATTTTCTTTCATTAGAGCATAGAACAAAGTCTGTGAGACAAATAGTTCACTCACAATATCTGAAAAACAAAAAGAAGGTAGAAATAGATTTTTAAAGAATTGAAACTGAGGGCATATAAAATCATAAAAAGGATAATACTTTTTCATTTGCAGGATAGGTAATTAACAAAATTAAATTTTCTACAACTTTATTTTATGACCTTCTCATAGAACGAGCGGTTTTGCCAATATTTTGGTTCAAACGGGAGCGAAACTAAAAATTTGAAAATTTCGGGAAAAACTGACTATCTTTGAAAGGCCACAGCTTAGTTGTTATAAGGTTTAGAGAGCTGCGGTTAGGCTTAAATTTTTGCAAATTTAATTATCTTTGTAATTTTGTTAATTACCTATCCTGCAAATGAAAAAGTATTATCCTTTTTATGATTTTATATGCCCTCAGTTTCAATTCTTTAAAAATCTATTTCTACCTTCTTTTTGTTTTTCAGATATTGTGAGTGAACTATTTGTCTCAAAGACTTTGTTCTATGCTCTAATGAAAGAAAATTAAATGCACTACAACTTTATTATACGAACTTCTCATAGAACGAGCGGTTTTTGCCAATATTTTGCTTCAAACGGGAGCAAAACTAAAAATTTCAATATTTCGGGAAAAATGAACCATCTTCGAATGGCCACAGTTTAGTCGTTATAAGGTTTAGAGAGCTGCGGTTAGGCTTAAATTGTTGCAAATTTAATAACCTTAATTTATTTACTGAATCATACTTGTCGGAAACGCATAGTTTATGACTTTTAGAGCAAAAAGTGAAAAAAGTTCAAAATTTTCGCAGTTTATCACGTGGTGCGCAGCGAGCACAACTTTTTCGAAGTTGCAAATTGGGATTTACATCACCCTAACTGATCCAAACAACATACCAAAAATTCAAATCTACATCGTGCTTTGCGAATTTAGGGTTTTTTAGTGTCGATTTCTACTGGCCTAATATAAGCGTTCTAACAGACGAACGGCAGAGGCTACTTCAGCCGTCGCCACATGTCGTGTCGTCGACGTGTGTTTCCGTTCGTGTGTTAGGGCTCTAAATGCGACAGTTTAAACATTTTCATTATATTTTTAGAAATGTTAAAATAATCTGGTTAAAATATAATGTATGTATATAGAACAAATATTTATCTTCCTTCTACTAATATTATTAAAAAAAATCGATAATTTATTAATTTGCATCAACACAGTTTCCTATAAATAAATCATCATATTACATAATGTAAAATGAAGTCAAGTGATTCTTGGACTCCGTATTATTTGTTCGAATCTTTAGTTACATAAGAAATATAATGTCTTCCGATGATCTTTTATCATTCCGAAAGCCAATTAATGTTTGCTTATCTATTGGTAACACAAGTATATTACGCCACTAAGTGAATATTACAAATATTACTATTACAATGTGGATGTTAAATAATAATTGCCCTGTGAATGATTTTTGCGATTAATGTATTTTTAAAAAGAACAATACATTCTCAGAATTAAGTTCATGATTCTCAAGGCTCCCTTCTAGATTATCGTAGAAGATATTAAGAGGTTACATACTTGGTTTAGTTTGAAGTACAATTAGGTAAATAGCATCAGTCATGTGGTATTTAATTTCACATTATTCTAATTGACTCAAAAACAATAGGTAGAGTTAAGTGTTACAGAACTCAACTGACTTTTAAATAGATCTGAAATATGTATTATTTTCTGATACTCATTTAGGTATTACGATTTTTCAGTGAAACAAGGCAACCAACGGGTATTCCAACCAACATAACTACAAATTAATACCGCAACCGATTAGGAGGGTCACCAGAATTTTATATATAGCAGATTATGGAACACGCAATCCTCACATCAGTTTAAAATAAGTATAAAATTATTATTTATTTCTTGCAATAAGTAAAAGTACAGAGCTCTCGAAAAGAATAAAAAAAATTGATAAAATTAATCTGATCTGTTTAAGAACGAGACCAAATTGATAGCGAAGCATTAGCTGACTACTAATGGGTATATTGTTTAACATTTACTTATTGTTCATATATACCAATAACCTATTGGACTGATTCAATAGAGTCATATATATCGACTAGTTCCCATGAGATTTAATAAAGATCACGAATGCCTTTTCGGAAGTTCGATAAAATACAGGCGTGTACATGGCTATTGTGCAACTATTTGCAATCATTATAGCGCTTCTCAGCGCTTTTAATACGACAGCTATTATTCATATAAGAACAGTTACAGCGCTCCAGCCGATTGTTAGTTACAAAATGCAGGGTAAGTATAGGTCATGCAGATCCGAATGCCGCGAAGATCACGCCTAACCGTTCAAGAAATACTTCAATTCTACTCATGTAAGGTTAAAAGGTCGTGTCTAATTTAACTAGCCCTGGAACCTTCAAGATTACTCATGCATGTATTGTAAAGTCGCTTATGCTATTGAACGTTATGGTTTAATCTGTTAACCTTAATTATAAGATTCAAAAAACCCTGAAGGTAAATGTCCGCCAAATTAAGAGTTGTTTCATCTTCGTCGAGATTTTGTTTAAAAATTAATACAATCAAAGAACTCGTTACCTTTAACCCATTGAGCCCCAAGCCACAGATTAGAGAATAGTTACTTCCCAAGCGGCCCAATCGGTCCCAGACACAATAGATTTTCTATTGTGTGTGGTTCCGGGGCCTGAGTTACTACGAGATAGGTTTTAAAGGTATGTGAATGGATTGGAAAAAGGCGATTTCACGATATTTTTTACGCTACTTCATATAATATGACGAATCATGGATTGAGTAAGTATACAATCTTATCCTTCAAACTACAAGATAAATAAATTGTAAACTGAATGCTTGAAATATGTAAAGTTAAATACGTCTTATGTTTAAGCACAATAGTTAATTATGACGTGAATGTTCAAACATTTTCTACTTTGATCAAGGATTCATAAGCGTATTGTTTTGTGCTCGTTACTCAGTTATTTCTTAATCATCCTGAATGCAGTTAGTATAATATAGCGATTATGTTTATTTTAGAATGCTTTATAGCATAATTGTCTTATAATTTATAGTACTAAATTCCTAGTATAAAACATTTTCAATTATTTTTGTCTGTAATCATAAGACGATTCTTATGATTATAAACAAAATTCAAGACAGTAATGCAATAAAAATTAAACTTAGTTTATATTTTTTGCAATTTCATAGTTAGCTTTAATATTAATTCACTCAACGAAATGCTACGATTATCATTGTATAAGTTAATTGGTAATTCGTGACTTGCTACATTAATATCTTTATAAAGTTCCGTTTTATTTTGACAGTAGCAATTATTAATTACTTAGGCGATTGCGGAATGGCTCGTGCTTAGAAATTCGTTATGGATTTTTTTTACTTTTTACGCTATCTAGTAACCTTGGACTAATTATAAAATAACTTTCTAATAGTTCAAATTAAGTTCGATTTCTATTTATATTTTTAAGGTTAAATGAATTAACTTATTGCGAACGTATGTAAATATTTATGGACATTTTGCATTACAGGATGCGTTTCCTATGAAATGCATCAATATGGATATGTTTCGTATGTTTTAATTAAACACGCAAGATATATCGTGCAATAAAATATACCGCCTAGATACTCAATACTCATCCATCATACTCATACCGCCTTAACATGAAGGTTTGTCATTATTTACATATTATGAAAATCAATGGATGGTGGATTGGAGTGATTCAGGGTGGATTGGAGGTAAAAAAGTTTTAAAAGGTAAGCGGGTAAGATCATGTTAAAACTTTGATTCATTAAAAATCAAGACGTGAGGTACATTGTAAGATAAGTAAAATATACGAGAACATAAAACAAAAACAGCTTTTGTTTATAAAAAGCTGTTTTTGTTTTGCTGCTGTCATGCTAGTTACGGCCCTGCCTTCATACGAAACTGATGAGAACGCCGTTCGCACGGGAATAGAATGTTGGTCCGATTTCCCTGAGTTAGCATCCAAGCTTACGTATTTATAATTATTAAAATGTATAAATTCATTCTTTAACTCCGGTCTGCATCGTGCAGACATGGGTGTAAAAGTCTCACTTTAGTCATTAAATATAGTTTCTAAGTATATCTGAGTTTCTTTTGGGGCCTCCGGCTGTGGGAAATGTAAATTGCTTATATTCTAATGGAATATAATAATTATTTTTGTAGTTCATAATCTTTCTTAACAAACACGGCAAACATATACGCTCACAGTAAAAATAAATGTTGCAATAAGTTAATTATTGAATCATTTCATGACATAGTAGTTATTATACACGGCAAATACCGTAAATACAGACAAAAACAATAATTAATACGAACGTAGAAAGTATACCCGGCTGTCCACTTGATGGATGTAACAGCAGCTAATTACAAACAGGTGTCCTTGACCTCAGGTAAACAATGGCGTTCAGTTCTATAGATGGATGAGTATCTATGGGAATGGGCATGCAAAAAATATGAGGACAGAGTTGTAAAAATTGTGCGTAATGCTTGTTGCCTTACTTGTACTAACAATGTATATTATGTGATTTGGGCAAAGCCTATTACATAATATGAGATTATCTGAACAAAACTTGAAATAATGAACAGAAGAATTGACAAACTCAACTGTTCATTAATTTTAAATGAAAATGTTTTCCCCCAGGCATAATTTGAGGTAAGTATTTGACTTGATGTTTTTAACTGATACATGGACTAAAAACCTTGTGTAGTATTTTCGCCTAACGCTTAATAAACATTCAGAAATACCTATTAAATATATTTATGCTTTAATTAAAAAATATTCGCCATGAAATGACCAAGGTAAATCAATTACTATAGCATTCATATAAAACGTAATTACAAGCATATTACAAGCGGTACATCTAACTGTAAAACAGCTATTGTATGTTATGTTCTATTCAGTACAAATATTAAGGGCCATTCATCAAATGATGGCACAATATTCACTAACAGTATTTTGATATTTGTTTGAATGAAGTATTAACAGCCGTAACGTAATGTTGATTTATAGACTACTAGCGTTTGTCTGTTATGTTGTCCACTATAATTTTCGTTTCTTATTTTTTTGCTTCTCTCACTCACTTTGGCTATAACAAAGACATCAATTTTCAGTTTATAGCATCCGTACTAATATTATAAATGCGAAAGTAACTCTGTCTGTCTGTCTGTTACTCAATCACTCCTAAACTACTGAACCAATTTGCATGAAATTTGGTATGGAGATATGTATTTTGATACCCGAGAAAGGACATAGGCTACTTTTTATTGCGAAATATGTACCACGGGCGAAGCCGGGGCGGACCTCTAGTTACCTATAAAGTATACACATATTATAAAAAAAAACAACAAAGCTCTATCCAATTGGTAAATTATGAAGATTGACAAAGTGATTCACGAATTGATTGGAATTAGGACATGTCTTTGGAAGTAAAGTGTTCCATTGACCATATAAGAAGAAGAAAGAAATTTATCTTACAGTTAGATATTTCGTACATTTTCTTAATTTAGATGGTAGGGTTGTCATTTTAGCGAAACATTACCAATAAGGTCTTCATTATGTTTAGTATGATAGATTTGTTCATCACAAAAGACCAAAAGACCTTCAGTTTAATCGAGCGAAGATTTGGTCTAAGATGCAGCGCGCTTCCCTATAAGACTAGGTATAAAAAAAATACAATTAAAATGCAAATACTTGACTGATGATCTATACTTACATTAGATTTTCAGTAAATATTGTCGCAACAATATTCTATGATCTACTTTATTTTCTTCAATTATTCCAAACATTTTATGTTTATATACATTTTTTCAGCCGACTCTATTTAGCAGCAGCCCTATAGACGCGATATTTATGCAATATTTCTTGACCAAACAATGAGTCAGTGCACGTTTTCTGTTTGATTGCTTGTGCGAACATTGACACGGCGAAGTTTATTGCACTCGTTCGTAAATATGTGCGAACTTTGGTTTATTGTCCCACTTTTTAAATCCATTAATTATTAATGAGTTATCGTTAGGATATAGCATAAAGACATTAATTTCTTGGCAAAACAATGAAGGTATTTTCAACTTAAACTAGCTTGTGGCGATCGATCATTAGATAAAATTTTAATAATTTATAGGTAGGTACAAAAGTTCTATAAATCTGCGATTCACCGAAGACAAGAAGAAATATTCATGTTGTTTTTTTAATGCATAATATATCAAAACTCATATAAGATTTTTTTGAAAGCACACTTCCAAGTGATCACGCACGTTTTGCGCGTGGTATCAAGTTATCGCACAGAACTTCCGACAATCGCTGAAAATGTGTCGAAAAGTCACTGTTCACACGTCTGTATCAATTCTTCCGAGACACATTACGGAAGTGTACAATACGTAACTGGTTATGTCGAGATTCTTTTGGAGATTTATCTTAAGACACAATTAACATACAGTTAACGCCTTAGCATAATAAGGTGGGTAGCGTAACTAATCACAATAATGGATGATACGTACCTTATGGTATGCTGCTAGTGCGGCTTTGACAGTCGCTTGTTATGATAATTGTTTTGCATAAGACTTACACGACGTGTACAAGGTTGGGAACAACAATAACTTTGAAGGATTTTATTAAACAGCAGAGTATTCTTACTTTGTTGTAAACCAGATATAAGCTTAAGATCGCATAACTAAAAATAAGTAAGACTAGCTTCCGCCCGCGACTCCGTCCGCGCGGATGTCGGTCTTCGCGTGGATGGTTTATTTCTCCATTTTGAGTAACTCTGACAATGACATCTTATAAATATCTATTGGACCCAAATACGGCTAGGCCTATAATAATACGCAACGTGTTCGTGGTTCTACAGAACAACGTCTATGGATAAAACTGAAAAATTAAGATTAATTTTTTTTCTACGTATTTTTCCAGGATAAAAAGTATCCTATTTTACGCCCAGGATAATAAGGTATAATTATACCAAGTTTCATCGAAATCGAATTGGTAGTTTTCACGTGATGTCTTCACATACAGACAGACAGACAGACAGACAAAAATTTTTTTAATCACAAATTTGGGTTTGGTATCGATCCAGTAACACCCCCTGCTATTTATTTTTTCAATATTTTCAATGTACAGAAATGACCCTTCTACAGATTTATTATATGTATAGATACTTGTTGGGGGAGATACTTGGGATGTTTGAGCTAAAGCGCTCATAGTGCAATAGAATACTTAAACTGGATATAAAACTAAGTGAAAAATTTGGTGGCATAGCCATAGGACTTAAATAGTTTAAAAACTTGAGCTTTTCACACTTGAATCATAGAGTAGACTTCTCATAATATGTATATTTCGTTATAAACCTGTGAGAAAATATCATGTGAAACATTCTACAATTAAAAAGTTGTTAGGTAACAGCTGAATAGGTGTACAATATTAAATGTTCTGTGATCGTTGTTTACTCTGTGCTTTATGCTTTTGTCCGATATTTCACAAGAACTTGTGAAAATATTCTTATTCAAATTGCGTTTAAGAAGAGTTGCGAAAAAAATGTAAGTTTATAATTAGTTGTGGCTCGTTTTGTAACTCCATTGTCACGATGCGACGCTCTCTGCTGCATAATGCTGAGCGTGATCTGCTATTGTTGTTTAATCATTAAATGCATTCAAATCCATACTAATATTATAAATGCGAAAGTAACTCTGTCAATGATTTGGTATCTTTGATCTTTGAATCTTGCCAAAGAAGTTTCACTTCTGATATGTGTGCTCGGCACACACGCTCTTTTTATATATAGCTACAAACGTAACATATTATTACATCTATCTTTATGATAACCTAACCATTCTACGAACTAATATAGTTTTATTGACTAGGGAATAGCTATTATAATATAATATAATATAATCTATAAGACGACCGTTGTTATTTCGAAACGAACTTCAATACGATAGTTAGTAATAAAAATTTATCTGATGCCTTCTACTTTTATTTAACACCTTCCTTGTTAAAGATTGAATGCGCGATATTAAAAATCGTTATTATTTATCGATGCAATCGTTATAATCTAATAAACTGAATCGATGAAAAGAATATGATTTAATACTTCCTGTTTGCTATTAAACAAAATATTATGGAATTTTGCAATGCTCGATGCTGTTTCTCTTTTTCAATTAAAAATAACTAAAAAGTTAATTAATTTGAAATATCATAGATGAGTAGATATGTATTAAGAAATAAGCGAAAAACATTAGTTCTCCTATGTTGTAAATGTTACATAGTACCTCGTTATATGTATCTCAATAATGTAGTATTTTCATTATAAGAACTCCTGACCAGTTTGATATCATTATTTTAATGACATGCAGAGAAAATATCATGGTTTTTATGATGAGTGAAAAAATTGAATTGTACCTATGTTAGTACATCTATATATATAAAACTCAAAGGTGATCACTATATAGTGATCTATCAACGCACAGCCCAAACAACTGGACATATCGGGCTGAAATTTGGCATGCAGCATCTACCTAGGAGCATCTAGGACGTAGGCATCCGCAAAGAAAGGATTTCCCGAAATTCTTGCGGGAACGGGGAAAAACGGGGATGCACGTACAAAGTCGTGGGCGGAAGCTAGTTAGGTATATGACACACAGAAAACCTAGACGAAGGTTTATTTGAGACATAGGGAACTACTAATTATAATTGGTACTAACGCGTTCCTGCAGTTTTAATCCCACTGTAGTTAGTCAACCTAGAGTAATATCTATCGTAATGATTTTTGATAAAGTCATGAATAAATACGATTTCCAAGTTCCAAGTTTAACCAAGTCAGTTTTTAGGGCAACAGCGTGAATCCGTGACTTGTCTTAAGAATTAAGACACGAATTTGCATTGAAGGATGCGATTATTTGATCCAATGATTGAACTCATGATCGAGCTGCATGAAAATATATCAATTAATTAAAATCATCGTTAAGTCTTATATTTTACACTTAATTGGTAATTATTCCTATTTTGTTGGGGCGCAAGGTTGTAATGCTAATTAAACTTGTGTACAGATTATTAATCTATTGTAGTTATGTATGAGAAATCGTCTGATACAAGATTGTTTATTAATATTTCATAAAGGACAATGGTTACTTGTAACAATTAAATACTGGTTTTAGGCGAGCTTTTGTAGATTTATCGGGACGCTAGTTGTATGCGTATGCAATATGATTTGTTTTCAGTAAATAAATCTGATGTGTTGCTATATTGTATAATATCAAAAAATATCTTATTTACTTTTATATAATTAAGACATAAATATATTTAGGAATGTTTTTACTATCAATAAAATAGAGATTGTCTTTATAAAAAATACTGGACTGAAATAAAAAATGTAATAAGGAAATTAAGTAGCTTTAGAGCGGACACTACATAACATAGAAGTAAGAACACAAATGATCTAACATAAATTGCCTCATCTAAACTAGATTTACAACGTAAATTACCGCGCACACAGGCCATAAAGTGATTTATTTACATGCGTATAATATTGTACTTTGAGATGTTACATAGATTGATGATAGGAGAAAATTTTACGGAAGAGATGAGCTTAAGGAAGAACACAGTTACGCGGCTATGTGTAAAAGCAATTACAAAATATTATATAAGTCATTGAAGGAGATAGTTGTGCGCCTTGAGATAGTATCTAGATTCTTTGCAACGCATACAAAAGGTGAACTCGTTCCATCTATTTGTCTAGTTAGGTAAACCGGTCTCCGTACTCCGATTTACACTTTCAGTTTCTATGTAGGTTGATGGTAATATGATATTGTGTGTGAGCTTCCGTAGTTCAAGGACGCCTTTTTCTAACATTACTTACCGAATGAACAACGAATACATTAGATACCAATGTTCATACGAAATCATCTTAGATAAAATTAGAATTTTATTAATACTAATAAATTATATAATGTACCTATCTACATATTATTAAAAAAAATGTTTAAAACTGTCACAAATAATTATAAAATATTTGAAGGTAGATACAACAAATGCACTTTCAGTCTAATGAAACAACAGCTGTAGGTAGGTACATGTTTGCCAATGCGTTATTGATAAGTGACCTTTTTCTTTATTTTATAACCGGTACATTGTACATATTGTAAGCCGTTCAATATTAATATGAAAATAAAAAATACAATCGCATAATTGCACTGCGAAAGAGGTAGAGGCCTATATTTTAATAACAATATTGTCCTACATTTTTTACGACAACTGCAATGTTCATCGTAAACACAGCAAATAAATTACAGATATATAAATATTTGTCACGAAATTGTGTAAGCCTCATTATAGGTCTACCAGAATCTGATGGCATATTTATATTTAAGAAATAAAAGATTTTTATGTGGCAACTTATTTGACAACTATCAAATTGGATGTCAAATTATTTGTCTTTTTTGCAGTTGATGAATAATTTTTAGGATTTTGTCTAAAAAATCTTCGAAAATGTCGAAAAAGCCGCTGCGATCACAAGCAAGAGGTGTTGTTTATAATGTGTATAGAAAAACATTCGATGAAGAAGGGTCAAACACATCACAATTTTCAATTTTGAAGATTTTATTGGTAAATTGGACTTACCCGTTTTGATACTATAAATTAAAAAATATTATATGTAGGTAACTATAATATTGTTTGTTGATTAGAATATAATTTTATGAAAACTTATTACAGGAGTTATATTATACGGCTATTCGTCAAGTCCAAACTGTCCAAGTCAATTTTATAATGTGTGTCTGTTAATACTTACGAAAATAAACATAATTTTATTTTATTTTTATTTTATTTTATAAAAAATTATAAGCAGTTTTGATCTACATTATCATTATATCGATATTTTCACATGGCATACTGGTAATGAATATATACAAATATAGGTATGTGTAAATATAAAATAATAATAATATGTATTACCTGTATAAAAAAATGTTGTGTGGTTTTATGAAACCACGGTAAAAGTGAAACTGTTCGAACGGTTCCGAACACTGCTTTGTGTAGCGCATGTCGCGTGACGGTCGGCTGCCGAGTAGGTATACCTACTCGGCAGCCGCGATACACGCGACATGCGCTACACAGACCAAAAAGTTTGAGACGATGTAATAAAAGTTTCACTTTAAAAGTAATTTGTATAATTGTATATTATACATGTAAGTACATATTATGTACCTACATAATATTAAGTGGATATCTCATTATTAAGTACAGTATTGTCCACTTATGTAATGTGAGTAATGATATTGAGGACAAAATAAAAAATAAGCAGTATCAAGATCGTTCAGTCCATTTTCCCTAGGGTTGCACACTCAAAATTTTGATTTCCCTAATTGCCATCAGATTCTGGTTTACCTATACTATCTTATGCTTGTATGTGACAAATTGTCATTACATTTAAGCAATAGCAATTTAGATACAATTTCTTAATAATTGTGATCGGCGTGTAAGGTTCCCTTTGAAGCGAATTTCTAAATACATTTCTCACGTTATTTCTTTAGTCCATTGAATGAGTCCCTCCAAGAGGGGTCTAGAGTGCGTGAGTTAGTAAAGGCTTCCATGGAGGAATGTGTTTATTTTACCAATTATAGACCTAATTAAGAGCAATCTATCAGTACCGGTCACAAGTTGCACATTTGAGTTTTTTGGAAGAAAGAAATATTTTTTGATCGATTGATGTGTAGTATGGGGAAATTGTTTGAGCCAAAATCATTTTTTACTGCGTATAACTCAGAAACGGTAAGATAAAGGAAAAAATGATTTAGGTACAACTTGTAGATAATTTTATGGCCTTTCAACTTTTCCTTGATAGTTTTTCTCTAACATGTACCGTTTTTGAGATTTAAGCGAAAAATGAAAAAATGGACCCATTCCCCCCCTCCCCCCACTCCGGGGCTCCTCCTAGTGTCCCGGGGTTTTAGTATGTTTATTACCTAGGGACTCTTGACATGTTTCCAAAGAAACATCTTACGTTACTCACTCACGCACTCTAGAACTTTTTATTCGATGGACTACTTAGGTCACTATTCGCGTAATTATTTTTCTAAATAATCATGCCGTTTTTATTTATTATGCTTCCTACTTACGCAACAAGGATGTGGATATGAGATAGTTTTAATAAAAAATGCAGTTTACCTCGAATTTGACTCTGTACGTAGGTATGTACTATGTACATAGAAATAGCTCAAAATTCATCATATTATCTATTTACTATTTAAATATATATATGGTATTAGATAATAGCAACATATAACATATAAAATGCATAATGTTATTATTGCAATGCAAAAATCCGATTCCCGGAATAAAGATTTGCGTCGCGTGAACAGAATATCTCGATGCAGATCCGAATCGATGACATAACCGCGCATCGTGTCGTGTCCAATGCCCATAATGTATGGAAGTTTCACTTTCGCATAAGTTACAGTTTCACCGACACTCGTTTGTATTGTTCAGTTTTTGCACGATTATCGTATTGAATTTATATTATATGAAATTAAGAGATGAGGAAATTAATAGTAGGATAAGTATTATTTTCTTATTACTTAAAACTTCAAGGTAACAGTGGTAAATTGAGATTTTCTTTCGAAAATTTTGACTCGTTATTAAAAAATAAAAAAAATAGTTTTAGTTTCATAAACGACATTAATTTGGATATATACTATGTATTTAGAAAATTTTATTAAGTAGGTAATACATTATGTCAGCGTTTAAATCAAACGGAAAACCTCGTTATTCAAATCAGTAGGTCGATATTGACATAAACGATTCGGAACCAGTAACCGATTGCAATTATTTAACGATTTTAGTGGGCTGATCGAATTCCGATGCTATATACGGATATTTTACGATATTGTTGTAAGTATTGGATTATACGCATGGGCGAGTGCGTTGTTTATCTGTGTTTATTTCCGTCAATATTGACACTCGTAAATTATTCAATTTACATTACGTATGTGGTATGCAATGGTTTCGATATTTCGTTTTAATAACGTTCGTTGAAGACAATTTTATTATTGAGTGCACAAATCGTGTGTTATGCTTGATAAAGCGTACTGGTTTGTAGGTACCTAAGTATAACGGAAAGTGTAAAACAAGAGCAAATTGTTACTTGAGGCTAGACAAGAGCATAGTCAGCAAAGAAAGTCGTAAAACGTAAACAGGTAATTACATAACATAATATTTTATTGGCATTAAGTATTCACTGCGTTTCTTTTCCGTAATTTATGCACATAACAACAATTCATTTATATTATTTAATGGTATCATTTTGTAACACTATAAAATACTATTAATATTTAATATTTATTAATATTTATATTTTGTTATACTTTATAATTTAAAAATGAATGTTGAGTGTCATGATTTAATCTATTGGCAAAAACGTGTAATTGTTTCGTCTATAATTCTCTGTATTATTATAACTTAGAGATGCTTTGAGATATTGCTATTAATTATTATAATCATTAATTAAAAATTAATTGCAAAACCCTTCCGGCATTTGTCATTAAAATATTAATATCTGAATAGATAAGATACGCGATCATTAAACAAACGTCAAAGATCTTTGAACTTATCGATTTTGAATCTATTATTATTGTTTTAATTAGTTAAAGCTTGTTAATACAATGTCGATGATCTACAACGTCAAATTAAAGGTCACAGTGGATGTAGAATTTACCTTGACCTAGTTAAATAGTTAAATGCCAATCCATCACGTTTTATTCGATTGAATTAGACGATATTGTGCAGAGAAAGTGTTGATTCGATTTAATAATTCCAAAAATATGCACGCCATTATATTTCATATCACTGAGGCAAAGATGTCCAAGTTGCAACAAGCAATTTGACATCTGATATCGAGTATGTTATTGGGTGATTGACTTCGACTAAATGCCATTAGACCAAGGTCTTAAATATATTTTACACGTCAGTAATTGTTAGAGGACTTTACTGCATTTTTGATAAGTAGAGGTTTTTGTACCTTAACTAAATATTTATATTTTATTTGATAAACTTTACCCTATTAAATTAATAAATTATTCTAACTGTACTTATATTAAATTGAAGTTAATAATGTCTTCCTCAATTGCTAAGAGAAGTCAAATGTGAGTAGTTCTATTTCTTTTAGCGAGAGGAAATCATTTATTTATAGTGTGTTATATAATCGTTGTGTCGTTTCAATTATAAAAATTAAATGAATTCTGTTTTCTTATGAACAGTCACTTAATTAAAAAAGTAATAACCAAGGTTCTCATTTATAAAAGGGTATTAAAAATTAGATTAGTATGTAGCTTCTGGTCATTTCGATATTCAATTGTCAATTGAATGAGATTTGCGAAAGTAGGTACTTAGAGGTTAGTAGTTCATGTAATACTGGCTAGTAGGTAAAAAATCGGTCAAGCGCGAGTCGTACTCGCGGCACTAAGTTCCGTTCAGAGCTACTGCAAAAATAAAATTAGTTACCCGTGAATTTATGACTGTGATAACCGTACCTTACCTAACCTAGATTTTTGTTTATTTTATGGTATTAAAGCGGCAACAGAAATACACCATGTCTGAAAATTTCAAGTGTTTATCTGTCGCGGCTTATGAGATACATATAGCATGGTTTCAAACGGACAGACAGACAGGCGGACAGCGACGTTTCAGTAATGATATGGTTCCGTTTTACCCTTTCGGTACGGAACCCTGAAAACAAAGAAAGAATGTTACGAAACTTTATAATATCGGTCAGCTTATTGATCATAATTATTACGAATATGCCCAACAGAAGACTGTTAGATTTTATAAATCGGAACGAAAGACTATGCAACGTTTGAATGCTTTAAATGGTGTTCATAATTTTAAATTTTAAAACAATAAGTAGTTAAAATTGTAAATTTCAAGAAAATCGGAAAATATTTTACAGGAGTTTTTATTTTACAGGAGGAGGAGAGAATTTTTATATTTGTTTTGTGCCCAATTCAAACAAGAATTCTTATTACAAAAACAAAAAAAACCGACTGCAAACTTTTTAGTTTTATATTATTAGTGTGAATTGTGATTTTTTAGAATTTCCTATTCGTCTCTGCAATGAAACATGATTTATGTATGTATATCAGAATCACCTAAGGAATCACCGTTAAAAATTCCACCGTTAAATTGTTAAATTGAACACTCTGGAAATAATTCTGATTTAAGATACCATAGTTCGGTGCAGGGCGTACCAAAGAAATATACCTACGTACAGCATACATACGTACTCTCTAAAAATATGAACATCTCTCTGATTCAGTCGGGTAAATAAGACATGTTCGTATCGACAATCAGTCGCAAATACCAAAATAAAAAAATGTAACATAAAAGCTCCAAGTAATTAAATCGATTACAATCGATACCAAAGCAATTGAGATCATGCATAAGATGTGTCAAGGAAGCTCAGTTCAGCACAGATAACAGAAAAAAAAAATTTAATCATCGCAAGTAAAGCGGAATGTAATTTTATTTTATGTAGAGATTTTCGAACAGTTTTAATTAAAGCTTTCATAATGTATTAAGTTTTTTTACAAGGATTTAAATACAGTTTTAAGGATTGCAGTCTCAAGGAAATTTTACGATTTCAAGTGAACTGCATGTTTACACAACAAATTAGCATTTAAAATCATAACTATATTTACGAAATATTAAGTGCTTAATTTGTCCTAAAATGGTGCGACGTAGTTATGAGGATCAAAGGCGCCTACTTTATTTTTTTATAAAACACGGTATATTGTGAAATATGTAAGAGCGTTGGAGATTATGAAGTCAAGCGTTAATATGTATGAAGCAATGTACTAGTTTTGGATTAGTACTAAAAATTTCTCGCAAGTGATTACGTGCATGAGTAATTGAAGCTTTTGCCTTCTGGTGACCTTTTAGTGATTTAATTTTAGAATTTAATGTAGTTAAAAGCACTTACATCGAAAAGGTTAGTTAACTACGAAGTGTTCATTATTTGCGTATTTTTTAATATTTCATTACACATTTTTGTCTAACATTATCATACTAAACAAACAATATATAGTTTTATGTAAATCCGTGCTATGATGCGTAACGATGTGTTATAGGTAATATGCAAACATGAAACAAATTGGACGTGTACCTAAATCGAAATACATTTAAAAAAACTTCTAAACGTAAGGTTTCATAAATAATAGAAACACGGAACAATGCTTAACGTATCTTTTAACATTTCCGTATGATTGCGGTTAGTTTGGTTGTTATTTAATGCAAACAAAATACTAAGTTACCTAATCACTAATCAGATATACCTAACGAGAGAAACAGTTCATAATAACACATTTTTCACACAAAAATTTAGTATAGTTACAGTTTATTCATAGAACTCTGTGATCGTATGATTACTTAAGTCTTAAAGCATTAAACAATTAATGGTTGGTTGTATCTCTATGATTATGCAGTAAGTACGTTATAAAGAAATAGAGCTTATGTTATGATTGATTTATATGTGATATCATTATATGGTCAAATAAAAGTCTAGTGTCAGCATGCTAGCTATATCTTCTAGGTACCTAATGAAGTCCCAAATGATATCGATAATGATATCAACACACAATTTTGCTGAGCATGTTTTCATAGTAATGTATTATTGCAACCTTGTTTCTTGCAACCTATGTGTATGAAAAGTTTTGTGCAGTAATTAAAGATCTTAGATGCTATTATGTCACAATGAAAGATAATGCATTACAATTATTATGAGGCGACCATCATAGCGACCTTAGGTATAAGGACATGAGACAACAATCAAAAACTTTAATTATATAATTTAGCATTAATGTTTTGACCTTTACTGTGTTTATTTACTTGCATACAGTAAGGTACTTTGTTTTAATAACTTTTAGGTATATTTTTACTGGCTATTAAATTATGTACTTAATTTCGTGTTAGATCATTTGGAAAATACCTAAATAGACCTAAGATAAAAATGTTCATTAGCAAACTTTGCCATTTTTTTTAATCGATTAAATAATTTTAATTGCGTTATTAAATAGTAGTTAGTGTGCCATCAGCCGAATGAGCAGAGGAGGAGACCTTGATTTAATTGGAATTCTTGCAGAATATCGTAGTACAATTTATCATACCTACACATTATGATTGAAAACAAATTGTATCATAACAGTACCCATTGTTTCGCAAGTGGCGAAGTTGATTGAATCAAACTATGAGGCTAATTTTGTTTAAACTGTGTTGCAAACTAAATCGAATAATATCAGTTCAAGGTCCCTCTAAAATTTGCAGCTAAACCACTTTTCTTGTTGAGTCATTGCAACGCTAGCTGCGCTATGGCGTCAATTGCTAATCATGTCAATCTTTGTTACAATTAATAAATGATTTAAATTATAATAACAAACATATAAACTGTACGATAAGTTTAACAAAAAAAATACAAAATAAAATACTATGTAGCATTATCGGAGAGGTACGATTTTTTGTAACGGGAAAACATAAAATTATAGGCCAGTGGAAATTAACATTAAATTCGCAAAGCACGATGTAGATTTGAATTTTTGGTATGTTGTTTGGATCAGTTAGGGTGATGTAAATCCCAATTTGCAACTTCGAAAAAGTTGTGCTCGCTGCGCACCACGTGATAAACTGCGAAAATTTAGGACTTTTTTCACTTTTTGCTCTAAAAGTCATAAACTATGCGTTTCCGACAAGTATGATTCAGTACATAAATTAAGGTTATTAAATTTGCAACAATTTAAGCCTAACCGCAGCTCTCTAAACCTTATAACGACTAAACTGTGGCCATTCGAAGATGGTTCATTTTTCCCGAAATATTGAAATTTTTAGTTTTGCTCCCGTTTGAAGCAAAATATTGGCAAAAACCACTCGTTCTATGAGAAGTTCGTATAATAAAGTTGTAGTGCATTTAATTTTCTTTCATAAGAGCATAGAACAAAGTCTATGAGACAAATATTTCACACACAATATCTGAAAAACAAAAAGAAGGTAGAAATAGATTTTTAAAGAATTGAAACTGAGAGCATATAAAATCATAAAAAGAATAATACTTTTTCATTTGCAGGATAGGTAATTAACAAAATTACAAAATTTGGGAAAGTAGGAAAAAAGATTATACGCAAATAATAAACTGCGAAAATTTTGGACTTTTTTCACTTTTTGCTCTAAAAGTCATAAACTATGCGTTTCCGACAAGTATCATTCAGCACATAAATTAAGGTTATTAAATTTGCAACAATTTAAGCCTAATTAAAGCTCTCTAAATCTTATAGCGACTAAACTGTGGCCATTCGAAGATGGTTCATTTTTCCCGAAATATTGAAATTTTTAGTTTTGCTCCCGTTTGAAGCAAAATATTGGCAAAAACCGCTCGTTCTATGAGAAGGTCGTATAATTAAGTTGTAGTGCATTTAATTTTCTTTCATTAGAGCATAGAACAAAGTCTGTGAGACAAATAGTTCACTCACAATATCTGAAAAACAAAAAGAAGGTAGAAATAGATTTTTAAAGAATTGAAACTGAGGGCATATAAAATCATAAAAAGGATAATACTTTTTCATTTGCAGGATAGGTAATTAACAAAATTAAATTTTCTACAACTTTATTTTATGACCTTCTCATAGAACGAGTGGTTTTGCTAATATTTTGGTTCAAACGGGAGCAAAACTAAAAATTTGAAAATTTCGGGAAAAACTGACTATCTTTGAAAGGCCACAGCTTAGTTGTTATAAGGTTTAGAGAGCTGCGGTTAGGCTTAAATTGTTGCAAATTTAATTATCTTTGTAATTTTGTTAATTACCTATCCTGCAAATGAAAAAGTATTATCCTTTTTATGATTTTATATGCCCTCAGTTTCAATTCTTTAAAAATCTATTTCTACCTTCTTTTTGTTTTTTAGATATTGTGAGTGAACTATTTGTCTCACAGACTTTGTTCTATGCTCTTATGAAAGAAAATTAAATGCACTACAACTTTATTATACGAACTTCTCATAGAACGAGCGGTTTTTGCCAATATTTTGCTTCAAACGGGAGCAAAACTAAAAATTTCAATATTTCGGGAAAAATGAACCATCTTCGAATGGCCACAGTTTAGTCGTTATAAGGTTTAGAGAGCTGCGGTTAGGCTTAAATTGTTGCAAATTTAATAACCTTAATTTATGTACTGAATCATACTTGTCGGAAACGCATAGTTTATGACTTTTAGAGCAAAAAGTGAAAAAAGTCCTAAATTTTCGCAGTTTATCACGTGGTGCGCAGCGAGCACAACTTTTTCGAAGTTGCAAATTGGGATTTACATCACCCTAACTGATCCAAACAACATACCAAAAATTCAAATCTACATCGTGCTTTGCGAATTTAGGGTTTTTTAGTGTCGATTTCTACTGGCCTATTAAGTAAATAGCTGAGTAATCGATTGTTTTTTATTTATATTTTTAATTAGTGGAAAAATGTATTATTCGTCGGAGATATAGGTACATCTATTATTATTTATTATCTATACTTCTATACTAATATTATAAAGAGGAAAAGTTTGTAAGTATGTATGTAAGTATGTATGTATGTATGTATGGTTTTCACGCAAAAACTACTGGACCGATTTCAAAAATTCTTTCACCATTAGAAAGCTGCATCTTTACTGAGCAACATAGGCTATATTGCATTTTCAAAAAAATTAGAGATCCTTACCAAAAATGCAATAATGTAACCCAAGGTGTAAAAAAATCCTCAATAAAACTTCTGTCATCGCGTGCGCTGCGGAATCTATTGAAGATAGAACAAAAAAATGTTCTACGGTATTAAAGAATGGATCAATATCTACAAGAAAGTCCGCGATACCATATGTCCATCTTCAGTAGTTATGTTACTACAACAACTTTTTTACGTTTTCAAAGTAAATAGAAGTGCCGACAGTAATCAAACCATGTTATCCATACACATATATTAATCCTTATCCCATTAAATGATGTTTTATTATAGACTGTTTCAATACCAGCAAAATACTTTTTAAATGAAAAGAATTGGATATTCCATTCAAAAGATATAACGAATTTTTAAAAGTGTCAATCTACAGAAAATAGTAGGTATACTGTTCGAGCAGGCCGTAGTGCGGGGGTCACGGAGGAATTCTACCAATATGCGTCTTGACGGAACACAGTGGGGTTTTGGTCGGTAGGAATCCGACATAACCCACGGCCCCTCCCCCGGAGGCCGTGGGTATCTTATGAAAGATTTCCCCACTAAAACAAAAAAAAAGGCCTTAGTGCGGGACGGGGTAAAGGTGATTTTCATGTGATTAAAAATTAAACCTATAGTCCGACCTATAGTAGACTTTTCACTGTAACGATATCGCTATCTATGCGTGTGAAACCGCAGGGCATTGCTAGTACTTGATAAAGGAGGGCGGAGTCAGGACGTCAGGCGACTCAATAAAATAAGCGCTGTAACTTTCTACGGTATTTGTCTTTCAAGATCTGTAGATATGAAATGTGCATTGACCATTGTTCGTCAAATATGATATGAATAACTATGATGAATTTACATGTTGACAGATACAGCATGATCTACATACAATGACATGCCAACGTTATTAAAGTTATAATAGTGGTTATAACTGTTAGGCTTTCAGTACGCAGATCTGGTTTCAGTTCTTGTATGGGTATGCAATTATTTAAAAATGAGAGTTTGAAAATAAAAACAAGTAGGATTGAATTTAATAATGAATGTTAATCGTTTCATAATTATGATTTACTTAGTTAGGTACTTGCCTTGTTAGGTAAGTACTACAAAACTTAACAAATACTATATTTAATTATAAAAATAATGGGAAATACATTCAAGTAAACCTATAACTTCATTAGAACGCACAATAAATTTTATCCGGATATGAGAGACTTCCATTGACTTAACAATACCACGAACGGCGGATTTTTCTCTTCAAGCGCATTGACATAGTTAGAACAAGTAAAGCCTGGGAAATTAAACCGACATGTTTGATGACAATGCTATTGCAGTGCCGTACAATTTTGTTGAAGGCCACAAAACGAATTGTTCTTACCGATTATACTATTCGGGACAATAAGTACCCGAGGTGATAATTTTCTATTACATTTCATACGGTTAATAGTTTGTCAAATTGCAGTGATTGTCTCGCGTTGGTAACATCGCGTCACGAGTTCGCTGTGTTGCAAAAGTTATTTAGACAATCTAAATCTATAGAATTCCGAAAATTAACACCGTTGATTTATGAAAATAATTAAAAATTAAATATTTTGGTATTAAAAACCCTTTGCTTTACGTCTAATGTTTATATGCAAGGCAAGTATATATGGCAAATTACGTTGAAGCCTTTTTTGTTCGTGAATTTTCCGCTGATCGTAAATTTTGAATGTAGGTAAGTACCTACGTAATTATATGTAAAATAGTTAGTGTAATTAATGCTTATTAATCAATTTGAATGAAACCTTGAAAGTTGTAATTGTAAACATAGATACAAGTCGATACAGCAAAATCTTTGTATCTATGTTAATGCGGTGCCAAAGTTTATTTATTTGTTTATATTATAATATAACACATCTACAGTTGTCAGTTATTTAAGTTAAAGCTGTTGAATTAGAATAAATGAGATAGTTTCGCACCAAGAAAATGTATGTAATAAAGGAAAAGATCTAAGATTAAATCATTTTCCTAATTATTATTCTTTTATTATACCACTAAACAGTGACCAATTTTTTTCCAGAATACATAATGCGTCAAGAACAAACTGCTTGGATAGCCTTGATGTTCTTGGAAATGTAATAATGATGTATACAGGTTCCATTAAAAATATGTTCCATTCTTCCTGATTTTTACCCTCTAGTGAAACTGTACATACCTATAATAAGCTAGTTGAATTATGGATTAGGAATAAGGAATTTCCGATGAGCCTTAATGAAGGACATAAGTGGTCGACTTATCGACAGTATTGTATGTTTTAATTTTAATTACGTGAATATTTATTTCCTCGTTTACATGTGCGTTGCCACATCCTGACTAATGCATTAAATGTTTTCATATCAATAGCCTTTTATCTCTCTCCCACGCAATACTACGATTACACGTCTTGCTTAACGATAATATTGTGTACATAATTGTTATGCCCATACTAATCTGACACCTCATCTATTGTAGCAAAGAAATTAATTATAATCAATTAACTATGTTATCTGTTGGCTTCTGCTAGTCCTATAGTAGGTAGATATATTTTTTTAAACTAACAACTGGAATAATTATTTTTAGTTTTAATTTATATATATAAAGGAAAGCATTTATTGCCCGCAGATTGACAAAAAGCTGACTTAAAATTCAACGAAGTATAAAATTCGTCGGGTAAATATGAAAGCCGTAAAAGTTTTTATGATGAAAATAAGCTGATAGCGTGGCCTTGTACACTATGGAAGACAAACTTATTTGCCTTTTAAATCCGTGTAATGTTAACCAATACAGAGCACTTAAGCACAGATACTTTTCAACGAGACCGTTTGCGACATAGCTGGCAACAGACACGCGTTGCATTGTGATCGGATGTTGCAACGAAGTGTCATACATTCAGTTCCGACATCATTCCTTGAAGACCTTTGGAGATGATTGTTCGACAATCATACATGTTCGTATTTTGACACATTATAGGACCAAAATGCTGGTGTGAAATCAGTAATCATTGCTCGAACAATGAACGGCGCATACAGAATGCATATAAATTGTAAGGACTAAATTTATTCTGACAATTTTCCTGTTTACAACAATATTTTTTTATAAGTTTCATATATTGTACATCACAGTATGATGCGATATAAACTTTCTTTCTTTCTTGATATGCACTTTTATAGCCTCAATCGTTATCTAAACTTCAAAAGACGCAACTTGAACTTACTTATATTTTTGGACTTCAGAACGGATATCGTGAAGAATGAAAAATCTTTCATTTTATTGTGAATTCTACCTTTTTATCGGCACCTCCATGGTTAACCACGGACAATAACTAATTACAAATTGAAAAGCACATAAATGTGTTGGCTTTTCAAAGACACTTTCGATTTTCGAACTTTCACTTTATCTGTATGCAGGGGCAATGACCTTAGCTTTGACGTAAGCCCTTTCGTTAGAGGACACCATGGACACCGAAAGCCTTTATTTCTAATAACTTTTACGACTTCATATAAGTCGGCTTTGCCATAAAACTGATTATATACTTATAGTTCATTACGAATCGTAAAATGTATCGGTACTTATATCGACAGTTGAATTTATTGCCATCTGGATCAATTAAATTTTAACGCATCGGATTATCATAAAATGTAATGTTGAGATTTTGCTTACGAGAAAATTTAAAGAAAAGTATAAGATATGTACTGAGACCCTTCATCACTTATTTAAAAAGTTCATTAATCTGTAACTTATTAAAACAAACGTATTTAGTAGAAGTGCAGCTCAGATAATACAAAAAGTCTAGCCTATATATAAATATTGTAACAAATATATACGTTTACTGAAAACGTGTAAATAATTATAACTGATGGTAAAACCGATGGCCTTTATTTAATTGTAAACGCTATAATTTAGCAAAACAATTTTATAATATGTCAGCTCTGGGTCGTGTTCTTGATCCTGCCGTCTCTGTACTACACTTTGAACGCAATTTTCATCAACATTGCTATTAATTGTATTGTTTATTATAATACTAGTTATATGGTATATGAAGGGACGCAGATCTTCTCGATTAAATCATGTAGATGCGTGAGGATAAAATGACAATATAAGTTGCGATGATTCTCCTACTAGTGAAAGCCCTATTATAAAATCGCCTTCCCAAAATGAGATCCTATACACAGTAAATATAAATAATCTAAATTAATATACAAATAACGTCATTTAGAGCAATTATATAAGAGCCAAAAATAAATAATTTATATAAATGGTTTGAAAATCTTCTAAACGTTTTATAACAATGAAGATACGATCGGAAGCGCCGTAACTATCTCAATTATTATATAAATCATACACAACAACGTATGTAAAGTGACTATTAATGGGTTTAAAGATCCAATTGCTATAATTAACTTTATATACTTTCACTGAAAAACATAAAAAATTAAGTATTCGCCACTAAAACTTATTAGCCTTAATATATTGCATTTATGTAATCTTGATGGCATCATGACATAAGTGTAACACTATCGATAATAATTACACGTAATCAAATGTATGATAATTCCGTGCAATCATTTCTTAGAAAACACTATATTGCACAGAATTAACGAAACAAATATTGCCAATAGTGCTGCAAGTGAACCAAAAATGAAGTCGATATAAATACAATCAATACGTACGTGACTTAATTGATTTATCGATATGTCGATATTATCGATGCATCGAGTAAATAGCTCACCTGTTTAACGGTGATAATGAATCATCGTGTTGTTTTTATTACTTAATAGCAACATTGGTTTATCATTGGTTCGTCATTTACATTTTTTTATCAAGAATTAACATTGTGTCAAGTTATTGTAGATACCATCATACAACTTACAGGAATACGAGACGTATGATCTAGTTAAAAATAATAATATCTAACATAAGATTGATACTTTTATTTGTTTATTCAATCAATTTGAAAAAATATATTATTTCTTCGTATTCTTAGTTCGTATCAAATTTAAATTTTAAAATTTAATCAGAATTAAATTTTTGACAAGGAATACCAAAAGGCGAATTAAAGCTCCGGAGCTGTGTATGAAAACAAAACCGCATTTACCATTCTACATGTAGGTATGAGAGGGGTTCGTAAGTCGTAAACGTCAGTCACAATATAAATATTGAATTCAAGATCCTCCCAAGGGTAACGAACTGAAAGACTTAACCGCATTACGAAGCAAAAAGTAATTTCGAGTAGCAGTTATAAATAAAAGCTTTTCCTTAAGGTTCGTACATATTCAGATTTAATAGCATCATACATTTTAAAAGGCTATGAATCGAAATTGAACGTAATTATTAAATCGATCTTTTGAACAAAACATTTTTGAGATACATGATTTTTAATTAAATATGCAAAAACATCGTCATTTCGTCGTTATACGAGAATCATATAGGGATAATTTCATAAATGAAATTATGTGTATCTGATATGATTTTAATAAACTATTAACTCTTCAGGATATATACTGGCGTTTATAAGTCACTGATTGTGATTTCTTTATGCAATCAAGGCTGCATGCAATAAATAATAAAGAAGCTTTCAGTTTTTACGTAATTTTAATAACTATGCGAATTCTTTAGGGTCAGATGTTAACAAATTCTGATAAATCACGTAATCGAAGTTCATTTTTAAGGCGCTTTATCGGATGTGAAAATTGATGGCAATAAATTTTATGGGACAAGTGATGACCCGGACCAATAAAATTTCATTTAAAAGGAGATTGAAATCGTTTTATTATAGGTGCATTAAAATATTCCGCTTTGCAATTTCTTTTTATAACTTTTGTATATAGAGAAAGGTTTTATTTGTTTTTTTAAATTTCCAATACCTGAAAAAATAGTGGAAAAATCTCACTGACTATTTCTAAATGTTTTTAGAAGAGTTCATTTAGATGTGGAGGAAGGAAGGTGCAATTTCTCCATCGAAAAAGTTTAATGAATATTTAATTAGGATTTCTAAAGCTCTAAATTATTTTCGGCTAATGTGTTCTTAGGAAGTGAGGGGTTCCGTTCCATAACGACATATTGAACAATGCTTTAAAAATTAACTAACTGTGAGCATTACCTTGGCTTCCATTGTTACCGGTTCAAGCAATTAGGCAACGCTAGGAACGAGGGAAAACCTTGGCTAGTGAAAACTTTATGCGTAATTTGTTAACTGCTATACATAATGTTTTAAATTTGTAGCAAATAAACGTTGCCTTCAGTTATGATTTTTACGTCAACTTGTTTCAATTTTTTTACATAAATGAACTCGGAGGTTGTTAAATAAACCGTTACAATTATAAATTCTTTTTGTAGACGAATAAAATAGGTTTTTCGGGTACTTATTCGTATTTTTTAGTTACATATTTAGGTAGGCACTAGTGGACGTTCCTGATTTTGGTCACGTTTATTTATATTTTTTTAAGCTAACCTTTATCAAATTATAAATATCTCATTCAATCAAAGTTATTAGTTATAATATGAAGCATCTTTAAGTGAAAATTATTTTGACTAGGTATTACCTGTTGCGATATTATTTTCATGGCTGAGCCGGAAAAGTAACATCAAAACTGTGTTTAAAATTAATTTTTATTAAAAAAAAATGAACTCTATCAATTACTTCATAAATCTTGAATGGAAAACGATAGTTGAACGATATCAACGAACAGTTTAACAGCTAATAGGCCATAAAATCGGTAATATAGTATAACGTGGTTTCAGTAGGTCATTGTCATTGACAGGCCCACGGCGACAGATTTCGTTCGCGTGAAATTAACTTGCGCTGTAGTAATTCTTGCAAATTTAACCCCTTTGCGACACTTTGTGCAATTATTTTTACGATCGCAACGGCTTATTGTTAAATGTTTTTATTAAATATTATAAGGTAATATCGATTTCATATTCTTTGTGATGTTATATTTCCAACTAAATTAATAATGATATCATTACATAAACTATTATTTAATAAATTAAAATAATATATAAAAAATGTTGATAAGTATGAATTAATTATGTATGAATAAAGAAGGAAAAAATGTACAATAGGCAATTAAAATATGAATAAAAAATGCACTTTTATTATTTTGATTTTACTTTTTCTACTACAATAGAACTAATTAATTATTTTTTTAAATAAATATTATTATACCATACCATCGATCTTTTCGCTTTTCTCCTTAACAGGAACAGCTGTTATTGCAGAAATCAGAAGAAACGAGGCCACAATCCTGACACTGACACTCATTTTTGCAATGTTTTTTTGAGATTTTTTTTAAATTTTTTCTCTTATTATCTTTGAATTTTAGTACACGAGGACGCAACTATATTCCGCGGGAAGCCGGTAACATTTGCGTCGACACCAGCGTGCAGCAGCGTCGGCTGTCAACTGCGAGCTACGCCAGTATGCAGCGACTTTCTATCAGCTGGCGATGTGCGGACGCAATGCACCCGTATCGTACTGTTATCAATTTATCATACATTCTTTGTTTGCGCGGGAAATGGAATTTCTGTGAGATTATGGTATTATCTATCTGGTATACCTGGCCTGGGAGCCTTATCCCTTGTTCTATATCTGCCTTATGCAGAAATTATTTATTGCTTCTTTCCAAGTATGGAAAAATGAAATTGAAATTATAACTACATATTAATATACATATTTTCAACATATACTTTTCAACATGTTCTGTAATCTAGAGTACTAAAATTTCTATATAAAAAATTTATATGTTAAAAATTTAAATGAATTTAAATTTAATTTTTTACGAAAACGTAATAGGCTAAATAAAACAAATGAATATCATTAAATTATCAAATCTATTTTTTTTTTATTTTAATTGTTGTTATAACTTAGGTTCCGTAGATACATAGGCTTTGAAAGAAATAGAGCGTGCATCAAATGTTTGGAAAAACATCTTTAACCTGATTTTCATGGTTTAATGATCAATGAATATTGAATTTATCATGAAATATTCATGTAAAAATCGATTAATAATATCTTAAGGGTTTATATTGTTATAAGTTTATTCTTTAAAAGAACTTTTATGATGCATATCTAAGAAAAAAAGTCCTTACCATGGGTAATTTATTTGAAATAATATAGGTAATCTTGAATTTAAGAATATGCAAGTATTTTCGACCATTCTATGTTTGTTTATCACTGCACCATATCTCGTCATATTTATAGCGTTCTGCGTCATAAAATTAAATCCTAATATTTTCAGTCAACTTAAAAAATTTCGTCCTAAAAGCTCTTCCTAGCTTCGGTCTCGATAAGAGTTATGAAGATATTTCCTTGTCGGTATAATAATTAGAATTAAATAATTAAATTATTGTAAGGCTTTATTATCTATTTTTTAACGTAGATAGGTATTCAAATACCGTTAACGTTGTGGTGAACATTCTACATTTGCAGACATTGAAATTGATTATTATAACCTTAACATTATTTTGGAATATTAGAAATTCAGTTTTTAATTAAATTTTTTATTAAATTTCAATGTCATTTTAATTTAACAATTAGTGCAGTTACATTTTCTAGAAATAAATTTCTCACACCTTTTAAAAAGTGATATAACCCAATATGACCCATATTTTTTTGTACAACTGCACGCTTACAAAAAATATTTGGAAATTTGGAACAATTTCCATTTAATCAATCCAGATTTACCTATATATCACCATACTCTACATAATGACTGAATCTACTAGAGCCATTAAAGTCTGCAACCAAAAAAACTCCTTATACTTATGTGGAAATTTTCGTTGGGCCCTGGGGGGAAAGTAAACTTAAAATACTGAAAAAAAAAATTTTTGTTAGTTCGATTCCCAGTCGAAGCAAGTGGATTTTCGAAAATCTTTGAATGCAAGTTCTATTTCATTTTAAACATAAAGGAATATTTCCTTTCATCAAAATTTGCTATCTCCAGTAGGTATTATCAAGGACTCCTGAACAAATTTTTATAATTTCTGGTTTGTTAGATAAAAGTTTGAAAACCTAAAGATATAGACAGCGGGGTATTGGTAGTATCTATAAGATTTATTATATTAACATAATACAACAATACATACAAATAGTATCTATAATAGGTACATACCTATTACCTGTGCTATTACATAATTAATTGTTGTACATAATTATTGACAACTTCATAATACATTTAAAATAAACTATATAGGTTTACATTTTGCCAAAATGTTTATTAAAATTATAACAATGAATTTATCGTTTCGGTGTGGCGCTCTGAAGTTGCTTGCAACACGGAATAATTGTCCATATCGACGGAAGGAGCTTGATGAAATACTTCAACTATGAAATATGAAGGCCGTTAGCCGATCCGATTTAAACAATGTTCCACGTTGGTTGCTAAAATTATTTTCACGGTAATCTAATATTACCTATGCAGCGATAAAAATGATAATTTATTAATGCCCTTTCTAATTTCTACATTACCTATCTTGAAACGTCTTACTAATAAGAATGTTAATTTTAGAAAACAAACGTCCATATTGAACTCTATTTAATTTTAATTGAATTGACGGTACACGCTTAACAATATTTTTTTCGTAATAATTATTATTGTACAATAAAAGAAAGCGCCATCTAGCGACGAGTGGCATTATCTGTAGAACGATTAAAGTGACCATAGACTATAAAAAAATAAACTAACAATAGATCCAGCGTATTTAATATTTAATGGAATTGAGTATAGCGCCATCTATATTTTGTAGTAAGAAGTACCTGAAGGAAGAAACTTAAAGAATGTATAAACTACATAAATTATTCAATAGATGTCACTTATATCAAATAAATATCAAAAATTTATAACAATAATATATAATGAATTATTTATAATAGATTCTAATATTATATTAATAAATTTATCTGTGTGTCTAATGTCTATTGGATTAAAAAATTGATTTGTATTTTACTTGAATTTTTTAATGTTACTCGCAAATTTTACCTTACCTGCAGACGTAGTATATTATTATGAGTCTGTGCCTGCAGTAAGCTACCTTTTTATAAATTACTAGCTTTCCGCCTGCGGCTTCGCCCGCGTTTTCAAAAAAAAACCCGCATAGTTCCCGTTCCCGTGGGATTTCCGGGATAAAACCTAGCCTATGTCACTCAGAAATGATGTAGCTTTCCAACAGTGAAATAATTTTTCAAATCTGCCAAGTAGTTTCGGAGCCTATTCAATTCATACAAACAAACAAACAAACAAAAAATCAAACCTTTCCTCTTTATAATATTTGTATAGATGTATAGATAAAATTAACAAAAAAAATCTCTACAACAAAATCCTGTTGTTGTTCTTAATAATATATAGGCACAACACAATATAGGTAATAAAAATAATTAATGAAATAATAGTAGGTAGATACCTATAGGTACACCATGAATGTTTCATTTTATTTAAATTTGCTATACTTACTTAATCAATATTTAAAGTAGGTACTTTTTCTCCATGACCTATTAATTATCTACCATATCCAAGGGTGAAAGAATGTTTGGAATCGTTCCAGTAGCTCCTGAGATGCGCGCATTCAAACAAACAAACGAATAGGTATTAAAACTCTTTAGCTTTGTATTATTCAATATCTAATCTTAATGTACATTATAAAATTATAAAGGCGAAAGTTTGTATGGATGTTTGTTACTCTTTCACGTAAAAACTACTGAACCGATTACAATGAAATTTAGCACACATATGGAGGGTAACGTGGATTAACACATAGGATATGTTTTATCCCGGAAATCCCACGGGAACGGGAACTATGCGGGTTTTCCTTTGAAAACGCGGGCGAAGCCGCGGGCGGAAATGTAGTACCTAAATTCTAATATTAGTAACTATAGATTTGTACAGGAGATAACTCTGAATAGTTTATCTATTCAGAGTTCGAATATACCTCATCAAATTTCAAAGGATTTCAAAAACTCATTTTCTTTAATATAGGTACCTAATATATTTAATCAAAGGAACATTTCTATCAATTGTTTAATAATAGGTAAGTAATTATTCTATTTATACCTTGATCGTTACATTATAATCGAAGAGCTTTTACCTGTAGTAAGTACCTTTTTATAAATTATAAAATTAATAAAAAAAAAAAAATCAATCCAACAAAATCCTGTTGTTGTTCTAAATAACATATAGGCACAGGTTCTTAATAATATACAGGTAGGTAGTAGAAAATGTAAAATATTATGAACCTTCAATAAACACTGTCCTATTGTGTAGTATCAATATATAAGGAACATTATAAACAAAAACAACAGAAATATCAAAATCAGTGAATTTATTTCATTGCAATCAATTTTCAGATGTAATACCGAAATATCAATATTATAAAAATATATTTACATTGTCATAACTCACATGGTATCAGTTCATTGATGTTAAAACTAACGGCACGTTTATAAGTACATTTAAATAAACATAAATAAGCACTTAATAAAAACACTAAAAGTCTTTCTTTTCTAAAACGGCAATTGCCGGCTAGTAATACTAGTGGAGATTTATTCATAGGATAGGTTTAATACTTCTCAAGATAATTTCACAGCAAATTCGAAATAGACAACAAAATAAATAAGGATAGAGATTTTTACACGACAGATAGGTACACAGAAACAGAGGAACTTAATTATACTTAAGTACTAGTTCAATAAATTAAAATCACTAACTAGAGAATACTAAATATCACAGAGCGAGTACCCATTACTTAATCAACAAAACGTATCGTCGAGCAACTCAGTATAACACGTCAGAGAGCGAACACTTACATCTAACAATAAATAAGTACAAGCGACAATACATCACAAACAATAAATACAAAAAGCCTATCCTTGACTCGACTTTTTATTCTTCGGCCGCTTATTGCTCTTTTCTCTCAGCTTTGCGTGGAAATCTGCGCATTTCCTGTCTTTCTTGTTGAGTGGGCATTTGAATTCTGAATACCAATTATTGAGTAAGTTGCCGTAACCCCTGAACGCAATGTAGTCGTTTTTGAGACACTGCGTAGCGTCCACTTTCATGGCCAGCGAGTCCAATTTCATCTTGCCCTTGTCGAACGCCGGCACGGGCATGTTGACTGCCACCATGTTCTCAGTTATTTCAGCGATGGTGCTGTAAAGCCGGTCTAACGTGTCGGCTAACAGTTTTTCTCTGGTTGCGACGTAGGTGTTGAACGGATCGTCGGATAGGTCGACTTGTACGTTGCGTAGCCTTTTGAAGATCACTTCGTATTCTCGCAACGACTTGTATAGCTTCGGCATCAGATATGTAAACTGTAACAAAAGAAAATAATCATTAGAATTACATTTATACATCAAAAACTATAATACACTTTGGAAAGATGTGTCACAAATATGGTCTTATAATACGTGCGTCTCTATAAAGCCCTTTATCGTGAATATTTAACGACGTGGCTAATTGGTGTCGAGGCTATATGTTCCAGTGTCTTGATCCGTGTAACTATTGGAATGGCATTATTCAGTTACAAACAATATGCCGGCATAAGTGGCTTTAATATAAACAAAAAGCTCCAACGAGATAATTTATTGATTTGTTTAAAGTATTGTTCAATCAGCAGACAATTTAAAATATTTTGATAGCATATATATATGGTTTATATTAGTGATTGGGAATTATTTTGTATATCTCTATTAGTATATAGTAGTTAATAAAATAACTAAAGTTTATTAGAGCATAATTTTCTCAACGATTCAATACTTGTAATAATGTTGATTAAATTGTTTTGTTTTCTGTTCATTCAAGGTATTAAACATTTGAGGTTATGAAATCAACAGAATAAGATCGATGTATGACATAAGCTCCACAACCGTTAATCGTTTATAGATTAGGAAGGACATTCATTCAACAATTTATAATACAGCAATTAACATGTACCAGATATAATATTTACATCATCACGGTGAATTGTTTGTATGGCATTTATTCAACAAGCCGCTGCGCTCTCTGTATTGTGTGAACTATGCTATTGATTGTTTAAATTCGTAATTTAAGTACAAATAAGATTATTATACTGTCTAAATATTCGTGAAAGCTTTCACATAAAGGCGAATAAATCAACGGGCCTACGACAATATTACTCTCAGTAGGCACGAGTCCTTACAACAATGATGGATGTCCGACAAAACTCGGTTTACAGGACCAACCGGTTACGCCAATTGTTGCATATTACATTGTTTTTATCGTTAGTACAAGGCAGATATTTGCCTTTTTATTGCTACTGGACAATTTTCCCGAGGTGAAGCAATCACTGTATAATAATTTTAAATGAATAGGTTTCTGTCTAAATAGAATATCTAATAATATATTTATAAATATATTAAGAAATATATTAACTAAGGTTATAATAATTTAATATCAAAATATACGCTTGTTGTAGTTTGTGCAGGAATGCGGTAAATTAACGGTTTTCCTATTAACAGTTCAAGTTCAATAACATAATTGTAACGCATACGACACAGTGTTGACTAATACGTTATGTCATGGTCTGAAAATCGTGTCGCATTTCCGTGAGTAACAGTTTCAGGAAAACAGTCTGGCTGAACGGAGCCATGAATGAAATCATCTCATTGAGCATTCCGGGAACGGGATAACTCAATGGCCACTAGGCGAAGCGCCACTTTTAATTAATGATATTTCATCTGAATCATTCATGAATTGTGATTCACGATTCTTGGCCCAGCTCTGAACGAAATTTAAAGGGCTAATAACGAGCGATGCTGTCCATTTAATTGCACTAAATGGACAGCATAAGGTGATAGGGTATGCCGACGATCTTGCTTTACTAGGAGGTAGGAAGGAAGAGATAGTGTGTTCCGCATTCACCCTGGAAAGGGAAGCAAAGAAAATAGGCTTGCGAATCAATCACGGCAAAAGCGAATACATGCATATGCGCCGATACAAAAACAGCAGGATACCTAGGATCGACCTGTTAGTAGGAGACACTGTCTATAAAGGTGTGGACAAATTTAAATACCTGGGATGCACTGTGACCGATACGTACACGAGGGAAGAGGAAATTGATATAAGAATACAAAATACCCTCCGTTGCAGTGCAGCCTTACATAAAATACTGGTGTCGAAGATCCTCAGCAGACGAACAAAAATCTTAATCTATAAAACCATATTAAGACCTATATTAATGTACGGCTGTGAGACATGGACACTAACACAAAAGGAAGAAGGCAAGCTCCTAGTCACTGAGAGGAAGATCTTGAGGAAGATGTTTGGGCCGGTGCTTACAGAAGAAGGAATTTGGAGGAGGAGGAAAAACTTGGAACTTGAAGACCTAATGGCTGAGCCAAATATCATCGGTGAGATTAAATCACAAAGACTCCGATGGCTCGGCCATGTAGAAAGAATGGGGGAAGATCGAGCAGCGAAACGAGCGTACCTGGGACAGCCATCTGGACGCCGTCCGGTTGGACGTCCCAGGTACCGCTGGAAAGATGAAATCGCCAAAGACCTGCGCACCCTCCAAATCGAAAACTGGCAAGAGATGGCGCAGGATAGAGTAAAATGGAGGCTCTTATTGTCGGAGGCCAAGACTCACTTTGGGTCCCTGCGCCACTCCAGTAAGTAAGTAAGTAAGTAATAACGAGCGATTCTAAAATTGATCTTTAATCTTTTACGGTTCATAAAACTGCCCAGATGAGGGCATTGTGAGGGAAGAAATTGTCGAGTGCCATAATAAAAGCGCCGAGGCCTGAGAGCAAATATGGCGAAGTATAAAGCTGAAAACCCGACAATGAGCAGTATTTTCGCATTAAAGAGCTGAGCTTAACCTGTGAAACGTGTCGGAGACAAACGCGTTGCGCCGGAATCGTAAGTCCACATTAGTCTCACTTGGACAAATAATGTGTTTTTAACATTTCGTGTTGTTTTGTTAAATCGTAAATACTGAACAAACATTTAGACGTATGAGCGGCTCGCGGGCTCTGTCACCGTGAAAGCGTTCCGTGTTAACATCTGTGGAATGTCTGCCCTTTAGTCTTTGCTCGCTGAAATACATAATCCTTATTTACGACGCGATTACTTAGTCCTTTATGTAGAAGAACGGAGTGCGCGTAAACTAAGGCTTAGTTTCTAAGTGAATTCTAATATTTTATGCGCACGCTGGTTACTGTGATTTATTTAAACCTTATCTTAATAATTGTCGATGTTACACCGAAGGTTTATTCATACATTGATTTAGTCACGGCTCTGGTTTGACATCTCATTTAAGCGGTATTTAATTTTTAAATTGTCCATAAGTCAACTAAGAGCCGAGCGATGCTGAGATCACTTGAATTCTAACGCTTTCCTTTGCCCAAAGTTAAATATTTAAATTTCTTAAGTGGGCATGCATTGACGAACTGTCGAAACATACACAAGAACGATTTAATATTCATTGACATTTATACTGGGCGACTCGACACTGGCATGTTAGAAACGATTTCGTCGATGGCGCGCGAGGCAGAAAGCTCTTGTGTGTAAGGACATCGGACACTGTATGCTCACATTCATTGTCTCGTGTCGCATTTACTTTTGTGTACTAATTAGTGGGTGTCCAATATGAATACGTAATAGAAAGTCGCGGTCCAGATGTGTGCTCGGTAAATAATAAAAGCTTTGAAAGATCCGTTACAATGCGTTTGTCGATATTTTAAAAGCGGAGGTGTTACGATGAATATTTAAAGAAAAACTCATTTACTGCTATTGCACCTAAGCTTTTTAATTATCGTGGAAGCCGTTTGCAAATAAAAGGTTTATTGACACAATCAATTTGTCCGTGTGAGTCAAGATTGTTTGCTTTCTTTTATACCACTGTTTAGACTTAAGACATTATTTACTTATTTACGTGTTTTGTAATTTCATTTGACCGAAAATTAGAGAAATAACTGTTACCTATGCGTTATTATTAACTGATAAGGAATGTAGATATAAACCAATTTTTTTATTAATTATGATAAAAACACAAGATTCTAAATAAAAATAAATCGCACCATTGTCATGACTTAAAAATCCCTAACAACGATGTAATGAGTTTCGCAAGATAGATGGTATTTTAAAGTATCTCTTTTCAACTTAAATAAGTTGTTTGGCATTTACAGATCGCGTGCGTGGCCGGTCGGTATCCATCTATGCAAATTTCCACGAAAGCCTTAATTGGATACTTTGACTGTGCTCTTACTGCGCTTACACAAAAGCTTCAGAATTATTTGCCACCAGTCTAACGTGAACTTTTTCCCTCGCTTATTATGGTATTTCAACAATAAGATCGGACATTTATTTGTACTCATTATTCATTGAGTATGAACTCTACCTTAGCTTTGTTTTTAATTATCTACTCACGTCAATACATTATACATTTTTAATTATATACTTAAAGTAATAGGATACTACTATATATACTATCTTGGCAATTTATTTAATACTAGAGGTCCGCCCCGGATTCGCCCGTGGTACATATTTCGCAATAAAAGCTAGCCTATGTCCTTTCTCGGGTATCAAAATATCTCCATATAAAATTTCATGCAAATTGGTTCAGTAGTTTAGGCGTGATTGAGTAACAGACAGATAGACAGAGTTACTTTCGCATTTATAATATTAGTATGGATTATAAGGGATTTAAAATGTGAAACGCGGCGGATAAATTAAGGGTTTATATTTCTAGTTATTGCCCTTAAGTACAATGTGAAGTAAATAAACGGGGTACAAAGGCCGCCACATGTAATTTGGCCCGACGAAACCTCATTTAAGCTGCAACGGTACAGCCTCGAGCCGAGCTAATATACAAGGGATTCTTTGTCTCAAATAAGGCAAAAATAAATTAAAAATCATGTAAAAACAGTGAGAAAACAAAAAGAGTAATGGGCTGGACTACCACACCCTCGAGACGCGAAATGATCGGGCTACGGTAATTATACTGTCAGAGTGCTTAAAGCTCACTTCAAATATTTAAGTCGTCTTTCAAAACATAATGCTAATCATAATTTGTGACGGAGAATTAATAAAAGTAGATAGAATTTATACATTAAAGTGATCTTTACCTTTCGTTCTGAAATCGATTTCCCCAATTTTCTCGACGACCTGTACTCGTGGAAGTGTATGTCCACGAAGTTAACTGCTGGCAGCCACGACGGCATCCCGTCCCGATACTCTTTCGTTTCGTTCAATACTTTCTTATCTTGATCGAAGAACCTTTTCGTGTTCCTTAACTTGTGTTTGATTTTTCTAGTCGCGATCTTATAATTCTCTATACTGAGGTTTTTTGGTCGTTTCAGCGTTGCTGACATATCTTTGGTAAGTTGCGCCATGGTTTCTGACTGCCTTTGATGGCGTTTCTTGTGAGGCAGGCTGGCACTTTCAGTCGGCATTATACACATGGCTATGATTACAACTACGGATACAGCCACCAATAGCCTTTTGGGAAAACCTGTAACAAGGAAGTTATATTTGAGTATCGACGTCATTTGCAGTCTAGATTTTTAATTTGTAAATGTAAATGAACTCATTATAAAGTTGAAGGTCGAAAGGACTCAGTGCCATCTCGTACACTTAAATATTTCTGTTCGACAAAGCCGTCGCAGACACGAGCGCTGCATAACTACGACCGCGCAGGAGTCACATACAAAATAATAACCTCCGTGATTTTAGTGAACGCACTCCTACGACCATAACATGATGTGCATAAACCCGTAGCTACGTACAATCTTCATCTCCAGGCGACTTTCTCACCGACCATTAGCTGCTTGGGACACGCACGTAATTTTTTTCAACAGTTGCACCTCCGGTGAACGAGTTTTTATTATAATAAATTTTGAATACGAAGTCAGTGGGAGCGTCACTTGCATTGTGGAATTGCTTAAAAATGGCAAGCACTATTCTTTCGATTTATCGTTTGACTGTTATTGAGGGTTTTGATGTTTGCGCCGACTCATAAAACATATTTTATGTTCGAACACTGACTCGTAATTCTGCGAGCGACGTTTTCAAACTTTTTAAGAGATAAGCCCGTGCGACGTTAGGCTTTGTAAGCCATGTGCTAAAACGTAGAAAGTTGCCATTGGATGTGGTATATGCACACAAGTATGTTTTGTAAATATGCATATTGCTCTCAATGAATACACTATAACAAGTAAATGGCTACGAGTATTTATTCTGAATTGTAAATAGTGTTTCTTCAAACAATGTATGCGGTGAATTCCAAATGAAAAATTCTCCGTAAAATAATTGCTTATATGTAACATTACGTGTGTCTAGTAACGAGAACTGCGATTAAAATGTAAAAGGTTATTATTAAGTCAAACACATAATACAGGAACTGGCGCTACCTATTACGTTTATTACGTCAAACGATGATAAGCGGAGGTTTATGGTCAGTGAATCATTAGGTCAATCCGTGTCGTTGACAATCGAATGTGTGTTAAGTCAATACAGCCTTACGATAAAGCGGGAGCCGCGAATCGTTTGTTCAAATTGACCAGAGAATAGAATTTTTTTAGCGTGTGCCCATTGTTTGTGACCACTGATTTCTATATCACAGATTGTGCCCGACAAACAATGCTTACCTATATTACAACGAAAACTGATGGTATAGTTATGACGTGATTTTCCGTGGGGATTTCCCAGCAGGTTTTATAGATAACCGCGATATTGTTAGTAAATTGTTTGGAAAACTAAAGAGTGGTTATATTGGTCCTTATAAAAAATTAAGCACTTATATGTTTAAAATATTATTTATCATATGTGTTTGGAAATTTTGCTGTCAATCGAATTAAGTACTTTGAACTGCCGGCGCGTTTGTTGTACATTCCCACACGAATTGCTCGCTCAGCTAAACCGAACTCTTTCTTAATTCGTATTGTCAACTTCCAAAAACGCTCGATCAATTGTATCTTAATAATAACAATTGATTTGAACACGTACTTACATTAATTGAATTTCAATATTTCGCAACGTTTTGTTTTTTAACCGTTACAAACATCTCAATTATATTAATAAAATGAGCTTTAAAGGACAATTTTAACTTATTTTACTATTTAACATCGCACATCGTTATTTAAATCCTTGTAGATACCATTTAGGTTGTAAATGTCACACATCAAGTAAACAAACACATTTGATTCGAAATACGGTAACAACGATTTTTATCTACCCACGGCAATTATTATTTAATTAAATTATTCTCTTGACAAATAGCACCAAAACATAAGCTTTCACACACCAGTTAAAAAGACATCCATGAACAACGCATTGATGTAGCTCCTTTAGCCAAGTCCATATTCATGTGAATAATTTTCCGATCGAAATTTTCGCGACGATAATTCACAAAACACTCGAAACACAAGTCACTGGGGGTTTATTCTGTCACAGGACATTACTGAGTACGTGTTATCGACGAGAGAGCGTGCGAGACCGGCGCGCGGGCAATCGTCGCTCGTTGAATGAGCACCGAAATGCGGCACCGTACATGAAATAGCCACTCAAACTATGCGAAAACCCTTACGCCCGCCGGAAAGCGAACTCCGACCCCGTCGGAGACATCCTTCCAACGTTATTATTCGCCGCCCACGGGAATTCAAGTATTCTAATCGCATTTATAACGATACACATTCGATTTCATAATTCCAAATGGATATTAAATCACAATCTAGGTAAATTACGTCATAGACATTACTCACCTAATAGGATTATTTCACTTGAGAAAAGCAAACATTTCGGATATTTTAAAATGTATATTGAACGGTTTTAAAATAAATTGCAAGTGTTTGGACTGATTATTATTTAAATACGATAAATTATGATATTAAACAAATTTACATAATTTATCATCTCCACGCCATTCGCTTTCTAAATCTTGTGCAAGTGAACAATTATTATTCGGTTAGACCTCGACGCTGATTCATCGATGAGTCTATCCTAATGTTACTTTTTATCGGACGTTAGTCGCGGGCGAGCACGTGTGCGACATTTTTTACCTTACGAACTGTATCAAACAAAAAATTGATTATCAAACGAAATAATCACGGATGATATAATAACTACCATAACATCCGCGTTTTTTATTAGGTGATAATATGGTGATAATAGATAAGTACGTAATTAATTATCTGTGTGTCATTGCTAGGGAAAATAAAATGTAACATTTTATAAAAAAAATATATATTTTTAGGCTCTCTTTCAAATTAAATTAAGTTTTTTTTTAAAGATTTTTGTGGCCAATTCCTAGATAGTAAGAAATTTAACAATGCATTTCGGTTAATCAATAACGTTACGGCAATTATCATTCTGTGTAGTATGAATACTATCCTAAAACCCTATCGGATAATTAATGCTTAAAATTATTTGCAATGCCATTAAATTCCGCAGTTAATTTCATTTTACGTAAACTAAGTACAGATTAACACATTTGCGGAGATTACGTTCAAGCCTTATCGATAGCAGTGAGCACTCGTCATCGACAAACACATACCATTCATCTATTAGCTTGAAATGATCGTTTCGTTGTTATTTACATGTTTTATTATCGACGCACACGTTTGACGTTTTACATATAGCCAAAGATACATTAACAGTATAGAATTATGGTGACCCTAGTGTCATTTTAATTTCGCGACTTTCACGGAGCCTACTAAAAAGGATATTCACACGTAAACCTGTGTTATGCTTTTATGTTCAATTTGTTTAATATTCGATTATCCTAAAGAATAACGTCGTGATTTATTTAACTGTTCGACGCTTAAATATTCTCTTCAAATTATAAAACAAATATTTGGCTTAGAGGTTCACAATAAAAGTAACATTTCGTTTTCTTTTTACTGCTCGGTCTTAAACGATGCGAACACGACTCAAAAGAACAAACTTGAACAAACTAACTTTAAAAACAAAAAAAAGTATTGAAGTATGGGAAAGATAGTCGACCAGATTCTCCTACGTAGACGCCAGAACGATTGTTGTGATACAACACTCATAAAAATTACACATACAATAAAATAACCCTTGTATTCTTTGACCTACTGCTTTTTTTCTTGATAATCTTCAAGCAACATTACTCGGATGAGGTTTATGTTATAAACATTTGAACGGGCACTTGGTGTATTTACATTGACACGTTTTTTTGTCCCGCGGTTAACAAGGAGATGCCATTGTACTCGACTGCTTATTGATAGTGTCAATAGATGATTATTATGTCCATGATTAATAACACTTCCCGAAAGTTTTACTTTTTTACTTTTTCTAAACGGAAGGAATGTAGATCAGTAGGTTATGTGGTAATGCCGAGATATAAGTTGCAGGGTGTGATTGTGCTGGTGCTTTAAAGATATCGTATCATGTATCCTTTGAAATAAAGTTCGTTATTTGTTACAAATTGATTAATAATGGGTAGACACAACGTTTTTTACGATGACACAAAAGAGATTCCCATCGTCATTCCATCTTGTGACATGATGACACAGCTTTCGTCAATTAGTAGTTTTTATGTGAAAATGAGTTTGTAATTAGCTTAAGTAGAGGCTTTCCGGTCGGCGATTGTGTTCTGTGCATTTACTCAAACGAATCGTCAGGTTTTTACGGAGTGTTGTGTCGTGAATATAAAATGTTATCTGTTGAAAGTAATAATGGTTAATTGTTGACTGAAGGCATCTTTTGATTGCCGATGGATGGAGATTGAATACTGACGACTGAAGACAGTGCTTGCGAATCTTTTAATGTCCTATAGTTACATAGGAATTATGGTGTAATTATAAGAACAATGACCCTACTACGTGACTGATTGACTTGCTTTTTTATAAAAAGAAGGGTAAATGTGCGAATAGGTTATCTAAGGTAAAAACCAACGAGGAGATCCGTAACGTTCTAAGAGTCACGAGTCACGATTGAATATAAAATGCTTCCATATTAGATGGTTTTGCTACTATAAGTAAAGGAAAGAATTAAGTTCCACAATGAGTTGTCTCATCGATGAGTCACGGATTTCCCAAATTTTCGCGAAACCCACGTCACGGTGGAAAGCGTCTGAAAGCCTACAAGAGCGGTATCGAGTCTCGGATGGGCCATTTCTTGTTATTACTCATAGATTTATGAGCTCACTAATGTTTTTTTTAATATAGGTAGTATGTAGTTTATGATTTGATTAAGTTGACGAAAACTTCTATGTGTATTAAGCGTTTAACGAAAAGCTCTGGTATCTGTGTAACTTTTTAAAAGTAATACTTAGTACTATAATATAGTACTAAGTATTACTTTTAAAATATGGAATTGTATTAAATGCACCCAACATAATTTCGGTTCGTTTAAATTTACCGTAAACCAAACACGGCTTCCGCGGCCGCTAAAACTAAATAGCATTGTTGCCGCAATATAAATCAAAGCTAGCTTGCACACTATTGTGAAGCTTCAACTGTTACCCGTTAACACCACAGAGTATAGACTAGACAGGTGACAAAAAAAAAAAACTGAAAGTAATGGTATGGGAAATGCTTGCGAATATTTTATGATACTCTATTGTTTGCAGGATTTGAGCTTTGAGGACTGCGCTTAATTAATATAATACTTTGATATAGGTAATTATTTTGTACGTGTGCGTGATTGAACTTCTGAACGACTGGACCGCTTTGGATGAAATTTTTATGACTCAATATATAAATCTAATTAATAATGTAATTTTGTTACAGGACATCGTTCATCGGCACTATTTATATAATTTAATCATCGGCATCGTGTTTTTTCCTGGATTCAATAATTAAGGAATATTTAAATTTTAATATCCTTGCATAGTATAACTTTTTGTAGTTTTCATATTTAGGTGGGTAGGTACCTATGTATAAAGAGCCTGCGCGTGCGCTTTACTTTTAATTTACCAGTTTATGAATTAGATCATCAAAATAATTATGATCGAGATGATAAGATTGTAAATGAATCAAGTTTCAGATACTGTTTTTTTTTTATTGAAATATTATCTCTTACTCAATGCACATTAGGTCATAATTTTGATGTCATTATTATATTTGCGGATAATACTAATATAACAAATACAGAAATTGTATGTATTATCTCATAAATAAAAAAAAAATCATATACCATAAGATGTCCTTGCCGGCGCTTTCTTCAGTGAACATCCAATGCACAATGCACAATTATCTATCATCTTTGCTGTTACAATTATATCACAGAAAATACTCTTTGGTACGATGACACAGTAATCTGTATCTAATAACACTGGCACATAAACACGAAATTATGGATGAATAAATAGTGAATATTTGAAAGTTGTCTACGGCTTTCGGACCGCGTGGAGGGCTCTGTGCGGTTACGCTCAGATCGCCGCGTTACGTGTAATGTATGTCCTGAACGGATTTCCACGGCTTTTATGTAGTTGGCCGGCGCTCCTGTGATAAAGGGTGCAAAAAACCGATTGTTTGCAGAGGGCCCGCCATTACGTCACAGATACGACGTCGCGCGCGATCAGAACGTAAACGGGCATGTGTTATTACGCAACCCGCTGTTCAAATAAATAGATACATGTGGTCCCTAGCCGGATCCTGGATAGATGTGTGAAAATCGAAATTGGTGCAAAATTTTATTATTTATAGCTGTAGCTGCGTCATATAGTTTATTAATAGATACTTAAAAAAATAAATACATTTTTTACAGAATGTCGTAAACCTTAAATATTTGAGTAAGGTCACGCATAAACATTTGTTTTTGTAGATATTTGAGCCCTTTAAAAAATATTACAAAATCTTAAGTGACCCTTGAAATATCAAAAGAGTTAACGCTGAAGGATCCTGTTCTTATTTCAGTTTGTTTATTCAATAGATTCGGCATTGAAAAATGAAGTAGAATGTATATTCACACTCGCCATGAAGTTACTAAAACACAGATTATAAATAGTCTTCAGGCGAGCATAACGCTTTAATCGTCTCCACATACATCTTTCAATATTAATAATGGCGGAATCCTTGATACGTACTTGGCACACGACGATTAAAATTAACCATAGATTATAATAGATTTTTGGCGGCAACGGAGCGAAACTCATTCGCAATTTCAACGGGGGAGTTGCTTACTCTATCATCCCGCCTCCGAGAGAGTTCCGCCTCTCGATTTAAATCCCAAAATAGTCCTGTTTGATTGGCCGCCTCTGTAATCTCTTCGCCTATTACATACAGATGGTGTTCAAACTTCAAACTTATCAAATTCAAGCAAATTGCGCGCCAGTCAATAGAGTTACAGCAAAATAGGTCAATCTGGTTACTGTTTTCGCTGTTATTATAAATATATACTGGTTTGGTTTATATAGTTTCGTACTTAAATTTTAAAACTTATGAGAACGCTATGATATGAGGATGAATTGAAGGTCGAAGTAGAATATACAATCGTGCAAAAATATACTCTATAGTATTAACAACATCAACTGATCGTGATGGCTACTAAGTAGAATTAAAAGTTTAGTATCAAATTGAAGACAATATCAATAATATACAAAAAAATAAAAAGTGGCTTACCTAATTGATGTTTATATCTGGAATACCATTGTAAATGTATTAATTTTAATAATGAAAATTAGATAATATTTGGCTAGATGTTAAGTACCTAACTATGATCGATTATTTCAATATCCATTACAGGAATTTCTATCAGGAATTCTATCTAAGTTACACATGTGTGAGATTTATGACACACTAAAAACGCTCGATGTTTTTTTTTTATTTTACAATGTTCATAAGTTTATCAATTAATTATTCCATAGCAGTAAAAAAAATTTCTTTAATTGAATTACGTTAATTACCCACTTTTTATGAAAGAAAAATAAACCATTCAATGTTCATAATCACTTACAATCAATACAGATTTTACTTGTAACACAGAGACGCCGTTTCCAACGTAATAATTATTACGTATCGATACGCAATTAATAGAGACAAAAGAGACAATTACGTTTGGCTCTTGTCACACCGTAGATACTGTAACACCGCACTTTAATAAATAGGTACTTCGCATTGTATGGAAACTTATATAAAAGGTTTGTATTTGCGATTTCCCTGTTTAATTTTAAACGATCTCTATAATTATCGCTTATCCTTATTTATGTAACACCAATTCGTTATGTAAATTGAGTAAATATATATTTTCCTAATGTTACAGTTACGTCACCAAATTTGAAGGAAAACCATACCAAACATTTATATTTACCATTTGTGATGTAATGCTTTTATTTATATTTTCTGTCTAAATAATTGTGTGAAATAGACGATGAAAAGGTTCTTCAATATTATTTGTAAAAACTCGAAGCGGTGTGAATAGCGGCCACGCTATCGTCACAATCGTAGGCTAAATAAAAAATGGGAATTTAGAAAAATCTAAGGTATATAAAGATAAATAATTGGTGGGGTTATTTGAATATCCTTGATACACGTGGTTTCAGAGAAACTGCTTGAGGATGGCCCGACGAAAAACCCCGCTGAAACATTTGTAATTTGTATGCTCATTATGCAAATCCGCAATTCTATTATGATGCTGTCATATCCGATGTTACGTGGCATTCTCACATTTAACACACACGTAGGCACGTACACTGCATCTTTGAATCTTGGAAGTGCCGTATCCATTTATTTATTGAACGATGGCTTCAAGGCGCTACGAATTCAGAAGCGTTTAGATGAAAGTATATTAAGATACTTTCTTTGTGGGGGGAAGTGTTGTTTCCATTTTTAACATTTTTTTTTAAATTTAACGGATGACAAATTAAATGTATTTTACGATTTAAGGTGAAATATGTTCGTCTCCTACATTGCGGGCTAGAACACATGGCACATATTTTTATATTTTACTCATAAAAAAGGAAAAACCAGTAGGAAGGTGCCTTTAAAATCAGCAGTTCGTAATTTGTAATTTAAGGTTTGGTATTGTAATTTGTAAGATGCAAACATGCTTTAGTAAATTATAAAAAATATTTTTTAGTTTTTAATAAAAAGTAAGGATAAAAAAGTAAAGTTTTAAAAGCTTTGATGACATTCATGCAGCTTTTTAAAACCTAATTTTTTAGATATAATAATTTAAAATTCCTCTCTTTAAAATATTTAATTTTGTGTGTAGAATTTTGAAGAAATTGATGACTAAATGTTACAATTTTTATCGGAAATCGGTAGCGGTACATTTCTGAATATGGTATGGTTGAAATGTAAGGAAGAGTAACTTTCCAATAAAGGTGCGTCTTCTGTTGATTATATATTAATTAAATAATCAACTATCAATAAAACTTATTAACACACTTAATAATTATTTGATCACTATATTTAAAACTTATACTTAGTAGTTATTACGTGCTAATAATTTTATAAAGTATAAATGAAATATATTTTATGCTTTGCGTAGACAGTAAAATTTACTTTTTGTCACTATTAAATAATAAATGCTTTTCATACGCAACTCCTGAAAACATCTCAATAGCAGGATCTACTGTTGTTTAAGATATTTATTATATAATGACTAACTAAAACTTTAGAGAGAGTTAAGGTTTTTACGAGGTCAAAATAAACACGTAAGAGATAAACAATGCCTTATAATTCGGTTATGATTTATAAAAATGCCTCCGATGACTAACCACATCTTAGATATTTAAGACCTTAGGCGTTCCGAGAACAATAACAGACGCAGGTATGAGAACTTAAAGGAAATGCCATCACATTCTTTCCTTGGTTCCTTTACTATTTTTGAAACGTCTAATATGAAAAATGAACGTCGAAATTAGACAATCAAATCTTATTCGATATAGAGGAAAACTTTTAAGTGTTTTATTTTCATTCATTTATTGAGGGTTTCTTTACAATGTACCGAAAGGATTCCGGATTCGATTGTATTCCTTTAAATAAAATTAATAAATTTGCCTCATTCCTTACTCAATAAAAGAAAATAAAGAAAGAACAATTTTTAACGAATAGGAATATTGCCCGTGATTTTTTCAATGTCTCTCTACATTGAATACTACTTCTCTGTAGAATCTAGTTATACGGCGCAGATTAATTTCCATGTCTTAGACAAGACATAGTAAATAATAGATCTATTAAAATGGGACGAGAAATATGTAAAATGATGGTGAAATAACACCATGAGATTGAGAAACAATACAAAGAGTGATTTGAATATAAAAATGTAGTACATACAATAATAATTATTCTAATCTTGTTCCTGAGGAATTGTTTAAATCACGATTAGTGAAACGCGACTACACTACCGGAAAAACTGGAAAGGTATATTGTTTTTTCCAAGTGAATGCTATTCATATGCGGTGCAACGATCCCACGGATTGCTTTGTTTGTGCTGACAATTCTGCGATAATACACTTCAGTGTCACGGCCATGTAGTTATATATGTAACAAGTGATCAGCCCTCTTTTGCTCAAAGAGGAAAAAAGAACCGGTCAAGTGCATGCGCATCTATCGTCTCTAGAGCATACAGACGATTCAGTTTTATAATTTAATACATACACAGAAGTATTTATTTTCAATAAAAATATTCTTTTTAAAAAATATTATATTTTAATAAATAAAAAAAAACAACGCACAAATATTTAATCCTATAATCCTAATAATCGAATATAAATATGTATAAAAAAATATGGTAGATAAGGTTTAACTTTATTTTTTTTTTATTTAATATTACTTGAAACACTAACAATTCATACGTCTATAGGTTGTTTAAGTTTAATATAATAAACAACATATAGTCATTTTGAAACCCTACAAATTCGATAAAACTGAAAAACTTGCTCACTCTTTTTGAATGAACAAAAAATTTTGTAGTTCGACGACAATCTTTAATTAAAGCGATTCATGAATATTTGTTTATTATTAATTGATCAGAATGTTTTTAAAAACTGTTACATACTGCTTTAATAATAAAAAACATAAAAAAGGAAGTTTATTGAGAAATATTAAAAAAATGTAGCTATAAAAATATTTTGCGTCCACTCAGTTTTGAGACTACAAATCTTAAATTAACAAAAAAACTTATTAAACGCGTGATGAATAACAACGAAAAAATAAAAGCGCAAGTTAATTTGAACAACCTAAAATTTGTAGCATACGAACACGAAAATACAAATGAAAGGCTGCAAAAGACATTAATGGTGTTGAGAAAAAATGCTAATTCCACATGATAAGGCTAATGATTGTTGCCCACTCACTTGGCCTGTATTTCCTGTTCCCCAGTTACATAAAATTGCACGCCAACACAAATTCCATCATTTTTACTATACCCTATTGTAATCAGAAATTGATTCTGAGATTCGCATTAAATAGCGGTAATTGTCTAGTATAAGTAGTAATACTTTTTTGCGCGCAACATTCCTAAAAGATTCTTTCTCAAGACTGTATGGTAACTGTATAATGTATGTAGATTCTCTTACCAATTATTGAAAATAAACAAAACAATTTGATTAATTAAAATATATTTTATTCGAATAAGTATCGAAAGTACCTACAGTAGGAAGTACAGCCCTATTTCTTATATATTTTAATCATCAATATTATCCGGATTTACTATAACACGTTTATACGTGCTATATATATTATGGCTGTTTCGTCTTATTTCAGCATGTTACAGGACATAATAAAAATCGTGAAATTGATACAATAATTATTATTAGCCATAATATCTATTTTTAACTTAAGGCACACGTCTTATTTGCTACAATTCTTCAAAATCTATCAAAGGTTGTCTGTCGAAAATGATGAATAAAACAAACAGTGAAACGGACATAAGTCATTGTTGAAATGGGAATTCTCAAGTTCTTATAATACACGATGCACGATAAATATTTATTTATCTATTAGAAAAATTACCTACGTTTCATACTGTTGGCCTTCCTCGCGTAAACTGATTCATATCTTTTAAACGTAACTGCAATATTATTACGTAAATAGTGTTAATTTTTATAGAGTCATAGTGACTATTTTTATTGTATTTAAGTTAATTTAATTGATTCAATACAAAATATATTTTTTTATTTTCTGTTATTATACAAATAGAGAAAACTTAACCTGTGCTAATCTAACTAAACTCATTTATTGAAATTAATTACTGTATTAATTTTCCACCACCATTTAAAAATCGCACCAAAAGCTGTAATAACCTTTTAACCTCTTTCAACCAACACTATCTTCCGATTCTTCTCATAATGAAAGTTTATTGTTTTTTTCTATAAAACAGTTAATAATTCTATATTAATCTAATCGACTTAAAAAGAATATTTGTTAACGAGCAAACCCAAATTTGGTGACAGCCGACACTATAAATTTTCGAAAAACATCATAATATTTTTTTATTACTCTCTCTTGGTTACAATATTTAGCAATATTTATAAATAAATTTTGTGGTTTTATTTTTTTGTAGATAACATTTCATATAAGTATGTTTAGATTAAATTAGACATTATGTTTATACAATGACTTTGTTTCATTGTTAATGCCACTGTGCAACTATTGAATATAAACATCCTACTTCTTTCTGTTTGTTATTATAAAGTAAGTACTTCAAATTATTATCCCATGTCCTGTATATACAGCAGATGCTACTATATACTCACAATATGTATGTTAATATCAAGTTCAACAAAATAAGTAATACATGATTATGAAACCATTACTTTTGATTGCAGGATTCTTCCTAGATCTGTAAACTGATAAAAAAGATATTAATACATATTATTGTAAAATATATAGCCTATACCCAAAAATGGATAAAAATATCAAAATTTGTTACTGAAATTATTGTAAAGTGAACATCTTCTCTCTTTCTTATATGGCAATACTTCTTTATATAAACATTGCATGTTTGATACAGATTAGTGAATTACGTATGGAATTATTATGTCACCCTAACAATATAGATACGTTGCGTTTTTACATGCCGAAGCTAGAAGATAGACGTTTAAAGCTTAGAGTATACATAAGCAAGTTAAAAGCACATGAGCGGCTATGATGATCCTAACTATCAGGAAGCAAATACATCATGTAAAGAGTGTATAAATGCGAATAAAATTGTCGTCTTTAATGCGTCTCTATAATTTTTTTTATTTTGTTCTTGGTCAAAGCTTTAAGGTGAGTATTGAAGACATTTGCGTAACGAATCCAGTCGTGCAATTACTACATCTTAGATGAGTAATCTTAATACATCAACTACTCTTTTTTGTCTGTGTTACTTTTCAAATTTTATCGTAACAAATGAATCCAATTTTAAATAGGACTGCTCAAAAAGGGGCCTTCTTTTTTCAACGGATTATTATATCTGTAGTCTCAGTTGATCTCTATGACATCATAAACATTAAAAATTATGATTTGTTAAATTACTTATAATCAAGCGTGATAATGAATCATTTTATATTAGATCATTGTTTTAAAACTGTGATAGGCACAAAAACTATAGGTGAGCGAACGCTTGCAGGAAGTATATAATATTAATATTAGTACCTACAATGGTAACTTGTAAAACTTTTCCGAGATCCTGAATACTTTGCATAGTATAACTAGCTGCGCTTCGCAGTTTCACCCGCGTGGCTCCGCTCCTTATAACCTTCTACGATAAAATATAGGCTATCTAACACCGACATAATTTTTCAAATCGGATCAGTAGTTCCTGAGACAAACGCGTTCAAACAAACAAACAAACAAACTCTTCAGCTTTATAATATTATTAAGTATAGATGCATAATGCGAACTGTAATTAAAGTTAAGTACATAAAAGATTGTAAATCAAAATATATTATGTAGCATTTGATTCGACTTCCACTTACATAACAGGATCTTTATATCATTTTTATCTTAGTTTAATGGAACGTTTATCTCACTTTCAACTTATTCCATTAAAATCTTTTTAATTCTCTATTTATTGATAACAATATAAAATAGCATTATTTATATAATTTTACATGAATATTAATTGTATATTGTAATAAATTGTAATTGTTATTGTATGTATGTATGTTTAATAATAAATAAAATTTGATTTGATTTGATTTGAATATTTACTTATAAATGAAAAAGTGTATGCTTATAGATGCATAGATTGAGTTTATTACTCAATCAAGCCAAAAGCACGGAATGAGCTTTTAATTTGGCTGTGCTGTGCTTAAATGTACATTGAAGTTCACATACGTGTAATGGATCTTCTAGCGTGCGGCCGTGGCTTTTCGAGACATAATATGGGCTGTAGCATAGAGAACGTAAGGTTCATGTGAGCAAAGCTTCAAAGCTTTTCGAGTACAAATAATATGTATTACGTCAAAACAGATGTTATTTGCATGAATACGCAATAGTATATAATGAGACATATTTAAATATTTTTGTATACTTCGCACTTCAACAATTTTTAGTCGATGTAGATGCGTAATAAAGAAGACGATACACGGTCACGGCATGGTATATCTTTTCTTCTATCCATAATAATAAAACTCCAGCAGTTATTATTTTATTGAAATTGTCAACAAATTCAATCATCATTACGAAACCTCTATGCAATAAACTTTAAGGTTTATTTAACTTCGACATGTGTAAATTTGGCTTCTTGATTACTTGTTTGTTTGACAATGTTTTGTGACGATGATGTAAAACAAAATATGCGTTAATTTTAGACACCAATAAATATTTACGGCCGTTTAGCGATGCCTTATTGAATTAAGAAATAGCATTGGCGTAAAGCTTGAGCTTTAGAGCGGACGGTGACATGTGAATGCTGTGCCTATTGCATCATAATGGGAATTCAATTTGAAAAATTGGATACGTACAATATTTTTGATACTTATTATATACTTAATAGATGATGTAAAACAAAATATACGTTAATTTTAGACACCAATAAATGTTTACGGCCGTTTAGCGATGAAATGGCATTGGCGTAAAGACTGAGCTTTAGAACGGACGGTGACTTGTGAATGCTGTGTCTATTGCATCATAATGGGAATTCAATACGAAAAATTAAATACGTACCAATATTTGACAAAATGATATACTAAATACAAAATGGGTACATTTTTCACAAGCTTTAGGACAAATAAAACTCAATGGTGATCTACCATTTTATATAAAAATTTAAACTTGTATAATAAATGGTTCACCAAATAGTGCAAGTGCATTTTCGCAAGTTTCACTAACAAATGAAGACCGCTAAAAGCTTGCGTAAAACACTTGCAGCCGTACAAATAAAAACTTGATTATTCAAACCTTATGCAATGCATAGATATGATAAGAATAAATAAAGAATAAGGATGTCATAATTTCTTACAAATAAATTTGGAATAACGTCGATGTATCTATGCTCACGCTATGCAATGGGCGCGAAGCGGCAACGTCGCAATTCATTCACAAAATTATGAAAAACATTGAAATTGTCTACGGTTAAGCCTTGGTGCTGTCATTTTGCTGACGCTCGTTTGACTTCGTCAAATTTGTTGTGAAGTTTCATCATAGTTACGATGTTCTGTTTATTTATTTTTTAAATATTTATTGGAAATAATTTAAATATATCATTAAATATGCAAGCAAATGATAGATAACGCTATCCAATATCTGGAGAACAGAAGATAAACCAACCTTGAGATAGAGAGTTGCCAAATAACTGGTACTCAAAACATACAACTCCAGGCTTAGAAGATTTATATTTTCAAGGAAAGTGTTATATTATTGTGATAAGTTTAGAAATAAGTTTTATGTATGTATGGTTTGGCGCATGTTGTAAATAAATAAATCATTATAAATATCAAAAGGGTTTTTCATAATTTCGTATATTTTGACATTTCATACAAAATTTTCCATTTCAATAGGTACGTAATGAAATTATTATTTTGCTCAACTTTTTCTACTTCTCGTATCGTCTCATTGCTATTATCTCAAATTTAGATTGAAAATTGCTTCTAAAACTTGTAAAACACAGCACAATGTACTAAAAGATATGTTATACTCGGTTATGTCAGACTTATACTAGGGTGGTAGCCGTAATAAGGACGGAATAGCATTAGTATGAATACTTATTACGAAGTTATACTAGGTTACATTTATTTCGTGTTTATTTGTATGATTTTCCCTTATTCTTAGTTTATTCTTTGCATAAAATGTTATAACTCGTTTATTTGTACGGCTGTTGACGTATATATTAACAACGATTTACATGTACTAAAACAAAACATGAAATAATTTGTAAAATTGGCAAACGACTTCATTCATAAAGGTTACGAGGACGATGTTACGCCTGTCTATACAATGCGAATGACTATGTCAAAGTAATTATTCGCATAAATCATTATAGTCCTTTCCACCTAAGATGAGTTCTGTGACACATCGATTTTTGACACGTGTAGAGATGTCGGTTACTGAAATCATATCAATTGTTTCCGATAATCGATAATATTCTATATGGAAATGAAATCGATTTGAATAAAGTACCAAAATTAGTTTTTTCGGCATTTCGCCAACAATTAACTAAGTAAACTTAGCAAGCAACAGCAACAAAAAGTCAACAATAACAATTAGTAAAAATAACAGGATACCACGTAAAGTATCAATATAAAAATGCAACTTGTATACAAGGCTAACGTACTCGTACAGACGATTGACTCGATTGACAAACGATCACAAGATGGGCGCCGATTAAATGATTTTCCAACTCTATGATTTTTTAACGATCCATTTCATGTACACGAATTGCGTAGGAATTATATTTTTGTGTTATTTTATTTTATTTTTCATTATAATAAACTAAACAATACTGTTTTTGATTTATAAGCTTAAGATGTTTCATTTTTATATTTTTGGTAATAATGCCGCCATAAAATAAAAATATTATGCACTAAAATTATTTTGACTTTTTAAACATAAAATACGTAATTCGGAACACGATGAAGTGTCACAGGAATCATCCTAAATGAAAAGGACTATAGATATAAAGGTGTCGGGTGATTAATATCACGTCAACGCGTCAATCGCTGATGATATGTGGACCCTTGTCACCTGCGTTCGATAAAAATTAACCTACCTTGATACCGCCTACGTGAGGTATGGAAATCACTGGGTCACTGTGAGCTACTTTGTAAAAAGAGTCGGCTACGCTAGATCTTTGACTCATAATTTCATACGATCTGTGGGCGAACAACACGCAAGGTCGATGTACTCTTTGCGGTACCTTTATTTGCATGAATGTTGTTCGGTATAAAAAAATGACACGAATAGTCTCGTCTGCTGGTGCGAATCAGTATCAAGGTCAGTCTGCTCTCTCCTTTACTAGGTAACGCCTAAAATCAAACGCTTATGATAAATTGTATATTGTGATTAAGATAAGTGTCGTTTGAGTGCTTTCCTGTGTTGGTGGAGAAAGCTCGTTACCGTAACCAAAGGATTTGGGATACGATTGAAAAATAGACGTTACCATAAACATCTGAGGTTGAACATTTTTAAAACGACTATACTGACAAACATTTTTCTCAATCCGCTTATTTAAAATATTTAGATTTTGCACATTGATAAGGATAATTTGAGTGAGAATTAATGATGGAATATCTGAAATGAAATAGCTTTTACGCGATTGCTTCGGGGGGTTGTAACGACTGAAGAATCTTCATTATATGATATACTTACTAGAATATCAATATAAATTATTATAAAAGCATTGAAATCACTTGTTATACCGTCTTTAATACAAAGATCATAATATTATTTTTATGTCAAAAATGTTTGCTGTCTGCTATTGACTTGGTCATACGCGAATTACGCAAAAGATTACTACTGTCCAATTATTTACTGGTACGAATATATCGTCATTTGCATGTCTATGTAATTTAAGCAGAACTACAAAACGTTTTATGCAAGTTTTCTTCGAATATATACTTTTACCTTATTTGATTTATCTTGTACAATATTTGTCCAAACATTACTCGAAACTACACACTTTGACACGGTTAGACAATATGGGTTGCTCAAAAACATTTATACATCATTATCTATACTTAATATTATAAAGCTGAAGAGTTTGTTTGTTAATTTGATTGTTTGTTTGTTTGTTTGTTTGAACGCGCTAATCTCGGGAACTACTGGTCCGATTTGAAATATTCTTTCGGTGTTAGATAGCCCATTTATCGAGGAAGGCTATATATCATCACGCTAAGTCCAACAGGAGCGGAGCAATGCAGGTGAAACCGCGGGGAACAGCTAGTAAATTTATATAAGTATTTAAACTGTGAGAAAGTTATAGGTTACAGTAGCTTACAGGTCAGCTTCAATGCTTTTCATTATTATTATTGCTAATTGGTTTTATTAATCATTTGTTTTTAATTAAATATTTATATATTTGCCATATTCATAAAAAATGGAGTAACTTGCGTAAAACCTTGTCTGTATTATAAGTTTACAGATATTTAATCACTTCAATCACTGATAGTCTCTGAATGTAATCTATTGACAGTGACACAAATATTTGCCCCAGACGTCGGGATTCTAACCTTACTGGGCTTCTTTTAACAGCAATTAAAAGATATGATGTCGCCACTAATGAGTATTGTAATCATATTATCGACATGTCAAAAGTTTTATAGCTATTGTAAAGTTGTTATAGCGGCAGTACACATTGGGCCAAGGCGTTGGGCCAACGTGTTGGGAAAAAATGAAGGATATCAAGATTCCTGTTCACACATTGGCGTACTGATCATTCTGCATTGGCGCTTCAAGGATGGACGTAATCCGTAGAAGTTCTTGCAGCCGCGGCAATTTATTTATACAGTGCGTTTAATTATTACGTACATGTACATCAATAACAATGAATGTACTCTGCCGTCTGCGATGATACCATTTTCCAATCTCTATTGTCCTTTTTTATTTCTGAATAAATAAAACATTATTATGTTTAAATTTTTTCAAATGTTTAAAATGTGTACATTTTACACTTAATTTAATTTTAATTACCTATAAAACGAAACTTTAAGGATTAAATAATATTATTAATTATTATTATATTAAAATATGATAATATTATTTATGTAATAAAGCACAATTTGATCAAAACCATGCTCATTGTATATTGTTATTTAATTTTTAAGAACAATAACTTTTTAATACTATTTTACTCACTTTATAAATATATTTTTTTTATCGCATTATATATGAAAGTGAGATAAGAAAAACATCTAGAATAATATAATACATAGAAAATAAAACATCTGATTTATTGAGATTGGTTTTTATTTTTGTGTAGTTCATGCCGTGGATTCCAAATTATTCCTTCATGTCGATACAATTCTACGAATTGTAAAACCTCATTGCTTGCCCACATCGGCGCCTCGGGCCTCCATCGCTATTGGAACATGGTTAAACGTAAATTTCATTGACGCGCATCGATACTGTCTCCGCTGACGCGTAACAACAAATTGAACAAGACGCCAACGTGTGAACGCTGTTTGCGGAGCGCGCCAAGATCCTTTGATGTGTGCACAAAAAACCGACCGACAACATTCGGTTGGCCTGCCAATATTGGCGCCAACTAGGCTAATGAAGCCAACATACCGCCAAGTAGCTCTCTACACGTTGGCCCAACCCGTTGGCCCAACACGTTGGCCCCATGTGTACTGCCACCATTAGATATTTAATATTAAGGCCTTTATTTTTCTTGTTCCCATTAAGGGTTTGGACTGTTTTTACAAATGTCATCATATTCTTGGCGATATTTTAATTGATATGACTAATTCACCAATATGATTAATTTATCAAAACTGTCTTATATTATACCTAGTCAATTCCTCCTATTACCATCGATATAGTCCAATAAATTTTGGTCAACGCGCATATCACACATTTGATTGCAATCAGCAATCAGGATATGGAACGTAGCTGTATTTTTATCCATTCGAAGTATAGGAGTCATTCCGCGCAGATTTCCGCCGCTGATTCACGCGGGGCCAAGTTTTCGTCACATACAACCTCTATACACAATGTTACATGATCTTGTCTGTTCTACTCAATCAGACGGTACTTTCACGCTGTCACACCCACGCGGACAGATACTAGAAATCCGCATCTAATGTGTTTAATCAAGGACAATGGGTGTTTTTATATGAATACGCTTGGATTGGTAGAACTTATTTTTGAGGTTTTTATTGATGACTTGTATCTAAAAAGCTATGAATACATCTGTTTAGACAATAGCCCAACTTATATTTGTCTCTAAATACAATCCATTATAAATGCGAAAGTAACTCTGTCTGTCTGTCTGTTACTCAATCACGCCTTAACTACTGAACCAATTTGCATGAAATTTGGTATAGAGATATTTTGATACCCGAGAAAGGACATAGGCTACTTTTTATCCCGGGAAATAGGATAGGTTTTATCCCGGAAGTCCCACGGGAACGGGAACTATGCGGGTTGTTCTTTGCCTGCGCGGGCGAAGCTGCGCGGCGGGTGGAAAGCTCGTATCTCGATAAAGCTTCAAAACATTCATTAATTTGAAATTGAAAAGTTGTAATTTAAATAGTAATTTAATATTAATTTATTCACTCAATCTTTTTTTATAATTTTTATTTATAAAATTAAAAATACAAAGCTCGTTTTTAAAAGGAAGTTTCGTATTAGGTGTCACTAAATCAATATTACAAGCAATTTAGAAATTATGTTTCGATTTAAAGCTTGTTTCAATATTTGGAAAGGTGTGATACAATTTGTGTAGAGTGTCAAAAGACAATAAACATAAATAACAAGACAAGGCGAACCAAATACCTACAGGAAGTTGGCGATTTGTAGCGGGTTCCACAAGCACCAAATGTAGTGTATCCGCAACAGATTAATTGACCATTTGTGTGTATAATCCAATTATAACGAACAAATAAAGCTCCCGTTAAGTATATATATTATATTTTTCGATTATGTTCAAACATAATCAGTGAGTTCAAATTCACATATTTGGTAAAATGAGTCAGGAGCGAAATCAAATTAAGAACGACACCATAGATTATAACAATGCTCAAAACCAATAAAAAATCCTTTAAAAATCCGCGTAAAGAACGATTCTCATGATTAAAAAAATAACTGAACCGCCGCCGTTTTTGGGAACATCGCTTACAACCAAGGTCAAACGTTTGATCATGGAAACTTTTACTAATTATCATTTTATTACTCATATTCGGGATTATATAATAGAGTTGAGCTCACAAGGGCTCGATCCGCTAGTCATATAATATTTAACACATGAATCACGAGATGAAATTTTAAGATGGCTGGACCCACGGGGCCCACGCGTATTAGTAATTCACACAGGTTTACCAATTAATAAATCCGTAGGTGGCATATTACTATCATTAAACACCGTGTGCAATATAAACACATTTTTTGCAATTGTAGAGTATTTATCGTGTTCCTAATACCTATAAATTATTCAAAGAAGCATTGTAAGTTCAGCCTATTTTATTAATTGAGTTAATCTAGCACAGCACTGACCGCGAGCAATCAATGATATTAGACAATTGGAATTCACGTGTAATTACTAATTACTTTTGTAATGGCTTTTGTATATAAAGGAAATAAATTTTATAATCAAATTATTATCATACAGGCTAGATAATTTGTATCTAAAGATAAAGATAATTTAATTCATAATATAGGTTACATAAAATATTATATTTGGGTAATAGAGTAAGTATTTATTTATTTATAGACTGGACTGGTGTTCGGGCATTATCTCATTAAAGCGGGATAGATGATCAGAAAATAATAATTGGAGGATAAACCATAGAGTAATGTCGTTCTTAACGTTAATCACAAGGAATTTAGTATACTTAAATAAAAGAAAGAAATAAAAATCTGCTCAAAAATAGTACTATTAGACTGAGACCCAACTAAATGTACGTCAAGACTATATTCCAAACAATAAGCTTACAAATAGAACTCCAGGTTGCGGAAAACTCTACCCGATTACCGTATAATTCGGTCTATAGTGAGCCATACGATTACAGCTCACCTGTCACGTTACCATACCACTCGGTGACGTTCGCGTGACGTTATGAAATGCCGCCCGCCTACCTATTTGTCTATGAATCAGTGATAGGCGCCAAAAATGGTCCGGTTACGACAGATAAAGAGTCGTACGCACCGCGCCGCAAGTATACATTATGCATCCGGCATTATGTGTAACTGCTATCTATGATGCAATGTTTGAACTGATACTTATAGTATGCGTGCAGTTCGATAATGATCCCCCATTTTACATGATTTAGCAAAATAAGGGAATTGTTTTTGATCGCGTCGCGTTACGCATCCAGAAAGATAGCCTGTTCTTTATAATTAAAAATACTTTTTAATATCAATAAATACAGAATCTAGAAACATACCTTAATGTCATCCAGGGAATAATTTTTCTCAGTACCTATTCCAATTTTAATTTGGGACCTGAGGACTGAAAATTAATAATGTATATGTTTAAGTTAAGCACAGAGGCAATTGCTTTAAGATATATTTAACTTATATTGATGTCCATCTATTTTCTGAATTCTTACCTTTAAATGTCACCATATTAAGTAATCAATATATATATAAAGCATAAATTAACACCACTTTCGAAAAACATTTACCTACAATTAATGTTAAATATCAAAACAATAAACGTTATTCAGTCTTTCATTTAAAAGTACACATACGGTTATTGTATTCTTTCAACAATGAGAATCGAGTCCAACGTTTACACCCAATTAAAAATGTGTTCCGAGAGCATTTGTCATGTAATGTATTAAATCGGTAATGGCTCCTTACGATAATGTCAACTTACGCCTTACAGCTTCCGTTAAGAGGTGTCTAGACGATTCGAACGCCCACCACGAAGCCTGACCTGCATTGCAATTTAGTAGACTACTGGGCGACCAAAACTAGATTTAAAGTTATTATTTCAGCTTAGATGTACTAATTAATAAATGTACCTAAGTGTACAATGTGCAATTACATATTTAATCAAACTCAAAAATTTATTCGATTAGACTTCTTTTAGAAGCACTTTCGAATCGTCATTACATATTTTTAACATTTACCACCGATTCGGAAAGCAGTATCTATGGAGAAGAACCGGCAAGAAACTCCATAGTTAATCGATATATATTTGAGGTCATATTGCATGGATACATGGTAAATTCTATGACTCTAATTTAATAGAAACGTATCTTATATGTGTAAATATAATGACAATTCTTCCTTATACTCATGTATAATAAATATTATTACCGTCATTGTTTTATCTTTCCACATATTGCAATTAATACATTTTAGTCATAATTATGATTTGTAATAAGTATAATAAGACTCCGCCGGTATTTAAACATGGTTTGTCGGTTATTCCACAAATGTTATCTGTTTAGTAGACTAGTAGTGATTTAGTGCAAAAAATCAGTGTGTCTTTAAAAAGGATTCAGAATTGAAGTGTCTTACCTAATTGTAAGAAAAATTTATCGCTCTAGCATATTTCATATACCGATTAGTTATTTTATAGGAGTGTACATACCAACCCAGTAATTGTATTATCCGTTTATTGAAGTCTAGGCTAAGTTTAACATAAAACATCAATAAAGTACTAGATAAGTGATGACAAGGAGCTAAATATTGGAGAAATCAAGTAATATTGCATTAAACTGAAGACATTTTACTGCACATCAACAGCAGCTGCTACAAGTTGTATGACATATTTAGGCCAATTTGAAAACAGTATTAATTACTAACAGTATAATAAGTTATAACCCCGTCATCGATTCATTTAATTCGCAAGTGAAAATATGAGATATAAAGTTTTAATCAACTTAAATTTTCCAATGTTTTTTTTATTGGTAATTGTATACATTAAAATGTGTGTGCATGTGTATAAATAAACAAATAGCTATGTCGTATAATTGTTCAACGAGCGATCGTTCTTAAAATCAATGTTTCCGTAAACAGTAACGGAATAGCCGCAGACGTCGCTGGCATTGTAGTCAATCAGGTAGCGAGAATCCTATTTATTTTCATAGCTGTCTCCGCACTATGCCGATTGTTCACTTTAAGTGAATATTCCGACGGTTCGCATGAATGAGGGGACGGGACTCGCCAGCTTTCGATTTAACTCGTGATGAATAGACCATAACTCGACACCGCAATAAGTACATAAGCCGGTTATTACTTGTTTAATGCGGAAATATATTTCTTATGCCAGTAGGAGCTTTCGTAGACTGTACAACGGGTGCGAGAGTTACTTTTTTCTAATTGTCATCTATCGCACAAGCATTTCATGCTAAATGTATATTTACGTAGAAATAATCCATACTTATATTATAAATGTGAAAGTAACTCTGTCTGTCTGTCTGTTACTCAATCACGGCATAACTACTGAACCAATTTGCATGAAATTTGGTATAGAGATATTTTGATACCCGAGAAAGGACATAGGCTACTTTTTATCCCGGGAAATAGGATAGGTTTCCCGGGAATCCGACGGGAACGGGAACTATGCGGGTTTTTCTTTGACTGCGCGGGCGAAGCTGCGGGTGGAAAGCTATTTACCTATATAAAAAGATAATATTGTCTTGTTTGAAACATGTTCGTCTATTTTATATTCATTATTCTTTTTAGAAATTATTACGGCTTATAGTAAGTATTAATTTCACTTAGATACTATGATGAATAATATAAAAAAAGATCGGAATTTTCTAACGTGCATATATTTTAATAGTTACATATTTGCAAATGTAATTTATTTGTTTGTTTACGAAATATTTTGAAAAGAAAGTTAGTTTTATTTTGAAATTAGAGATGGTTAAATAATATGCTTAATGAATAAATCATTAAGTCTTTCGTTTATAAATAAAGTAAATAAATTATCCTCGCGTATAATTGAACATAAGAAACCACTTATTTCTTAGTTTATAATTTTTGTGGTTTTAGTTCTAGAATTGAAAGGATAAATAAGGTACTTAGAATATTTTTTATAACATTGTTGGTTTTAATTAATAGAGAAAGCCTTGACACAATGGAGTTTCCAGTGTGGTGAAGATTTCTTTGAATCAAATTCATCGTTTTTTATATAAAAACTTATAAGGAAAATATTAAAAATTTATGGAATCAAATGAAACAAACAATCAAACAATACACAACAATCAAAAATTAAAGTCACACAAAATATATTCCCCTAAAAAAAATTATCCAACTATATTTTAGATGCATTAGGAACATTCGTTACGAATTTATATATTAATTATAATAACACACACAAACACAGTCTCCTTGTCTGAATAAATAAATACTATATCTATATGTGAAACAAGCCAGCTTTCTATTTTAGCTTGCATTTTTAATTTCGCGAACCTTTCGAAAAAAAGTCAACGTTGTTGTAACGATAGGAGACTGCTTTTTTAAATGATCATAGTTTGACAAATTGTTTATATGTATATGTAATTTTAAAGATCCATTTTTAATTGATTATCCAGAAGAATAAGTAGTAGAGGAAAATTGTCGAGAAATAAATGTGCTGTGATACAAAATAGCTAATGCTCAGCAATACATATTTCTAAATTAGTAACAATTATTTTATTTGCTTTAAAGTGAAGAACGTGTCTAGCTACGTATCAACTTTGTCACAGTAACTGGAGCGTAGCATTGCTCTTAATAATTAATTAGCCCACAGGTCACGATTGCTTATTTTCAATGAACTTAAGCTTTGAAACGTTTACAGTGCATGTCAATTTTGGTTAAATTCAAACATTTTGCTTGTTTAAATACGTTTAACTTTTCAAATAATTTCCTGTAGGTACCTAGGTATACAATTATGCTTGGATAACACATGAGAAAAACACAAAAATTTTTCATGTTACAACCAATATTTGCGTTATACCTTCATAGGCTGCGACTTATAACACAGAAATTATTGTACAAACCAAACATTTAACAGTCTATAATAATTATGAAAACAAAACTTTTACACTATAATTTATGTACAATCATGGGAGTCTTTTATTATCTGTATTTCACGGGCCATCAACAATTTTCTCCGGGTTGTTCGTGAATAACCGAACGTAGGCCGCTGCAGCGCCTACATCCGATCGCAATCTCATGCCCCCGCTGAGTTGCAACAGTCCTCCATTTCAATACTATCATATTGTATTGTCCCAGCGTTAGATCTTAATTTTACGTAAATCTTAAACTATTTTAGTTAGTCACACGTTTATCATACAACTAGCTGTGATCTGCGGTTTCGTCTGTAGAAACCACGGGCAAAAGGGGCATCTGTCTATCCGTCGATCCTCATAAATGTTTGTGTTTATAATATTAAGAAGTAGGGAAATATATTAAATTATAGGCTTAGATGTTAAAAGGACCGCAATTAGAAATTAGTAATTAAGTACCTACATGGTAATTGCGGTTGCCGTGACTACATAATACTGTGGACCAACAATTCATTTTTTAACAGAATCAATTCTTTGCGGCATTGAAGGGACTTTCCAAAGCCTCGAAAATTCATAAAACTATGATAAGGTGTGGTCTATAAGTCAGGTGTTCACTCGCTGAACTATGAAGTATAAATATTTAAAAAATAACAGATTAGAATGTTTTAGATTCCCTTATTCAACATACTTTTATTAAACATTCTCATCATCATCTCAGTCCTTAGGAAAACAATGCAAACCGATTTCAAACATGTCTTACACTATCATAACCCTCTAAGGCTCTAATGTTATAAGTAGACATCGGATTATATGCACTAACAAAATGCCAAAATATGCATGCAAATACATATGCACTAAAAAAGGCCGAAATATGCACTAAAAACGACTGATATGCCTAAAATATGCACAATACAAAATCAAAAAACCTTTATTAATTTTAAATTTAAATCAAAGATTGCACAAAACCAGTGAAATTTTCTTGAAAGTAAGTATAGTTTTTGTGCCAATATATAATTTAGCATTTTAACCAAATTTTCGATCGCAAATTTGTGACTTTTGTCACCCGCGAGCCCTGTGTTGCCACCTTAGACCTTTCCGGGCTAAATCTAGCCCTTTTTTTGGAATTCAACCCGTGTTTTAAGTTTTTAGCCCCAAAAGGGTAATTTAGCCCTATTTTGAATGGCTCAAAAATTACTTAAAATGGAGCCCATTTTGTAATTTTTTGCCATTTTACCATGCCAAAATAGGGTTGGTTTACTCGCTGAGCGTTCTGATTGGCTAATAAAGGTTAGTCGACCAATCAAAACTTCCGCTACTTAACGAAATATGCACGATTGGGGAAAAAGGCTATAATATGCACTAACGCCGTAATTAGAGAGTTTTATGCATTTGATATGCAAATATGCAAATGCATATAATCCGATGTCTAGTTATAAGTTTACACAATAAATAAATGAAAAGTATAAAATCTGGCCATAGGGTATGGTCCAGTCTACCGTTCAAATATTTGGCGATAATCGCACGCGAACACTTGGGTAAGCATGGCAATTGCGTCACGGAGCGTACTTTGACGCGTTTCGAAGTGCGAATGCGAAGCTTGGGCATGCAGCCGCTTTTTGCGATACATTTCTAGGAATTTTCAGACGCCTATTTGATATTATTAGGCGTGGCTTTGTTGGTAAATTTTGCGTCACATTATCAGGACTCGATACACGGATGTAAGATTATGTTTTTAAAGGTTTCATTGAAGATTACTCAGAACTTATGTATTATTGCCATAATCATGTGAGTTGCATAATATTGTTTCTTTTTATATAAAGCTGTTTTGATACGATAACAAACAAATATTGGTTAAGTGCTGTGAACTTAATTGAGGTAGGGACTTGGTTCGGGCAGGATCTGAATAGGTATTTTAAATTAGTGTAGACATTATTTTAGTTTTATATCATTAAAAAGCTTACCTATAATAATAATAGAAAGAAACTATATTTAGCAGTTTTTCATATTCTTTGAAAATATATTTTCATTTTTTCGAACTAGTTTGTAATAGTTTGTACTATAAGAGCAGTGGGGACTCAGTGATTAAATGTACGAAAAGCCGGGAGTTTGAGATCGTTTATAAGTATCTCGGACTAGGCCCAAAACTTCACTGCTGTTCCCTGCAATGGGAACATATAAATTATATGTGCTGATTATGATGTTGTGACGTGAAATGATAGACTACATTCTAAATTTATTGAATCTACCAATATTAATCATCATCAAGTCTGAATTAAAAATTATAAATATCAATATTTAACAACAATTACATCTGTTAGCCAACTAATTATATCTAAAAGATCGTTCACACGTCTTAAATTGACGTTCATGCTATTTTTAGAACGTGAAGTACTGACACCTCACTGTGGATTATCGCACTGATAACTTATCACTTTGAACTAAAATACAAATAAAGTGTCATCACTAATTTCGTGACGTAAGTTGTGGGCAAATGTATATTATAGTAGTATTTTATTTAGTTCTGAAATTAAAAATGTTTTTTTTTCTTTGACGGCAACTCCGACCCGGGGACGGATTCTGTTTAAAAAAGGTATCTGAAGTAGTCATTTTTAACGTAAGGTACTTTTAATTTGTTTGGTTCTAAAATATTAATCATTTTAATGTTATATTGCAAAATTGGTATTGATATTGGTAATTGATATTAAACATTTGTCAAGCATCAAACATGTACCTATATTTCGTTTCAATTTTTTCAACGTGGCGATTCTTACAGAACATAATATAAATTGTTATTTTATAATATATATTTATTTATATATATATAGATGAAGTAGAAGAAGTAAACAATATTCATGCATACATATCTATTATTTTAAAATTTATAAATTCACACTTGGACAATTTTTTACCAATCAATTCGGATTTTAGTCTGTGCGTACAACAAATTATTTAAATTTAATCGCTTCAATATATCAATAAATATAATTCTAGATATTATGAGCAATACGAATAAATATTATATTGGAATAAATATTATAAGGGAAATAAGTCTCTGGCGCCATGATAAAAGATAAATATGTTTATTCAGACCTATGTACGTAAATAATTTTACAATGCGTGCTTTATAGCGGCTCTATCCAAGAATTGGGCTGCCGTCACTGATATATTATTAATGGACACCGAGTTTAAATTATTCGAAAATGTCTTTGAAAGATTTTTCCCGACTTACAAACCTATTTTATTAGTTAAAATATTACGTTAGCATGCACCAGTAAATTGTTGAAATACATTTTTCGAATATTCGTTCATGTCAAGCTATTAATAACCTAAAAATGTCAGCCAATTAAAATTCTAATCTTGTTTAAATAGCTTTTATCCAAACGCCTCAGGAATGAGGCTTAATCAAATAAATAAATGTCATGCAATTAGTAATAAAATTAAATGTTTTATCAGTAATTGATGGTAGACATCTGTGAGTAGTGTTTTCAGAAAGCTTCTTGCTTATAGCTGCTAGTTATACAGAAACTATTTTATCCATTTATCCATTCTAAATCGGCGGAATTGAGAATTTATCATTTTTAAATAACTAGCGGTCCGCCCCGGCTTCGCCCGTGGTACCTATGTAGGTAACATGTGTTTAAACTATCCTATCTCTCAAGTTGGATCGAACTGCACATGGTGTGCGAATTTTATTATAATCGGTTAAGTGGTTTAGGAGTCCATTGAGGACAAACATTGTGACACGAAATTTATACATATATCTTCTTATATATAAAAACTAGCGGTCCGCCCCGGCTTCGCCCGTGGTACATATGAAAAATAGATGTTGGCCGATTCTCAGACTTACCCGATATGCACAGAAAATTTCATGAGAATCGGTCCACCCGTTTCGGAGGAGTATGCAGACTAACATTGTGACACGAGAATTTTATATATAAGACTAGCGGTCCGCCCCGGCTTCGCCCGTGGTACATATGAAAAATAGATGTTGGCCGATTCTCAGACTTACCCGATATGCACAGAAAATTTCATAAGAATCGGTCCACCCGTTTCGGAGGAGTATGCAGACTAACATTGTGACAAGAGAATTTTTATATAAATCGCAAAATGTGTTGGTAAGCGCATAACTCGAGAACGGCTGAACCGATTTCGATAATTCTTTTTTTATTATATTCCTTGAAGTACGAGGATGGTTCTTATGTAGAGAAAACGTAAATATTAAGTACCACGGGCGAAACCGGGGCGGACCGCTAGTATTAAGATAAAATCCGCATCACTCCTGATTTCATTGAACTAGAAAATAACATCATAAGTATGCAAGTGTTTGTTTTGTTTGGTTTCTAAAACATAAATCTACCACCAGATACCCTGTTCTTGGTACTGCAGTAATTTTTTTTTGATCAGTATCGAAAATCCAACTTGCATATAATTTAATATTGAAGCCTACTTCTAATATTGATGCCACAACGTTATTGCAAATTTATTTAATCGAAGTTTAAAATATAAAAATAATTGATTTATATGAGGTAGGGTTACCTTAATTTCTTTCACCACGTTATTACTTAGATCATAATATTATACTTATGGCAAAGCGCGATGTAAGATCGTGATTGTAACCTAGTTATATTACTACTACAAATGTTAAACGCCGGCAAACTTGCTGACAAGTTATAACAACTACCTATGTTTGTATAATATAATAAAGACCGATGTCAATGAACCCAAAACATTGCCTTAAAACAAAATGGTAGCGTGAGCAAGCTAGTGTCTTGAACATGCCGCCTGTGATGCCTGAAAAGGCTTTGTAAAATGATATATGTATAAACAGGTCACATGTGAGAAGAACCTTTTATCTTCTACAAATAAAAATGAACCCTTATATCCGTTATGCGTTATTATCAGGCGAAAGATCTAGATGAACGAAAAACTTAAGAAACTTCTCCGGTTTGAAAATTCGCACGAAGACAGGACGTCTGTCGGGTCACCTAGGTACTTACCAAAATTTTTACAGGAATTTATGCATATAGCTAGATAGTATTGTTTATATAATGAAGTATCTATTCCTATGTGAATTTCAGGTTCGAGTGTTCAACGTGTATTGGGACTAGTTAGCTGGGCAGACGACATAATATTATGTACCTATATTGAACAAGTCGCAACTCACACATATTAAGACTAGTCTGGTGAAACGGAAGGCAGTGAAGGAAGTTGCACCTTCGAAAATTCAAATACCTTTTTCCTAGTTGTGCTGTAAATCGATCGTATAATATTATAAAGGCACATGCTAATTACTATACCAAAGGGGTAAATACGTAAACGTAAATTACAACATTTATCATTTAAATGTATCGATTGATAACTTATGAATGTTTAATGATCCAATTAGATCTTGTTAATGTCAATCGGAACAGCAGGTTTGATGGAAGTTGATAAAAAATAACATATAAAAGAATTAAGACCCACGTGTATGTTTTTTGTTATAAAGTTGTAGACCTACCTGTAAAAAAATTTAAACATGTTAATGTTTTTGTTCGATATCGTCATCGTATACTGCATTGATAAAAAGAGACTCAAGATAATACTTTCATTGAGTAATCCTTATTTTAATCCTTAGGCTCATTTTATGCTACGTAATTTTTAGATGTGTGTACTTAACATCTAAAAATTAGATTCAAAGTATGAATTTTGTTAATAATATTAATTAATTCAGAAAAATAAAACATCAAATAGTATCTAGGTAATTAAGATTCGGAGCTACATTAAGTTCTTATTAGATTGTAGAGATAAATTTATTTTCCCATTACAATGTATTTTGTATCGTAGTTAATATATATCTCAATATTTAATAAAAATTATCGACATAACTTTGACTATTGACTCGGAACAAACAACAAGCTGTTAAAATACGTAATTTTATACTTCCGTAATTTGTTTAACCTGGTTTTAAATGTTGGTGTCTTTTAAAACACATTATTTTCAAAACATTGAATACAATTGCGTTATATTTTCTCAAGAAATGTCTAGTCTTGTAAATATTTTCTATACTTACAAAGCTTTGGTTGCTTATAACACTCATTTTTTTATACGTCGCCTTTGTGGCATAAAATTAATAACAGTCTGATCCATAAAGCTTTCTATGCTAACTATTAACAAATATATCGCTTATTGTATAATGCAGTGTCAAAGTTTCTATTCTCACGCTTAACTACAATTTATTGCTATAATATACATTTACATGGCGACATTTCTAGCTTTGTTGGCATGTTTCTATGAATAGATGATCCTTTCGGAATGCTAGGCAATAGGTTATCTGTGATGAATATTTTCTGGATATATTCTGACTCTGTAAATTAAGTGTAATATTTCAATAAGTCGCCTCTCATTGAAAGGTCTAATGAGGATAATATTCATTCCACTGCAATTACGTAGATATATCGCTGATTTTATCCAACCTCTGTAATACTTTATTTGAATTATTATTTATTTAATAATGGAAATTTATGGCTCAGGATTGATCAATAATTTCAAGTAATGTGGCATATTACAAAAACCAATTGCGTAAATATTTACATATTATGTCTGTATTCATGAAATTTATGTTATGAGGAAAATAATCAATAAAATTGAAATAGAAAAAGAACGAAATGAACATATCCTTTCCATAATTTATTATATACCTATTAGTAAAAATACGAACTACAACATGTTTAATAAATTATTGATAATGATATTAAAGGGCAAGTAAGTACATATATAAAGACTACTAAAAAGTTGAAATTGTAACCAAAGTTGAGAGGTTATATTTATATGATCTTCATAAGATTTGCGTCAGACTTCATTTTAGCTGCAAGTCGTCAAGGCAATGTTTGAGTTTAACTCAAACAGACACGCGACACCGGGCCATAGGGCCACGTACTACGGCCCTTTGCATATAGACCGGTATTGTAACCTTAATTGGGAAATATTTAAGAAATAAATAAATAGGTTTAAAGATTTCACGCGGATTGTTTACACGAAAATTGGTATTTATTTACCTAAATTATTTGAAATATTTGAATATTTGAAATATTAACAATTTATACGAAATTCTCATAGGAAAATCATTAAAAATACACTAACCTAGGTAAATTTTTATATTGAAAATACATTTTAATGTAAAATTGTCTCTAGGTTTAGGTATACTTACTTTAACTGGATATGGAACATACTCTTCATTTTGTATCAACCGAACCGTTCGTTCGCATTATAGATCTAAGATTGGATACACGAAAAATATGTTATGAGTAACATATTTTTGATAGATGTTTTTTAATTGGCTTGATTCACTTCATTAAGTATTATTAAGAAGATCAACTATTTCTATTCGGTTAGTAGGTATTTTATGAATAATTATTGTTAACTTAATAATTAAAAAAATAAATAATGCCTGGCATTCCAGTCATTGGGAATAGTCTCTAAAGATTTGTAAAGAATACTAGTCTGTTTTTTTTTGTTTCGTTGGATACAGGGAAAGACGAACATTTGCTAGCTTTACAAGTAATTTGTATGAGCTGTTAATTAGTTGTGCTAATAACTAATGTTTCCATACAAAGATGGGTTACAACCTGCATTTAGAAAATGAAACAAGATTATTATGGTAATTGAGGGTACCTACTGTCTTATTCTTGTTTCAAAAATGGACTAAAGAAAACACATTTCAGAAGCTTGTTTTTGTAACGGAGTGTTTTACCATCAACTTTTGAAGATTTTTATTATTGCGGAATTGTTAAATTAAAGAGTAATTCGATCTCACTTTTGTCTTATTCTCTTATATGATAAATTATTGTCTAATGCATAAGCAAATCAGCGCTAAAGAACAAACAGTGTTGGACTAATTTTAAATTATAAGCCGAGCGCAATTTTTTACCTTTCATTCGAATTCCATTCTATCATCAGTATCTTTTGAAAAAGATCACACAATCGGTAGTTAAAAGATCATTTCTTAAATTGCAAATTCCATACGAATGTTTCACTCTTAATGCCCCCATAGCCACATATGGCAATTTCATTCTATAGTGAGTCACTGAACATCGGAAGTTGGGAGTTATTTATACATTAGCCTACTGACTACTCATAGGATTGCGGTTAAATCTTTTGGACCCATTAAATATTATGACGATTACCTACTATCTTTAACACAATAATAAAAATTAATTGCTTCATCAACATCATTCTATTCGATCATTCGTGCTGCTTTTGCAGATCTTAGAGTATTGATGATAAAATACATACTTATTTTTCAATTCTATAAGTATAGGTATCTAAAATATGAGCTTCTATTATTTAAACGCAAATAAAAAATGTTAACCTTAAATTTTATATGCGAAATAATTATGCTTGTTTCTTTTTAGAATGAATAGAGTGGCTCCTTTTTGCAAGGGTGAACTAAAATAACAGTTGTGTCAAATGAGACTTTGAAAAACAAAATGTAGTGTGAAAATACATATTAATATTGAATTTGCTCTCTCACTTTATTTTTTCGTAAATCATGATTATCTATTAACTTTATGATATCAAAAACTAGAAGTGAATGAAATCTTTGTTTAATCTGTGAAGGTTATCTATTTACTACCATAGCCGTTAAAAGGAAAAAGTAAAGCGGATAATATCACTTTATTGCGTGGTTTCATTAAATCCCCGCCATAATAATAATTGCTATTCAGCATGTGTAATACAAAATAATAAAAACATTACGAATCATGTTTTAGGTAGTATTGTGAATACTTAATAGTATGTACCCATATATCGAGTTTACATTTCTTAAAAAAACATGTTTAATTGTTAACTCAACAATAATCTAGTTCAGTAATGTGTAAAAATAGTTGTGTTGAAACTATAAATAATGTCCAAAGGTGACTTTATAAATAAAGTTTAATAAACTAGCATAAAAAAAAAACACTGCCTAAAAATACTAATACCACATTACATTATATTTTTTTTACGTACGGATGACAAAAAGATGTATTTTGCCTACAGAAGGTATTGGTAACACACGTGATCTCTGTGTTCTAATATAGATCTGAAAAAGAGAAATAAACCGTTCAATTCTAGTAACTAGAATTTATTTCAAGAAACCGTATTTTTTATAACAATAGCAGTAAAACTTAACGTATTAAAAACATTCATTATCAAATTCTTAACTATAATTTAATTAAAGTTCAATTATTTGTATGAACTAATTTCGTCCAATAATTCAATGAACGCTTTTTCTATATCCCTTCATTTAACCCAATATAGCTAGCAAGTTAAAAAACTGTAAAACAAAAAACTTTCGAAATTAACGGACTGCGATGTCACCTTGACTTTTATGAACATTTTTTCTTGCAAGAGTACCGCTCTTCTCATTAACCAATTACGCCTAATAAACGTATTTATATTATATTATTAGTCACTGACAGCCGTGTGCAAATAAATATAGAGTTGTATAATAAGGCGGTGGCAACATTAATAAACCGTAATTTGACACGACAAGTCAATTATGGGAGAACATAAACACCTAGAGCTTTGACGGAATTTCACTTGCAGCTTGCAGGAGTACCAAACAGTTTTATATTTGAATAGAAAGTAAATAGTTTAATGAGGTATGTACCCCAAAAATATAGAGCCGACGTGTTAGCAGATATACATTTTTTAAATGTAATCCATTCGCAAATAAGGTAAGAATTTAACATAGGTAATATTGATATTAGATAATTAATTTGCAAGAAAATGTGTTTGTGTTTTTTATATATTCGATTAGAAATAATATTAAATATTGTTTATATCAAATATGCAGGATTAGGCAAATGAGGCTTTAACAATACAATGGCCTAGTGTTTGTAACTCTGCCAATTGGAATCTGTGCTTCGTAAATAATCCTGATCAGAATTATTGTTTGTACTCCTATTGAATAAACATTAAAATGTACTAAATATAGTTATACAAAAATTAAATTTTAATATGAGCAATTATACAATTAGCTATCCCATAAATAATTCATAGATTAATAAATAAGTAATTCTTTAGTGTTAAATTAATTTTAGCATAAAAATATTTTCTTTTATTTATAGGTTTACTGAAACTGACTTCACCTCATTAGCTTAACATCAACGTAGTGCCTTTAATAGATATGTAATTATGGGCATTATTAAAATTACTTCGCAAATTATACGTCGGTGACCAGCTGACTTGCTCACTTGTCGGTTATATTACCATTGCAACTGACATTATAGATTTCTTATTTCACGCATTTTGTATTTCAAAATTATTGGTTTCTTTTAATATAATAATTACGCTAACCCTCAGCAACGTTAACTACGACAAAGGGATTCAAGTTCATGTACACACGAAAATATATTTAATGATTATCGATGTCTTTTATTTAATTACTAGCTTTCCGCCCGCGGCTTCGCCCGCGTTCTCAAAGAAAAACCCGCATAGTTCCCGTTCCCGTGGGATTTTCGGGATAAAACCTATGCTATGTGTTTATCCAAGTTACCCTCTATATGTGTGCTAAATTTCATGCAAATACATCCAAGTAACAAAAAGTTTCATACAAACTTCTATCCCCTATTTTACCCCTTTAGGGGATGAATTTTCTAAAATCCTTTCTTAGACGCCTACGTCATGACATCTACCTGCATGCCAAATTTCAGCCCGATACGTCCAGCGGTTTGGGCTGTGCGTTGATAGATCACTATATCAGTCACCTTTGAGTTTTATATATATATAAGTAGATTTATTTATAAAAATAGAAATAAAAATTAACACTGAAAATTGAGACGTTTTAAAATTTTTGAACACATCTTAATAGAAACCCTAAAAACCTCAAATAAATTTAAATTTGTCACTATTTTGTTGCCGAATACCGTTTATTAACACACTTCAATACTTGATACGTGGGTGTAACAATTGTCGTATTAGACACCTCGTTAATTGAATATCTATTTTGTAGATCTATTAATACATTAATTGTTTTTATTCGAATTAATCCTGAGATAATAAAAACGATTCAAAACAATATTATATGAAATTGGAATAGAACACTTAGTAATTGTCTAGTTTACAACGGTAACTTAGATTATCAGGTCTTATCGTATAAAAAAACAGTTTATAAGATGCTATCATTTCATCGATTTTATGTAGATTAATTGTGCACTCACTTCTTAGGTTCAGTCCATTATGTAATTAAAAGCTTCGGCTAAGTAAGACAAGAATTCGTAATTAAGATTTTTTGCAGTCGTGTATAAAAATTGGGGACTTTATACAAAATAACGATTGTAGGTACTTATTACATTTGTAACGAACCGAATACATATTGTGAGTTCCTCTATTGGTTGAAGACAAATGCAGAAAATCTTCTATGATACCTATTGTGCAAAATACACTCATGGCTTTATTTTACGCGACACCACTCAATACATTCATAGATACCAAATAGTGCACATAAAAACTAATTGGTTATACCGATATACACCTCCAAAGTCATAATTTTGCAATATGCACATTTCATCACAGCGTTCTACAACCCACAATGCAATTTGAACATTACTGCCACATGTTAAGACTCAAATTTCATTGCAAAGTAAGATCACTAAAATTGGCACCTGTGCGTCTGACAAGTTGGTGACTTCACTATAAAGTTATGTTAGACCGGACTCTCAGTGAAGTTTCGTTTGCAAAAATCGCGGACCTAAATCTGACTTCTGATATATATTGTATAGATCCCAGACATCATATAGACAGATGTTGCCAACCAGTTTTGTGGTCCCCCTGCCCGCACCCCGGTAATTAAATATGGCATACAAAGAAAAAAATAAAAATTTCCAAAACATGCCGTGTGGGGTATCAAATGAAAGAGCTTATTGAGTAGATCACGAATATATAGCATACTATATACATTTCTTACACTTTCTCTAAGATTTTTTAGAAAATTTACGAAAATGGTCCATTTTTGAGTTAACTTTAAACCACTATAGATTGAAAACTCATGAATATATTTTTTAAATTATTATTTTAAATAATTAACAATAGTCCATTGTTTACGATTCAATATTTCGTACAGTGAAATAGTTGCATGGGGGAGTGGGGGAGCATTCAAAGATGGCGAGTATATTTTCAAGTTCATATAGTATATCGTTATTTTCATCAAATCCACCACATAGCTCACTTATATTATATTACGAACTATTGAATCATAAACAATGGACTATTGTTAATTATTTAAAATAATAATTTAAAAAATATATTCATGAGTTTTCAATCTATAGTGGTTTAAAGTTAACTCAAAAATGGACCATTTTCGTAAATTTTCTAAAAAATCTTAGAGAAAGTGTAAGAAATGTATATAGTATGCTATATATTCGTGATCTACTCAATAAGCTCTTTCATTTGATACCCCACACGGCATGTTTTGGAAATTTTTATTTTTTTCTTTGTATGCCATATATATTACCGGGGTGCGGGCAGGGAGACCACAAAACTGGTTGGCAACATCTGTCTATAGGATGTCTGGGATCTATACAATATATATCAGAAGTCAGATTTAGGTCCGCGATTTTTGCAAACGAACATCTCCTTGGAGCCTGCTCTATGTTTCAAGTTGACAAATTATACTCTCATGCTTTGAAAGATTCTGCGTGTATAAACTTCTAATGAATTGTAACTACATAATATTTAACACCTAGTTTAGATGTCTATCCAAAATCATATAAAGTTAAATTTTCGGGAAAGCGCAAACGCCTATTTCATAAACATTTTATCTATTAGTTATTAATTTAATTCATAGTTTTTCACGATTTTCACTACAGCAAATTGTGTACAAGACGTGAAAATGTTTTACATTTTCTGGGATTCCATACATCAGAGCCTAACCGGTATTGCCTGCGGTAGGCTTTATCGAGACAATCATTTGATTTATATTTAATACTCCATTTCATTGCAATTGATATATCTTTTGCTCTTGTTACTGATAGATAAATAAGGTAACTTATCGTTGTGTGAAATATTTATTGTGAGTTGTTGAATGTCAAGAACATGATAGTAATATAACTTATAGGCTTTTGTTTATAATTTTTATGTTTCATTTGGATGTAATTTTCTTTCGCAATAGAGGGTATTACCTATTACCGAATATTTGTTTATTGGCAATGTAGTTATGAAAATGCGATATTTAAGTGGCAATTAGCAGGAAATAAATGTTTTGTTATGGAATGAAAATTTGGGAGGGAAAGCAACAGTGTTGTTTGTTTTTGATAAAAGTAGTCTAATATTTCATATGTTATGCTAGGTAATTAGATGAGAGTATAGCAGACATAAGTCTTCAATATCTTATTTTAATAGAGTTTGTTTTCCCCGTTGCATGTCCAATATCACCAAAGCATTGAATATGAATTTTATGATTGAATTTGTATATTGATAAATTTTAATCTCTATCGGTGTAAGCAATTTATTGTTGAGAAAACGCTAACAATTTATACTAATGAATATTACCTAATCTAAGAGGGCCTTTCTCTCAGAAGGTTGCAATTAAACCTCACACATATAGCATGAGTAATTGAACAAGACGAGAATCACAAAAGCACTGTTTGTAGACTAGAGATCTTAAGCGACAGCATCATACAGTACGTCTGGTTAATAAGATCTAGTTGATAAGTTAATTTTACAAAAGTAATATGTTTAAATAAAAAATAAAGAGTTAATTTACAAATAATGTATAAAGTTTTGGTAAGTAATCAGACAAATATGCAAAAACGCAGCGGAGAATAAAAACTTGACGATTTAATCTTCTGTGGGTACTTAATTTACTGTTGAAAATCAGTAATGACTTCTAAAATCTTAAAGAAAATGTCTACATGATAAATCCCGTAAGTAAACTATGATAGCAAGAATCTATTAATTAATTAATACCTAATTATGCGGAGGTATAGAATTCTGTCAGTTATAGAGATAGGTATAAGATTTACCATTTCCACTAGGTGGTCTGTTTATAATTTGACGGCCGATATAATAGAGAGGTCAGTAATGCAGAAAATTATTGCCCGTTTAGAGAAACTGATCATTGAAACTAGCGAAATACTTACAGGTTAGGTACGTTCTCTTGATATATCTATATATATTTATAAACAAACAAACAAACTCAGCTTTATAGCTGAGTTTGTTTGTTTGTTTGATTGAACGTGTAATTCTCAGGAACTACGCCTCGGATTTTAAAAATTCTATCAGTGTTAGATAGCCCATTTATCGAGGAAGGCTATATAGCTATATAGCATCACATTTAGATCTATAGGAGCGGAGCAATACAGAAAAATCGCTGGGCATAGTTTTATAAGCTTCATAATTATTAAATGTATTGATTGATTTCCATTTGGCTAAACGTGATCGATGCGACGGGACACGACGTGAGATTGCATCATTGTTGACGTCATGATCCAAGCATTCCTTACGATATTCGTACGATTACTAATATAAATTTTAATGTGCCCTTCATTAAGTTACAAATATAGACAGGCGTGCGGAGTAAATAGGATTCTTACTTGCATTCAATCTAGTATTGTGTTATATATACTAACTGGTACGGTATACAAAAAGTTTAAGTACCTATAATATGTATTATTTCGATCGCATTTCTATTCACTTAATTTACGAAAGATGATAGATAATATTTCTTTATCACTTAAGTAAATAAAAACAAAAAAAAAATTTCCTCTTCAAATAAATACTACGCAGAAAGATATTTTTTATCTTCAACTATGTATTGTGATATATATTGTGTATAAATAGCTTATCGAAGCCAGCAAAAGAAATTTCTAGTACTTATAGGAAATTTCTACACAAGGAAATTTTATCGATTCATTTTTCATATATTCTATATAACTTTTACATAATATTTGTCCTATCATTAAAATTTACCTCGTTTCAATATTGTTTGCAAATGCCAAAGTTTACAAATAAATAATTATTTTACAATATGCTTAATCACGCGGACTCTATAATTATGATCAATGATACGATAAATACAATGTTAAAGTTCTAAATTAAGTTCCAACACTGACCTGACGTTTGTTTAATAGATTTATTAGTGAATTAAATAACACTATCTTTACACACAATCACGACTTATGACCTCACGATAATTAAACGGTTGGTCAAATATTTGCTCTAATTGAGAATCGGAATTTTTTATGAGATAGCAAAATTATATAATTGATAAATATAATCTTCTTCAAAATAGATGATTATCACGCTTATGACTTATCTGTTTTCTAATAGATAGCATATTATCTGTGGTTCACCTTATCGTTAATTCGTTGAGTCATTTTTATAGTACTCCAGCATTTGCGAGATTTCCATTGAATTAAAATAATAATAATTTAATAATCAAACACGATTCTTTTTCATTAATTTACCCAAATATCATCATAAACAACAGCATTTATATAGTTTATGGTAACCATTTTGATTTGCTAACATATCTAATATCTGTAGTAAAACTAACTAGCAAATAGTTTGAAAAATAATTATGAAAATGTTAATATATGACAGCTAAATAACTGTTATCAATCAAAAATTCCAATTCCTACAATGCACTAGTTTAATTATCTGCATAAATATATTCAGATTTTATCAATCCCAACACGCCCGACATTTGCATTGTCTTTGTCAATATCGTTAACAGTGCTTTCGCTTTTCATTAAATCGTATTACGACACAGTAGTGATTAGGAGTTTGTTATACAGATTCTTGTTGTTCTTATCTTATTCAGTTCAAGCTCGTAATTAAAGCAAACGTGTCTAAGACAATAAACCATTAATTGTGTCGTAATGATTTATTTAGGTACAGCTGTGCGTCTCTTTGTCACTAGATATACGCGATACTAATTAGAGATTCGAGCGCCGTAAATTGGTCGTCTCAGGTTTGTAATGTATTCAAACGATGTCTGTTAATATTATTTGTTTCATTAAATACATATGGTAGTTTAAATCCGAATTGAACAACCTTTAGTTAGTTATTTGCATGATTTGCTATTAGTTAATTTGTTCAAATGGGAGTTTGATTGTCAAGTTTTCATAAACCAAGCTTTTGTAAACTAAATAATAAATATTTTGTTCTAATTTACCAATCTTAATAAGTAAACAGTAATGTATTGCACTGTACAGTAATGTAATTATGTAAATGGTAAACCGAAGAAAGTATATCTTTTAAATTTTAGTTTATGTCATTCATTCACAAAAATTTGAAGAGTAAATGTGAGATTACGTGAACATTTAACAAAATCTTAAGCCCCATTGAGCGACAAATTTGTTTATGAGATATAATTTTATGGATATGGCTTTTATTATATTGTTAAAATAAGTGGAAAATTTGATGTGAAAGTTTCTTTAATGTGTAATTTATAATTCTATTATTTCCTGTCTTTTTTTTAATTTTTAAACACTTGTTACTTAGTATCTAATAATGGTAAAAGTATGGCATGATATAAAATAATTGATTTCATTGGTATGAATAAATCGCGTTTAATATCCTGTAAACATTTTAATTGCTATCCGTATAAATTTCGCGTAACAAGAAACAAATAAAAAAAGAACACGAAAAATTATTATCTACCTACCTACTTATTTTCTTGTAACATTGCCGTATCCAAGTTTCATACACTCCGACCGTCTAAAACTTTTGTTTCAAGTTTGTGCAAACAAATTTGAATGCTTGTCCACAGAACGAGATGGACGAGGGCTTCTAATTCGTGTAGGTTTATCATAACGGGATGGAATATACGCAATTGTTTATACAAGATATTTGAAACGTTTCTAGTGTACTCGTATGCTTTCACTCGAGTATCGAGATTGGTAATTGAATGGAGTACCAATATGCATTCATGAATTGAATTACTATTGACGTATTATTGTTGTTGTTATGTTTCAGGAAGCTTCGATACGGTTTCAAATAAGCAGTTCATTGATGAAGAAGGGATTTCTGGAAAACTATGACTATAGTTTTCCAGAAATCCCTAGACTTCTGACTTAGCGTATACTTTGTAGAATTAAACCTTAATTCTGAAAACTCTGTGAAAGAAAGAACTTGTTTGAAATACATTTTTATGTGTGATAGTGATATTTGTGTCCTGTCAATTAAATGAGAAGAATTGTTAACACTTCGATCCCATTTCCTACAGACAATAACTATAACAACATTGTTATTATTTTGTAATATGATTCCTAGGTGTACAATAAACACAGTTCAGACCACCCATATCCGTTCACGTTATCAGCTCCGGCTCTAGCTCTAACAAATACATCTCGTTTATTTGAAGAAATAAACAATTTCATTACAAAACAAAGCTACGGATTTTCTATGAATGAAAGCGCGTGGGATGTTATCCTACATCGTCTTCTTATACTTTCACGTTCGGAAATCACCCCTATACTACATATATTACAGTTTATTTTTCACAATCCCTGTGTTAAGATATAATCTTTACGGAAAAGTGTACTTTATGATCTGGATATAAAATTTAAAATTGCTACATAGAGGTTCGTATCAAAGGAAATTATTAACAATATCATTGAGAACAGGTGGCAACGCTTTAGTGGGTTTTGCTCAATGTAATTGCTCACTACTGGGACACTGTCACGATAGCAGAAGCACTATGAATTATTGAAGAAAACTATTCGCCTACAGGTCTATGGGATTTAGTAGTATCGGATTTTGAGCTTTAACATAAAGCTGTTTAGGGGTGAAATTGATTTAAGGCAAGTTCACTTAGAAATGTTGCAGCGATTTTAAATGATAATATTGCAGTATGAATGAAGTCACGTGGGACGATATTGTCGGATGTATTTAATAAATTGACTTAGTTTTTGATGCGTTTAATAAAGCTCGTATCGCTGCAAGGGACGGTCGCAGTCGCACAGACATCAACGCGTCTACACCACACATTCTATTTGAATAAACTTACTGAGCTTTTGTATTTTTCGATACGATAAAAGTACTTCACTTGGCGTTAAGAAATTGAAATTAAGGACTTAATTCTATTTAGGTATAGATTCAATAACAAAAATAAAGAAATTGAGATTAATATTTGGTTCATAAATTAGCTTTAGTTATCAGACAGACGTACAAAAATAAAGTTTTATTTCTACTCATAACCTTTATATCCGCTAACATTTTAACTATATCCATCGCCGGAAGTTTGACGTTCATACAACGCAGGAAACTTACTCCTTAATGATCTGATTCTGAACATCCTGAGGAAAGCATCCGATATCGTTTATTTTTAAGACAAATGTCTTTAATACCTGTTTGCCAATTAAGCATGGATGTCCATTGTTACCGGTCATGAATTATTATATTATATTCATGTGGTGTGTTCTTTCTTGTTCTGATCAATTAAACTGTTGCCAATTAAGTATGATACTCAATGTTATCTACGTATATTTTCGCAGTTACTATGAAATATGAATTACGCAAAATTACTTTTATAGTTGTTATTTTTGCTAAATACGAGGCTGTAGGGCATTTTTGTATCATGTATGTAAAATATTTAGCTGTTTCCAATATTGAAATCCGAATTGATTTCAAAATTACACTACTTAATAGCCTATAAAGCAATGAATGTTTTCTCCTTTCGATCTTTGTGTAATTACCTACTAGAAAGTGACTTTCTAATAAACATGAAAAAATAATAATTCTAATAACATATGGAAAAATGATATTAATTATTTTCTCCGTATACTTCGATGGAAACAAAGTCATTGGTTGTATAATTAAGTCGTGTTTCGTGTTTGATAGCAGTTTATCTCGCACCTTTTGAAATGTCTCTACGCCAGGATACGGAGGTAAATAACGAACTCGTAATGTATTTTAATAATAGCTGGGCTATGGCTTGTGATTAAATTTATGTGTTCAGAAATGAATTACAATTATATTCTGCTTTGTGTGTGATTGCCTAATTAGTTGACTGATGGGGTGTTTGGTTTTAAATTATTAAGCAATAAGATATATTTGATCAATATAAAGGAAGTATTGCAGCAGACAATAGCACTTAAACTAAAAGCTCAATGTAGCGCATGATCTAGTTTCAGCTAGATTGGTTAAAACAAACTTATTCACGTAATAACTTAAGATAGGTACATTATTATTTACTTAGCGCACATTATATTGGTCATTATAGTTAAGTATCTCACGTCACACGAAAAATGTTTTATTGTTTTTAATAAATATCTACAATTAACAAAACAATGCATTTCCTTATTTGTCCAGAGATTCTCACGGTAAAAAATTTTAAACAACGAACTTAAATCGGAGTAAAAACTGACTATCAGCACGTGGATCGTTGTCAATCAACATTACATCTGTATGTGCACTGCGCATATAAAAAAACTCAACAAATATTCATGTATGATAACATCAAAATAACTATTCATTACATATAAGTGTTTTATAACAGGAAGAACACGGGTTTTTAATTTATCAAGCTCAGAAAAACTAAAATGGTGTTATTATTGCACCTATAAAGTTCGATTACTCACTTCGCCGAGACATAATGTTTTTTATTATCGATGCGTGTAAAATGAATGCAATGGCAAGGACCACCTCTATCCGCAACAAAGAATACGATTGTGCGCAACGCAATATAATAAAACGTCAAGAAATAAAATTTTACGGTCAGCTACAAAATCTGTCAGGACATAGCGATGCTCGCTAAATGTAACATTATCTGAGGTAAAATTTATAAGTACTAGTTGCGTACTTAAAATAAAGTATTGTGCGACAATTATTTATGGTGCTTTGCTGGCGTTAATTTAAATTTTAAGTTCGAGCTAAGCAAACCAAATTCAGGTCTTTATATAAAGTTTATGATATGATTTCACTCCAAATTTAGATAACTTACGTTTACATTTACGTACAAGAAAAACTCCTTTTAAACCAATTTTTTTTTAAATTACAATGTCTCAATATATATATTTCAAAACCGACTACATTTTTTATATTCTAAAATTATTTCCAACTAATGACATGTTAATAAATTCCCTATACAATGAATTATGACTAGCTCCTTATAATAATCTATGGAGGCGAGAAAATCACGCAATACTAAGCGGTAGGTAAGCTAGGACTCATGAATGGAAGGCTTAAACCAGTCCAGCAATAACTAATAAGTCAGAACTCAGAAGCGACTCGCGACGTACGCCATAACTCACCGTTGAGAAATCAACAGCGCCTCGCCTTTGTGAAATAACATGACAAAATTATAATGTTCGATAAGCTAAATTATTATATTTACATGCTCACATTTATATCATTTCAAATTTCGAATTATCTTAATGTAATTTATAGATATTTGTTTTATCAAATGGGTCGATGGCGGCTATTCATCTATACTGATAGGGAGTGAATACTTCTCCTTTCCTCTGACGTTTTTTTTACTGTCTTTACTTGTTTTTAAATACTGTTAGTTGTGGCACTGATTAAATTAGTACTAAAAGAGCGAAAAATCTCAAAAATAACCAAAATGGTGTAGGTAATCAACGGAGGAATAAATACATCGCGTAGGAACCAGCTTGTAGAAGAACTAAAAATTTCACGTCATAATAACACGTTTACTAATTCTCACTGGACATGATGCATTAGGACTTCCTCCCTCCTTAAGTCGAAATCCTCACTGCTGAAGGTCGTGATCATTTTGGAGTTGTGTTTTCCTAGTTATTTTACGCCATTTGTCTCGTCTGCGATGTGGATAGCTTCAGGTACGCTAGTTTCTTTAGGACTTAAATTCCTACTTATAAAGCTTGCGTACCTACCTATAATTGGGATAAAATGATAATGTATATTTATAAAATAACGCTATCACCTGCACATGATAGGTTTTCGAAGTGTGTGTCTTTCCAAAGTAAGAAAATGATGACTAACCTGATAAAAATATTACGTCTATAAGATATAATATTGATATAATAATACTAGGTCGATAACTCAATAGGTATGTAGTTATCGATTTAATAGTGTTGATACAAAGAGATAACGATTAGTCACTGTCCGGAAAATATACAGTTGATTTATGTTATCAATACGTCTCTATAAGGTTATGTTAAAACAGTATTGTTTAGATCAATTTATCGAGCATTTATTATGAAATATGAGGGTCTGCGTGATTATAATTTAAGAAAACGGGGTACAGCTTGTAAAAAGTATTTTCTTTTATTTTACGAACTATTCTGACTAAATTGAGATTATTTTTATTAGTAAAGTTAATTGTTTACTTTGTGAAAATCATTTCCAATAAATTACGAAGAACCCGAATATGATAATAAAGTGATTTCGGATTTACGGATGAATTTACCACTTATTCATACCGATTTAGAAAAAAATATTTATTAAGTGACAGTTTTCAAAGCTCATTATTCTACAGATATTTTTTAAAGTGTTTTCTTTTAAAATATGTAATATATTCTATCATATTGATATACTGTTAAGTTCAAGTTTAAAAATAAGTACATATGCAAGTCTAATTTACACGGACTCCCAATGCAAATTTTATAAATAATTTCAAATGTATGAGACAACGCAATTTCACGGCGAAGGGCGGCTGCAATAAAATGGGAAATATATTTATCGACGCATACAAAATTTTACGCGTTTTAAGGATTTTTACACAATGGCGACGCGTTTCCATTTAGCTATTTATGTTCGAACTTTAGTGGATTGCAGCAGCTAAAAGTTATCTACTGCCCCAACAGAGGTTGTTCTGTTTTACTATGTCGTTGAGTTTTTGTTTTTATTTTTAAGCGCAATTTTCTAAACTTTTTCTCCTGAGGATAGCGAAAACCATTAAAGAAATAATCGGTCAAGTTTTTGGTCATGTCATGACCAAGGGAAATTGATTTTATATACAGAAATATAACGAAATTTCATGAAATTTACATTGGACTTACGACGTATCAAGTCTGTAGATATAAAGGTATAATTTATCTTATAGGTATATAAGTTAATTCTAAGGTTACACTTATATGCAGAGGATTTGATAAAGAGAAGTCGTTTATTACATAGGTATAATGTGTATAATCAATAATTTAAAAACTGATCTACAAAAATTTATAGTAGGAAAAGAATTTTCTGATTACGCAGTGGCTTGGGCATAAAGAGATAGCATAAAAATCATAAGAGAAACACAAAAGTCTACATTGATGAAGTCGCTAGTCTGTAAACTGCCTAAACTCTGTGGGAATCGTGCTTTCCTCGTAGCATTCGACAGTTATATTTGTTTATTAGTGTTTGAAATGGCGCGTCTGACACTTGCTTACTGGCTAGACGAGGTACAAATATGCCCACTTTAAAACTGGGGAAATAAAGGATTAATATTACGTTTATGAATTGATATTATTATGTCCAATACAATTTGCTACATATTAAATGGTGTGCAACAACATAATTCAAGCTTTTAAAGACTGTTACCTACTATTTGATGTTGTTATACAAGCTTTCCTATGTAACAGGATTTTGTTTTCGCAAAAGCTCGATCGCCATACAAATATTAATTGCATTAATAATTATGTTTTTATTTATGCTTAATATACTCGAATTAATTTACAGAAACAATAATTTTAATTTAGTCACCCTCAATAAGGTCATCATTACCTAAACATAATCATTAAGCCCATAATATAAATAATAAAGCGTTAACACAATAAAATTCGAGAACACAGCAGTAAATTTAAACGTTTATGTCTACATATTTTAGTGGTGAGCATTATCTGTCGATCTAAATGTACCGAAACCGATGTTTGGCAAACAGAGCTAACAAGATTCCACCAAGATACGCCGCCTTGTCAGTGAATAAATTAAAAAATGCCTCTCGAACACGAGCAAAATGTAGACGATTATGACGTCATAATTACTCGCTACAATTTTCAGAAATGGTGAGTCAAAACAGTAACCGTGAGAAGATTTTTTTTATAAAAATGTAAGAACACTTTCTTTTTAAAAAGTCACGCAATTGAGATCGAATCGTTTCTTAGCATTTTTGGGATATATGATTCATATATTAATTATGGATTTACTTAATTAATTTGAACTTTTCAGAAAATAAGAAAATTTCTTATTTTGCTAATTAATTAACTTCTTGACTACTAAAATGCTGTTTCGAGAGCCACTAGCTACATTGACGTAATAATCACTATACTTACTAAATAACTTATTAATGAAGAGAAAACAATACAATATAATGGTTTATTATTAAGCTTAAAGACCGCGTCTTAATTGACCCAAGTTAGGTTAGGTTAATTAAGCACTCACTAATTCCATAAGAGAATAGATGTTAAAATAAAATCCACATTTTCCTTAACCACCGCTAATTGAGCAGTAAAAACTGATTTTATTCTTATTTTCAGTATATTTTGTTGCTATAGCGGCAACAGAAGTACATTTCACTGAAATTTTAAAATGTCTAACTATCACGAATCTAGGGTACAGCCTGGTGACAGACGGACAGATATACAGACAACAAAGTCTTTGTAATAGGGTTCCGTTTTACGCTTTCGGTATGGAACCCTAAAAGAGCGTAAAATTTTGCTCTCGATAAGAATTTATCGATGCAGTATGATGGAGCGATGCGTCATGAAGTGCACCGTTAGTGCATCGGAATAATTCGATAATTAACGGTAAAGGTAACGGGTCGGAGGGCAGCGTGTGGGGTTGCGATGTATTGTTCTCGCATTATGGCGCGCTTTTCGTGTTATGACCGACTGCGCTAATCTTTAGTTTAGTTTTACTTTTGATTGTTTTATTTGTAGAAATTGACATTATTAATAAAAAATGTAATTTTTTTTGGAATAAATTGTAAATAATTTGAACCGCTCCAGTTACCCGTAATTTCTATGTTTGAAACAGAGCTGAAATTCATACATGACTTGAATAAAATAAATTAATTTGTTTTAAATTATTCAATTAAATTATAATATGTACACCGCGTAACGATGAAATTTCTTACTCCACATACATGCTATTCATGCCCGCTATTTGCTCCAAATCCTATATTAAGAACACTTCACGTGGTCCCGATGCCGGCCAATAAAATACAAACATGGCGTGTGGGTGGAGTCGTACGTGCTTGTAGCTGTACTTTAATGCAGCTAGACGAATCTGTAACTCATATTTCAGTTATAGCATCCACCTAGTTTAACTGAGCTTTTATAAACAAAAGCTGTATATTATATACGTACGTGTTATCTTTCTGATGGGTTTGAAATTGGGTCACGCTCATGGGGTTTTGTAGGTATTAATTTTAATGCAGTGAGCAGAAATTCATAACTTACTTACTTAAAGCATAGATACTTTTTTCTGTTCAAAAATAAATGCAAGGAACACATGTTCGCTGCATAGAAAAAAATATACCTTCCAGACCTTTAATATTAAATTAGGTATATGAATCTTTTTACAGTTATTAAATAATAATAATCGTTGCAAATAATATAACTATTTGTAATGGTTGTTTGTTCTCTGATTAATTATATAAACATACTAATTTACTATCCTTTATATAATAACATTATGTGAAAGTTTATTCAAATATTATGACAAACTCTATAAATGTACCTATAGCACTTTATCATAAAAGTCTCATTTAATCCTATTTGAAAGCAGCAACACCAATAGTGGAATCTAGAATCGTTTTCATCTGAGCGTTATTTTAGTAATTGATTAACCGCGCAATCACATATTTTAGTTTTATAGCTGCACATAAAGATTTATCTATCTACACCGCTTCTATAAAAGTCACTTTGCTGTTTTATGTGCCACTCACGCTAAATGCTTAACGATATAAACACTTACTTTCTATCTAATAACAATATCAATAGGATTATGTTTACAAATGACCAGTTCTTTGCGTCATTAAGTGTGCTAATTAACTTTCGCCGGGTGATGTCACACGGAATGAGATGTATATAGTGTATACGTGTGTCGTTAGCGCCTAATACGAATCTACTTTGGCGTAATTGGCTGACATCCGTAAATAAAGCTCACTAATAGAATCGCTGTCAATGACTTTTTGTTATGGTTTTGTTAATTACTACCTAGTATATTTTGGGACGTCGTAAATTTAAAGCTAATATAGATTTGATTTATGGATGCACACTGAATAGATCCGAAATAGCATATATACCTTAATTATTGGTTAAACAAATGAAGGATACACTTATGTTGAACTTTTAAATAAAAAAATAAACACGCATTACATTGGGATTTAATCATGACATTTAGTGTCAACCCAATAGTGACAAAGTCAATTGTGACAAAAAAGGTAGCCGTGCAGCATAAACGATTCAACAACACTTTACATTTAAAAGCTCAACCCTCTCATTTATATGCATCATCACCGTTTTGTATTTATGAATAACTCATTATCCATATACGAAACTTAGTTCATCACAAAGACCGTATTTCAAACGGGAAACAGCCGAAGTTAAATCAGCTTTCGACAATATAAATTTTGCATTGACACACATCGGACCAACCATAAATATCGAATTCGTTTTGTTTCTACCAACATTTTTATGTGGACAACTTCAAAAAATACTTCCCAAATAACTCTGGACATAAATAAATAAGCGATGTGGTAGTAAATGTCAATAATATGCAAAATAATGGTTGTTAATCTCGACTGGATATGTGATTTGCAGGCGTCCTCACATCAAAGATTAGCCGGCGGTTATTATATTTGAGGGAGATTTTTTGTCGGCGAGCTTCGGGCCTTCAAGGCTAGGAGATTATGAGATGCTGGTAGGATTATTATTAGATATGTCACACTTGAAGACGGTCAGGATTCATTAGTCATTGTTTTACCGATCTTTTTTTATGATTTGAGGATATAGGTACATGATAATATAGGGTAGAAAATAGTATAATAGGTTTTAAATTACAAATCTACATTATATTATGTCATGTTAAAAACATCTAGAGGCTATTGATATGATATTTAGTATTAATAAGTGACTGAAAGATTACGACTCTAATACCTATAACGTCCTATAAAACGAAGAGCACATAGGTATAAGGCGCGGGTCAAACACAAGCGGCGCGGGCGCGGGCGTGCCATAAGCGCACCTCTTGAATCTGTTTTGCACCACGTCCTTCTTATACATTTTGTATGAAAGAATTTTGGACAGGCGTCGAGACGGCACGCCACGGTTGTGCCAAGGTTGCGCCTTTCCAAAATTATTTCATACAAAATGCCAATAGCGCACCCGATGCACGCCGGCAGCGCGCCCGCGGCGCGCTCCCGGCGCGCCCGCGGCGCGCCGCGCCGCTTGTATATGTCCCGCGCCTTAGGCGGATAACAAACATCATTTATACGTTTACACTTTCATAAAAATCGATTAATAAATTAATTTAGCCAAGTTACAGATTAAATAGGGTAGCAAAAAATAGCACCAATCGCCCACTCACGACCCAATGACATTGTTTATTATTTTGTTATTGCTCGTTGATATCTGTGCAAATACTAATTAATTCCCACACTCACTTTCACATTTGCAATTGTCGAATTCGGTCATTGACCTCACTACCTAGTTACTTGGTTGACAGAGGACATAGATTAGAACAAAAACACAGCGACAAACCGATATGATTGCCAAGATAGATGATAATATCCAAACAGCTCTGAAATTATTTAGATAGTATTTTGGGTGAAGAGTAAATATTCAGAGATTTGGATAAAGAATACAACGAGGAATAGTAACAATTTAATTGATAGTTACTAATACACATCCTTTTGTAAGTTTAAACATTTTATTACAAAGTAAAATGTTAAGCATATATTTCAAGTGAACTTTAAATGAATTTTAAGTGCATAAAATGTATATTTTATTGTTAATAAACTTTTTATGTGATGACAACATGCTATATTTCTATCTCGCCAGTATTTCTTATATTTGAATCAAAACAATTTATTATAGGTACCTATTATAGGATTTGAGGCCACTTGTCCAGTAATTCGTCGATTCTTAGATACTTATAAATAAATGCTAAATAATTGCTGTATTTCAGATACTCAGGAGGAGGCGACGGAGCCTTACAATGTCTACTTTGCAAGAAAAAAGATCTATCTAACCAATGTGAAAGAATCCCTATTTCTTATTTTTTCTACATTTAGTGCTTAATATGAAACGTTAATCTTTCTGTCATTTTTATGTTATCGATTTCAACATGACCTTAATCTAATTTCAATCGCATTTTATTTCTCCATACAGTTTCTAGAAACCCATTCTTGTAAAAGAACTTTCAATTCATAAAGGAAGTATTTTATTTAGCCTATACATTTCGCCCACCACAGGCAACAGGCAGGATGCTCCAGTGCGTCCTGTAATTGCTCTAATTACGGCATATCTCTAATTTGTCGCACCCCAGGCGCACGTAGGTGTCACAATACAACTCGACATTTCCATATAATTTAACGTCTGTTATTGCGAATCGTGAGCGATTTTTTGATCAGATTGTGTATTTATAATTAGGTTGCATGAAGGGTTTAAAGCTTTCAAAAGCGTTGTTTTTTGGCAAGTAATTCAAACATATCTTTATTGATATAATTTTAATACCTTTGTTTCTAGTGCATGTTGTTACTAAAAATAGTAGTTATAGATTCCACCGTAAAGGTAATTAAAATGTTTTAAATTTTAATGTCAACTTAACACAAGCCGTAACTTTTCACAAAGTTTAATTAAAATTTATTGGCGTCTTTTATCTGACAAAATAAATACAATCGACAATCGTAAAACAATACGTTACTTGCCATCCAAAATAAAAGTTAAAAAATCCTAACGCTTTAAAGTATTAAACTTACTTCATAAATTTATTATCATTATCCATAATTTAGCACCGCGATCGCGATTGAATTCTTCATACGATTTTCAACCTTTCAAAATACTTCGGCATGCCGTAGTCATTATAAAAGCATGCATGAAATTAAACGTGTTTGAATCCTACCTACAGCGCAGATACTCTTAATAACGTATAAAAAGCGATCATGTTCAACAAAATTGCCAACATTGAAGGCTTGACGACACATTCAGAGTCGTAAATGGAGAAATAATTGATTCTAATGATGAACAAGACGCGCAAAGTCATTTTAAACTGCATCCAATATAGGCATGCGTAAGCGATGTTGATGTGTCAGTAATAATGCAACAAAAAATGGGAACAAATAACATTTCATATGTTTTCCGTATATTATGTACGCGAGATTGCGAGAATAACGGACCATCGAGTAATACCTTAGATTTACGTGAAATGAGCTCTTTAATAGATACCGCTCATATAGAGTAGATACTCGCAACTCCTTTTATGGAAATCCTTCAGTATAATAAAAAAATAGGTAATTTAAGTTAAGAAGTTCTAATATAAAGATTCAAATAATTTGGATTCTTGTTTTATGTGGGTATATTATTTGAGTAGCAATACCAACAATAATCACATCAATCGAAATACAAAAAGCTATGCGTAGTAATGAGTTGTGGCATTATCACCAGCCTATAAGGTATATTATTGAATTTATATTTTTGGTTTTATGGCATTCAAATGCTTTATAAATATAAATTTATAAAGAATAGAAAAAATTCGATCACGAGGCGGGACTCGAACCCGCATCCTTCGCGCCATTCCGGGGCGGAAGCCTGACCAACTCAGCCACTCGTGACCCGCCAGAGCAATCGAATTTATTCTATTCTTTCAGTTTTATGTGTCTGAAGGGACACACCGCGCGCCATCTATTGAGATGATTAACAACCATTTCAACCAATATGAAGCACTTTTCAGTGAATACAATATTGTAACGATGGAACACGACCTTTTTTGTTGAATTTATATTTTTGGTTTTATGGCATTCAAATGCTTTATAAATATAAATTTATAAAGAATAGAAAAAATTCGATCACGAGGCGGGACTCGAACCCGCATCCTTCGCGCCATTCCGGGGCGGATGCCTGACCAACTCAGCCACTCGTGACCCGCCAGAGCAATCGAATTTATTCTATTCTTTCAGTTTTATGTGTCTGAAGGGACACACCGCGCGCCATCTATTGAGATGATTAACAACCATTTCAACCAATATGAAGCACTTTTCAGTGAATACAATATTGTAACGATGGAACACGACCTTTTTTGTTGAATTTATATTTTTGGTTTTATGGCATTCAAATGCTTTATAAATATAAATTTATAAAGAATAGAAAAAATTCGATCACGAGGCGGGACTCGAACCCGCATCCTTCGCGCCATTCCGGGGCGGATGCCTGACCAACTCAGCCACTCGTGACCCGCCAGAGCAATCGAATTTATTCTATTCTTTCAGTTTTATGTGTCTGAAGGGACACACCGCGCGCCATCTATTGAGATGATTAACAACCATTTCAACCAATATGAAGCACTTTTCAGTGAATACAATATTGTAACGATGGAACACGACCTTTTTTGTTGAATTTATATTTTTGGTTTTATGGCATTCAAATGCTTTATAAATATAAATTTATAAAGAATAGAAAAAATTCGATCACGAGGCGGGACTCGAACCCGCATCCTTCGCGCCATTCCGGGGCGGATGCCTGACCAACTCAGCCACTCGTGACCCGCCAGAGCAATCGAATTTATTCTATTCTTTCAGTTTTATGTGTCTGAAGGGACACACCGCGCGCCATCTATTGAGATGATTAACAACCATTTCAACCAATATGAAGCACTTTTCAGTGAATACAATATTGTAACGATGGAACACGACCTTTTTTGTTGAATTTATATTTTTGGTTTTATGGCATTCAAATGCTTTATAAATATAAATTTATAAAGAATAGAAAAAATTCGATCACGAGGCGGGACTCGAACCCGCATCCTTCGCGCCATTCCGGGGCGGATGCCTGACCAACTCAGCCACTCGTGACCCGCCAGAGCAATCGAATTTATTCTATTCTTTCAGTTTTATGTGTCTGAAGGGACACACCGCGCGCCATCTATTGAGTCCCTTCAGACACATAAAACTGAAAGAATAGAATAAATTCGATTGCTCTGGCGGGTCACGAGTGGCTGAGTTGGTCAGGCATCCGCCCCGGAATGGCGCGAAGGATGCGGGTTCGAGTCCCGCCTCGTGATCGAATTTTTTCTATTCTTTATAAATTTATATTTATAAAGCATTTGAATGCCATAAAACCAAAAATATAAATTCAACAAAAAAGGTCGTGTTCCATCGTTACAATATTGTATTCACTGAAAAGTGCTTCATATTGGTTGAAATGGTTGTTAATCATCTCAATAGATGGCGCGCGGTGTGTCCCTTCAGACACATAAAACTGAAAGAATAGAATAAATTCGATTGCTCTGGCGGGTCACGAGTGGCTGAGTTGGTCAGGCATCCGCCCCGGAATGGCGCGAAGGATGCGGGTTCGAGTCCCGCCTCGTGATCGAATTTTTTCTATTCTTTATAAATTTATAGGTATATTATTGTTCAAACTGCAGGGACACGACTACACGAGCCTGAACATCAGGATACAGGCAATTTTCCTCCACACTGGTCAAGTGCGGGTTGGCACACGTAATGTGGTCAACTTTTAAATCTTTGACTTGCCACTTTCATCACGATTTATTTTATTCATTCACCGATTGGAACTGTGGATAAGTGGATAATGTTCGAATAAATTGAAAAATCTGTTAAATTTTTGCATGCTCATCAGTTACAGCTTAGAAATAACGTTATTGAATCCTGTATTTATTGCAATAATAATTTGCTAGGTATTTAACGGCGATAGGAGTCGTCGACAAATTTTTCCTATGATTGAAGTTGATAGGCTATCATTTTGATGATTGCATGTAGAGAGACAAGAGATATGTTTTTAAAAAGCTTATTAGAAAAAATACCCTTATGCTTTTCCACTAAGCTAATTTTATTTCATTGTTTTGAAGATGTGAAAATAAAGAGAAGGGGAATTAAGCAAGCTTGATATCAAAAGTAGCTACCTAGGTAAAAGAAAGTTTTGAAAAAATATAATGAGGAATAGAATCATGGAATCACATGGTACCTACATATAATTTAGTCCTTTACTTTATTTCACCCCTAAACTGTTGATTTCGAGGATTTCCTGCATCGTTTCTCACGACTTATTAAGGTTTAATTTATCTGTAATTTAAAAGGTTCATTCATACGCTGCGACCACAGATTACAATCTCAACCATAACGCATTCCCTGCGGTCGGGCCCGTCATATCGTCTGTCAAAACGAACAATATTTTGTTTACGTTAGCTTTGAAGTAGGCGCAGGAAATGTGAAGACGTGCAGGTTTCCTTAACCACAAGCAATTCTGATCGTTTGTTGGTTTTTGCTGAATGAATTGCGAGTTTTGTAACCTTTTTCATCATAAAAGATGTACCTGTTGTTGATATTTATTTCATTCATGATACATTAAGAATTATTGATAACGGTTAAAATATATAATTTTCCTAAAAAAGGTTTTCTTTCCTTCTATAATTATGTATCGATTTTATTAATTGAATGAGTGAATGAATGTGTTAATGAGGAATTAATAAAAAGTAAACTTCCCTATGTCTTACAAACGGGCAATAAGGGATTGTGTCAGAGTCAGCGCGTATAAATTAGGTGCGCGCGAGCACCCACGGGCGACGATCAACAAAACCACACGGCGAATATCGGCCCTACAATCTAACAGACCTTTTACATGATACGACACAACAAATATCGTTGAGTACGTGATGCGACGCTTTGATGATGTGCTGTTGACTGAAAGAATATAAACTATTTCACTTTACACCCATAAAAAGATTATTAGATACTTTAACCCGTACCTAATTAACTATGAGGCATATTCAGTGCTCAATTACATTTTATAATTTTTCGTACAAAGTGACAAATGTCTTCAATTTTGCTAGAATTTTCATGATTGGCAGATATTATAGAGTACCTTAGCTTAAGGGATTATTGTATGAACATACGAGGAATGATTGTCGTGTGATGTAAAAGGCATCGCATTCACAGACGCCGCCGCGGCACCCGCTAGGCGCCGCTCAGTAACCAAAATGTAGTCTTTTTGGACGTCATCTCATCTTTTTTCAGTCTTTTGGGGGTCTACAAGCGTTCTTTTTTAATGAATCGGTGTTAACCATGGAACGAGTAACAGGGTGCCGATTTGAGATAAACGCTTTTGATTTTTTTGAATTTTTTAATGGTGGTGAATAAGGTGATCTTTTAAATTACAGAGATGTAATACTTCCATAGGTCAATATATTTTTATAATTGCTGTTATTTTTATGATGTTTTCAATATTATTTGTATTTTTAATTGAATAAGATATTCTCCTACCCACGTTTTACACAGGTAAATGCAAACGCCATAAAACATAAAATACGCGTGGGCGGATTTATTTGTATGATTTATTTAAAGTGCAAATGTTTATGGCATATGCGGATCGAGCAATTTGAATTTTGATCAAGAATATTATTTATAGCGACCACTATGGTGACAAGCCAGCGCCATCTATTATTTGCAATGATGAAATAAGTGAGGTTAAGTAATTAGTTATAAAATAATCCTTGTTTGTTTATTTTCTATTGGTGTAAATATTGCACACTGTTAAAATATAGCAATGTTTAAAATATGACCATTTTAATAAAGTAAATATCGATATATTTTATTTAGTTTAGCTACTCGCCAATAGATGGCAGGACATGTATAAAGATTAATGCAATAATGAAAATAAAAATTTGATGTGAGGCTTTATTTTTTGCATACAATTTAACATGAAACTACATGTTAATTTTTTATAATTATTTTTAACTTAAAATAAATCTATAGATTTTAAAACTTATAAGTATCTACCAACAGCGTTCGTAAGTAAAATATATTATTCAGTGATCTACAGAAAAATTGAGCGCGTTATTTTAATTTTTAACGTTCATAATAATCACTGCAGTACGTGTTCAAATTGAAGCGGCGTCTTTAATCCCCAGCTATAATAATAAATGATTCGTTAGTAAAAGATGATAAAGCGTGCATAATAAAGCTGTTTAGCGCCACCGGATGTGGGCGGATGCTAGCGATAGGCGCCGGCTCATTAATTTTCGTATTTTTCCTCTTAAGCACCCAATTCGCGTATTATATGTAACCTTGCTTGCGGTTCTGTGGTTAAGCCGATAATTTAATTAATTTGAACAATATTGATCATTAATTTATTGAGAATAATTATGATTCCTGAAACGGTTAGACTTTACATAATATAATTAATGACTGGAGTTTGTATGAAATTATGACCAAATATGGTTTAGGTCAAAGGTACAACATGTTTCTGAGAATGTACGATTACTGAAATATTTCTTGAATTTTCAGAACAAACAAATACATCATGGGTTTGAATAAGGGAAGAGTTTAATTTTGAAGCTAGGTACCTATTTACTTTATTAAAAACGATCAAGGTAATTAATAATAGTTGTATTTGGCACTTATTTGATATCTTTCCTATTGTAGTCCATCCATCTGTCTTACTAGGTAAAATTATAATTTATAAATGCATGTGTTTATTTGTTTGACTGTCTTTCACGTTGCAAAGGAGAGGTTTTTTGGTATGATTTATATTTCTGAAGATATTTATGAGAATAGAGACTTTTCAAAGCTGTGAAACATCTCATATATTCACAAGCCTCTCCTTTCGGTATACATTTATTTAATATATTTTATTACTTCAACTAACTGTCGTTACCCTAATAAATATGTACCTAAATACAATAATAAATTATTGTATAATAATAATATAAGGAGACAAGTTTGTTATCAAAGCTGTTGACTGCTACAACAGAATACTTAATACATAGTAGCTATTGCTGCTACTTAAAATAAAATGTTTTCACATTATTTGTCGAATTTCAAAGTGTGGTGAACTGATCAGGAGAATGAGCTTTTATACAAATTAGATGATAAATGGTAGACTTATAACACATAGATTATACATTTACGCGTAAGTGCAGAATTAAAATTTCAAGAAAAATTCTCATTAAGTTTTGCAAAATTTCCTTCAAACCCCGTTGTTGAATAAAATCATGGAAGTTTATAGTCTGTTTTGTTTGTTTTGATTGCCAAACAGTAAACAGTATTTTTATGTGAAATTTCTAAGACAAAAGCTTTCAGGCTGCTACACTGTGCCTTATTTTTATTGATTACATTCGTCGATATCATAATGTTTTTTTTTCGGTAGAAATAGCAATATATTATGACGTGTTTTTACTATTCTTTTGATTATTATTAACACTCGGTTAATCTGATACAATTAACTCTGCTTTGTTCTTTGTTTGTAAGTCGAAAGTAATTTTGTGCATCAAAATGTAAATCACAAAACAAGTCGAGAACATAAATAATTAACAAAGCAAGATAATTACACTAAACGCGGTATAATTTTTGTTGATACAATCTCCTTATAACATTACTTTCGGACCATATAAAATGTTTAAGCTTCACACTTGAGATAAATGATCCTATGTTAGCTATTCGCTCCCACAATGCGGTTTCTCAAAGCCACACCGAGATGGCAGAACGATAACGCATCGCAAAAAATAGCAGTTTGCTAAACTTAACACTTTGTTTTAGAGATTAGCATCTGTACTAAACTCAATGGTTGTAACTGTACCTGGTCAGCGCATTCAATAAACAATTTCCGAACGTATCTCGATACAAAAGCGTTAATCCGTTAAAGTAGCCGACTGCAGCGAATAATCATTCTTAACAATTGTTGGAGCAAACAAAGTGTTGGGCTCTATTATTGTGTACACAAAGGGTTTTTGAACGGACGCTTGTATGCTTATATTTTATAAGTAAATGACATTACTTGCAACGCCTTGACGCTTCTGTGTCAGGCACATAATGTGCGCAGTGATGCAAATACAACGTTAGATGATTCATTGATATCTTTCTTCAATTTTAGGTTGCACGTCCGGTTTGCGTTCTTGCGTTCATTTTACAAATTGGGTTAGGTGTTGGGTTTATAATTAATAATAATGGGTGGAATATGCGTTTATTGAACATAAAATCACACATTAATTTGACATAATTTTTGTTTTGATTCAACAGTTATTGTTTGATACGAGTTACGACAACATTTTAAGTAAAAACATAATTAAGATGGTTTTTCGTTTGTCATTTTATAAATGTTTTTAAAATGACAATATAGTAGCATTAGTAATAGACCTTATATTGATAAATATGCAAAATGGAATCTTATTAGCAAATAATTTGAACCCCAAAAGAATATTTAAAGATATACGTTGAACGCTAACAATACAGAACCGACATTCCGCACGCAAAGTAACACCATATCCTTGGGAATGTAGCGCTCTCCCATCGAAATATTTCAAAACTCGATCACTATCTCGACGACTACGCAGCGACTTATTGAATAAGACGTGAAAAATGATGAGCGCGGCGCAAAGGCTCTGCCGACGATCGAACCTCTCTTTTTTTGAGTGGATTTCCAACCGGCGAAAAGGGATAGCGAATTTAGGTAACAAAGGCGGTCTGATGTGACAGAAGTTCGGTGCCTTCGGCCGCTCGGTGAGGTCTAAGCCAGCAGGGGGTTATTCGCTTCACGATTTTTCGTCTCACCCGTGGTGCGATCTCTCACGGTTTTTGTTGTCACGTAATTATCTAATTTATTGCACGTAGCAACTGTGCCGTGATAAGTTGGCTAGCACCTTGGTGCACTCAGTGGGATTCCTTAAGAGGGCGGAATGTTTGCTTTACGTGGAGGTCTATTCCCAAAATTGAGACATTAGCGGCATCCGTTTCGTTTTGTCAATCAGGGCGGAACGCTTTATTAGTCATAAATAGACGCTGTTTATTCAATTTGTGACACATCTACGTTTCAATATAACAATTACTCTAACAACAAGTCTAAATGTTTCATTTTTTTTTATTTGGTTCATATTATAAAAATACAAATGATACAAATAAAATTAGATTGTTAATATTATAGGTTATAGGCAACATTCGATCAAATTTATCTTATCTAAAAACCACAACACTGACCTTTTTATACATATTATTAAATAAAATAGTTCGCCCGCGGCTCATTAGTTCCGTTTTGTTTAGCTACTATAAAACAAAGCGAGCGCAAGGGTCACCGTGGGATAGTTAATATCAGACAGTCGGACCATCAAGCGGGGACATTGTCCACCAAACCAGTCCGAAACGACGCCTAATTTACGACCAACCAGTCTCACATCGCAGTAACTATATTGTAGTATGTTATACACGGCAACGGCATTTTGTTAATTGTGCTATCCGTCAAAACCCCACTTAAAGTATAAGGCCACGCTTTATATAACTTAATTTTACAACTGTGACTCATAAAAGGCGACTACAAGCATCAGCCGACTGTAGGTAATAGGTATTGAAGTAATTTTAGAACGTTAAATCAAAAAAAGAACATAAAGGTCTCGCTGTAAATTAGAATTTCGTAACCGTTTAAAAATTAACATTGTGCCAAAGTTAATTTCATTTTGACACGTTTTGTTATTCGGCAACAGCGAACAAAGTGGTAAAAAGCTATAAAACGAACAGAGGACGATCACAGTAACATATATTTCCATAAAAATATCGCGCCCTGGCATCTTGACGTTACACAAAACACCCGCTCAAACTAAATCTCGAGTTATGTATTTCACTGATATGAACTGCGGTGTGAAAGGTTTACTAATGCGCAATTTCATACTTTAGTGGCTATAAAAACGGAGAACGGGAATATATGTCATAAATAAGGATGTTTATAGGACGATAATAGATCGAATAATTGGGCGTAGAAATTGTTTTGGCGAGTTGAAAAGCGTGCTCAGTTTTGGGGTTTAAAGGGAAGGGACTTTAGATAACAACACCGATTGGTTCAGGTTAACCCTCGTTGTATAAACAAAAATATTTGGGGGCTTTTTTATGTATGTGCGATTGTGCTTACCATAACATTAAAACGCATTATTATTAGAATGTAATGATATAATGTGCTAAAATAATATAAATAATAAATTTCAAGGTTTAATTTACACGTTAAGAGATGTTTTTCATGTCCTTAAATAATAAAAACAACTTATGATGTCAGTTAATAGGTTTTTAATTCGTTTCAATCAAATGAAACTTCCTTATGCATTTGATGAAAAAAGATAACATAAAATAAACAGATACCTACCAACCATATACCTCCCAATTTCGATTCACAAAGCTCAATGTTCGATACATAAAAAGGATGTATAAAAATCCAACACATATTTAACATGCACATTTGTTAAACTTAATTTACATTAAATTATCGACAGAATTAGGTGAACAAATCTCAAAAGAATTTCGGCCCGCGTGCGAGCGTTCCCCGATGATTATCGGCCGTGATAAATGGACCATGTCAAAATTTATTGTGTGCTCTAACTCCACTATTGTCTCAATGAATACTTTTTTATTGTCATAATATTATAAAGACCGTCGTTTGACAAGTGGCGGTGAGGATTATACGTTATTCGAGTAATGCCTCCGGTGCTATATTGCACACTCATAAATTGATTTTGATGTCTTTTTTATGACGACACCAAATCGATTTTCGATTTTTACTGACCATGCGTTTTCATATGTTAATGTTGAGATTATAACGTCGAAGATATGACATTTTCTATTTCCTTTACCGATGTCATTCGCGACAAATACTTAAACGGGTTGTATTATTTGAGTACGAAATGGTTGAATGACACGTTAGTGTGTTTAATTTATACGAGGACCACATTATAGCATTCGTACGTGACGCGCGATCTAAGCGGAGGCGAGCTTTTAATTTCTAACAGAAGAAGTTAAAATGAACATAATATTTTTATAACTTTTATCCTTGACGAATACAAATGGTGTGTTCCGATTGTGCTATATATTAAGTTTAAATCGGTTTTATGATACTAAATATTTGGACAGGGGTTTTAACGGCCCGGTAATTTGATATTTTGAACGAGATGCGCTTTTGTTTTGGATTTTATGATTAACAGAGTATGCGGAATGACTATTAAATGAGGGAGATAAATCGAATTGCTTTTATATATGTATGTGTTTGATAATTAATTAGTTACATAAAATTTCGGAAAGAATGTATGAATTTAATTCCATGTGGAATAAAAATAATTATCATTATTGGATGGAAATTCGTCTAAAATATGATTATACTTTTAACAGAATTCAAAGGAACCATATTGAAAGTAGTGATATTTTAGGGAGTAATAAGCTAAAGAGATCATGAATATAAATCTTTAGTTAACCAAGATTCGTACAGTATATTGTAGTTCACATTAGTTAAGAATTACATAATAATTATAATAACATCAGAGATCAAATTCAGAATATGGTGCTTTACTTAATTTCTCTCTATACAACCGGTTGTCTGGAAGAAATCGCTATTTAGCGATAAGGCCGCCGTTTGTTACAACGTATCCTAGATTAAGTCTCAATTTGTAATTTTTAAGAGCAATAAAGAGAATAAATAAATAAATAAATCCTGCCCCAATCATCATCGATATCTAATGAAAAAACGTTCAACGACTGTGTTCCTTATCAACATTTGTCCAAAATCCGAACACCTGTCTCCGCGCATGCGCGGACATCTGGCTACATCTGCAATTGTGTTTTTATAAACGTGACAAACGATTTATCGTCCGATTGAATTTACAATCACGATAAACGATTACCGCTCGTATAGTTATATAATGGTATACAGTAGGTATATCTTGATAAGATCTTGAAATTAAAATCTCAATAAAGAGCTGATCAATGGTCAATGGAATAGATATTGTGTTATAAAATATGTATTGTTATTAAATATTATAAGATGAATAAATTATGGTGGTAAAAGATTGGTAGAGCATCACTTAGTTTAATTTAATTCATAATCTGTGATGGGTTAAATACCCCTAGTTAGTTCATAACTTCATAATAATATTATGGTGCATGGTTGTGCATGGTTTAATTTCTAAGAATTATTCATGTGCGGAAAATTAAAATCTCTTATAATTATCCTTACAATCCTTATTGTTTTTTTTTTGTATTTTAAATGCATAATTTTACATTATAAAATAAAACAATGAATGTACTATAGGACAGCAATAATTGAAGTTAATGATTTTGTCAAATCTACTACTGAATTTGTAAAGAAAAACTAATAAGGAACTGAAATAATACATATATATGTATTTATATCTGATGTACGTATTTAAAAACAAATTATGTACTTTTAATTACATTTCCATGAATTGTCATAACTGTTATAATAATTAAAGAAAGTATTATTTTCTATTGAATAAGTTTTGCATTACTCACATTACATCCTTTCTGAAGGTAAGATTGATTTATTTTTTCATCACAAAGATGAAAGAAAATTTCTTCATTATAAAAAAGAGTTACAAATTAGTATGTATCTTATTTATTTAAAGTGGAAAATTAATTATACAAACATTATTCAGGCTTTACTCTTACATTTTTTTTTTAAGATGACATTCAATGCATTATTTTTATAAATTTTTAATTCGTCGAAATATTACATCGCTAAAACACCGAAAATTAACATTTCTGTGGCCGTTGAAGTCTTTTGTTAACTGATGTTTGGCGACATGCGTAACGCGTGCTACGAAACGTAGGTAAGTTAAGTGGACTAATAGTCTTTAAATATACCTAGGATAAAAAAGTAATCTCTCTCTTCTTATTCTCATAATTTATCAAGGCAGTAATAGTACCGTGTATCCCTTTCCACCCGAGCTGAATCAATCGTGCATCTGACTTTGAAAAAATCCTGAGCACACACCAACAGGTTTTCCGCGACGCAACCGACGTCGATCGAACGTGCATGTTATGTACTTCAACGTAAAAAAGATTACCATGACCTCGTGACCGGCCAGTTGACCACAGCTTCGTTCAAAGATGGCTGCGTTTTTCGGTGGGAAGCGCGCCTCGCGTAAGTATTTTTTACTATTTGTTTTTGTACGGTAAATAGGCATTATTTTTGGCTTTTTCCATAGACAAAGATCCTATCTAATAAAATAAAATGGCTGTACGATAAAAGCATGCAGTAGTAAGCAATGGCTAGGGCCGAAACTTAAATATGCACATTCGTGTGCCTTCGGTTGTTGGCCGGAGGTATAGATTGAAAGTGTGTGGTTCCGTTATTTGGTTTGTTTCCTCCAATTTAAGTTGTTTTATGTTTTTTTTCTACTTTAATTTTTGTTTTTAGGCATCTCCTTGAACGAAGACCAGATTTCGAATGTTTTGGAGACTTTAGGCGATGGAAATGACTCAGAAATAGAAGAAATTACTGATTTGGATTGCGAAGGTCCCCAATTCGATCCCTCTTTCTTCGAAAGGATGTATGATGGCTGTGACGAAGATGATGATGAGGCTGACAAAGAGGGGATCCCTGACTCAACTATTGAAATGGAACCCAGGAGCAATTCAAGGCCCGTCTTTAGCGTCAGGCCATCTGCAAAGGTAACTAGGACTTCCACAAATAAAAAAAGACCCACGTCTGCTAGTCTTCGTGAAGAATCTCGACCGGGACCTTCTTCTCCATCGGGCCCACCTTCTGTCGCTAGATCCAGGTCTTCCGGACCCAAATCAACACGATCCACCAATGCTGTAGCTGCACAACCTGGACCTAGTTCCTCAAGCTCATCCAGGCGCAAGTCATCTTCCAGATTGGTATATATACAACTAAGGCAATCTAGAAATGTGGCTGTAGCAGATGTTTCAGCTCAAGAAAGTAGTCCAGCTAGACTAGCTAGATCCGAGCCTCAGTCTTCTCGCCCTGACACTTGGAAAGCGGTGTCTTTCCAAGACAAGCCACATGATTATGAGGACACTCCTGTTAGGCCAGTTCGAGATCCCATGGATTACTACATGGAATACTTTGACGATAAGTTCTTTGAGCATGTCAGTGTATGCACCAATAACTATATCCTTCGAAAGACTGGAAGAGAGCTGAAAACGACTGAGATAATGAAATTGATCGGGGTTCATGTAATCATGGGCTGTATTCCATATCTACGACTTTCAATGGACTGGCGATCAGGTTTCTCTCAAAGTTCTGATACATTTCTGCGATCTCGCCTTGGTAAATTCTTGGCGGGCGTACAAAATTGACTGTCAAGCCAACAATCTGCTTCGAAAAAATACCATGGACCTGCTGGATTTCCGTCTGGAAATAGGAGATGTTCTGATAAGGACACCTGACAAGAGACGTCGCGAATCTGGTGATGATGATATCCTAGAGGTTGTCGCACCTAAAAAGCACCGCAAGGCTATGAAACCAGCAACCACATTGCGCTATGATGGTTACGACCATCTACCAATGTCAGATGACTTGAAATCGCCAAGATTCTGTTAAAATGAGACTTGCAAACATACATTTTTACATTGCATCAAATGCAACACATATCTTTCCATCGCACGCAACCAAAACTGCTTCAAAGATTATCATACTAAGCAGACCTAAGTATTTTGATAGTGATTTTCCTAAAATGTTCCTAATTAGACATAAGTTGATGAAAACTGTAGAAACTGATTAGGCTGATTAAAAAAATTAAGACTTATATTACTAAATAAATGTTGGTTCTTGATAATTGATGTTGATTTCTGCTAATAAATGTTGATTCTATGATAAAACTGTTTTATAATTCCTTCAAGTTTTCGAACATGCACGATCATGCATATAGCAACTTATTCCTGAAATGCACGATCGTGCATGTCATTTTCCGGGAAACTGTGCTTTTCCGATTTTTTTCCTTATTTTTTCTAGAGCTTATTAGGTATCATAAATTGGCTCCATGTGTTTTTTTTACGAAATTCGAAACTTTTTTCGGCCGGGTGGAAAGGGGTATGAAACATTGAAATGAAAATTTGTATTAAATATTATCTAGTCATTTATTATCTAGTCAAATAAACTTGAAACTGAAAAAAGGATATTTATATAATTTATCATGAACAGAATTCCAGAGTCTAGAAAAAGTTTGATCATTAACAGATATGCCACCAACGATCCTCGGTAGCCGCCGTCAAAGCCGCCGTCCTTACATTGCACTCACCCAACTCATAAATAATATAATAATGTTTTGCGCTGAACGCACACATCCACAATTTGACATCTAAATTATTGCGACAAGACAGTTCCAGCCAACCCCTAGAGCCAACAAATCGCCCCCCGATATGGGCAGATGAACAAGCGTAACAATGGAAACGGCAAATAATGCATCAGATAAAAGAATTTTCAAAACAAACTCAAAATACTAAACCGTTTGACACGAGCATCCGTTCGGCCGCAAAAAAGGTGGGCGAATCGAATCCCAAATTGGACTCTATAATAATATTTTGAGGGGTGATTTCGTGGTGGCGCCGGGTCGCTTTGATCCCGCGTAGATCTCAATAGCGGTGATTAAAGGCGCCTGTGATTTTCGTTGAATGCATTTTTTTCTTCCCGCTGCCTTCATCGACCATACAAAATAAACGGCACACTACTGTAAAAGAATATACAATTATTGGGCTTTGAATGGTTACAGCGGGGGTGAAGTGCTCATAAATTGTTATTTTATTTCGTTCGGACGTTGTGTTGGAAATTCTTTAAAAATCATAGCATTTTTGGACATTGGGTTTATTGAAAGGTGTCAAGGGAGGTGTTCCGTTGTGTCGTGTTGTTACCAACCATCCATTTAGTAATTACACGCATCATCCTTCCTCTATTGAAGATTAGGGTCATATTGGGCATGAAATCTATGACGCGATTCATTAGTAGGTTTTCTATTTGACTTTAATTTTTTATATACTTTGTCATAAATCTAATAAGCATTTTTTAACATAATTTTCAATTAAAATTTTCTTATTTTTTTATGAAAATCATTTAATATTCCTATTGAATAGTACCTAATATTTCAAATATTATTCGTAGGAATGACTTCAATTTCGGTAAGAATATAAAATAACAAACATGAAGATCTGTACCGACATATAAACGCTGCAGACATGACGATTGCCACCCTGTGCGATGTATCAAGGCAGCATACATCAAACTTCAAAGCTATTGTTTCTAGCATTGAAACTAAGTCCAAGTAAGATGTTCATTGAGCAGAGGTGTTAATAGAAGTGCTGACGCTCATTATGTTCTCAACGATCGTAAATTTGTCCCTTCAAGGCCATCGACAACAAAGGATCCAAGTGTCGTTCTAAAGTCGATTTTATAAGAGGCTGTCTCGAACCGCGTGTGGGCTTTAGACGTTATCAAAATGTGGATATGCCCCATGAGGGTGATGGTATTTTTTATGATAGAGATTTATGGTAAAAATATTGATAGAGGTGCTTGTGCTATTGATATATAGGAGAAGATGTTGCTTTTTTATCCTGTTTAATCCCAAAGTATTAACCATGTATATTGTTACCTCTTATACGGAAAGTGTGAGTTATGCATTTACAGGTTTATGTATAAGATTTTAATTATTAATCTCTAGTCTGTATTCTCTAAGTACGTGAATACAATGAAAGACAATCTTACAATATATAACATTTATTTATTTATTTAGATTGATTTATTTACATTATCAATGCTTTTTGAATAATTTAATAATATAAAAATATTTTTTATAAATATTGTCTAGTAATATCCATATTATTCCAGCCCGATCATTCTCAATAGGTCACCACTGTATGAATGGGTGGTACGTCGGGGGCTCTTTACAACACGCGTTTTGTCCGGAATGCTGTTACAAAAAAGCCTCACAGATACACACAAAGATAAACGGTATACTAGCTATCTAAAAAGGTAAACTAATCAAATTTGAACCCTATCGTTTTAGCAATAAAGATCACACAGATTTCTTTCAAGTGCATAAAAATTTGTGTTCGTGGTATAACAAATAAAATTATTCAAACTCGGTCAGGAGCCCGGTGGAGTTTGTTTTAGAAGCTTTATTAATTATGTCCGATTAATTCAGAAACGGTTCGTCTAACGCAATTTTAATTTTTTTGGTGGTAAGTTAATTAGTGTGAAATTAGTGGCGAATATATGGTTATTATATTAAGAGAACAAATATTAATTCGCCTTAATGAAGAAATCTAGATATATAAAAATGATTAATATCGTATCATAATAAAAATGGTTTGTATTTTCTGCGTTTTGTTTATGTGAAAACCTAGACTAAAATTTCATATATTATTATAAGTAACAATAATTAAACACGGATAAATTATTAGATAGTGTATTTATTTGTTTTTTTTTCTATCTGAAAGTTCGGCAGATAGAGCCTAGCATAGGCTACATTTTACCGCCATGAAACATCTCTGCTCTGCCGGAAAACTAGAATTATTTATAATCTATATTATATTTATAATATAGTAAAGAGTATAAAGTAAAGTAGTCTTGTTAGTACAATCATTGGAAAATTAATGATGTAATTTCATATACATATAAGCTATTATTAGTCAATAGGTAAAATTTACGTTATATTTTATGTTGTCACCATTCATAATATGAAGGATGATTTCACAGGAAAAAATTAAGTTACAGAAAGTGATTTTTTTTATTATTTCATTTTGAGGCAAGGATATTTCAGGCAATAAGATATACTGCTAATAGGTACTAAAGTTAAGTATCAAAGTGAGCAATTTCGGTTGAAAAAATTATAAACAACGTTGCACGTACTTGATCAATGAAAATAATAATTATTGTCAATGAGTTTCTTAAAAACTACAAGTAATATTCTAACACTAGAAAATATGGAGCTTGTATACTTACTTACTTTAGTTTTTAATATGTAACAAATAACAATATCAATATGAGGATTATAATAAGGTAATATTTTGCCAATCCTGACATAACATTTTCTATTCCCCAAACAATATTTATATAGCTGTATATCAAGTAAAACTTCGATCCAGGAAGACGATAGCTGTCATAAAAATAAGTGTGATTTATATTATTACACCTTTTGTGGTCCCTCATTCACACGTTTACGAAATTAATATCTACAATTAGGGATCTTTATTAAATTTACAAAAACCCCGAAACATTTTTTAATTATGTAAATACTTACCTACATTCGTTAAGGACTGTTTTAATAAATGTATGGATTATAATATAGTCAACAATTATATTCATTTTCCATCCATTATACACAGACAACATTAAACTATATGTAATATTTTTTGAAATATTATACGGAACACGGATTGACCGACACACGCTTGCCACATTTGATATAATATTTCTTGCATTGTGAAACGTTCGCCCGGCCGGCGCCGGCGCATCCGATTATGTTATTGTTAAAGGACCAAATTCTTTTATTTGACCTACACGATATCGTGAGGAATTTCGTGTTTCGCGGTGCGACGAATGTGAACGTTTATTTGTTCATGTGTTACAGATCTAGGGACTTGATAACTGTGAGATCACTGACCAATTATCCGCTCCGAACGTAGAATGAGGGTTCCAGTATTTTTATGGCTTGTGAATGATTTTGCGTTAGATTGAGAATGTACGATTTATAGAGGGTGTAAGTAGGTATTTATAAGCAAAGTTTCGTAGTAAATAAATCGCAGAGGTATGTCAAAATTCTGCTTCAATCGTTCTAACTTCAGCATTGATTGCGTAGGTCTTCGGGTTTTGTTTTATGAAACAATTTCCTTCGTTTGTTAAGTTTTAAAATAACATTTATTATTTGTAGAGCTAGTACCTAAAATAATAATATTCATATAGCAGGTACAAAAAATATCGTAGCTAAATGTCAAATTCTGAAAATAATAATTAATACACATATTCGAACTCAATCTTAGGCAATTTAAAATAAATAAATATTACAGTTTATTATTGAAATATCTAACCAAAACTAAATCAAACCCGCTAATTTTACACTTCATTTGCTCAAGCTCACCGCACTTACAAGAAATTCGATATTTACTGCAAATATAGATCATTAAATTGTCGGTGTTTATCTTCAATAACAAAGAGCACAGCATATTAAAATATCAGTTTACCTTCCGGTTTCTTTCATTTGTTATTTTATATCATTTAAAATAAGGTATCCATTGCTTATGAAACAATTACAATTAGTGTATATTTATTATTATAATGAACTATGTATTACAATTAAACTGATAAACAATTATATGTTTCAATATAAAATTAAATAAAATGATACATTAAAACGAAATAAGATCGTCACACACTAATTGCGAAAACGCTAATCATACCTACGTACAATCCTTTCCCAAACAAAAGGAGACGATGTAATGGAATTTTTATATACAATGAGCAAATCTTACGTCATCAGTATATTGTTTAATTCATAATACCAATATTATCCAATGACAAAAAGGTCTTCATAATTGGACCACCGTGTCAAACGTGTGAAATGGGTTCAAACAAAAGAAACGTAACGTAGGAATAGCACACAGCAGCCTAACAAAACATCTCGCCTATAAATAAATATAAAGGAGAAAACAAAAACGCTGTCATAAAATACACATTCACACGACCACAGATAATCTACAAATTAGCGCGGACAAAGCAAACTAAGGACTATGGGAAATTTTAAACAGCATAACAATTTCCGATAATCTCGATGATCCACACTTAAGGATAGATAAAAATATTTCCTTTCGAAGCTTAGTGAAACAATATGTTTGTTTAAAAATAACGTCCCTAATCCTCTACCTAAAAAGTGCTATTTTGACTTCTGTATTATAATGAGCCTTTGCTTATCTTTAAACAAGAGGTTTTAAAAAAATATATCTTAACAAGGTTGTTGAAGATAACAGGGTATCGAGTTGAAAAGAGATCTCAATTAGGGTTGCTAATATATTACCACCGATGACATTGTTTTTTGTGTGGCTTTGAGTTTTAATGTTAGGTCGTTAATTTTTCATTGTTTAGGATTTATTGGTGTTAAATTTGTAACGCTTATATTATATATTATGCTTTTTTGAGAATGTTAATAATGTAGTTAATAATTATCGTTCAAATATTTATATAATTTTACTAAACATATTATAGGTATTAATTTTAAATTATAAAAAACATATTCAAAAATTATTAAAAAATTTCACTAAAAATTCAGTTTCTAATATTACATCCTATACGAGTTCGGCGATTTTTACCGACCATTATTTGGTCAGCGCAGCGTACGGACTACGGCTTAAAATTCTATATAAAGGGTCTGCATGTCTGCAATGGGAACAAAATAATCTCAAGATGATAATTAAGATGATCATGGCTAGCTTTTATTCAGGATGCGTCAGCGGAGAAACCTTAATCGCTAAATAATAAAGGTGTAACTGATCGCTTTGATATACTTAGGGAATCTTACTCGAGCATTAATATTGCGCAACTATTAATACTAGTCATTCATCAAACAACAGCAATAATATGGTGTATTTGGACTTTTATATGAATAACAATGATTATTCGTTTTTGGTAGATTTTTAATAAATTAATTAATTTACTATATTTATACAACAAACGACACAAATAATTATTGTATAAATTACAACATCTATAGATAAGACTATAGATTCATTATTAATAAAATATAAACGTAGAAAAAACTAGTTTTAAACAATTAGCAGCGGTATGTTTAAATAGTAAAAGTATAGGCAAAAAGTAATTTAACAAGTAAAAGTCGTATAACAGGTGAGCACGATGATTCACACGACCACCACAATGATATGATTCATCATTATTGAGATGCGAGGTCTATTTAAATTGTAATTGCCATTGAAAACACGATTTGTATCAAACGCTTTGCGTATTGCGAAAAAATTAACTTGTTTATAATATGTGTCACCATTTGAGGGTCATAGGGTAATGAAATTATAGTAACTTCTAGACATAATTTCTAAATTTCTACATAACCGTTCTATTTCTACATAATCGTTCGTGCCAGAATCTCTAGTTACTTCTTAGTAGTAACATTTTGCTGATGTCTTTGAAGTACATCTTCAATTTAAGATCTCCAGAAGTATGCTCAATAGAGAAGACTGACCAGTGAGCATTGCTTTACCAAAATTGTGCGACATATCTTATTGTAAGATTTAAGGAAGAAACGCATAAATATTAGGCAAATATGGCCTCTTCCTGCAAAATAAGAAAACTACAAGCATGCCTTATGTATTTGTTTACACGTCGTTAATTAAACATCAACAGCTCCGGACATTACGTCGAAGGGAAAAGTTTTAACTGAGAGGACATGACCATACCGTAATAAAACTATAAAGAGGAATATATATTATATTCAAATTAACACCGGACGTTATAAATAAATGATTGATTTATTATTAGTAACACAACTTTTTGATATTTTTCGTATTTATAATGTGTTGGATTTGAATTTCATATCAATTTATTACCATTTTTAAAAAAGCTTCATGCTTTATAAATATATAGAATCATACATATTACTCAAATTGTATCTTAAAACTAGGTAGATTTTAATATCTTAAATAAATTGTAAAGTAATGTGTATATGCACCTTTAAACCGGAAATACAAGATAATTAAAAGTGATTTGCAGTTTTCTATTGCTCTTTAACAGTCCATCTTATGATTTTTTAATTACTAACATATTGAATTTAATATTTATCCGTATTAAATATTCAAATATTTGTATATAAGAATGTAACAACGACTTTACATCATAGATTTTGCTAATAATGCAAGTAAATAGAGATTTAGACTATGTCAATAAAATGTGCTAAATATAAATAAACTTACATACTTAGATATATTATTAGATGGTCGAAAATTAATATATATTTATAGAATTAAAATTTATTAAATTATTTATCATTACCATTTCTGCTTACTTTCTACTAGCAAATGACTTACATGTCAGGTTGCCATTAATGAGCATACTATCAGTTACGTATGAACCTTTTCAACCAAAAATAACTAATTATGGATTAAGGAAACTAATTTTTTAGCTTAGCTGAATCGATAATAAGATAATTTCGTATTCAGATATTGCCCTTTAATTTCAAGTCTTATTGATCTTACCAGTAAGGCTAATGTTCCAAACTCCGGCCCATTATTATATTCTCTTTCTATAATCTGCTTTCCTCTTCCAGTCGGTACAATAAACGCCCCAGTAAATATCTCAAAAGAAACATTTTATCCAGTTCTCTATTCAGTGTCAGTACTAGGAATAAAAGTATTTGTACTTTATTAATTTAATTATAGCATGAGCAACTGATTAATATCGTAAAAAAGTTGGACGTGGCATCGGAAGGCGAAGGAGCGCCGGAGACGTGACGAGCGTCGACAATAAACTAATGACGTGAAAGATTCTCAATGATGTAACAGACAAAGACTTTTTATTATTATCGAAGTATTAATTATTATCCTTTTCATTATCGCGGTTTCCGCTAGAGCGATCAACTGGGATATTGATACATTATGTTTGGCTGGATCTTTCTATGCATGTAAATGATTCGAATGTAATGTGCTTAGTAATAAAACTACTTCTTTCTTCAGCTTTTTGATTTAATAAGTTATATGCCTTATGTTTTGTGGGTAGTCTATGTTACATATACCTTGACATTCCCATGTGAAAGTTCCTATGTTAAAAGTTTAAAAGTTCCTCTACTGTTGGATATGCAAGTCGTGCAACGAAAACGTATTATACTGTTATTTTCAAATTAGTTTCCGTTTGCAAAATAATGTTTGGTGCCGCTAAAATCATAATACATACAATAAATATCACCAATATGAGTACTGTCCTCAATAATTTAGCCATCTACGTATATGATCATGGAAGTAATTAATTGTCTGTTGATAGGTTCGCGTACGGGACTTACACGCAAATTTTAGATGTCCACAAAGGTAAAGTAAGAAAGTAAATATGATTATAATAAATAATAATAGAATATCATAATATAATGTTGTGTACAGATCGATGTAAGAAGCCATTAGGCCGCCTACTTTTCTGATCTGTGACCTACGAATGACTAGTCTATTTATTTACAATTAGTTCATTACAATGTTTTCATTCATTTATTATGAGACGTAAGAAAATAGGGAATCTTGAAGTACTAAACTCTAGAACAATAACTTTCCTATAAAATAATATTCCATGACTCAAACGCAAGGCATAAAAGCGTATCAAATTAAAGGGATATTCATTACGTGTAACATCATTCCCTTTTTTACCCTGAGAGGAGTGAATCATAGGACATTACATGTCATTTAGTGTCGTGAGAATGCTAGGCTGTATCGGGCCGGCGAATGCCTGTGTATCCGGATGACCTAAAAAACGTAATCTTTCGTAAATGTTTTCATTGCAGCGAAGATCAAGGCTTTTATACCATTGATTTTTTAAGCATCACTATCTCGGATGGGTTTTGGTTTAGTTTTATTTTTAAATAAAAAAATCTTATTATTTAATATATTAAAAAAAATAGAATATATAAGTTTGTTATCTAGAACCGTTATAAGTTAATAGAATAATAAATACTATCACATCTCTCTAATCACTATAAGTAAAATAAATAAATATATTTATATTAAGTACGCTTCGATGTATTTCCGTTAATAATGTGATAACATTTAGTTGTATTATAACACTAAACCATTTGCACAGGTCGAAAACATTTCGCAGAAATCAGTTAATTCTCATGTTATGGAGATTTCAAGTCTCAGGGAATAAAATATTTGATAATCTCGAATAAATATTAGAAATTCACAGTGATCGAAAATACTTGAAAAAAAGATGAAGAAGATCTAAAATAGAGCACTTAATGAATAACTATGCAAATATATTAAATCGGTCGCGATAAGGAATACCTATGTACGACATTTAAAATCTAACTAGCTTCACTTTTTGAATTCACTCTCATATGGCCCTGTTTATAAGTAACTAATATCATTCTAGTCATTCATAAATTATCAGTATTATTTATAATACCCATAAGTGAATATTCATTTATGTGTTTATAGAATCAAATTCAATGAACATTATTATTGTTATGTTATCAACCAAAAGTCTATAACCCCTGAAGAATGGCACGCGCCGCACTTCCTGTCATAGTTTTAGAGAGCGCTCTTAAGATTATACAGTCTTATGTCAATATAAATAGATAGGAACATACGACTCTTTAGTTTTGAGAAGAACCAAGGACTTGCCTCTTACAGCTGATGTATGTATGACCTTAGGAGACAATGATAATTGCGATTGGAGACTTGCTTCATTTTAATTTGTGATATTTTTGGCTGCAAATTTGTAGACACGAGTCATTTGATCATCATTAACAAGAGCTAGCGACCCGCCCCAGCTTCGTATACGGGCGCAGTGCTGTTAATAAATTCATACAAAATCGCCTTTTATACAAAGTTCAGAGCTTTTTATTGTGTAATCACACAAAGCCTAAACAAACATATTTTCTTTAGTTTCAGTTAGTTAAAATATTATATAAAATATTTGAATTTTTAGTGTAGAGAACTCTTGGCGAATACGCAAAGTACACCACTGGCATCATTCTTGTGCGTAGCAAGATGTAACTGACCCTTCCGGCATTATTTAATTACTCGAAGGAAAAACCTTAGCTAGTCAACTCGTAATTAATGTTAAAGTAAAATTAAATAAAGTGAGAGTTAGTTGCAATTATACGGTAAGTGCATGTTATGTTGGTGTCGTTATGGCGGCCGGCGACATGACGGTTACAATGTTTATGGCTCTCGTTTTTGTCATATGACGGAATATTTTCACTGTCAAGAGCATTTGAGCATGTTTTATTGCTGTTGAGAATATAGCTTGAACATTGGTTTATGCTATGCGGAAAGAAACAAGCATTGGCTTGTTTCTACCCGCGATCTGTCCGTAATTCTTCTCCATGTCTACAGCAAAATTACCATCGCTTGCCTTGTCTTCAATAATTCTGCAAATCTGAATTATATTTCCCTATATTTTAGTTAATTTACTTAATAGAGGTAGATCTATTAAGTATTTGCCCATGAATACCATGCATATTTATAAAAAGACGAAAAACCCAATTGACCTACAACATTACAATATCTGGTATTACATATCCAATTTATCATTGCCAATGAATAGATTATTTTTATCTCGAAAAACGTTAACATGTTTCAAGGATACCAATATTAAAAGTTTTTTTAATTTTTAAGACGTAGAGCCGCATGGTTGAATTATGACTGAAACATGTAGCCATACCGAACTAGCCTTTTTAGTAATAACTAGTTTCAGTCCGTGGGTACATTTTTGAGATGTATAAACAAAAAATAATTGTCCTTATTAATGTAGTCTACATTAACTACAATGACCAAGTTTCATTTAGACCCTATCATCTGTTTTTGCCTTATAAGAAACAAACATACGGCCTTTCATTCATCATGACGAGCTCATGTGTTAATCCTAGTGGTTGTGGAAGTAGGACTTAGAAATAACAAAAGTTTATATAAATGTAAACCTTTATTAAGATTATAATATTAGTATAGATCGATAGAATAGAAGATGTTACTCAAGTGCATTTAATATTTTATGTCTACTATATTTTTCAAATAGTCGTGTCAGTCCTCATTATTTATCTTAAGGGCTTGCAAAGTACACAGATAATGTCAAACAAGGACTGTTGTCCGTCGCTGTGTTCTTTCATATGTTTGTTTGTTCGGTCACGGCAGACGTGTGGTTTCGCAGGTCAAGTATGATTTCGATCACGACTCTATTTACCTTTTTAATGCGTAAGCGAAACGGGATTTTTCATGACGCTATTCGCGAACTATTTATTTAATATCCGTTGTAGCTCATTGATATTATCTGAAACGTTTATTGTTTCATTGAGAAAAGTTATCTGAGAAAATCTATAATGTTGTTTATACTGCACTATTAATTGCTTAAATTGCGCTTTGATCGCATTGCAAATATGCAACACAATAGTGTTCAATAAACTTTAGTTTATGATAAATATGTAACTTTTAAATAGATCACTTTTAAAATATAGCGAAGTAATGGTAATTAATAGTTGACTGTAACATGAGAAAATTTTATGAGAAAAATCAACAAAGTATCCCCAGTTCCGTCTATTACTAAATTTAATAAAAAAACGCGATAGCTCCATAAAGATAGTAAAGAGTACCAGATATAGAATTTTTCCATAAAGACCAGGGACAAATAAGAATGTATTACTTTAAATCAGTTCTCCATTAATTTTATCATGTAAGTTTTAATGGCCATTTGCTCCGACCAGGAAATAAATGGCGAACTTAACTGAGTGATTAAAAAGTCGATTGTCACGTGCGAACGCGCATTAACATAACCTCGTTTTTTCGTTCCAGATTCGTGACACATCGTGTGTGAGCCCGCGGTAAATAATAAATCTTTCTAATAAATAAAACAAGGGAACGTGAGCCAGATAAAGAGTTCATGCGCTCTGGTGCGCCCTAAACGCCATTGTGGCTCGCCGACAGATCGTTAAACGAATGTGAAAATATTTTGAGCTCTTTAAGAGATGAGGGGTTGCTCGTAAATTTTAGTTGCAGGACAAATATGTTCATAAAGGCTGTGGATTGAATTGTTTTAGATATGCACGTGAATTAAACTTAGTTGTGTCGTGTCATTTAAAGTTATTTTTGTAATTGATAAAAAATTACTAATAGATTAAATATATGGATAAAAGTCTAAAATTTCTATGATGATGCCTCATTAATATTTAAAATTGTTTATTTTACTTAATAAAATTTACGTAAGAAATGAAAAATAGCTCTTATAAAATTATACAAGCTAATAATTAAGCATTGATGAAACATGCAAACCAATTCACGAAATGATATTATAAACAATTTGTGTCTTACATCTGCAAATGGCCCATTTTTTCATTACTAGTTTTTATATAGGTTTAGTATTTGTGCATTTGCGTCACAGCCAACCGTTAGCGGATTTGATCCCATCTATTAGTACAAAAAGTGTTTCGGTCTATTATGACATAACTTGATTGCCTTCTTGTGCGTCAAATTTGACCGTCATGTGCTGCACCTTAATCTGCATCCAATCAAAAATAACAAATTGTTAATTTAATATAAATACTTACTCTTATTAATTAAATATGTACATACAGATATTTATTTATTTATATAACCATTTATTGTACCACACCATTCAACATTACAAATTACAGTATATACCGGCTGTAATCGCTAAGTGTGCACAGGCGACCATTCCCCAACTATTGCAGATATCAAAAAACTTTCAAAAAAACTAGATAGTTATATAATAAAGCTAATATTTAAAAATACTTTTCTCCTTGTTAAATGTGTGTTAAGTTTCATTCATTAACGATAAGAATCATCGTTTATTTAACTACGGCATTAATAAAATTATTTGTTCGAGAAAATCACATTGTTTTTCCTTTTACTTTCCCCAAACATCCGCACTTATGAACTATTAATAATATTATGTAGGTGTGTGGCGCTGAAACTAAACTGAAGAAATGAAGATATTAATTAGACCTTTGTATAAACGTACATGTTTATTATGTTTTCCTTTTACCGACCCGTTATTGAGAGCTACCTTGAACTTATTTGATAATTATTATACTCCTTCATAGAAATGTGGGAGTGTAATAAACCTACATAATATGTTACCATAGATTCTTGATGTTTATTAAGACATTTAATAATGATATTTTGTTACAAAAATGTTGATATTTGCTCTATAATTTTATCAAATCGAATTTCATAACAACACGGGAGGTCAGTTCTAATTCTAGTTTCTTTATACTATCTGTAACTAGGTAGGAGGTCAGACTGAATGCACTTATTATCCGTTCATCTAATTTACAAACCAAACTTAACACCCTTCCAACTCCCGGCGACAACTTGCTACCACTAACTCATTAAACAAACAAACGGCCGCGTTTGATCATTACATAAATAATTTCGACCTTATGGTCACGTCCTAACGATAATTATGAATGAACGACATTTCTCGACTTTTTCCTTTTGTTCGTTCGTTCAGAGGGACCGAGTCAACGCAAATATTCGTCGACGTGTGAATATGTTATGTAAAGATGTGAAATTGTTTCCAGGCCCGACTCATGGGAACGACTTTCTGGTTTGAAATTAACTTTTAAGTTGAATTAGTTTACTAACTAATAATAATTTGATGTATACTTGGGTATTTAAGCGGTTCACAGTTGGATTTCTTTCATTTCTGATAAAAGATCGGAATTTTGCCCCAAGGAATATTAAGCTCAAGCTTCAGCCTAGTTAATTTATTAATTAAAGATTATATTCGAACATTCAATGTGGGTTTTTGTATGTGATGAGTATTTCTGTACAATATTTATTCGTGTATTCTTAATTCTGTGGTCTAATTAAAACTGGATTAAAAGAATTTTTTAACAAAAAAATTAATATTGATAAAAAACAACCATCGTTACCATACTTATCTTTCAATGGTAATTTATTTGTTATTTTAATAAAAATATTGTTGTTTTCTACGTATAATTCAGGATAGTGTCTGTTGAAACTTATTACTACCACATTTTTTTTACCACAACATTAAAAATACACAGTCAAAAGGGTAAAGAATCTCATAAAATGAAACGAGAAAATAAATGTAATAATAATTTAATATCACAAACATAGCCATTATGTTTGCGCAGTTATAAATACTATTTGAACTATACAAATAATGATTAAGTCATAAATACACTGGCTCTGTACTTTACAATAATATTATATAATTAACAGCTCTATTAAAGCTAGTCATATTTCTGTAACAGCAATATAAATAGTTAACAAAGAATTCGAGTTATACTAAAATGAAACTAGGAATTATAATGTACAAATTAAATTATTTGTTAGCAGCCTCAACCGCTCCACCGTCCACGCAACATCGAGAGAACATTCGTCTATTAAATATAATGAATCCACAGATGCGACATTCAACTAAATAATTTACTATCGACAATCAAGTTTGGTGGAATGAAATTAACACTAATAATTTCTACATACAAATGTAATTTAAACTAAAATGAAAGTACGAAATAAATAAATTACCTTGACTAGGACATCGGAAAATTTAGAATTAAGCTGCCTCGTTATTAGCTGCCAGTTATTCAATCAATAAATAATACGATTTAATCCATAACTATTTACAAATACATAAAGGAACTAATTCGCTCTAGACCGAAATGGCAATGTAATGGCAAATTCATTCACTATCAACAAGTGGTGCGTAACTAGAGATTCTGGGCCGAAACCGAATACTGTTTATGTCAACATAAATAAAAGCACCAATAATAATTAAGTAGACAGCCCGAGAACAATTATACATCATTATAAATCGTGGCAGTCGCACCGCAAACCAGTTGCGGTACAGTACTACCAAAAAATAAGTTCCGGGACGTTACCGCCCAGCTCACGTCGTTCTCGAACAACTTTAGCCAATAGCTACGTTCACGTTGCATTCGACTAATATCACTGGCAACATCGCTCAGTGCGCTCGACCCACGAGTAACCGATGCAACTTATGTTTGTGGTAATACTGTTTTAATACTATCTAGTAGAAGCGTTTTCAATCCTGTAGCGAGTCAACGTCGTACATCTTCTGGAAGACTTGGGCGAGGTATTCTAAGTAGTGCAGAGTGTCGCGGTACACGAGGAACGCATTACCGATGTTGTTCTTCATGTCTGGTACTTCCGAGTCCGGTAATGCTGGGATCTTTAGGTTACGAGATAGCATTAGCTCCTGCAACAAGAGAAAAATAACATTAATATTTATTCTAACACAACAAATTTATAAAAAAACAATGAAATATATCTATTATTATGACTCTAGGTTTTTAAAGAAACATGTTTATCGATGAATGTCATCATAGTTTTCAAGGATCAAATATATACTTACATTGAATAAACAGAGCACTGCCCTAATGTCGTGCATGGATTGCGTGATGTTTTGCTTCAAACTGGCATCCGAAGAGATGTGATCGTTGAGACCCTCTTTACTAATGTAGTACAACCCAGCGACAACCATCTTCAAGCCTTTGTACATTGACGGCAGCTCAATATCGATTTTTTTCTGTTGACAAAGAAATGGGCGATTATTATAGAAGAAAGCTACATTAGACTAAATAAAGGGTAAAATCGTTTTACGCAGATGAATAGATTTATATTGCCTTTCGAAATATGACATGATTTAAAATATGTATTTGGACTAGATGTCAATTACAATATGCACTAAGAGCATATGCATTACTACAATTTAAATCTTTTTATCAGTCCCAAATTTGAGGATCGCGATTGTGATCAAAGCGAGCACGTTGCGAAACCATTGTGTTCTCACGTAAACGATAGTCGGCTGACAACAGTGAGTGCCACCGACGATGTCGATTCTTTGAAATCGATTGAAAAACACATACGGATGCACGTTTTTGGCATCAGCGAATTCGCCGCCCTTCGATTATAAAACAATCAAACTGCGTTCGTTAAGTAAAAGAGTTTGTTTTGATGATAATTTAAGATTCATCGCAATTATATCTCATTTAAGGCATTGAAACAAGTCAATTAAAGTATACGTACCATTAAATCTCCCAAATATTGTTCGGACATTGGCTGATAGGCGATGTTGTCTTTGGGAAGTCCATCTTTAATATCGTTTTCTAACCAGTCAAAATTTCTTAACCACTCCGTCCCACTCCACTCCTTAAGTAACGCGTCATATGATTGAAAACTATGTAGTTTTACCTGCAACAAAAAGAAGAAAACATTTAGAACAATAAATAATTATATGTAATACATAAATATATATTTAAGGTCTTGTGACGAGACAATATTTTCATAGTTCTAAACGTTCATGTATATCGCACCGACACAACCTACACAAGTGCGGAAAGATTAGTAACGACAGAAATTGCTTTACGTGGAATAAATCATTATCCGTTTATAGTGTCCACAATCCTCGTTCAAAACTGATATTAAAAGTTATTGCAGTATAAAAGTCCATATTCATTCTAACTAAAGATATTTTATTTTTACAAAAGGGATGCGCAAAGGCATCGTGCGGATAAGTAATTGAATAAAGATTTCTTATATGAATTTGCCATGTGATGGGTCCTAGAGAGACCCCATAGCTTGGTTCCCGTGTGAGTGAATCAGCGTCGTCACGGCACAGTCCCGTTGTTCTTTGAATGATAAAAATAGAAGCGCTAGTTAGTACGCGTTGATTGACTTTCATGGAAAAGACGATTGAACGGAAGATGAGCTCGCAGCGGTTTCCTCTAGGATCCATATAAATAAGGTTCGCATGTTCCTCTCGCAGTCATCTCTGTGAATTTCTTTGTGAGGCTACTTGACCAATGTAACTTTCGTCGTTTGGGGGATATAATGTAAGTAGAGTTTGTGTGCTAGTTGAAGTATTATATTTATCATTTCTTTAATCGTAGTACGTAAAGATAAATAAGATTAAATCACAGATGAATAGTAGAGATGAACAGTGTAGAGAGAAGTATTTTAAAGTTTTAAAAGTATTTTGATTGGTCATATTATGGGTCAGCCAAGGTCGTGTGAAAGATAAGATCGAAACAGGAGGTCTGTCCACTACCGCCGACACGTCACGTAACAAAACCGTTTCAACATTAAAATTTGACACTACGAACCCAACATACGTGACCGACCAATACACATCCAATTGCAACCATATTGCAAAAGCACAGAGTTCACTATACCGTAACACGGGAAGCAGATGCAACTTTGATTTGATAAAAATTTTGTGTCCCTTTAATTTTCAGCGATTAATGTAAAATATTATTGCGTAACAATAAGGCTGATTAAGCGTATACAAATCGTGTCGAACAACCGAAAATTATTGTATTGTGAAAGATTTTATCTGTAAGTTGTCGCAATTTTGATATACAGTTATTTGTTTCCCAAAAACTATTGACGAAACAATGTTACCTAATTATAGAGGATTGTCATAATATTTCTTTTTTGTTACTTTTGGTGTTTTGCAAATTTTTGCCTTTTATAAATTTGATGTATATTGTCATTTAAACAAAAGCATCTTCTTCTTTTAATAAACTAAAAAAGGCAACTGTGCTATCATGATCACGAGAGGAATGTGCCGTGTTGACAATTAAGTACCTGAGTAGTTGAGCACTAAGACGCAGGTGTTCGTCCGGTACGTCATATACAAAACCTTGGACGCCATAAACATTATTTGGAGCATTATCTTATTGTAAATTCTGAATGCAATAATAATCCAAATAAAACGTAGTCTATTTTTTTATAAACATTATTTGATAATTAAATTATATATGTGTTCTGACTTCTGGTAATTAATTTATAAATCTTTCAGTGCGTTTTTTTTTTATTGGAGCTACTATAAATAAAGCAATAATAAAAATAACTTTAAATTGGCTCTTGTATGCAACAATGCATTCGCAGGTCCCGTGGGTGGGCATCATCTAAGAAATTTGACGACGTAGCATCCGGATACTTAGCTTGAAACATCGGAAGCTTATCAAATAAACATGCACCCACACATACGCGCAACATGATATATGTACAGCACACGTGCGCACACGTATACATCGCCGCAGACAGCCTGTCGCCCGTGTGAACAACGCTATCGCACTAAGTATGTACATATTGTATGTAATGTCATGTATAATTCAATGTTTATGTATCGAGAAACGTTACGGCATGATAAGCGTCGCAGATGAACTCCGTCCGCGCCGCGCTCGCGTCGCCCGATCGTCTCACGTTGCATTTTTAAAGCAAAGAATGTTGCCTCTCGCCACACGTTGATGAATATCAAAGTAATTCAACCATCAAAATATGATGCGATAATTCGACACCGACGTGGTCAAAAAGCACGAGTGTTGTGGCATATTCACACGGTGGCCGGTGCGGAGTCACACAGTACCGGTAGGGTTCGTTGAATTTGTTATTGCGTTCTCAGTACAGCGCGGCCAGTTATTTATAAGGAATGGGCTGACAAGAGATATGATAACTCGAGTAATTTGGATATTGCGCTCTATATGTCACACGGTACCTTTTCCTGTTACATTTTTTAATTCTTTGTCATGAAACAAAAATTTAAAACACAAATTTTGAATCACACATAAATTAGTAATGTAACAGTTTATTGAAGACATACATATTTTGCAGCCAAAGTAACGAGTATACAAACGTCCTTGTAAATGACACAATAAAATCAGATCGTGCCAAAGCTTTGTCTAAATCGCAATAAATATGATACATTAGTAGCGAATGACCGACATTAAGGGGAGAGACAGAAAAAAATCGTCGGGCAGGTGTGTCGTGCAATACTAATGCGCAATCAGTATTCGATGCGTATGCGCACCGTCCTGTACTTCGTTCCGGCTACTGTGCGTCGATAATGTCATTTTACGACGGGGAGGCAGCAGTGAGCGGACAGGACGTCGCCGTCGTTACGACCGGCGAACCTATTACAAATGCTACCATACCTCATACGCGAACGTCACTCGCCACAGCTGGACTCGACGAAACGATGCCCATTCATTGTTTCCTTTCCATTGACTGTTCGACATTCAATCATTCTCTGTTATTATCAATTGTTGTCGAAATGTATTCGCTCGCACTTACATCGGATGTCACAATTTATTACCATGGTAGAAGGTCATCCATAAATGATTCGAGGCGCGACGGCGACATCACATTATTGCTCGTTGATCGGGCCACCTTACTTCCGATTCGGAAATATTATATTCTCGGGATTATAATGATTGAATTGTCTCATTGAAGATTCTTATTACTCGACGTTCGGTCGTAAAAATTCCTGAATGCAAATTAGATCGTCATCGCGTCGGAGAGCGTGGAGGTAATATGTAATTTTTTGGGTGTAAACGTAATTGGGGGTTTTAAAATGCGTTCGAAATGAAAGTCTGTCGATGTGGCCGATTTGGCGTCAAATAAATGCAGTGCAAAAATATAATTAAAAGGGAGGAAGCGGCAGCGGCCGGACGTACAGAGGCGAAACCGGCGGCGCCCGCGCCGATGCAATCTCTCTTCCACGCCATCCGACGCGGTGAGAAAATGGCGCTAAAATCGTGCTCGTAAGGAATTGTTAATGGTTCCAAATTTTGGAGAAATTTTGAAGCAAATCTCGTGTTACATATCAATATATTTTTATAGAGGAAAACACACTGCATTTAGCAAAGTACCGCCGAGCACATGCAGATTCATTCATAACTTTATTGAATCACATTAAGCCCTAAAGGTATGTACGATGTCCTTAGTTTAGTATTATTGGTATTGGTCGGTCGCAGGCTGCGTCCGTTCATTTAGCGCTACGCGGCGGGCATATCGATGCGAATACTACGGTGCAGTTGTCTCGTCACTCTCAACCACCGTCAATGAAAGTAGAAAAAAATATTATAAAACTTAATGATACTCACAAATTTGTCTTTGTATTTTGATGTCGACTCAAGGGCGTTTCTTGCTTGTGACGCAACAAGTTTTGCGAATTTTGCTGAGTATTTTGACGTTTTGGTCTGGAAAATTATTAAAAATTTAGTATGTAATTAAAAATTATGAAAATTTGATGTGTTACTTCTTTTAGGGCATTAAAATTCATTAACACGATAAACTAAAATTTAGACTAGAAAATAGTAAAAGTTTATATTTGACTATTGCAATTAACGTAAAATACATTAAACTTATACCTACATCAGAGGCATAATCACAAGGGTTTCCCCAGAGGCTGTTCTCCTCTGTGGAAGATCTACGTTGTCTGTCCATAATGCGTTTGTGAGGTGCTGCCGTCGACTGCGGTGAGAGTCCCCCCACCAGGAGAACAAGGCAAACTGCTGCACAGACGTTGACGTATCCTGCAAGAATAAATAATCAATTAAATGCTTTTGAATTACAAGCAGGTCTAAAGATATGTTTCATGAGTATTGTTTGTTGATGTTGCATTCTTTTCTAATAGACATTGTCGTAGAATAGAAGCTCTTGTAATAAGATGAGCTTTTGCTTATTGAAAACGAACAACTTTCTTTTGCATCTCGTCAATGGATCGGAGAAGTTGTTCCGTATGCGGCACGCACGGTGCTATCGATTATGGTAATCGTTGAACATCCGATGAATAAATACATCGCGGCCCAGAGGTGGACAGCCTTTGCTAATTGTCCGGTGAACTTGCGTGAATCACTAATGCGGTACAATTTAACGGTGGTCGCTGCGCACCGGACATTCTTCCGATATCAGCATGACTTTATTTTTTTATCAAAGAGAAAAGGGACTATATTCTTATACGTATTCTAATTTCTAATATTTTACAAAAAGTAGAAGTAGAAGTAAATTTGTGTATCCAAATAAATATATTTGTTTAAGTCACTAATATTGTGTAATAGGTACCAGATAAATAACGTATTAATTAATTCAAATATTAGCATAAATGACAAATTTGTGTGCAGCGCAGTCAATGACCTTCATGGAGATATTTTTTTGCGAAAATATTGTACAATTAGGTAATAATGGGGCATTTTGGCGTTACTCACTGATGCCTTCTTATTTACTCTTACTGCTTTGACTCAATGTGTGATTCATATGTGTTATGTCTGCAGCTTTAGTGACTAACGCTACAAAAATTTACGTTATTTTATAGTAAAGTAAACTATTTACTATGTTATGAAAATATTACCATAACATATGACATTACAAGTTATATCGAAAGTTTCAAGTTAAGTAAAGCTTTCCAAGTGCGCAAGTATTTTAAAAGCAACCCAAATGCATAACGAATCGCCGATCGTGTAAAATTGTACGAGTTTTTTATTTATTATTTTTACCTCTCGTTAGCGAGTTTTGTGGCGATTTTGTTGTTTAGCCTGCGGCCTCCACGGCGGCCAAATAAAAGAAAATTATAGTTATAGGGAGCTTCGCCGCTTATTATTTAACTAAGCTCCGAACGGAACCCGATTATCACACGCCCCTTTAAGATAAAAAGAAATCGCAATACATATATTCCTTTTCACTTTTTTAATGATGGCGCAAACGAATCGCCTTAATGTTAACACAGCCCTAACTAGACGTGATTTAGTTATAGATACCACAACGCTTAATTGATACAATAACAAGATTGTTACAGTTGGAACACAAAAGGCCACCGCAAAGGCGGAGCCGGGCAATAACGATCATGTCAAAAGAAGGTCCGACACACAACACGCGTTAAACACACGATCATAACATTTTATTAGTGCGCCGGTCAAAAGCAAGCAACCGCAGCTCACCGCCGACAAAAGTTCACCAAAAAAAAATAACAGGTCAGCTCGTAAAAAGATGTAGAGCCGTTGATCGTTACGACATCTTATAATTTTGAGACCCTTCCATCATCAAAATGCTTAAATAATTCACGTCTAATCTCTTTTTAATCAAAGCGGCGCATGCATTCGGATCTTCCATAATGTTGTGCGTACATAAGTACATTACGATACTTTGCACGAAATTTTGCCAAAAAACAAAAAGAAAATTTGAGTCGGTTAAATGAATTATCAGATTCCAATAGTATCTCGTTTAAAGGATCAGTAATTATTATGTTAAAAAAATATAAATGGACAATGAGGAGACTCGATCGAATTCCTTAGCCCATTGAAGATCTGACCGACCATAAAAACCGTAGATACCTACACGTAGGTAATACACAGGTTATAAGGGGGCATAAAAAAGTAGGGACCGCGTCGGAGGTCGGCCTGACTACCCGAGAAACAAAGAATTCGTTTATTTTTTAACAGCTCGTTCGTACACAAAAGGAGGCTTCGCGGCACGAAAAACGACCCAAACGAGAGTACCTTGTTAACCTTTTTAAAAAGAAATCGCGCGTCTGCTAACTAGAATTTTGACTCCAAAACTGAGAAGTGCGCACCTCGGTTCGCCGGACGTGGAAGGCGCCTGCGCAATTATTATGTAAATATAGGACATCAACTTTCCATGCGAGCTGCAACTAATTAATTATGGTTTTATAAAAAGTACAACCGTTTAGGGCGATGCTATCAATTCATTAATCTGAACTCTTTTGTACTTAGCGTTACGTAAATTCGTTTACATGAGACAAAGAAAATGCATTAAATTAACATTAAATTGGGTTTTAAATTGAGATCGGCCGTTCATCATTTTGTTCGAAATGGTTAACAAGCGAAGTGCTCGTAAAATTTGACTGCGCATAATAAGACAAATTATCGCATGAAGTCGCGCGTGGCGGTGCTTATCATACGGTTACCGGTGATGCTCATTATCAACTTATAATCACTAAACGGTAATATACCCTCAGCGAGGTAGATTGACCCGATCGCGAAAAAATGACACGACGAAAATTTTCATCAAATTAATTTAATAACATACCCACCTTCACAATTTGCTGAGTAAATTTTTACTCTCAAATTATGTGTCGCTGAGGAGCGCGTTCTTATTTTTTTCTTAATTACTAATTAGTCGAGAATCGAGATGAAAGAAAACATCTAACCTGTACAGAGCTGTGTATGTGTGACTTTGTAATTATAATTATTGTCGTGTCTCTCTGGAATAACTGTCACTAATTGTCGCAGCGGGTAAATGAAGAGGGGTTTGTTTGAAAATGTAGCTAATGACGTAATCGCAGGCTTAATGATGCAGACATAGTTCATGAAATCGAGCGGCGATTCAACACCGCTATTAAACTATCAACAAGGACTTTTTCTCGTTTACAGAAATGCCACTGTTTTTAGTGCGCGTTGTAATTAGATTTCTCAAGTATGTAACTTAGTTAAATAGGTAGGCACTTTGAAGGCACAATAAAAATATTTTCTTTCTAAAAGCTTGTCATTATAAAACATACCTACTTGCTCTTTATAATGTTTTAATTTAAATATTATTTTGTGCCTACTAGTATTATTAAATAATTTATAAGGTTAATGTCACAAAATTCATGTTAAAATATAATGCAAGTTCGTCTAATTATTTATGTTTAAATAGTGTTTAAAAAATACATTTTATATACATTTTATTTTTATTTTTAAATACATTTTTGATAGTTTCTTATAATTCAAAATTATAATATCGAAAATGAAACATGAATTTTTGAAATAAGCCGCAGATTTTTAGTTTGTGAACCATTTACATTTTTTTATAATTTTCTCGATTATTTTTTAACGGGACATAACCTAATCTATAGGGATACGAAGGTTTTTTCTTGCGGATGTAAATTGGGTTTTTCAAGACACAGACTCACGACACTATAGTTTATAGGAGTGAATTGCAATATTTTAATCAATTGTTATTTACATATTATCTACCTATTTAAAGTTAGCTTCCGGGAAACTTAAAATATTTAGTTAATATATCTCCCTATATTTTTTTCCTTTTCATAGGTACTTTAAGTAGTTAAATTAATATTTAATTGTTTCTTTTCAATGTAATAAAATGATTAAGTAACTGAACTCTTTAAATATCACTAAAATTACTTGATGATGATAATATTTCGGTAGAGTTTCGTATCAAGATTATTATCAACAATATGAGGGAAAATGAATTTGCTAATTGCTATTATGTATTATTATATCACAAATATATTTATATTAAGAAATGCTCATTCAATACTAGTAGCTTTTACAATGAGTAGGTAGTGTATTTATAATATGTACCTAATTACTTATTACTTATTTATTTTTATTACCCAAATTATACTTTGTGTAACATATTGGATTAGCTCGTTTTATGTTATGATAATTATATGAGATCATTTATCATGATATCAGAAAACGTTACGAATAAATCACAGAAGTTATTCAATTTGAACATATTTTATGTGCAATTTAATTAGAATGATTACATGTCAAATCGGATTTATTTTAAAGTGTGACATTTAAATAATTTCATGACCCTATATAGAGTGCAGTCAAGCAAAGTGAGTACTAATTACGAAACAGCCCCCTCCAAAGTACAGACATAACTGTACGACTGTTAAAGGATAGAAACATTTAGTTAGGTATGTCATTCCGGTAACAGTACGTTGGTTTAATTGCAGTTTAAGCCTAGTTAGTTACGTCTCTCTTCGTGTTTAACATTGTAGAGAGTGAGCCAAGTTTTTGTGCATTATGAATTAATAAGCTCGCTCAGATTTTAGCGATACTAGACGCCTAGAGTTGCTACGTTGTCTTTATTGCGGATATTTACACTAAACATAGCGTCATATTCAATACACCATTAATAATGCTAAGATAAGATTTATGTGGTACATCCCTGCGATGTTTACATTTTTGTTTGACGAAGCTTCACTAAGCGTTAATACGTGGACTTTCATTAATAGATAAAATTTAAATAAGATTTAAAAATTTTAAAAGTTGATATTTATTTGATGAAAAATAATTAAAAAGTTTTAATGGAAATTAATATATATGGGGGGTTAACTAGTAATAAAATAAGCTTACTGCTTCTGGCGATACTCGATCTGTAGGGTCGACATCTGTCCACTAAATCACTATCACAGTCACTATTTTGGGTATACGATCTGGTCCTAGAGCATTGTTCACAATCTGTCGGCCTATGTACGGGGCCCGGGAAGGACCGGGGACACGCGGGGCGGGCGCAACAGGTGTCTGACACATCCATCTTTAATCTAACTATCACAGTGCCGGCTTGTCTGAATGACGCGAAGCACGGGATCTTAGTATAATCCATAACCATCGATCACAATTGACATCCCCAAAATTGATGTCACACGCGTCGTGTCAGGTGAGCGACTAAATGAAATGGTGTGACGGCGCGTATGATAAAGCCTAGTACTCAGAGCACATGGTTTGGCTTGGTGGGGCGAGGGAGAGCGAATAGCGTTTGGGGTTCTCCAGCGACGGCCAATGATGGCCAGTAAAACGTCGAAAGGCGGGTCTCGTTCCCACCCAGCCGAGAGTACCTCTATGTAGAGGTCCGGGTCAACGGTAGATAGGGGTTGAAGTTTTTCGCGCGTAGGAATATTTCGATGTGAAATACCGTGCCTTGCATTGACGTCATATGCGTTTCATTAGAATATGATACTTTCATCTCCTTGATATTCGATTATTAATTTTTATGAGTCATTTAAAATTAACGCAACATTTTTTATTTCACATTATCTATTGTCTTTTTATATAAATAACTAGCGGTCCGCCCCGGCTTCGCCCGTGGTACATAATATTTACGTTTTCTCTACATAAGAACCATCCTCGTACTTCAAGGAATATAATAAAAAAAGAATTATCGAAATCGGTTCAGCCGTTCTCGAGTTATGCGCTTACCAACACATTTTGCGATTCATTTTTATATATAAGATTAATATTTTGTATTTATTGAGACTTTTGGATTTACAATAAAAGCAAACAATTAGGTGTATAATTTCTAAAAAATCCTAAATATAAGAAAAATGTATAATAATGTACATATATACATAATGCATATAAAAGTATAATTTATTTTATTATATAATAGGTACCTAGTTATATTAACTATAGTCATTAAAGAATTTCCCTAAAAAATAGTTTTATAATTACATATTTAGATCGGCATCTGCTAAAAGTTCAGTTATTTTATTTCAGTTTGACTCACATAATATGAACGCAGCTACTTTTCGAATTAGTCATTGAAATTTTCAGTTGAGTCAGATGCTGGCGGATATTGCACGATACGCATCTCTATTTACTTTCTCTTATAATTATCTTACTTAAGATAATGCACCTAATTACTTAATTTATTTAATTGTGACGAAATTTATTATACTTGCCTATTATAAAATACCTAACCTATAAAAAAGTTATGCAAAATATACAAACAAAAACATATATTACACTTAAAAAATATATAATAGTACTGTATTGAAAACAATAAATTATTATTGTTAACCAATTAAGTACTACAATTTTTCCATTTTCCCTGCACACATCCGGTGTTTTAATTTTCCTCCGCTAGCCGCGTAATTAAATTCATTTTCCATATAAAAACTTTTCAAAAATAAAACAATAATATTTCCGCGCTTTGGTCATTGGAAAAGGTAATCATTCAATTACTTATTATTCATATAATCATACGTCATGAATTCATTAAATCTAGTCTAAACAATTATCTGCTTAGAAGGCGAGTTACACTGATTCGCTATGCGTGGAAGCTTAATGATACACAGTGGAGTTTTTTAAACAGTCCCTTTGTTAGGTATAACTATCATTATTCCTAATTCATGAATTTCATTTAAGGAGGTTGAAATTAAAAATACAATACAAATAGTGACAGTAAACAATAACTTTAAGCATCAATATTTTAATTTATACCTTGTGCTCTACCTAGAGAAAATGTCTCCTTTTGCAATAGAGCTGAAAATTACAAACACAATCGTTCTAAAAAAATATATCATAATCGTAATGTTATGCTTAGTGATATTGCATACCTACCTACTTTACAGAAAATCTCAAAACCCAATAAACCATACCACTGAAACTATATTGACATGAGATAAAAATCAAGTTAACATACAGCGTGTCGTCATTATACGATCTTCAGTTACCAATCCGGATGTCCCCTTACGTCATATTTCAGTTCTATGAACCTGTGTCACGCCATCACATACAAGATACACCTGCGCCTGCATCAGCGAGGTGTTTCCTGCCGATAACACGGCGAAATAACAAGGTATCCATGTTACGATGTTCATTCACTCTGCCCGAGATATATAACTACGTGTGGCTAGAAATGACCAACCCGATTGGTCGAGTGGAATTTGCAGTGACAACAAAAATTTGATAAAAGTTTCTTATAAAAGCACTAAAATGCGCTATATTTATTAGTTAAGAAATGTTATAAATATTTCATCTGAAATTGGGATACAATAAGTTACTACCTACATAATGGATGGTGTGCGTAAAAGCGACCTTATTAAAATCGAATTTAAATCACCGATAAACAAATATACCTAACACTAAGCTTTGCTACTAAAAAGCTCTTAAGCTTTTAAATGAAAGACATTAACTCACAAATTATTATCAAACATCAAAAAGAAAAGTATACCTACGACCATCGCTACAGTGAAATGATCGTTATAATATAAATAGTATGATAAGACTGTCGACACGCTGTCTAGCTTTTTATTTAACTTAATATTGCAGACAGAGAGTGCGTTATCGGAATGTGTTATGTAAGGTTATTCATTGAATTAACACGGGTCAGATAAACGATTATTATTTTATTAGAATCCAAGTTCAGAAACTGTAACTGGTATTTTTAGAATATATACCTAATAACTAAGAATATCTACCTAATAACCCAATATTTTTCTCAGAAAATTATCTTAACTATGTTGTCTTCAAATATTATTAGTAGGTATTTATTACCGATACTAGTTAATTTTTCCAAGCAAATCACAATCTTTTTTCTGATATTTTTATGTTCCGTAAAATGAAATTAAGTAACTCTACAAAGTAATGTTTTGCAAAGATGCTCAAAAACAAACGAATTATATCATAGCATTCGTCATTTTATACGTCACCGTAGTTTCCTCAAGGTTTTAAGAGTTAATTTTTAAATATTTGTATGACATATATAAGGCAATTCCGAACTAGTTTAACCTCTTCGATACGTTATCTGTGTCCAAGTAAGTCTCTATTCTAAAATTAGTTTCGAAGTAGTTCCGTGAAAAACAAAAATACCCACTTTTAGTACTAAGAAAATTGACTAGTGGGATGTGACGCAATGACTAAGTCAATTCCATGTCTTACGTCTATCCCATAAACGCTAAAACGTGACGTAGCGACTATTTATGTTAAATTAAAACAAATCTTTATTAATATAATTCATTCCACGAACCTAGACTTGTTACTATGTTTAGAAATTAAATATGTATCTATTGCTTGTAAAGGCTTGATTATAGTTAATGTTATTCTATTTACATTTTAAAATAGATATTTAACAGTCTTTTAATGACAATTTTTTTTACCAAAGGTATATTTTTAATCGCATTTTGTTTTGTACTTATAACAATACAATAACAAATAGAAAGGAAATAAAGTAACTCGACTAATAATATAAGAAGAATATAGTAAGTTATGAATTCATGATGAAGTTTAAAATTTACAGAAGTGGTTATATGTAGAGCGAAATCCGCAACGTAATTCATTATCATTACATCACATATGAATCATCGCAGATACCTACAATCATAAAATTACATTTAAGAACTTGCGTAGTAGTCAATTGTAAAAAAAATTAACTACATGTTCCATAATGAGCGGCGCCAAGAGTCATCTAAAAACTCATCTTTTCAGAGTAAAGTGACGTGTTCATATCCTTAAGAAGTACTTGCTATGGATACATTGTCATCATGACTGTCTACTACATCATAGGGGTATACCCAATTACAATTTTAAGAACCAGGAACTATTTTATTCCTGTTTCTTAAATCATTCGTACCGCATTTATACTTCCGTGATAGAGCCAAATCAAAAACGTATCCCAGTCAGTCAAAAACTTATGTATTTCTGTAAGGACAAAACTTACTAAAGTCGAATATTTAACATTTATGCTATGGTGGTTCTGGAGTAGAGCGAGTGGATCGGTGGCTCTAGGCGCCAGTACGTAAGGGGCACAATACGCATAAGTTAAATCTAGTCGTTATACTGAACAAAACGCATTTTGTTCAATTTTCATGCAACCTCTCGTTGGTAAAAAGCAGAAAAGTCATGAAATTGCAATAATATTCATATTTTTGACCGGCAACAAATTAGCGCACATCGCAAATGCACATGGGCGGCGGGCTTCACTTTCCATCATCATCCGCCTTTTTTTTTGCCTGCTAGGCGATAAAAATCACAAAATACTAAGAATAAAGTTAAATGATGGTATGAATCAATCATAATGAATAGTACCTATTCTATTTGTGAAATGAAAATTATATGAATGCCTCGATCGAATGATGCCATTAGAACTTTCGGCTCTACCAATGCTCTACAAATATTCAATGCGAATTACGAGCGGCACTGTATTTATGTATTGAAATATGGGCTCGACTAAATTGTATATTGTGATTGTACATATCTCTGTGGCTTACTGAAGCCTAAAGTATCGAAATTATGCGCCGAAATTAAGAAAAAACACGGCTATTTAAACATACCGCGAAGACAGAATAACGTCTGGCGGGTCAGCTAGTCTATTATAATTATTGCATTAAATTCAATTTCAAAATTGTAGTCCATAATTGGCAGGTGAAGCTACAAATGACAAATATCTTCTCAATATGGCATATAGGTAGGTACTACAAGATTCTTCAAGTGTCTGATTCTCGTTTCGGCAGGTCTTATAAATTGCATATTTCTGAAAGAGCACATTTACGACGGTGCGGAAAATAATGGATCATTAAAAATACGTGAATGATAATAATTAATATAGATACATAATCAAATTATAAAGTGCCCACTTCTTGTCGAATTTTGCTACGCAGGTGCGTATTGAAATACAGGTGCACTTTGTGAATTTTCTGTGAGTTGCACTAAAAAAAGTATTTCCATATTCAGTTCGTGGGCAATCGACACATCCAGGGGTAATTTTTATGGACAAAGCTAGTCGTCCGCTAAACGGATGAATAAAATAAATTAGTCGTCCGATTACCGGATGAATAAAATAATTTAATCGTCCGATAACATCTATTTATCTATATAGTTAGGTTATCGGGGTTTCTTTAGAGAACTGCCGCACGTATTATAGGTTTTTTGTGGGGGGAGGAGGGGGGAGGAGGGCACACGTTGGTATTTGATTTTTTTTTGCGCGTCGACGGAGCCCCGCTTCGCGGGGCTCTTATTTCTGTGTAGTTTTTTTTTTAAGAAACCTAACCTAACCTAACCTAACGGCTAACCTAACCTAAACTTGATTTTTTTTTTGCGCGTCGACGGAGCCCCGCTTCGCGGGGCTCCTATTTCTGTGTAGTTTTTTTTTTAAGAAACCTAACCTAACCTAAACTTGATTTTTTTTTGCGCGTCGACGGAGCCCCGCTTCGCGGGGCTCCTATTTCTGTGTAGTTTTTTTTTAAGAAACCTAACCTAAACTTGATTTTTTTTTGCGCGTCGACGGAGCCCCGCTTCGCGGGGCTCCTATTTCTGTTTAGTTTTTTTTTAAGAAACCTAACCTAACCTAACCTAACCTAACGGCTAACCTAACCTAAACTTGATTATTTTTTTGCGCGTCGACGGAGCCCCGCTTCGCGGGTCTCCTATTTCTGTGTAGTTTTTTTTTAAGAAACCTAACCTAACCTAACCTAACGGCTAACCTAACCTAAACTTGATTTTTTTTTGCGCGTCGACGGAGCCCCGCTTCGCGGGGCTCCTATTTCTGTTTAGTTTTTTTTTTTAAGAAACCTAACCTAACGGCTAACCTAACCTAAACTTGATTATTTTTTTGCGCGTCGACGGAGCCCCGCTTCGCGGGTCTCCTATTTCTGTGTAGTTTTTTTTTAAGAAACCTAACCTAACCTAACCTAACGGCTAACCTAACCTAAACTTGATTATTTTTTTGCGCGTCGACGGAGCCCCGCTTCGCGGGGCTCCTATTTCTGTGTAGTTTTTTTTTAAGAAACCTAACCTAACCTAACCTAAAGGCTAACCTAACCTAAACCTAACCTAACGAATTAAGGGCGAATATCTCGGCCATTTTTGATTTTAGAGAAAAGTTGTTCCTATAAAACATGCTTATATTAGCGTAATCTTTACGATAAAATAATAATAAATAGGTGTTATAATGACACCAACTCCATCAAAAATTTTCTAAGTCCTGCGCCCCCTTTGCTTTAGTCCAACCCAACTAGCTTTAGTGTTAAAAGGTTATCTATTAATCCGAATAATCGGACGATTAAATTATTTTATTCATCCGGTAATCGGACGATTAAATTATTTTATTCATCCGGTAATCGGACGACTAATTTATTTTATTCATCCGTTTAGCGGACGACTAGACACTTCGAATTTTTATTGACACAGTTTTTGGATTCATGAGGCACAATACCTTAAGCTAGTAAAATATGGTAATATTGGACAACTAGATCCATTTATATATTACGTTTAGAGCCGGTTCTGCAGTTTCCTGATATTATTATTAGCTTATCTATCAGTTTAAATGGCAAATAATGCAAAAAATTATGACAAAAGTGTAAAACCCAAAATAAATAGAATCAGTTTGTTAACAGTTTGTTTGTATAATAGCCTGATAGCCTTATCAGAGACAACAAACTGGCCCTACCACTAGAGTGTGCAATGTTAATTTATAAAAATCAGTCTTCATTTTTGTAATGACTAAGTTTAAGGAAAACTGTTCGGTATTGTTATCATAAATGCCGTGTAATGCTGACAGACTCACTATCGGGTTTTACATCAAGCTTCCGTTATGCGTCGCGATATTTCCTAGTGCTACAAATCGATAGTCTCATTTCCGATTAAATTTGGTGATCGATGATGATTTATTATTCAATAACTGCTTCTATGATCTTTTATTTGGTGGCAATTATACAATGTAATATATAAATTTGAATTTAATGATATAATTATCATGTAAGTATGAGTTAAAACATACATTTCAAAACATTTATTACATTAACACACTGCCTGATTTGAAATTCAATTTTATTTATTGCACAACAAACACATTGAAACATCTTATTATTGTATAATTTTTGGGTATTCGCAAGATATACCGTGTTGATTTCAACATGAAGTTCTAGTAATTTCTTTCTAAATATTGCGAGAGCAATCGTGTTAAAACAAGCATCGTGGGAAAGTATTAATTTTGGCAGAATAACAGTACTTCACCTAATAACATTGTATATAATCCGCTTATTGAACTCATTATGCGCTAACTGTGTCACTAATACTCATAACTACCTTAAGTAGTTAATGTATTGCTTATCTGATGTGACTCAATCTTGTGGAAGCGCTCAAATACGCATTATTTTACAGAAATAAATTTTGTAAAGCGTTATAACTTAACTTATACAAATAATGAATGAAGGATGTACCCCGCTGCGCGGTGAAGTTTGTCAAAGGAATATTTTTCGGTGCCTGCGCGAAAAGGAAATTACCCACAACGAATAGACATCGAGCAAATATTAATTTGGCAATATTATTCGAGAGGGTTCTGATTATTATACGCACCTATTAGAACCAATTTAATATAGGAAAAAAAATTATTAAATTAACTATTAGGTATGAAAAATATGAGCTGGTTATTGCTTCAAATATAACATATTTTACTTTTATACTAGAAAAAGGACACAACGTCCATTGGTCCATATTGCACGCCTCATAAGCGAAGCGTTGAGGTGGGTACTACTGTCACTTCGCGCAAAACATCTGATTTTTCAAACTTAAAATGTCTTTATGTATCATACATTGCACTTGTAAGATAATACATACACACACATATTAAGAAAAAACACTATTTTTAACGTTCATGATATTTTTGATGTCATTTTTGTTATTTAAACTAGTTAAAAAACAGTTTAAAAAAGTTCTGTCTTGGACGTCCGTGTGTCTGTATGTGCGGATCCTTTTTCTTGTTAACACGATAGCGACCGAAATACTTTACTAATCGAGTCTTTTTTTTTCTCTTACGCTTGAGTATGCTCAGGAATAGAACCCTTTCATTTTTCAGGGTCTGATTCGATGTGGTTTAATTGTTATTAAATAAACAAAAATAATAAACCTGGACAGATGCAAACAGTTCTCCCCCCCTGCTTCAATCATATAATATGTTTCATACAAAAAAATCATTCAATCAAAATGACGGCATTGTTGCATATGTAAAGGAAAACCTAGGATGTACTTATACTGAACCTCTTTTCCAGGATGGAAACTGTCTGATTTTATATATTAATAACTCATATAGTATTATTTGTTGTTATAGACCTCCTAGCTTCGTTAATCCATCTAACTTTCTTAATTCACTCGTATGTATACTGGAGCAAACAAAAACAAAAAATATTATTCTTACGGGTGACATAAATCTTGATATTATCCAGAATAGTATCACGCCACACGTTAACGAATATTTAAATATAATAGCTGCACACGGACTAAAAGTAGGCATTAATCGTCCTACACGGCTGCTAGCCTGTTTGGATCATTTTATGATAAAGTCCACAAAAACATGCCGTACCGTCATTCTTCCTGAAATATCCGACCATAAACCTATATTGCTTTACGTTCAAGATCTCGAATCATATAATAATAATGTCATTCCTTCTTCAAAAATAAACATACGCCTTCTTAAGGAAGCCCTTAACCAAAAGACCTGGTTGCATTCTAACTTTTTTGAACTAACTGATCCCGATGTTGCTGCATCCATATTAATAAGTTGCTTACAAAAAGCAATTAATACTAGTTCTACAGTTAAGAATATCCCTAAACGAAAGCAGATACTAAAACCATGGATAACCTCGGGAATTCTTAGATCAATTCGGAAAAGGGACGTACTACACAAAAAATCTAACAAGACACCGAACGATATAGTACTCAGAAACCGCTATACAAAGTACAGAAATACATGCAATAACATTATTAAATCACAGAAAGAACTCTATTTCCAAAATAAATTTAAACTTCACGCAAAAAATATCAAAGGTACATGGGAAACTATTAAAGAATTATGTAATCTAAAACGATGTAACAATTCAGCTATTGACTTGTTGAATTTAAAAAATACGCACACTGAATCATTAGACTCCGTTAATGAATATTTCACGAATGTGGGATCAAATTTGGCTAACAATATCTTAACTACAATCAATAAAACTGTCGCGGATCTCTCTACTAAAGCTACACATTTTAATGGACCGATTAATTCCATGGCTTTAATCCCCACTGACGCTAAAGAAATTGCTAATATAATTGTCTCAATGAAGAAAAGTGCTTCGGCAGGCCTGGACGGTATAAGCTCATCCGTTTTATATAACCATGTTGATATTCTTTCTGAACCTATTAGCTACCTTTGTAATTTAAGCATAAGCACGGGCCAATTCCCCAAAATTTTAAAGAAAGCAGTTGTTGTTCCGATATATAAATCAGGAGAAAAGACCCTACCATGTAATTACCGGCCAATTTCCCTTTTATCTAGTATCTCTAAGATACTAGAAAAAGTGGTTTCAACTCGATTGATAAAATTTCTAGATGCTAATAACATTATTTCTAAAAATCAGTTTGGATTTCGTAGTAAACTCTCGACCCAAGACGCTATCCTCAAACTCACTCACTGTATCACTCATCACCTGGACCGAGGCAATAAATGTTTAGGTATTTTCCTTGACCTTCAAAAGGCATTTGATACAGTGAGCATACCTATTCTTTTGTGTAAACTCCAGAACATAGGAGTGCGTGGCAATGTCTTAAAGTGGTTTCAGGATTATTTAAGTGATAGAGTCCAATGTGTCAAAGTAGAGGGATCGATGAGTAATCATTCCACATGTTCCTATGGTACTCCGCAAGGTAGTACTATAGCTCCTATCCTGTTTTTGATTTATATCAATCCCTTATGTGAGTTAATAATAAATAACGCAGAAATTGTTACTTTCGCGGATGATACTGTCATCTTGTTCTATGATAAAGATTGGCTCAAGCTCAGACAGATTGTAGAGAGAGGGCTCGCTTCCGTGACAACATGGCTTGAGGATAATTTACTATCTTTAAATACTAAAAAAACGACTTACATCTGCTTTTCTAAGAGTAAAACTCTCTCTCCTTCACCTGATTTTGAAATAAAAATTCATACCTTCCCATGCAATAGGATTCCCAGACTGCAGACAACTTGCAATTGCGAGAAACTACTTCGAGTCGAGCACACCAAATACTTAGGTATACAGGTAGACAGTCACTTAAAATGGGATGTTCAGGCCTCTTATTTAGTAACGCGGTTACGAAGGATGATCTATATATTTAAAAATCTAAGAGCAGTAGTAAATAAAAATACCGTTTTACTAACATACAAGGCACTAATAGAAAGCCTCTTAAACTATTGCATATGTGCATGGGGAGGCATGGCTAAGTCCCACCTTATTCATGTCGAACGAGTTCAGAGGGCAATTATTAAAGTAGCGCTAAAATTACCATTCAGATATCCCACTACAAATCTATTTAAGGAATCAAACTTATTGAGCGTACGGAAAATATATTTAAAGGAAATCCTACGACGATACCATACACAGACAGTACCAGCCTTACAGATTGTTAATAAAAGAAGAGACCGATTCCCTATGCCGCGTACTAATAGTAGGTTTGCTAAAAGATTTTTTCATTTTGCTGCCCCTAAGTTTTACAATATTATAAGTAGGACCCAAAAAGTTAGGACTTTAAATAACAGTTTATTTAAAAAAGCGGTCATTAAATGGCTTGAAAATTATGACTATGATGAAATAGAGCAGCTCATAAATAATGGATAGATGTCAATAATATAACATACACAAACACACAACACTCACATGCACAAGCACACACATTCACAAACACACACACACACATATACACACACTCACACTAACAAAATCACGCACTATACTTGTAAAAAGCTTGTAAACGCACAACTGTATATTTTATAATATGTTTTTTTTTACTTTCTCTGTTTTTTAAATGTAATCTTTTTGTTGTACTGAACATGTTCTCTGGGAAGGAACTGTCTTCCTTAACACAGGATTTTCCTAGCTAGGAAGACAGAGCCACACTGTAATTGTACTGTATTAATTTTTGTACTCAATAAAGATATTTTTTTTATTTATTTTTTATTTTTAATAATTAATAAATATTTATTAAAAAAAAATTATGAGGCGTGCACTTTTGGATTTTCCAAATTATTTAATTTGTATTATTGAAAGGTCATAAAACCGCCGGAAATAGTGAAAATGTACAGTATTTAAAGGCTTTCAATACTCATGCTGTATCTGAGTAGTATTTAAAAACAAAACAAAATAATTCTTATGTACTCATGACAATATAATTATGTATACTATGTGTGATTTGCTTTTATGTGTTTGCTTTTTGCTTTATGATTTTTAGGTAAAAGAAAGAGAGCAACAAAACACTTTCAATAATAATAGCAATATGTAAATAAATGCCGATCTTATATTAAGCTGACAATCAGATATAGAACAATGTTTTGCATACAACCGGGTTTTTACCCGGATGAAACGAGTGATCGTAATTAAAATAATTCGTTCAGCACTGTCTTATATCAACATCGTAAAAAATGAGCCGGATTGAATACAGTATTTGTTTTCTCAGTTGCTAACTAATATTTAATTAAGATTGATACATGATATGGACGATAATGTTTTAACATATGTTTAGAAAAAAATATTAGGATATATGTATATTGGACTGTAAGAATGATAAAGGGATACTCTACAGGGTGTCCCACTGTTGGTATACTAAGCTCAAAGGAGGTTATAGTTTTGCATACGCTGAGTACGAAAAAAATATTTATAAAATTCCAGGCGCATTTTTTTTTCAAATGGATGAATTCTTAAAACTCTATGTGTAGGCCATAAAAATCAACCCGCCCAACTTTGCCACCCGCACGTGAGCTATCGTTTAAGATTATGTTTTTATAGACAAAATGCTCACATAAGAGAAGCGGTATATGCCGGCTGCGCGAAGCTAGAGACGAAAACATGAATTTTCAGGAAAAATTTAGCAAAAAATTTTTGACGTAATTTTGTTGTTTGAGTATTTTTAACGTGATCAGTGTATGCAAAACTACAAGTCCCTTCGCGCTTAGTATACCAATAGTGGGACACCCTGTATATTATAGGATTTAAGGAATAATTTTTTTTCTAAGAAAAAATATTTTGACAGTAGATATTTAGCTTGTTAGAACAGGAATCACAGCATGATTTTGCAATAACATGAAAATAACTAGCTAAACAATAAGTAGATTGTTTGACATATTTTGCTCTCGTGCCAGAAACAAAAACAGGGCTCTAAAAACAAGCCAACGGTGTAAATTTTACGATACTTCGCAACCATTTCGCTTGACAGAAAATATGAAATCCATAAAAATCCTATGTAGGTTTTTGCACTGTTTATTGGCGACTGTAAAACACCCGACTTCTGTAAGAGAGCGGCATCTTTGTGCAGCTCCTTGTTTTGTTTACCGTTAACAAACGAATGGTAAAGACAATAGTCGAGTTAACTTTCACTAGGTTATATATGACGCAATAAATTGATGTATTGTCGGACTTTAGTCTCGTTTTAAAGGCTCTATTCTAATCTTTTGTTTCAACTTTAACGGTAGTGAGCTCGGACCGCTCTGAGGAGGTCTATTAAATGTCGCCACAAAAACTAGCGTGCGACTGTCCAGAGATTTCCACTGTTGTATTGTTAGATAGTTTACCGTCGTACACTGCGTTCACAATGTTATCCCTTATGCACAATTATATTTTTAACAAGTGTAGACCGTGAAATCGATTTGGAATGGTATCAATACAGGTATCATTGGATGTTTGTGTGTGATAAATTGCCTAATTGTCAACATCACGCCCCTTACTAAAGTTTGTCTACGTATTTTGGCTAATAAATTGTGAACAATAAGTTGAACAGGACTTTTTGTAGACTACATTTGTTTCAATTAGCTAAATAAATAAGTTTTAACCAAATTAGGTTTTCACTGAAATCAGTTTGTCTTAATATTTGTCGAATTTATATAATAACTAACATATATACATATATATATATTACATGGAACACCAATTGAAATTTGCAATCTACGTTCTGCGAAGCATTATTCATAATGTGACAGGATTTTACGTGCTTATAACAAATATCCCATGTAACTGTAGAGCATCTACTACCGGTGATATGGTTTACATTACGGGTACTACGTACTAACACAGATAATATTATAATATGTACTATATTAGTACTACGTTGTCGCATACACATCGTGACATAATACCTTTTATAATTTATTATTGCCTTAAATTAACTATTTGGTACGGGAGCTATTAACGTTTTAAAAAAAGTCATTTTAGTATAGTTGGGTTTTTGATATACTGTTTCTCTTGCTATTTCGGTTAGAGTCCGCGCTGTCTGGCTGGCGGTAGTGGTTGCGTTTATTAGTGCGCACAGGAAAATATCCGTAATTTAAAGTCATTTATTAACGCGAAATTTTTAATCTTTTGCCTTTAGATAGATCCATCAGACATAAATTTGTTATTGCAAGACGTTTTTTTCGTTGTTAAATAGGTGCCATACGCAATTTTTTATTTCAAAATCATTAAAATGTCATCGAAATAAGTGAAATTACATCAACATGATTCCGCTTAAAAGGTAAGTAATAACCTTATTACTTATATTATATTATCCTTTTTTAATACTTATATTGAATAATTAGTAAACTAATATTTTTAATAGATGGTTTCATATTTATTACACTTTTGGGTATTAATATGAATTTGATGATATTTGGTTTTTATCAAGTTTACATTAACGTCCTATTTGAGGTTCGTTGGGAAAAGGAGGCACCATGGTAGATTGTTGCAAAAAAAGTGTAAATAGTAAAATGAATATTATACATAGTATATCCTTCACGGGGACTCATGTTGATGGAATTTCACTTATTTCGATGACATTTTAATGATTTTGAAATAAAAAATTGCGTCTGGCACCTATTTAACAACGAAAAAAACGTCTTGCAATAAAAAAAATATGTCTCATGGATCTATCTAAAGGCAAAAGATTAAAAATTACGCGTTAAAAAATGACTTTAAATTAAGGATATTTTCCTGTGCAGATAAGATGCGCACTAATAAACGCAACCACTGCGACCAGCCAGACAGCCCGGACTCTAACCGAAATAGCAAGAGGAACAGTATATCAAAGAACCAACTATACTAAAATGCTCTCTTGTCAACGTTGGTAGCTCCTATACGAATTGGACAATAGTCCATGATTGAATGTTGAGGAAACTTACTATGGACAGTCATTAAATTTTACATAGGTAATATTTATTAGCTGTTATGCAGAAAATATTTCGGAACAATTTTTTCATCTATAATAAATATTTTTTCGATTACATAGACAGTAGAAAAAATAGAAAAAAAAATACAACGACTTTTAAAATTGAATCTACTTTTAATAACATAATAAAAAGAGCAAGCCTCCGAATGCTAAGGTTTTTCTAAAACATATAGATACTTAATCGTGCAACAAAGTAACAAACAGGTAATTTATATTATATATTCGTCACCAACCACGCACAAATTAAAACTATTGCGAGTGTTTTGTTACAACACAAAAAAATGTTTCATGTAATCGTCTTTATATCGGGATCGATGTTCAACGAGTCCGTTCGCACGCATACACTCACGTCTAGCCGGCCACTTTGTACCGGAGACGTAATTAAAGCCTTTAAGTTAATTCAACTGATTATTTTACAAATACTTCCTTATGTAGGATGTAATACTTAGATTGGTATTGGTTTTTACTTGACGATCCATTTTCTCGTCAATCTATTTTTAATTAATAATTACATTACAACGCTCTTACTTTTTTATTGACATTTATTAATACCAAATTACTCAATATTGTTGTCGTGAGTATGCACAAAATTCGCATTTCACTTTTACTCGCAGTCCACAAAAGATTCTGTCCAAGCTAGAATGATGAACAAAACTTCTTGTTACATATTTTTAATGTGAAAAGTCTCAGGGGGTTTCATATACCTGTCACTATCAATAGTGCCAGTTATACATACAAACATTTAACTGCAGCTATTAAACAAGATATAACAGCATAATTTCTTTTGATCTGACATGCCGAAACAATTTAATCATTATCTCTGTTGGAAAATTAACGATGGGGACGGTGGCGAATTTGTGACTCTATTGTTTGGTGATAAGGTGTATGTTTTGTTGTCAGTAGAAGGGCTTATGCGTTCTTTTGTATAAGGGTTTGTTTGGTTGAGGAATTGGCGGTATTCGCCAACGATCGTAAGGAAGCAGCATTGCGGGTTCTGTAGCCAGCCGACTGGGTGGGCAGACCGCGGCGGTTGGCCCCACTCGCCCTTTTTGTTATCCATTTTAGAATGCAAACTTGCGAACTGTGTGAAATCAATGCTTAACGAAATCGCATTCTGTACTACATTCACAAGATATAAACATTTGTTACCTTATATGTTTTGTTTTGTACTTTTACGTGATCATTAGAAGTAAGTATATTCAAAATAATTATCTAGTAGATGCTCATAAATATATTTTTTCTCTAAATTAGCGAATTCCAAGCCTAAAGTCTCACAGATTTACACGAAAGGAAATAGCGTGTACTTTCAATTAATACATTACAGTTTGTCAAATTACGCCATAATTATCTCAACGGTAATTAGCGTCGAAGCTCATTATCGTTGAAAAACTTGAAGCGTTACGAGTATCGTGAAATCTAGACTCGTTTAATTTTTACTTTTATTACCTAACTTGATTATATTGAGACATCTGGAACAAGTATTGCTATTGATCCCCTTAACAATGTAAGTATCGTCGATCAAATAGGTCCTAAAGTGTTTTATAAACTGTATTTATTAAGTTTTTACGAGTACCACACATAACTATTAGTTCTTCTATAGAATAAATAATAAAAATGATACACATTTCGAGATTGATGTCACAATACAGGATATGAGTTTAATTAACGTAACGGTACACAATTACACGAACATGCCTACGCGAAAAATTTAATTCATCGTAATGAAAATATTTTCTTAACGATTATAATTTCATTTTTATGCCGACAAATGAAACAATTTATTTTAATTTTATATAGAGTAATTATATCGTCATGCCAAATGAGGAAAAGTGGTCGCTGACAAAATTATATTTCTGTACATGAAGCACTTATTTCAGGTAAGTAGATACTTGATTAAAAATAACCTTTTATAACAGTTTTTATACATAAAAAACCTTAATAATCGCTAAGCGGTAGATATCATAAGTTTTGATTTGTATATAATTAATTAATTATTAAAGTAGGTATATTGTATAATTCCCAGCTGGTTGAAAAAATTATAGTTAGCGAATGTACGAACCGATTTCCACGGTTTTGCATTTGTTGGAAAGGTCTCGGGCTCCGTGAGGTTTATAGCAAAGAAAATTCGGGAAAAATTTCAATAGAAAAGCGGGAAAAAATGAAATGTTACATAAAACGAAGCCATCTGCTGGCGAAACGGAGTTCGCCGGCTTTGCTAGTAGTAGATAAAATTTGCGTATTTTTCGTACCATTACAAATCTATTGCTTTTAAAAAATAACTTTAGAAAAAATGAAATATATATTTTATACTAGGTATGTACAAATGAATAAACATTAATCAATTTTACCTGAAATCTCTTTACTTTTACTTCTTCCTTTCGATGCGACCATTCGTTCAACATGTTGACAATACAAATAGTCTTTTATTATCACTTCGAAGTAACAATTCTATGTCCACTTTTCCTGATAAAAATTTACACATGATACTTTACCATGACACCACGTAAATAAACAATTTCTTCAAAAATAGATTGACGAAAAATATTCAAAAAACCAATTCGAAATTTCACATACACAATGTATTGCGCTGAAGACGCTGTCAGCGTGAATCAAGCGCTACCACAGCGGTGTACCACAGATAATCTAGAGGGCTGTTCGTAATAAAAAGTAATAAAATACAAAAAGTTTTTAGTACCTATTTTTTATAAATAGTATGATATTATTTCAAAGCTGGATGATATTTTTAAATTTTATTTATTTAATAATAAAATGAAAATAAAATAAATAGCAATTTTAATACAATCGTAGTATCCTAGCTTTACTGTGTACCCCGGCAAAAAAAATCGTATCGTATTAACATAATGCATAGGTACATTTTTAACGTAACTTTAGTTGATACACCAAAATATTTTTATAATAATAAATGAACATTACCTTAATGATTGCAACACGTTCAGCGGTGAAATCTGCAAAAGAAAATACAATATTTTTAATAAAACCAACAAAATGTAAACTACATTGTAAACTTGTAGAGCAAACGGTGGGAAACACAAAAACATTATTACTTAAATCTCAACCTAACTTGTTATTAGTTCGAATTTTATAATTTAGTTTTAAGTTCGATGGTTAAGCCTGAGGCTGGGTGCAATTGTATTCGTGACCTAGATATATTTGACTTCCAAAAATTAGCTCATACTCTCCTGTTTTGCGAATTTCGAGACTTTTGTATTAAAATTACCACGATTAAGATTCCAAATCGTTTGAATTTATTGGTAATATGATATTTTGGCTAAGTTGATTGGCTCGAAATTATTACCTGTCATATCTCAGACGAAAAAGTGACGAGCACATGAGAAGGTCATGACAAATTTTGCATCCGAAAAACATAACATAACGAATGCTATACGTATATCTACAGTGCTTAGCTAATTTAAGGTTGTGTTGAGCTCATTATAAAAAAAATATTGCAAATAAAAACGAAACTAGCATTCTACTACTCTTACGGTGGTGGTCTTAAAATAAATTATAAAGCAGTTATGCTAAAAATAATTTTTATTTTCACTACGAATTATTTATAAATTGAAATTAAAAAAGTGATGTTCTAGATTTGAACTTTCACTGTTTTTAATTTTACATAATTTTTGTAATGCAGACTGTTCTTTTAATAGAGATCTATCTCGATTATTTTCGAAATTATTAGACAGCAGAGGTAAGTTAAAGATCTTAACTCTAAAGGACGGTTTGATCCACTTTTAAAACTAGTTGGTTACTGACCAAAGCTCAAATTTGTAACAGTGTCTTATTGGGTCATGCAGTGAACCTTCACTTTAGTTTGACGTTCAATCTTTATTTATAGAATTGCAAGAATGAAAAATGAATTTCCTCTTTTTCTAAAAATACAGAGAACAAACGAAACTCCCACACGGAATTAAATATATTTAATGATTGACGAGCATGAGGATTTCCTGTTCAAATTAATAATATTATTGGCATTTTATTTATGGATCAATGTATAAATAGACTTCTTTAATTTATCTGCTAGAAGTTATGACTAATGGATCATTGATCTTATATATAAAAATGAATCGCAAAATGTGTTGGTAAGCGCATAACTCGAGAACGGCTGAACCGATTTCGATAATTCTTTTTTTATTATATTCCTTGAAGTACGAGCATGGTTCTTATGTAGAGAAAACGTAAACATGTACCACGGGCGAAGCCGGGGCGGACCGCTAGTAGATTATGAAAATTTATCAAAATTTTTATATTCCGTAGTAAAAGGGAGAAGCAATATAAATGTTTTCGTTTTTATGGAACTTTTTTTAAGATAGTTAGTGTTTCTTAAAAATAAGGAACAAAAAAATAAAAAATAAATCTAAGCCGGTTCAGGCAAGAGTTTTCCTGCTAACTCTACCGGTTTAAAAAACTATTAAAGCTTTAACATTTTTATCCACTATCCGTTATAATAATAGAGAATCTTCTCGGTCATGAAATTACATTAGTAACAAGGATATCTGATTTTATCAATTGACGTCTTACTCTCATTGTTGTGGCCCAAGTAAAATTATTTTATATAAAAAGTGTCGCAAACTGTTGAATGGATCATTTTTATGACTGGAGTTTCCAATTAACTTGTATGGGCAATTGGAGCAATGTATAAAGCGCCGCTATTTTCTACGTTTCTTATGTACTCGATAAAAAGTGTCATAAAAGATCGATTGACGTCAAACGTAGATCAATGATCTTCTCAAGCAAGTGGGTTGATAGAAATTTTGGCAAACAAAACATTGCCTCGTGCTCTTGGTCATAGTTTAATGGATTGTGTAGTTTTTGTCGTGGAGAGAGACGCCGGTAGGTCGTGAGCTTTTTATTATCAGGTAGATAATGTGCGATTGAAGTCATGCATTACCGAATGCAACTTTCATAATATTTCAGATATATCAGCTTGTATCGACATAAAATAGGGTATTTTTATTGGGTAAATTGCACATTCACATGTCTATAAAATACATATGTTTTATAAAAAAAAAAACATGTTAGAGCAGTAGTTTTTAATAATTTTGCAGTCAATTTTATAAATCTTATAAGAAATAACTGAATTTATGAGTATATTAATGGCCCTATTAAGGTCCTACATAGGATAAAAAGCGCCCAGAGTTAACAATAGGTATATTATGTATTGTCTTAATTAATCCCGGATCTGAAAAACTCATTAATTAATAGAGACGAGATGAACTTTTTAAATAGGCGTATGAACCAGGATTTCCTGTCGCGTTCGCGATAAAATTATCGAACGGGATATGGAACTAATGCGAAGTGCCACTTCTATATTGTTAGCTTAAGAAAATCGGGGTAAAACCCGTGGGTCGTGGTCCTATAAAATAATATCAAATGTTGGAATACAAAAATTTCACGTGTGTCTTTGATGCAATATTATTTAACATTGTTACAAAAATTATTAGAAAATATATTCTTGATCCAATCTATTTATATCCGCTATTTTGAATTATAGCGGATATATATTAATAACAAAAAATCAAGTACAATGTATTTTTATAGCGTGATCGGAGCAGTGACAAAAAGTGAGGTTATTGACAATTGTGGGGTGGGTGTTTTCACGGAACTCTACGTCTATGCAATCGCATTTACGTGACAGCCATAGAAATCTAAATAACAAGACACTAGAAGTCGTAAGCGTGCGTGACCTTGTCGCCACTCAGGTGATTTTCACATCACCAGTGCATTCGTCACTGTTCAGTTGCTCTGGAGACGTATGAGTGTATACATGGTGTGTTTCAGCAATTCCCATTGCGGAAATTCTTCCACAAGTTGTAATTATACTTAAAAAGGAATAATATTTCATCGGAAAATATATTTTTTTAGAAATAATGCCGTTTTTCCTTAAAATTATATAATATTTACAAGTATTACGAGTGTCACCATAGTAATCGAAATAACAATGAATGACACAGTCGACCATTCTTATTATCACGTTTGTTCGTATTGGAGCAAAAAGTCTCATATACTTAGGGATGTTATTCTAAAATAAACCGTAAATTCGTGCGTTAGGATACATATTAAATTTAATATTTAAGGGCTTGGTCTAGTAGTGCAAACAAATGCATCCTGTCATTCTATATGTAAATAATACAAATGTACTAAGGGAAAGTTGCTCCACTTAATTTTTAAAAATTAAATCATTCGTATGCATAATTTAATATTCGTAATAAGTACCAAAAATGACAATTTGAAACAATTTTCGTGAAAATTACACCGGGTGATTTTTTTTTATCAGTACACAAAATTTGCGAATACTTTCTATTGATATCTTCAACTTCATGTTTATATAACTGATCAACTTTTACAAAGAAATTTGGACGAAATATAAAAAAAAAATAAGCTTTCCATACAAAATGCATAACTCTATACATTTTTTTCGACCTAAGTTTCTTAGTGAAAGTTGTTCAGTTTAACTAATAAAACGGATAAACAAATTTTGTATATAATAAAAAAAATGTAATGTTTGTGTTAAAAAATTATTAAATAGAAAAATACACAAATGAAAACAAAAGATATTTATTTCTGACTAGCTTCCGCCCGCGACTCCGTCCGCGCGGATGTCAGTCTTCGCGTCTTCTACAGATTTATTATACATATTATGTATAATATATAGATTTATATTGATAAACCTAATAAATCTTTTGCTAGCATTCTGATGCTTTATCGGTTGCACTGGATTTATCTCTTTTTTTTCAAACGCTTGAATGATATAGGATGGGTCCTTGATGGACATCGAATGCTGAAGTCTCGAATCAATCAATTCTGACAGTAGGCAATTTATGTAAAATCTTGATAATGGTCCATCATTTTATTTTGCCTAAACGTTACATACTTTTTTATATATTCTATTTTTAACGAATGATTCACTCCAGTCCAAACAGCAAATAAGCAGACTTCTGCTTCTGCAACGTTTAGTTGTCCCTGAATTTGGAAAAAATAGTCATGATTCTTATCTATGACAAAAGTGTTATTTTTTGCATTGTATTTCAAATATCAAATTTTTTTTTAACCGCATCTTCCGCATTCATGTCTTTTGCCGGCATTAGACATTTAACTTCTACTAGTCCCATTTTCCCTTTTTGATATGGTAGTGTATAAAGTAATTTTTTTAGATATTTCTCGTTATACTTTTAAAAAGTTATTATTGTCATTTTTCTCATCAGGTAAAGTAATTTCCATATCAGTTTTAAGTTTTTTGATACCTGCAATAATAACGTCATAATCGCCTGCACATACTTATCGATTACACCCTGTATACAATCCACCATCCACATTCATAATGTTTTCCTGTCCTCCTCTCCTTTACGCTGTTCACCGATACATTTTAAATGAGTAAATCTGCTACCACTGAAGGATGTTTCATTGTGATCAGCAAATTTTCACCACTGTTGTCGATTATTTGTTTTTCATTTTTAATCAGCAATTGGGAATCATCAGTTTTGTTTTTTGCAGATTGGTGATGTACCCTAACAATACGTCGAAAAGGGAAAGCATCAACGAATTATCGTTTTCATCCTCTTTTTTTATTCTTCGCGTCTCTGTTACTTCTGTTTGTTTAGTTCTCAACACCCACTGAATTTTCTATGTTATTGTGATCTTCCATTACATCTGAGTTTTGATGATGTGATTATAATCCATTCGTTTTAATATTGGTACTTAGAGTTGGTAGACTAAACTAGAAATGGCGGACTAAATTTGTCAGCGCGTCTGTAAGATCAGAATATAAAACCAACATCCTGTATTTAAGTTACAAAATTAATAATCAAACAAAATGCTGCTACGTTGAAAATGACTAGAAGAAAAAATTAAAACACCTCGGATCAATTTTGGAGTAAACAAATCATTTTCCCCGTATGGGGATTTCCCCGGATGAACTTGGGAAGTTCAAGTTCTCAATACAAGTTTATATTATATTTCGTATTTCTAAAACGAAAAATAAACATTTTTGGAACTTCAAAAAAATTATATTATAAGAAAATTTATGAGCTTACTTTAGTTTTAAAGAAATATACATCCCTTTACTGACACCCCGTAAAATAAAGAAATTGTTGCCAATCACCTTTGCAATCTATTTGGTTTCATTAACTTTATGTTCGAAGATAATTTTTTTTCTAGTAGTTACACGCGTATTTTTTTCGTTTATTTTCCATATCGAAATCAAATGTTTAAAAATACGAATATTTGCACAAAACTAAGATAAAAATAATCAATTAACAAAAATATTAAATTTAATGAAGTAGAGCAACTTTCACTTCGGTATGAAGGAAAATCGAGCGTAGAGCACACGTCAGAACGCTCCGGCCCAAGGAGCGCGACTAAAGAAATTCGCTAGAATTTTTCCTAATTATTTTAAATATTTTTTTAATATTTAAAGAATTATCAAAATTCAAAAAAAATGTTTTTTAAAGGATTAATACTCATTGGTCTTCAACCAACTCGAATAAATTAATGGAAAAAATAACTTTTAGCAGTATTTATCAATAGATTTTGTAAGGCAAAAAATGGGAAATTTAATGAATTTATAACGTTCTAATTAAGAAAATCATAAGTTTTTCGGCAATTGTATTCAGCAGTTTTTAATAACGACTATATAAGGATAATAATGCGCTGATCAGATTGTGTAAATTGTAATCGGTTGCAACGTAGTGAGTGCACAAACTTAGCTCGAAATGTCTTTGGGGGAAAGAGACTTATCTTGAAGGCCTGATTAAGGTAACATAAAGTAACTTTACAAATGTGAAAAAATTCACGCGCATTGCGTATATAACACTAATTGATAAACAAGAAAAAAAATTCAGTTTATCATTTCATTAGCCGGGAAAAAATTGTCAAATAACTTGTTGAAAACGCAATTTTGCTAGACTGCAGCCTTAAGTTAGTTTTCACTAAAATCAAGCTGTCCAATAAAAGGCATAGTTTACTTGTGTGTACTGTTTAGCTTTCGGTTTGAATGTGTTGATTTTGGCGACAGCGGTTTTCATACGAATTATGACATTATAGCACTTCTATGTGTCTTGTTATTTAGATTTCTATGGTGACAGCATTACAATAATAAATATCAAGATATCACTTTAAATTAATTATTTGTTTATATCAAACCAAGATTTCTCAAATAAATGTTTGCAAAGCGTTTTCTTATAATTATTATTCGTTTATTTAATTTGTACACATAATTCATTTTAATATTATAAGTACATATTTTATTTACAGGCTTTTCCTGACCTTATTCTGTGCTATCAATCACGTCGCAAACGGCAAATCACTGTTATATTTTATCAAGTGTCAAACATCTGTACCGAAGTACGAAGCTACGGTACCTTTTAGAAGAGTTAGTGGCCATTTTGCTGTTGGCTTCCTATTCCGGCTATTGTTGTGCGTCCTGTACAAATATGCACACATGCATACTAATCATTAACTTTTACCCGCGACTTTGCGCGTCAGAGATGAGAGTGATATTATGATGTAATAACTCGTATACGTGGTAAGCTCATTTAAATGTGTTATTTATTGAATTACCTATATAGTACTACTTTTATTTGATTTTGTAATAGCTAGCAGATATAATAAATTAGGCATGGGTCACGATTGAATAAGCTTATTGTTATGAATCTAACCTTAAAACAATAAAAATGATTTGATTAATATATTTGCGTAGCTCCTATTACAGTTCAAACTACGTCGAAATAAATTATGTATTGTAATTGCGTACCTTTTTAACTTTTGTGTGTCACAGCCTTATCACAACAAGATAGACAGATAGCAAAAAACTAGCAACAAAAATAATGCCTAGAATCTACTTAGTTATGATTTCACCTGAATATTGTGCCAAATCGAGGTGCTATTTAAACCATGCTCCCCACGCATAATCAATTTTTCGCACATACGTACTCGTAGTATCGTCACGAAGAGAAGTAAAACTATCAATGAATTACGTATCAATGAACGGAGGCCTTGAGCGAGGTTGTTTCTATGTCGACGCAGAGCAATGAACTCCAGCGAGATAACGATCGACAGATTAATTAATCATAATTATCAATATCAAGGACACAGGCACCTACACTACAATCGTCCTAACGTGGACGTTATGACTCATTTACATACAACTCATATTTATAACGGCTTCGGCGCTCTATATCGATGCGTAACCTAGAACATAATTTACACGTTCACTTTAGACACTCAAACCAGTTCCTCATAAAAATAAATATTTTAAAGTTTGACGACCGAATTTGCAATTTCATTAATAAAGTTAAGAATTTCAATCGAATCAATTGTTTGTTTCTTTGAATAGTTCGTACCTGTTGACTTTATACGCTAAAAATAGATTAGATACTAATTCGCCAATATTTATTTGTTACACAATCATACTAGTCATAAAGTTTAACTATTAAAACAACCAATTACAAGATCGGATATGACGCAAAGTCAAGATTCCGCGCAGTTCCGTGATCGAAATCCGCGTGGTTTAGCCCGCGTACTTTCGATATTTACCGACTTACATAGCTAATAGTTATTTAACTAGTTACCATATTTAGTGCATGACATAAATTGACTTTACTTTACACTACATAAAACGCAAATGCGTTAAAATTTGCGTACGATCGTAAAGTTGCATTCAAATTGTCTATAATGATGCGCGAGTTACAGGAAAAAGCTATTTCTTTTTTCCATACACCGAAGATATTTTATTCATACGTCTAGTATCTTGTAATAAATGTTATTAATACTTACTAAAAAATTACAATAGAATTGGCATATGAACGAGAACTGGTGAATATTTCATCAAGCACGTTACCTTTCAAATTAATTTTAACTAACCAGATTATATCAATATTTTAAACAAAGTGATGAATACCAGTGAAATGAATCACGAGTCTCAATAATGTGTGACCTACATGGTCAAAATGCAAACCGTGACAAAAAGTTTCATTCGGCTATCCCAATGAGTTCCGTTTAGCCTCCGATACGATCGAAGGTAAAATTTTCAGACTAAATGAAAGGTCAGAATATTACGCAACCCTGAACCTTTTCGACTAAGATACTCTGTAGTCTGTATTCATTATAACGATTTAGTCATTCTATGGGAGTACGTGACTCCAAGATCGTAAATTGCTCCATAAAAAAATATGAGCACGTTATTTCATAAGCGAAAAAGTAATCAATGATGCTGAATGATTCAGTTTCATTCAAGTATTTAGTCATCAAGATGAAATATTATGAAGAAGTTAAACGTTTTTAATTGTTAGATACATTTCTCAAAACAAAATAAAACAGAGATTTTACATAATATTATGTTTCTTGTTCTGAAGTTGTGAGGAGGTCATAACCTACGTTCATTATCTGATTTGAAAGCAATCATGTGATAAGTGTTCTAAAAGTCGCTTGACCGATTTATACGTCTGCGTTGGTTTTATCACGTTTGCTTAAGGTATGAAGGACGCGGTAGAAGTTAATAATTTTAGTAAATTTTAAGTTCGGACTAAATAATTATTTTTTTCGCGTGTATAATATGCAGAACTCTTTTCATTATAAAGCTTGAAATGCTATTCCAATCATAATATCTAATAAACTCAGGAAAGCTTTTAAGCTTCGAATATTACCTATGCATAAAGATCATGAATAGTACCTAGTATATTCACTATATTCATCATATACCGTGGATAACTAAATTGCACATTATTTCACGATTACGCGAAAAATATTCAAATAGGTAGTTGAAATATTTTAAGCAAATATTAATGAGTCATCGTGGTATTTTTTGCATTGTCACCTTAGGCCGAATTACAAGGTCACTTTCTCTGTGATTCAGCATCCCAGTGGATTTTTGTTATGGTAAAACGATGAGAAATTATGAAATTATCAGAACTACGGCATTTCAAGGTTGTCTGATTTCGGCACAATTATGACGCACCTACGTCATAAAAGGTTATGAAAGTTTGTCTAGACGTTGTATTTTACAAATAATTTTATTCATATGTGACCGCACATATGAATAAAATTATTAACCGTACTTAAAGATATGTAAAATAAATGCTCTTATATTATATAAGAAAATTATACTTGTTTTAAACTATTAATAACATCATTTACATATGTATTAAATAATTTATAAAATAAGATTCGTAGATTCGCGTATGGAAAGGTAAATATGGATTTATTTCTCTCGGTAGGTGTAATGTCAATTTTCTTTTTTTTTTAATTTTCTAAATTGATTATATCTATTGTTAACTTTATTTATATAAATTTATAAAGAATAGAAAAAAAAATTTGAATGCCATAAAACCAAAAATATAAATTCAACTTTATTTATAATTAAGCATTAGCCATAGCTTGGTATAATAAAAAATATTATTTATTGTGGACTTTTCAAGAATGCTATGTATTTTGTAATTCAAAATCACTTATTGAAGACATAAATTTTAATCAGTTATAATTTATTTGTAGGTAGGTTTTTCATATATTGGAAATACCGATTTTTTCAATATTTGGCAGACACACCATCTCATAATTCTTGGTGTCCTTTGACACTTACCATTTAGTTGGAAGGCTGACAGACGGAAAACTTATAGAAAACTTTGAATGTTGTGTATGTAAGATAGTAGGTAGGTACCGAATATTACAAAAAATCGGTATTTCCACATGATGAGCAAGGTATACGTGTTAGGTTAAAGATGTCTTAGCTTTGCGGTCAGGGTCTTATCTCGAAGCAGTAGAATATCATGACTCAATCGATAATAATTGAATGGAGAAAGGTATTTATTACTTTCACGTTATTGCTTTTTTCAAAATTTTCCTCTCACTTTTTCTTTGAAAACAATAAAAACTTACAACGTAGTTTTAGATCTCGAAATTCAGAATAAAATAATATATTTAAAGCGTCTAAGTATGTTAATAATAAATTTATATAAAAAATATCATAACATGTAATGCATACTTCCAATTTCCAAACCGTATGTGTAGATTTAATCTTATTTTATCTTTATCATGAGAATAAGCTTTTGCACACTTTATTTTCGTCTTAAAACTAATATGTATATCTATTGATCAAACTACATATAATAACTATCTTATCGTTACAGAACAAATAAAAGTCACTTACTCAAAAGCTTATCAGGAAATCGTTCCAAATAATTAAATTATATTAGTTGATCATGTGTAGATACTCCCTGAGAAATAAATACAATATCGAAATCTTAATTATTGTTGAGAAGGCTATGATAAGGCTTTTATACTAGGAATTTTATTAACAAAAGTAATTACTATGTCTGAGATTTAATAGGCGTACATTGAATATGTATAAATAAATATTTAAGAGCTAAAAATATATAGATCATACAGTTATATTGGGTAAATCTGTAACGTGATGGTGGTAAATGGACATTCCTGTGTGTAAGCTATATACATTTATATAGTTTACACACAGATATTATATTTTATAGACACATTTGTCTATATTTTATGACCGATATTTTGAACATTGACCGTTTGCGAATATCCCAAGTATTCGTTCCTCGAATAAATTACTCCGAAAGCATTGAACGTGATTCCTAACACACTCTCCTAAGCTAGTCTTGAACTCGATTTTACTGTACTGTTTATGAGCATTACTCACAAATTATATAAATATTTGTCACCTCTATATGACTTCATCCGCAGAGATTGTTCATTCGCGTGCTATTTGTCGTGATAAGGATATTTATAGATTTGATCGTTTATAGTAATTAGTTGAGGAATTCAGGTTACACCTTTCCGAATATATTATGGAGACGGAAAATTAAATAGACATGCGTAATACAGGTTGGATAATGTATTAATTTTATAATAATAATATTGTATTGTTTGTTGGCTATTGTACCCATGTTCTATTAAAAATTACTTGTAATAACATTACATACATATTGCAAATTGAAATTGTATCTAGGCCTTTAAGGTAAAAAAACCTTACATTTAAAAAAAATAAACCAATTACCAATGTTAGGATACATTTTCCTCCTCAGAAAAAAGTCATAACATTTGCATTTGTTTATTATGGTCACATAATTTTCCTCATAAGATTATTAGCCTATTAACATAATATACTGTAATATAAGTTAATCATAAAAGAAGGTGTGTCTTATAAATATTTGGCAAAGTAATTAAAAACTTAAAATCCGCTTTGAACGTAACCGTAACCGTCGAATTTCACGCCCATTCATGAGTGAAGATGAATGAATGATTCATTACTTGACTCAAAGTACACGGATATACTATAAATGGACAATGAAACTGTGCTCGGGAAACCCTGGACACACCTCAAACCGTCATACTCCGCCAAATACTGACGTACATCGCGTATCTATTAAATCAGTGATAACATGAGAAGCAAATATTTTGTACCTCTATGAAGTTGCAAATTAATGAGCGTATTAAATGTGTTAATTGATACGTTCATTATTAACAATGTTCTATATTTTCTATAATAATGAAATAATCGCACGTTTTGGGATTTATTCCTTACCTATTATTTATCTATTATGTATCGGCGTTTGCTAAAGTCGCAATATTACCTACGAACTGCCCCCGAAAATCTCTGACAAAACACAAAATTTATTTAATTAATTTGATATTATATCCATCGGGTATCCAACATTCTAAGAAAAAATAGCAATAGGTATCAAAACAAATTGAATGGAATATAAACATTATTATATAACGTAATAATTTCAAGGGATTATCACCTGAACATTGTACCTATATCACAGTGGAAAAACGAAATGCAATCATGCGTATACGATGAAATAATTCCATTACATATATTATGATTACCTTATTACCATTTCATGCTACCGTAACTATGAGTAATCATTACCTTCATTGAATATTTCCATAAGTGGAAGGATTTCGTTTCAAACTGAAAGTAGTCAGAGGAAAAACCTGTTTCACAAAATATTCCAGTCATTTTCTTACGAGGTGGAAGATGAATAATTTGTGACCTCTAGCTTGTATCCTTTTCTAGGTTTTTAAGATTTTCCATTCGACTAATTATTATTAGTAGATACCTAATACCCGCCTTTGTCTTAAAGTTTCCACGTCTCTAAAATTAAAGAAGGTAGGTTACATTGAAACATAGCAATAGATAAATCAAACGATATAATAGCTTTTTATATTTTTGTTAAAACAATGCGAAATCTAAAATAACTGGTCTGGTGGTAATTGGATTACAACATCATACAACTCAAGTGTTTTCTAATTACAAATAGAATGGTAATGTAAATGCTAAAAGTATAAACTCTATATTTAAATAAAGGTATATAAAAGAAAATCCTCTTAGTTACACCATGTATGTAATATTTATAACTCAAGATTTTAATTTAGTGTCATCACTTGGATTAGCTTAAACTATTAAAATTTTTAAAAGCTCACAATAAAAGCTCTATGAACTATAAAAATAGAACAAAATAAGATTCATTATTTAATGTTACATCAAATTGAGTTGTTATAAAACACGGATTTAAATTTTAACATTGAGATGAAGTCACAGCCGTGACATACAAATTCCCTTACACGTCACATTTGAAATTGGAAATTTTTATGCAGCATTCATTAACACGAATCGAACAATCTCCGACAAAAAAGATACATAAATATAAGTTACACAATGTGTGTCATAATAGGATTTTATAATACGTTCCATTAACGCGTGACCTTCGCGTCGAGTCGCGACGTCAGCGGCTACGTCAGCTTACGTATCAACACGTAACGGAACGTCACTTTACACAGAATCGCGGCAACATTAACAACGTCACCGTTTAACTGGGACCTGGGGATTTTATTTGATTTTCACACGAAATTGTAGATAGCGGATCACGAATCACGATGTGTACTCAGAAATCTGGAGAACCCATTCATGCTTTCGGAATGAGATCCTTCCTGTGCCCTTTCACAGTTAAACGGTATTGACAAAATATGCAGAATTATATTGCGACTAATGGCTTATTTTAATTATAACTTTAGGACACAAACAAGTATATACCTACTTAACAATATTATTATGTATTCAAAAATATGACTTTTCTTTTTTCCACATTGTGTCTTTTAACCTATTTATTAATGTTAAAGATACTATGCATATGTTCTCTATTTAATTAGAATAAATAAACGTTGACTTTAGTAATTAAAAGTAAGTGCATAACGCAATACTTACATTTTCTTATTCAATAGTGAAGCATACTTAGCACCATCTATGAATGTCATTAGAAAACATTCGACTATGCTAGTCAACTGCCATCTATTGATGAATAGATGAAACTTCAATCTGTTATACATTCCGTGAGATATAATTAATTTTATTATCTCAATGTTTTTGTCGCAAGTAAAAAAAATATTTCTCAATTTAACTAATCATTTTCAAATAAGAGACTTTTTCTGTCTTCAATTTCATTGAAAACAATCTTTTATTATTTTATTTATATTTCTAAATTGTTAGTCAACCAAAAATATGAGGATATTTTCGCTAAAATAATAATTAATAAAATTACTATACGCAGGTATTTAATAATTAAAGACAAATACAATTATTTGATGATTTATTTTATAATTGCGTGTTTGTATACGAATACGATTACACCTAGTAATAGTAATGCGACATCTAGTGGCGAATAGCATAAACTAAAAATTTCAACTTTTACAATAACTTCAGAATTATTTTCAGATAATTACAAGAGATTGTTATATTATTGTAACGTTTTACGTACGTACAAAAAATACATATATTCCATAAATTTATATACTAAAACATACTTAATTGTTATCAGTTGCAAATATTTCCTACCTATTTTTATAAAAAAAAACAAAAAAGTAATATAGTTTATGGTGTCCAAAATAAAATTTACCTACTTGTAAAAGATAATGTACGTGGTTAAATATTAATGCCCAGTAAAATTGAACAATCAAATGTTTTAATCAGCTGCTTCACCTATTAAGGCACACCTATTTGTGTGGATTCGTGTCCTTTTATTTGTACTTACAGATTATGTACATAAATAAGATAATTAATCCAATGTTTCGGAAAATGCTTGATGAGTTCAGTACCCCACTAACCTTGATTTCATTCAGACACGCAACAAACGGTTCGTCGCATAATATTATCAAAGAGAATCCCAGTAACGCAAGTTACGCATCATTACGTAGAGACTGCGATATCGTTTGCAATTAATAATGTATTAATTTTACTTCATTCAAATAGCTATAACACCTTGATAATGAGATATTGGATTAAAATTTAAATACTCATAAACTTTACTCGAAAGAACAGGATATTTATGTGCATTACACACAATGTTACTTTGCGCTAATATCATTATTATTCATTCTTTTTTTTGCAAGAATATTATCTAGTACCTATTTAAATGAAATTAAACACTTGAAACAATATTCGTAATACATAGTAATGATTAAGTAGGTTATCAGTGCGATAGAATTTGAACAGAAACTAATTTACGGAATATTAGTTTGCTTTTGAACCAAAGCATTTGTTAATTTCTGTGGTTAATTTAATCTCATATATTAATTAGCTGATATTATTTTTAAATGTGAACACGAAATTATTTCTAATGTATAATAATACATTTTGTATTTGATAGATATTCTCGTTTTACCACTTTATTAATCGCATCCATAACTCAGAAAATAGGAGAATTTTAAAATCGATAAATTTATTTTTCAGTTTAAATCTACGACTAGCTGTACCCGGCGGTTTCACCCGCATTGCTCCGCTCCTGTTGATCTTAGCGTGATGATATTATATAGCCTCATACTCTAAGTATATAGCCTATAGCCTTCCTCGATAATTTTTTCAAATCGGACCTGATATTAGCGCGTTCAAACAAACAAACAAACTCTTCAGCTTTATAATATTAAGTATAGATAAATAACCATTCATCATGTCTTCGGTCTTCCGTTAGGAATTTATTAAGAATATTATAATAATGTTTCTTTATGTAACTTTATGGTAATGTAAATCTTTGGTACGATTAATAATTAAAAAAACAACGACGTAGTTGTAAATACAGTACAGATGTTATGGTATTTTAGCAGTGAAGCAGAAACAGCTGTAACAGTGTACTACTGTTTTAAAGTATGCTTTAACATTGTATAATATTATGGTATGGCGGCCTTCGCTGGTACGTAGGTAGTAGGTAGGTATCTTCTTTTATAAACATCGTATCATCATTTAAATCGTATGTAAACTTCTATGTGCAAGAAGATTACTTGTTGTTAATTGAAAAAGGAAAAAATCAGGTGATAGGTACCTATAGCCACTATGCATATATAAATACATATAATATATATATATATATGCATTCATTTTTAACGTATCTACAATAACTATCTCTTATATCTTGTATTGTATAACATATTAATAAAATAGTTAAAGCGAAATCTTAATAATTATGTGAATCGAAAAGACAAACTGACTGATATATCAATCAATGCACAGACCAAACTACTGGACTAGCATAGGTACGCAGTTTTCAGTTTAAAAAAAAGTAAAGACCCTGAGTCTACATTCCATGTTTTTTTTTTTATACAGCGTGGGAAAATTTACATAATCCGTATTTTCCGACATTTAATACTTATCAATAATTATCCATTGTTCTTGTTCAGGTATGAGAAATATTGAATGTGAGGAAAAACTTAGGTGTTCATAGAAAAATTATTTACATACGGAATAGAAATTGTAAGTTTTTAGGAGTTGTCAGAACTTAGAAAATTGGGGATAAATAAAAATTTACACATTTAATAAGTACGTATAGTCTCTCAAAATCCATATTTATTGTTTTATAATGTGAGACATAATGTGATGATATTGCACACTATTACGAAATTATATAAGCATATCTTGGTTGACCCCGCACACTGTGTTAACCAGGGATTTACAATTTATGTGAAAGTTTGTAAAAAATTGTGCAAAATAAATAATTTTGGAATTTGAATTTTGAATTTGAATCTTTAAAATACTATAATGTATGGTCATGGTCAAATGCTCAGGTCAGTAGTAACGTAAATTTTTATAATTTTCTTTTCAATCAAAAAACTGTAAACTTTATACGTGTACCTATAATTAATAATGCTATAAAATTCGCTAGCATCTTAGAATGCTATCAAATAAATTATGATTCGAGTGTCCGCATTCTAACTCTCGAAATAATTCACATACCGATCGATGCTTTTCCAATGTAATGAAATGATTTAAAATGCTACAAATTACAAATACCAGAATTACAATCATATCGCCTGACGATAACATATTTTAATAGAATGAAATCAAAATAGTTTCAAGTTAACTATGATTTAAGTTGAATGTTTTGAAGCGTCATTCTCTGAAATTACTTTTCTTAAGGCATTTAACAGTGTTGATCAGCCACAAGTACATAAGTAGACATCGGATTATATGCATTTGCATATTTGCATATGCAAATGCATAAAACTCTCTAATTACGGCGTTAGTGCATATTTTAGCCTTTTTCCCCAATCGTGCATATTTCGTTAAGTAGCGGGAGTTTTGATTGGTCGACTAACCTTTATTAGCCAATCGGAACGCTCAGCGAGTTAACAAACCCTATTTTGGCATGGTAAAATGGCAAAAATCTACAAAATGGTCTCCATTTTTATGTTATTTGAGCCCTTCAAAGAAGGGTTAGATTACCCTTTTGGGGCTAAAGACTTAAAACACGGGTTGAATTCCAAAAAAGATAAATAAATAAGTAAAAAAGATAAATAATATAAGTAGATTTAGCCCGGAAAGGTCTAAGGTGGCAACTGGCAACACTGGGCTCGCGGGTGACAAACGTCACAAATTTGCGCTTTAAAATTTGGTAAAAATGCTTAATTGTATATTGGCACAATAACTATACTTAATTTCAAGAAAATTTCTCTGCTTTTGTACAATCTTTGATTTAAATATATAAAAATAATAAAGGTTTTTTGATTTTGTATTGTGCATACCTATTTTAGGCATATCAGTCGTTTTTAGTGCATATTTCGGCCTTTTTTAGTGCATATTTGCATGCATGTTTTGGCATTTTGTTAGTGCATATAATCCGATGTCTATACATAAGCATATTATACATAATATAATATCGTGAAAAATAATAATTATAAATAGAGAAAGAAATTCAGATAGGATAGTAAATGATTTTTAAGGAGAAAATAACGTTTTGTAGCAAGCAGTCTAAAAAATATATACCAATATGATACATATTTTTTCCTGATTATTAGATACATTTTGAATGTTTTGGATTTTGATCTAAAGAAAAAGGATATTTTAAAATTATTGTAACTCGCATTAAGAAATAACCTAAATATTAAAGCAAAAGGTATATTTATGAAACTGGTATACGCCATAGTACAATGTTTTATAGCGTACTGACCGTACGTGCCAGTATTAACAGCTTCATGAGTGCATAATTGTTTGAAGTACTCATAAAATATATATTGAGTTCACGCAGTTTAAAACATCACGTTTTGAGACACCGTTATATTTGTGTCACACTAATACTTATTTATGTGATGTATGTGGTCTCAATAATTGCACAGTCTGTTTATTTATTTGATATAGATTTAAAATAGGATAAAAGACATATTTTTATATTTTTCCGCTAAATTTGGTATCTACATATGTAACCATAATATAGAATAACATAATATGGAATATGGATACGTTTCGCGATAGCAAATGTTAATATTCAATCATGATAATTGTACTTTATATCTATTAAGGGTTGCAGAGTGAATCTTTAACAACACCGTTTCTTAAGAGTATCAAGTTACGCCATTCTATGTTAATTACATAAGCACCCACTAGAAACAATATTTATAGACTTCAATTCAATTTATGAATACGGATCTTACTCACATGGGGAGTGTTTCTCGTATCGCAGTCACCGAAATAATTTTATCCAATTACACATAAGCATATTTTAGTAATTCGATGGGCGTAGTCCCATCCTTCATCAAATTGTTGTAACCGATACCGATTAAAGCAATTATATTTAAATATAACAAAACACGCAACGTTTCAGTCCAGTGTACAAATTATAGTTTAACTTTCCACGACGAATTTGCGTGGATTTAATTTGAAACAGTTACAGTTACCTGCATATAGGCGCCTACGTAATCTTTTCTTTTCAAGGGCCATTATTTGCTTTTATATATTATATAAGTTCATAAAACAGAAAATAATATCTACAATTAATTTTGTGTCATAAATACATATATACCATATCAAATTATGGCTTATTTTTTATACTAATTCTAAAAATATGAATGAGAATTTAGTTAGTTGAAATAAATTGAATTTAATTTAAGTTGGTAAGTATATTTAAATATATTTAGTAAACGAAATTCAGTGAAAAATTTATGTTGACCTCATATTTGACATTACTATACTATACATATAGATAAAGTGGTGTCTTTAAAAAAAGTAAAAGGTCCGTATTAATTCAAAACAGGTATTTTTACTTATTACCTTTAGTAATACAAATAGTCGTACAAATATAAAATTAAATCCATTTCTATAATGCAATCAAAGAATCAACATTCAACATACCACAGCAACATGCAAATTATAGCAAATAGCAATATGTACTGATAAAATTTATTTTTAATAATCACTCAATTAGTTTTTGTTCTATGTGTTATTAAATCAATTAATTTCAGTTCAATCAAATAAAATAAATCAGTCCAAAAAATAGTATGAACTTTTTATAATTTCCTCAATAAATTGCTGCTATGAATTCTACGATGCAACATGATTGCATGTATAATGTGCTAATAACGATATTTTCCTAAATATATTTATGAAGATTTAATTAATATATTTCCATTCATGTTTGACAATAATAATAGGATTTGTATTTGAATTCGATCCCAGGGACAATTTTCTTTACTATAATATGTCAATAATGCATAAGGTAATAGTAATAGTAATTTAGGGTAGGTTATTGTAACGATTCCTAACCCTTTTTTTCTTAAATAATGAAAACAGTTTTCGCAGTCCTCCATACAAAATTGAATACAGAGCCGAGCGGCATGCTTTAATTATTACTTTCATATTATAATTAGATACTCTTATAAACCTTTAATAGTAGGTAATTTATATCTAGGCTGTTCACAATGTGAGCTTTCGTATCAGATACTAGGTATTTGGTATTAAAATGAGTTACCATTTAAGTAATTATGAAAAGCATCCTCGATAAATAAGATAAAAATGCTAACAAAATATATGTTTTATAAATAACTTGTCACTTAGCACCTGTTTTGAGTTTGAAATTTAAATAAACTTTAAACATAAGTAGACATAGGTATAGGTAATATTTGAATATTAGATCAAATATTTTGCATTATTTATAGCAATAGTTATTGTTAGTACTAAATAAAGTACTAAATGAAATAATTTGCTTAAATAATAATTTTTTTTTCAAGAGATTATCGAAAACAGGATTTTGTAAATTAAAGTAAAAATTAGAGGAAGCTCCTCCTATCCTCTTATTTTTATACTTATCTACAAAAAATGGAGAACACGGATGGAATAGAATAGTTCAAAACTTCTTCAATGTCCGTTTAAATCTTTCAGTTCATTATTTCTTGATCTTTTAATTATTAATGGTGGTGAAAATTATAACCTTTATTATATAATTAGGTATTAAGTAGTTGTAGTAAGAACGATTTGATTCGTGTTCATATATCTACAGATACATTATAAAATAAAATATAATATGCGTACTATTATCATAGTAACTACAGATCACAGAAACTAAAGGAAAGTAACTTTATACTATGCTATATAATATTATGTACTTAGTTTTCTGTAATAAATATAATATTATTTAAGAAGTGCCTGCAGTATAGAGATAACGATTAACAACGACATAAATATGCAAAACACATACATACATAAATCCTACAAGAGATCTATAACTATTTTATATTAATGAGGCATTGATATAAAACGCAATTAACATGAGTCATTGTTATAATAAGTTTTATTATAATAAAAAAATAAATAAAAAGACAGCATGTTTGCATGCAACATTAGATTCAGACCAACCATTAAGGAATTATCTTTAATAATAATTAATAGCCATTTATCAAAGCACTTGAAAATGCATTACAATTTTACTATACAAATTCTTTGCTATTCTAATTGATTCTCAATCCTAAAATAAAGAGATTAAGGTTACTTTTTCAACTGGTTGCTTGAATAGGTTACTTCGTGACCAATGCAAAATATCAACAATAAACAAATTAACCTCTGGGTTTTGCAACGCCTGAAAAACCCCGCCTTATCTTATCTAGAGTAATGTAACTCCAAATGTACACATTAGTACGTACTTGAGATTTCTTCATGATGTTTCTTTTAAAGAGTTTCTTCGAGTAGTTCTTTAATGTATTAAAGCATTCATATCTATTATACATATATACATTATACATACAAAATATTAAACAGGATATAATATAATACCTAGTTCTACCAATATTTCATCCTTTTTTAAATTATTATATTTGCCTTAAAATTATTCTCTTATAATCCTTAGCAAAGTTACAAAAAATGTAGAGTACAATCGACTTAAATTTATCTATATGTTTCACACAACAATAATCATTTAATTAATCATTATTCATTCACGACTTTCTATACATAGTTTCAATATAGGTATTATAATTACTACGGAAAAAACAAACTTTGTAATAAACAATAATTGTATTAAATATTGCACGTGTAGTTGACGTTGACGACAACTTTCCCTTGCGATAAAATCTGTTATCACAATATTATCTGATAGTGGGAGTAACATAATTGTTACCTAGTGATTAATATAACGTTATTTCTTTTATTATATTTCATTGAAGGACAAAATGAGCACGTGGCCCCAACGCCGCTTATTCTGTAATTTGTATAGCTACTTTACAAAAAGAATTCAGCATCGTTTGTTTCATCAAGTTTATTTAGAAATAACTCAAGCATAAACCAGAGATCTTCAAGGGTTAACAAAATTATTCGACTTTATACGTTGTTAATAGTTAGCTCGATTATGACTAATTTCTATCTTTACCTGTATCTTCTTCACAAGCCGCTAACAGTGTTTGAAAATGTTCAAAATGTCAACACTCAAAACAAATATCAATTAACAAAGCCCGCGAAGTTCACAACGCGTTCCAAACGTCAAAAAATAACGATAGGCCGAAAGCGTACGTCGTTTTCCTCTCGTTATCGCACATACACTAACATGCACGACGAAATTATTTCACGTCTATCATAATGGCTCGATACATAATAGTAACCGCGAAAAGTAGAGCCTCCGAAACCGGTCGTATTGTCTGACTAAATATAGGCAGATGTTTTGTTTTCGTTACGTAATACTTAGGAAGCGTTGATCGCGACTTTCGCTTCTACTAACTAGCGCCCACGTTGCTCCAGCCGTTCGATTTATTTTAGTCCGACTGCCTATATTGTTTCTAGCTAGTTCACCATAGGCCGCTTCTGTATGCTAATACATGGTGTATACTGCGGTCTCGCATTCTTCATACTTTATACTGAAACATAAAAATTATAGAAATATATAACGGGCCCTGTTACTCAAATTAAATTTCTTTTATATATTATTACTTAATAAAAAAGGTAATTACAGCAATCTCATAAAATATGGTAAAATTATGTTTGCGTGATTAGGATGCGTTTATCATTAGTCAATGTAAAAATTCAAATTGTATTTCGCTTCCTGGTTTGAATTCAATTATGAAAGTAGTTTCGTATTTCACAGCATCTTTTTATTTTTCATTTGAATAAATATAAAATTCGGAGTTCGCTGTATTTGAACAGATGCCAATGATCGGTTGGATATAATTCATAATTAAGAGCTCGATGTTTGAGTCAGAAGCGTCTGGTCTATCGTTTAAAATGTATTTTTAACTATCCTCCTTTCTAAGAATATCTTTGTAGTTCAATGAATTTTCACCGTTTTATATCTTGGCTGCCTATTGTTTCAAATGCCATTTAGTTTTACATAACCGAGACCAAACTATGCTCATGAAAGTTTAATTATGAGTTAATTGTACTAATTAAGTTATATTTAAAAAAAACATAAATTTCTCATTTATTGATAAGATAAATTTTAATGCATTTTTAATAGCTTTTAACTACTATCATATACCTACGTAAAGTGATTTATTTAATCAACATAAGTATCAAGAAATATCAGTCGGGTTATCGTCTCTAAAGATAAAGCAGAGACCATACAAGGCTGCGTGCAAGGTTAGAATAATTGTAAAACACTAAAATACTATAGGTACATATACTTGAGTTCGGTGCGATTCTGTTTGTATGTTTAATTCACATCTTTGCCGTATCTATTAAAACGTAATTGGAGTTGACAATAATACACTATCAATTAATATGACCTAGAAGTTTGGTGATTCGATGATGTAACTTACTAAAACTGGTTGTATTTGTATACGAGATTGATTGTGAGAAACCAGTTACTGAATTCTTGTGTACACAAACGAGCTGTGAAACGATATGTTGCTACGCAGGCTCTCATTTTTAGCAATCACTTCCATAGCAACATGATTTTTGTGAATATTTGATCTAGATATACTTAAATATAAATTATATAAATATAATAAATAAATAAATATTATAGGACATTATTACACAAATCGACCTAGTCCCACAGTAAGCTCAATTAAGGCTTGTGTTGTGGGTACTAGGCGACGATAAATATAATATTTAATAAATACATACATATATAGATAATAACACCCAGACCCAAGAACAAATAATTGAGTTCATCACACAAATATTTGCCCTGACCGGGGATCGAACCCGGGACCGTCGGCTCAGTAGGTAGTTACTTTACCACTGCGCCAACCGCGTCGTCATAAAAAATAACAATGTAAAGCAAAATAGTTTTAAAGTTCTTTGCTCTCTCGTATGACTCTATATTTAAATAATTGTAAGCAACAATATTTCCTTGTGGCCAAAAAAGTATTATTACATCTTTTTTAGCATTCTGAATGCTCTGTGACTAGGAGGAGGCTAACGTGGGCACGCCCCTTGAAAGCCTTTTGAAATTCAACATTTATACCTAAAAGTTTAAAAAAGATTCAAGAAATTTTATCGTTTCTTATCTCACAGCATTTAAAAAGCTAAGAATAGGTAGTATCAAACACAATATTTTAAGATTACTTTGTTTTTTGTCTGATTAAACGTTGATGTGATAACTTTTGACCTAAAAGAGAAGAGACAATTATCTTTCAATTAATCATTTTAATAATTATCATACACTAATAGTCTGCCCGGTACATAATACAATATTTTACTTAATCTATACCTAGCACTTATGGATCACATGCAATATATCCAACGGTGAAAGAATTTCAAACAAACAAACTGCTATTAAATTATATGGACTGAAATTATTCCTTTGATTAATCTTTGAGCAAAAAAGTTTCACATCTAAGACTCTATGTAGTTGATTTATTAAAGAATCTATGTCTACTTACAGACACCAGTCCTACTAAATTCAAAATATACGAAACTAAGAAAAAGGAATACCTATGTGTTTCCTATGTCAAGATATACAGGTAACTTCCAATTCCAAATAAATATCAAACATCCAAATAATTATACCCGTTTTTTCTCAATAGGTATATGGAACAAAAAATACAAATTTCTTAACATAACACATCACATGCCTATCAATAATGTGAAGCAAAACTGAAAGTATCAACATTTTCTCGTCCCAGTAAAAATAAAAAAAAACTGTATTGATGAATGTCAAAACAATACCACAAACATGTAATTTTAAATTTTAATCACTATAATAACATTTTGACGTAGGTCCACGTACACGCGATCGACAAATAGAACTAGGTCGTCTAAAATAATCTAGGTATTAGGGTTGTTTAAAAGAGCATTGCTGTAAGTTGATGACCTACAGTTGATTTACAAACCGAAAGTGTATACGAATCCAATATAAATTCAACACCCAATGAGAAAGTAAGTGGAAATGATTCCAATAATATGTATTATAGTAAAAAAATATTACATAAGTACCGTTGTACTTGTACCTACAGCCCTGACCACACACAACACTTATTATTGTTATCGTTACCACGAACAGCCATACAATCGCTGTTATTATATAATTAATGCCCTTACTGCAAATAGAGCAATAGATCAGACACGTGTTTTACATTTTTCCTCAGCATTGTGAACAAAATTAAAACTGAATTATATTCCACGCTTCGACAGACCTCATCCTTTCTACTCCTCGGTCACGGAGGATTCTATTAAGAGCTGAAAGAAATTATAGGAATCGTACTCGAAGTAAAATTGAGTTAATTTTCGATACATAACACATTATTCGGTCATAACGGACTTCCACGGAACCAGGTTTGGTCCAATAAAATTTCTAAGAAAATCAACTTCGCTTTCAATCAAAGGCGTCACACTGTCTGAGGTCTTTGTGGCATCCACGGCTATTAGTGAAAGTGAATTACTTTTAGATCACGTACGATTTGATTAATGGTCACTATTGAGTTTCAATTTGATACAACAATAATTTGTTAGTTCCTTGAAAACGCGGGTCGTTGACTGCTGTTTTTATGTTATCAAGTGTAACACCTGTTAGTTTTTTAGTAATATTCTTATTAAGTGTCCTTATAGTGGTTCCGTGTCTCATCAAATGTTTATAGTCTATTGTTAAATAAATAAACGAAATTTTTAAATCAATGTTTTATTCATTATCAACACAAAAGTCAAATTTGAAAATTTACCTCTTTATAACGAATTATGTTTTTAAATATAGACCGGGAGATACTGACACAAAATTTCGAGTCATTTGTAACAGGATGGCGGTTCTACAGGGTTCTTAGTACGAAATGACAAAAAGAAAAACGATGGTGTGAACGCTGGTACCGGCGTCTTAGTCGCGTGGGCGTTAGTCGAACTCGTCGGAAAATAGCGAAAGTCAAACGATTTGTAACAGTATGGCACTTATTTTTCCTGTAAGTTTGAGGATCAACGAATATAAATACAAAATTTCAAAGATCTAGGTGTTGGAAATCTTCACTTATATAAATTAATACTAAATTAATTTTTCAAGTATGACAGCACTTTTTCCCCGTACTAGAAGTATGGCAAATATAATAATGGTCACATTTTATCAAATACTCTCCAAAAATCCAAATGCAATACTGGTACAAAAAGTTTGGCGAAATAAAAAATTTTTGCAGATTTTCGGCGGTATGGCGACCATTTGGAATCGTGCGAAAAGTATGGCATGGCGATTTTCGTAAATGGCTGCACGACGATGGTTACCTGTGCAAAAGTTAGCCTGATACAAATGGTTGAATAATTGTTTTATTTAAATCAACACATTCGCGTCGGTATGGCGGGCTGTAAGTCACACCGGAAAAGTATGGCATGACACTACCGCCTACTTGTTTTTTATGGGCTATCGGTAAATTCTAAAATTTTTGTGTTACAAATCGTTTGACTTTCGCTATTTTTCCGACGAGTTCGACTAACGCCCACGCGACTAAGACGCCGGTACCAGCGTTCACACCATTGTTTTTCTTTTTGTCATTTCGTACTAAGAACCCTGTAGAACCGCCATCCTGTTACAAATGACTCGAAATTTTGTGTCAGTATCTCCCGGTCTAATAATAACCATATTTTATTTAATACCAAAACAAGACTTCATCTTCATATCCACTAATTTATCCAACATACGATTTAAACAAACTTAAATATTGAATCTATACCGACATTCCTGTCCCTTCGTGATCCAGCCAATTACAAAACTCGTAATAAGCCGCTACAATTTACAAAATGACATTCTCACTCGATACACGAGATTCAAGATGTCATTTGTGAACAAAATTACGATGTAATTTGCCGCCGGCTTCTGGTTTAGGCACTAGAGAAATTGTCATTAGCGTATTTTATTCCTATCTGTATTATTAATAAAATAATAGTAGGTGACTACTATATTTCTCTAGCGGTTGGTTAATTAGAATGAAGTTGTGAGTAGATAGCTACCTATTTACATATAGGTACTGTTCAACTGTGACAGGAGTTCTATTTCCTGTAGGTAGTGCATGAAAGTGAATATTTTAAAGTAACTTAAGGTAGATAATACGTAGTTAATCATTTATAGACTAAATACATACTATTAATTATAGGTAAGAATTGCTTTTAGTAAAAAATTCTAGTTAATGGTGAACTAGGATTTTGTCGATATCAATGTCAAATACATAATATGTAGAGTATTGCCTATTTATTCTGTGAGTTCTTTCTAAGAACTAAGAATTTTCATTATATTATGTACCTACCTACTAGATTAACTCTACCTACGTTACAAGTTACAACACCGCGTAGGTAAAATCAATTAAATATCAAACTTGATGACAGTCTTGCTAATAACATGTGAAATTATTATATACTTAAACTACCAACTTTATGCAAAATAAGTAGTAATTTTACGAGATCCTACGCTGGGGGGTATAATTTTGCATGTCATTATGCGTCCGCGCATTGGCTGAGGCGATGGGGCGGCGCAGTGCCACTATGGCGTCTAAGATAAAACAACATAAAAAATAAAGCTCATTTAAAAATTTTCTTCCTTTAATTGTTGAACTAAGTAATACGGGTGTATTTATTATTTTTACCATAAATTTCAAATCAGTTGCTTTGATGCTTTTTATTTTTTTTACAAAATTACCTATTGATCACTCTTATTCGAATTTCAGAGTTATAAAAGCAGTATCCGAATGCTATTTTTCATATAGATTTGTAGTAGGTATGCTTAATAATTTCTTGACCAATCCAACAGAAGAGACAAAGTTCGTCAACTTTTTCAATTTATTTAACTAAAATTTCTTCGGATGATCTTTGTATGGCATTTATGAACCCAATATGTTTCCTTCATATCAACTATAAAAATAAAATTGTGTTTTTTACTAAACTCGTCCCAAGGGTTTACTGAATTTCATGAAATTACCATTGGAAATTACTTGTATATTCGGTATTTCTGGGAATTATTTTTTGTGCCCCTATTTGGCAAAACATCATTTGAATGAATGAATGATTTTATTTCATAAGCATTAGAACCTAAACTGAAATAGGAGTTTCATTATATTATAATTAATGTCTATGTTAATGTCATGAATTTCGATCAAAATATATTTTAAACAAAGAGCCATCTAGTGGAGAGTAGCAAAAGTTCATAAATTTTTTACATGAATTATTAAAATTAATAAACTGATTATTTAATTTAAATTTCATTACTTTTTAACACTTAAATTAAAATTACGAACGGTCATACATTGAGCGGTCATATTATTTTGTTTTATTTTCTACAGAATAATAAAAAAAGAAAACGACTTAAGCAAAATTAATTAAGACGCCATCTAGTGAACATCTATGGAACTATTACTAGTATTTTAGTTTTCTCTTAGTTAGATATTATTGAACTAGATGGCGCTTCTATGCATATAAATATTTTTAAAGTATAAATAATTAATAATATTCCAATAATAATTAAACATTTCATTTTTAAGACAATAGGAAAATTACAAACTTACCAAAATTTTATAATACAATACTAATATATTTTATACAATATAATATATACATACAATACTGAAATATTCCAAAAATAATCTCTGCTTGATGTACTTAAGTATTAAAAAAAAAAAATTTTTTTTCGCGGGAAATCATCTTTTTTTCTATTATGGCGCTACCATTCTTTTAAATAATATGAAAAAAACAAGAATGAAATGTCTATTTTGTGGTTAGAATATACTTACCTAGTTACCTAATAATATTATTCGTGTGTGTTATGTTGTAGGTATAATAATATTATCATCTACTTATACCTAAAATAATAAATTAACATTTTAACAATATGAATATTATAAAAATTGGTAACACTCAACGATTATAATATTATATCAGCTTTTAGTGGAACTCTACATCTTTAAAACGCTTTTGTTTGGTTAGAGATTTTGAACAAATATCTAGATTTAAACAAAATTGATAAAACAGTTTTAGTTGCTTGATTTTAGTACATAAAAAAACTTCGAGTGAGCGTATTTTCCGGTACTTATAATTTTTTAAGCACTTAAGAGCGCATAGTCCGGGATACATCGCCCATTTTTGCAAGTGATTACTATCAAGCTAATTTTTCGTGAGTAGCTTTATTTTGATGAGATGCCCAATAATTTCATGTACAAAACTCTCGATTGTGGTAGCTACCAGAGGAAACAAGGATAAAATATTTTGATTTGATGGTTCTCAAATATTAATTACTAACTGAATGTTTTTTTTTTGTTCAATCTCAAGATAATTATCTAAATTATTCGAAAAAATATTTGTCCTACAAAATCTATGGTTTGATCAAAGAGTCCCCCTTTCCAATGTGTATCGATAACGAAGTCATCATAAATGATTACTAACCAGCTGATTTTTTTATTTTCACTTATTTAATACTTATATAATTCAACAGACATATTGTCCTACAAATTGCGTAATAAATATTTGAGAACCGTCAAATCAAAAATTTTTATCCTTGTTACCTCTGTAAGCTACCACAATCGAGAGTTTCGTACATGAAATTATTGGGCATCTCATCAAAATAAAGCTACTCACGAAAAATTAGCTTGATAGTAATCACTTGCAAAAATGGGCGATGTATCCCGGACTAGCATATTCAATTTAACGCAAGTCAAAATCTCCGCGATCTATTACGATAGATCGCGGCTTGCGCTATCCTTTTACTATGAACAGCATAGGTCCACAGGAGAGCGCCGAGCAAACTCTCCTCTCTCTGGAAAGGCTCGCTGCCGACTGATTTTAATCGGGTCGCGCGCAGTGTTTTATAGTACTTTAAAAAAATTTGTAGAAAAATATTAGAGGTACCTTAGTTGATTTTTTAAATTTAATCTTATAAGTAAGACATTCTTTTATTGCAATATGTATAAATTATATTCAATAAAGTCAAATATCTTGGTGAAAATAATCATTTTGTCGACTATAATTTCTAAAAAAATTCACATTGTTCGGATTTTAATTTCGTAAGTTAGGAGTCCAAAATAAAAAAATCTTTTAACTAACTATTTTAATAAGGATTTTTGCAGTTAGTTAAAAATAATTGTGTGTTAGATCTGTCAGCAATTTCAGATATTTTTAGCTTCGAAATTGACACTAAAAGTGAAATCAAGTAATCATCGGCTCAGTTATCTTGATGGTATTCACAAATACTGTATTAATTGAAAAAAACTCTTAACTAACTACATAGACAATAAAATTTCCTAAAATTATTAATAATTCATATTTTTGTAAGATAAGTGGTTGATGGACAATCTGGTTTGAAAAATCACATATTTGAGCCAAACAGCGCACGGACCGCGTAGGTACACGGCCTTAAAACTTAGGTTCACGTTGCAACGTTCAACTTTGTAAAACTTTGCAGCTAACAATAAACGGGAAATCCACGTTATTGATCATAGTATTAGTCGGTAGTAGCTTAAGTACCTACCTAATAGAAGTTGAATTTAAAACACCTAACACTCAAATAAAAGAAAATGATGATTATTCGCTTATTTTAATTTCTCAGCTACGGCACAGCTGGTTATGGTGTATATTTATAATAAAAATGTTCATATTTTGACCATTCATACTTTTCTCTATTCATACGCAAGGTCATGGCAGAAAAACTTCATTAGGTAATTGATTTAGCTTTCCTGAAAGCCAATTAACGGTTTTGTTTTGTTAAAAGAACCGCGTTCCTATATTCACTTCAAGTGAAGCTTATTCATAGGTACGTATCTACGATTGATTGAATTACAAGCACTTTTAAAAGCTATTTCATGCGTTAATCATAACACCTTTGTAATCATAAAAAAATATTAAATGCTTTCTGAATTTCCTTATTTTTTCTTTTTATCTTGGCACTTAGCAGTGATAAAAGCGCAAGACGTAAGCTGAACGTCTAATGTGCATAGACATTACCAAAGGAGAATGGCGAAACTGGGCCTAACAAAATTAGGGCCTTACAGAAATCATAATATATTTAAAATTCATTAAGTTATTTTTAATAATTCTTGGTAAAATATTGACTTCTGATTCTATGGGAAAACAAATGTTTGAAAAAAAAGATAATGTGTTCACTAACGGCATTGTTATTTAGATTTCTATGACTACCGGTCTTATCAAGCAGAGATTGTCAGTGCTGTCAGGAGTAAAATAGTCGATATATCGATTAAAACGAATGAATATTTATTTTCATTTTTAGTTTTATATAAAATTCAAATGTTTTATAAATCAGAAATATAAGTTAACTGCGTTACATATTTTATTTTTAACTACGCTATTTATTTAGGTAATATATATATACACATTTACTCATGGCGGCCGCACTTTGTAAGAATATTTCTGAAATGTAGCTGGCCGCTTCAATTTTAATTACAATGACATGTTTGTCGTTTGACTTTTGACATTTGATTGAGGTTTTTCGTTTCGTGGTTAACTTATTTTCTTCATCTTTATCGACTTTCGCTACGTATTACGGACACTGACGATCTCTGTTATTACTACCAACCAACGCTTGCACACCGGACTTTGATTACCTGCCTTTACGACTCACTACTGCTACCCTACCTGGACACCGACTTTGCATCCGATTTTTCATTTACAAATATGAACTGCATCAACTGTGGTATTAATGCTAATCGTAACAATGCTATACGTATGCATTTGTTACAAGATAACGCAATAATATCAATTATACAAGGGTGGGCTGCTCCTCTAACGGTTAGTGGATTAGTATTATCTAAGGTATTTAGTACTAGCTATTAAAATCAAACAAAAACGTAAACACACATTGTTTTATATATATAAATATATATAAAACAATGTGTGCCGGGGTGGACCGCTAGGCTTCGCCCGTGGTACCTACATGTTTAAACTATCCTATCTCTCAAGTTGGATCGAACTCCACATGGTGTGCGAATTTTATTATAATCGGTTAAGTGGTTTAGAAGTCCATTGAGGACAAACATTGTGACACGAGATTTATATATATTAATAATATATATATATTCACTTTCTTTTGTCCAATTGTAATATTAATTCTTTATTTGTAGATCACTCACTCTGATCACATAATATGTGATGCATGCTGGAAACTTGCAAATGATTCTTTGAGGATTGAAAATCATGAAGATGACACTGTAACTCTGGGTCATCAACGTGTATGCATTTATTGTGGACGTTCTGTATTGCGCACACGGTTTCATTTACTAAGAACTGATTCTCAACGCGATCAAAGAATTAGAGCAGTGATATTAGAGTGGATATTACCTCGTCATTTAAGTTATTGAGTGTTTTGATAATATTTTAAGTAAAAAGTTGCCAATAATCTTCTTTTTAAATCTCAAAGTAAAAATGAAAGGTGTTTTAACAAAGTATTTCTTTAAAGATTGGAAATAGAGCAACATATCTATGTCATTCTTGCTGGGTGAGGGCTCTCATAGGAAGGGAAGCAATAACAGTTTATTATTGTAATTGTTTAGTAGGAAGAAGAACTGTAGGTTGCTGCTGTCACGTTATGTGCATAATATGGTACCTTAGCTGGGCAAGGTATCAACCAGATTTAATGCCGCCAGCACAGTTTCTGGATGATGTGTTAGTTGTTTATTATGATAATGATGAATAAACGATTTATGAAAAAACGTGTTTTATTTTATATATAAGTACCTACGATGTTTTGGTAGGTACTCTAAAAGAATAAAAGTTCGATCCAATATCTCTATTACCTAACTGTTCTTCGGTTACACTCTTTATCTAAATATATTATAGGATATAAACTTACCTCTACTTAGAAAGAAACAAAGCTATTCATTGAACTCGAGCAAACCTAACCTCAATTTTAGTGTCGTTACATGCTCAATATCTCTGCTATCCCATAGAACAGATCCTTAATTGTTATATTTATAGAATCTGTATATTTTTATCTATTTAACCCCACATAAATCATCAGTGTAACGATCAGGCCCAAAGTCCTATGGGAGTTCGCCATTCTCCTTTGCATTTTTATTTGCGAAACAGGCAATATTTGCATTTTAGCTATATTATCCCAAAAGCTCGAAATTAAAAAGAATCAGACAATATTTTAAGTACCTAACACTTAAAATGTAAATGTTAATAAGATCAGAATTTAAACGAGCAAGAGAAAATAATTATGAGGGTTTTTATAATGCTCAATGATATACATAGCAGGAATCATTCGTTAATAATATTTCTTCATTCATTATAACTTACAAAGTAATATTATTGAGAAAAATAAAACGTTTTTCATTTGCACAACTCCAACATTTATTGTGTCTCAAATACGAAATAAACAAAATACGTGGAAATCTATATAATCTTAAATATAAACTCTTATAATACCTACTTATAATATGAAAAGTCTGATTTTCGCCGGTATATTTGCGGTTCGTTTACGATATCCGCGTCTTTGTGCTACATAAGGGATATATGAATTATTCAAAATCTCAATACGACCTTTTTATGTTACACTGGAAAAATAGTGTTCACAGAAAAAATAACACGCGATATACTTGATTTTGGATAAATATATTCAAAATCCCTGCAGGCGTATAAATAAGAATATTTTGTTTGGTAACGTAATTGTCTGGGGTGTGTTTTATAACAACAGTTTTCCGATGCTTTAAGGGCCTTTAAATGTCATCGTTATAATTGTGAGATTTACAGATAAGAAAAACAAATTCGTTTTATAACGATTTTACAAAGTAATATACGTATAATGTCCTTTTCCTTTATCTTCAAATGAGAAAATTTGATTTAAAAGCACTTAATTTTCGTTTGTTAAGTTTATATTTATTACCATTGTTTGTTGCCCAATGTCTGGTGTTTGGAATACATACAGGCTAACGCTGAAAAACAGCACTTAACGAACGAGTAGTTTCCTTATAGTACCTACAAATGCTTGCTTACACATTTTATTTATAACGTTAAACTAAGAGAGTATCGGAATATTTATTCTTTCCAATAAAGTATACAATTGCTGCCATCAATTTGCACGTGTTTCTAACCAATATATTGCTTTGTTTTAGCGAATAATAATATAGGTCTCCTGAGATTTCTCCTCTCCTAATACGAGATGCTTAGTGAGCCTTCACCGCCTTGGGGATAATCCGATATTTGGGACGGAATCGAATCAATCCTGAAATAATGGGATAAGGTTAGATATATCTGATTTAAATTAGATACTCTTAATCTAATTATTGTCGAAATGTCATTATGGAAAAAGCTTGCTGCTTAGCTAGAATAAAAACAATCATGTTGCTTATTTGTTATTCATTTAGAAAGTACATATTGGGATAAGCATATTAAAGTAATAACAAAGTACATATTAAATAACAGTTTACAAGGATATTTCATGGAATACCTAGGTACTTCAAAGAGCTCGGGATAAAAGCTTTTAAATTAAATCCAGAATGGCAAAAAAACTTTAAAGGATAACTCATCTTGTTCTTAAAGAAAAACTTAGTTATATTCGCAAGAATTCTAGGAACTCTGTCGTGAACCTGTATAAAATGCTTTATCCTTAGTAATAATAACTTTGTAGATGACTTCTGATGCAATTACGAAGTTAAAAAACATCTTATAGCATTTATGCTGAAATTAAATTTGAAAGCACTTTTATTTAATTTAATATTGGTTTAAAATATATAGTATACATTTTGACCGTGGGAGTCAAGCATGCCACGGCACGAATTGGTCCAGTTCTTGCCGGGGAAGATACCACAATCACACAAAAATCAGTTTGAAATAGTAGTAAGTATGTGAATGAATGAATCCGTGTTTCGTTTGGTGAGTAGGTGAGCGGAAGCCCGTATCTTTCTTTATTCCTTTCGTAACTCCTTTATTTATCCATCTTGCCTTTAACGACGGCATTCAATTATAGAGGTCTGCATATAGAGGCGTAAGGTCCCCAAAAGAGGGAACTAACCAAGATCACAACCTGGAAAATAATAAAAATTTGTATTATGAATTAAAATTGAAGTTCAATTCTCCAGATCAAATCTAACTTCCACTAGAAACATAAATTAAAAGATGAATTTACACGAACAGAAATAAATAGTAACATAACCATTACCTTAAAACTATGAAACATCGATCTTTTTATTCAAGAAAATGTTATTCGTGTAATAATAAATGGTAATGTACTCTAGGAAGAGCGAGATGTTCTAACACAAGCTATTAATGCTTAAAAGGAGTCTCAATGACTGATATAATTGTAAATTATATTTGTTACTAGATTTCCGCCCGCGGCTTCGCCCGCGTTTGCAAAGGAAAACCCGCATAGTTCCCGTTCCCGTGGGATTTCCGGGATAAAAACTATCCTATGTGTTAATCCAAGTTACCCTCTATATGTGTGCTAAATTTCATTGTAATCGGTTCAGTAGTTTTTACGTGAAAGAGTAACAAACATCCATACATCCATACATCCATACATCCTTACAATCTTTCGCCTTTGTAATATATTATATTAGAATATTAGATATTAGATTGAATACATTTTGATGTTTGATTTTAACGGCTCTACCCTTATATTTTTAATTTTCATATTATTTTAAACGCACAAGAAGTAAACTTGTGGAAAAATTATGAGGTAAGTGGTAAAAACAACATTTTTCTTTTCCCATACAAACCACTCTGTTCCCAGTAAAGCAAAACAAAAGAGCGTTAGGATAATCTTGGCTTAGGATAATGACTGATAAAAATTTAAAAACTGACAACAAAAAACAGACCCAGACTGAGCCGGGGCGTGCAGCTAGTTAATAAGATAGGCGAATTAGAATCTGATATTGTACAGTGAAGATCCGGGCATCCATCGACGATACCAATAATGCATTTAATAAGCATGAAAAGCATCCTATGTCTTTTTTTAAAACCTATAAAATTGAAAGCACTAATTTATCCATAGGACAATATGTACTGTATATTAATTTAATTCTCGCTTGATGTAAGTAGACATAATGTATCCGGAGCACAGATTCGCGCGGATCAAGTGGCGTCACATGGCACGTTGAGCCGAGTGGAAATATTTTATTACAGCATTAAGAGTATTTTGTGTTTATTTATTACCGCCCTTCGCAATTTGCTAGCAACATTTTTATAATACGTAACAATTACGTTAAATTTTTATGGGCAAGCGCCCGAAAATGCCTACGTCAAGTGGAGTTTCGAATGTGCGATATTTTATGAAGCAATAAACATCAAATAAGAAGTTGTTAAAGACATAAGAAAGTAAGAGTCAATAACTTTATATATCGTTGGAGTATATTATTTCCAAAATTATGAGGCAATAGATCTTAAAACGCGCTTTGTCTGAAATAAATTTATTATTTTGTGTTCAAAGTAAGAAAGAATAATTATATACATATATATCTAAAAATTGTTTAAAAATTACTAGTGCATTAACAAGCAGCTTATGATTTAATCTGTCTAAACCATGAAACTGAAGTTATAACTAATTTCAACAAAAGCATTGAAGCTTGATTGAAACTATAGCAACTATGTTGTAACTTTGTATGCGGTTTGCAATTAGTTTTAGAAGGTTCAGGCACAGTCCTTATTTGTATGTGTACCAACATAATAACTATATTCTGATGATAAAATACATGAATTACATCGTGGTTATATAAAAGTTATGATAAATATTGTAGGCTCTATTTCAATTATATTTCGTCAAAAAAAGCACAACGAAAAGAAAATGTTTTCAAATTTAGTAGATTGGAGAAAATTGTAACGACGAATGTGTATTTTTTTTTAATTATTAAGTTATAATGAGAATGTGCTATTTAATGGTACTTATTAATATTATTCAAATAGTAAATGACCAACGATCTTAATTAAGGAATTGTAATGCTTATCTGCTATCGTAAATTTAATTATTTTCGTGCTGCATTTACAAAAACGTGCGATGAAAATTAATAATTATTATTTGAAAGCATCTGTCCGAACAATTCGTCTGTATCTCATAATTGCTTCCTCGAATCATCGACTGAATACAATATTGCAATATGCAACTAAACTTGTGCGGTATTGTGGGGCGAAACTTCTGTGTTCACCCCTTCGACTAATGGATCCCACTGTGTTCATTATTAAGTTTGCTTTCAGATGCTATGAAATATAATGGGAAAACTAGTTATTTTATTTTATAAATACTATTTATTAGTCGAGAATATAAGTTGTAAGACTTGAAATTTTTAAGTGGTTGATTGAATTGTTATTGTAACATGAATTGTTGTTATTGAATTGTTATTAAGATACAGAAATTAATATATTTATCTATTATTGAGAAATTTCTATTTCAGGCAGTAACATATGATTACACTACTAGATACACACGTGATAAATAGTTAATTGTAGCTCAACCGAAATGGGACATTAAACTGAATCACATAAATAATCGCAGCTGCAGACTTTAGTATATAAATCACAGTGACAAGACATTGCCGTGACATATGTTAGCCTGTTTACACGACGCCATATTCCTCCCAAAATGACGAGAGGCCCGCTGAATAGTAAAGTAATTTACGAGAAGTAGTAGATTTGTTAAAAAAAGTTTTTTTACTCATTTAAAATTAAATCTATATTCAAAGTAGCATGTCTTATGTTCATTGAAACAACACTTTGTATTTGCGCAGCAATAGCTGCCATATTAATAATAGAAACGTCGATTTGAGTCCCTAGTTCATACTGATGGACCTTTGCCACACATTTTAATTTTTAATATGGACTATTCTACCTCCTTCAGTAATAAAAAAGTAGAAGGTTTTTATTAATCCATTCATATGTGTCCTGCAAAAAAGTGAATCTGAATAAATCTATAGGTATTGTTCAGAAAAACTCATCAATCATGTTAAACAAACAGATATGTACAATATTTGTTTTATTTCCCATGACATCCGATTTGTTTGCACCACATATTACACGAAATTCGTATGTATTTATGTGATAAAGGTATAATGCAAATAAGCGTGGCGTGTGTACATAAACATTACAAATTTATTGTTACGGAATAAAGATTTAGGGCCTATTTATTTTGCTTTAGATAAACGTTGACGTGATAATCCTGCAGCTTGCTATCTGGGAGGTATTTATTCGAAAAATAAGACATAAATAATATTAAATAGACATTGTATACCTTGCTCTTCTCCTATACTAGGTTCGTGAGAATCAAAGTGTAATAGTTTAAAAGATTTTATTCGAGTATTCACTCTGCTCTACTTTCGCCTCCAAATAATATTTTTGTACTTTACAATCGATGTAGGTAATCTATTGGCAAAAAAAAAATATATCTAGCTCAACTAATTCTAAAATCTTTAATACTATAATTGTATGAATAAATTATTTCGACTAATTTTAATAGGCTAAGTATATCGCAGAAATCAGAATAACATTCAATATAAAAATGTATGATTGTATCCTACAGAGTTGGATAAGCAAGATTAATTCCAATTCTCGTATGCCTATGAATAGTTAATTCTATGTGCTCGGGGTGAGGCCAACATCTCACTTAGTGGATCGTTAAGTGTTTTTGAAAGTCGCCATTAGTGTGAAATATGAATTAATGGCTGTGGAGCGACACTGCGGCGTCATCGATTCGCTTCAAGAGGTGTCACTGAATAGCAAATTGCATGGAGTGTGCTTCAAATTATTATGCTAAACTTTGTTGTTTGAAATGCTAAATTCTAATGAATGGACAGAATGTTCAAATACGTTTTTAACGCGCAGAATGGCTAATGAAATATTTTGTGCATTAAGTTACCTAGTAGTAGTGTGCTATAATAGTTGAATGCTAGTGCAATTATGCATATTCAGAATAATAAAACAATAAGAGTTCAATAAAATAATTTATACCTATTGATAATAATTTAGTGTCGATATCAGACAAAAACACACAAAAACTTCAAAAAAAATATTTTGTTGATCGAAGCCGATATTTCTACGTATATTTTTCTTTAAAATCTAAGTAATGTAGAGCTCAGAACTAGGAAAAAATTCATTCATGCGATATTCCAATGTTTAGCAATACCGACTCCAATGTTTTTCAGCGGCAAACGCGCATAACTGAGTAAGTTGGGCGGGTACGGGGTAGGTTATGATTGATTATATGCTATTTTGTTATTTGAGCTGCTATAACGCAATTCACCTTTGAGCGTACGCTAGAAAGCATTTCAATTTGAAAATATTAAAAAATAAGCAAAAGATTTCAATATGAAAGATTCCAGAAATGGATTTAAAATGTACAATCCAAATCGAATGGAACAAATGAGAAAACGCGATACGTTCAAGGAATTTAATGGAAAAGAAATAAAAGGTTATTTGGCGATCAATCATTCGATTTGGCGAAATAGTTTCTAAAGGCTTGATCACAAACAACTACAAATATAATCTTGTAAAACGTCAACAGCATTTGCTATTTATACATTCCATTGTTTTTTTTCAGCTTGTAAATTATGTTAATTGTGTATGAAACTTTTTTGTCCCAAAACAACCTTAACAATTTTATTTCGTTTGACATATTAGACGCAGCGTCCATTTTTCTTTTACGTCGAGATTACTGAATAAATTTGTTTTATCTGTGAGCACAAATGGCTACATTTGCATTTTATAATTAAATCGTAGAAATTTTTTTAAGCACGTCTTATTAAATTATTTGATACGTTTTCACTTTCACACGAATTTATTATGATTTTTTTTTATAGAGTACGACGCGAAAGATGTCTACGGACCCCAGATTACTGACAAGGATGGAGAGCTTTTGGACAAACACGATAGTTTCTACATAACAACAAAAAGTCTATTGGTACTGTTTCAAATAATGGGCGTTATGCCGATTATGAGAGTACCGAAACGTAAGTACTTATTGGCAAATTGACCATGAATATTTTAATACTAATATACTATGTACATAATTACTTTAATCTTAGTCGAAATAAAGTGTATAATATCAAGTTTATATTTATGTACATTCTAATCTATTGAGCTTTTAGGCTTTTACCGTGGGAATTTGATAAAATTTTACATGAAATTAAATATCTAAAGCATGCTTCAAATTTATATGATCGTTGATGTTATTAGTCATTTACATTTTAAGCACCAAACCTAAGCCATAAAAATATATCCGTTCAGCTTAAACATTAAAAGTTTGAACCTTAAACGCTTAAAACTTAGAAAATAACTACAAATTTTCAAAGTTAATACATTCCACGTATAGCTTATGAATTTCAGTAAACGTCAGTCAAGATTAAAACTTCGCCTATATAACTTTAATACTTTACGTAAGCGTAAGGTTTTATTCAAGTTATTGCGAAGTTAAATATTTCATTTCACGGAGGAACATTGTTTCTTTTGAGTACACAATAATCACCCCGTGTAAATTGTAAGACTTCACCGTGTAGAGATTATAATACTTTTAAATTATTACGAGGCAGCGTAATTTTGTGAGGGAAATTAATGTTTTCACGGAATAATGGCGCATCAAGGTAAAATATTACAGGTATGAAGCGTTTCCTTTTACTTTATCTAAAAGAGAAGCGTATCGAAGAACTTTCTTTCAGATAAAAAACAAATAGCATCTGTAACAAAAAGCAAGATAACATTTTTATCTAGCAGGATAGAAGAGTACTGCACTTTACCAATAAAGAGAAACGTAGAACTTTCTACTCCAAGCTCAAATAAAATTATTGAAGAAAGCTTACAGAATTTATCTTCTATTTAGTTGAGGCATTTATACTTACTTATATATAATAGTTGTCATCCGCAATTTAATGCTTGTTGGTTTTATTAATAGATGCACGGACCACAAAGCGAACTACCTATAACTGGATCTCAAAAGCAACGCTTTGGGCTTATCTCGTCTGGAGCTTGGAGAGTATTATTGTGATCAAAGGTCAGCCGTGATTACGTAGCGAGCTTATGTTCAAGGCTTGAACTTTATCGAATTATTCAGTGTGTTCGTTACTAAGTGTGTTATGGTATGGTGATGTCTTTGAGCATAGAATATAACCATATTTGACAAACAATTTTAATCCTCACATTTTGTAGATCTTCTTTTCGACTCTACACTGTGTCTAATATTTTCACCTTAGGTCTATTATATTCTTCTTTTACATAATATGTATACTATACCTACTTAGTAATGAGTACATGGAGTACAAATTACAACACTTCATCCATCAGTTTATATCTTCCTTTATTAAAAAAAAAACTTATTTTTGAAAATAATATACCTATACTATTCAATTCAATTTCAGCACCACGAACATAACATATTCATGGTTATTCTTTCCTAGCTGTACTTTCATCGGTTTTATTAGCTTCAGTTTTATCTTCATATTTCAGTGGGCAACGAGCGACTCGCAAATTTCCAACAAAATTCAAACAAACGATTCGACGAAGTTATATACAATATTATATTTCTGAGCATTCTCATTCCGCATTTTATTATACCGGTGGCTTCGTGGCGTCATGGACCACAAGTCGCTATATTTAAAAACATGTGGACTCATTACCAGGTTGTTTTCTATTTATGTTATAAATAAAACACATATTTGAATTTGAGCCGAATTTATTAAAACATACAAAATATCAACAATCAAAGATATATGAGCTACTATGGTTGATTGAATATAAATTCATGCAACCAGTAACCTCTCTTTGTTTTCAAATAAAACAATAACAAATAAATCCCAATCATTTATTCACATGAAAGTCCCCGCAAAACTTATTGTAGCGTATAAACAAGCGACATTTCCAGCTCAAATACCTCAAAATAACTGGAACTCCAATAATATTCCCGAACCTGTATTCCCTCACGTGGGGATTATGTATATTTTCCTGGGCTCTGAGTTTCGCGGTAATACTGTCGCAGCATTACTTACAAGACGACTTCGAGCTCTGGCATTCTTTCGCGTACTATCACATTATCGCTATGCTGGATGGCTTTTGTTCCTTGTGGTATGTGCCCTTAATTACTTTTGTTTTAATTGTATTAAATAAATTAAATTGTTCAAATTGTGCGTCAAACATTTTACACGAATCACCCGTTTTGTCTTAGATATTTCATTTGGCTTATACAATGTTTTGGCGTTAAGTAGCACCTCCAAAAGTACCATTTCTTTTTATATCTTTCTATTGTTGCTTTAAATTTTGATCAATTCAAGAGCATTATTCTATTTTTGTTCATGTACATTCGAGAAATTTAGCTGATGAAGGCAAGACAGTATAACTCGTACGGTTTAAAACACTCTTGCTCATTTAACGCATCTGCGACTAATCTATCTTAGAATAGAAACGACGACAAATGTAACACACTTCCTTAACGACCCATTTGTGTTAATCGTGCCATTACAATTTCGTGACATATTCGCCTATTGTATATTTGTTTGTAATAAATCGTAATTAGTAGATAGTACTTTGTATTGGATTCTAAAGTTTATATGTTGATATTGGCCTAAAACTGTAGAATTATACTGGCCAAAAAAAACTCAAGGCAGAGATAAGAAACATCAACATGATTACACACAGATTGGTACCCTTTTTAACTCGAAAAAATAAATTGTTCAGGGTTACCGCATGTCATTTCTAAAGTTATAGGATAGTCGAGATTTGTGACAATGAATATAAATTTAGAAATATTAGTGTTTTTATAGTGACGTTATAATTACAGGTACATAAATTGCAATGCCTTTGGGACTGCATCAAAAGGATTAGCGACCAATTTACACAAGGCACTGGAAGCTGAACACCCGGCGCTCAAATTGGCTCAGTATCGCCACTTGTGGGTCGACTTATCACATATGATGCAACAATTAGGTAATTTAAAATACGTAATTTTACAATAACCAGTGAAAAAATCTTGTAGATTAAACAGTTCATCATAATATCATGAAAAATATTAATTTGATAATAATATTTCACTCCAAGGAAGCTACGAACGCACAAAAAAATAAAAACACTTTTTTTGTCTTTACGACACTTACAAAACCTTGAATGTTTATGTATTTTTTTCACCCCTGTAAGATATATGAAGAGCCACCCCTGGCATAATGGAATCGTAAAAACGTTATTGTTATTGCACATTATCAAGGTATATTACCCGGTCACGTGTAACCTCCATAAGCCATATTATTATCCACCCGATCAATGATATTGAATACTATTCAAATAGAACGCTGAATACATTTCGAACTTGGCCGAGTTTCGAGAGCGGGAATAAAAATTCTCATCACAAGTAAAATCCGTTGAAATCTGGAAATTTCGCCAAACGGGCAGGATAGCGGCGTAAAACATGTTTATGTTTATGACGTACGTGTCTCGATTCGACACTCCTAAAAACGTTAACATTTTCAACCCCCAATGCCTAGGTGGTAATTATTTTTGCCCCAATTGCGTAGGTAAGCGAATCCTTGAATGATATATAGTATATGTATTATATTAAGTACAGTGCAATTGTGTATTGCCTTGTAACTAGTTTCATGTTTCATTTCATATTGCATGTTTGCATTCATTTTCAAGACTAAAATAAATAAAATAACTTGTATTCAAAATTTCAAACTTTATTTTAACTGCGACTCTACCATCATACTTGTGATAATATACAGATATTTTCAAACTTTATCCACACTTTTTAAATAACATTTTCAAACACGTATATATTACAATATAAGCAGCGCCTGTCCAATAGAAATAAGGCATAAAATTGTTGTCCTTTCCAAAAGTAATAGTGTCCTTCCCTTTGTAAATTGGCATTAGCCGAGTAGGTCTCGTGGAGGAAATGGGCAGTGTCTAAAATATGACCCAATCGTCCACAGGAAGGGCGTATTCCAACATGTACGGTATATATTGCATGGTAATCTTCTTCACGACGACTATCTCGCTGTACGGCTCGCTATCAGAAATATTAGAACACGGGCTCAGTTATAAAGAAATGGGCCTCTTCGTTATAGTTGGTTACTGCATGACCCTACTCTTCATCATTTGTAATGAGGCTTATCACGCCACGAGAAAGGTAAGGCGCAAGATATAATGGTTATCTATGGTTCTTCCATTTTCTTTGATTAACGCTTTCCTAGAGAATGAATGTTATTACAGTTAATGTTCTCTGAGGTATGATTGAAATTATTTATGTGACCTGTTATTTGGTGGTTGGTAGAGATAATTAATAACATTACATTATAACATACAAAATTATCCACAAATTAAGAATTGGTCTTAATTATTTAAAAAATACTTTTCCAAATTTCCTTTCTATGATATCATATTCTGTTATTAACATATAAACAAATATTTCGTTTAACATAAAATTTCAATAATTGTCATATGCAATTGCATGTGGTCTCACAACACAACTCTATTTCCCCACCCCTAATTACTAATTAACTATTGAATAATTTAATATTATAAACATCAAATATAACCAAATACTAATATGCTAATGTGGGAAACAGAGCCTGTAGTATGGATTGGATCCAATTTTGTGAAAAATCCAATGAGGCAGTCAGCATAATTTCTTCAAAAGACTTTTGGGACCTATTACTGATACCTTGTCCACCTCTATGCGTTGAGAATATCTTTTTATTTTTATAAGGACACACATGTTAGATAATTCCATTAGAATATAGCTCTTTTCCATTCAAATAACGTAAATATCTGATGAAATATATTGGAATAAACATTCTGCAATATATAGACATACTCAATACGCATATTATACAGGGTGTACCAAAAAGTAGTGATGAACGGAAGCTGAGAGGTAGAGGACCTAGAGGGCTATCCGAATCACCCCCATGTATGTTATGCGATTTTTCGTATTTTCGGAGTTATGACGTTTTTTTCAATTTTTCACCTATCGCCGAGTACGATGATATTTTCACTCATGCTGACGTCAATGATTGCGGAAGATGCTTGATTTTTTTTGTATGCTAAGCTGAAAGATAGGCCAATTCAGTATGGTAACATTTACTATCGTTAGATCTTTGAATGGAATAAAAAAAAGAATTAAATGGCAAGAAAGGTAAAATTTCCCGGTATGTTCACCACTTCAAGGGCCCGTAAAAAAATAAAATCACATAAAAAAAGTTTTCCGTTTGACTTTTAAAAACTTGCTCTATCTATCAGATAGCTACCCTGAAAATTTCATTTAATTATTCAGAAGGCTTCAATCGAAAAATTTAAATCTAAATGTGGTAAGTGCAAAAATTGAATTAACATGATGATCATTAAAACCAATAAATAGGTGTTTAATTACCAGAAATTTTTAAAATAACCCCGCTGTTGCTCAATGCAAGTGCGACATCACCGTAAAAAGTTGTCTTTTAAATGTCTGAATACCCTTTTATCATTTTTAATGGTTTCTTCTGCTACTATGAATTTCCGGGTTATTTCGTCCAAATTGTGGCAGTCTCTCGTCTTTGTAGTATCCCCACGGAAAAAATTCAATAGGGTTTAGGTCGAGGGACCCTGGAGGCCAGGCTTTAAGGCAGCCGTCACCGGCGCATGCGCAGGCTGCAACGACCAATCCATCTTTCAGGGTATCTTTGCCCTTTAGCCTGGCCTGCACGGTCCCCGGACATAAACCCTATTGATTTTTTTTCGTGGGGATACTACAAAGACGAGAGACTGCCATAATTTGGACTAAATAACCCGGAAATTCATAGTAGCAGAAGAAACCATTAAAAATGATAAAAGGGTATTCAGACATTTAAAAGACAACTTTTTACGGTGATGTCGCACTTGCATTGAGCAACAGCGGGGTTATTTTAAAAATTTCTGGTAATTAAACACCTATTTATTGGTTTTAATGATCATCATGTTAATTCAATTTTTGCACTTACCACATTTAGATTTAAATTTTTCGATTGAAGCCTTCTGAATAATTAAATGAAATTTTCAGGGTAGCTATCTGATAGATAGAGCAAGTTTTTAAAAGTCAAACGGAAAACTTTTTTTATGTGATTTTATTTTTTTACGGGCCCTTGAAGTGGTGAACATACCGGGAAATTTTACCTTTCTTGCCATTTAATTCTTTTTTTTATTCGATTCAAAGATCTAACGATAGTAAATGTTACCATACTGAATTGGCCTATCTTTCAGCTTAGCACACAAAAAAAATCAAGCATCTTCCGCAATCATTGACGTCAGCATGAGTGAAAATATCATCGTACTCGGCGATAGGTGAAAAATTGAAAAAAACGTCATAACTCCGAAAATACGAAAAATCGCATAACATACATGGGGGTGATTCGGATAGCCCTTTAGGTCCTCTACCTCTCAGCTTCCGTTCATCACTACTTTTTGGTACACCCTGTATAGGTTAGTTTACTTAGACACCCCACTCCACCAACAAACACGTTACTAATTATTATGCCAGATTAACCAAAGTTAATCATGTAATATTATGCTACAGGGCACAGGCTAACATAATACATTTTTTATAAAGATTTAAATTGTACATCTTGGTAGATCTTAATAGAAAAAACAAAATGTAGCTGAAATATTTTATACTTTGCCAAAAGATCGCCTAAAATGGATTCGAGATGATAGAGCGACACATTTCAATTAGTTTAATCGGCAATTTGTTTTCTTCAATTATGGATAAGAGGTATTGTGTCCGCAATGAAATGTTTCATAGATCAATTAAAAATATTATTCTCACTTAATAATATCTGAATTCCTGATAAAGTGAGGAAAATATGCAAATAGCAATGTGGAAGATAATGATGGCTCTTCATTAGGTCGGTCTAGAATTCCAAGTACGGCTGCTAAACGTAAATCTGGGTGCTATTGATCGCAGCGCCCAGCGTGAGGTTGAAATGTTCCTCGTCGCGATTGCCAAGAATCCGCCTATTATGAACTTGGATGGCTTCACTAATATTAATCGAGAGCTTTTTACTGCTGTGAGTTGGACGTTTTTACAATATGCAAATATTCAGTATTTATTAATTTATGGTAATTTGTAGTTTGTTTTAGATGAGAGTCAATTATTTAAACAGGTTACTTGGCAGAGTAGCTTTATCCATAAGGTCACCATTAGCGCACTAATTTTTAGTTACTTTTTAATTAAATATGTAATTTGTTGTTGTTCAATAAACAATAAGTAATAAGAAAATACAAATTTTAACGAAAATCTTTTATAAACTTTATAAATATAATTCAAATTAGATATTTATTTTTCTAGAACATTTCCTTCATGTCCACGTATTTGATCGTGCTCATGCAGTTCAAACTGACGTTATTGAGGCAGGGTTCAAGGAAGATATTGCGAGCTATCACTAGAGCTATATTCAATATTACCACTACAATGGCTGATGATGAAGAAGATGAAGAAGAATAATCAAATATGCTATAAACAATGCTTGTTTTATTAGATATAGAATAAATAATCACGAATATTATAGATATAACAAAAATAAATGAAGCACAAATATTACAAACCATCTCTTCTGTTTTAATACCTTAAATAGTTTACAAAACATATTTAGAAAACAATGGTATAGTGTAAATTTCAATTGCATGCACAAAATATATGGAAAGCTATCTAATATGACGTTAATCTGTTTGTATAAACTAGAAACAACAGAAATGCGGGTTGGTTAATAGATATTAAGCACTATCTGCGATATTAAAGCTAAATCATTTTCATTCCAAAGGTTTTATTATATACCTAAGTCGAATTTATAAGAGGAAATTTTACATCAAGTTTCGCTCATCGCTATTACGTATTCTCAGTAGGTAGATCCATAGTTTCAGGAATACCCGAGGCAATAAACTTATCGTACACAAACACTGCTGCTCTCAGCAGGATCAATATGAATCTCTATTCATATTGATCCTGCTGAGACGCTGCCTTGTAAGACGCAAGAAACAAGTGATATCAGACAGAGAAATTGAATTCTGTAAAACCTCTATATAAATTGAATCTGGCAGACAACTTATACATTATGGTACTCGATGCAATAGTTATCGAGTTGCCTAGGTTGCCAACATGAAATGGAAAACGTTAATAGGGCATTTAAATTGAGACTGAAGGAATCTCGATTGTGGCTGTATAATAGTTATGCTGGCAGATTTCTCACAAAAGGGAAATAGAGCACAAATGGTCGTAATTATGATCGGTCCTGCTTTTGTCAGGGAGGTATAAACAATGTAACTCCATAACAAGATTGCAAGTGAACTAACGTTTTCAATAAATTTTACTGTCGCCACAAATGTTTCTATTTGCAGCATATCACAAGAGGAAGCAGACCACAATATCGTGATACTATGTTGCTCCGGTTAATCAATCTTCATGCAAGTTATATAATACACTTGCATAGTGTATACTGTAGTCTGTATTATTGATGTTATTATCTATTTAAATGTTATGGTATAATGAATGTATTACATGCTCGCATTCGACTTTGTTATAATTGTTATGTTGTCATCGTTTTGTATCAGATATATTCAGTAAATAACTGAAAATTGTCAGATTTACATGGATGGTACTATGCTCTACCATAAGCGTCTCTTCCCCAAGATAAACCTCCACATGTATTGTATACTTTATATTCTGAAAAATAAGAGTTTGTTATTTTGTTGAAACTTATTTTCGGACATGTTCTAAAGGGTACAAAAATGAACATTCGGTATACATTAACGTGAGGGATTACGCGAACAAATACTAGTTTTATGTACTTTTTACTTCCATCAGTCTCGAGTCTAGACTACTAATGCATTTGCTCTACTCTTGTCTAGAGCGAAATACAGAGCTAATTTAGTTTTCACTTCAATATAATTATCGTGAATAATAAAATTTCCCTCTGCTCGTGTTTTTATTCTAGGTTAATATCTAAGTCTCTCGAATAAGCTGATGCACATTACTCTGCATTAGCGTACCTTCTCGTATAAATGTGGGAAAATAAAATGCACATTTCCAACAAAATCTCACAATTTATGGATTTGTTTGTCTCACATGTTAGATGACTACTTCAAAACGTTTTCCTCTCCGTTTTCATGGTATGTATAAATGGATTATTTATGTTTGTTTCAGTTTTAGGTTTCAGATAAATCTTAGATACTCGTGCTAAAAGGTGGTGCCAAATATCTAATACAAAAAAAAGAATTGCTTTCCATTTTTGTGTTCATGTTTTTACTAAATGTACACCAAGAAAAAAGTTGCACAATACAACATTCACAATCATCCGACATGTCAATTCTCAGAGGAACATTTATCTAACAAAATTCCATTATTTATTCAACAACTTCGCACAAATTTGCGAAAACATTTGCACCAAATATATCAATCATAACGCTCAATAAATTCCAGGCTCATTTCAGTCTACGCTACACTTATAATTATCTAAATGGGTATTAATGATTTGTGGCCACGATTCTGTTGACCATTAATTTTCCTGAAAGTGCACACCAGGTTCGCAGCTTCTAACAAATGACTTACCACTCCGCTCATTGTTCCCGTAACCAATATATAGAAACTTTATTTTATTTCCAATTTCGTTCCCATTTGTTTTGATATGATTCTGTCTGGTTTGAGATTGAAAAATGTATTCAGATCTACGGTAATAATTGCATAAAACGTATTTCAAATGCATTTTCATTCGAATTGTTTTAGTCTGCGTATTGGATCAACAAATTGAAGATTATAATAATGTAAGCTTGCCGTTTGTAAGAGTAAATGGAATTTGTGAAAATCTTTATGAATCCTATCCTAATCAATCAAAGAATAAATTTGCGTTTCATTTTTATTTGTATGAACTTCATTACGCAATATTTATTGTTAAACTACTAAAGTTATTCTATCTTCTCTACAGACAGTTTTTCTTTATCATACATGCGCTATTCTTGCTCGTTGGATAAAAGTAAGTAAACGTTTAAATGATAATAATACGGTTATACTGAATTTTCTTCGTAAAATGTTACGTTAACGTCAAAACACTGAAGGCATAAATATGAAATTTCATATGAGGACTATCAAATAACATCTCACATGAAGCGATCCAGGCAATAACTCAGACGCGTCGCTCGAGAAGCCGGTAGGCGCTGGGGACTACTTGTTGCTATGGTTACAGATTATTAAAATATGGTTTCACTAAATGCAATGAAAGAATTAACTGAAATACTCATTATTAATAGTTATACGACTGTACATCTCTGCACATATCACTCGATGTGAATATCTTACTCTACGATATTTTAATTGAATTGATACTTTAATAGAGGTAATATATAGATTCATATAATTATGTTTTATTCTTATCTATACTTATAATAAATCTGTAATTCTGTACATGAAATATATTTAAAAAAAAACTATGAAGGGGTGATAAGGGATCGCTACTGATGCCAAAAATGCAATCAGTAAAATTTTTGTCTGTCTGTCTGTCTGTCTGTCTGTCTGTCTGTCTGTCTGTCTGTCTGTCTGTATATTCGTTATAGAAACAAAAACTACACGACGGATTTTAACGAAATTTGGCACAATTATTCTTCATACTCCTGGGCAGGTTATAGTAAAAGAATCATGTAAATCGGTGTAGAAACACCAAAGTTATACATGAAATACGCTATATGTCATCGCGCGAGAATACAGAATCATGCCATAAGGATTATTTTTGTGTATCAGTTGCCGCGTTCGACGCGCTTCGCGGCGGGAGCTATAAAAAGGCGGCGGGTCCGCACCCGTTTCGCGTTGTCACGGCATCACGTGTGAACGGCTGAACCGATTTCGATAATTCTTTTCTATTATATTCCTTGAAGTACGAGGATGGTTCTTATGTAGAGAAAACTTAAATATGTACCACGGGCGAAGCCGGGGCGGACCGCTAGTAGTAAATAAAATTAGTTTTTTATAAAACTTATAGGCTATTCGGGTAACGTGGATACGTAAGTATGTATATTTATATGTTTTTCAATATTTTAAGATGTTTCCTACTGAAAATATTCTCGACAATTATAATGATAAAATATATATCAGGTATATCTGTACTGCCATTTTATTTCTCTTTAAACTGTAATCTAGATAAACTAAAAATAATATATCGTAATCGAAAAAACGCTAAACATAAATAATTCAACAAATTATAATAACTTCCGTCTCACTTTTGAAAAAATGATTCATAATTTTAATTTTTGAGTTCAAAATGAAAAGTAGAACTGCATGCTAAATAAGAAATACATAATATGTATGCTGACATCTTTTCTAATACAAAAAGCACAATGCAAAAAAAAAATGATTTTAAAGATTTTTTCTTAATATGAATACAGAAAAAAAGCCTTTAAAATCTATGTATGAAATTGAAGAAAAAATGAAAATCGTATTATAAGGTATAAATAAGCATTTTTTTCCTGTAGGTATATACTTACATTATAAACTATTTAAACCGCCTTCCTACTTGTTTTGGGTACGGATTTCGACTTGACTCTATTTTTCAAAGGAGTTTTAAATTTTCGTTGAAAAAAGTAACTTTTCTATTGTAAAAATTGAACACTTATAAGGTATTTTCATAAATTTCCATTATCAAATTAGTCACAGATTGCAGCTTTCAAAATGAAATAAGAATCATCAAAATCGTTTCATCCAGTCGCAAGTTACAAACATAAAAAAAACATACATTCGAAATTTACGACTTACAAATTTTATGTCTTCTATATCAGTATAGTTGTAAAAGTTGTAAATTGACTGATTGGGAGTGTAGGTGATAATTCTTCTCTATCTAAATTTAATACAGAATAAAGTGTCGTATACATAATAGATAGTTTAGAAACGATAAACGAGATCTATGAAAACTGCATGTTTTAAAAGTAGGTTATTGGTTAATCTATACTAATATTATAAAGCTGAAGAGTTTGTTTGTTTATTTGAACGCGCTAATCTCAGGAACTACTGGTCCGATTTGAGAAATTGTTTCGGTGATAGATAGCCAATTTATCGAGAAAGGCTACATATCATCACGCTAAGACCAACAGGAACGGAGTACTGCGGGTAAAACTAGTAAATACATAAAAACAGAAACCATATACATACATACCTCCTTTATCACACGCTTTTTAAATTCACCTGTATGTTGGTATGGTTGTTTTTAACCGACTTCTTTAGATTAGATGTAGACCAGCCCCCCTAGACAAGTGGCTTTCTATTAGCGTAAAGTTCAATAGAATAGATTATGAATGTATGAGATTGACGTTTGAATTCGACGACTACGACGATTGATTACGTCAATCTCATACATTCATAATCTATTCTATTGAACGTTACGCTAATAGAAAGCCACTTGTCTAGGGGGGCAGTAGACCCATTTTATTCAATTCAATTTAATTCAAACTTTCTGCTGTTCAAGGATCGGTGACAATACAATAATTTCCCGACGAGTACAATATGGGGCTCTTCAAGCGTAGAATGAACAGGTACCTTCTCGGGAAGCGCGTTCCATCTTAGACCTGACTGCTGACATCTCAGCTTAACATCAGGCGAGATTGTGGTCAAGCGCTTCCCTATTCCCAATAAAAATAATAATAGTTTAATAAAACTAAAAAAACACGCTTTTTATAGAAAACCGAACTAAAAAATAGAAAATTTTATCAAATTAGTGTATTGTCATCGGTCCTCAATAAATCTACAAAGTTTGAACGAAATCTGGCCGTTTAAAGTGGGTCAAAATCGCGCCCAAAGAAGTCGGTTACAAACAAACAAACATACAGGTGAAGCTAATATAAAGCGTGTAAAAAAATCATAAGTTTATCGTATTCAAGTTGCTTTTGGTTTTTTTTAACTAAAACTATTATAATGTGAGTCGTTGTAACTTTACCATTTATATGTATCTCTATGGTACGGAGTTTATACATTAGAATAAACAGACAGAATAGCAATCTATGTACCTATAATTTTACAAATATACTATTATCGTTTATAACAATTAAATGCACATGTTTTGCTAATTTCAAATACAATAGAAAGAGCACGTATCTTGAATTACAATTGCAGTTTTGGCTGAATTTCCAGTCAAACTTGTAGATACTATTCTTATACGTTTAACATAGATACTGCTGTTTTGAACGTATCCTTACTTATATTATTAATGCGAAAGTATGTTTTTTTGTCTTTTTTTCACGCAACGGAGCAATTTTTTTATATGATTTTATATGTCTGGAGATAAGTAGGAGACTAGAACACTCTGTGTGTCACTGACATAAGCTACATACTACATACTACTACTACAACATGCTACATAATGCTTTTTACCTCGGTGAACCGTGAAAATTAGGAATTTCCATTGAAATTTCCTCTATGATCTTATGTATATGGAGATGGCTAGAGTGACATACCACGGCTTCTTACCACGGTGAACCACGAAAGATTTTCATGGGAATTTCCTCTACAGGCGAAGCCGAGGGCAGGCGGCTAGTATTATATAAAATTCTCGTGTCACAATGTTAGTCTGCATACTCCTCCGAAACGGGTGGACCGATTCTCATGAAATTTTCTGTGCATATCGGGTAAGTCTGAGAATCGGCCAAAATCTATTTTTCATATGTACCACGGGCGAAGCCGGGGCGGACCGCTAGTATACTTAAGTATATATTTTCGTAGAAAATAGTTTCGTACATTTAATATTAGTTACAAATAACTGTGAATCATCATTGGCTATTACTGATTACAAATTTAATATTTGCTTAGATAGTTTAGATAATTTTAATGTATAATTAAAGATAGTAACGGATTCTGTTGCTAGTTAGCACGCGTGGAACAAGTTTCCTCGACACGTACTTCCCTGAAGTTGGCAACACAGCTTAATTACTATCCCTGTACCGACGTATACAAACTTTACAGTTAAATCCAATATACCAAAGTCGTACACTCTCTGTTTATCCCTTCAACCGATTAGAATTTGACTTTGTGTAACTGAAATAATTCATGTGTTTTACAATGTAGAGTGTAGCTCAGGTAGAGATTATTTGAATACAATGTATTTTGTTGATTTTTATTTAATTGTTTTTATGTTTATTTAAGACGAGTGTAGGTTTATTGGTTTTCTAAGGACATATTTTATTAAATAAAACATAATTATTTTAAAATATTTTGTGTTACTTTACATATTACATTATTTAAATGAAAGCTCCTAATTGCCAGTTTAATCCACAACGACATAAAATATGGCAAGCCAAATGCTGGATAGAACCGTGTTTTAATTAAAATACCCTTTCCTGATTGATGATACTGGAAGAGGACGGAATCAATTATAAAATAATTTGGAAATTTCTATGAGTTAATTTCGATGTGCGTAAAGTGTCGCAGAGTTCTTCATGGAATACATTGAACATACATTATAACATTATATGTTTTATAAAATAATTTTTACGACTACATTTAAAAAATTCAATATTAGAAGAAAGTATTAGGCTTTCTTTCGTGTAAGAAATTTTGAAAATTACTATGTATAAGACATAGTGAATAGTTTAATTATAAATTTTTAGTATTAATCAAATAATATTTGACATAAACTCAGTTAATCTTACATTACAAGAGATCATTCTACATTATTGTATTAAAATTACGACTGGTTTCATCAACTTAAATCAGGGAAGGGTAGTCTAATTAAAACATGGTATTAACTAGCATTTTGGTTGCCACTCACTTTCATGCATATTTTAATATTCTAATTTCGATGATAAATAATGAGTTTGCCGGGACAAACTCCGTCTTTGATATTGTATAATGCGAGGTTCGGCTATCGTTATTTAATGATCTTAGTTAAACAGTTTTATTACCTTGTTATGATAGTAATCAACATAGTATAAAACATAATCGCTTTCTCTGTCCTTATGTGTGCTTAAATCTTTAAAACTACGCAACGGATTTTGATGCGGTTTTTGTTAATAGATAGAGTGGTTCTCGAGGAAGGTATATAATTTATTCGGTTTCAGACAAAGCGGGCGAAGCCACGGGCGGGTAGCTGGTATATTATAATATACTGTTTAAACGAAAGAAAAGCATTATGAAGTAAAAATATAAAATATATGACTTTTATTATCTTACTTTAGAAGTAAAAAGTGTAGTTGAAGTCTTTATTAAAACTAAGAATGTAACAAGTGTCAGCATTCAATTTAGTACCTATCGAGAGTTTTTAAAGGTGCCTTTACCATGTTAACTAACAAAAACGTAAGTAGGTACGAATTACAAACATGCCCCAAGCTACGACACTCCCGGGAAACATAAAGTTAATGTTTCCCATAGTACAATGTGCAATCAGTCCTAAGAGGTCAGAAAACTACATACAATTTTCTTTAGGCCGCAAAACTTCTAACATTGAGTAGCAATGATAAAATAAATGAATAGGGTACACAAACCATTAATATTTTAAATTATTTTTTCGAAATTGTTAATATACGTTATGCATATAAAATTATTCAATTGCCATTAAAATGTCACAAATATGTAGTCCTATTTATTTGTTAATGCGTGAAAAATAAAAAAATATTCGAAACATTTGAATATACTTGCGACTAATGTATGGAATATTATACTTTAATTATCAAGACACAAAGTTAATGTGAATGAATGAATGAATGAATGAAAAATACTTTATTGTACACCATATAGGACAATAAATTTAAAACACATAATAACTTATATCAATGTACAGAGGGCGGCCTTATCGCTGACAGCAATCTCTGCCAACCCAATTGACTAGGACAAATGCTGAGTATGGTGGACAGTGGTGCATAATAAATTAAAAATTAAAGATTTTATTATAATAATATATACTACAAATATAAACATTCCTCGTGGCTTATACATATATTAATAAACATTTATATATACTAATAAATACATATATGTGAACAGAAAATGTGCATCTTAGTGTAAAATAAAGTAGGTGATAAAGAGCATGCTTAACGTTGTTAACAACTCAGATATGAGAATGTTGATAATCTGATAAGGCACGCTGGCATAACACCAAATCGTTCGTCTTAGTTACGATGCTATTATGGATGTATCCGTTGATAGAGCTTCGAATATTTTAACATCTATTTAATACTGTTGTTATCATAAATACCATTGAAACTTGGGCTGTATTGGACTCTTTGCAGCGAGCCCAAATTGATTACCGCTATATCGAGGTGCTGAGATGTATTTATGAAACCGCTTCGATGACCGTTCAAGTACAAGGACAGAGTACAAGATCAATTCAACTGCAACGTGGAGTAAGACAAGGCGATGTCATATCGCCAAAGCTTTTTTCAAGTGCGTTGGAGGACATTTTCAAGACACTCGATTGGAATGAACGGGGAATCAACATTAACGGCCGATACATCTCGCATCTGCGCTTTGCAGATGATATAGTTATCATAGCAGAATCCGTGCAAGAGCTCGATGAAATGTTAAACAATCTGAACAGTTCTTCTCAGCGGGTTGGTCTCAAGATGAACTTGGACAAGACTAAGGTCATATTCAACGCACACATAGTCCCTAGACCCGTGAGCGTGAGTGGATCCGTACTAGAAGTTGTGCAAAACTACATCTATCTTGGCCATAACATTCAACTAGGCAAACACAACTTCGACGTGGAAGCTAGCAGAAGAATTCGTTTGGGTTGGGCAGCATTTGGAAAGCTTAGTTACATATTTAAGTCGGAAATCCCACAGAGCTTAAAAACGCGAGCATTTAACCAGTGCATCCTACCTGTAATGACGTACGGAGCCGAAACGTGGACCCTTACATGCGGACTCATCCATAAATTCAACGTTGCGCAGCGGGCTATGGAGCGAGCTATGTTAGGAGTTTCTTTGTCTGATAAAATTCGCAACGAGGTTATTCGACAAGAACCAAAGTAACCGACATAGCTCGCAAAATAAGCACGTTGAAGTGGCGGTGGGCTGGCCATGTGTGTAGAAGAACAGACGGTCGATGGAGTCGGCATGTACTCGAATGGAGACCACGTACAGGCAAGCGTAGTGTAGGACGCCCTGCGGCGCGTTGGACTGACGACTTAAAGAAGGTGGCCGGCATTGGGTGGATGCGATATGCAGAAGAACGGGAGAAGTGGCGAGATCTGGGAGAGGCCTACGTTCAGCAGTGGACGGGAATAGGCTGATGTGATATCATAAATAGAATTAATATTGTATGAATGCCGCATTTTGTGAGACACACGTAACAATCTGTTTAATCCCTGTGTAATATTTATGAAAGTTCCTAGAGACCTATCTATTTAAACATTTCAGTTATAAATAAGGTGGAGACTGGAATATTAGCCTATTTAAAAATATTGCATAAAAATAACGTAAAGATTGTATATCCTGATTCCAACTTACATGATAACATCGGCTGAAACTTTCGTAGTACGCATAAATATTCTATAAAACATCGAGGTTTAGTAAAGATAATAATAACGAAAGTTATTTACATGTAGGAACGTACTTTTATTCGAATTAAAAATGGTAGTTTTCATGCACGCTCTGTTGAAACAACATGTCAAAAATTTAGCAATTTCCATTTCCATTGACCATTTATTGGGGCTTAAAATATATATATATATTCGATTTTGAGATAGTTGTTGACATTGATTTACGATCAATGATATTATATATAGAAACAAGAGGTAGATACGTCATCAACGCACCAAAACTGATTCCGTGAATTGGTCCTATTTGGGACCAATGCAATCAGTCAGATTGTCACCGGTCCCAGTGAGCGCATGTGCCTATAGGTACATTAAAGTTGTCGAAAATGCCTTCCTGTGTGTTCAGAAAGTCCACGTATTCGTGCAAAAAAATAAAGAAAGATAAAGGAATATCATATCACAGCAAAATATATTAAATTATTACAGTTTAAGAGTAAAAATAACAATTTACAATTCTTTATTAATGACACTTGCTTGACACGTGTATTGAAATAATGAAAGGGATAAAACATTGCTTCAATCACTAGTGTGACAAAGCTAGCGTACACTGTGTTCAAAGATTATCATGTAGATACGATTATTGAAAATAGAACGGTTATTTTATTAATTTCGATTTGGGTAAATACTTGATTAATTTTATATTTAAATCCACACAGTGCATATAATTAACAAATATATCTATTTATTATATACAATGAAATCGTGATGGCAAAAATGTTTGTTTGCAAAAATGATGTTGAATATACGTAATACGTATACATTGAAGAAAAGATTATCGCTGCTGACGAAAAAGGCTATTTGCTTTTCTGTAAATAGCTATTGAACATAATATATAAATTTTATTTGTGTTTTAGATAAAAAAGGCTTATACTTCATCCTTTCTTTTATTTCATCCTTTTTTTTCATCTAGGCACCACTATTATTATAATTATCCTACAAGTTGGAGTGATGACCTTGTACGGGTTTCGGGAACTGCCTTGAAACGAATAGCGTAAGATCGGTCCTTATGGAGTTCTATAAGGAGGACTATATGCAGTATGCTCAGCAGTGGGTGATTATCGGGTGAAATGATGATGACTTAAACGAACACCACAGCTAGTAATAAATACTTAATACAGTTATATCTCCAAAAAAGTTTTTTATTTTTTTTTTTCATTTTAATACGACATCATAATAATCACAAAATAGAAAATGAAATTGTCACATTTATTTACTTGTGCAGGAAACCTAACATCTATAACATTGAACCTTCTGTGTCGTTTATCTATGCCAATTACCATGGCAACTATTTGTTTATTTATATTTAATTGGTGAATTCTTATGACTTTTGCTTACACCTGCGCGGAAGTGACAAACTATCTTTGTCTTTTTTATTTATATCATTTTATTAGAGCCATCTCTCTTATACAGTCTGTCAATGTAATAAATTAAGTAAAATGAAAATTGTATTTGTGTGTGCCTGACACTGCATATGAAGCATTTTTTTTGGATATATTGTGAGTATATAACGTATCTATACATAAAATATCATTGTTTACGATAGTTACCTAGTTCATTTCATAGTAAAAAGTTTGTTTATAAAATTTTTTCGACGATATTTATCTAAGCCAGATACAAGACGCGTAATAACTTTGCTGCAAAGCAATTTGTCTCCAAAGTAAACACTCGGCGGCCAGAGACTCATCCTGTCGTCAACAATGATATTTTATGTATAGATACGTTATATACTCACAATATATCCAAAAAAAATGCTTCATATGCAGTGTCAGGCACACACAAATACAATTTTCATTTTACTTAATTTATTACATTGACAGACTGTATAAGAGAGATGGCTCTAATAAAATGATATAAACAAAAAAGACAAAGATAGTTTGTCACTTCCGCGCAGGTGTAAGCAAAAGTCATAAGAATTCGCCAATTAAATATAAATAAACAAATAGTTGCCATGGTAATTGGCATAGACTAACGACACAGAAGGTTCAATGTTATAGAATATAGATGTAAGGTTTCCTACACAAGTAAATAAATGTGACAATTTCATTTACTATTGCACGCCTCATAAGCGAAGCGTTGAGGTGGGTACTACTGTCACTTCGCGCAAAACATCTGATTTTTCAAACTTAAAATGTCTTTATGTATCATATATTGCACTTGTAAGATAATACATACATACACATATTAAGAAAAAACACTATTTTTAACGTTCATGATATTTTTGATGTCATTTTTGTTATTTAAACTAGTTAAAAAACAGTTTAAAAAAGTTCTGTCTTGGACGTCCGTGTGTCTGTATGTGCGGATCCTTTTTCTTGTTAACACGATAGCGACCGAAATACTTTACTAATCGAGTCTTTTTTTTTCTCTTACGCTTGAGTATGCTCAGGAATAGAACCCTTTCATTTTTCAGGGTCTGATTCGATGTGGTTTAATTGTTATTAAATAAACAAAAATAATAATTAATAAATATTTATTAAAAAAAATTATGAGGCGTGCACTTTTGGATTTTCCAAATTATTGCACGCCTCATAAGCGAAGCGTTGAGGTGGGTACTACTGTCACTTCGCGCAAAACATCTGATTTTTCAAACTTAAAATGTCTTTATGTATCATACATTGCACTTGTAAGATAATACATACACACACATATTAAGAAAAAACACTATTTTTAACGTTCATGATATTTTTGATGTCATTTTTGTTATTTAAACTAGTTAAAAAACAGTTTAAAAAAGTTCTGTCTTGGACGTCCGTGTGTCTGTATGTGCGGATCCTTTTTCTTGTTAACACGATAGCGACCGAAATACTTTACTAATCGAGTCTTTTTTTTTCTCTTACGCTTGAGTATGCTCAGGAATAGAACCCTTTCATTTTTCAGGGTCTGATTCGATGTGGTTTAATTGTTATTAAATAAACAAAAATAATAATTAATAAATATTTATTAAAAAAAAATTATGAGGCGTGCACTTTTGAATTTTCGAAATTATTTTATGATTATTATGATGTCGTATTACAATGAAAAAAAAAATTTTTTTTGGAGATATAACTGTATTAAGTATTTATTACTAGCTGTGGTGTTCGTTTTCGGTCATCATCATTTCACCCGATAAACACCCACTGCTGAGCATACTGCATAATCCTCCTTATAGAACTCCATAAGGACCGATCTTACGCTATTCGTTTCAAGGCAGTTCCCGAAACCCGTACAAGGTCATCACTCCAACTTGTAGGATAATTATAATAATAGTGGTGCCTAGATGAAAAAAAAGGATGAAATAAAAGAAAGGAAGTATAAACCTTTTTTTATCTAAAACACAAATAAAATTTATGTTCAATAGCTATTTACAGAAAAGCAAATAGCATTTTTCGTCAGTAGCGATAATCTTTTCTTTAATGTTTACGTATATTCAACATCATTTTATTTTTATTTATCATTTTATTATTGCAAACAAACATTTTTGGCATCACGATTTCATTGTATATAATAAATAGCTATATTTGTTAATTATATGCACTGGATGTAAACTGTGGATTTAAATATAAAAATAATCAAGTATTTACCCAAATCGAAATTAATAAAATAACCGTTCTATTTTCAATAATCGTATCTACATGATAATCTTTGAACACAGTGTACGCTAGCTTTGTCACACTAGTGATTGAAGCAATGTTTTATCCCTTTCATTATTTCAATACACGTGTCAAGCAAGTGTCATTCATAAAGAATTGTAAATTCTTATTTTTACTCTTAAACTGTAATAATTTAATATATTTTGCTGTGATATGATATTCCTTTATCTTTTTTTATTTTTTTGCACGAATACGTGCACTTTCTGAACACACAGGAAGGCATTTTCGTCAACTTTAATGTACCTATCGGCATATACGCTCACTGGGACCGGTGACAATCTGACTGATTGCATTGGTCCCAAATAGGACCAATTCACGGAATCAGTTTTGGTGCGTTGATGACGTATCTACCTCTTGTTTCTATATATAATATCATTGGTCGTCAAGAAATTCAATTAATTCAGGTAACTCCGTTGCATGTCCTTGCCTTAAGACACATATACCAAGTGACATACAAATTTGGACTTTACTCCTGTAATCATTAAAGTTAATTTTAAACGTAGCATTATATTATTATAAGATTGTTCATGTGATACTTAACATAGCTATATGTTATACAAACATGCGTAGAATTCGTATATCTGTGAGTATGTTCTTGTAGGTAATTGAGCATTTAGCTAATGACTTTGCGACCCGTTATTTCAAACTTAAGAAGTTTTCCTCACAGCGTATTCAAATTTAAATCTTTAATTATACATATACTTCATAAAAACCTATATATTTTTTTAACACAGGCGCGGCTGGGTTTGGATGGATGTAGCTCTCAACAATAGATTTGTATTTTATTAAGCTTTGATTAACATACTCGTATTGTTGTTGTTCAAAATTGTAAAAGCTTTATCTGTAAAACAAAAGCTATTTCAAAACAACAATCAGGGATTATTCGTCGATCGGGACATTGAGCACACATTGGCCTACCTAAACATAACTTCGGAACCAGGCAGAATTTTGGAGCAAGCAACCAGGGCTACAGCGCCGGGGCCTCCAAAAATGGGCCACAATAAGGAATCGAAAGAAAGAAGTAAAACTAAAAGTCAGAATAGTCAACAAAAAAACAAGTTTTCTTTTGATATTTTATTCGTGTTGTTCCATACCTTACTGTAGTAGATACTTAACAATATTGCAACATTGAATTTGGAAAATAATTTGGGACAAGAGCTTTTGTTACCGTGAAGCCTCTAGACCTCTAAATCCGACATTGTTCAGAACCTTCGTCAACAAAGCCTGCGATCAATCAAACTTTCGATGCGCATCAATTTGTGCTAGACCTTGTTGAGTGGCACTAAAATAGAGTTGCTTATTAGTTTACTGGGTTACATAGTTATCTATACCTATATGATAAAGCTTATATTAATGATAGGTTGTGTAGGCAAGAGTTGTACATTGCTAGTGTTTGTCTTGTTATATTTATGTCTTTCATTGTCTTACAAAATATCCTCATGTATTTAATTAACTATTTATGATTTAAACTATTAATAACAGAACATTCAGGAAACAGGGTTACTACCCTCAATATACTTATTAATTACATTATTTTCAAACCAATATGTTAATTCAACTATTATTATTAGAAAGATGTTATCTAAACGCTAAATTTACCTTAACCAATGTAAACCTACATCCCACTAAAAGTCCTTGTATTTTGAAATTGAAAAACCATAGGTAAAGAAAGTAGAGGTTTTCACAGAAGATTGAAATTAGGTGAAGTGAATCGAATGGCCCGAGATAAAACTGGATTGATTATCACTGAAGACCCTCTAGCCTTGAGGGACAATAAACTGAAGATAACCTATTCTTATTTACTCTTTGAAAGAGATAGTTCATGAAGATCTTAAGGATATGTGTAATTTGAAGTTAATCCATTTCTTATCATGAGTTAGCATATAGAATGTTTGTTAGATCGCAAAAGAACATTTTTTTAATAGATTTTTACAGAAGCTTCACTTTTAAGTACATTATTCTTATTAGGTAAATTCAATTTACTAGAACAAACTTAATTCAAGTCGCAAAAAAAACGACCAAAGGCTCGAATATAACCTTTGGTAGGTAAATGTTAAAAGTACTATTCAAAATAAGGTTCATTATAATGATTTGTGACTGTGTTTATTTTGTATTTATTAATAAACATCGGATTGACTTATTATTTTTACGATCATATAAATTGCATTAAAATGAAGGGTAACATGAATTAATTTTATTATAATTGAAAAGTTGATTGAACTGCTTTGAGTTCAACTTCAACCTTCACCCGCCCAACTATAAACTAGAGGGTAAGGTTAATTGACAAGTACGATAACAAACATTTTATGAAACCAACATTGCCACGAATCCATACAAATACAACTAAATTAAATAAAACAATTGGCAAAGGTCAGTTACTCTGACAAACAAATAAATTTGATCAAGCCATTGCGATAGCTATATATGAGACTATTTATAAATTTAAATGAATAAATAATCTCTACATTTAAAATGAATAGTAATGAAACCTCATCCAAGAATAGATGCAATTATGATAAATTCAAAATTGGTATTGAACTACCCGGTATCATAAAATCATAGTTCGTAACATACATAAAAGATATTAAGCCCCACATTTCACAACAAAATTGTATCGATGGGTATATTCATGCATGTTTACTAAGCTTTTAGAGCAATTTCAATTCGCACTATAAAGCGTAGCAAAATCGATCGAAATCTTATTTGAGTCCGTCAATTTGTTGAGCAAATACGTTTCACGTAACTGCCGACAAAATTAGCACTTTTATGAATTAAATTATATTTATAATACTAGCTTTCCGCCCGCGGCTTCGCCCGCGTTCTCAAAGAAAAACCCGCATAGTTCCCGTTCCCATGGGATTTCCAGGATAAAACCTATCCTATGTGTTTATACAAGTTACCCTCTAAATGTGTGCTAAATTTCATACAAATACATCCAAGGAATAAAAAGTTTCATACAAACTTCTATCCCCTATTTTACCCCTTTAGGGGATGAATTTTCTAAAACCCTTTCTTAGGGGACGCCTACGTTCTAACATCTACCTGCATGCCAAATTTCAGCCCGATACGTCCAGTGGTTTGGGCTGTGCGTTGATAGATCACTATATCAGTCACCTTTGAGTTTTATATATATATAGATTACTTGTGAATTAGGTAAGTATGTATGACTATTAATAAGACAGAGGAATTGTTTGTATACGTCATGTACATGTATTTATGAATATAACTAGCGGTCCGCCCCGGCTTCGCCCGTGGTACATATTTACGTTTTCTCTACATAAAAACCATCCTCGTACTTCAAGGAATATAATAAAAAAAGAATTATCGAAATCGGTTCAGCCGTTCTCGAGTTATGCGCTTACCAACACATTTTGCGATTCATTTTTATATATAAGATATTATGTGACCATGAATGTCAATTTCTTTGGCTCGCCTGGGCTCGCCCTACAACCCAAAGGGCTGGACTGATTATGACGTATGAGATGTCATTTATTTAACTTTTTTAAATAATTCTTTTATACATAAAAATGACTTTCGTTTATGAGTTCACTCGAGTTTTCTGAAATCTTTTAAACTATTATACATTTGCAAAAAATAAACATTCAATGGACTCTTGAACTCTTCTCAACTTCAACTGTTACGTTTCCCAAATTTAAAATAAGTATTTTAGGTACCTACCTATTACATAACCTATAATAATTTTATATTATTGTATAATTAACTAGGCAAAACAAAACAAATACTTAAAAACAATTTGATTAAAATTATTCCTTTATTTCTTTCTTTTACAATAAAATATCTTTAAACAAGTTTGTGATTGTAATTAGGAAACAAAATAAATGCTTGTGTCCGGAGGTTCCGCTCTTTCTTATACAAACATAGAAATAAAATAAAATAATCATACACAATACAATTAGAAATGAAAGTCCTACAAAATATAGTCTGTTAATAGCTTAACAATAAATTACTTACTAGGTGTGCCGCGCAGTTTCACCTGCATTGCTCCGCACCTGTCGGTCTTAGGGTGATGATATATAGCCTAGGCTTCCTCAATAAATGGGCTATCTATCACCGAAAGAATTTTTCAAATCGGACCAGTAGTTCCTGAGATTGGCGCGTTCAAACAAACAAACACACAAACTCTTCAGCTTTATAATATTAATATAGATTACAGGTATATAGAGTGCATAATGTATATCGAGATAGGATTTTCGTATCAATGGGTTGGACAGATTTAGTTATTAGTTTACTCAAGTATAGTGAATGTCCGCATGGGTGGAAAGACTAGATTGCTTATCTATGTTCAATATGTATTGTTGCATTATGTACCTAATATAATGTATTAGTTAGTGGTTGGTTTCAACACTTACTCTTATAGCCTATTTAACACTTTTACACGTTAATTTAATTGTTTTTACATTATTTGCCATTTTAACTGAGAGATAAAAATCTATTAGGAAGCTGTGAATACGGTCATAAGTTCAGATTTTGCAAGGTAGAGTAAGAATAATAAATAAGCGTCTTAAGAATATATATATTTCAGGTTGAAAGCTAATAAGTTAGCGTTTAACCATAAGTATACTAAAGTCTTATGGATTTTCCAGGCATACAAATATAAAATACATATAACATATATGTTATATTGTATGTATATATATATATATATATATATACATACAATATATGTATATATATACATACATTTTCATTTTAAATAATAATAACAGCAAGATAAATAAACAGAAAGAAGACAATTTTGCATTCTATGATTCTAAAGATGTCATTTTATTACCTTTTTACATTTCAAATGACCACTGTCCGATGAAAATCCAATTTTTCATGTAATGGAAAATCGTTTATCTAATCCAATTGTGTGGTTTACGTCTGAAGGTTACACATCAAACAAAGTAGGTAATCTGGCCAGGGAATAATATCGAATCTTTATATATACAACTAGCGGTCTGCCCCGGATTCGCCCGTGGTACATATTTCGCAATAAAAGGTAGCTTATGTTCTTTCTCAGGATCTAAAGATTGTCTGTGCCAAATTTCATCAAAATCGGTTAAGGGGGTTATGCGTGAAAACAATAAATACATACGTAATTACAAACTTTTCCTCTTTATAATATTAGTATAGATAAGTTATTGTGCGTGGTTAATAATTGAAAGGACATAATGTAACTACCACAGGTAACTACTATTGTGCAAAATACATACGTTAATATAACGTTTTCATTTCTTATGTGAAATAACAATTGTATTTGATACGACGGTTACGGATTATCCATTTCACTTCTTTTTGGTACTTACTTGTATTAGAAAATTGTGTGATACAATAATTGAATACTATTATACATATCCGTATATTATTATGTATATGACATGAGATCATAGCGTGGGAAACATTATTCTGACATATTCTGCAATCCTCATAGAATTAGCAGGTAAAATGTTTATTTACATAGGGTTGAAGGATTCGCCCACAGCGCATTTCCTGTCAAAACAACACTTTGAAATCTGAGATCAGCTTTAAAGCTGTAATCTAACGTAACTCAGAACATCTCAACATGTGCCTAATCCTACTATCAATCTCGAACACTTTCACTTAACGATGCCGATGCTGAAATTCATTCCCCTACTTCCTGACATTACTTAATTGATGGGCCGCGCCTGTACATTAGTACTTTTTTTGCCCACCATCGATTATTTGGCCCTTTCACGTTTTTGCGGCTTATTTGATAGCTTTTATGGGCTCTTAAACGTTTATTAGTGCTGAAGGTTACGGGTACATCTTAAACACGGGAAATTGCGTAATTGTCGCGTAATTTTAAATGCATTTTTATGGTTATTCTTATAATTTTTAGAAGGATGAATGAACACATTAGATCGTTTAAGTTAAAAGTATTCTTTTACAGATTTTGTAGAGATTTACAGAGTGACAGTACCGTACTTTTTGTGTGGTAAGTAGAGAATGGAAAGATCAGTACTGTGGTATTTGGTACGTATCACTTAAGTGCAAAATGGTGATTTTTGGGTATGAGCGTTTGAAAGTTTTCACGGTTGCTACCCTGTTGCTACAGATCGGAATAAACACTTGAGTAAAACAAATTTATGATATTTAAATGTCTATTATGTTTAAGTTTTGAACACTTACAAAAAAAATAAAAAAAATGTTCTAGTTCAAGAGTAATTGTTACTTAACATGTTTGTACCAAAAGAAAAAAATGTGAAAATGATGTGAAAATGTCTAAAACGTGTGTACTTAAGTGGATTAGAGCATATTTATTTGTACTCTTAATTAGTATTTATTCCTATTTTTACCTTAATGGAAAGGATTTTTCTTTTTTTTTTCGACGGAGACATAAACAGACATTAAAAAACAAATATTATGGGGAAACGTCTTCCATACAAATAGATTTAACCATATATAAAAACAAAAACGAATAGGAGTGTGATTTGCCACAAATAAGTACTCATAAAAAAGCCAGGAAATATTGTGATTTTCGTGCAATATGCAATTCTCTGATACTCTCTCTACAAAGTAAAATCCTAAAAGTAGTGTGTGTGTGTGTGTGTGTGGTTCAGAAGTCACGGTAGTTCGCTTGCCTGCCGTGCTAGATGCTGCGGGATCGATCCCATCAACCGACATGTACCAATGTGTCTTTTTCGGATGCATAAGTAGGTAGATTCTCTAATAACCAGAGATACATCTTCTATAACAAGAAAACATCATCATTTCTAATAACAGGAAAACATCGTGATGGCAACCGGGATTTTGGTCTGAAATCACCAACCAGCAGTGAGCAAGCGTGGTGATTACTGCTCATGTCTTCTCCTTGTGAGAAGATGTCATTACCCTGCAAATAGTTACGAGCTGGATCAAGTCAAATAAAATTTGTTTGTAAAACGTACCACTACAACATTCATTCATAGTCGTCATCACTGTCACTGAAAGTCATAAGATTGTTTCTAGTCGGACCATGAGACAATGATTTGAAATAATCATCATAAATTGGATCACTTATTGGCAGGAGATCTAAGATATCTTTGAATTTCAGAGCATCGATATTGATAGGCTCATTAGAGGCCAATGGCAAAGCCACTTCGGAGAATTTTCTCAGTTCTCTTAAACCAGAAATACAGAAACTCTTCATTTTCACTCAACGTCTCAAATCTACGTCATTAGACTTTTCATACATCAACCAGAAAATACAGTTCTAACCAAATGTAGTTTTGTCTGTTGCAGTATTTCTTTTGATAAAATGAGTAGGTAGTCACTATTGACTAAACTATTCGAAACTATTTTCGAAAATGGAAAGAAGTCAGATTCATTCATTAATTTTACATCATGGCGATTGCTGGTCATTTTCATTTATCTCGGGGAACGGAGATGTTGCTGTTTCTTTTTTGAATGAATCTTTCAATATCTGCTTAACAGGCAAGATATTATACCGTTTTTGACCCGGAAAACACTGAATATAAAATAAGCTACTCTACTCCTTCTGCCAAACGGTTAATAAAATGCCATAAGCATGATGCGATTTCATCCGCACCTCTTTGAGCTATTCCTTCATACATAACATAATGGAATGTTCGTTTAGTAGTAACTTTGCGGATTTTTAAATTAAAAGTCCAAAGTTTCTTTTATAAAAGGCTACAGATGCAGTTAAATTTGGAATCTGTAAACAAACAGCTTTTATCTTTTAGTTTCATAGTGAAATGTTGCCTTATGCTCCGATTTTTCTAAATCTATTCTAATCTGACATGAAAGAATGAATTTGAAGAGACAAAGAATCAAACCTTGTGCATGTAGGTATCGTTATTTGGCTTTTTAAACGTTTACCAATCTTTAAATCGATTTAAAGATTGGTAAACGTTTCTGAACACACTAAGTCTAAGAGATCTTGCATCACATGCATGTTTCTTTATAGATAATAGGCTTGCGACCTAATGTCTGAAGATTTAAATTATGTGCCAAATAACGTTATATTTAAGTAAGGGAGAACCCGGAGAAGACCTGTTAAGTTCACAAATAATTTTATTTGATTTGGTACAATTAAGTTAAGTGATGATAATAATTATTCAAGTTTGGTCTAATTATGTTAAGTGCTCTTACGTTGTAAATTGCCGTTCGTTGATTGAGTATTCGTTTTACAAGTCTATGTTAAGTTATATTAATATATTTGTATCAAATAAAAATATTTTTTTTTGTACTTAAGGGGTTTTGATACAACCTATTTAAGGTATTTCTACTATCAATAGGCTTATGTGACATAGACCAAACGAAAGAGGACGTTTTTATCAGTATAGATGGCCAAAAAACAAAAAATGGCCATTTTTGCACTTACGAGGTATATACCAAACACCACAGAGTTATTATTTAACAATTGTAATTTAATGCCTAGCCTATAAAAATAATATGAATTATTCAGTTTAGAATTAAGAAAGCAGAATAAAAATATATCGTATACATAAATAATAAGTAAGCGGTAACTCAATATTGTGCGTATTTATAGCTCTATCCCCAATCAAATACAATTACGTTAATAGAATCAAGCGAGATTATCCAGAACAGAGTATTGTTCTTTGAAGAGGCAGGTACACAATGGACAATGACAAATGAAAGCGTCCAAGACTATCCTTGAACTAATAGAGGACGCTTTATCCTTGACAATAACTCGCTATAATATAATAACAATGAAACATACGCAAGCATTTCCTCGAACACAAAATTACAGCATAGTGCAAGGAAAGGCACTTACAAATCATAAATTGACGTGAATAAAAACATATCAACAACGTTTTATCAGGAAATAACTGAAGAGCTATTACCGACAGTGGCGTCTATACATAAAACTAGGTTGTTCGGCTCCACTTGTCTAGGGCGGCGGCCGATCTACTGAGGGTGGAAAATCGGGTGTCGTATCATAGCAACCGACAGCATCCCTGCCAGTGTGGTGCTGACTGCGGATTCGATCACACGTGTGTCACTTTCCCGCCCATCCCGAAGCGAACTTCGAAACGTGCTTAGTGACTGTTAAAAATGTTTATTTTGTTTATCCTCCTCACGGTGTATTTAATAACGTTGTGCCATTAGGCATGCGTGGATTGTAAAGGGTTGTTGGAGTGGTTACATTCAACGATTTTCCTTTGGAAATTAGATTCGGTAAGTCATTTTTCTCAATGTATTAAGGATAAGTATTTATTTATCAATTTAAATTGTAAATGGGTTAATTTTAGTCTCTATATCTATACCAACTGTCTCATCTTCCATATTTTCAAAGGATTATTAGATCAGGATAAATTTTTTGCTTATTACGTTGCAACCGGTATTTATTTAGGCAATTATTTATCATCCTTACATATATCACGTCTATTGAAAGTAGGTATGTATATCCGGAACCAATAAAGGGATCTCATTACGATTCAAAAACTTTGGCCATAGTAATTACAAACTTTTCCATTGTGCGAAGTTAAGTCGTTGGGAAGGATCGGTTTAAGATGTGGCTTAACATTACTGGGGATTTGTTCTATGACGTCACTCAAGTGTGAATTTAATGAGATACTCGTTAAAACTTCATATTCTTTTGAATTGTCAGTTTATATTATGATTTGTTGTTAAATAATGGGATTGTTTTCTTTGATTCTCTATTCTCTTTTTAGCTTTCTACTTTTACTCAATATGCGGATAATAAAAATAACAGATGTTAGAAATACAGGAATTAGACATTCGTATGTTTTCTTTACACAATTCAATCAAGGTCTAATGTACGATCAATGTAGTCAGAAATCTTATTACATATTATAGGTGCTATTGCCCTTTGCTCATCAAGTGTTTTTTTATGGGTCAAGTTAAGTTCGTGAAAAGGGTTCAGTACTAGATCTGACTTTACTATCGTTGGTTTATTATTTATCTGGGAATGAACCGTGAATAATAAGGAACTCGAAACAAAGATCTTACTATTACTGATTGCCCAATGCCCTCGGAAAAACATTATCTGATAGTGGCTCAGAATTATATCAGAACAAACATATGTGTTCGTGAACGTGAGAATCTATGGTGTGAATAATAGCCCAGTCATATTAGGGGTTTCACCTCGGAATGAAAGATAATAAGCTGGAAATTGGTAAAAACCTTTGTTTTGTTACCCTAAATATTGTCTCAAAAGTCACAAATGCTATCGTGTCCGCGTCTTAAGATATTGAAGGTCAAAGGTCACAAAAAACGATTTTTCGCGAATATCTCGGTTCCTATTGCTTAAATGATATTTTCACCTATTATGAAAGTTGTAGAGTATAAAATTCTCTACAACTTTTGTCTAAACTTTTTTTTTATACGATCAACCGTTTTTGAGGTAGAGCGCGAAGAGTGCGCAGCGTACAGTCATATATGAGCTAATGCAGGGTCAAGCGTGAGTTACGGTTATCAGTACGTTGTGTAAAGTCAATTATTGACAAAAAAATTATAATTATTAAGCAATGCCCATTATTTCTGTACTTATTCTTAATTATTTAACTATAGTATATTATTAATTCTGGATTATCTATTTTAGTTATATTTTAAAATAAAAAGACAGTAAGGAAATATATTTTAGATATACCTTTATTTATCATTAAATATGGCATGTTATACATTTATTAAAATGTGAGTTTAAATATTAAAATAATTTGTGAATCGAATGAAATTGCGAATGGAAGCTAGTTATCTTCTTCTTCGTCGTCTTCTTCTTGTTGTCGGTCTAAAATATTCAATTCATTGTCATCATCCTCATTTTCGCTCATATTCATTTCCAAACCTTCTAGAATTTCAGGATCGTATGTGCTTTCTTCATCGGTATTACTTGGATATAGTGGAGCGTTGAGGCAAGCTTGTCCATTGCACTGGCCACAAGCTAAAGAACATAGTAGCTTTGATTTTCTGCATCCACAGCGGGAACCACAACCATTTTTGCAATTGCAAAATATTGTGTTTAGTAGTTCGGCTGGTGCTGGAGGTAATAACGTTGTTATGGGCTCCAGGATTTCTTTTTAAGCTTCCAGCCCCATTCTTGAGGTTCTAAGTTCTTCCCTAGCCACGTTTGAATCTGGTAGTAGACACGATTGATATTATGTTGACGGGCTGCTACACTTGTTGGTGGAAGTGTTGACAATTGTACAGGTTTATTTAGTTTTGTTAATTTGATGAATTGCGTGTAGCGGAAATAATCATGGTTGTCCTCAGATTTTGGAGCATTATATAATGCCAAAAAGATGCGCACTCCATTTTCAAATAAAGTTTGTACGGGGCAGTTTTCTTGTTGAAATACTACCACCAGTTAAAAATTTACACGTTTTAAAGGAAACATATATAATGTCGTTTTATTTTAAAATATAACTCAAATAGATAATCCAGAATTAATAATATACTATAGTTGAATAATTAAATATAAATAATTAAGAATAAGAACAGAAATAATGGGCATTGCTTAATAATTATATTTTTTTTGTCAATAATTGACTTTATACAACGTACTGATAACCGTTACTCACGCTTGATTCTGCATTAGCTCATATATGACTGTACGCTGCGCACTCTTCGCGCTCTACCTCAAAAACGGTTGATCGTATAAAAAAAAAGTTTAGACAAAAGTTGTAGAAAATTTTATACTCTTCAACTTTCATAATAGATGAAAATATCATTTAAGCAATAGGAACCGAGATATTCGCGAAAAATCGTTTTTTGTGACCTTTGACCTTCAATATCTTAAGACGCGGACACGATAGCATTTGTGACTTTTGAGACAATATTTAGGGTAACAAAACAAAGGTTTTTACCAATTTCCAGCTTATTATCTTTCATTCCGAGGTTGACCCCTTTTTTTACCTAATTTCACTGGGCTATAAAGGAAATAAGCTTGGATGGTTGAGCACAAAAGGCCGATTTATCGATAGTGTGTTAGTGTGAATTATGTATGTATTTAAATAAATAAATAATATTTGCGTAGGTTAATGTAATCGTTCAATAAAAATATTATGTACCTACCTATCTCAAACAACAAGAAGAATTGGGACACGTTTTTAAGTAGGTATTCAAATATAAAGATCGGAAATAATCGTGATAAAATCTACCTACAATATATACAATACAAATCTATATCACATAAAATAGGTAAGTATCTTAAATATTATTTGATTTTTAATTTCATTGTTTAGGGGACGTAATTTTCACGTGATATGATCCGTCATATCACGTGAAAATTACCTTGAATACCTACCTTGAATACCTACTTAAAAACGTGTCCCAATTCTTCTTGTTGTTTGAGATAGGAACATAATATTTTTATTGAACGACCGGTTCAGACATGGAAAGGTAGTAATATTGATTTCTTGATAATCTATTTTAAAACAGCATACTAGGTGTAAGTCAATTAGGCTGGTCATGTACTACCTACTTATAGCAGTCACCTTTAGAGATTACCTTTTTACTATACAATTATTGCGTAATGGGTTATTTTTAACTTAGAATACTTTTCATTTCAAAGGCAAACAGGCTAATAACCTTTAAGGTCAAAATATTTTAAATAGTTTATTTCATACTAGTAAATTATTTTATTAAAGATTTTTCGTCTTGCAAAACCTAACCTATCGAAAGTATTTGACAAATTTTAATTTATATTTAAGCAATAATCGTTATGCTTCAGCTCTGTGTATTTTCGTTCTAATACTTTTGAGGCAAAAAGCATTTCTATCAATAAGACACATTTATCAATAAATATAATAGTTAGAGATATATCTCAAGAGAACCATGCGTTTTTGGATAAAAAGAGTGTATGCTCTCTCTGGGCCATAAAATTGTTTTATGCGAAAAGATATCGACCAAATCCTTTACTCTAGTATTACTAAAAGGTCAAACCGATAAACAATACTTTAGTTCTTACAATATTATAATATCATCTAGAGGAGTTGGAGAGGAGGAGGAGAGATATTTATGTATTTACATTCCACGTCTCAATTTTTACATCAAATTTTACGCGTAATGAAGTTAATTTGTGATCATGATTAATGACATACTAATCTATACACATAGTAGATAAAAATCAAAAGCTTTGCATCAGGTTTTGAAGCGGATGTAGAGTCAGTACGATAACTTATTTTAATGAAAGTTTTATTTAGCTTTGAGCAGTGCATCTACATAGCTTGTCTCAGAAGTAAGTGCTCTCAGTATATTTTATAGAGATAATAGTAAAATTATTATAAATATTTATTTCATTTGCAATCCTAGTAATTAGCATAGTTTTGTTATACTACATATAAATTGTTGTTGAGTGCTCCGGTAATATTTTTATGTTGGACTAACCATTCCATTTTTATTATAAATCATGTTATATGCGAGGTATATTTGATGATAATTTTGCGGAAAACAGTTTTAGGCAAATGCTAGCTGGCAGTATTTTATTGAACTTACACTCTACAATATTTTTTCCATTTACTTGTATAAAGCAACTATTCTTCACGTTTCCCGTCTCACACCGCGGAACACTTGAATGCATTCAGAGCAAGATACTCAACAATGATCAAAGACTTCCCTACGTATACGTATTCTCAAGGGATACTACATCAGAAGCATTTGTAAAGGAAGCGTTATATTATGTTTTAATAATAATATGTAATTTCTTATTTTTTATTTAAATGAAATGATAATACTTAATAGCTTAACATTATTTTGAAAGCGATACAGCCTGCTGTAAAATGTCCGAAACGGTAGATTAGGTACCTACTTAAATAACTCAGGCCCCGGAACCACAGACACAATAGAAAATCTATTGTGTCTGGGACCGATCGGGCCGCTTGGGGCTCAATGGGTTAATCAATATAATGAATAAATCGTATATAGGTACTAACGTGAAATCGAACTCAATGAAATTCTATATTCAAATTATATTATATTATATATTATATTATATTATATTTCATACGAAAATATCAAAACCAGTAAAATATTAGTATTTTCCCACTCGTATCCCTTAGTGTGAGAAAAAAATTCTTGCTATATTTTTCAAGATAATATTAATCGTCGTCCGTCGAAAACGCGAAAAATTATACCTCCCGTGTGTTCTTGCAAATTATGTTTACGAGAAACAAACACAAGCTTACGTAAATAACAATTTGAACGAAAAAATAATATTTTCATTGAACAAACATCAGAACCGAGCGAAATCAGCCAAGTCCGTCAGCCTGGATTAAAACTGTGATGAAGTTGTTATTCACAATTTCATTTCGACGTTGTCGCGAAGCCTTTAATCGTGTATTTTCAAAAAAAATAAGGTTACAAGGAAGCGAAAGCAATTTGCGTACCGTTCAAACTCCGCCATCTTTTCCAATCCATCATTGCATTACATATTACTTTGTAAAGAAAATTCCGCTTAATCTTTCGAGGGTCGATATTAAAATATACTTTTTTGGTGGCCCTTTAAAACGAGATGACGTCACGTAATCTTATAACCTTTGGTTTTATTTCAACTTAGTTATATGATAAAGACCTCCAATGCTCTGTTACCAGTTACCACGAGCTCGAAACAAGCTGTAGATCATTTTATTAGCTTACTAGCGACCCGCCCCGGCTTCGCACGGGTGCAATGCTGATACTAAATACACTACAGAAAAACTGTGAACGTTGTATTTAAAAACATAGCGGCCCGGCCGGCCGGTACCGCCGCAAACGCTACGTCCCGCAATTTTTAAATCGGTAATATCTTCGAAAATATTCACTTAAATCATACGGTGTAAAGGGCAATATAGATCTATATTAAATGAACAATGTATTCAAGGTATTTAATTGGTTAAGGATTAATGCTGTATTGGTGAAAATCGCTTCGAAAATTAGCTATTATTTGTCGTAAAAAGTAAATGACAAAAAAATGTTATTGTGGGTTATCCATAAGAGATAGACATATACCATCGCGGACTTTTCTGTAGACCTTTTCAATGTGTATAATACTTAGTACATTATTTTGATAAAACTCGTAGGGTTCAGCCTACGTTTGCAATATAAGCGGAAACAATGTAATTTTTTACGACATCACATTAGAAACCTCAAAAATAATAGTACTTCTCCACTATTTAATGGATGTTACTATACATATAAACCTTCCTCTTGAATCACTCTATCTATTAAAAAAAACCGCATCAAAATCCGTTGCGTAGTTTCAGAGATTTAAGCGTACAAAGGGACATAGGGACATAGGGACAGGGAAAGCGACTTTGTTTTATACTATGTAGTGATAATAATATTAACACACATCCTATCATTCAACTAATCATATTCCACATCAGGATTTTATTTAAAATTGCTTTTAAGAATTCTATCTCTACACTTTATTTACTTACATTCAGTACCTATATTTTTCTTTATTGGTTTCCCGATTGATAATAAACGACGGGATACTAAAATAAAACGATATACATTACATTTCTAATAACCATAACTTGAAACAACCAATTCTCCACTTCTGTCAATATAACGTTTTCGCAAGATACATAAAACGGAAATCTCATTGCGTAGTCTCCAACCTATTCCCGTAACAAAGGCTATAAGCGTTAAATGTAATTTATTTTTGTATAGGCTAATATAATTCGAGGCGTACGTCAACAATCACCTGCCTACGTGTTAACTACTTTTCAGTCTATTCGCACGCGCCTTATCAGCTTTTCTCTTGAAAATTTTAAACGAAATACAAAATTTATCTCAATATTATAAGGTTCAAGGTTTACAACGTCGAGTTTCGTATATTTTCTTCGCGTATAATCTTGATTTTTATGAAGTGACCTCATATATTATGAATTTATAAGATTTAACGTCAAAAATTCGTAGAATTTATTTAATACTAGCTTTCCGCCCGCGGCTTCGCCCGCGTTTTCAAAGAAAAACCCGTTCCCGTAGGATTTCCGGGATAAAACCTATCCTATGTCCTTTCTCGGGTATCAAAATATCTCTATACCAAATTTCATGCAAATTGGTTCAGTAGTTAAGGCGTGATTGAGTAACAGACAGACAGACAGAGTTACTTTCGCATTTATAATATTAATATATAGTATATAGTATGTAACGTCAAAAATTCGTATAATTTATTTAATACTAGCGGTCCGCCCCGGCTTCGCCCGTGGTCCATATTTACGTTTTCTCTACATAAAAACCATCCTCGTACTTCAAGGAATATATTAAAAAAAGAATTATCGAAATCGGTTCAGCCGTTCTCGAGTTATGCGCTTACCAACACATTTTGCGATTCATTTTTATATTATAGAATTATGTTCGCATTGATATTTTTAAACTATTTAATATATTGTAGAACACGTGTATACAATTATTTTAAACAATGTAAAATACTTACCTACATATTATACGAGTTTACGTCTATTAATAATGTATAGATTTAATTCTGATTAGTAGTACTAAATAATAATACATTTTACTAATTCACGGTCTCGCGATAATACATTAATTACAATGGATAAAATTACTAACATTATTACCGTTTTCATTATTATAGTACTAATTTCCAACATTACGTAATAAAAACAAACATTTTCTATTGATATTTATAATCATTAAAGCAAGGCGTTTTAATTGTATTTAATCGTGCAAAAAATTTTAATCACCCTAATGCCAGACACGTTCTTTGCCTAAATGAATTTCAGATATTGCCTTGAAATTCTTATTACGTTTTGTAAAAATAAAGTACCTTTATTTTTTGTAAAGAGAAGATTATAGAAAAAGCAATTTATTCAGGACTAAAGCGATGACTTAAAAAGCACCCTTATAAACATATACGACACTCTCGGGGCCTATTTTTTATTCGATTATCTTTTTGATAATCTAATCGACCGGATAAAAATTCGATGCTGAGATAAACTACAAAAAGGTTAGGTAGGTGTAAATAAGTGTTACTCATAGGTGTTACTATACTATGTATGTACCTTTATAAACAATTATCGCGAAATCTCAGGCTAAGATTTAGTTGTAATTTAGCTGACACTTTTTGTAAATTTAACTGAATAAAAACTCAAACAAACAATAGAAATAATTAACATAATTGTACCTTTTAAGGTTGATTGTCTATTAGTTAAGAATTTGAATGAGAATTGAAAGGTGTATTTTCTTGTAACAAGAAAGTTGGGAGAAGTTAATTGTATCTAACCATATTGTAAGAAACGTGTGTTATTATAATTAGTGATTATTTAAGATTTATTTGTTTAACGTATTCCCCGCTTTAATCGAAAAGGTACGCTTAAATTTAAAATCCTTTTAATATACTACACTCGAATTACAGATTCGACACGCAGGACAAAATAGAAACAAAAACAAACCAATCCTTAAACATAAATAAAATCAAAGCAAAGTTACCATAATCTTAATACAACAAATAAGGTATACATTCAACCTCAACCTTGCCCAGCGGTCAGACTTGCGGTATAAAGCAATATTGATAAAATCTCAATATAACATTCAACCCATACATTCTTATCAAGTCTGTTTGAAACGGTTCTGCAATCTCATCCAAGTATCCACTAGATATGAAGGGCAATGATGATGCAATTTGTTATATAAGACACCCCTATCACTCCTGAGGGACAACTATGAGTCTTGGATTATTTATATGAGTTCATTTGGTATCCCACGTGGCTTTTGCTACATGGAAGGGTTAGACAATTGATAACTGTAGAGTTTAGACGTTAATAAGTTAGAATACGAGGTATAAGGCTCAGTGGTTTAAGTATTCGATTTTAAGTATTCAATAAAAAGTTGTGGGTTCTAGACTACTTAGATGAGCGTGTAAAAATTCATCTATTAATCAATTTACCTACTAATTATCCACATCACCACTGCTACAATCGATGAAGAAAAACATCAAAGAGAAATCGGCATGTCGCAGAAACAAAAAAATACAAACCAAAAAGTTATACATATTACCCTTGCATATGAAGGAAGTACGAAATTACATTTACGAAAATCATTCATCACCTCGGAACAAACAGACGCAGTCGGTTTAAAAACGACCCATATTGTAGCAATCACATATTAATCCATGCAGCCAAGTAATCCAACAATCGCAAATACATTTGTATAATAACGTCATCAAAAGAGTAATTACGTCCGACAAAGTCACGCAGAATATCCGGTGATTTATACCCAAAATTAAAATGCTATATTTTGGTATCATCTCTGGCAGAAACGATTAACAGAATATTTTGTGGAGTGGGTTCGAATCTCCCGGTTTTGCATATCAGCCTCATCCAACGAGCCTTCATTTGAATAATTGTTTAATTCCATTTGTTGTGGGATTGCAGTTATCCGTTTACTGAACTCGTTTGTTTTTTAATAATACTCTACGTGATGTTAGAATTTGTTTACTGGATGAAATTATGTAAGTATCTTTTACAGGGTTCATATTATAGTTTTCAGCCATGATCGTTTATTTGTTGTATGAATTATCAAATAAACGATCATGGATCTTGACCAAATCTTGACTAAAATGTTTACCAAATACCTATACATAAAACTGACATACTTATTTTTTTTTGCGAGTAGCACATAATATTATGGTGCAAACAACAAACAATATTTTGTTATCTTTTTTGGTAAAACCTACAATTTACCACGTGAAAAGTAATTATTTATTTCAAGCGTTCAATGAAATAAATGCGTTGAATTCCCTCGAATAAAACGTGTTAAGTAGCATCAAAAATGCGATTTTACCGTACATATTCTATGAGCACTCGTAAATCCAATTTCGCTCGAAATCTACGATGCAATCGTGCATAATTCCCCCCCACTTAGCTTCGTGTGAATTGTTCAAAGACTTGGCAAAAGGCACAAGTTGCTGAAGTTATAATGCGCACCTGCCAAAAGGGTGAAACAGGTGGATGGAATGCTTTCACTTTGAAATATTTGCATTTAAAAATCGTTTCTTTTCACGAATAAAACGTGCTATTGAAATAACGTTTATATTATATAAGCGAAATATTAAAGTTTAAAATACAGCGAGGAATATTTTCATGAAGTGTTCGCTAATATAATTTTACGTTTTCTTTGAAACTTCTGACTCATTTCAACTTTTTTTTTCCTTTTCACTGTTCTTTCTTAAAATGTCAGTCAAATACGCGTCCGTTAAGTGGTCTGACGATAATTTCTTTTTTCTAAAGTTTTGAGCTCATTATTTATTTACTTTGATAGAAATTACCATAATTGATAAGCCGTGTATTTTTTTTATTTAAAGAATTTAAATCAATTTCAAATTTTTATTCAAACTGGAAAATATTACACATTTATATTTGTGTATAATTATTATCTAGTTTGCAAATACATGTAAAAACTTAATTAATTTCTACATTATTATAATTTATTAAATTCAATTTTAATTGAGACGCTGCACTGTCAATTCCGTATTAAATGCAAAAGCGATACAGATCTGTTCCTAACACTTAATTGCATTAATCAAATCATGAAAGCAGGCCACACAAAGGATCTGAGCCAGTAAATTAACTGCTAAATCAGTGAAACGTTCATGAATCCAGAACATTCTCTTTCTAGAAATTGCTGTCAAGCGCGAGTTATTCAAATTATGCCTGAGAACACTTATGCGGTTCCAAACATGCTTCAATTATAAGAGGGTGGATTAAGGAGTCAGCTAATGTGTACTGGTATGGGAACTATGTGTTCTTGAATTATAATTCTTAAAGCATATTCTAATTTTGTATTGAGTGATATAGTGTAACGATAAAAACAAGGATTGCTGTTAGCTTAGGCTGTTAGTTATTTGGTACCAATGTAAAAGCTTACGCACGAAATTAATTTGCATCTCCTATCTAGGATTAGAATAAATTTTCAATAATTGCATATTTTCTATCGATCTCTAATATACATGCCAATACAAAAACAATCCTTGAATTGGTTATTGACAAGTTTTTCTCAAAAAATGGAATGCTCTACTTTTGGATTTGCATTCATTATTGACATCGGAGATTAATCATCATGTTTATGCTATACCAAAAATACATAATGCATATAATATGAAAAGGTTAACGTAAATAATAGAATCAAACAGATGTCTCATTACAAGAGGGAGAAAGTGATTTATATAAATCACAAAAAGCTAGCCAGAAAAAGTATAGAATAATTGGTGAAATACAGCTTGACAGCTCATTTTGGCAAAAAGACATTTATCAGAGACGAAATATGTCATCTTTAATGAAAGCATTTATTTTATTTAAGTATCTACACAATACATTTCGTATTATTCTGACTTCTTTTACTTTACTTCTTAAGTTCTTCAGCGACGTATTATGGTACACTTTTATCATACCTACTATCTGGCTGTAGTGGTAGAAATTCGATTTGTGTATTATTTATTTTTTTATTGATTTATCTTATTTCGATTTTTGAAGTGAAACTTCTTTATTGGGGTTGGAAAAAAATTTAGTGTAACATTTTGTCGTTACGCGTGACATTTTTCCATTACGCGCCATCTTTGTCTTATCCCTACCACGCGTGATTCGACATATTTCTGTAAAGTTGCATATAGTAAATTATTTTTTGAAAAATAAAGTCATAAAGAAGTTTCACTTCTTACGTGTGTACACTAGTACATGCACACATTTTTTTTTTATATTAGCAATCTGCTCTCCTTCTCTACATAAACTATAATTGTGCCAAATTTCATACTCCATCTTACGCATAATTTTAGCAAAAGGGTAAAGTTTTTATTGCTTCACATAATATAACCTTATTAATTACTAGCCTTACAAGAAATTGCTACTACTTTTGCTACTACTACTTACTATTTCAAAGTAAATATATTCTATCAAAGCAAAAACTTCAAAATTAAAACTTCTTTGTTACTAACTAAACAAAAAGTAATTCTTGGCTAACCAACTTAGACTTTTTTGTTTAAACTTGTTTTAATTTAAAGTTTAAACTTTTTTAAATAATATTTAAATAAGCTGTTATAAAATTACTTTATACGTATGAAATAAGCATATAAAATTTTTCTTTGTACAGGCAACATGTTTAGCTGCAGGTGAATTCATCCGGCATTTATTTCCAAATCATTTAATTCTTAAACTTATGGCGGGATTACATGGTATAAGTACAATTTTCAACTTTAAACACATATTATTTTAAGTAGATAATCAGTTTAATGATAGAGAAAACAACACGACCAAACAATAAATTATTTTGTGCATTCTGATTCCCTTGTAATTTTCAGTTTAATTTAATTATACTAGGTATGTTTTATTGTTACTTACTTGATACTGCTGCTCCTGGATATCATTCTGATCAATAATACCTACTTTTATTACAAAGGAGTTATTATTACTAATTCCTTTGTATAAACATCATCCATTTAAGAGTGGGTACAAAGAAAAATTACCAATCTTCTATTAGATGATACGTGTAATATTCAAGACCAAATCTAATAAAATATATTTTAAACTAGATGATATTTTTTTGCTTCATACCCCCTTTTAATCCAAAATAATAAATTTACAACTATATAATATTATGTATTATAAATTAAAAGTTTTATTACTTATGCAAGTTTCTGTTATGAAAAATGCCTGAACATTTATCTGACTTATGTAAAATGGCTTAAAACTTTGCGTGATTTAAATTGTCTAGACTTTACTAATCTGCACTTAACTTAATCAAGATTACAATTAAGAAAAGTTATTTCAGGTAGGTATTTACTTTTACAGCTCAGGGTTGTTATTTTAAGCAATGGTACATTAATAGATTCACGTTTCAGGTAGGTACGAGTGCCTTTTGTTCCTCACATCAATTTACATATTTTATTTCCCTGCTTGTTTTATTGTCAGTAGGTAGAGAAAAAGCTTAGAAAGCTTTAGAAAGCTTTTTTTATCTATAAATATAAACGTAGGATGAACGGTAAAAATAAACAACAGAAGCAAGATGGAGGTTATATCCCTAGCAATCCTTGTACATACTTACTAATCCTGTAAAAATCATTCCAATATCAACCCAACCCATTGAATTTATAAAAAAAGACGGGTTGCACTCCGGGAGTGCCGGCAGAAGTGAAAACTTGATTATTAACGTTGAGCATGTTTGATGTCTTACGCTTTTTCGATCAGGTCACGTGTCCTGACGCGAGTTTAAGATTTTATACCCAACGCCGCTAAAGAAGTTTTCACTTCAATAGCATTTAATTTAACCAGTATTAAATTTTCTGAACTTATTCAAAATATTTATAAGCGCCTAACTACTAGCTAATAAGGATCAACATAATAAATGTTCATTGCCACCGCTAACCTCTCGTAGATTGAAGTGGTTGAACCATCGCAAAGCCATGTGCATTCCGTTGGAGTGCGCTTGTAATGTGACTTGTTTGCTTTAATTAAACTCTTCTCTGCCCGAAGTAATTAGATTGACCACACGCCAATTAGACCTCGAACATATTGGATATGTTGAGTGCCTGTGATAGTACTAATTAATTAATTAGCTGCGTCAAAATGTTTTATAATAATTGCTTTGACTTATAAAATTTAGAGTTCATTTTCCAGTTATAGAGTAGCAATACGTAGAAAGTATATATTGAGTGGGTGCAAAATATAATTTATTTCATTATACCTAAACATATAGGTAAAGGAATAACATATAGGATAAGGAATTTTGCTTTCGCATCATTTTCTTGCAATGTGGGAAAGTCCCACAAATGAAGATAATATTTACAAATGTCACATACCATGTGATGATATCAACTGCCAATAAAATAAAAGAACTTTCTTCGTGCCGTTTTTGTATAAACGGCACGAAGAACGAAAACTTGCTTGATAACAGCAATCACGAATACTTACGTACTCATATCATGTTAAAAACTTTTACACTTCAGACCATGAGTTTTAGAACAGTTTTTGTTAAATTTAGCGCAGTAAAATATTGTTTGAAACTGCAATAAATCAAAAACCACTTTAGGTTGACTGTCGAACAATCGGATGATCCATCACTGCTAATAGAGCTCTCGATTAAAACAATTGATAATGGTAAATGTCACAAAGGCTCTATAAGCCGATTATAATGGTGTTTCATAATCTTGCTTACAGACGTTTCCTGATTTTAAACACACGTATTGATGAAAAAGTAAATATTTAACGCTTTTTACATTATTTTCTGTGTTGTAATATAATATTATTGAAATATATCTACGCGTAATATATCTAGTCTAGTCTCTTTATTTTCATTTCTTCTTATTTATCATCTTCAATTTCTATCCAATGCTCCACCAAGTTTTCAAAATGCGAAAGACTATGAGAATATATAATTTTTGTAATTTTTGTAAAAGTATTGAAACGCGCTTTACACTCATAGATGATAAAGCTGTTTAACTTTTATACCTATGTTAATAAATATCCTAAAATTATTATTATATTAAATTCGGCCAAACTTAAATAGTAAAACAAATCTTCAAGATAAATTCTGAGTACTTCATAAGAAGTCGTCAAACAATAAGGGTCTTCGTTACAAATGCAAACTAAAATGTCTTTGACATAACAACTGTTAACAACTTCGTGATCTAGCTATTGTAAATTCGGTCTTAGAATATCTAGAAATTCTCGAATGTCGAGGATATTCAAAGAGAATTGAAACGCTGCATAATACAAAGAAAACTAGGACACTTCGGAGAGAAGACAATAGTCATTAAATGAAATACGCATTCCGTCATGTATGTGTTAGACTTGTTTTCGTTTAGTTTTGTTTATATTGTTTTTAAATTAATATAGAAGATATATTATTAATCACGTAAAATTACGGATTGCGTTTCAAAAATTGGTAATTAAAAAGCAGAAGTCACAGTCTATAAATCTAGATACTAATACGAATTAAAAACTTGGGTGACATGCGTAAATTAATAATAATTACAAAGAGCGGTAGATAAGATGCAGATAACGATAATGTTTAATCCTTTTTATCTGAGCCGTATATATATGAGCGAGGTTATAAAATATCCTGCTTGAGCAAAGAGAAAATTGTCTACAGCGCAGGACAATCGATCAACGTCAACAAAGGAATTGTACGGAAGAGCGGAAATATTACTAGCAAATGTCCGCAACGAACCTTTAGCCGGAAAAATTGAATTTTTTATATCGCTAAGACATTGCTAGGCACTTAGTAGTGTAATGCTTAATCATCTGTCCTCGGCAGCTTTGTTGAAATAATTTTTAAGAAAACTCGGGGAGAAGAAAGATTTTTCTCGGAATGAATACCAACGCGACAATTGTTTGAGTAAGCTAAGTAAAATAAAATATTTTGTATTTCGTTGCGTGTTTAAATTTATTGTTACGTTTGTAAGACAGTTATTTTAAACTAAATAAAGAAAAGTGTAGCATCTAATTTTTACGAAGCAACTATTATATTACATTTAATTAATCAAGAAAAACTTGACCTTCTTCACGTAGGTACATATAATTTTCACATAGACTAAAAGCTTATAATGCAGTAGCCGTCCCGCGGGACCGCCCGGTACATCTACTTTGCCAACCTAAGATTTCTCTCTTAATTAACGTCTTAGAAAACTCTCTAGTGTCCACTATTCAAATATTTTTTAGAGAAGAAATGCTTAATATATTATGTTGGAAAGATATCCCTTACTACGTAAGTAGAATTTTTTTATGTGATGGTTGTTGATGTGTTGTGTATGGAGAATTATCACATCTCGACACACCCATATAAAATTAAAGACAAATAAGAATAAATATTATTCTAGGAATAGGAATATAATATAATCATTAAAATTCAATGAAATTTAATGATTCAAGGATTTACGCTATGTGCATATTTCCATAATGTTTGCACATTTCAGTATTCAAAGCATAAATAAATTTAGTTGCTTATTTAACTTTTCCTGACATCTCGCAATTACGAGTCATGACCTAGCCAAGTTCAGACGGTGTCCTGTTTTTTGTCATTCTTCATAATTTTATTTATTGTTGACATGGTAGCTGTTATGTTTTTAATTTATTTTTGTAAAACGTTCAGAACGTAAAATTGTTTTGTGTAAAATAAAATGGAATTATCTATCTTGATGAACAATATATTTTCACTTTATTATGCTCGCTTTTGCACGACTCATAATGCGAAGCATTAGAGAGATCTTTACGATCGAAAAATTGGTTTTGTCTTGGTTCCGCAACTATTTAATTAATTACACGATTGGTAATCCACGTAATATTATGCTAAATCTACATCATTTTACAAATAATTTAATGGAGATTAATACTATCATTGGTAAAAATTAATTCAAGAAAATTAAACCGCAAAGAAATGTAGAAATAGAAAAAATAAAATTCCCGTCAATCAATACTTTTTTTCGTTTGAGACACGATAACTTATGTAAAACTTAATTAATTTAAACGCATTACTTTTTATTAGCTGTAGATCTACTATGCGGAGATTGGTTTTGAAAATGGTGGTATTATTAATTTATAAATAATAGGAAAAATTCGATCACGAGGCGGGACTCGAACCCGCATCCTTTCGCGCCATTCCGGGGCGGATGCCTGACCAACTCAGCCACTCGTGAAGTCGTGACCCGCCAGAGCAATCGAATTTATTCTATTCTTTCAGTTTTATGTGTCTAAGGGACACACCGCGCGCCATCTGATGAGATGATTAACAACCATCTCAACCAATATGAAGCACTTTTTAGTTAAATTTTTTATATTCTTAATAAATTTATATTTATAAAGCATTTGAATGCCATAAAAAACCAAAAGTATAAATTCAATGGTCATATTATTTAGGATCGTTTAATAATTATCAACGGAAAACTAAAATTATATTCTTCTTTTCGGCGAAGGAATGAGCATTATGAGTCGTGCACTTTTGGATTATCCCAACTTTAGTAAAATACAATTATTATTTCATTTTTCATTCCGACATTCAACAGAATATTACGATAATCCTATAAATCTGGTAACAGGCGTAGGCTAACTTTCCAAGTGTAATGAAATCGTCTAAAGGTCAATCCAGATTTTATGCCAAACCCACAATATTACCTCAAAGAAATTTTATTACAATAAGGAAATAAGTTGGATCTTTTATTACTACTATATTCAAACTTCTTGAGAATATTGTAATAAAAGTAGTTGTAACTCTTAACTGAATAAAGTTTGGCTATAATGCTTAAAAGCTGGCATAAAATATGTCTGGATATAAAAATACTTGAGTTAACGATTATTATTGTTCTTGTTGCTTGATGTATTTATGGAATATTTTAGATGGTACTTAATAATTATCATTCGAGCGTGTTTAAGATATAGAGATAAAACTACAATCTGAGTCTTTTTTAAGTTTCCCAGTACAGTAATAATGGCCTCTCTGGCCTTGGAAAACAGAAAACGAAATGTTTCAATACCTACTTATCAAAAGTGGGTAATTATTTCACAGTACCGAAATCAGATTTTTAAATTCCCGTCAATAATTTCAAAGAATTACATATACATATCTAATTAAACTTAAAAGAAATACGTAAGAGTGAAGTTTGAGTTCAATTTAACAAAACGTGCTTAAAAATAATTACGCAGGAACACATTTCATCGAGTAAATAGCTTTTGTTGATATAACTACGGAAAATTAGTTGTTTAGAGTTGCCCCGGGGAACTGTATTGTAGGTTAGCATCGTTCTGGACTCGCTCGTTCGTGGATTTTTCAGTGAAGACTGTTTTCTATATTGTTTTGGTGATTTTAATTTTTGAGGTCTTGTTTCATATTAGCAAGACATTAAAAAGTAAATGATTTTCATTTTTTGTAATAATAATTTCTGTTAAAAGTAAATTTAATGAGTGTGCTCACAAAAAACAGACTCTAATTTGTAAAACATTAAGACTATCAAACAACTATAACTAGTTTGCTATATTTTTTGTCTCAATTAGTCTATTATAAAAGTTACAAAACCTGAAAATGAACAGAAAAGCTACGAAAATGAATTAAGTATCTTTTAAAAGGATAAATAAGAATAATTAAGGAGTACTAAAGTGAAACAAGCTACGACTTTTAGAGGACTACTCTTGATGTCTGAAACAGAGCTGGCTATCATCCAAATAGTGTACTGAGTCCTATGTTATTAAATATTGCTATGAGCGGATATTTATACTTAGTTTAAAATACTGAATAAAATATACAATCGTTTATGAGAATATTTGGATTGTTAAAATTCTCATGAGTAAGAAACAAAATATTTCAGAGGTAAATTCTATTTTAATTTTTAATGAATTGTTGTAGAGAATGAAACGAAATTAGATTCTTATTTGGGAAATGAAATGCCAAATAAGTCAATTGTTTTTTTTTTTTGTACAAAATAGTATATAAATAATATACATTAAACATTTAAGACTAATAACATACGAAAAATACATAAGTAGACTTTATAAATATATGCACAACGTAGTATATTGCAGTCGTTATATTTGGAAAATCTAATAAAGTGATGGTCTCTTGAATTGCGTGAGGGTCGAGTTCGTGTGGCGAGTCGACTACATTATATAAGTACACTCCTTTCATAAAACCAATTTGCCACCTGTCCATATAATAAATTAAAAACTCACAAACGGCCGAGTTATTTTTAAAATGCTCTTCTCCCTCACAGGACTTTGCTTAAGAATTTAAAAATTAAAATCTTTGTTGACATAATGTTTGTTCTTTATACCTTTTTAAAAAACAGGAAATATATTAAGTGTACCTATATTTTATATAATTATTGTTTACATAATCAAAACATGATAATAGGTATATGATTGTACAGAGATTAGAACATTTTCGAAACGTATAAGTTTCTAGATAACTAATGAAAATCGCTACCAAACAGTAAGCAAACATCTCTACTTGTTGGTATTGACTGGCTAGGTTCTCGATAAATTGTTGAACTAGTACGAAAAGTTACTGTTGCCGCAACAAAATCGTGCGGAACGGAGCGTTGCGACTGCGTCATCGCGTCGTCACGTCGCCGCGCCGTGCGATTGGCCGCGGATTGACCCCACTGTCCTCTACGACTTCGACTCGCCACGCAACCGCTGAGCAGGACACTCCCTCAACATAATTAATTCTACCAAACGCACTTTGTAATTTTAAATATTAAACTATATACGCACAAGTTTATTGTCTTCTTCTTTCGTCGTCAACATTTTCTGGACCTTCGACACCGGATCACATCCTGGATTTTGGAGACGCAATCGGCGAAGAAGTCGCAAAATTACAGTGCAGTTTGGTAAGACGGCCAGCTAATTTATCCAACCCTGTACAGCTTCATCTGAGTGATACTGTGCTTTGTATATTCCAGAGCTTTCGGTGTTGCTTGCCTCCTCACGTGCTTTTACGCTACCGAAGAATCTGCTTCACGTGGCACGTAAGTACTTGTAGCTTTTTACTTCAGTCATTATGTCTCTTTCTGAGCAAAAGGAGCTTAAGGATTTGAGGAAAAAAAGGGGATTAATCAAATGTAGGTTAACGAATTTTAAGAAATATGTTTCGTCTTTTGAAAACGTGGACCTTGACACGCATCAGAGGGCAGAACTAAAATTACGTATACCAGGTGCACAAAGTTTAATGAACGATTTCAACCAAGTACAAAGTAAAATCGAAGATCTTGTCCCGGAGTCAGAAACGGATAAACTCATAGAATCACGCGTAGAGTTTGAGAGGGAATATTATGTTGTCCTGGCGATGCTGGACTGCATGGTAAACCCAGATAATTCCGAGGATAGATCTGTTAATAAATCCATTGACTGTTCCTTAGCGCACGACCATACGACCTGTAACAATTTTAATAACGATTCAGTAAAATTACCGACTATTTCTGTACCTAGCTTTGACGGTTCACATGAACACTGGGTAGAATTTCGCGACACGTTTTCATCCTTAATTCACAATTCGAAAACAATACCACCGGTTCAAAAATTCCATTATTTAAAGGCGAGTTTAAAAGGCGATGCCAAAATTGTTATAGAAAACGTTGAATTTTCATCCGAAAATTATCTGGTTGCATGGGAGCTTTTATTACACCGTTTTAATAACACGCGATTGATAGTGCAAAGTCACATTAAAGCAATATTTTCACTTCAAAACGTCTCAAGAGAATCGGCTAGTCAATTACACAATTTAATTGATACAGTTTTAAAAAATTTACGTATTCTTAAAATCTTAGGAGAACCCACGGAATACTGGGACACTTTGATTATTTATATCGTAGTTTCAAAGTTAGATCCTACCACTGAACGCGAGTGGGAACAATTTAAAAATACCTTTTACAAAATAAACAAGGACAAAATTATTAAACTAAACGATTTATTAGAATTTATTAAAGAAAAAGCCGATTTATTAACTACACTATCCGTAAATCACAGTAAACCTAGTATTTCAAATAACTCAAATAAATTTTCTACTTACCAAAATAAAATTTCATCATCCAAAATTCATTGCAACATAGTTTCGGATAACAAACACTCTAAATTGCAATCCAATAAGTCGCGCAGCCATTACAAGTCATGTTTGCTATGTAACGAAAAGCATCAGCTGTATTCATGCCAGAAGTTTCTCGACTTATCCCCGCAACAGAGGTATAAGTTAATTACGGATAAAGACTTATGCATTAATTGTATGCGTCCAGGTCATTCGGTTGGTACTTGTCTTTTTGGTCCGTGTAGAAAGTGTGAACAAAAGCACAATAGTTTACTTTGTGATGCAATTAAATTATCACCAATTAAACAAAATACAGTGACGTTAACTACGTACGAGCACCCCTCGCTTACTAATACGCATCCCGTTTCAGTGGTTTCAGTAGATAACGCACACATGCAACTTCAATGTATTAATCACGCACAAACCGTTATGCATACAAAGGATGACAATTCTTCGCAACAGATTGTCATATTGTCTACGGCGATAGTTGAAGTATATAATGAATCGGGTGAGTATGGCGCGGGTCAAACACAAGCGGCGCGGGCGCGGGCGTGCCATAAGCGCACCTCTTGAATCTGTTTTGCACCACGTCCTTCTTATACATTTTGTATGAAAGAATTTTGGAAAGGCGACGAGGCGGCACGCCACGGTTGCGCCGCGGGCGTACCGCAGGCGTACCGCAGGCGCGCTTCCCCCATCGCATCCAAATAGAGGTCAATTCACGGTCATACACAATCAAAAACAAATCGGGTGGTAGGAGACGGTAGCCTGTCAGTCAAAAATGTGTTCTCTCTGTGTGGAATTATATAGAGCTGCTATTACATACCCTTCTTCGTTTTATTTTTAAAGGTGAATTGAATTAATCGATGAAATGATTTACACAGGTGATGGCAGTAGGGAAAGTGAAAATGAAGAAGAGCATAATGAAAGTTCCCATGTATTTACAATGTCAGAAATAAAGATAATCCTGATTTTGATTGTGTTTTTTATTTATTTGTAATTGTAATAATATTGTGGAATGATCAGTACTGTAAATACTTTTGAACTGAGATTTTAATGATAAGATTTATATGGTTTAAATGTAAACCTGTGTTTGAAAACCATATTTTATCTATACTAATATTATAAAGAGGAAAGGTTTGTATGTATGTATGGTTTTCACGCATAAACTACTGGACCGATTTTGATGACATTTGGCACAGATAATCTTTAGACCCTGAGAAAGAACATAGGCTACCTTTTATTGCGAAATATGTACCACGGGCGAAGCCGGGGCGGACCGCTAGTACAATATAAATTTTGTGTTATTTTAACCTTCTTTTCTTCCATCATTACACCAGTACTACTTTAAAATTACTTTAAAAGTACTATAAAATTTTCCAAGTAAATTCCAACATTTCCAACAAAGATATATTTGCAATCGTGGGGTTATCCTCGCTATTTACTTACAAGGAATTATCAAAACAAAATCGTTACTTTCAAATTAATGTTAAACTCTTTTAGCACAAAAAACATAATTTTACTAAATTATGCATGAAGAAAATGCATTTAACCACTCTATATAAATATCATTTTCGGACGCCAACAGCGCGCCCGATGCGCGCCGGCAGGCGCGCCGGCAGCGCGCCCGAGGCGCGCCGGCAGCGCGCCCGAGGCGCGCCGGCAGGCGCGCCCGCGGTGCGCCCGATGCGCGCCGCGCCGCTTGTATATGTCCCGCGCCTATTATTGCGCACGCGCAGTTCTAGATAGCGGAAGCGAGCGATCCTTTATAACGCAATCGTTTGCAAATAAATTAAATATACGAATATTACAGTCCACTCAACATATTCATGGTGTAGGTAATTCTATTACGCAATGTTCGCAATCTTGTAACATTGAAATTAAATCGCGCGACGGGAGCTTCACTGCCCGTTTTCAATGTTTGATTTTGCCCCAAATTACATCAAAATTGCCTACAACCACGTTTAATTTAAATCAATTTAATATTCCTCACAATTTATTGTTAGCTGATCCCAATTTTTACGAAAGTCAACCTATTGATTTACTGATCGGTGCTGATTTATTTTGGGAATTAATAACCGAAGGAAAAATGCGCCTGAAAAGTGGTCCTTTCCTTCAAAACACCAAATTAGGTTGGATAGTGTCAGGTGCAATTAAATCTTTTCCGTATACTAGTAATAAAAAATTATCACATATTAATTGTAATTATTCGACGTTATCCACGGAAGATGATTCACTCGATAAGTTAGTTAGGAATTTCTGGGAATTAGAAGAATTATCCGCGCCTAGCAATAAATTACAGCAATTATCGAGCGAAGATAATATTGCTTGTGAGGAACATTTTATTCGCACAACACGTCGACTTTCCAATGGTCGTTTCTGTGTTTCAATTCCGTTGAAACAATCACCTGAGTTATTAGGTAATACACGCGCACAAGCTGAACGTCGTTTTTACGCGTTAGAGAAACGTCTTCAGCAAAATACTAATTATAAAAAGATGTATTCTGATTTTATACAGGAGTATATTAATTTAGGTCATATGAGTCTCGTCAATACGTATGGGAATCCGCACTATTTCCTACCGCATCATGGTGTGTTTAGGGAGCACGCCACCACAACTAAATTACGCGTAGTTTTTGATGCGAGTATGAAGTCTAGTTCCGGCGTATCATTAAACGACATACAAATGATTGGACCTGCTATTCAAGGTGATTTAATTTCTATTTTATTACGTTTTCGCGAGAATAGGTATGTTGCATGCGCTGACATTGAAAAATTTTACAGGCAATTGAATATTGCTGAAGATCAGCGTGACCTGCAGCTGATCTTGTGGCGGGATGATCCCTCAGAGCCGCTGAGGGTGTACCGACTCAACACCGTGACGTACGGAACGGCATCCGCACCGTATCTAAGTTGTAGATGTTTAAAGGAATTAGCCAAACACTCGAATATTCCGTATGTAGCCGATACTATTAATAATTGTTTTTACGTTGACGATCTCATAGTTTCATCGAATTCTATATCCGAATTAGAAAATATTTGTAAAGAAACTAGTAGTCTTTTAGATTCAGCATGTATTAAATTACGAAAGTGGATTTTTAGTCATAATTTAAATTTAATTACGCCTAGCGTTAATGAATCGCAAACACACGATCTATGTTTACTGAATAAAACTTGTAACAATAAAACTTTAGGTATCGGATGGAATAGTCTCGATGATTATATTTATTATTTCACACAAATTATACAAAAGAGTGAAGTAGTGACAAAACGTATTATTTTATCGTGTGCTTCACAAATATACGATCCGCTAGGATTATTGAGTCCGTTTATTACTATCGCAAAGCATTTATTACAAAGATGTTGGTTGTTAAAATTGACGTGGGATGAATCGGTTCCTAACGAAATTTCGCAAATATGGGATAAGTTTATAAATGGATTATCTTTTCTTAGTAGTTTACGAATACCGCGTCACGTTATGTGCATTGATCCAGTGCGAACCGAACTACATATATTTACCGATGCTTCACAGGTCGCGTACGGAGCTTGCGCATACGCTCGTACGATCAATGCAACAGCTGATGTCACAGTGCGCTTGATATGTTCGAAGGGTAAGATCGCGCCGACTAAACCTACAACTATACCTAGATTAGAGTTGTGTGGTGCGTTGTTAGGTGCACGATTATATTATAAGCTTATTGGATCACTACGTTCAAACTTTAATAAAATTGTATTTTGGACAGATTCAACTATCGTTTTAGGTTGGTTAGGTATGCCTATTAATTTATTAAAACCTTATGTTCAAAATAGGACGGCAGAGATTCACGAGCTGACCAAGGAACATCCATGGCGTCACGTCGCAGGCAAGGATAATCCAGCCGATTTAGTCTCACGCGGGCAAAGTCTAGAAGCGCTTAGCTCCTCATCTTTATGGTGGGAGGGTCCGTTATTTTTACATAATGTACATTTTGAATTGCCCGAATTAAAACATTCCAAATTAATTAATTCAGATTTGCCGGAAATTAAATCTACAAATATTTGTTGTCACATAAGTAATAATTTAAACGATAATTTAATTATTTTTTCTCGATTTTCACAATATAATAGACTTAAACGCGCAGCTGCTTATGTATTACGTTTTATTAATAACGCGCGAAATAAAACTAATAAGTGGACAGGTTTATTATCAGTCGAGGAATTAAATCGTGCTGAATTAACGTTAGCAAAGTTGAGTCAACAGGAATCGTTTCCCGATATTTATTATGCGCTTAAAAATAATAAAAATATAACGAATATATCAGGCTACAATCAAATTTCTAAATTAAATGTATTCTTTGACGCAAATAATAATTTAATTCGTGTAGGTGGGCGTATTCAAAATTCGCCAAATTTTAGTTTTAATAAAAAATTTCCTATTTTAATCGCAGCTAATCATCATTTTTCACTTTTGCTTTTTCGGTTCGAGCATGAACGTTTACTCCACGCCGGGCCACAGCTTCTACTGTTTACGATCAGAGAGATGTGGTGGCCGGTCGGCGGCAGAAACCTCGCTAGGAAGGTGGTACATTCGTGCATGCGCTGCGCACGACTGCAACCGACTACGGTCGCGCCTATTATGGGGAATCTACCGCAGGAGCGTCTGGACCCAGGTTATCCGTTTATACGTTGTGGTGTCGACTACGCTGGCCCAGTGTTCACGTTGAATCGTAAAGGCAGAGGTGCTAAGTTACAAAAATCGTACATATGCTTATTTATATGTTTTGTTACACGCGCGGTTCACTTGGAACTTGTTAGCGATCTATCGTCGGAATCATATCTATTAGCTTTGAAACGTTTTATATCGCGGCGAGGTAAACCCGTGACTATCTTTTCTGACAATGGGAAGAATTTTGTCGGTCTCATGAATGAGTTCAAAAAATTTTTAGCTACCTGTTCTGATGAAATTAAAGCATATGCAACTTCGCAAAATATTAATTTTAAAATGATACCTTTTTACGCTAGTCATTTCGGGGGATTGTGGGAAGCTGGAGTAAAAAGCTGCAAGCACCATCTCAAACGTGTAGTAGGTAACGCACATCTAACGTTCGAGGAGTTTAGCACAGTATTGACCCAGGTTGAAGCTGTCCTGAACTCCCGTCCTTTGACCCATCTTTCCACAGATCCCAATGATTTCCTTCCACTTAGCCCTGCACATTTCCTGGTTGGTCGTCCGCTGACTGCACCTGTAACGGCTGAGCTGCTATACGACGTGCCTGAGCTTCGTCTCCCGAGGTTCCAGAGGGTGGAACAAATACGCCAGCACTTTTGGAATCGTTGGTCCAAAGAGTATGTCTCCGAGATGCAAACGCGAACCAGATGGCACCAGCACAAGGGGGAGCTCAAGGAGAACACGCTCGTTCTCATTAAGGACGACCGATTGCCGCCGTTGAAGTGGAGCTTGGGGCGCATCCACGCGACATATCCGGGGAAGGATGGAGTAGCACGAGTGGCCGACATTCGTACTGCAGACGGCATCGTGCGTCGGGCGTTCACTAAAATTTGTCCGCTTCCTTCACCAGATAGCTGATTCTTCGCTTCGTGGTCGACAGTTCGTTGGAACCAGCACGTTCCAAGGCCGGGAGCATGTTGCCGCAACAAAATCGTGCGGAACGGAGCGTTGCGACTGCGTCATCGCGTCGTCACGTCGCCGCGCCGTGCGATTGGCCGCGGATTGACCCCACTGTCCTCTACGACTTCGACTCGCCACGCAACCGCTGAGCAGGACACTCCCTCAACATAATTAATTCTACCAAACGCACTTTGTAATTTTAAATATTAAACTATATACGCACAAGTTTATTGTCTTCTTCTTTCGTCGTCAACAGTTACAAAGAGTAGTATCAACGAAATATGCCGGTAATTGAGCGCAAATATGTGCGAAACTGAACTGCGGTTAGCGTGATGGCGGCGTGCCAAAATAGTCTTGTCGAGTGACAGCAAAGAGCAAACATTACGTATAGCACGATTTAGGATTTGTAACTTCGATTCCACACCAAATGTTTGTACAAATGCCTTACAAGAACATTCTGTTTGCACCATAGCTTCGAACTTTAGCAGAGCTGCAATTCTGTGATAGCTTTGTGCAAGTTTGAATCGTGTGTTTGATGAAATGTCGAATTGTACTTACTAGGTACTCTACCAATTTCAATTTCATAAAGCATAGGTAGCTGTACAATATTTAATCGTATCATTTTTTTCTGTGTAAGATATAAATCGTGTAATACAAAGTTTTCTAAACTCAAAAGAGCAGTGGTTTAGAGATACCTACTAGTTTATTCAATTATAATATTAGTAAAACATTTTATAGTTTGATGGCTTAGCTCAGCTAGCAAAGCTTAGGCAATAAAATATAAATATATTAAATTAACGACATCTTTTTCAATACCAACACACATTTTTTAACTGTCGCCGTCCGAAATGTCGGCAAAGGGTGTTAGCGCTCTCTTACATGTTGTACTTGAAAATAAACATTATGACGCAGTTCAATTTGTAAAGAAACGAAAGTTCAAAAGGCAATTTTAAAACTTCAGTTTATTTGATTTATCGTTAGTATACATCTACTTTAGTAGGTATGTTGATACGTGTAAGAAATATATTGCTGAGGGAAGAGAAAACCACTCCATATTACGTAGGTAACATTAACACTGACCGATTTTTACCTTGCATTTGCAGGATTTGCTGATGTTATTTATGTCGATGGTAGTAAAACTGTCTTCCCGAAGATTTATGTTTACTTTTTGCGTCACACTAAGAGTGTAAACTTCTTTGGAATTATTTCAAATGTGAGATAGAGCTTATGATAAGGCATACAAAATACCTATAGATGTAATTGTTATTCCCTAATCATGTGCTTATACCATTAAAGAAGATTCATAAATATCAATTATTTATAGAATAAAAAATAATCTATAATATTAAAAATAAGCATAAAAGCTAAGGTGATTATGTCCTCCTATATGAAATGATAATTGGAAATGATAATTTCCTAAAATATAATATTGATAATGAATTTTAACCACTCAGGAAGAATATTTTTACTGAAAGTTTGCTAGTTATAATTTATTCCGGAGTTGACCTGAATCGTTTTAAAATAAATTTAATTGTGATATTTGAGAAGAATAGCCGTTATTAACGTTATCTTCACGAGCAGGCTTCCACACGTCTGCGCCTAAATGAATTCGATAAAACGGTAGATTTATGCCGACTGAAATTATTTCTTTGGGAACTTTGGTTTGCAGAATTAGGGTTAGCTATAAATTTTATTGAATCGGAGCTGGGCTTTATTTCTGAAGATACCATTTATCACTATCGGCGATAAATTGGGCATTTGATGTGAAAACTTGATTGGATGCGCCCCTGGATTTAAGTTTGTTTTGACATCAATTAGCAGTGTAATTAAAATATAAATAGATACTCAAACAAAGAATAGTTCAGGTAAAATCAAAGAGCAAAGTCATTAGACAAACACAATTATGAGTATTATTAAACTTGATTTCATGAGCTCAGGTTGTTTGTTATAAAAATGAGATACTCATTAAAATAGTTATTTATAACTCACTACGATACCGGTTTCTCTTATCAAGTTAATGATCGACTATAAAAAATGACCTAGATTTAATTGGTGCACTGCACACGTGTAAAGCCGCGTATAAACTAAGCGCGGCAAACCATCGAACATAGGCGCGCGCGGCGGCCGCGCACTATGTAGACGGGATCGCCGCGCGCGGCGACGCGAACATTGCCGCGCTCGAACGTGCCGCGGGGCGATCCGCTCACTGTCGGTTTTTGAGACCGCATCAAAGGAGCTTCAGGCGTTCGCTCGCGCGCCGTGTGGACGGTTTGTAGTTTTGGTGATTCGGCTCGCGCGGCGTATACGTAAAAATGGACAACGAAAAGTGCCGTTTACTAATGCAATTGTATGGCGCTAATGAATTTTTGTGGAACAGCAAATCCTCCCAATACCACAATAAATCGCTGAGGTATGATGCGTGGGTAGAAATCAGTAAGAAAATGGATATACCTATTCCTGACTTGAAAAAGAAAATGACTACACTTTTGGCGTCCTACAGAAGAGATGTTCGTGATGGATCGCCTGCCGCGCGCGGCAACTACGTTCAACTTAAAATATATCTACATATTGGCTCGCGCAGCAAATGAACGTCAACTCTGGTCGAACATTGGCTCGCGCGGCTGCCGCGCTTAATTTATACGCACCTTTACGTATCATGATTCAATTTTAAGAACGTCTAGATATGGTTTCCGTGGTGTAGCGGTTATCACATCTGCCTAACACGCAGAAGGCCCCCGGTTCGATCCCGGGCGGAAACATATTTTTGTTTTAATTTTGGTGTGGATTAATTAAATGGATTTCTAGCAGAAAACATTAAATTACTTGAGAATAAATTAAATTAATGCTGTTTGATTCCTGAATCCTGGTATATCATACAAACGAATGTTTTATTAATAATTCATTGCCTGTCTTAATTAGAGTATTGATATGATTTTTTTATATTACACTTCAAATAAATTGAAATGCGCAAATGTATTCTATTTTAAACCCGTTTTCCTCGATCACGGCATCACGCGTGAACGGGTGGACCGATTTCGATAATTCTTTTTTTTATTATATTCCTTGAAGTACGAGAATGGTTCTTATGTAGAGAAAACGTAAATATGTACCACGGGCGAAGCCGGGGCGGACCGTAAGTATACAATAAATAGGTTAACCTAAATAAATACAGATTATATTAAATTTTGGAGCAATAAACCGTAACCGTAATATCTGGATTAATAAATAAGTGACGAAAAGACAAGGATTCAGATGCAAATCACAAGACATCGCAAAGCCGGCTACTAATGAATGCATATTGATTTTCCCGTTCCTTACTTATGAATATTTATATCTATTATTACTTGGTTACTTGGAGCTGGGCTGCAAGTGACAGTGTTTGAACATTTATACCAATATTATACTTGGTTAGTTTCTGAATAATGTTGAATTTACTTGAACAATTTCACAATCGAGATTCTAGTTTGAAATGAATAAGAATGATGCTTTTATAAGTAATATTATTTTTATTTTAAGGTTGATTCGTTGCCAAGATAGAAAATATGTTTACTTTTATCAATTTAAAATTCGATATTTAAATTATTGAATCATATTTTATCTGAATTTTTAACTGGATCATCTCAAATTTCATTTTAAACGTGTTTTATTTCTTATAATGGAAACAAAATATCTTCACATTTTAAATTATATATTTCGAGAAGTGTACTATTTCCTAGAAATACGGAACCACAGGGACCTTTGACCTTTCTTATTCCAGAGAAACGCTATACTGTTAAGAAAATATAACTTTATACTCCCACTGATTCAACATTTGATATAAAAATAAATGAAACGTAAATTGGTTTTCTTTCTTTGAGGTGGGTGAAATGTATAATAGAAAAGTGAATTCATCGATTTATTTTATTTCATCGAATTCATGGTATTCCTATTATAGCATAAAGCATTTAATCTCCGGTGTAGAAGAATAAGAAAATGTAAAAGATTGGCTCATACAAAAACCGACCAATGAAACATCTCGTATCCATTTAAGCCAAAAAATGGCCCAGCTAGTGAAATCACTGTTTTCGACTTAATTAGAAAATTCTGAATATACCTTTTAACACTTGCCTTTGAGTTTAGTAGGTAAATATTGATCGGCGGCCAATACAACCATAATTATGATGAAGATTTAGATAGTATTATAGATACTCTACAATGATGAAATATTAAATTGTATTACATATATAAAAATAACGCCAACAAAATAAGACAAGCGCTCTTCAAAATCAGTTGCCACGCAAAACTTTAATACAGAACAAAAGGGTAGCGTAAGGACATTATCCCAAGGTTCAAATTAAACAAGCCCACGTTAAGCAGGCGGTGTAAAGGGCAGATTAAGCTATAGTAAACACACACTTAGTACCTAATCCAATCTTCTCAGCTCCCAGGGGCCCGGCTTCGTCTTTATCGCTATAGACATTGCTCCGACTTGGAATAACTATGATGTATTAGATATGTTATTATAGAAATACTATTCTTTTTTTGGTATTTTCGTTATATACCTGCCTAAAATGTATTTTGGAGTATAAATAAGGAGAAGGTTATCAATTCGACTGATTTTTTTGTTTTGGGTTTGTTACCTCAGAAAATTCGACTGGGTGAACCGAATTAGATTTCTATTTTTTATTTCAAAGCTCGTGCTAACATATTTTAATTTAGACTTATAACAACAGCTAGTTTCGTTTTTTACCCAAAATAATTATGTTAGGTACGGAAAGAAGAATTCCCATGATCTGGCTAGAGTAATCGTCGCTACTGGGTAAGGTTAACAAACATTAAAGTAGTTCGCATGCTTTAAAAATTCAGTAACTCTCACACGGGGGAAGTTTTATAGCTCCAGCAGTTGGTGTGAAAGTTTTAACATATTTTATTATATATTCTTTATGTTTAGAAATTTATTTAAATCAATGCAATTTCCCTATACCTATTCCTTTTTTTATTTCCAATAGGTACCTATATAATCAAAGTAATTATTTCATATTTGCTCATTATCATGCATTTTTTTTATCATTGATAGTGTATTTTAATTTATATTTTAAGCCTCATTTTACATGTGAAGAAGGTACTATAAGAGTATTATATGTGTCAGAATACAATCTTGTGATATTAACATCGCACCTCCCGAAATTACAGACAAAAGTCGTCCTTTCTGTTATTATTCGCACTTATCAAGATTCAGCACACGTGATGCCTGAAATTAACGCAGCCGCGCCATCTGAAACCTTAATAAACGGGTTGTGTATTATATGTGTACATTTATAACTACGCACTATTATACTATACGGTGAAACACGTGTTTCATTAATTAAATCGAAAAAAGTAATAGAATTTGCATTACCTACCTATTTTGAATTGAAAAAAACTCAAATTTTTTAATGGGAAAGTGCAATGTCTGGTTCTGCCAATTTCATAATCATCATCGGTAATACCACGGCTTATATAAAATTAATGAACTCTACTGTCGTTATTTCATGTTTATTTACCTATATAAATATTATATACTTGTCATAAAATAATCAACATATTTCTTGGAAAGCTTCAGATAAATAATAAGTTACCATCACACCCCGAATGTTCTAACCTATTTATATGTATATGGAAAAAATGAAATACGAACAGAATATAAATAATTATAGTAATTACATGGACAATGACCGATTTTATTCAGGGCTTGACTACAATAGTTTTCCGGCAAGTCCTCACAAAAGGCGCGCCATAACGTCGCCACACCCATGCAAAAAGCTTTTTTAACACGTTGACTGCGGCACAGATATATTTGTACTTTCCATTACTGCGTTATGGGTCGTTTTAAACCTTGTCCTATACCAGACATTGTGGCGGCACGAGGCATATTAAACCCCACCGCCCGTAGGAGATCAAAATCCTTTTTTTGGCGCCAAATAAGACAAAGTGTGCGGCTTTTGTCGTGATTATTATTAACAATGAGTTCATTAACCTAAATCTACCGTCGCCCGTGGTTAGATTAGTTAGTTTAGATTCTATGGGTAAAATAAAATGTGGGGTCTGATGTACCCCATACCGCACTGAACGATAGCAGTTTTTCATATAATTTAGTGATGGGAAAAGAAATATCGACTTTATTTAATTGTATTTATTTATCAAACTTATGAATGTTTTTCATTAAAACAGGCCAAGCAATAATATTTTTTCAGATTTCAGATTTTAGAGTTTCACCACCCGGTTTTTCTTCATCTTCCTCCTTGATTAACTTTTTTTGGCAACGTTTCGACATAATCGGCAGCAGTCATAATTCGTCGCGTGCTCAGTCTCGAATGTGTTGCACAACACTAACCGCGTGAAGCTAGCTTAGGGTGCGGTACGAGGTTCGCGGGGTACGAGGTTTTCGCAACCTCGTTCCGCACTGTGTTAGAATTTTTATTAGTTCAGTGCGGCACGAGGTCTAAGAAACCCGGTATTAAGGTCGGTATACCATTGAACTAGGAATCAATAGCACATCTCAGATATATAGATATCACTTTCCTACACTGAACCAGATGGAAGTTATGCCTCCCGCACGACAGAGAAGTTTAAGTTTTTTCCTACCGCTATAACGACGAGACACGGACAGGGTGTTTCAAGCCCTGTTTCGCAGCGAACGTGTTAATCAGTCATGCTGTATAATATTCGTGTTATAAGTAATGTAATATATATCTTAATGTGTATTTGAATTAAAAAAATTTAGAATCTCATTTCAACAATATTATTCAGAATACATAAAAGTTATCTACGTCTTCTCTTCACGTCATCCTGAAGCTATTGTAAAATGTTTTCAAAATAATATAATTTTACTTTTTTCCCGTTTCAATATTACGCACCGCACGCTGAGCTTATAACTTCATTGCCTTCTTTATTCCCAAGTAGTACTAACATAATAAAATGTTACAATATATAACAATTTATATTATTTCCAAATTCAATTAGCTTTAAAGTTTCTAATAACCACAAAGCAATTAATATATTATGTAGTACGAGGGACGATCCGCACGCAACGCAATCGATCGCGTCTCTACCATAAACCTAATGAACCCATGACTTAGTGCTCCTCGCCAATTTCATTACTTTACGTCAACCCTTGGAGAATTCATTAAATTATTTTTACGCCTTTTTACTGGAAACCTAGTCGTAAACAAAGAGAATATAGTCTGCTTTACTAAACTGTGTCTAATTGTTTAACGTGACGTTATTTATTTATTTATTATGATTAGTAATAAAGCTTGCTGTACTAACAGTAGTATATATATTACGTTGAAGTCTTATAACGTATATTAGAAGAAAATAATCTTAGGAGTATGAATTTGTATTTTTGTACATAGCTTATGTTGATTATTCTCAAATCGACAATTGGATTCATATACGCGTATTGATTATATTGGGCCCTCGTCATTCCTTTGTTAACAAAGTTATTGGTAGGGAACTTCCCTATGATATTATGTACTTATTTTATTATATTTCTTCCGCATAAACTTTCATATACAGCACCCAACAGACCCCTCGAAGTGAATTGTTATACATATTGTGATGGATGCCTTTGTATGGAAGAACTGATATCATCGCTCTATTATATAAATACATGTCTCCATGTTTTAATGTGTTTTGACAGTGCGAGGCGTTTTGTCTATCATTCACTTCAAGGTTAGGTTAGTTAAATTACTTACAAATGTTTATGTACCTACATTAATTATAAGAATATTACTATTCATTATTATACTGCAATATTAAAGAGCCATTACAGTAACTAGGTACAAATTATGTTTTATAAGAAGAAACGTGAAAAGAAGGTTTTATTATCTTCATTTTATAATATTATAATGCTTAACATTTAAAGATGTCAAGAGTGAAAGGTCATATAAATAATCCCACCTTTCCTTCCTTCCTTGCTGAAAGGTCAAAGAATATTCGAGATGCTTATTCAAATCTGGCTCTAAGCATAAGGATAAAATTTACAGCTTGTATTTTGAAATTACAATGATAATAAGTTGGGATTTTTTATATTAATTATACTTTTCGGTTTTTATACTATAATTCAGTATAAAATAAAATTATTAAGAAGGAAAGATTATTTGATCGTTTCGGATATAAACTGACTATTAACCCGTGACACGTTCTACGCACAATATTTGTGTCGTAACGCAAATTGTACTGTAGCGTACTGCGCACAAACTCTGTGCCTAACGCGGCCCGTGACATTGAAGGCCATCTGTAGTGAATTACAAGTGAATGTTTCCAGTATAAAAAATATTTCTCTATGCCTTAAACATTTATAATTCGAATCGACACGACTCCGAGACAGGCAATAGAGACCAAAACCACAAAATAAAAAAAAAAAGTGAATCATTGATTGAGTTGCGTCATCGGCCATAGTTTGTGACATTTGTCTTGTTCAACGAATATTTGGATTGTGAATTATGCCGAGAGGAATAATTAGATGAGTGATAATTGAGACGTATATTACTGGAAATTTTACGTAGAATACGTTTATGATATTGGTTTTAGGGATATTTGAAGAATACTCAGTGAAAAAGTGTCTCAACTTTTCAGTGCGGAAGACGCAAAATGGCGCTTTTTTTCTTGTTTGTGATTAATGGAGATTTGTTATTATTCATAGTGAAATACGTTGTGTTAAATGTGTGAAAATATAAGTGAATGTATTTGGCAATCGTGTAGTGATATGAAAACGTGAATATGATCATTTGATGACTCAGCATTATCATGTAAGTGTTAGTATGTAAGCAATTAAAATTAAAACAAAAGAAAATCATTTTTTTATAATTTTATAGAAAAAATATATCGTCATGATTACATTTTTATGCTATAACTAGTTTCTTCCTCTTTCCAAAAATATATAATACATGGCATATAATTATAGAACAATAGGGTAAATAAAATTTTCAAACTCGGTAGTCATAAAAAAGCTAGATTTCGTGAACTCCCTTGACACTATCGGGATCGGTGCCGGCTGTGCGCCAGACGCGTGATAGGTTAAAGCAATTCATTGCTTTAAACAAGTGCTATTAATATTGAGAAACGCCCATAATGGTTTAAGGATGAATAAACCCTCATTTTTATGCATAGAAAGTCACAAGTTCATGTTTAAGAATAATTTAATATAAGTAGATATTCTGCTTTGAATATATTTTTCATTATATTTGCAATGTAGATACCGTTCATTCATTAAAATAATGTAAAGTTAATTTTGTACACAAAATTTTCAATATGTCATGACTGAAATGTAGCTTAGAAATGAATCTTCGAAGTATATTTACGTGTATTTTAATTATAAAAGATCAGATGAAATCATAGACATACCTACAGTGTATGCAAAATTAGTAAATCTATATTACTACTAGCGGTCCGCCCCGGCTTCGCCCGTGGTACCTACATGTTTAAACTATCCTATCTCTCAAGTTGGATCGAACTGCACATGGTGTGCGAATTTTATTATAATCGGTTAAGTGGTTTAGGAGTCCATTGAGGACAAACATTGTGACACGAGATTTATATATATTAAGATTTTGTATGGATAAGTTTAAAAATCTAGAAAAATATGTATGTATGTTAAGGTAATGAAATTTGTTTATGAACTATAGTCTTTTATCTAAACCTTTTGTAGATAAAACAGCTGGCAAAATAACAAGATGATGTATTGCTGTGTTCACAATAACTCAGATAAATATTCAAGCGATTCCATATTTCTTAATACGGGATAAGCCTGTCCCATGTTTTCTTTTTACCTTCAATTCAATCAATCATATTTTGCAGAAAATGAATGTACTTGCCTGTTTGTACACATTGCTTATTTGTTGACAATTGAACCGTTAGGTAGGTAAATAATTCATTTACATATGTATTCAGAAAATGTATCCTTTGTCCGCCTTATAACCAGACCCTCTCTAAATAAGGAGATTACGTTTATTTAATACATTTTTTTTGTTATTTAATCATCTTCTTATATATAAAATTCTCGTGTCACAATGTTAGTCTGCATACTCCTCCGAAACGGGTGGACCGATTCTCATGAAATTTTCTGTGCATATCGGGTAAGTCTGAGAATCGGCCAACATCTATTTTTCATATGTACCACGGGCGAAGCCGGGGCGGACCGCTAGTAATTTATATATTCCACACTCTCATTAAATTCATCCTACGAAAGTGTAATTGCTATGTGAAAATAATAATATCTTCCCCTTTAATTAATAAATTGAATTACGGAAAAGAGGTACCTTAATATAGATAAATTTTTTTTCATTTTAATCTGACCTAAAGCATTCGTAGAAGTAAAGCTTACATTGTAATCCCTGAACATTATAATATCACATAATGATGTCAAACGTTGACTGCTACGTAACATCTACACTTCATAAATTTTTAATAACGCAAAACTTTCGGTACATTAATTTTGGCGCCTAATTTTGAACTCCCCCTTTGTCCAATAAATTAAGTTTATTACTAAGAGTTCATACAGAATTATAAATTTTGTCACGCTTTTAAATCTCCTATTAGGTACATTAAATTATGGGGGTGTTAACTACCTTACATTTCATATTCTAATGGGTTGTAAAAATTAACAAAATAGCAGCTTATAATGAGAAGTTAAACATTATAATATTACTAATTTGCTTGACGGAATACCTTGAAATACTTATGACTGAATACCGTTTTCTTCAAATATCAAGATAAAAAATAACTTAACCTCATTTCTGTATTATATCGTCTACATCAATGGTTATGTTTAAAATATGCATTCAATGCAAGTTTATTTCAATTCAGGTCACACGCAATGGTCCGATCTTCTCAGACTTCAGACATTCTTATGCTAACTTTTCTTTCAATCCTTTTAGTGTCGCCGGATAAAAAGCAAATAAAAGCTTTCTTTGTTAATGTAAAATTGTGATAATTTCAAGCAAACTTGAAGTTTCTCTAAAAGCTTATGAATCTAACTGTAGATAGCTACTATTTTATTATCACTGCTTATAAGCACATAGCATAAATATTAATATATTTATGCTATGTGCTTATAAGCAGTGCAAGCAATGAATTTCATTCGGTATCTAAACTTATTATACTTACAAAAAGTTCTATGTTTTTTCAATAGGTACAAATTTACTCTATATACAGCTTACGCATGATTTACCATACTTGACTTCATTATGCTATAATAATAATCTGTCTTTCAGCCATATAGTACGTGACAATACTTCACATGTAAGTGGAGCCTCCGCGGCATTCAAATTCATAACTTAACTGCGGTAACGGAGGTAATCAATCACGTTCGTATTTTCGATTATTACGAGAACTTAATGTTTTTTTTTTGTATGAAATAGAACTAATTGAAGTAAGTCTTGCATTTTTGTAGTCTTATAATAATGGGCAGGTACAACTTTTTAAATTAAGATCGTGCATTTTATTTCTTATGTTATATTTTGAAGATAAAGGTTTCTTAAAGTTTTGTTAGTAATTGTCTTAAGAAAATGTAAATTACATAATAGATTACATAATTTTAACAGTTTTCTTCCTCTACATAAAAAATTCTATGGAAATTTTGTTTCAAAGGATAATCAAACAAAAAAAGACAAAAGATTTCATAATTGAACGAAATAAATCAACCCCAAAAGCCTCAGATTTTTCTCTGATAATCAAATCGGTCCAAAAGGTGAATTGACGTTATAAATGCTATTTTCATTCAATCTGACAATATCTTTGGCCATTTATCTTGTGTGAGTTGAGTTTAAAATCGAATCATTCTTTGTTTTATCTGTAACAAGGTTGGGCGCGACACCATTTTTTATTTGGGTTACATCCATTTATACGAGTTAACTGCCGACTGTACTAATGTAATCTTTGACGCCATTCTTGCCAATTTTACGCTACGGTACTTGCACAAAGGGTAACCTATTAAAAACTCGAATTTCTATTACCCGAATCTTAAAACCCCGAAAACGGTTATTAGAACTTTTAAAAGACAGATGTAATGAATGACAAATTTTTAAAATTCCTTTTTTAATTTCCCAGATGAATCAATTTCCAGATGCACCAAAACCAGATTTTTAAAAAGTATTTTTTTGTTTCCCGTATTCTCATAATACAGATCTCATTATACCAGATTCTCAGAATACTTTTTTTTGTTTCCCATCGTACCATTTTCCAAATAAACTATTGTCAAATTGTCATAATCTTTTTATTTGGTTCCCATATAATCGTATAACAGATAAACTATTGCCAGATTTTCATAATCTTTTTATTTGATTTCCATACAATCGTGATTATACCTTTACTATCGACTGAAAATAAACATTGTCAGTAAATAAATTTATTGTTTTACTTGTCCATTACAGACCGGTTTTAGTGTCAAAGTCGACTCAGTAGGTTAGGTTTGAACTACGACCCCCACGCTAGAACCGACTCGCTATTGTTTTACTTGCCCATTACAGAAAGGTTTAAGTATCAAATTCGACTCAGTAGGTTAGGTTAGGTTTGAACTGTGACCCCCCATGCACGAGCCGAGCGAGCGAAGCGAGCGTGCCGCGGCAGCGGCCGGCGAGTGCCAGAACTGACTCGCTATTGTTTTACTTGCCCATTACAGAAAGGTTTAAGTATAAAATTCGACTCAGTAGGTTAGGTTAGGTTTGAACTGCGACCCCCCATGCACGAGCCGAGCGAGCGAAGCGAGCGTGCCGCGGCAGCGGCCGGCGAGTGCCAGAACCGACTTGCCCATTACAGAAAGGTTAAAGTGTTAAAATCTATTCAGAAGGTTAGGTTCTAGGTTCGTGCTGCGACCCCCTGGAAGGATTACGTTTTGCTGGATATCGTTTATTTGAATTTCAAAAATCTGGACATTGTTTGAGTTGCGATTATATGGCAAATAAAAATTCGAAATTTTAAAATTCGGGGTTATGAAAAAATGTCCAAACGTTTTCTGGATTATGATATTCGGAATATTAAAATTCGAGATTAAGATAGGTAACCTGCACAAAGATTTCATCATTTAGAATAGATATCAAATACAGGTAAAACAAACCAGTAGAGTTGTATGAGTTTATTTCAAAAAGCAAAGCAATAAAAATGATTTAATTAATTGCGATGCTTGTTTCACTTGCAAAAACTAGTTCGTTTAAATAGAAAAAATACTTCACATATCCACTATCCAGTCTACAACAATTTGAAAATATTTATTTAAAATACATTCGCAAAACCAATTGAAATTTATTTGCAGTCAATTTCAGCGATAAACAGAGCCTCTCTTTTAAGTGGGTGTGGCTTATTGTACAATAGAATACCATCTAACAATACATATGAGTAGAAATACCTCATAAAACCACTTTAACGATCCTTGCTGGACCGCAAAAGAAAATCGTAAAATTTAACACGCCTATAAAATGTGACTGTATAAGACTTATTTAATATCGACTGAACTTTCTATCAAAACAAATTGTAGGGAAACGAATAAAAAGGAATAAAGGCATATTGAAAAAGTTAGTGGTAATTCACATCACGAATTGGCAAATAATGATATGGTAGCTTACGTGATACAAGGCGGGAAATATTGTAAAGATACGCTTTTTAAAAAGAAAATCAAATGGGGAAATAATTATTCATAACAATAAAAATGAAAATTATCATGGTTTTTCATTGAATGGGACAAAATGTGCAATTTTATTGTCCGCATTTTGATATTTTATTCTCAATTTGTGTACTGTGGTTGTACATTAAGTGTGAATGAATATCATATTCGCTAAGGTCATACAACAATGAGCGACTGTACAATTTACGTGCTTTATGTAGAGTGAAATTTACTTATTCGGACCCAGTAGTGATGTATGTGTGCAGTTCGCAAACAAGATTTATTTTTAATCAAAGCAGATGCAGAAATAAAGCTGGATTTCTGAACTTTATCAGGCTTCCGTTTAAATTAAACTCCAGTATTGAATGCAATATCCAAATTAAAATAAGAAACTAAGAAAATCTAGTAAATCTTAAAAGCCCTGACCGTTAAAAATATTTTAATAAAAGTTTCTGCATTATAATTAAAATGTTGTAGTTCTCATTTTATGGATCTAAAAAATCTAAACTTTGTTTAACAAATGAGAATATTTATTTCATACACCTTTATTTGAAGATGAAACACAGCTTACTAAAATTTCCTTTCTTTTCATTTCCATGATATACTCGTAGATTAGTGCTTTATAATGCTTAAATATTCTATAGCATTCTAGTATATATATTCCGATTATATTTGAATACATAAACAGGGAAATATAGTACCTACCTATTACTAAATCAGACCATACTCCAAATCACTTATGTCCTCAACAAGCAAATACATTCCTGCATGAATAAATGATTTTATGATTGATGTTTACTGTACGGCCAAGAATAATCAATTTTACCTACATTTTAAATCTAGATAGAGTTATATAAAAATAGTTTGTTTGTAAAAAAATTGTCATTGAATGTACTTATGGCTTAATAATTTCCAATCTACTATTTTTTATTAATTCTACGGCTCCACATGAACAACTTTAATTTCATGGTAAAAGTTTAATAGCCTTAAAAGAAAAAGGAAGGATCATCCCGTGAATAGGAAGGCAAAGAATTTTGGGTTCCAACCCTACGGCTCTCTCACAGAATTGTTGTTATATACAGAAATGTTTAGTTTGATACAACCTCAGAGTGAATCCGACCTAATTTATTCGAGGCACGACGTATCCTCGGCAAACAGCACACAAGAAAAGAGTATCGACAGATACTTAGCTGACTTCTTGGAAAATAACACTACGTACGCGGTTCTAATCCCCAAAAAGTTCCAATAAGGCAATGGGCTTAGATTTCCGATTGTACTCAATTCTGTTACTTATGTAGTAGGTCCGTGTTTTAATTCCCTATTCCCGCTTAAGACTTTTTTGGTCGAGTCCCTGTGAAATAGTCTTAAACGGGTTTTACTGTATGTCTATATCTAAAAGGTCTATATGAACAACAAATTTCGTTATAATATTATGAGACGTGAATGTAGTGTGATTGTGAAGTACCTCTAGAGCTAAATAAAATAACAATTGCAATAGTTCACATTTCTCGCGGAAACTTAGTAAAATCCTTTAATTCTTTCGACGAGGGGCGTTCGTGGCGCGCCGATTAATCCAGATTAAGGATTTCTTTGTCGTTGAATGAAGTTTTCCATCTGCGCTTAATTTATTGCTTTGCGACACTGATTGACTGAGTACATTTACTTAGTTTATCGAGTTAGTGAAAGGTCGAAGATAAATTGTTATACGATTTACTCTCATTTATACCGGTTTAGTTTGTATGCTTTTATTTTAATTATAACAACTTCTAGGCGTATTTTTGTGAATGCTTCTCTAATGTTAAAATGCGAAATTGTAATCACAGTATAATACTGAAATCGGTGTGGGCAACGTAGTATTATATATTTCGAAAAATTTCAGTATTACCTATCGTAAATAGAAATAGAAATATCCATAAACGTAACTATGATGAAGAAGAACGCATTGCAAAACTAAACAAAGCAACAGTTAAAAAAAAATCTCAAAGCATTTTCGTACCAAAACATACATTAAAGCCCACATATTTTAAGTCATCATCAAAAAATCGCCACGTTATTGACAGTTTTCTATTCCGAACTGTACTCAAACACTATTTACAACGTACGGATATTCTGCCAAACGTAATAAACAAACGAGTCGGAAACGATATATCTCGATTTTTATTTCGATTCTTCGTTAACTTGGGCATTCATCAGTCAGTTCTCGGTCGATCTGGTTTATATTTGGGTCAACAGTGTATCGGTGTTTTAAAGAATAATCATAATTGAGGTTCAACGATCTCTCATTGAGTGTTTTGTCAACAGCCGGTACGTATTTTTGGTCGTATCGATTTCATGGCTACCCGAGATCCAATAGACGCAGGGTTTTGTCCGACTTAATTGAATATTCGCTTCAATTCAAACGATTATTTGAATAATTTAATCCTCGTTTTAAATTATTTAACAATTTAAACCACATCATTTTACAGAAAGGAAAAGACATTCAATCCTTACCTGGTAAGCTTTGCCTAAAATAATTAGCTGTCTATCAATGAATCAATTCGCAATAAGCAAACATTTAACCCAATATATAAATGTAAACATTGATAATTACATCCTCACAAGTTCCTACCACGTTTATAGCTAATATTTCATGGCATTTACAATAAAGTAGTGTATCATTGTATGCGACTGCACTTTGATAGCCTTTGTTTAGTTTTCATTATACAATAACAATAGAGCTTAACTCGGTTTTATTACCAACTTTATGACTTCAGAAGGAATATTTTCCAGAAACATCTTCGTAGATATTATAAATTCTACATTCCTACGTTTATTATCCTTTGATTATTTATGGTGTAAATAAATAATTTGTGTCATACTAGCTTTCCACCCACGACTTCGGCCGCTTAGTGAAATAAAAAACACGCATAGTTCTCGTTCCCGTGGGATTTTTGGGATCTTTCTCCGATATCAAACTATATTCGTACCAAATTGCATCCAAATCGGTTCAGTTCATCGGTTCAGGACTCAACAGTCCTGAAGAAGAAACAGACAGACAAAGTTCTTTTCGCATTTAAAGTATGTATATTTTTATTCACGTAAAGAAATGAAAAAAGAATTGGATTGTTATATAATGTTATTTTAACAGTTACAATTTTTTTAATTATATGCCTAAGTGAGTCATAGCGAAGGCATTCTACAAAACTGTATGTTAAATGAAATTATAAATGTTTATTTAAACAACAGCAACACAGTTTACATTATGTAAAATATTATACACAAATCAGCAGGTTTGCAAGTAATGAATCTTTCCAATGCTTGTAGGTAAATTGTTACATAGTTGAACAGCTTTATCAATGAAGACTAATTAGATATAGTAGCAAGTATACTGAAAATTTAACTTAGCAAGTGAGCTTTTGCTGTGTTTATTTTACATGTATAAATATTTCAGCATTTCTTTAAAATGATAACACGATGTTTGCCTTCTACACAAGGTCATACTAACCACATCAATCAGACCCCGTACAAAGCTTGCTTATGTCATGTGTAACTAAATAAAGTTATTTTTGAACCTGAAAAAATCAGTGAAGCGTGATTAGGGAGCGCCGCGCCCGCCCTATTTTATTGAAAGCCTTTTTTCGTTCCAAAACCGTTACCTACATTGTGAATTTTGTTTTATTTTTACCTTCCACAAGAGGGTTTTTATTTTCTTTAGCGCTTGGAAATTTTTGTCAACTCTACAGTTTGTTACGGCGAAACATAAAACTGTGGATTTAACAAAATAGAGACAACTTTATTATCTAGCTTTATAGTCAGTGGGATGAAGGAATAACATGCTAGAAACTGTTTTAAGCTTTATGTCTGAAAATATTAAAGTAGTTTATTACTTTTTCTTCTTGTTTATTTATTTCTGTATGCACATTTCTCGGTGCCTTACCTAGAAATTTTAATTAATAAATACGTAATCAGTTGCAGTATAGCTTATTGTTATATCATCTTGTATTTAATCTCAGAATGAAAGTTGGCAATTTGTATTTCCAATTAGCCTAAAATAGGAGATTTACAAGTATTGACGTGTAAATCCATCCTGATATTTCAATACAGTACATTGAAATGGCATAATTAACGAGCTGAACGCAGTGATAATAGGCTGAAAGATTTTAATATGCATGCAATAAATTAAATATTCACAGCGCAATCAATTATATTTATATGTCCGCATCTACGCGTCTGCATTACGAATTCCTTTCAACATTTAATGGAGCTCGGTCAATCCAAACCAATCTGCAATACGAAATATCAAAAATAAATGTAAGCAATTTTAAAATTTATCCACATTATATTTTATAGTTTATTTTCCTCTGACTGATTAAACAAACTATAATTTCGCAGTACAGTAAATATATTGGTTTTGAAATAAATTGTATTGGTTTGAATGTTTATATTTCATGATTACCTACACTGCAAAAGAATTTGACAAATTGTAACCACTTTCACGACTAACGAATGATTGATGAAATTACTTTACAAATACAATAATCACATTTTCCCCAAAACAACTCTTGAACAAGCAATAAAGAATGCTTTGAGATTGTTTGAATTTCATAATATAACTAGCTGCGCTCTGCGGTTTCACCCGCGTGGCTCCGCTCCTGTTGGTCTTAGCGTGATGATATAATATAGCCAATAGCCTTCCTCGACGAAAGGGCTATCTAACAGCGAAATAATTTTTCAAATCGGACCAGTACATCCTGAGATAAGCGCGTTCAAACAAACAAACAAACTCTTCAGCTTTATAATATTTAGTAATAGATATGTTTTGAGAAACAGTTAAACATGACCTGGGTATGTTAGATTAACCTCAAAGTATAAAACGAAGACATACGACCAGTACGTGATATCAAAAATGTTTCACAAAGTTTTGAACGTGAGCATTTTACTCAGAAGAGGGTTTGTTTGGTGATTCAACAGTTTAGTGCTAGTTGAAAGTTTCTATAGCAAATGCAAGAAAAATAACGAATCTTGCAATTTTAAATGTGGCTTTATATGTACTGTTTATGTTCTTCCATAAATTTTATACGAAAAGTTAGTTATATTATGCAGATATAAAAATTAAATTTTATATAAATCTTAAAAAATATTTCATTTCAACAAAAGTAAGTAAGAGTCGTGTTGTTTTTGACGTGATAACGTCTTATAATTCAATAGAGCCGGCTGCACGCACGAAAAAACATGACTCATGCGGCGTTACCTCACTCAGAGGCGTTCCATGTAAGGCTTGAAGTGCAAGCGAGAGCGCGGAACGAGCGACAAAGAAGCACAATCGGACGTTGTCACGTTCAACTATCGTCAGTAAACCGACTTTACAGACAACCAATTTTTTTTATTCCTATAACCTCCCATTTCATATAATTAACTAAAAAACATTAATTCGGTTTGTATATTCTATTTACGTTACCTTATTATCCTATATCACATGTAGTATTTTAGTTCTGGTCGAATGTGGCCTTTTGTTTGTTTTGATTATATTCAAATCGCTTTAATAAAAATATGTAAATGTTGACTGTCACCCTAAATATGACACAGACACAGGACACAGACAATATCAAAACATTTCTATCTGCTATCAGATATACCATAAATTGCGCAAAATAATTCGACCAGCACACACATTGCAACTGATATTTACATATCAGTAAATTCATATAGGACTGCATCTAACCAACATAACAGTATAACAATTAAGCCTGGATACGCTTGCCGTTCACGCTTCGCCGCTTTTACGTCTAATATTGGATAACATTTGTTGTCCCAGCATTGCCTGGAATTTGAATATTAAACGTTAAACGAGGTACACGTACATATTATAATTAAACTAAATTTCGTGTTATAACGCAGATTCTATAATTTATCAACAGGAATGTGGTTATTACAATTAGTACGTTCTTAATTTTGATGGAAGGAACTTTTCTTTTATTAGAACCTTTTGTTTGTTCAATTTACACTATAGAAAGAAGCAAGAGTCGGAAAGCAACATATTCAGAAATGTCTCTCACTACTAACATTAGCGTTACAATGTCGACAATCGTTCGATAGAAGCTTTGTGTCCATACGGTGCTTTCGGACTTAGTAACTCGAGTGTGGGCGTTCATTTTGACTGTCAGTTGATTACGGCGAGGACAATGCCACTGTGGACGAAGTTCTGCAGTTCCAGTTGCGATTCATAATCCACACGATTATGTATGCTTTTGAAACCGCTATGTTGTAAGCTGTGCTAATTCGAGATGTAAGCATATTTGACTGCAGATCAAGTTCTAAGCTTTGAATTGTGCGTCAGGTGAAAAAAATTGTATGATGTAAATGTAAATTTAACTGCAGAATTAAAAATAAAATCAATAAATCAGTTTTATTCTAGACTAAATATATATATATATATATATAAAGTTTTTTCGAATTATTAATAAAAACGCAGACATTATATTAATTATAATCCGTCACTTTTTGTGAAACAAGTTTGATAAAGAACGAAATTACCATTTAAAAAATCTAATTTGCCAAATTGCTTAATTTATATCTTCTGATAAGGAGCAGTTAGTAAATCTTCATTCTTTTATTACAGTAGATATTAAAATTTATTGTTCTCTTATCTTAGATACGTTTATCTTCGAGACATTTTGTTCAAAACGTTTCTGAATGAATTCAAACATTTTATTTACAAGCAAGCTATAAAGAGGAAATTAAAATATATTTTATCGTTTTCAAATAATAAATACACGTTGAAATTGATCATAAAAATACGAAGATATAGCATTAAAAATGTTACAAACTGGAAGAGATTTAAAAATTCTAGTTCTAGAACTAGGACTACCGTAAAATGGTACGTTCCGAGCTTTAATTAGAAAGCTTATATTCATTTAAGCTTTTGAAGTAAAAGACAATCAAAATAAGCTTAATGCAACGTTAAGTTAACCGCGCTGTAAGCCTAGCTGAAGGCTTCGACTATGAACTTGGGACAGCTCTAATCTTTATCTAGGAACTTAAGTGATACTTTAACTAGACTAGTTAACGTTTGCTTTACGAAAATAATGAGAAGCCCAAAATAAAGTCATCACTTATGTTTCACACTCATACTATGACGCTCTAGCTTTGAACTAGTAATTAAAAAATGAATTTTAATTAAACATTTTTATTCATTATTCTTAATGTTATTTATATAAACACAAATAAACGGAGTTGGTATTAATTCGCATGTCATATAATAATGTAGGTACTACAAATATTTAAAGTTTCCATTAAAATTATCAAATAAATCACGGAGAAAATGATTCATAAACAAATGAGAGTTAGAACAGACTCGTATAATTTATCGTCCTTCCTATTAACCTCTTCAGTCATTTCAAAGCAAAATGTTTTTTTTTTTTTATATGAAACGGAAAGGAACGAGTATTGCTGTTATTCAAAAGGTTTCCCTCTCCGCCGTTTTCCAAATTCAAGAACAGAATATTTCAGTTCTGAATGGACCGTCGCTGGACAAGGCATCGATTCGAAAGATCCGGTCATTACTGTGATTGCATCCTTTCATAGCCGGCGTATGAAGAGAGGACAAACAAACTGTCATTTCGATATTTGAAACCCATTATTCAGCTGTTCCATTGAAAAATGGCTTCAGAAACACATAATCCTCAGTTTCAGAAAGGTTTTAGAGTATGCAACTGAAAAAGCGACTATGGACCGCTCATATCGGTGATTTTAAAAAACTACTAAAAGTTTGGACATCTGTCTTGTTGAAACAAATTGATGCTATTGTATGCGATGTATTTGACGATATTTGATTTATGTTTTCAATTGGTGTTTGTTTTAAATACTTTCTGGCCATTTTTTATAATATACCTACTCGGTTTTATAAAAATTACATTTCAGTTAAACAAATTAAGTTCTTTTTAATTAGAATTTCGTTGACAAAATTTTGCAATTATTTATATTCAACTTCACCTCGTTATTTTTGCATATTTTGACTATCGCATAAAAAAGTTTAATGAATGGAAACTGGCATTTTGGTACATGTAAAGTGTTGATCATAACATAACTTTACATACATTTATTTCACAAATTTAACCCAGTACTCATTACTTCTGTGCACAAAGTGTGAAACCCGCGTTATAATGAAAGCGTCTGCCAACGAAACGCGGGAACGGGAATGGAAAAGAAATACAAGACAACTCGCGATATTTTTTTTCGTTTTCATGTGTCATTTTGCTCCTTTTGATATTTTTAACGCTGTGGGGAAATGAGGACGTTAATTATAACTGAAATCATTAATTTAATTATAAGTTTGTTCGTTTTAGAAATGTATATTTTTGGTATTTTTATTATATAAAAGAACTGTAATTTACGTATAGCTCATGACGTTACAAACTAAAACAATAAGAACGACACAATATTAACAACAAAATATACATTTAAATAATTGGAAAATGAATAATGGAAATCCAATTTAATAATGTAAAAGTATCAGGGAATTCTCTGAAATATTGAATAAAACACAAACTTAACAAAATTAAAAATTAACTTCGTTGAGAACGGTTGGACGTAGAATAAAAAATTGCACGTCACTTATGTCAGAAACCGTCATAAATTGTTAAAGAATTCAAAAAGCACCGAAAATGGCAAGCTTGCAAGATGAAATTGTTGTAATATTGTTACGTACGGAAAGTAGGTCACGTAGATTTTTAAAATAAAAGCATTTTAAGTAGTTGATATCCAAAATATGTTTTATTTTTCATCGAAGAATACCTCAGCTTTTTTATTAATTAATAAAGCTCTTTAATTACAATAACTATGTTATTAAATATTCATTTTATTATTATATTTACTCGAAAATTCAGTTTCATCGTATCTGTACATACAACAGCTAACATGCTAATTGGCTACCTTAAGTTATAATTTGTCCTTTGCCTGAAGGTTGCCTGGCAGAGATGGCTTTGAGCCATAAGGCCGCCGTTTGTACATTTTAAATGGTTTTGTTTTATGTACTTTCATTGTAATATGTTGTACAATAAAGAGTAAATAAATAAAATAAATAAATAAATAATACAACCTTTTTCACTTTAACAATTAATTCCTTCCCTCATACTCGTATGTGAATCACTATTCGTAAGCACATTTTATTCCAAATCCCTTTGCCATTAAGGATCGAGTATATAATTAAGAGGATGCTAAACGAAGCGTTCCTTCCGCGTATAAAGAGCCACGTATTCAATATTATTACGGAGCTTTGAGACCTAACAGTGCGATATTGCAGTGCCTTTGTAGAATATACGCATCAAGTCGAGACTGTATAAAGACTATATTGTATGCGGAAGAGTGCTATTAATACACATTGAAATGTGTTTATAACTTGGAATGAAAACTTCGAGTTGATGACATCATTTATAATCATTTCTGTGAAAAAATCTTATTAAGATATAAACAATATATTTTGAAAGTTTTTTTTTTATATTGAACAAGAGTAATAAAACAAAATAAATCGACTTGTTTCCCACCTCAAAGCTAACCGGTTACGACGCGCTTATAACGCGATCACGACAGTCAAGATGTAGCCTAAAATGTTTTCGTTTTCTTAAAATAATTGTGTTTCCATAAAATATAAGATTAAAAGGATATCAATAAAATTGAAGGAGTAAGGCATTTCACTGAAGAAATAAAAACCGACGTTTATTTACAGTAAGACGGTATCGTTTAAGTTCTTGAGACGAAACACTGAATAAATAAAACGACAGAGGAACCTTTTCAAGGCAGTCTTAAAAGCACGTCAAATACTCTTAAAACAATTGTGAGCGTATTCGAAACTGAACGTTAACTTAAATGTTATTTATTTAGAACCCATAATTATTGATGACCGACTTTATTTCGTCTCTAATGTATACTTAACAATTTAACATAACGTTAAGACTGCCATTCGTATATCTTTGTCTTGTAATACTTACAAGAAAACCTTTTTTTTTCTTTTATTTCGTGTAATAAAATTTCAGTGATAATTCATAGTTTGAAATAAGCCATATGTTCAATTAAACGCGCACTATATAAATTTAAAAGAATTGATAGCTTATTTACTGAAGACTGAAGCTTATCTAGTTGTGATGTATACACGACGTGGCCACACGTGGCGCTTACTGCACGCGTTTGCTTTTTCAGATGCGAATGATAAGATCAAATCTGAGCTAAGCATACTTTACAACTTCTCTCCGTTTGTGTAACACATTTAATACATATTATTATAGTCGTCTGATAATTTTCGTAAGTTTAATAAATCAAAGTGTATATGTTACGGCTAAAGGTAGGTGAGAACATAAACTTAAGATTAGCCGGCTAAACTTAGGTTTATTTTCGACGAGGTGTTAATGTTAGTTTGTTCTATCTTTAGCCGGCTAAACTTAAGTGTAACCGCAGGCCCGTGGCTAAAAATGTCGGGGTGGGTAGATTTGGTTACTATAATACATGTAAGGAACAGGGCGAGTGTTTTCTGGCACTTCGCCGGCTGCTGCCGCAGCACGCTCGCTGCGCTCGCTCGGCTCGTGCGGGTCTTAAGAGTTCTAACCTAACCTAACCTAGCCACCAGCTTTCTGCCCTGAGTCGGGGTGGGTAGATTTGGTTACTATAATACATGTAAGGAACAGGGCGAGTGTTTTCTGGCACTGTGCGGGCCCCTCAAGCCCTCCACCGGCCCGGCGCTAACCAAATCTACCCACCCCGACATTTTTAGCCACGGGCCTGCGGTTACACTTAAGTTTAGCCGGCTAAAGATAGAAAAAACTAACATTAACACCTCGTCGAAAATAAACCTAAGTTTAGCCGGCTAATCTTAAGTTTATGTTCTCACCTACCTTTAGCCGTGACATATATATAACAAAGTCGCTTCCCGCTGTCTGTCTCTATGCAGGTAGGTATGCTTAAATCTTCAAAACTACGTAAAGGATTTTGATCCATTTTTTTAATGGATATAGTGAATCTAGAGTAAAATTTTCCTAAACAATTTGTTAAGTTAAAGACAAAGCGAGTGAAGCCGCGGGCGGAAAGCTAGTTCTAAATATACGATTTTGAATATAATGCAACTCAGATTAAAGCTACACAAAGCGACTGGTCAGAAAGAAGTCGCATAAAAGTAGGTATCAACATTGCACATTATTTCAAATGTAACAAACAGTACATGCACCTCAACTATTCCATTAAGAAGTTAATTATATTACTGGCAAGCGAGTAAAACTGCGCAATGCTGTTGTAATCCGTTTAAGCAGCGACCGTGAGCTTAGCATAATTCTAATGACGTAAATTTACATTTTTAACCCTCCCTAGTCTGAAATTATAATATTCAAGATTTATTCAATGCCATTATTATGTGCTTGAATGTTAAATATTTTAATTTTTAACATATTCAGAATTACTCTACTTATGTACGAACATAAAAAAATATTATTAACATTTTTGATTTAGAGTTTATTAATGAAGGAATTTTTAATCGCCTGATGACTTAGCCTGATGATCTCTAAACCTGAAACGTGGTCTATAAAAGAGGAATTCTTATTATCAAACAAAAATTGTCAGCCAGACAAAGTATCGCACATGTAGGAAAAAACATTTGCTTTTTAAAACAACTAGGTACGTGCCTTTGCCGGCGATGCCTCAATGAAACATCTCGGAAACCACTTGAAACCACTACATGAGCGAACTTGGCGGTTTGCCGACTCCCCTTTGTCACCGAATGATACCAATTTTCAGTCACATTTGTCAACGGTGATCCAATACTTAGATAGCGTGGCATTATTGGATTTTATCGACAATGTTGTATCGTATTTTAAAAGTGCAACGAGATTTATCGGACAAGTTTATCCGTTTTGTTGGGGTATTTTTATTGCGTTGAAAAGGCAATGTTCTTCTCTAACTTAGTTCGTTTTTACTATATTTAAATATTAATAAATAGCTGATAACAATACACATTCGCGTCTGACAACCATTATTACAATTCACAATTGTATTTTCAACAGAACTAACTGCCTACAGATATTAACATTGATTACTCAACAATTCGAATTTATCGATGTATTGTTATAGAATGTTTCAATCTATGAATATCGTAGCAATTTACGAAAAGCTATTTTTGTCTATTTTACTATACGTACTGATGATCAGTGCCCGAATTAAAAAGCTTTTATTAAAAATAAATTTTTATCAGCCCTCTTGTTCATGAAATATGGTTATTTCGTGTTTGTGTTTATCTCATTTACTTATTCATAAAAAATATACATGTGCAAAGTATATTTTAAATTCAATTAATTGTTGTTGAAAAATGGTCTCTATAAAAAACTTTTAACTGATTGGTCTATTTACATAATTGCTGATGGCCTAACATTACAGACGTAATCTGTGATTAGGGAAAGAAAAAGTGGATGTTAGCCACATGCTACCAGTTACAAAATGAGCGGGTTTATGGTATCTCATTAATTTTAGTATGAATCTCGGTATAACAGCCTGCGAACGTCTATACATCATGTTTTGGGGTCTAGACGCAAAATTATTAATGTTATTATTATACGACAACGGTTCTGGACCTAAAGTGTATGTAATTTGCAAACAGTGCCTAAAGTCCTCGGTTTGTAGATCAAGTTGGTAGATTGAAATTGTTTTTCGATTAATGGTTATAACCATTTTAAGATCACTGACAAATTTCGCCTGCACTGATTTTCTATGTAGATATATGCCTATGCTGTACTATATGTACCTAGTAGAATCATGTTAAAATTGTGATTGAATTAAATGTTTTAATTTTTATTTGTATTAATGGTATCAGGATTTAGATATTGTGATACTGGAAAATTACGAAATCTTACTTTCTTCGACAATACGCTGTTCCTAGATAGCGGATCCAATCATACAAACTAAAAAATCTTCGACCATAGTATAAGTAAAGAAAGTTGTTTCATAATAATTCCCCTGCAGAACAGGAAGTGGTCGTGTGGATTTATTTCTTTTTTATGATACAGGATGGCGAACGAGGCAATAAACATTCATATGGAAATTCAAATTCAAATTCAAATGGATTTATATTACTGGCAAATGGACTGATTATCACTCACTCTCCATATGTGCAGCGATAACATACTACTTTGGTATGATCTGCTGCAACCGTAGCACCTAAATTAACCAAACCAAATTTTGTGTTACATTGATACTTTTAGGACTGGATACTGGACAGGATATTTGTTGTAGGTGTACAGTTTAAGTTAGTAAATTCAAAGGTACCAATTGAAACTATATTAATATTTCTCTCGTAGACATTTCCAATTTCGACAAAATTGTAACAGGGTCGACGGAGATGAGGCGAGTTTGAAAAGTTAGATTGAAGTGGAGTATTCGGGTGACGGCGATTGATGAGATGGCCGCTCTGGTCGGCCACACATCCTAGTGTTGAGAATATCGATAAAATATGAGATGCAGTGTATCCACATAAGTATGTCGGTGGATTTATTCCCGAGACGCCCAGCTACAAAATGTCCAGTTTCAACACAATACATCCCGTTAGGCTGAATTGTAACTTCTGTTCTGTAAATCACATTTATTTTAATTCATCAACGTGTAGTACCTAGGAATTACTAACATTCAGGATTCGAATTGATTTTATTCAGAATTATATTATTTTAAATAGATTTTTGTGAAAAATGAAAACTAATTCACGATAATATGTTTGTAAGTGCACGTTTAAGCAGTAACAAAATCGGTTGTAACTGTTGTCTCCAACAACTTCATTTATTCAGCTGTCTAAAGTTTTAACTTCAAAGTGAATTCTAAACAAAAGTGCGCTTGTGAGATAACAAGTTGCCTCGACTTTTGCTTCTTTTCTGCTCTCTTGTTTCGCGTTGTTAGGATGATGGTCGCGGGGAACTCTTTCTCATTGGAACTTATCAAAGGATGCGAATTTTTACATTTTCTCTGCCATTTGAAACGACTGAGCAGAAATTCAATGGCATAAAATAATTTTACAAGAAACAACGAACTGGTGAAATATTCCAACCAGAGTAGGTACTCGAATATAATGTTTGAAAAATACCAAGAAGGCGGCTAAAGAAGTTAAGTTTTACATTTAAATAAAAAGAAAATAATTTGCTTCTTTGAGCGAAAGGAACAGTCCAAGAGTCCTTAATGCGGATGCTCATATAAGTCGCTTATTTCATACCATCTTAACTTTATATTACGTACTTTATATATTTACTACAGCGTACTTGGAAACTCCAGTTCTAAGTAACGAACGAATTGCCTGTTAAGTATAAGAAATTAAGTTTCGAGACTTGTACTTTGGTAGTTTTGATGAAACATAACGAAGTTTTACTACAATTCCGCTCCAAATATATTTCATAACTGCCTTTTACGTTTTCGGGATATTCATGTATAATGGAATCTTATTTGATTTATTATTACATTAATTTTGCTGTATTGAAATACTAGGTGCTTACAATAATAAGACTGTTTTTATGTAAACTTAGTCCCAAGTTATTCACGTTTCATTCAAGTTTTCCACAGTTAATTTATTATACATTTACTTCAAGCAGCGGCCTTAAACACTACCAAAAATTTCATGTATGTAAGAAGATATCAAGTATAAAATTAAAATTTAGTACCATCAGCAAAAAATGTCTGAACTTATTTAGATCTCATTGAGGCGCACATATTTCATTTTTTTTTGTATAGGTAATCTACCACGAACAACATCATTTAATTATTCTGAATTTGGTTCCATGCAATACTATTTCGCAAGTATCATTTAGCGTCAACAGACGCCGTTTACATCGACGAAATGCCGTCCATAAACTGCCACACTACACGAATATTTCTTCCATCCTATTTACCCGACTATCAAGCACACTCGGACTTGAATAATACCTTACACATTTACAGTTTTGATATCTAGATGAAATATTGTACAGCCAGTGTAGCGGTTCGTTTATCATATATCCATTCGAGTTTCAAAAGAATATTCGGAGGATATTTTCGAATTTTTGAAGGAAATAGTAATTTATAATATTTTCAAGCATACGGTATGAACTTCATAATTTATTGCCCAGTCTGATTGATTGGACAATTGTATTTCTTTAAATTTTATTGGAATAAAATTTAATTTGCATTTCTGAAAATACCGTATACTATTTTTTACTCGTGATAATAAATCGTAGCTTGGATATCGAGTGCATTGATTTTTAAACCTTAAGTTTAAAAGCATATCATTCCAATAAATAATAAAAAGGAATACCTATATTATATAAAGCATAATATTCTTGCTACTTTCAAAATAAAAATCTGCGTTGACATAGTAATATAAATAAATGACTGAGTCAGATACTGGACGATGTCACCAGCAGACTGAGTCAGTATAATATTCGCATAAAATCAAACACAAGAAAACACTACAAGAGACATTCAAGTGTGAAGTACTCTGCTCGTAACTAAGTGACGAAGCAAATATTCTGACACTCAACGTTGTTGAAAACACTGTTATTATTCAATAGGCGGGTTCACAGAGAGCGAAGAACCTTGCGAAACAACTGCTGGAAACCTGCGAGGAAAATGTGTAAGGTGCCATTTTCTTCAGCCGTGGCAAGTCTACACAGATCAAGCTGCTTCACGCAGAAAATACTTCAAAAGCTCGCTCGGTGTGGACGCGGACATTCTTCTGTAAATGTGTCGTAAATATTCCATTTCGAGCGTGATCCATTATGAGAGGATACATTCTTGATTCTTACTCATTAACATAATTTTCAACATTCAAATCTAACCATACATAATGTAAAATGCTTTAATTTCAAAATTCGTGAATATCCCACCCACTTGTAAGCTTGCTGTAATATTAATATATGTAGATTATTTCCTGTATAATGTGTAGTTGCATTCTCATTTGCGTTTGATGTCAATTAGTCCTTAATAAATGGGTTTCCAGCTACAAATTAGAACTGCAGTCGCCGGCCTAATTGTAAACGAGACGAGCATGGTTAGCCTACAACATTCTATATTGATGTACCTACTTCAATATACTTGTAGTACTGTATTCTGTTATAAATATCTTTATAATAGAAAGTTTTAGTTAAAACGACATAATATATACCGGTACTATTGATCGATTTAAATTTATTATATCAATCTATTTATGTCCGCAAAAGTATTTTTAACCCATTGACCACCGTAAGCCCCGATCGGGCCACGACACAATAGATTATCTATTGTGTCTGTGATTCCGAGGACTGATGGATTAAACCATATCATATCAAAATTTGTCAATTTCCGAATGAAAACTTGAAGAAAAGTTAGTTTCCAAATATTTATTAAATCTAACAAGTTTTAAGTGGAGACCAAATTGAAACCAGTAAATAGGGTAAGAATTTCAATTATTTCTTAATAGTTGTTAACATAAACAAGCTTTTAACCAAAATGGCACTTTCGTGGCACTTCCGAACAAGAATTACTACAGTATTCAAGAAGCAAAATAAATTTAATCAAACTTTAAACGCTTTACAGTCGCTGGAGCCGGTTGGGATAAGCAATGTTTCGGATTACAAGTTTATCTCAACAGATATTGTGTAATCTAGTATTACGTTTGCGGTACGTTCAGCACTCGGTTGGTATTGAAAATAAATTTCCAATTCGAAATATTTCGATATTCAATGCCCCGAAATAGGTATTGTTGAAGACATTCGGTACACTGTTCATTTGTGAGCAAAGATCGAAAAGAACATTGTTATTTTTGGATTAAAGTTGTTTTCTAGTCCTCTCCTTATAGGTTTTATGTTATTAGTTGCACGTTTTAAAACTTTTTGTATGGTTGAAGATCATACATACTTAAATGACTTTTCATTCGTAATGATAAATATTAAGTGAGAAACCAATTAATAGATAAAAGCATTTAACAAGTAAACACATCAGGTACCTACGCAAAATTTACTTCATTACATACTAAATTATCTTAACAACTCTAGTTTATATTGACTTTATAAATTATAGTAAATTTCAAGTGGAGTTCTCAAACATAATTTATTCTTACCACTTTTTTATTTTCTCGTAAAACATAGCAAAGAGCGTATTTCTCCAGTGTTATCCTTATTGTAGTTTTCGTGATAATTTTAGTAGGTCGGCGCTTTTCGACCCTACTACAAGTTGGAGTGCTTGACATAAAACAGAAAAATCTTGTGTTGACGAATGTTCTAGTCTTAGAGGTGGTATTTTATAAATATTTTTTATTTATTTACGTGATATAAAAAATTATATCTCAAAATATTATCACACATGTTTAAGATGGCAGTTTGAAGAATAATAATAGCTTGAAAAAAACAAAATATTTTAGTCTACATAATTTATCTACACAAGAAAGCTGAATTTCCTGATAAGGAAATTACTATAGTTTCATTCACGCAAGTATATCTTAGTAACAATTAATGAGTGTCTATGTTATCGGAAGATTAATGGGGGTTGGAACACTTTTGGGGTTACAAATGCTATCTGTAGAACGTTACAAAATCGGCTAAAACGTTTTGAATACATTAACCTTCGGGTTTTTTCTTAAAGAAATTGAATAAAACAGCTACAACATATAAATACCGCAGCTAGAGACGTCCAGGTAAATATTGGATAATGTTTAAGTGCGCGTCATTATTTATCTATGATTAAAGTAGATTGAATTTCCAAGAGTCTAAAATGTAAGATTCGTGGGGAAAACGTATAAAAATACTTTTGCACACAGTATTGTAACAACAACGAGGTCACAGAAAGGACTCGCGGACGCTCAATGGGCTGAATATACTTGACATGAATGTACTATTTTTTGACGAGACGTGAAATGCAAAAAAACTGCATACATTTTTGCTGTAAATGGTTGGATGAAAACAAAAGCTGCGACAAACTTTCGCAATATGCTTTTTAAAGCGAGATGATTTGGTATTTTTGAATGTGACGCCAGCGTGCGAGAAATGAAAGGAAGTGCGATATTAATGTTTCCTTTGTCACATTTAGGATAAAACTTATTTTGTATTTTAAAATGTTTTGCTGTGATCTTGCTACGTTGTTTATTTATTCATCAAATTAAACGAAATAAAAATAAAAATTGTAACATGTCGCGTCTGAAACGCAAAATGAAAGCTCGGATTGAAATAATTGTAGATATTAATAACAATCCGCACTATTACTAATATTAACTTACTAACTATGATTTTCAAAGAAATCGTTATCATTAATCATTATTGTATCTATTTTCTTTGTCTATTTCTACATAACATCTTTGAATGAACTTGAATTTTGGGATCTACACATTATTGCGTTACATTTAAGCTACAAAATAATATAGAGCCTAAAAGCGTAGCCAAAATTCCATTGTCAGACTTCAAGTTCCCTTCCTAATTTCCTTCACAATACTTTAAAGAGTACTTAAGCGAACGGCCGCCGGCTCTGTTACTCGTATTATTCTTTGAGCATACAACAATGATATAAGGAGACCCGAAACATAATTATATAAAAATGTCGACATATTTTTGAATAGTGCTCATGTTCTTTGATCGTTAATATAGGTTTGTGTAACTTTGTAGAATTAATTGGATACGTTAGGTACGTGTTATATTTTTAAAGACATAATTTTAATTCTTACTCTGCCTTTGACGATTTCATTTTTCATATTGTTTATTTGAACGTAGACGAAACAAAATAACAAAAATTGGTATAATTAATTTTATAACATAGATTATCACAAATTCAAAGAGATAAAACACAGTACTCAGGTCAGATAAACTTCTTTATTGTCTTAAGAATTTGTAAGCAAGAAGCATAAGAATAACTGAGTTCATTTTCTTTTACAGATCCAAACTGATGCAATGAGTTTCAAGTACTTGGAGTGTAAGTAGTTCTTACTGTAGCACTCGTTAAGACCTAAACATAGTTTATACTTCAGAACAGATACTAAATACTTCTAACGCTAAAATTCAATTTTACTCCGCGTTAATTCTAAAACAATTCCGCCGTATTGCAGTGAAAATGAAAAACAAACATTAATACACATTCCTGAATGGCTTTTCATAGAAATAAATTATATCGCAGTTAACACCAAGTTTGTATGAAATGGAAAATATGGAAGCGGTTTTAATTAACCGCCGCGCCGAATGGAGAGTGTAATCTTCTAAAAAGATATTGCCGCCTAGATATTAATGTGAATTTGAAATTTACCATTCCTTGGTTGATTTAAGAACGTTTAATTTACTATAAGCGTTTAAACGGTTTAAATTATTAATTAAGATAATTTATTTTTTAATACAATTTTCTATTTTCGCATGTTGAAACTAAATATTATACACATTATTATTAATTTTAGTTTATTAAAAAACATTTGATCTTAACTTAAATTATTCACTAGGGAATGGATACAGTCTATCGCTCAGGGTTAGCGCTAATGGCTGCTTACAGTGTTATTTTATCATTATTCTGAAAAATCTATTGGCGAGCTAAAGAACTATTTTCTTTGTAAGTAATATCTTTGAATCTATTAATTATTAATTTGCATATTTACTTTCCTGTCATGTGATAATAATTAAAGGTTTAATTTATGATATCTTTTTTTATTAATTGTAGAGCAGACTCGAAATTAGGTGGATAATAAATTATGAAAGTCATTTTTTTATACCTACTTATCCTGACTTCGTCTTGATTATTTATAATTTGGAAAGTACATTATTTTTCTATACCTATGTACTTATAACAATAAATTCCTGTAAATGTATAATTAGGAATATTACATGCGAAAATAGCTTGTAGGCATAAAATATACATAAAACAAACTTATTCCATTAAGTACAAACATAAAAATAATAAACCAACAAAAAGCGTTATTATAGCTAATGAAGTTATAATGAAAACGGTAAATTTAAATACTATAACACAAATTATTTCATCGTTCCTGCGTAACATTTATTCGAGGATGTGTAAATATCATTAACTTTTACATTAATGAAAACGTAATAAAATGAATTACTCTAAATCCCGTTCAAATAACATTTTGGTTTCGAACACAGCTTTGATATTTTCTATGCTCTAAATTGTCTTGGTCTATTTATTAAACGATTTATTATTTAACTCTAGCAATACATTTTTTTTTATTTCATATAGATTTTTGTCATTATTATTTAGTATTCAAGATGATCAATGTTTTTAATGCACACTTAGTTTTATACAATTGCATAAAATTCACGATTTTGCTATTGTTATTATCTTTCCTCGCCATAACTAATACTTATCTCTCAGAATACATGATGCTTTGAAACAAATCTTAAACTTTACCTCAGAGTATCTAGGCTTTGTTAAAACTAATATTAGTTTAATAATAACACATTTACCGACAACCGAACATGGGCACGTGTAATGTCATATTTAATCTATTAGATTTAAGTTTACAGCAGAGAACAATACGAAAAAGATAAAAGGTCGTCGAAATCAAATTCCCAAGATCCAAGATAATATCGTTTCATAAGGAATAATAATATTCCTTTGTCTGTCTAATGATATCTTTCCGGATTCATCTGCGTAACAAAAACGTTTGTAAATCTTTCCGTCACTGAAACAAAAACTCAATATTTATCTTGACTGGACTCCGCGCCCCGACCGCAATCATTTGTAAGAAACCCGAAACTTTCGTATCGAGATCTACTGGTTTGTACTTCTAATTCCAACACTCGATACTATCGGTTACGACTTAGTTTAAAAGCTTTTTATTTGGTACTTTGTTTCATTCGTTCCATTTCATTGGCGCCAAACGTGAGGTATTCGTGTGACACATTATCTAAATCAACCTTTTAATAAAACTTGCAATGAAAAATTCAAGATATTTTAATTGCCAATGCATTATTATAGAAATACAATTGAAGTTCACTAGCAAAAACACCGTAATCCATCACTTTTTGCTCTGTAACTGAAACTAATTGGCATTAAAATTAAAATTCCAGCCGACCACAATGACTGTCGCCTTCGCGAAAAAATACTCTACATTTTCCAATTGTATCAAAAAAAGACTGAAGTAAAGCGCTATTCTGACACTCTTGCTACTTTCAAGTCGCAATTGTTTGTTTGGAAACGGGCTTCGTGATTAGCATAGGAAATAGGAAACTTCTGTTCATTGCTATTCCAACCGGTTGTACGAAACATTTCGATATAAACACGGCGATGAAACCCTTTCAATACGTCTATACATGTTGTATTGTGGCTGAAGATTACAATATTTTATCATTTCAGTGTAAGGCCAAGTTTAACAATACATTATGGATTCTAATTTATTATTATTACAAGCATTCACATTGGTCTTATTTCTGATAATATTGGTTGTATTCATTATTGGTAGTTTCCGAATAGTTCGTTAGTAAGTTGATATGTTTCCTGTTTTTCATTATGTTCCCCAATCAGTGACATGTCTACTTATTTGTAAGCAATTTATTAGGTGAAAACCAATCAAGGCAAAAACGTTGTCATTGTGTATTTATTCCAGAGAGAACCAACAAGTTCTTTCGATATTTATTCTTAAACTTAAAATCTTTTATTCCTTTATTCAACAAAATACATTGTTCTGCATTAATATTGTAACCTAGGAGCTAAGCTTAATCGCCGGCAATCGACTTTAAATTACCACATTATTCCGCGTCATTCGAGTTGGAAACTTCCATATATATCAAGCAAGTGGTCATCAACCGTTCATTTTGCAGGTTATTACGAAGCATCCTTACTCCCGCCTCGAAATGACAGTGACGCATTGTCTAATTTACAGCTACAAACCATTTTATACTTTGCGAAGCCTTTATATTCCGCGCTTAAGGTTTATAATCGTTTGTACTTATAAAAAGAATTGTCCGAGGTTGTACGTAACTCTCGGAGGATCCATTGTTCCTGGTTGAAATAAAACTGACTCGCAGTGAGTTTTCCACGTAATCTTGGTATAAATAATATTTCTATGAAAACATGTGCTTGCTAAATAGAATATTAAAATTCATTTCTCTCGTAATACTTTGAAAGCTTTTGTATTTTACCAAGAATTTATATTACGGGTAAAATCCCTTATTGTGAGCACGTGAATGTGCCAGGCATTTGAAAAGGCCGAATTATTGACAATATGTTATTAAAAACTGTTAAAATTATACCTAGTTCTAAACTGGTCGCTTCAATGTTTCTATTTATGACAAGCTTTTAGCTTTTAATCCAAATTCTAATTAATCAAAAGTATCTACACTAATAATCTTAATCACTCTCTTAAGTTTTGTAATTACACATCTCTCTAGACGCTTGTTTGTTGTTCTCGTAATAAAATAGTTGAAATGTTTACCAATACTTACTGTTTGAAGACAGGACAAACAATGGTCTCGGTCTCTTATTGTCCTCATATCCGGCGAGTCTGTTCTTAATCCATTTATTACTCAGCTAGGACCTACGTAATTGCGTTTTGTTACATTGTTGAAATATAACATATACATATAACCTTGAAGATTTTTAACAATACCAAAATATTTTATTTCGAATTTTTCGATTTGAAAACATTGGCTAAAAATGATGTGTTCACTATTAAAACATTGTTACTTATAAAATGAAAAATTTCACATTTTACCTTGCTAAACTTTCTAAAGATTGCTGTTAATTTAATTTAGCTTCATTTTCTGAAGCAAGTGTCGGCTAATACCATAAAGCGAGTTTTCTTTAACCATGATCATTGTAAAAAGCTCAGTCAGGATTTTCATTATTTTAAAACTGAAAAATAAAACTATACCACAACAATACCAGACAAATCACGATCAATTTACATATGGTTACTTTGAGCAATTCCAATATTAAACGGAAATATTTTCATAGTGCTGCACGTCGCGGTTCATTTGCATGCACCCCGCCAGAATTCAATTCTAATGCAAATGGGAACAAACAGTGACGGAGTACTTACCAACTCTCATTTCGAACCTTTTGGTGATTCCAATTGCTTGGAACCATCCTTATCCATACACAGGAAAACTCATTGTGATCATCGACTTATTTATATACTGTCAGCAAATAATACATACCTTAATGTGCTATTTGGAATCGTAACCTATACTTACTAAAATAATGCAATAAAACTATGCTAAGTATATGCTTCTTTTGCCTACTTCTTAATAAACTTAAAACTTAATAAGTGAAAATCTATAAAAAAGCATATTTTATTTAACCTTATACCTATCAACAACTTAAACTAACTTGAATGAAATAAAATGTAGTGTTAATTTTGTCATGTGTATAAAAAATCATGAACGAAATGACCGAACACATGACCGAACCACCGTATTCATGATATAAAATTCAATTACTAACAAAACTAACAAAACCTATTTTTGTTCACAGATTTCCGGCTGCTGTGCTATCGCTTGACGCATGCCTCTTTATGAACTTAACAATGGAAAAGCTCGCTTTTCACTAACTTTTCTATTAAGTGTTAACTGTGAAAATTAACTAAAATTTTAACTCAGCGTGAATAGTCGTGATCATTATATTAAATAGAGTGTTCTAGTGATTTAGTCGAGATAATAAAAGGGATAGATGTATGAAATTGTGTGATGTGCGTACGTGTCGTTCGGTGATGGTGCGGTTACGTTGAGCGAGCGAGCGTTTGGCTTACGCTGGGTGCGCAACGCCACGGCGTCGTCGCTGGAGGGTCGAGCGGGTGCGGGCGAGGCGGAGGAGCCTGCGCCCGCGCCCGACGCGGAGGCGCCGACGCGACGCCGCCGCCACCGCCCGCTCTACCGCCGCCTCTTCCAATATGTCCGCACCGCGTGGACGGGCGTCAAGTTCGCTCTAGGTAACGTAAGCCTCATTAAAACATCGAACTATAGCTCTGTAGTTACATTTCGCTCGTCATTAATTCATTCATCACGCTCAGTAAATTATTAAACTCAACGATATACATTTACCATGTCTTTAATGAATTGTACGAAAACTAGTTTATTTTACTTGTAACGTATTTTGCAGAAAGTCATTATAAAATAAATAATGAATAAAATTATTGTATATCCATCATTGTAACTGAAACCTGAATCTCTAATAAATTGGTTGTTCATTTATTATACAATATTTTATCTTGTACCTCCATCCCAACTTTAATCTTTGCGAAAAATCTTCTCTGCTTCAAAAGTTGTGAAACAACAGAACAGTAAATTAAGATACTTCAAAATTAAGTTCAGTAAGTTGTTTACAAGTTGGGCGTTCTGAAAATATACGACATACTTTTCAAAGTCCCTATGATTTATTCTCTGTTGCATTATACTTGTTGACGACACAGGCAATTAAGTTCCTGACCTTATAGAAGTAGGAACAGTAATTATGAGTAATAGAGACTTGCAATTCCATGCTATTACAGAGGACAATTAACTTTTAAGTACTTCTTAGATGGGAATTCCAGCCACCTGTTATTGTATACAACTAAAAATCTGTACTTTTGTCAATCGATAAAGCTATTAATAAAAGAATGATCGTAAAACTCATACATAATAAGATAACACACATAAAAAACATGATTTTATACGGAAAGAATTATAAAGTAACTTCAAGTTAATTAACAAGTTCTGAGAAGACTTACAAGAAGCGCTCGTATGATCATCGAAGTATCATCATCTTACGGGTTCAAGAGCACTCAAACTCACTTCTTATAACATAATCATACAGTATCAATATATGAAACAGCTAAAGACCCTATATTTCAAGATAAATATCAAAGTCTTTCATATTCTAGAAGCGTTCAACGCTTAATTACACTGGCCATAACCATAAAGGAGCGCATAGTAAATTCTGAGGTAAGCTCGGGTCAGTCCATACAGTGTGAGGTCATAATTCTGATTACGACTCTATTTATTAGTGGTAAGTATTACGTGAAATATAGAAAGGGTAAATGGTGATAACTTATATTTTGGTATATAATATTGAATGCATGGTGATAACTACTTAGGTTAGTTTCTTGACGACTATATTAGGCAATGTTTCAAATAGTATGTGTATATAATTATCTACTGTTATAAAAGAATTGTACCTTAGAACAATTTTTAATCTTTGGCATAAATCCATGCAACGTCATATAAATGCTATTTTTAATTATGTTTACTACTTGTCGAATATCAGTTAATGTTTCTGAATAATATCAATTTTCATAAGGCTCCCAGTAATAATTAATATTAACATAACAATATTATTTTAAGGAACAAAAAAATCCATGTATATTAAACTCATATCCAAGTATTCTACTTATCTGCATTTAGTTTATATTTAAGAGCGCCCTAAAAGTCAACAGTTGAAACAAAGCCAAGTGTCGTTTAGACGCGTAGTTGTTGAGAATTATTGGCGTCATAGCACAACTCAGTACCGCATTGTATTTTGTATGATATACAAAGTCAACCCCGGAATACATTGTTTCCGCACCAAATATAAAACAATTGTTTTTAAAGTACGTAAACACGGAGTTCAAACATTCAATGAGATGTGTCGAAAAGAGACCACTAAATGTGAGTGTGCGAATGGTAAAAAATGTAACTAAACCGAGCATGACCCGTATCGCGAAATCAAATCCCCTAAGTGAAAATGTGCTCGAAGAAAGGGGTAATTTTTCAAATGAGAAAAAATCGAAACCGAGTTCATTGAGAAATGAAAAAACTGTGAGGGACAAAGTAAAAGTGAAGAAAAAAGTGAGGTTTTCAGACGCAAGAACGACCTCTGAAAAGATTCCGTTCAAGGAATGCTTTGTTAATTTTTTTCGTTTGTTATGGAACTGTTATAGAACTAGGGCTATACCTGTGGATAGTATTAAGTCTCCGCTTTTCTTCGCGATTCATACTTCAGTTTTCTTCATTATGCTAAATATTATCATAACAAAGTAAACAAGATTAAGATTACTTACACAATTCGTGTTATGCCAAATTCTCTTTTTATTTTAGTGTTCCCATTTTCTAAACTTCCTAAAACATAATTACTTACGCTATACTAATAATTTTATTAATAAACTTAAAATATTACGATGCTCAAACCCCTTATAATGTATAAGCTACGCTCCAACATACATGCGAGGTTCTCCAATAAAATATTCTAATAAGCTTGTTTCTGTATACACGCTCGTGGACGAGTTTCAGTAACATTTCCTAGTGAGCCGGGTCACAACGTGATGGCCAACTTTATCAAACAAACTTAACTCTTCTCTAACTAATGAAATTTCTGATGCGCGCTCTATCGATTAGTCAAACAAGTTTTTGCATGAATAATTTATTATACGTTGGCGGGTTGGATGTTTTAAATAACTTTAAAATTATTTACGCATTTAATTAATGCATTCGTTAGGCCTTTTCCACTAAATACCATTCAGTTTATGAACACAATATATTTGCATGTTATTTTAATTTAATTTGTGAATGCGTTCATTGTAATTTTGGTATTTATATTTTATTTTCATTGTTAAATTATTTGATACGTATTACATTTGAATAGATCCACACCGTCAAATGACTTTAAACATAATTTATATTCTAAAAATATTAATCAATAAAGGATTCAAATTAAATCACTGACATATTTAGTTTCATAAAGTTTACAGCACAGATCTTGGTAACTAAACTATGGTTATATAAATGCCTTAGCGATATAGAAAACAAACTTTAAACTTCCTAGCCTTGAATAAAAGATACACAGCTAGTGGGACACGAACTTTTATTTAATTAAAACTTGATTTTCCCGAGACTTTTCCTTGCAGCGAATATTTTATTTTGTAAGCAAAAGTTACTGTGATATGTGTCAATTTTCATCATACTGATTTGAATTTATATCTTAGATCGCATTGTAGGTACACGCCACATTTATTTTAATTCCTAGAAATAGCTTAAATTTGTAATAGCATTAACTTGGTATGAAGAGTGTTTTGTTGACACATAAAATATTTTGCAGCTTTGTTCTACTTCTGTCCGGTTTTTCATACATGGTTTTATTCAATCTTTAAGAAAAGATTTAATTATGATAAGTAGTGTTACTATACTATTTTCAATTTCATAGTCATAATTCGGTTAATTATTAATGGAAGTGGATAATATTTAAAAAAATGACTGATTGTTAATCAAAACAAAACGTACTTTTTTATTATATTGTAATTAACACAAAGGTTATGATAACATGTTACTAACGGCTCTGGGACTTTATAACAAATGTAGTTTTGTGATCGTCATGGGCGGCGTCTATCACCTACCACCAAGTGTGTCGCCTGCCCTATTGCCAGGGTTATTATAAAAAAAAAAGGTATCCATTACGACAAAATGTCCAACGTCTAACGAGTGTCATAACTTGTAATCGTAAACTACAGATGCTACAGATACAGACAGACCAATAAATAGTTTGTCACATCATCTCATAACTTCATCGTATCTATACATAATACCATAATACACTTGGGATCAAGAGCCAAAATAACTTATATATAACGATGATATTGTGAATACATGCACATAGGTAAAGAAAAATCAAACGTTTGCTAAAATTATGAAACATCCGGATGAAAATTATCTTTTCCATAGACCTCTTCTATATACTTATGACAATACGACTAATAATTAATTTTACAATTTATAACCTATTATCACTATATGTATATTTCTAATAATTCAATGTTAAAATCAATGAATTCAGTGTAATTTACCGCTGTAAACAGGCTAATACTATCTAAACATGTTTCATCAATTTCAGATTTGTTGGACATCGTTATGAGGTTAAAATTGGTTTTGGGGAGTAACGCCTAAACACACAATTCCGAGGGATAAGTGAATTTAAAGCCTGTATGGAAAGAAAACATTATATATTCAAATTCAATTTGATGTATTTGGCTTGTTATAAATGCGAATCGAATATTTTAAGCAGTAATCATTCCTTACTACAGAATTAGGTATATTCGATGAAATATCATCGAATATACCTAATTCAGGAGGCTTTCTTACTATTAACGTATATATTATGTAGTATGTACTATGTATAACAAATCAGGTAAATATAATAAATTCCAATATTATTTAAGTTCTGAACAAACACAATAGGTCAATTGTTGGAATTTCCGCAATAAATAAAATTTTAATAACATTGTCATTCACAAACTTGATTATCTATACTAATCTTATAAAGCTGAAGAGTTTGGTTGTTTGAACTCTGGAGTCACGGGTCCGTTTTGAATAATTATTTCAATGTTACATCACTATCTAACATTTAAATTTTCTATCTAACGTTGACTAAATCGAGGAATCATCACGCGAAGACAGAGTGAAGCAATGCGGGTAAAACCGCGGAGCACAACTAGTCTTTAAAACAGACACCTACTCCAGTGTAATAATATCCCAATTACGGTGTTGACTTGTCATGTAATTTATAAGGCTTGTTCAATTAATTAGAGAAACGGTAGCTATCGTGACTGATAAGGGATAATATGCCAATGTATGTATGTATGTCTCCAGTTTAATTGCAGCTTTTCTATGGTTAATGCTTTCTGTAAAAATATTTTCTACAACTGACGCGCGCAACTTAATCGCATTGAAAAATCGGTCATAGTCTTATGTTATATTGGCTACCCTTCTCGATAAAATATTATATTATGTAAGAGACATAGATCATTTTTAATTCGAACGGCCAGTTAGTAGTTGTTCCTGAGATTAGCTCCTACATCTTGTACAAAGGGTTTGCAAAACTCCACTTTGTAATAGTTGATATAATTATGTAGGTACCGTGTATTTTATTGATGGAACAAGAGCTATTCGTGTGATAATTTATCTTAAACAATAGAATTTATATATTCTACGTTGCCAATTTATGACAAAAACCACATGTAAGAAATGAAAATATATCAATTAATAATTTTTACTAGGTATAAGTAACCTTTACTATGCAGACACAATTATTCAATATTTCATAACGACTAATAGATTAAAAACAGCTCCTCAGTGAATAAATAACATAGACTTCAAATAAATTTATAGCATGAACATTTCTTTAAAAGAGATATTCCTAAGCTAATGGTTAGGGAGCCAGCAGCAGATTTTATGACCAAGTTCCTCTCAAGCGGTAATTTGTAAAATGCATCAAAGTATAGTATTATGAAGCCTCGTGAACGTCAGCTGGAGCTCGGTTGGGGGGATGAGCGGCTGTAGCCTCCCACGCACGTAGGAAAAAAAAATATATTCAGTCATTTCCTCTCAGCTAAAAATTTGTCAAATTGTAGCTAACCCAATATCTCAACGAAAAAAAATAATCAGCTGGTTACAACGTGGTGTATTAAACGTCAGCTGGTGTCTCGAACATGAAAAAAGAACAATTATTTTCCGTGATTTCCTCTCAAACAAAAATTTACCTGATGATAGCTTATATGTAACTGTGGATAAATATATAAGTCAGCTGGCTGTATCTTGGTGGAAAAACCGTCAGCTGATACTTTGAAAGTTATTACATAGGAGTTAGACAGAAGCATCTATTGCAAATTTATATGCATCAGCTGACTAGGTTTTCCTCAACTTATTGCTAGCTGATTTTTTTTATTTATCGCATCAGTATATTAACAATCAGCTCACAAATTTTCATCTGAGAGGAAATGACGTATCTTTAATTATTCGACATTGCGCTTCAATATAAGAGTTAAGTTGAAATAAACATTCAGTATCAATATTTTTGAAACGAATAAGTATGAAATCAAATAATTTTATATATTTAAATAATTAAATAATCAATTAGCAATAAATGAACTAGTTACTCGATAAATAATATTTATTATATAAACTTGATAAAAAATGATAATGAGAACAATATGATTTATTCGTTTTCGCTCTGGCTTGAGTCACTTTCCTCTCTTTCCGATTCATTATCAGAGTCGTTATATACCAACGATGTAAGTTTTGCAGGACGTCAACATAAAGTCAGATTGAAATAATTTCTCGTAAATGTTAATAAATGTTAAATGAAGAGTTTGTTTGCCATATGTACGGATTTAATCGTCTAAAAAAGATCAATGATTAACGTAGTTATTTTTATTTAATACTTTTTAGTGTATTTTTCAACACGAATCCAACGAGCCCAAACTTGATACCTAAAGTTGAGTCAATATATTACCGAGTTCCTATGGCCACCTTCCGATTCCATCATCAAATCAGCTCTATATCATGATAATGTTTCATCGCTATCCAATTTACATACGTATACAAAATTTCAGCTCAATCGGTTACCAGGAAGTGAATCAACTTTACTTGCTTCATTTCAATTATGTCATCGAGATTAGACAAAAATGTTCATAAAATAAAAACTACTGGGCCTATCCGAATAAATCCGAATCCGAATTTTTATGGGACCAATTCGACACCATTCCGCATCAAACAAAAAAAAAAAGAATCACGTCAATCGTTTCAGAAACCTCGGAGTAATTGGTGAACGTTTTGGACGAGAAACTACAGTGGGGAGCCCATGTCAACACCGCTGCAGGTAAGCTCAGTTCTGCTGCATATGCAGTCCGAAAAATAAGGCATCTCACCGATGAAGATACGGCTAGATTGGTTTATTTCAGCTACTTTCATAGCATTATGTCCTATGGAATTCTACTGTGGGGCAGGGCTGCAGATATAGAAACTATTTTTATCTTACAGAAAAGAGCCATTCGCTCTATATATAATTTACGTGCTCGGGACTCACTAAGAGATCATTTTAAGAATACTGGTATCCTTACTGTACCATCACAGTATATATTTAATAATATCTTGCATGTACACAAAAGCTCTGACTTAGACACGATTATGGCACAAGGAACAAGAATAGAATTGAAATGCCATTTTTCCGATTAGCTAAAGTTAAAAATTCATTTATGGGTCAAGGTATACGCTTATACAATAGAATTCCTCACAATATTAAAGAGTTTAGTAGTTCTAAATTTAAAACTTACATAAAAAATGTACTAGTTCAGAGAGCGTACTACAGTATTCAGGAATATATGGACGATAAAGACCCATGGAGGGTTGTCGCGTAAAAACCACAGGACAGTTCTTTGGCATATTATGTAGTTAGGTAGATATAAGTTACATATTATGTAAATTTATTGACATTAAACATGACATGCAACTATGGAGTTTCTTGCCGATTCTTCTCCATAGATACTGCTTTCCGAATCGGTGGTAAATGTTAAAAATACTATGTAATGACGATTCGAAAGTGCTACTAAATAGTAGTCTAATTGAATAAATGAATGTTTGAGTTTGAGTTTGTTTGTTTGAACATACATAAAAAAACATACTGGCCGAATTGATAACCTCCTCCTTTTTTTTGAAGTCGGTTAAAAAATCAGCTAGCAATAAGTTGAGGAAAACCTAGTCAGCTGATGCATATAAATTGGCAATAGATGCTTCTGTCTAACTCCTATGTAATAACTTTCAAAGTATCAGCTGACGGTTTTTCCACCAAGATACAGCCAGCTGACTTATATATTTATCCACAGTTACATATAAGCTATCATCAGGTAAATTTTTGTTTGAGAGGAAATCACGGAAAATAATTGTTCTTTTTTCATGTTCGAGACACCAGCTGACGTTTAATACACCACGTTGTAACCAGCTGATTATTTTTTTTCGTTGAGATATTGGGTTAGCTACAATTTGACAAATTTTTAGCTGAGAGGAAATGAATGAATGTATTTTTTTTTCCTACGTGCGTGGGAGGCTACAACCGCTCACCCCCCCAACCGAGCGCCAGCTGACGTTCACGAGGCTTTATAATACTATACTCTGATGCTTCTGACGAATTATCTCTTGAGAGGAAATAATGAACCCAATTTGCACCTGGCTCCCTAACTATAATTTATTTTCCAAGAAATGCCATGCTGAATTTGTATAATATTATATAACAAAGATTAATTTCTTTTTCTGCGAAATTCGCAGTATTTGAAAATTAATTTGCTCTGTTGCTTAGAATAGTAATCAGTTTTTAGATATAATTTAAATTGAGGTATTTCGTTTATTTTTTCTTTTATAAAACTATATTATAACGGTCTATACAACGCGAATACGGGAGTCTATTATGATTTCATTTATATTAATTACCCTGAGCTTAATTACCTTCTGCCCCTATATAATAACGCGCAAAATTCCTATATTCATTTCATAAACTTACATCAACAAATGCACGATAAACTCATGTATTAGCCGTTGCGCCGGGTGGTCGTGTCGCACGTCGCGTCCGTTACCGCATTTAACTTTTACGAAATTGTTTTACGAAAGTATGTAAAGTTTTCAAATAAAAATTCGTGCAGGACTATTGCGACGATCGTGCAGTCTAGTGTATATAAATAGTCGTCTCGAGTTAGTGTTTATCGTGTTTAAAATTATATACTATGGAGTGTCAAAAGTGTAAAAAAACTCTATCTAAAAAAGGAGCTCATTTCGTGTGTCAAGGCCTCTGTCAAGGCACTTTTCACAAAGGATGTGTAAAGGGTCTAGCAGCCGATCTAAAAGCCGGCAAAAACCGCATATTTTGCAACAATTGCGAAGAAGACGAGTCCGAAGATGAGGAGGGAGAAGAAGTAAAACAGGGCCTTCAGCAAATCCTAAAGGACATACAGAAAAAAGTTAGCGTTATACCCGGATTGAAAAAGCATTTGGATGACATAAAACAAAGCATGAGTATGTTGTCGGAGAAATACGATACCTTATTAGCGGAGCAGGAAATGTCAAATGCAAAAATTAATAAACTTGAAAAAACAGTAACATCAATTTCCAATAAATGCGTATATCTAGAAAAGTGTAACATTGCCTTAGAACAAAAAGTTCACGAAATTGAACAAAATACGCGAAAACACAATTTAGAGATTGTAGGAATTGAGCAGGTGCCAGGTGAGAACGTAAAGGAAGTAGTTAATAAAATAGGAAAACTATTAGATGTTAGCTGTGACGATATCGAATGGGTGAGGCGAGGCCCGCAGCGAAAGCAGCAGGATGATAAACCAGCCCCCATCACCGTGGGCTTCAGGACCTCTGGAACTGGCACCCGTGACAACTGGCTGGCTCAGCGCCGCAAACTCTCCGAGGTTAACAGCAGCATGGTAACAGGAGGAACAAAACTGAATAAAGTTTACATAAACGAAGATCTAACTAAAGCCACACGATCTCTACTATGGAATACGAAGAAGCAGCTCACCGGGTCCTACAAATACATATGGGTGGTCAACGGGAAAGTACTCGTAAAAAAGGATGAAGGCGACAAGTCCTCATGGTTGAGATCCGAATCTGACATACGTGATTTACTCAAAAATAAGTAGGTTAATGCGTTAGTATATATAGGTATTTAGTTACCTAATCACAAATTACTAATTATTCTGATTTAAATTGTATAAATTCACCATTATAATGACCCTTCTAAATAATATCGAATCCATATCTGAGGATTCAATAAACGCCGTTAAAGTAAATAGTTTTGATACATGGATATCTACCATACAAAATACCTACAATAGCAAAGATAAAATATGTTTGTTGCATGTCAATATTCGCTCAATGAAGAAAAACTTTAGTGAACTTCTACTAACGCTGGAAAGTTACTTAAACCATATCGATATACTGATTGTAACCGAACCAAATATAAACTTTTCTATGTTAAGTTTTTATAATATAAAAGGTTTTAATATAAATAGTTATACTCGTGAGGGACGTAGCGGGGGGGGCGTGTTGGTGTATTCGCGGGAAGGGCTCCGCGCACAGGTTGACAACCGAGCGCGCGCTATTACCATGCGAGCGGCGGAGTGCGTTCCCATTGTACTGCACCATAACGACGAGATATTGCACGTAATAGGTATTTATAGGCCGCCAAAAATTAAAAGACAGGATAAAATTGTACATTTTCTTGAAGACTTACATACATTACTTGAATCTTTTCCGAGCAAAGAGAACGTAATAATCTGCGGGGATATAAATATTAATTTGTTAAACAAAGAAAATAATCATGTCATTGAATACGAGACCATAATGTCAGAGTTTGGTTTCACTAAGTGCATCGATAAAGTAACGCGTAAAGAAATTGTATCAGAAAAAATTGTCGAATCTTGCTTAGATCACATTTACACACGAGTACCTACTACGAGTACTATCAACTCTGCTGTTATTGAACATAAAATATCGGATCATTATTATGTAGCTGCATCGATACAATGGAACCGTGCCTCCGCCGCGCGATACGAGGCCTCCACCCTGTCGAGGCCCCTCGCACCTGTGCGCCGGCGCGTTCTTGACAACCGTCTAGTAAGGGATAAACTATTGTCTACTGATTTTAGTCACTTAATGACTATTTCGTGTCCTTTAAAATTGTATAACGAGTTTTCTAAGTTATTTAATAATATATATAACGACTCTTATAAGACTAAAATAATAAGGCCTAGCAATAGAAATAATAAAACATGGATAAATTGTAATTTAAAGAAAATGCTACTAGAAAGAGATAGACTATTTAAAATATGGAGTAACGAACCAAAAAATATGTTAAAAAGACTTGAATACACTAAATACAGGAATAAATGTACAAAAACTATAAATAGATGTAGAAATGAATACGACAGACAGAGTATATTAGACTGTAATAGAAATATAAAAAAAACTGTGGGAAAGAATAAATATGTTAATGGGGAAAGAAAGATCTAGTCTAGATAGTTTTATACTTAACAATATGAGTAAACAGGGTAGTACCAAAGAAATATGTAATAACTTTTCAAATACTTTTACAGACGAAATTTCCCAAATAAAACATTCATGTAATGATGTCTGGCTCGATAGGAAGGACTATGTAAAAAAGGCAGACGTTTGCATGAGATTACAACCTGTTAGCGAAACATAAGTTAAAAAAGTTATAAGTAATATGAACATCAATAAGGCACCAGGTAGTGATTTAGTGCGCATGTCTGATCTTAAGATTGTAGTGAACCAAATAAGCCCAGTCATTGCGAGATTAATTAATATGTCAATAAAACAACATATATTCCCAAACAAGTTAAAAGAAGCAATAGTTAGACCAGTTTTCAAAAAAGGAACCCGTAATAATTACTCTAATTACAGACCCATTGCTATATTATCTAGTGTAGACAAAATTATAGAAAAATGTATTATTAATCAACTCAGTAATTATCTTCAAAAAAAACAGTATATTAAATTCATGTCAACACGGATTTCAAAAAGGAAAAAGTACAAACACCTTATTATCTAACTTTACAAACGAAATAAATTCACACCTTCATAATAAAAACTTTGTTGTAACAGTGTTATTCGATTTTAAAAAGGCGTTTGACACTTTAGAAACGAATACCCTTTTAAACGCAATGGAGGAGTGCGGGGTCGTAGAGCCCCTTAACAATTGGTTACGTGACTATCTTACATCACGATCTTTTAAAGTTCGAATAGAGGACACTTTCAGTGACGGGAAAGCGGTTCAGTGCGGAGTCCCTCAAGGTTCAGGCTGCGGGCCTGTGTGCTATCTTATGCACGTAAACAGTCTGTGTGGTGTATTGAAACATTGTTCAGCACACATGTTCGCAGACGACTTATGTGCCATGCGCGCGGGTACGGACCTCACGGAGACCTGCCGGCTCGTACAGACTGATATAGATGCAGTAGTCAAATGGTCACATGACAATGGAATAGTCTTAAATACTGATAAAACTAAGCTGCTAATCGTACATTCACCATACCTACCTCTCAGTCAAACACATTCCATGTTCACCCACACTTTTGAATGCATCCATAATCAATTTAAAAATTGTATTTGTAAACCGATTGAACGCGTGAAAACTGTCACATATCTGGGCATGAGGGTAGATGAACATTTTTCTTGGACTACACATATAGACTATATATATGATAAATTAAAAGTATTGTTAGGTAAATTCTATCATATAAGTTACAAAGTTCCTATAAAGACTTTAAAATGTCTGTACATGGCCCTTGTGGATTCAATACTTAGTTATTCTCTTGATTGTTATGGACTTACTACTAAAACTAACTTAAACAAATTAGAAAATATGCAAATTAGATTCTTAAAACTCTTGGTGAGTAAAAAAATAAAACATAAATATAAACATAACTATAGAATGCTATTTAAATTTTGTAATATTCTTCCAGTCAGCCTTAAGCACAAATATCTTCTTGCTGTAAACAACCATAGCTCTATTCCTTCTCTTAATCTGTAAAATACCAATCATACAACGAGGTCAGTGACCTCAGGAAAATATGAAGTACCTAGAGTCAACAATTATTTTGGAGATCGAACTCTAGATAAACGTTTAGGTACCATATTTTCTCAATAGCTTACCAGAGTACATACGAACAGAAGCAAATATTCACAAATTTAAAAGATTATTAAGGAAACACCTTCTTCAGTCAATAGAATGCTAAAACACAAGCTCATAAATAGATATACCTATTCACTTAATATTATATTTTATAACAGATAATAATATGATATAATATATTTAGTTATAGATAGATATATAGATATTTTATATAATATATTTAGTTATAGGCTTGATCCCACAGTCAAACTGCATGTGCAGTTTTGTGGGACTTAGACTTAAGTTATTGTAATAATTTGTAAGAATAATTCCAATAAATAATAAATAAAAATATTTATAATTGTAATAATAGTCAAGTAAAATAACTTAGGCAGAGCCAAACTGATGACTAATAGCCTCAATAAAAAAGAACTCGTAAATCTTATTAAATTTCAATGAATTATGTTACTATTTGTTGTGTCTAAACATGTTAATGTAAATTATATTATTATGAATCATAATTAGAACAATAGTAACCAATCCGCTTTTAAAATGTATGTATAAAAAGTAAATAATATCACCTTCATAATCACCCCACATAAATTTACTATAAGTCTTTTACTATAGAGGTATCTACCTCATTCTAACGTTGAAACTTTGTGACAACCCTCCGGCCCTTGCCATCAAAACTTTAAGTACTACATTTTGTTTTAGATTGAAACGAAGAATATATTATTCACGGTTTTATTCTGAACGCATTAGCACCTCATACAATATGTGACATTTGGTAATGCAATAGTATGTAAAATTTAGAGGAGTTAATGCTTTTCCCGGGAACACAAAATTACACATTTGCGAAATAGCGTTATTAATTAGTCATGTTGTTTGTTTGCGAAGTGTTTAGTTACGTTACGAGCAAAATAAATATTGGAAGCCATATTTCCGAAGCCAAATTCAAAATTTACGTTCAATTTCCTAATGTGTAACATATTCTAGAATGCGAATATTGGCAAAGGATTTAATGAATTAATGGGCTTTGATAATTAACATGTAAAATACACAATAACAAAGAACATTTTATTTATCTAAGAATTATTTTTATTTAAGTTAAAAAAATATACATTACACACATAAAATATATTCAAATAAAGATAAAAGGTTTTCGAAGAGACCACGTACAGAGTGATGTAGCGGAGGATGGCCTTTAATAAGATGGATAGACGACCTGATTAAAATGGCAGAGAGCAGCTGGACATGAGCTGGACACATAGTTCTTTCGATCGATTCGGAGACGTTTGAGACATGCCTAAAGGACATCATATCTTTAAGAACAGAAATATGAACTGCGAAAAGTATACGTATATATTGTCATGAATAACATGTTGTGCCCATATAAGTCATTTTGCTACAAAGTATACGAAACCCAAATTAAATACGATATAAAAATTCTTGAAAAACATCAAAAACCTGCAAAACACCCGTCCTCTCCCGAAACATAAAACACTCCTCGTCTGTAAACCGTTCAAAAGATTTCCCGCGCAAAATTAATAAAAAAGTAAACGATAACAAAGGCTAAGGTCGTCTGTTAATGAACCTGAAGCTCGACGGGAATAGATTTAGAGTTTACGTTCCGTAGTATATACAATGCACATCGCTGGGAAATAGGAAATTTCAGAACAATATTATAAAAGTTCTAGAGGAAATTAATCTAAAAACGTTTTTCGAAAACAATTTTACATGTTTCCTCGTTATTAGAATTATTTTAATGTATGGATCAACAATGATTATTGCTCGAAAATCCTTTATACATAAGTAATATATATTTTTTAAATTATAAGTACAAAGGGACCTTGATGTTTTTATTCTTATAATGGAAATTGTGAAATATTATTTGTATTAATATTTTTATAGTCAAAGTATTTATGAATATTACATAAATATTTCAGAACCTCGGAAATCCTGAATACACACTTTAGGGCGACGAAAATACACTGAAATCGTCATTCATAATGTCGACAGACAAAAAGGCGTGGAGTCTTTTCAGAGGATATTTTATCATAATAATATTTGTTCAAACCCTACGTTCGTAACATGACCCAAAACATTAAAACTTCATAAATAATATGAATTATAGGATGCGTTCAAAGATATTGTTTATGTTAATACTGAAACTAATTATGGATTTATTTTATACTACTACTACCTAGTGTTTTCCTACTAGCTTATACATGTGCATGTGATGTGATGCAGAAAATTTTAAAATAAACATTAATTTATAATAAATCAATGGTAACTCCAGGATTAAAACCCACCAATCAACTTTTAAGCACGTTATTTCTATACAAAAACCTTAAAATATTCGCTATTAATCAACGCACTCTGTAAAACAACAGAAAACAAAACTATAAGCGTCTCAACGCCCTTCCCTGTCCATGATCTCCACTTTTCGCGTGTGAACTGACTGTTACTGATATGCATTTACCAGTTTATTCCCGTCTTCCTTCCCAAAAGGTGTTCTGTAATTATAGTGATGTCTGTGAATATCGATATGGAGAACTTTTCTTTTAAGAAGAATTTACGAAGACGCACGTTAAATACTTTGAAGTCAGCTGTCACAGCGCTGAGACAAATTGCTAGTAAGTAAATAGCGATTTAATTTATGATGTATTTTAATACATAAAATGTTTGTCGTGTACATAATATTTATTCGATTAAACAAGCTCAAAACTAATAACAAAATTAACGATGCTATTCTAGTCATCGTCCATAGAATATTCCGGACATTTAGAAGCTTCTCGATGAGACTCGTTCTGGACATCGTAGCTTGCTTTTATTGTTAGTAAACAAATTTTTATCAATGTTAATATAAAATAAAGACTTAAAATAAATTTTATTATGGAACTAAATCCGTTTTTGTACACAAAGCAAACATACTAATAAGATAAAATGTGAAACTAAGATTGTTAAAAGCTGATAACGGAGGTCCATAACTCACATAGTGTAGACAAAATAATGCACTCGCTAACAAATGGTAATGTGCTAATGCGTATGAAATGGGTATAAAAACGATCTCCATGTTTCTTACATGTTATTTTCACAAACGACCGAGATTTTGCCACCCCTTTTTGTCATAACTGGTTGAATTTCTGAGGAAATACGAGAAAGATTTATGTAGAACCTTAATGCAGTTTGGTATCGCAGTTTTAGTGTTGAATTTAATTTTAAGCTAAATATAAATTTACATAATGAAAGATAATCAAATATTCATGTAACGTTCTTAGAATTATTCAAAATGTGATTTATTATTTACTGTTTCAGTTAAGTGAAATCAGATGTGTACATTGTTTAATGAACTACTCTTAGAGGGTCATAAATATTCATATTTATACCACTTTTGTTTTAATTAAACCCAATACATATAACATAACAGCCCTTAATTTTGATGAAATGTTACTAACTCGCGCACAGTTCAACGTCAGCACCTATAGTGGAGGTGTCATTTAGACTGAGACTATTGTTCACGTGATACCACCTTGAAAGAGCTTGTCACTTTCAAGCCTCAAACAATTTGTTACGAAAGCAAATGTTTAAAAACTAATTTGTAAGATTAAATCGCAAAAATGTGCAAAAATCGTGTATTTTTATATTTAACGCGCAAATGAAACACAGGCAGTATTTTAAAGTGTTATTTATTTCTACGCGTATTTCATTATTCGGTTTCTATAATTGTATTGTATTATATAATTGTCTCCGTAAATTAAACATGTATAATACAAACAAACATCGGCTATTTCTGTAGAACATTTTTTTTTCGAACGCTCCAAACCAGACAAAAGGAGATAGAAAACCTTACCTTCATTTGAAAAGCTCTTTTCAACTATCCTAGACTAAGTGGTGCAAATAATCCTCTTTAAAAGCTGCCAACCCACAGAATAACACCCACATACTCTCGAAAGAAATAAAGAGTTTACTAAATATAGAATTAAAAAATATAGAGTAAACAAATTATAGAGTAACTCGTAGTTCACTTGAATACGAAATTGATTGCGCTTGATTTTGTTAATAAGGTTCACATCAATCACATTTCTATATTTTGTATCTAAATCTTTAAAAAAATCTGAAGGAATGCTATTTTAAAGCCTTTCAAACTATTTGTTTATACGGGTTTAGGAGAAGACAATTTCAATTATAAGCCACCATTGAAAATTAATTGTTTGTGAATAAACGGTTTTGATTTGAATAAACAACCCGAAAACTTTACCGAACAAATACCGCCGAACAATACAAGAGGTACATTTAAAATACAAACACACGTGATTAAGAATCATATAAATATTCATGAACACGATACGTTGTTTTCGCTCAATATTTGTTCTTAAGACATTCCTTAATTAAATTATAAATACATAACTTAGGTTGTAATTATTAACGTACACACTGAAGAGGAATTTATAAATTAAAAGGAGATAAAGTAAAATAAAGTTTGGAGTCGAGTATGATTTGAATATATTTACCCACACGTGACTTGACGGCTATATTATTTATAAATATAGGTAGTTATAACGATTTTAATAAGTAGCTTACTTGCAAACCTTTTTCACAATAGAATCAATTGTATCGCGCAAAATGTACAGTATCTGTATGCACATACCAAAAAAAAATATTCAACATGTAGAGTTCTCTAGAATTTAAAAACAAAATGACTCAATTATTTCGAAAGAACTTCGAAAGCTTTTGTACTTTTTTTAAAGTATTTTTTCACTTCGCATGACTGAAATTTATTTTTCGTTGTTCATTAGAACATTCGAGAAAATGGCTGTAATTTAATTCTCGGATACAAATAAGATATGCATTATTTAATATTGTACGTTTTTACATGTTAGAATTTGAAATAGTCTTTGTATACAAATTAACAAATATATTTAGTAATTGAATCATTAAATTTAGCAAATCATTTGTGAGTCCGCTTAAAAAAGAATATTAAATAGTGTTTAGTCGCCGAGTATTCCATCAAATTGTAAATGAATAATAGAGAGAGATGCGAATAGAAAGTTTCCAGCAAATTCTACCAAATCCTGCACCAATTCCGCTAAGCTACCGCAAATTCTATCCAACAAAACTAATTATTCAGCCGCCCATATGGACGTGCGGTTAACCGGCATTTTCACACAAATTGTTAAACATCGTTGTCAGATACAAGTTTCTACATGGTCCACCTATTTCTATTACAAACATGTAAACTGATTGAATGATTAGAAAAAAAAAAATCACGATTCACTCAATATTTATTGAAGCTGTAAAAATGTTCAAATTCTTGCTAAAAGATTCTAATAAACCCTTACCAGCAGAAAATCGCGTCGACAAAACTTATCCGAACCAATTTGAATTACTTACCAAGTTGTGCTATAACATCTATATCCCGGATCGAGAACGCTTTCGTAGGGAAACCGTAACTGGCTATTTCATTGAATGCGTCATATAAATAGGCACAGTAAATAAAGTAGACTTTTCCGATTTACCCGGCAATACGTTGCGAGCACAGCCTTCGTTTATATTCCGTATAATGTTTCTGACCGCAATTTTTCTTTCTGCGTATGTTGGTACTAATATCAGCGACATATTGTGCAATATTTCTAATTGTTTAGCGAAACATCATGTAAAAATGTAATGGAAATGGTTATTTTTTTATAAAAAACTAGCGGTCCGCCCCGGCTTCGCCCGTGGTACATATGAAAAATAGATGTTGGCCGATTCTCAGACTTACCCGATATGCACAGAAAATTTCATGAGAATCGGTCCACCCGTTTCGGAGGAGTATGCAGACTAACATTGTGACACGAGAATTTTATATTTAAGAAGATAAAACAAGCTTTCCTTTTGTAAAGGAGCTTTGCTTCAGGGAAAATGTTAGATTTATAATAGATTTTATTTTATTTAATAATATTTATACGGGAAATGCAAACGAAAGTATTATATGTATTTAGAAGAAATTGTCGTAGAATTTTGAGGTGAATAACCTTTTAGGCTGTTTATAGTCGTATTTGAAGATGTGCTTTATCAAACTGTAGTGAAAGCACGCATGGTGGTATATTCTATAAATTGTGGCATAGTGTCACGCTAGTCGAGGCACGAATATAATATCGCCTTTATTTTTATTCTAGCCAAGAAATACCATTTAGATTTTTGCTACGGTAATAATCATATTTTACTCTTCGCAGTCAGTTTGATATAAAAACAAAACAAACGTAATATTTTTATTAAGCGAATACTTATTGAAATATACGTATCCGTTTTATTTCTTTCGCTTTACTATTTCCACGTAAATAAAATGTAATAAATATTGAATTTGTTAACTTATATATTACTTTGTTCGTGTGCCGATTTATATTCGAGTCACGTGGGCAAGTCGCCAACAATGAAATTCAAAGTATTCGGCATCTGCGCGGTCTTAGTACCTACTTAATATTAATACATTCAAATATTTTTTCGTGACAGTGAAAGAGAGGTCATTTTGGCTCTGACGGAGGTCTAACCCCTATAAGCACCTAACCGTGTACGTTTTAAGCGATAAATGTTTTGAAGATGCTAACCAATTTGCAGTATTTTATATTCTTCCTACATCCTGGTGTTGATATTTATTCATAGTTATATGGTGTAGTATGTCATAGCCTATATGCATTACTTAAACCTTGTAAATGTTTGACTAAAATTATTATAAATTACATTTTTTAAATACATAAATTGAAATAATGCTATACTGTACCGAGTTCCTATTATTCATTATTTGTTATAGCACAAATTCTTGGCAAACGCAGATATTTTTTCCCAAGAATACCTCGTAAAGTTTCAAATGTACGCAGTTACTGCCTTCAAGATCCTTCCTAAGCGAATTATATTCCCGTAAATATTGCAAAAAACCGCCTCACCCAACTATCTTCCAGGTCGATGAAGTTTGTGGGTTGAATTTCATGCCTCAATTCTCTTTTACTGGACAATAACGATAACAAAAGAATCTGCTAATAGAATCGAATTTTCTTTATAATAGAGCAAAATCATTATGCACGATTCTTTAGTGTTTCCCTTTTTTGTATTACAATTTGACTGTAACTCTGCGCAGTTTAACTTATGCATTAAATTTACATTTCATTTATTTGTTGTGTGTAGGTATTATAGACTACAAGCCCGCATAGGACAAAAATATGGGTCAAATGAACCACCAGGGGACATATCTAGAACGATAGCAGAGCAAAAAATAATAAGATTCATCACTATGCCGTCACTTGTAAGCTGTCCAACTGAGTGCAGATGAGAATTGAAAAGTACAGGTAGACTCGGTAAATTTTGGTCATATATTTTTGTACGGCATTCTTAACCATCGATAGATCCATTAAAAATAATAAGAAACCGCTCAGTGCCGTACAAAAATGGTGGTCCACCAAGTCGGAATTTTTATTTAATTTCCGAGAGTTACCGGGGGTAAATTTGGTCATTTGACCATGTACGGCATCTGTGTCATACTATTGCTATACTGCTTTTAATCCATTATTCCGCAACGCCGTACAAAAATCATGGGGACAAGGGGAAAAAATCGAGAGTTGTAATCCCCTCTCTTTCCCCACTCCAGGGGGTCATTTGACACAACACGAAATAAATTTATTTTTAAAGTATTTTATGCATAGATAATATTTTTTCATGTGCCGTACATTTTCGTTGGTTCAAAGGGGAAAAATCTGAAAAAGAAAAAAATCCATATAACGAAATGTTTGCTTTATATTTTTATAATAAAATATAAATATACATTAATATTAAGAAGCTCGAGGTGGTTAATTATCACCTTGGAAAGTCGGAGTCAGGTGGAATGGACTCCGTTAAATTGATGAACTAATAAAAAAGCTATGAACGAAAAGATGTGAATTATATGCAATCAGTCCATGAATACAGGTAAAGTCACAAGCAAATGCTAGTAATATATACATATTCAAAATGTACAAGTAAAGCGCTTTCAAATGACACCAAACACTGCATATTTATCTTAACTTTATTTTTTTACTCTGTATGTTTTGTCCGCTAGAGGGCGCCACATTAGATTTTGTGAAACCCCATATAGCCTTTAGCTAGCTGGTCGTTGGTTATCCAGTGAACAATTCAGACGCCTCTAATGATATGTCATTTGTCGAATTCTGATAAGTAGTTTAGAAGTTACGAGGGAATAGATGAACATACATACATGACCTGTAAACAACCATAACCCTCCTTTTGCTTTGCCGTAGTTGGGTAAAAATATGTTAATGCCGTACTGTATCAAATGGCCATAAAGCACTCTTAAAATTGTAGCTTTCGTCGCTTTCATCAGCCTAAAAGATGTGGTCTGCACAAAAATGTACGGCATCGTTTTTTCCTAATTTATCTATGTTAATACTATTTAAAACAACGGATAAAGTGTAGAAAACTATTATATTTCATTAATCTACGATGTTTAAACTTTAACAAAATTTCTGGTTTTGCATTTCTCTATAACTTTTTTTAGAACGGTTTCTTTTGAACGGCAATACTATACAACAATTGAATTTTACAATATCATGTTAAAAAAAAAGTTCCCGTACAGGGTCAAATGACCTTACAGCTCTTTATATCAAGAATTCGATGAAATTAAGATGATTATTGGTATACATTTAAAAGAACAATTATTTTTTGACGGCATTGCTTTTAATAGTACTTTTGAGTGCTAGATAATGTTTTGGAACCGAAGCCGTACTTAGTCAAATGACCCCCTGGAGTGGGGAAAGAGAGGGGATTGCATCTCTCGATTTTTTCCCCTTGTCCCCATGATTTTTGTACGGCGTTGCGGAATAATGGATTAAAAGCAGTATAGCAATAGTATGACACAGATGCCGTACATGGTCAAATGACCAAATTTACCCCCGGTAACTCTCGGAAATTAAATAAAAATTCCGACTTGGTGGACCACCATTTTTGTACGGCACTGAGCGGTTTCTTATTATTTTTAATGGATCTATCGATGGTTAAGAATGCCGTACAAAAATATATGACCAAAATTTACCGAGTCTACCTGTACTTTTCAATTCTCATCTGCACTCAGTTGGACAGCTTACAAGTGACGGCATAGTGATGAATCTTATTATTTTTTGCTCTGCTATCGTTCTAGATATGTCCCCTGGTGGTTCATTTGACCCATATTTTTGTCCTATGCGGGCTTGTAGTCTATTAGCTTTTTAGTTTATCTACTTAGGTAGACAGCTAAGATTAAGTAAATACCACAGTTGACAGATATATACTACGTACAAATAGGTACCTAAATAAATAAGACATTGTATGTCATATCTTACGTCTAATACCTACGACTTCCAGTGAACATTAAAGGATTTGTAGAGGTCTGTTTTTGGTTCAGTTAGCAGAACAATTTTTACTCTGTGCCCCTTTTAATTCGGCATCCGTGACGAGATAGCAGCTACAGCGCTCACATCGTATTCGCAAAGCTGGAACCAATTAAAAACTGAAGCAATGTAAGCTTTGCCCGGGGTAATTTTCAGACACCTAACGCTTGTTTTTCGCTTTACAAGCTTGGTCATTTGAGCTATGAATGGAAAACGGCAACATTATTTAGATTCCTTTTTCAATAATTTACTCTGTTTGAGCTGTAGGTTGTGAAATTAAGTATTCAATCTAATTTAATCTGGATAACTTACCACCTAAAATGTTAACTGACCATGTAACAAGCCAGCTAAAATAGCATTTATTATTTATTTAGTTAATCTTCAACATAATTATCGATATCGGATACATAGATATTTATCGTATACCACAGACTAATAATAATATACTACGTATCTTATACGAAGGTAACATTAATGCACGAAGAAGTATCGAAAGAAAAAACGGAGACAAGAAATAAAACGTTGACAGATTGAAACCAGATTTTTCAGAGGAAACAATCGTAAAATAATGTTTTTTTCATTGTGTCCAGTAGATACAATGAAAAATACTTTATTCCCCCATGATCAGATATTTATAGAAGGTAGATTTATTTGATAAAGAGATTGAATCACAATACCAAGAAGTGAAGATGTTTTTGTTGAATTGAGACTTAAAAATTATGGATTTTTTAAATCTAAAAATTTGATGATGTCTATTGAGACTTTATGAAATGATAATTGTATCATTTCATATTTTTTTTATTCATTTATATTTCCGATACCTTATTTACATATATCGCGCTACTATAGATAATTGACATAATATTGCGAGTCACATATCCCAAAATCCTCATTTTATAGAAAACACATCACAACTTACATAATCAAATACTACGAATGCTAGAGAATTAAATCCAATCCGAAATGTATTTATAACATGGGAATCGATAAATGAGAATCTCCGTGGTAACGACGGGTCAAACGGGGCATTATTCGCGATCTCCCTTAAGTAAGGAATTAGAATGGACCGAAATAGCGAAGCCACAATCGGTTTGCCTGCTTTAATCAATTATGGTGCGTTTATAGAGAGAAAAAACGTATTTTAAGAATCGAATTTACGCACAGTTTTTACAAAATTAATGAATTGATATTATGATATAACGTAAAATTTTAAATAACATGATAAATACTTATTAAATTCAACTTTAACTACAACTACCACTACTACTACTAGAATGAACATAAAATAATTAATACGATACCTCATTAGTCATTACAATAATTTATAATGTTCTCGTTAGTGTCTATTAAAGTTCGTTATAACACACTTTACGGTTGCTATTTATAGCACAACATAATCTTAATACCTTGTAATATGAGGAGCTTTAGCAGGCGACTTCCTTCGTAATTAATTATCATAAATATTCAAACAGCGCATTTAGCTTGCCCAGAGAGACTGCTATCTAATATTATGCACTAAAGCTACATTAGCAGGATATTTATTTTAATACATATAGACGTACCTATTTGCATAGCGTCTTTAGGGAATGAATTAACATGATTTGTAACATTTATTTTAAATAGATCTACACGGTCAAAAGAAAAATACTATACAAATCAAATCTAAAAATATACTTTAATTTCTTCATTTGTATTTCGGTATAGGTAATTTCTATTTGCAAGCAGGTTGGACAATTGGTTTTCAATACCCTACCTAACATGTCGGTCTACGTCTGATTCCGATTACGCTCATATACAGCATCTCAAGGCAGTTCAATCAACAGACCATAATTCTGCCGAGCCAGCTGTAGCCCGAGGCATGTTTGAGCCATCGTCATAACAGAAATTGCTCTCACATCGTAGCTCGAAATTCAATAACCGCACTCCGTAAACTATGTCACTGTGATCTTCGCGACTAACACTCAATGTGGCTTGATGAATAAATTATTCCCTAAGACCCAATTTCAGCGAAGTTTAATTATGCAAGCGGATATACTGTGTATGGCCAACAATAGCAACTGTGTTGCAACTTTTATTGTTAAACTATTTGTACGCTGTGTTTGGTTTTACGAGATGTTGTAGAAAGAAAAACATTGGGCAGCATAACTTGTAGGTTATTCGCGTGATTTATAAGATTTTTCGTGCAATCCGTAAAATTTTACTGTTTGCGCTGTTATATGCCAATAATAAATCCCAATCCCAATAAAAGTGTTTCAATAACACTCTTCCATAACATAATAAACCTTACATTATATTCTAATTTGAAAATAACTAAATTATTATAATGCGTTAATCCATTCTTCAGTCTATTTAAGATAACGAAAATTCTCGCCCAAAACGGCAGAGACCTAATTTCTTAATTTTAAATCCATGAAAGTGGATTTTAGTTCAAATTTATTTTATAATAGAACGCGGCGTCAGCGAATGCCTTTGATAGGGTGTAAATGTCCTCAATGGAAATTTTCTCTAAGGGAGGATGAAGAGCTCTCCAAAACTGATGACGTGTAAAGCTGATAGCCCATCGGGTTTTATTTAAATGGCTTTAGGAAAGCTGGCCTTATTTGACGTAATACGCTCCTATAATTTTGCAAGTTATTCAAGATTACATAGATTTAATATAAGATGGCTTCACATCGATTTCTCGTGTTCCAGTTTCAAGCTAGTTCTGAACAATTCTTAAATGGGCTGCTAGAAAGAAATGTGTTAAGTTTTGCAACGAAAGACATTCGGTATACCAACATATAAAAAATTGTAAAAACGTTTGCATAAAGTTCGTCAATGTCTCAATCTTTGTCATATATTTTTTGTCCGATTTCGCACATAGCTCATCATTTGGTTACTTTTTGCCCACACTTGATAAAGTCTTTTGTCCGGTCACATCACTTAGCGATCACCTCGTCAGCATTTTATCAATGAAGACCATTTTCCGCAAGGACCACCTATTATCTTTGTCTTTTTAAGGGTCCAAGTACCATGTAACCATAGCCTTACGATATAATTTACTTAATGCTCCACTATAAAGCCATTTTTATAAGATCCATCCACTTTATGGTCATTTTGATAGAACATTAGTACTGCACGTTTATCAGTCACCCTTTCAGCAACAATTTATTGGAAAAGTATGCCTTTATGAAATAAATTTATAAATTGTTTCGTTTAATAACGAATAATCAGAGTCCATAATATTTTATAGACCCAGAGCTAGTATACGAGAAAGTTCCACACAATTTCAATGCCCTTTTTGTTAAAGCTTTTTTCTTTTTCTATCCTTTACAATAACGCGCGGCATAGCTATGTTTTATTCACACCGTAGACTTCCCTGTACTCAAATATTATATTCCATCTTCAAGAGTCAATATTTGCGACACATGTGCGAGATGTTTCCTCAAATGAAAATATTTTACGACTAAATTATTATTTATTTGAATTGAATAAATATAGTAAGACGGAAGTCTTGAGCGATACAGGACTGAATTGAGTTATATTGCTTGACTCACTATACCTAACATGTTTATTGAGTTCAAAGCAATTGAATTGCGACGTTGCTTTTATGTATTTTATGTTTGAAATTTAAAAGTTTCCAACAAAAATCATATTTTGTATAACATCGATGATAAAATACTTCTTATAAAACTTCAATACTTTCATTGAAATTTATTAATGGACTGGAAAATTGTATCTCGAATATACCGATTATTCTTTTGTGTTTCAGATACTATAAATTCCATATAAACAGGAAAACAACATCATATTAGGCTTTTTTATATTTAATTTTGTAAAATGAATTTATTTGTTTAACATTCAACGTTTCGTTGTGTAAAAATGTTTAAGGCCTTAGTTGCACACTATTTGTATGTGTAATAATTCTGGATTAAATTTCGTCTTCAAATATATTTAGCGTTAAACTGAGTAACGTGTAAGCGTGCTAACACATTTCATTACTCTTCTGCAGTTGTTAACCATTTGTCAAATTGATTAATTTGTCCATCACGTCATTATTTATGGTCAAAAAATATCTTCGAAATGAAGAAAGAGGAACTAGAAGGTAACAACTACATTTTTTTACTTTATTAAAACCACTTTATAAGCCTAAATTGTTTTACCGAAATAAATCCTAGAAATTTTTCCAATAACCGTATCTATTCTTTATTCCACCCTGTAGCAGAAATATTTTTTTTAACTGAAGTCTCTCGCTACAAACCTTAGCTCGCCATCAGATGTCAGGTACCTACCTAATAGAAAATAAAAAAGTAAACTTTAGAAACTTACGAAATAAATAACACGTCATCGTATGTTATACCTCTATATTATTCGTAGTAGTTTTAAAACAAAACTTCATATATGTAATGAAATTAATGTAAACAGAAAGGCGTCCAATATCGACATAAAAATATTCTTGTATGTTTAATATGTTTGTATGTATAATTTCGCCTCAATTTTAGATGCTCATAATAATTAATATTCGCCTCTTGGTTCCATTCACACAAAATCGATGCTTTCGGTTTTCAATCAGTGCACGATTCGATGACGTGAAAATTCCCTGTATTATTGTTCACCATTAATATACGATCCTGGGAGCCGTTTATACGGAAAATGGACGATTGTTTCAAACATTTTCCAAATTCGGATTGGTATTATTGCTTCCATATTGCTTCATAAATTTCTCATTAAGAATTTGCTTTGCTGACATTTACATTTATATTCAAATTTTAATATAGGCAATGAGCCAGGAGTAATTTTGTACCAAAAGGAAATATAATTTCTGTTATTTTACAGTTTTTATGATGTTAATTAAAACATAACTTTCAATTTATGAATATTGCGCGTATATATTATGTATAGTAGCCCAACAAAAACTGAATACCTGTATAATGACTTTTTAGATACTTATTACCGTTTCTACAACCTTATTCTCACTAGTATCCTTACTAACTGTTATATTCTATTGTATCTCATTCCCATGAAAATTGCCTTTGATCACGCAGCTGTAGCCACGGTTAATAGCTATTAGCTATGAAGCTTTAATTGAATTTTATAAATTGAATCACTCAAGCTAGACCTCTAACACCCTGTCGAATAAATCTTATTATCGTAGACACAAACCAAATATTATCGTAGATATTATTATGTAGATAAACTTACGTAGAGCAATATCTCTCAATCACTTACTTATATGTACATTGATATATATATAGTACGTTATATAATATACATATGTCACCCAAATGCTACAGGAACATTTAAATTACGTGTATTATAATGCTGGTAATAAATAATAATACTCCTTTTATCTCACGCACGCTACATCTGCGTTGCGAATCTGTTATCTTGTTAAGCTTTCTCATAAATTTATCAGTACATTTTGGTTAAGCTTAAGTACATCTACTCACAGCAAAATTTTAAATCTCGCTATAACATGTATTTATGATGATGATATTCGGTGGTACGTAATTTTATTTATTGTTCTTACACAACTTTTTTTGCTCCATTTCATACGTGATTTTTGTTCATACCTAGAAGGTTTTACAAACAGATTTTTTTACAAAGCGTGTTGCATTATGATTATTTTTACATGAGTTTTTCTAGACCTTCAACTTGTTTCCCGCTAATGTAACTTATTAGGCACAAAATTACTATGATTTATATTTTGATTGAAATAGAAAAAATTTTGCTAACTATCATGCTTTCTATAATTGAAATACACTATGAAATTAAATCAATTTGATTACAAAACTTTTCAAAATCAACACTTTATTTTATTAAAATCTGCATCTATTTGGTAGCAGCTAGTAATAGGCACAACTGCATAAAATACACTGTATATCCATTTACAAGGACACGCAATAAAACCACAATAAAACAATTGGAAGCCGCCAGCGGTGCGTACATTTGACTTTATTACTGGCACGCGTTAAAAGGTCGCTTTATTTAGGAAACATATTCACTAGCGACGATTTGTGAGTCGACTTTTAACTAGTAAAAATACCAACTTTTGCTGTCGTTTCGGAGTTTCAGGATTTTTAAAGATAGCCAAATTAAAACTTCTAGTATTTCAACGAATAGAAGGTACCTAAATTTGTAAGAACAGTTAAAAGCTTTACTATAGATGAAATATTGCATATTTCATAAAACGGGCGACAAATTTCATTCAACTACCATGGAGTTTCTAGCCGGTACATCTCCGTAGATTCTACTTTCCGAATCAGTGGTAAATGTTAAAAATATGTAATGACGTTTCAAAAGTGCTCCTAGAAGAAGTCTAATTGAATAAATAAATGTTTGAGTTTGAGTTCAAACCCGATATCCAAGCACCGTGTTTTGGTGATTTAAATTATGTTTTATTTATCAATCTAACCGAGATTTCATAATCTAATATTATTCAAGCTAAGGATTGCATTAATTGTTTCTTTACACTTTCTATTACATTAACAACTTTATTAAACGGAAAAACAGTCCTTCCTTCGTCGTCAATTTGTGAAGATCCTTAAATAAACGGAAACTTCCCCAGACAGTGGCGATAAAATACCACAAGGAATGTTCACAACGCATTACGCAGAGGCGTACGGTGGGTAACTTTAGTGCGGTTTATTTTAGTCTCTACAATATCAACTAGTAAACAAATAAAACTTGGTATTACTCCGTAGCATATTAAAATCGAGTCTTGATATATGAACTAACACGATCCAGCGGATTTGTAATAAAATTATAATATGTTTTAATTTTTATATCAGTCGCAGCAGTATTATTTATTATTGTTAAAAATTATCTTCGAAAATTATTATTTTACTTGTATTTTTATGCGTTTTTTCCGAAAAGTTGAATCATTCATAAGTTCACTTTTACATTACTTTTATAGGTAACATAAAAATCACAGTTTCCTCTAAAAATAACACCATTATGTGTTTAGAATCGGTCGGAAAGTTAACCTCACCCCATACATATTTAACAAAGGTCTCTCACAAAGAACGTAATAAGATTTGCTGAGAAGGTAAAATATAATAAGTCACGTTAAGCCGTGAGGGTTAAGTCCTCGTGTGAATGCACTTTCATCGTATTATGTATACGAGTAGTTTTATTTTACTTACAATAGTTATTGATTTTAAAAGTCAATGGTAAAATAAATTATATTTATTAGGTAGTTATATGTATGTAATAATTTTTTTTAGTTGAATAAAAGAACATGCCAATAAAAGTTGCAATACTAGAGAGAGACCAAAACCACATAGTTCATATTATGTCAATATTAATTACTTTTAAAAAAATCATAAAAATGCTTTAACTTCATAGTCAACTTGCTAACACAAGCTAATTAAAGCATTTCTCAACAAATTTAAATTCATTCTACTAACCTTTAATTGAGTAAAGAAAAATAAATAGAGATTCAAAAAACCGTTCACCCAATAAACCTGAAAACGCACTCAACGTTTTTCACATAAAAATTTTCAACCAAATTTCACCCCCGGCATTGTTCGCCATTTTACACGGCAGCTGTTTTTAATTACCCTCGAAAATGTCAATGGACTACAGACTACCGGCCACTCTACCGGTCATTATGTACTCGTATGATAAACGATTTGTTCCAGATACCTAGTTACTAGAATATAACCTAAATAATATAATGATGTACTAAGTACTTAGTACTATTTTGAGATTTCAAATAAAGATAATTTTATTTGACGGATTACTTTATCATAGCAATAAGCAACGTTCCGAAAGTCATTATAGAAAAAAAAATCAATAAAAACTGTATTCTAGCCAAGAGTTTTTCAATGAGTGTTATCGAAAAAATATCAGTTCTCCAAATATTATTAATCACAGTGTACAAATAGTCAGCTAATCTATTAGCCGCATTTCATAATGCCCACTTGAAAAAAAATAGCTTGGTTTTGACATAATTCATGCCGTTGGCCGTTGATTGATTGTGTTATGCATCAATATTTCTTTTCATTGTTGTGAAGACATAATATATCACACACTGGCCGTTCTGTGATGTTGATCATAAATTCTTGTCTCCTGTTGGGGTTTCGGCGAAAATGTGAATACAAATCGCACATCCGTGGAAGGGAAATATATTTATATTTATTGGATACGGGAAAATCAATGTAATTTTTTGCTTTATCAAACAATAGCGTTAGAGTTATTGTTTTGCCCAGATATTGTTTTGTATTAGTATTATACATGTGTTGTGATAACCTTTTATATACCTAACGTACCTTGTAGATTTACTTTACGTAGAAGTACCTATCTGTTATTAATTTACTGGTAGATAGTCATTGAAATGTATTGAGATTTACTTTTAATAATGTGATCTCTCTTTTTAAGGTTTCTTCACATATTCATTTTATACTCATTATTAAAACTAGGTAACTATTGGAAAATGCTCGATCTACATGCAGTCTCAAGCAATTCAAAGTAAATATTATTCCAATTTCGTTCATATCTCTTATTTACTTACCGTTACACAAACTGTAGCATGTATAGAACAGTCGATATATTTGTATGAATTCACAAATGAAATGTGGTAGCACAAGTAAGTTTCTTAAGAAAATAGGCAGTTAACATGAATGGCAGACTAATATTTACGTAATGTGAGTTTTATAGGCAATAACATAAGTTATCGTTCGCCGTAAATGAATAACGTCATTCCTTATTGAAAGCGTATATACATTAACTTTATTACAGCATTATCTTGTGTTATAATGTTGAATAATCGCTTTAATAATATGAGGTCAGGGTAAGGCGAGGGTTTATGTAATCGCTTCTTGAATGTATTAGCAACGTAACTCTTTTGAAGAAGAAAAGTGCAAATTAAGTCGATACTTTTTTATGTCATGTAAGATTTAGACAAAAAATAACTTTAAATGTATTGAATTAAACAATCAGAGTGGCAAGGAATCATTTCTCCTTTATCAATGTTTCCATAGCGATATAATTATGTAGGTACTCATATGTTTTCTCTTGTAGAGTAATAGTAAACGTATTGGAGAACAAAGGGAGGTTAAATTAGTTATATTGTTCTCGATGCCTGACCCTACACGTCACAAGGAACAATTAGTATGGATTACTATCTACTTGTATATAGGTACTCAGTACTAACGTATATTAACGTACTAATACAAACGCAGCCTAATTCGCTCTCACGAACAACATATTGCACATACCTACAACATACCTATACTCCTTGAGATGTAAAAGATATTTTTTTTTTATACTTACTAGTATAGTTATATTATTATCTGTGTATATGTAATGCTATATCTTTCTTTATGTAGCGTTGATTTATCAACTGAAATAAATAAGCTTTTATATTATGTTATATTTTATTTCATTTCATTAAAAATAACTCTACAAGTTAGACAATAAACCATTCGACAATATAACTTTTTATTTTATTTTCTACATAACACACCGCCGGCGTCGCTCCAAAGTTTTAATTTGTTTTACGTGACAAACCGTCGCGTTCGTAAAATTTTATAAATTTTTTTGAAAATATAATGAAAGATACAATTTTCGGGTAATAAAAAAGCTAAAGTTAGAGGTTCCGCTAAAGGTTTCATCATTATATTATTCAAAACAGTTTTCGTTATCTCATATTGTTAACTATTCATAAAATCGTCATCAATAAATTTGTCCAGTCTTAATTGGCTAGCTAAAATACTTTTTTTAATAACTTTTTCAGATATTTTGTTTATCCTCATCGGCGAATATTTCACTAACAGATTTCTGAGTTTCAGACCATATTTCGCCACACCAATCATTCGCTTGATATTTTATTAATTAAGGTCCAATAAACAAGGTAAGTATTACGAAAAAATAGAAAATAATTTCAATATTTCAAATGACTGACTTGATTATTGCATAGTTTTACCATCTTAGTGCTTAGTGGATATAATTATGATATAATCGTATGTTTTACTATTTTATTTTCATCAGAAAATTATGAGAGCACAGTAATGCATTGTATCTAATATTTATAGTTAATGAGTATTATATTAAGTACGATTTTTAATCATGTTTTTAAACTATTAACTATTTTTTTGATATGCCTCCATCTCCTAACGTTTTTGATAACTCTATATTTTTATAAGTACCATTATTACTATCTACTCGTAAAACCCCCATGTATTTAGAAATTTTAATGTATTGAGAACAGTTTGAACTTATGCATTGAATAAATTCATACGTGTAATAAACATGTATTAAACTGCTTTATAAGTGTTCTAATCAAATTCTTCCAACCAAAATTTACGCATAGGTAAACAACGTTACAAAATAGCGACCAATAATATAGTCTATTCGAATTGGCTTCAATATTCAAGAACGTGAAACACTTATGAAGTTGGTACACAGTATTTTATTTATAAACACTGTTATGTGACCTCTTCATCTTACTAACCGTCGGCTGTATTCCCCAGGTCTCACAACGCAGTCTGAAAGTAAGAACTTTTGACTAAGCATGTTGTAGATTCATTTCTTTAGCCTCTATCAGTCTACTTTGTGGCCTCAACTCTTTGACCAATCATAGACGAATGCGATTAATGGAATGAAACTTCTAATTTGTTAAATCCAGAGACGTGTAGGTAAATTCTCGCAAATTGAAATCACATTTTGCCAATTTACGATACGAAAGTTTATATGTACCTTCAACAGTTCAATGAACGTAATACTGATATTTAACATAAAATATAATCGAGTTGTATTCTAAAATCTGTATCAATATTACTAAGAAATTGTGATCATAGCATTTAAAAATTCAGCTCTATTGAACTGAAGCTAAAAAGTATCGGTTCACTGGACTGAATTTCGTACAATTTACTTTGAAATATTGCTAACGCGTGTAGTATTGGTAAATGCTACAAATAAATAATTTATTCTGAAGTTTCATTTCAATTCATACGATTCCCTTGGATTATCTCTTGACTGTAGATTACGTTTGACTGCATAGAATAGAATTACTAGTTGAATAGGCAAACCTACATTTATCTATAGGTACATTTACCGACGTAGTTTTTAAAGAACACAAATCCACAAACCCATCTTATTGCAAATTTTATGAGAATCTCGTAAAAGTTGCAATTCAGACACATTTATTCACTCACGTATCTTAACCCTTTCATCTTTAAAATAGCATGAAAATCTTATGCGCCCCATGCATATGATTATCAGTAGGAATACCTAGAGTTTAAACGGTTTTAATAGTTTGTTTTGTGCGTTTTTCAGAAGCTGATTAATATATGTTTCGTCACGGTAAGTAATTATTTTTTGTTTTTAGAAAGAAAAGGTACATAGAGCTGCATTTATATTAAAATACCGGTATATGGCTTCGAGATAATTATGCCGGCCGTTCCTTGTTTGTTTGACTTGACGTGCCCCAGTCGGTTCCAGGCACAAAGTTATAGTATAAAAATTCAGATTTCAATACAAAGTTTCCTTTCAAACTGTACGTAGATAGATTTAGTATGAAGGAATCTAGAACTTAAACAATAAAGCTAAGCCTATAGCTATCTGCAAAATAAACTTCAAGCATCAAGACCAACACTAAACAGATATCTTGCCGAATTAACGTGAGATGAGTTCCATCGAATTACTAAAGTACCAAAGTACATTCTGTTTTGTGAAAGGTCGATTTCCTTTCGTTTTACGTCCAAAGCTCATGACGAATTAAATTAAGTTTCGTTTGTGAGTGCCGTCTGTTTTATCTTCTTGTTTATTTCTCAATGAGGATAAGTGAATGTTTATTGTATTCGCAAAGGTAAAATCTTATGTGTACTGATATCACTTCTACTCTGAGGTATAAAGAATGTTATCGTGCTTGTAGGTAATGCTTATAATAAAAAGGATTACAATCATTCTTATAATAAGGTACCTAATACAAATATATTGTAGTTATTGTGTGTATATAAAAATACAATGTGCTTCTTATCCCGGCTTCGTCCGTATTGACCTGAGAAAAAAAGAAATTTATTAAATAGAAGATATAGAAGGCTTCGGAAATAAAAATAAAATAAAGTTTGGTATTCATAGATATCTCCAGAATAACAAATAAAAGATAAAAGTAAAAGTAGAAAACAAATTTTACAATTTAAATTCAGCTTAGTTCCACATACGAAATAAAACCAAGCAAATTATATTATTCAACAAGAGAAAGGCAGATAAATGAGGGTCCGGGCTGCTTTCAACCATTTACTATCATTTTTATGCAGAAACCTTATCCGCCATGATAGATATCGGGTAGAACGGAATCATAGTTTTTGTAAACATTTCTCCAAACAACAATATATTGTGATGATTGAAAAATAACTTACGGGAGCGGTTATCGTTCAATTTTCGTTTTATTCATCTATCCATAAACGCTTATAATTAAAAATAACGTTTTATGTATGACCAATAGTGTAAAAAATAATATAAAATTTAAATAGAATGTGGTTATAAGTAGTTAAATAGTTATTTCACCAAAATATCCTACCATCTCTATTCTATATTGCCGTTATTAATTAATTAAAATTATAAATACTGCTTGCTACAAAAAATACATAATCAAGTTAAATTAATACAATAAGTAGCTACAAACATTTTCGTTTGTTTGAATAACTTACGGATAAAAATAAATAGTGCATTTGAAATCGAATTGAGTAAGCTCAATGTATAAAATTGTTCAATATTCCATGATAAGACAAGAACCGAAGTTCCTCAAGCACGAAAGGAAATCACCGTTCAAAGTGCTTTCTATAGTCTCAGACGATTTACATAACCTCGTTTTAAATGGAAAATGTATCAAAACCTAACGAGAAAAGCAGAAAATTGCAAAACTGAAAAATCCTTAACTGATTTGCAAGTTAAAACAATTCCATCTTAATTCTTGACGTTGGTTTCTTGAATATTAATTCAACGATGTAGCAAGCTCCGCGGGGCCAAGATTTGTTGAAAAGAAATTTATGATTGGTAACTGAATTAATATCCTTATTAATTATGGCTTTGTTTTATTAATTGAGGTTTTTCGGCTCTCGGATGACTCGATTGTCATTTTGTGCCATTTTCATTCTAAACTAAACTAAATACTAAAAAATGTAAACATAATATTGCCTTCAAAAAACAATTTTCTAAGATAAATATTTAAACAAACGGAAAAGCAATTACTGCATATCAAAATCGAAAAACGTAGCGGAGAGTCAAGCTTATCTCGTAACTGGAATCTCCGGTGTTAACGAAATTCATGTACAAGTCTATTAAGCGAGTTGCCGGGACGAGCAACAAAAATGGGATAAACCCGCAAAACTTGATAAGGAATATTAGAATTTTCCATTACATTCTGTTTTGTAATAAACTCTATATAAATGCGTGTCCCGACTTTGCGAACGTTTCAAAAGAATTGTACGTATTTGATGAAGTTGATTGTACTTAGGTACGTCCGTTTCGTATTTAAATGGCTTAGAAGATTTTGTTGTGTTTAATGTTCGATAATATACGATACTTATTTTAGTAAATAAATAAAAAATACCATGTTTGTAAATTACTTTGAATAAATCAGACGAGAATGCGTAGGGCCGCCCATTTAACATGTTAAAAACTTTTTTTTTTTATTAATTTTGATTCATAAGATATATTGTAATGTAAAAAGTGTTGAATTGCACGTAGAACTACGGTTCTCTATTTAATTGGGATGCTACTGTCATAAATACATAAAATCTTCACAGCAGGATAATTGTAACAAGTACTAGTAAGTAAAATACAATTTAAATATAATATGTGATAATAATTATTAGGTACTATGTGGCTTAGTTAAAATCGCCTTATGTTCTTAAGTAACACAGGTATATTTGGTAATCTGTGGTAACACGCTGTATATTATAAGGTGCTATATAATATTTCCCTACACTTATTTTATGACGGATAAAATTAATAAAACTTCTAGCAATATTTTAATATCTCTTAAGCAGATGCTTTTTATCCCTACGTAGTTTTTCTTCGTTATTTCTGAGCGAGAAAAAAAGCGAACGGCAAATTTCTTAGTTTGCTCTAAGCTTATCATAAATTCACGTCTTACATAAAGTTTATTAGGTTGATGATTATAATTTTATCCCATGTGATATGAGAATATGCATATTGCTAAGGTAAAATCAGTTTCTTGTTTTCTCACTGTTTTCATAAGTATCGCTAACTTATTATTTCCGATTCTTTTTTTGCATCCGTGTCCTATCTCATTGCAGCGTGTCGTTAAGATGAATGGTCAAACCAAAATTAAAAATACAAGAAATGCAATAAAGGTATCTATGCTTTCACAGAAAGACAAATGATACTTTTTATCATCACAAAACTTATCTAGAAATAATGAAAACGACTAGAGAAACAAATACTTTCAACATCATTACAGACCAACTTTTCTTATTCTTCACTATGAAGATAATTAAAGTTTTAATGAGATTTCCACGGAAAACTAGCAGCTGTAAGCCGTGTTGTAAAATAAAAATATGGCGCCCTTTGAAAGTTGAAATTCTCCGTAAGATCAGCAAGGGAACAAAAAGTTTGAACGACTTTGTGAAATCTCAACAAAAACACTACGAGTGGGAAAAACTTCAAACCTCTCGAGTTAATCTTGAGGTGAAATACTTTATTTATCTTTATCTAAAGTCAAAACTTTTGTTATTTCAAACAAAGGCATTCGGTACCCGCAGATAATAACGATTTGTGCCTTGCGCGACTTCACATTTGTCCTTCATTTGAACACATTGTGACAAATAAAAGAAACATATAAAACAACTACTAAAACATTAATATATACTTTCTATTATTAAAGTATTGGGATGAATTGAATATTGAAGGACAGAGTGTGTCAAATTTAAATTAATTTATGTAGGTAATCCTTTACAATCATGGACTGTTGGAACAATGTTGTAAAACCCTCTAGCTATCAGGTGTTATTCGTTGCTAAATTGTAATTACGCATGTGTGAACTTTGAATACAATTAGAATGTCAAAGGTTAGCCGTGACATTAACGAAAATGCAAACAATCTCACATCGACATCGTCAATACTGCCAATACTAGACTCTAGGGAGCTTCAGCCCACACAATATATTGGAAATATTGGCAAGTAATGAAATAGTCGTCTCGATTTTAAAAGTTAAGCTTCTTTTTCCACGTGGATATTTTGTTTATTATTCGAAATGAAAATATTTATAAACCGATGGTAAATACACGTGTATTATTTATCTAAATTCTTAATTCAGTGATTCCAAATAAACATATATATTAATTATATATATATATATATATATATATATATATATATATATATATATATATATATATATATATATATAAAGTTAATCTTTATACGCTCTCAATATTTCTTTATTTAATAACACTATTTATTTTAAATTTTAACTCTTCTAAAAAATTCTTAATTCAGTGATTCCAAATAAACATATATATTAATTATATATATATATATATAAAGTTAATCTTTATACGCTCTCAATATTTCTTTATTTAATAACACTATTTATTTTAAATTTTAACTCTATTCGGAATAAATATTCATTTAAATGATTGGGTTAAATTCTAAATTAAATTGCAAATTATATTTGTATTTACGTATGTATATCACTAAAAATATGAAATTTGTAGAAAAATGTTAAGTTAAAAAATTATGCAAAAAAAATGAATAATTACAATTTCGTAACAGACACATTCCCCGTCGCTAATCTGTACATGAATTTGTTTAGTTTGTCATAGTCACGGCCAAACATCAAACTTCTAAAAATACCAAAGAATATATTTTGGCACTGCGTAACGCCCTTTCTCTCGTAATTTTCATAATACTATCGCTTTATCATCCGCGTAAAACTTCACCCATTTACTGAAAGTTTCACAGATCTTATCTTTACAAATCGCCTTATACATGGCAGGTCGTTTATTATCACAGTGCCGAAAGGTTAATGAGTTATTCCTCAATAAAATTTGAGCCCTAGAAGGTTCAACAAAAGGCGTTTAAAAAACCTTCATCGGGCGGAAAGCACTAACAAAAGACATGATGCCCTTTGTTACATCGTTCTGGCGGTAGAGTGGAAAAAGTTGCAAAATTTCAGCTTAGTTTGAACATTCTGATACTAGAAAGGATGTAGAATTCACTCTGCCGAATAATCCTTTTTCACAAAAAGTCTGCGAATGTGTTATATTAATCAGAGCCCATTGTGCCCACGACAGACGATATTGGCACAATACATTTTTACTAAACATTTTTATTGCTATTGTCCGCTGACAATTTGTATTGGAGAGTTTTTACACCAGTGCATTTTCAACTCGTGTACATGACAGACTCCGACCGACCAGAGATAACTCAACTTAATATAAATTATTATAAAAAATAATAGAATATACTGAAAGGAAAATTGTAATGAATGTTATTTGTATTTTGTTTTCTGTGTGGCGTATCATTGAAGTATTTTCTTTCTTTCTAAATCTTTGCATTTGTTTTTTTATAATCCAACTAGCGGTCCGCCCCGGCTTCGCCCGTGGTACATATTTACGTTTTCTCTACATAAAAACCCATCCTCGTACTTCAAGGAATATACCTAATAAAAAAAGAATTATCGAAATCGGTTCAGCCGTTCTCGAGTTATGCGCTTACCAACACATTTTGCGATTCATTTTTATATATAAGATATGTGGATAACAAAAGAAGCTCGAGAAAGTTAGAAAGTTGTAACTGTAACCAAAAGCAAGAAATCGCTCGCGTATAGATTAATCTTTGTTTTGTTAACTGGCATTATGAAATATTGTTTTACTTTTGTCCTGATTTAACTCATACATGTTTGTTTATAATTTTTAAATAATGATGAAACTTTGGATGAATTACATGGAATATTTAAAATAAATATAATCTGTTTTTATAAATTTATAAAGAATATAAAAAATTCGATCACGAGGCGGGACTCGAACCCGCATCCTTCGCGCCATTCCGGGGCGGATGCCTGACCAACTCAGCCACTCGTGACCCGCCAGAGCAATCGAATTTATTCTATTCTTTCAGTTTTATGTGTCTGAAGGGACACACCGCGCGCCATCTATTGAGATGATTAACAACCATTTCAACCAATATGAAGCACTTTTCAGTGAATACAATATTGTAACGATGGAACACGACCTTTTTTGTTGAATTTATATTTTTGGTTTTATGGCATTCAAATGCTTTATAAATATAAATTTATAAAGAATAGAAAAAAACGCCCCGGAATGGCGCGAAGGATGCGGGTTCGAGTCCCGCCTCGTGATCGAATTTTTTCTGTTCTTTATAAATTTATATTTATAAAGCATTTGAATGCCATAAAACCAAAAATATAAATTCAACAAAAAAGGTCGTGTTCCATCGTTAAAATATTGTATTCACTGAAAAGTGCTTCATATTGGTTGAAATGGTTGTTAATCATCTCAATAGATGGCGCGCGGTGTGTCCCTTCAGACACATAAAACTGAAAGAATAGAATAAATTCGATTGCTCTGGCGGGTCACGAGTGGCTGAGTTGGTCAGGCATCCGCCCCGGAATGGCGCGAAGGATGCGGGTTCGAGTCCCGCCTCGTGATCGAATTTTTTCTATTCTTTATAAATTTATATTTATAAAGCATTTGAATGCCATAAAACCAAAAATATAAATTCAACTCTGTTTTTATTGGTAGCGTCGGATAAAGACGCTTATAGGACATAAAATGTGTTATGAGTTAAAATTATATGTAGTTTTATTTTGTTGTATCTCTTCAAATAATTTAAGAAATATATATATCGAATGATTGCATTAATCTTGAAAATATCGCAAATCATTGTGTTGAAAATATTTTCCCGGTCCTATAATTGTAAAAAAATGAAGAACTCTGCAATTATTGATAAAAAAAATGAAAATACTTGTAGGTATTATATGATTCTGTATTTACTAGTTATAAATTATTCGGGACATTTCTTTAATGTATACAGGTACATCAATTATAATATATGTCGCTGCATTCAGGCGACTTATTATAATTACAACTTAAAAGAAAAATGCTTCATATTAATCCAAATTTTTCCATTACAACGTCCTTGTTACAACAAATTACGAAGTCTTTGCGGAGGAGTCGTATTTAATGACATTCAACCTTAAATAATCTTAAAAGACAAAACGGCTGAATAAGCTTCCGCCCGTTTAAGGCCGAGCTTCAATATTATTGCAAAATATATATTGCCAACATAGAGAGGCTATGCGTAAACGGCTTGTTTTCCATAATCTATCATGGTTCATATTCCCTATTCTCTTTGCATGTTTATCCCAAATTTAGATTGGAAATACGTTGTCGCTTACAAGTGATAAATCTAAGTATATCGCTCAGTGGTGAAATAAAGATTAATAAATTCATAACTTCTCAATAAAAATTTCAATTTAATATAAGTAATGTAAAATGTTAAATAAATTATATTTATCAATATATAAACAAAGCCCTATTTTATTGTCCAACAAAAGATTTTTAGTATACCTAAAACTGTTTGATATGTGAAAGACAATAATAATTCAAGTGCACGACCATCCTAAACTGACATCAATTTGAATCTGTGAACATGGTGGCCGTGATTCAAGATGCCTGCCAATGGAAAATTCAATCTCATTTCACTTAAACATTATCCAGAGGTCGGGTCAAATTGAATTACGTGAAGTTCTTTGTAATTTGCGTTTAAGATCCGCTGATGTTAAGACTTAAGCTAGATACCCTCGAGTAGCTTAAACTATTTGAACAATTATGAAGTCTTAGGTCCTTAATGATTACTTAAAGTTAGTCCTTGTATTTAGACAAGAGCTTTCGTTCTGAAGGATTTTCGCATTCTTATTTACTTTTGCTTATGTTTACATGGTTTTGTTCTGGAATATTTGTTGAAGAAAAGACATTATTAAAATGCATATAAACAAAGAAAATATTGAAAGACTTTAACATAAAATATGATTTCTACAATCCGAAAGTCACATGTTTAAAAAAAACTAATGAAATATTTATTTTACATAAAGAAAATACATTTCTAAAATGCTACATATTTTATAAGTCTAGCACTTAACAACACTCAAATTCACAAAATCCATATAAAAGCGTTCTATATAAAACTACCAGGTAACAAACCTTCAGCTGAACACAATAAGGAAGAAATTTTTACATTTACATAATAAGGGTAACGGTTAAGAGGTATCAAATCCATAAAACGTCCCTTACACCGGGCGACCATTTACACCCTCATTATAACAAGTTCAATATGAATTCTTGAAATAACCCGCTAAGAGCGGCATTGTCTGAACAAACAAAGCAACATTGTTTGCAAATTGTACGCATATCTCGCCTACACCATGAACTTTGACGCTTATTCGATACTCATTGTTAGCGTTGCCAGCTGAGTTTGAGTTACTTTGTCTGCGCACTATGTCGCCCACCCATTTTAATTATAGATTTTTTACTATTTTCTAACAATATTAACATTAATTAAAACAGAAAAATTAAATTCAGTAAATATAAAAGAAAATATTTCAAAAGGTCTTACAGTTTCTGAAATAACCAATCGCTTCTCAGAAAGCTAATCAAGTTTATATTCAAACAGCTTACAAGCTAATATAAACCATAGCACAACAGATTTGGAAATGACCAAAAACGTCTGCTTTGATCCTACCTTTGTGATGTCGTGTTACAAATTATTCAACAATCCTATCACAGCGTTTGTCTTTTGTAGAAAAGAGCGTTGCATCCGACGTTCAGTACACAGCACGAATGACGATGTTTTATTCAGGACTTCAGGAATGTAGTGCGCAAAGCCGAGGCAAGGGCTTGCAATTCCCCTACGTTAATGTAAACTAGCTTTACACAGCACTGTGTAAACGCTTCACGAAACTTCCCAAACCCAGCCAATTAATTAGTTCCAATTTTAAATCGAACTTTTTTATGGTTCACAGCTCAATGGCCATTGATTTTGTACGCGTGATTTCGCGTTTGAACTCACGACAAAACTTTTTTAATTGGCGATAAAAATTCATGGTACTATATGTGATGAACATACGAACAAACGTTCGAAAGTTATATTTAATACTGTTACGTATTTTATTTACCTATATGTTTCTAATAATGAAAGCATTAAGTACTTTGGTTTCATTAATGTTTATTAACTTTTCACTTTCTTTTGCGTGTTTTAATGAGTTCAAAAATATAAATTGAATATTCAGATTAATTTTAAAGATTTTCGTGTAAAAAAGGACCTTCACTCTTGCGAAACAAAGCATTTTAGCTAGAGAGTGAACTGAACTTTTCCAAGTATGAGCCTTGTAAAAACCTACGATATAAAAACTTTCTGTTAATTACGCCAGTTTTGCAATGTACCTAAATAATTTCTGCTATCCTTTGGCAAACACGCCTGTTATGGAAATTTGAGAAATGTACGAATAGGTTTAAAAATATTTACATATTTGTTACTTATGTCAAACTTTTTTTTATTTGTTATTCAAAATCTTAAATTTCAAGTAAATCAAATAATTTCTGATGACACTTTTTATTAGATTTTTACTGTTATTGAGAAATTTTATTTTGTTTAAGTGAATACCATCACAAGAAATAACTGTCAAGATCGTTTATAATATAGGAAAGAAAGCAGGAAAGGGAAAGTGCATATCCAATTGAATGAAAAATCTTTAGCATTATTTTCCTCCAAATATTTTATCCACATCCTGACATACGCAGTCATCCGTGAAATGCTAATTCATTTTCGTGGTTCAGTAAATACGGCATCGAAAGCTGCATACCACCAAATGTGAATACGGGATTGAAATATAATCCGTGTGTTATGCACGGCCGCCATCTTTGATGTAGTATTGTAAAATTGACAACGCGAGTGGGCGTATTGCGGTTTTTATGAATAGTTTATAGTGCCATAGCCCATAGTGAATTGTTAAACCGCTTCTATCGATTTTGATATTACACATCAACGTGAATGCGTCATTATGCTTTATGGTTTATAATGGCTGGCAACTTTGAATTCGAAATTCGTCATAAATGTTATCTGTGGTTTTTGGATTATCTGATAATCTCTTTGATTCAGTCCGTGCTTTTATAAACGTAGCTGCCGTAAAAGGAAAGTATTGAAAATAGTATTAAAAAAACATCCGTTATCGGGCTAGTTGCGAGTTCGTAGTCGATCCCGTCGATCGAGTCGATGGTCGCGTGTTGCACATATAGGTATAAATTGCAGCCGGTGTGCAAATTGAACGAATTCATGTTCACAATTTCGTATTTGTCATGCAAATTGTAAATATTGAGGCGCAAAATTTTCACGCGGTTTCATAATTGAAACAATTGGTTAACTGTTTTGAGTAATTTTAAATGGTATGTCTAACAAACTCTATAAAGTAAATGTGGTTACTCCAATATCGGCATCATTGTGATAGCATATTTGTAACCAACTCATCGCGATTCGTAATTCAATAAAAAAGGGTACGCAGACTTGCCTCTCTAAGCTTTTTTCAAAATCCTATCCAATAGCCCAGATTACAAATCCTATTTGAGTTGTCCCAATTGTCTTGTTTATGCTCAGTGTCAGTATTTTCACGTTGAAAAAAACATTTTTCCTTATCATTAGTACGTGATTTCACTCAATGGGATCAAAATCTCACATTTTGTTATTAATTTTTTTTTTTAATTTTGTGCCATAATTACATTGACATTAATTAAGTGACACTTCCGGATGAAAAAGACATCCAAGATTTCTATAGGCTTCATGTTTTATATCTTTTCGCACGAAGCCACACATCCATTCTAATTTTTGTACGATGTTATCAAAGGATCCTCATTTACGTTCAGTGAATGCGAACCGACCCTAATAACCAGGGATGTGCCACCCTAATTAGATTATAATATTATCCGCACAATTATGACGTTTTATTCAATCTGTTTTTATATTACACTTTACCTCTCATTATGCAAATAAAAGATACCATCAAATTATGCGACGAATTTATCGACGCACCTTTCGATGGCTATAAATTCATCTCAATTTATATATTCCCTATATTTCACCTATTAATTAACATTATTTCTTTGCTCATTATAAAAGTAAGTAAAGAAATAAATCAAATTAAAAAGGTGAAATGCCTCCTGCTACTCCTCATTTACCTCCTATATTAATTATTCGTCAAATTTGCATTAAGATAAATTTTGGTAAGCCCCACATACATTGTCTTCTTACCCCAAAACGCTGACTCAAAAAAATTCTTAACCAAGCCTCCTAGATGTAAAGTGCAAGCTATAAGACAAAGGAAAGGTGCTAAAATAAGTACAATGAAGCTTTGAGTCACAATAAAACCGCAAGCAGAATCCATTAAGTAATTCCAATCGCTTTCCAAAGTTCCGATGTCCGTAACTACTGGTGATAAATGAGACGAAATCACCGAACTAGTTCACTTGATTGCTGGTGGTTAACTTCGATTTTCTATTCACCATCTCTGCGCTTAGTGAACAGATAATATTTATTGACGTCGTCCTTTTACAGAGAAACAATATGTGGGTAAATTTTTTTTATTATTTTTATTGGGGTTTAGCATGCTTTAAAATAATTGCTACCGCTGTACTTTAAAGCATGGTTTAAGTTAGGTTTTACTATTTCAAAAGGATTTACTATGAAAAATTAGGTTCCGCAGATTTTAATACATATCCCACCGTTTTATCTTGCGAAGGCTCAATACATTAAATTGTAGCAGTTTATTTTCGAAGACAAAAGTAATAATTAATGACATTCATTCAGATCCGTTATTTGGATCCGTGTTATCGATTTTAGTGACGAGATAAACTGGATGGAACATTTTAAAATAAAACTATTTCTCAGTCAGGATCCGGGTTTTATTGAAATAGCAATTGGTTAACTTCTATTTAAATATCTAATGTGTACATCAGCTGTATGTGTACATCTATAAATATATATGTCGTCGTCGTCGTCGTTGCAGCCGTGGGAAATATATATATGTATTTTATAAAAAATATAGGTTTAATTATAATATAGACTACCAGAGCAATAAAAAAATAAACTGGTACAAAAATTAGTTTTCCATGAACTTCCACTTCTCTTGTTTCAGTTTGTGGAAATATCGATCATCAGTGAAGTTGTATGAGTATTCAGAAACACAATGGACTTGTATAGTCCATAGTGTAACGAAATAGAAAATTGATACAACAAGCCCAGTTTGCCAGGGCAGAGTTATTCTCGTAATCTTATTGCTTTGCGCCGATTTAGCTCTCACTTTACCTCGTATCCTACATAGACCTCGATAATAGAATGTTTGGCTTATTCAGGCTAAATATATCGTTCAATTTTCTATCTTTTAGGCGTCCAGATTTCACCCTTGCCATATTCGAAGTCATTTTTCCTTTTTAAATAATCTTATATCGATGAACAAAGAAGATTATAACTTTCAAAGTACAACCCTATTAATCATCAAACAATTACACAGAAGCAGATATTGTTAAAAAAGAGATAACTTTCAACTCTTTTCAGAAAAAAATATATACCTACATAAATAAATATTAACATAAATTGATCAAAGCTAACAGGGCGTAGACCATAGAAATCTAAATAACAAGACACATAGAAGTGCTATAATGTCATAATTCGTATGAAAACCGCTGTCGCCAAAATCAACACATTTAAACCGATAGCTAAACAATACACACAAGTAAACTATGCCTTTTATTGGACAACTTGATTTTAGTGAAAACTAACTTAAATATTAAATTAAGCTTTTTAATATGTATCCTAACGCACGAATTTACGGTTTATTTTAGAATAATATCCCTAAGTATATGAGACGTTTTGTTTCTTTTTGCTCCAATAAGGTTGAAACTGTGTCATTCATTGTTATTTCGATTACTATGGTGACACTCGTAATACTTGTAAATATTCTATAATTTTAAGGAAAAACGGCATTATTTCTAACAAAAAATATTTACCGATGAAATATTATTCCTTTATTAGTATAATTACAACTTGTGGAAGAATTTCCGCAATGGGAAATGCTGAAACACACCATGTTTACACACATACGTCTCCATAGCAACTGAACTGTGACGAACACACTGGTGATGTGAAAGTCACCTGAGTGGCGACAAGGTCACGCGCGCTTACGACTTCTAGTGTCTTGTTATTTAGATTTCTATGGCGTAGACACTTTCAATTTTCGTCCATAAATAACGTCGGATGAATGACGTGAATTCAATTAAATTAAGAACAAATTATTTTGGGATTATATTCTAACGAGCTATAGAATTTAGACACCTTAATCCAAATTAAGACTACGACAATGACTGAGACAGAATAATGAAATTTCTTGGAAAGTAATTAATAAAATCCTTTAAGATCGTATAAAAGGCTTATTCAGAAAAACTATTAACATTCCTGTGTTCAAAAATATTATCAAACTACACTAAAAGAAGTTGAGTTTTCAACGAATAAGATTGATGGTTAAATATAAAAAGATTAACAAAAATTGCGATATTAAAATGTAAACTTTGTATAATATTGAAAAGACAAATTGTATTATCTAATAATATAATATAAAAAATAATACCTGTACTCAACCTAAAAAAATTAACAATTGCATTTATAACATAGCCAAATAATTTTTTTAATTTTCGTAAAACATTGTTGCAATACAATACCAATGTAATTTTGGTTCGCGAGCTGAAACTGTTACTCGCATAGATTAGGATTAGTCTATGTCTGCTAAGATATCTAAGCATAAAAAAATTATAACAAACATTTTGAAACTTCAAATTCGTCTCAGCAATAACTAAAAATAACAATGTATAAAACAATTTAGATAACGAAATTGAAATTGAAGCAGAAGTGGTCTTTACGATATAATAAAATAGATACTTATCTCCCGTAATATACGTACATTTCCTTTTTCCGCGGTAGCAGTTCGTGATTAAGTGGCCTTTTCCATACACTCTCAATTTTATTGTATCACGTAGTTCGCAGTGAGCGCATCCTTTTCCCATTTAGGATATACAACGAGCGTTCTTATTGTTGTATTTATTACTCACTATGGAAAAGAGGAATTACCTTATCAAATGTCAGAAGGAATTCAGCATACGAAAGTTTATTACCTTTTTACTACGTTATTCGGATATTAGCATCATCATGAATATCAAATGGTTATTCATTACCCATGCATAAAATTATCGTTTGTTTTCCATAATTAAAGATGTCCTAGTTATTATGGTTTAAGGATATGTTAATATTGGTTTTGATTTGAAATAAATAAATTACAAATCCGTACTAAAAATCAAATAAACATAATTTGTTTCTTATATTTTGTACTTCTGCATACAAAGTATGGTATAACACTTTGAGAGAAACATAAGACACAAATAACTACACTAACAGTAAGTAAAACTCTGAACTGTCGTAATATTTTCCTTGTCCTGTGAAGCGAGTAACATCTGGCACATGTAAGATCTACGCACTCCTATACAAGAACTACGCGAAAATCAATAGTCATGTGAATATAGTGCGGGTTAAATTTCTATTACCATTTTAATGATAAAGGATAAACTATGTTAGGTATGATTAGTAATATTAAATTTAGGTTCCTACGATTAATAATGAACGTAATTGCTTTTTGCCTATAATAACAATTATAGTAGGTTCGGTCTGCTAATTATAACAGAAATATGCAAAATTACATAATATGATTTAAAATACTGGAAATGAAAAAACATACATATTTTAAATTCATGATATGCCTGTTTTGTATTTCGAATTTATTCGTCTTAAATATGAAGTACGAGAAACAAATCATACAAATGAACGCTTCTTTGATTCACATCAGATACAAAACAAAGGAAATCATATAAATACATTGGCCACGTATCAAGATAAGTGTGACATAAAATGATTTGAGGCGCTCACGGCACCTGCGAACAAAAATAACCTAATATATTGGAAGTCTCCGATGTTAGTTCCACACCGATGAGTTCGTGTTACGAGGAAAATGGGGCTTTTCAAAAACAATTGTTCCTGCTATCCGGGGAGTCATTTGTCTTTACCACTACTCTTCGCATCCAATTCTATTATAGCTTGCGATACTTTGTATATTATGTAGTAACTAGACGTATAGTATCGTCGGAACTATTGCCTTGTAAACATCTTTAACAATTTGAATTGAATTTCTCAAAGTAGGTTGATAGCAATAATCACTAGAGTCGTATATATCTAGAAGAGTTCGGAAGGTATCACTTATATGATATATAGTTTAGAGACAATAAATTAGCATTACCATTTACCAGTTAAAGACATTTAAATCGTTGAGCGTGCAAGTGTTGTAGTTTGCTACGTACAATGCGTAGCAAGTGCTACGAACTACAGCGTAGCAACTAGAATATCCAACAATAAAATGTATTTATTATGAAAGTTATAAATATTAACAATATTTTTAACTAAGAACCAACTACTACGGTCTGAGATAATTTAGGCGTACTAACCTCACGAGATTAGACGAAATAATAAAATTTTAAAACTGATCGGCTTACAAGAGAATTCTGCAAATAAAATCTGTACAGAACATTGTAAATTCTACGAAATAGATTTTGCGCAAAATTCTTATAAGTTCGTTGGTAATGAAATTAAAAATAAACATAACGCGTAAATTTTCAGGCTCAACTACGTATATCGATATAATCCATACTAATATTATAAATGCGAAAGTAACTCTGTCTGTCTGTCTGTCTGTTACTCAATCACGCCTAAACTACTGAACCATTTTGCATGAAATTTGGTATGGAGATATTTTGATACCCGAGAAAGGACATAGGCTACCTTTTATTGCGAAATAATATGTACCACGGCCGAAGCCGGGGCGGGCTATATAAAAATAATTTTGATTTTCGTACATGTCAATCATTAGTTGTCAATCCAGTCAAATACGGTTGAATACGGTCAAAATATTGTTTGACATTCATGCGTTCAAAAATGTATTTTGTGTAAAATAATTAAAAAGTAAAAAGGGTGAATAAACTATTGTCTGTATTTTTTTTAAATCAATTATTGAAAAGTGCAATTAAAGCAGATACATAAAAATTCCTCAAATATTTGTGTTTACGCGTGCTTTCAGAAGTTGATAAGGTATTTTCGGTGAGGAAACTAACCAAGAAGGATAGTTCGATTAATTATTTAAAAAAAAATCTCTAAAAATGTAAAAATTCTGACAACTATTTGTCGCGATTTCGTCGACTGCTTCAACAATATTGCGTTGAAATAATATTATAACGTTAAAATTGAAACGGAGGCCCTGGCTCATTCGATTGAACCAAGCTAAATTGCGTTTTGAAGATTACATCCATTTACGCGATGCAATTAGCACAGAGAAGAAGATGCAGAAAATATTGGGCTATTTAGGTGCTTAGGTGCTATTTTACCGGCGACCTTACACAGGTAGCCCAAGTCATACGCATGAATATGCGCAAGATGCAATGACATATGTTCGTCATTATGGTCGGCCTGGATCTATTCATTACATTTACATGAAATCCAAAATGGAAGGAAATTATTCTACTGCTTCGTCCCGGACAATTATCAAGTGATCGGCTTGACATTACCACACGTGTTTTCAAGCAATGAGCAACACATCTTTCGGATTATTCAATGATGGATGTATTCAATCGATCCAGACCGACATTATGTTGTAATCACGAATATGATTGATGGACCGTGTGGCACCATCAACCGCCAATCACCATGCATGGTTGACAGCGAGTGTTCCAAAAGGAATCCACGAAAATTTACTGTAGAAACTATCACAGGCAACAAGATGATAGTGGTAGAACTATCATAACTAAAGTGAAAGGAAACGATTTCGTGGTCGACACCAGTTAAAGAATGAAAAGAGTTAATCCGAATGCATCCCAGGCTGCAAAACGATAATTTTTCTCTGGCACGTGTATGAAGTAATCAAGTATCTAATTATTGTTTTTTTTTTATTCTTTTTCCTATACCTATGTGTTATTCATCGAAATAAAATGCTGTTATATATCTTTATTTATTTTGTATCATTGTATTCCATTCATCAAAGCCTAAATTAGTTCCAAGCCCAAAGGTAACACGACATTCATTGACTGGGCGGTACGAAGTTCGCCGGGCCAGCTAGAAAAAATTAAAATTAAAAAAAAATTCAATAAAAATGTAAAAAATTAAAATTATTTGTTGCGATTTCGTCGACTGCGTCAACAATATTGCGTAGCTATAAACAAGTTAAATTGCGTTTTGAAGATTGCATCCATTTACGCCATGCAATTAGCACAGAAGAAGATGCAGAAAATGTTGGTCTATTGATTATTTTACCGGCGACATACACAGGTAGCCCAAGTGAATATGTGCAAGATGCAATGACATAATAATATGTTCGTCATTATGGTCGGCCAGATCTATTCATTACATTTATATGTAATCCGAAATGGATGGAAATTATTCAACTGTTGCTTCCCGGACAAATATCAAGTGATCGGCACGTCATCACCACACGTGTTTTCAAGAAAAAAATCCCATCACTGATGAGTTACATTAAAGGAACACATCTTTGGGATTATTCAATGATGGATGTATTCAATCGAATGACGAAAATCTGGCTTGCAGCATGCACACATTTTAATTTGGTTAGTCGAAAGAATAAAATATATGAGTGTGCGGGGATTGCTAATCCTAAAACCGATCCAGACCGACATGACGTTTTTATCACGAATATGATTCATGGACCGTGTGAAACCATCAACCAACAAACACCATGCATGGTTGACAGCGAGTGTACCAAAAGGTATTCACGAAAATTGATGGCAGAGACCATCACAAGCAGCGATGGTTACCCACTGTATCAGCGTCGATCGCCCAATGATAATGGTAGAATTATTATCACAACTAAAGTGAAACGAAACGATGGCGTGGTCACTGGTCGATAACAGTTAAAGAATGAAAAGAGTTAATCCATGCTGCACAGCTTATTAAAATTCAATCATTTTTCTCTGAGACGTGTTTGAAGTAATAAATTAAAATACTATTACATATCAATCCATATAAATATTTATTTTGTATCATTGTATTACGTTCATCAAAGCCTAAATTAGTTCAGCTAAAAGGTAACACAACATTCATTGACAGGGCGGTACAAAGTTCGCCGGGACAGCTAGTATTGAATATTTTAGAAAAGAAAAGGTCTGATAATTATTCGATCCGTCCAAGTTACAAAGTGTTTTTAGCTTTAAATATCCCCGAAGAGACGATAAAACGATTTTATTCTGAACTTTCAAAGGTTCAACCGAACCAAATGATTTTTAAAGCGTTCTTATTTAAATTAGTAGAGTTTAAATATTGTATAGAATCCTTAATCGAAATATTATGAATCATTTTATTCAAGGTATAAAAGTAATTTTCCGGTCACTACTTTGTTCGATATTATTATTTATTTCGTATGCATTTGCCAAACCTCTTTGCTTTAAAACTCTGAATGTGTATAAACGTCGCTATATGTAAAACAGTTGTATTTACATTTAAAGTGGGAGAAAGAAATGCGGGAATTTAAAATACTTAACATATTTCGCTCGCCAGTCGCCACTAAATAGGTGGAGCACGTTTTACCAAAATGTGGGACGTTCCTGGAATATTTTACCCCGGGGTAATAAGATTAAACATGATGCGACGATATCCAAATATGGAGCCTGTATATTATTAGTTATCAATATCGGAGGGTTTGTATTCGTTCATAAATAAAATTGAACGTGACTTATGGTATTTTGCAATAAGCAAACCTTGATTAGAAAACTACAAATGATAAATAGTACAAAGCTAAAAGCTACGAAAATTTTCACATACATAAAATTAGATGTTATTTTCTCATATGACAGGAAAATAACGGATATTTAAATATAATTATCGTTTTGAGGATAACATTAAATAAATTCCTAAAGCTGTATCAGCGCTATATTTAATGACTAGTGGTTTTATTTCGCTTATTATTTATATCAATGAAATTCTATGCTTCCATTTCCCGCTAAATACATGATAACGCTGAAGTATAAGTTGATAATAATTTTCTTTTTTGTCTATTTTATAATGTGAAATGATATTAGCTAACTCTTATTTACTTTTATGTACAACATTCAATTGTCCGTAGTTGATATGGTTATGTGAACAATTCATATCATGCAGAATATTATGTATTGCGTATAAACATACAATAACAATTAAATGTAAGAAACTCGTGCCTCATTCACGAATGAACGAATTGCTGAGAATGTTATATATCACGTGATAAACGCCTACGTAAGAAACATTACATTTTCATGACTTTACAAACTTCTGAGCTGGAACTTTACTACGCTAATATTTTGTCTTGTCTCGTATTAAGTTTCTCGGACATGCAACGACATTTATTTTGGTAATATGTGACAAGGGTCGAGGTCATGATCCGTCACTTTTTACATTCAATCACCCTATATATGTTGGCAAGAAATTTATTGCTTATGTAATACTTTTTAAGAACATGTTTCATCTTGTCTGCTGTTACGACAAAAATTATGTTAATTTGGTGTGTCATTTACACCGCTACATTAAAGTTTTCAATTGAAGACTCATTTAAAAAGTCATCGTTTCTTTTGTGTTTAAAATGTTTTCATTATATTCTATTAGCCATTGAACATAAGTGACATTGTACCTCATTTACATTAATGTGACTAACAACAGATTATTCTACCAATTTCGTACCAATCTACAGCTGTTGTAAATCAATTTCAAATAGCTTTGAAAGGCGCAAATTGGTTTTCAATTGAAAGTCACTTCATTAGGTTCCTATAGGCCGCCGTGAAAAGCTCAATCAGCCTGATATTTATTATAACGTGCTATTGATAAAAATTGGTATCAAAATTATAGCACACTCGGCGCATTAAAATAATCTCGTTAACGTTTTCAATGGGCTTCATGTACTAAATCTATCCAGTGAAATATTATAAGCTTGGAAAATGTTGCGAACAATCGGGTTTACTTTGTTTATCAGATGATCAATAAATCTCATCGTAAATGATTATTCCGAGAACACGCTGGCATCAGGGACCAATTAAAGCATTATTTAATTACATTATGCCAGTAACAATTTCGTTTGTTTGCATAAACAGTGCGTAGAGTAGACAAAATTCTGAAGCGGGTAATAAAAGGATTGCTTAATTAATTAATTAAACGCTCCAGTGAACAACGTGTCTACTCTGACGGTGACTCTAATGAATAACTTGAATTAATTACAGATTTATATATTACTAGCTGTCCCGGCGAACTTTGTACCGCCCTGTCAATGAATGTTGTGTTACCTTTTAGCTGAACTAATTTAGGCTTTGATGAACGTAATACAATGATACAAAATAAATATTTATATGGATTGATATGTAATAGTATTTTAATTTATTACTTCAAACACGTCTCAGAGAAAAATGATTGAATTTTAATAAGCTGTGCAGCATGGATTAACTCTTTTCATTCTTTAACTGTTATCGACCAGTGACCACGCCATCGTTTCGTTTCACTTTAGTTGTGATAATAATTCTACCATTATCATTGGGCGATCGACGCTGATACAGTGGGTAACCATCGCTGCTTGTGATGGTCTCTGCCATCAATTTTCGTGAATACCTTTTGGTACACTCGCTGTCAACCATGCATGGTGTTTGTTGGTTGATGGTTTCACACGGTCCATGAATCATATTCGTGATAAAAACGTCATGTCGGTCTGGATCGGTTTTAGGATTAGCAATCCCCGCACACTCATATATTTTATTCTTTCGACTAACCAAATTAAAATGTGTGCATGCTGCAAGCCAGATTTTCGTCATTCGATTGAATACATCCATCATTGAATAATCCCAAAGATGTGTTCCTTTAATGTAACTCATCAGTGATGGGATTTTTTTCTTGAAAACACGTGTGGTGATGACGTGCCGATCACTTGATATTTGTCCGGGAAGCAACAGTTGAATAATTTCCATCCATTTCGGATTACATATAAATGTAATGAATAGATCTGGCCGACCATAATGACGAACATATTATTATGTCATTGCATCTTGCACATATTCACTTGGGCTACCTGTGTATGTCGCCGGTAAAATAATCAATAGACCAACATTTTCTGCATCTTCTTCTGTGCTAATTGCATGGCGTAAATGGATGCAATCTTCAAAACGCAATTTAACTTGTTTATAGCTACGCAATATTGTTGACGCAGTCGACGAAATCGCAACAAATAATTTTAATTTTTTACATTTTTATTGAATTTTTTTTTAATTTTAATTTTTTCTAGCTGGCCCGGCGAACTTCGTACCGCCCAGTCAATGAATGTCGTGTTACCTTTGGGCTTGGAACTAATTTAGGCTTTGATGAATGGAATACAATGATACAAAATAAATAAAGATATATAACAGCATTTTATTTCGATGAATAACACATAGGTATAGGAAAAAGAATAAAAAAAAAAACAATAATTAGATACTTGATTACTTCATACACGTGCCAGAGAAAAATTATCGTTTTGCAGCCTGGGATGCATTCGGATTAACTCTTTTCATTCTTTAACTGGTGTCGACCACGAAATCGTTTCCTTTCACTTTAGTTATGATAGTTCTACCACTATCATCTTGTTGCCTGTGATAGTTTCTACAGTAAATTTTCGTGGATTCCTTTTGGAACACTCGCTGTCAACCATGCATGGTGATTGGCGGTTGATGGTGCCACACGGTCCATCAATCATATTCGTGATTACAACATAATGTCGGTCTGGATCGATTGAATACATCCATCATTGAATAATCCGAAAGATGTGTTGCTCATTGCTTGAAAACACGTGTGGTAATGTCAAGCCGATCACTTGATAATTGTCCGGGACGAAGCAGTAGAATAATTTCCTTCCATTTTGGATTTCATGTAAATGTAATGAATAGATCCAGGCCGACCATAATGACGAACATATGTCATTGCATCTTGCGCATATTCATGCGTATGACTTGGGCTACCTGTGTAAGGTCGCCGGTAAAATAGCACCTAAGCACCTAAATAGCCCAATATTTTCTGCATCTTCTTCTCTGTGCTAATTGCATCGCGTAAATGGATGTAATCTTCAAAACGCAATTTAGCTTGGTTCAATCGAATGAGCCAGGGCCTCCGTTTCAATTTTAACGTTATAATATTATTTCAACGCAATATTGTTGAAGCAGTCGACGAAATCGCGACAAATAGTTGTCAGAATTTTTACATTTTTAGAGATTTTTTTTTAAATAATTAATCGAACTATCCTTCTTGGTTAGTTTCCTCACCGAAAATACCTTATCAACTTCTGAAAGCACGCGTAAACACAAATATTTGAGGAATTTTTATGTATCTGCTTTAATTGCACTTTTCAATAATTGATTTAAAAAAAATACAGACAATAGTTTATTCACCCTTTTTACTTTTTAATTATTTTACACAAAATACATTTTTGAACGCATGAATGTCAAACAATATTTTGACCGTATTCAACCGTATTTGACTGGATTGACAACTAATGATTGACATGTACGAAAATCAAAATTATTTTTATATAGCCCGCCCCGGCTTCGGCCGTGGTACATATTATTTCGCAATAAAAGGTAGCCTATGTCCTTTCTCGGGTATCAAAATATCTCCATACCAAATTTCATGCAAAATGGTTCAGTAGTTTAGGCGTGATTGAGTAACAGACAGACAGACAGACAGAGTTACTTTCGCATTTATAATATTAGTATGGATTTCAGACGTTAGTTTTTTTCTGTATTTCATTATTTATTTATTTTTAGTTAAACAATTCTAATTGACCTTTGTTCCATATAGTCGTACTATAGACGATTGTTACCTTCTCCTAAAACTACTTCTCAGGAGTTACAAAAGTTCCACAAATTATAAAAGAAAACATATTCTTCACCTATAAAACAATCTTAAACAAAACTAACTATTATCAAGTTTAAATCAATTAATAAAATATAAACGCCTACACCTTAAATTTATTTCGCTTATTCCGCGCAATGTTTTCTTCAATTGATTTTAATTTACCTCAGTCGGTTTGCTTTATCGGCGAATTAACTTAATTTAAACTTTGAAGGTTGCCAATTGTACTTGTAAGTTGAGACTGTAAATTTTGTTAAATTCTGGTTAGAATTATCGTACTGATTGTGGAACGATTTCATTTGATTCATGGTTAAGGCGGCTATAGGGCACTTGGGAACACTCAAAAGTTACCCCAATTCGTAGACAGAACCTTCGTGAAATATATCGAAGTTCTGACCTACAATGGTTGCTTAGGCTGTGTGTTTTATTGCCTTTGTGCAATTTCACTGGTAATTTATGTTTTTAATTAACTTTCAACATATTTTATTTAATATATCATTAGAGTTACTGGGGTATAGAAGTGCAAAAACCTTTCCTTTCCATATCTTCCTACGCTCAATATCTTTGACTAAAATCGAATGAAGTTTACTATATTAGGAATATAAATAATAATTATATTTGCTATATTCACGACAACTTTGTGTCAATCTAACTGAAGTGCTAGGTGAAAGTAAATTTGACTTAAATCTAAGATACTTACATTCGATATTAATGCTTATCATTTTTCCGCGAAAATTGTTCCATAAATAAAACGCAATTTCATTCCAACTAGGCAGTTGGTAAATTATGTCAAGTCACCCAATTCACTTTAACCACTAACAAAACGCAATCTTCCTTAAAGGGTTATGATCCTATAATTGAAAGGTTAGTAGACTAACCTTCGTAAATTCTATAAATTTTATAGTCTACTTTATTATTACTACGATAAACAAAAACAATTTAAATATGTTAATTTTCTATAAAGTTCAGTTTATATACACAATAGTTTTAAAATAAACTAGTATAAAGTTTGTATTATTAGATGTTTAAGTTGAACACATTTTATGTATATTCATTCATTACTTTTATTAGAACGTCTTTTCTTTCTCTATTTTTCCTAAGACTGATTATAATATAATGATAAAAATATAACAGCTTTTGAAACTTGTATGATGTTCTCACATACTCGAACTATTTTTCGAAAGGGTTAACGCACGAATCCCCAAGTTTCGCTAAACTTAAATAGCAATCTCCAATTTAGTTGCGCCCAAGTTTCTTTGCAGTTCGCCAAATTAAGTTTCTTTGTAAAAGTTCTGTTCGTAACAGTAATATTCAAGTCGCGTATGTCTTTGGTACATACGCATGAATTTTTATTGGGTTTGTAGATTCTTTTATTTACTTTATACCCGAAGAAATATGCTGCAAAGTTGTCAACATTCGATATAATTTACTTTCACCGCTTGATAGGCTTCCTTCATCATCCTTCATCCTTCATTTTTGCTAGTTTTTATTATGAAATTGTTAAATACGTACACTTACTTATTAATAAATGTAAATCGTAATACGTGGGTATATAATTGTTCACATGGGAGTAAAGTCAATGAATCAGACTTTATTTTCCGACCGCCCATACTAGACTACAAGCCCGCATAGGACAAAAATATGGGTCAAATGAACCACCAGGGGACATATCTAGAACGATAGCAGAGCAAAAAATAATAAGTTTCATCACTATGCCGTCACTTGTAAGCTGTCCAACTGAGTGCAGATGAGAATTGAAAAGTACAGGTAGACTCGGTAAATTTTGGTCATATATTTTTGTACGGCATTCTTAACCATCGATAGATCCATTAAAAATAATAAGAAACCGCTCAGTGCCGTACAAAAATGGTGGTCCACCAAGTCGGAATTTTTATTTAATTTCCGAGAGTTACCGGGGGTAAATTTGGTCATTTGACCATGTACGGCATCTGTGTCATACTATTGCTATACTGCTTTTAATCCATTATTCCGCAACGCCGTACAAAAATCATGGGGACAAGGGGAAAAAATCGAGAGTTGCAATCCCCTCTCTTTCCCCACTCCAGGGGGTCATTTGACTAAGTACGGCTTCGGTTCCAAAACATTATCTAGCACTCAAAAGTACTATTAAAAGCAATGCCGTCAAAAAATAATTGTTCTTTTAAATGTATACCAATAATCATCTTAATTTCATCGAATTCTTAATATAAAGAGCTGTAAGGTCATTTGACCCTGTACGGGAACTTTTTTTTTAACATGATATTGTAAAATTCAATTGTTGTATAGTATTGCCGTTCAAAAGAAACCGTTCTAAAAAAAGTTATAGAGAAATGCAAAACCAGAAATTTTGTTAAAGTTTAAACATCGTAGATTAATGAAATATAATAGTTTTCTACACTTTATCCGTTGTTTTAAATAGTATTAACATAGATAAATTAGGAAAAAACGATGCCGTACATTTTTGTGCAGACCACATCTTTTAGGCTGATGAAAGCGACGAAAGCTACAATTTTAAGGGTGCTTTATGGCCATTTGATACAGTACGGCATTAACATATTTTTACCCAACTACGGCAAAGCAAAAGGAGGGTTATGGTTGTTTACAGGTCATGTATGTATGTTCATCTATTCCCTCGTAACTTCTAAACTACTTATCAGAATTCAGAATTCGACAAATGACATATCATTTGAAGCGTCTGAATTGTTCACTGGATAACCAGCGACCAGCTAGCTAAAGGCTATATGGGGTTTCACAAAATCTAATGTGGCGCCCTCTAGCGGACAAAACATACAGAGTAAAAAAATAAAGTTAAGATAAATATGCAGTGTTTGGTATCATTTGAAAGCGCTTTACTTGTACATTTTGAATATGTATATATTACTAGCATTTGCTTGTGACTTTACCTGTATTCATGGACTGATTGCATATAATTCACATCTTTTCGTTCATAGCTTTTTTATTAGTTCATCAATTTAACGGAGTCCATTCCACCTGACTCCGACTTTCCAAGGTGATAATTAACCACCTCGAGCTTATTAATATTAATGTATATTTATATTTTATTATAAAAATATAAAGCAAACATTTCGTTATATGGATTTTTTTCTTTTCCAGATTTTTCCCCTTTGAACCAACGAAAATGTACGGCACATGAAAAAATATTATCTATGCATAAAATACTTTAAAAATAAATTTATTTCGTGTTGTGTCAAATGACCCCCTGGAGTGGGGAAAGAGAGGGGATTACAACTCTCGATTTTTTCCCCTTGTCCCCATGATTTTTGTACGGCGTTGCGGAATAATGGATTAAAAGCAGTATAGCAATAGTATGACACAGATGCCGTACATGGTCAAATGACCAAATTTACCCCCGGTAACTCTCGGAAATTAAATAAAAATTCCGACTTGGTGGACCACCATTTTTGTACGGCACTGAGCGGTTTCTTATTATTTTTAATGGATCTATCGATGGTTAAGAATGCCGTACAAAAATATATGACCAAAATTTACCGAGTCTACCTGTACTTTTCAATTCTCATCTGCACTCAGTTGGACAGCTTACAAGTGACGGCATAGTGATGAAACTTATTATTTTTTGCTCTGCTATCGTTCTAGATATGTCCCCTGGTGGTTCATTTGACCCATATTTTTGTCCTATGCGGGCTTGTAGTCTATACGTCGAATGTAAAAGAGATAACTTCACGCCAACGAATACTGGAAGCCCTTAAAAATAAATCACCTTAATTACGACAGAAACAGGCCGAGGACGACCACAAATTACTGGCTAAAAACAATAGCATCAGCATTTGACTAGACCTTTTTCATATAATTCCGCTTTTCATTTAGAATGAAATCCTCATGTGTTAACCGAAATTAAGACTGAATGTGAATATGAATAAATTATATAGTTATGTTGTCATAATATAATTTACAGTAAGTACAGTTGTAAGTACAGTTTTTCAGAATTTCATATAAAAATATATGCCATAAATTCATATCAAAATCTTTATAAGATATGGAACCTATTCCATTATGAGTATAAATGTGGTTCGAACAAAAGTCGATAAATCAATGGTGCGTTGTCACACTTGTTGCCACGTTAAGCCTGTAATAATGTTTGGTATTACAACTCATTTACATTTCATAAGCGCACGATCGAGTCGAACGATTTGCATAATAGATACCTTATAGTGATCGCGAATTGTTCCAGTTTAACCAATTCGTTAATTAAAGCTCTATTGGTGGAAATATTTGAATTCGTGTGGTCGCTAGTTTCACGTATCACATTGTGTAGAGCACACGAACTAAATGGAATAGAATTTATTAATAGCCTGTAAAAGGGATGAATGCTATATACATTTCTATCATTTATGTTGGTACATTTAAATATTACGTTTCATATTTGTACATACGTCGTGCGTTTGTACCGACGTTGAATATGAACCCAATTCAATAAAGCTCCTTTATAAGCCGTGACGTACAGTGACTGTTATAAGTTTCCTGTCTATTTCTGTGGCGTCGTAAAAATATTAAAAGAATATCAGCTTAGTATAATAATATAGTATTAAAAATTGCTATTGTGCCTTATCCTATCCTCTTTGTATGTTCATGTTCGAAATTCAATTTGCTCTTTAATCCGATGAACATCACGTGCAACTTGTATTAGCAAATTTACTGTATAGCTTGACACGTACACGTAAACACAAAATCTTTAAGGGAGACGTGTTAAATATAATAACAGTACCTATTTATTGTTGTCAATCAAGTCGTGCATTACAAATAGTACAAGAATAATACATTTATTGTTTAAAATCCACAATGAGAAAAGCCTCGACAAATGCGGAGGGTATTAACAATACTAAAATATATAACTGCCTTATATTTTTAAAACTAAAACATCAAATATTTCAAAGTATCCTGTGATTTACAACAGTAAAATTTATCAACATTAATTAATTATATCTAATGATTTAAAAACTCTCAACTCTTCAAAAGCGAAAATTGTTACCCAAAGAATATTTTCACGCATCCTTCATGTGCGTAGAACATAATATCTAATTTTACAGTCAAGTGCATAAATTATTATACACGTTCTCGTCACTCGTCACTAAACCACGTGACATAGACTAGACCAAAACCGCTCATTACTAAGCGACATTTAATCAATCGAGCTGGCTATGGCCATAATATCTCGATAATACATAGATTAAGCTTTGATTGACTTCGACGTTAATCTGCAGCTTAATCTTTATAGTGGTGGCATTTAACACAAACATAGTGTTATTATATATAGCAATCAATAGTTAATTGTGAGATTACTGTCGATTTTTTTATAGTTTATTATGTGAATTTTACTAGCTTTTGGTCATTGCCGTAATTGGTGTACAATATTAATTTTCTACTCATGTGCTACCTAAATTTATAAATGCTATTTCAACAAACACAATTCCTTATGCAAATTGCCTTTAAAAAAATAAACGTACCTATCTAAAGTGAGCTTGCTACGCGATTTAAAAATTGTACATATATCAGCGCGTCCTCGTTCCAATTATAAACAATCCAAGTACAAATGGGGTCCCATGCAGAAAATTCCAGGAAATAAAACTACATAGAATCTTCGCATCCATTAGTTCTGTACACGTTAACGTCACCACCTGTCGAGCCAGCGTAACCGCACGGGAAATTAAATGCTTACTAGAATACTACCGTAGAATGGAGCTATTTTTGGATGCAACTAACAGCAGTATTTAATGCTGGTTTAGATACAACACTAATGAGGAAAGTTGTACGCTAAAGTTTTACTACTGAGGACTTATGGAACGTTTCATTTGTCAACATAATATAGCTATGCCAAGTGAACATAATAGATTGTTAATTAATGAAACAATATTGTAATTTTCTTAATAGATCCGATCCATCAATGTAAGTATAAGACTTCTTATATTACTGAACATTTTATTCTACATTTCATACTATGCTAGGCAGAATATAAATTTTTGTTTATACTATCTCATACTAGAAATAAAAAAATGTTATCATTTTAAAATTGGCTCTTATTGAACTGCATACAACATTTTTCCGAATATACGAGAAACACACTTATCATTACTCTTTGCCATATTTCTCCACAAAAAGCATGTTGGCATCCGCTCGTATTTTATTGAGCGAGTAATCAATACGCTGGTTTTATACGCCTGCGGTTAATTTTGCTATTCGATACAAAAGTAAATATTGACGCAACGTGATCGTTACTCTGAACACGGCGAAAACTATTTGGTATATAAATATGAAGCATACAAGTCAAAGATCTGTTGGTTTTCAATTATCTGTCCAACGAGTTGCGTACGAAATTTGCATTGCAAAAAGTTTAATTAATTTTATTGATTAGTCGGTTTGCAATACTGATTGTGTCAGCGTTGTGGACTTAAAGGATTGAGCACGGCATGTACAGAATATAAATCAATATAATGTTATACCTACCTGCTCGCCGCGGGTCCACTCTTGTTTCCAAATAAAGATAAACATTTCCATACAAACATATACCCGAATAATGTATCATAAACTCAAAATAAAATATACACATAATCTATCCAATTATATTGTTTTAGCACGCGTACACACACACATACATAAAAATTCCTTTTTTATTTTCTTTCGGAATTCTGCCAAGAACTAACTAAGTATCTAATGTTGCTACTTGCTACGAACAATATTTGTAGTGCCTTCAAACTTCATAATTATACCATACAATCTGAGTACATATTCGTGAAAATAAAGTGAAAACTATCAGAACCCATCAACGGTTTTATCGTCACGAGCTGGCCCAGTTTCAAACTAATAAATCCCACTAACGGTCAAACCGAATAGTGAATTAGAGCGTGCTTTCAAATGTATTGTACCTGCGCTGCATTTAGGATATCCACGAAGGTATGAGTTATTCGCATCGCCTATCGCAGATTCCCTTTGTGATTCCTAGTGACGTCATTTTCAAAATTAACACCTAAATATTGTTTGGGAAACTTGCACTTGCCAATTGTTGAATTGATTAATTATTATTTGAATTCTGTGCGTTTAGTTATTTGTTTTGAACATTTTATGAAAACTTTACAACGAAAATCTACGTTCTCACCCCTAAACTAAAAAAATTTTTTTTTTAGTTTAGGGGTTTCATTTCATTCCTTCCATATTTTAAAAAATTGAACCCTTAAACAAAAAGTCATGTTTGGAAAGTTCAACTCACAAGGTTGGTTGCGATTTATTTTGTCCTCCGCACAAAATATTTTTTTATGTCGGGTTTAAAGAAAGGTTCATAAGTTTGCATTCATTGTAATATTAAACCGATATAAGCGTTACGTTAAACACATCAGAATTTATCCGCAACTTCTTATCCCCAAAAAATAAATAAATAAAACGTACATTTTATTCACAGCTTTAACCCAATAAAAGGGGCACTTCGGCAAACAAGTGAAATATTAAACTTTATATTTTGGCTGTACAGAATATTTCCACGAACTGAATACACTCGTGTAGTCAAACAGCTAATAAATGTTTGAACGAGTTCGTTATATTGAGTTTATTTTGTTTTATATCGGTTTTGATTTATCCCTAATATTCAATTGAATTTGAATGACATTTTTTTATGAAAATTTTCTACGTATTATATTCTGAAGCAATAATAAACCTGAAAGTTTTTTATAAATTAATTGCTTGCTTTTATACAAATTTACTAGGTAATTGAGATTCAAATACGTACATTGCAGATAGATATTATGACCCGAAATCACAGAACAGTAAATCGCCAAAATACCTACATAAGTAGTTTTTCTTGTATACTTATATGTATAGGGAAAATCCATGAATTAGGCAGTTCGAATAATTTTGTGTAAATTGAAATCCATTTAAGTTGTTATTACAAAATGTGATTCACTGAAGCGTGGGCACATTAGCACCAAATTATCGGAGCAGTCTTTGTGTAAACGATAGTACTGCATTGGCGGGAAAATTAATGACGGCAGATTATTAATTTTGCTCTGAATTCAATTGATAATGTAAATTTCAATAAACGTAGTTTGAATAAATGTTAATTCATGATTTCTGCAGCTGAAGCTTGTGAATATTTCAATAACAATTTTCTATTATAACTACAACAATTTCAACGACAATAATTTATATGCATAACGATAAATTGAACATGAAATAAATAAAAAAATCAGAAAAACTGGAGTATTGGTTTATATGAAAATTGACTGTAAAAAATATAGTTTGAGAATACATTTATCATATTATCATATGTCTTTATTAAATTTTAAAGTTACGGCCTACGCGTTTCGTAGTCGTAGAGAGACGACAGCGAAATGCGATCGCGTGTCCCATACGACATTTTATCGCTTGCCCAAGAGCTCGTCTCAGACGGGACTTTTCATGAAATATGCACCCACAAAAACATTATCTGCTGAAAATAAATTCAGAGTGATCTTATCCATTCATTATATTTCTATTGTTGATTGTATGAGCACATTGCAATCATTAAAATTGCTTTTACATTCTTATTGCTTTGCTCATAAATTGAGACCAAGCGGTATGGAACCCCTGCCACAGTATGGATTCATTAACTAACCCACAATTCAATAGGCCTTTTGTTCATACGCTAGAGGATTTATTATTCTAAACTATGGATTCCTCTTCAGCCTATGTGAAGAGTCCCTCCTTGGTCCCTTTTGTTCCCTCTTCGTACGATAAAACTTGCCCTAAAAAGAAATTTCTAGAAGGTTATAAATTGTACGTTTCGAACCGCACGGCGGTTGAATATTTGTAATCCTATCTTTTATACAAAAGACGAAGATCTATTTTCAATCAAAGAGATGTTGAACTAGGATTAAATAAGGGTAGAATCGGAATGTTTTTTGTTAAGTGCGTTATATCAAATGCCTAAAATTTTGAAAACATGATGATCTAAAAATGTTCAATCTCAGAAGCAATTAGATTGCGGCCGCATTCATTTTCACATTCACCCTCTGTCAAGGCACTTGAAACACCCTCTATAACATCAGCTCTTTTAAATTTCGCGATTTCAGTATTTCTTATACATATACTTATACATATTTATATAAGGATATTTTATTATTTGAAAAAATTTTAATGTGATATTGAGATATATAATACTGCTTACCGAATCGGTGGTAAACTGATAAATGAAAGTAATAGACCAATCACCATAAAAAGGGTTGATATAATTTTACAAAATTGTACACGGTTACATTTAAGTATGGAAAATATATCCAATAATAAAAAAGTTTAAAAACAAAGATACGTAGCTGTATAAATTGTGTTTAGTTGTATCGTATCCTTGTACAGTAAACAATATTTCATCATTCCAATTTCACATCGCTTCCATTTCCTGGAATATAATTTTTCAACAAAGTTCAAATGGACGTGGCTCTTTTAAAGTTATTTTTCCATTGAATAAAGCACTTCCTCAGATAAATGCTACTCACGCGGAAACACGATATCATTGTCAGGTAAACAGAGCGGCGAAAACAAAATATTACTTTGTATAATTATTTTTCTCCATTTTTACACGAGACTAAATACTTTGTAAACGATCCTCGCAGATTGGACTTTTTTAATTTAACAATTCTTCTTGAATAAGTTCAAATTCGGAGATATAAACGTGAATGATGACGCAGCCGTACCGAAATTTTATTGTAAAAATTAATTTGTTTTTCTTTTCACGTAGAATTTGCGTTACAAGGTAGGTACTAGGTAATATTTATTTTTAAACATTGATTGACGAGATACACGTCGCTTTTCTTCATGCAGCCGCATAATAGCTATTCTAAGAGGCGGAAATCATTCCCTGGCTCGTACACCTTTGAGACACGTCAATAAAGAACTTGTGGGACCAAGCTTCAAGTGTATCTTGGGACTACGCGCACGTCATGTTAACGTTGAACAATACAAGAACTATTTTATCAATATCTACGTTCTTTGTTCGTACAATTATTCTTATTCGAATCGACGTCCTAATTGGTTTATGTTTAATACTCTATACCTTCTTTATACGCAATTCAGCTACATTTTTTTTAATTTCTACACTACTTAACCCTTTATGGGTTGTGCATTAAAACATTTTTTTTAACTACAAAGAATAATCCATTTAAATACGTATTGCGTAAGTGAAATTTAATCCAAATGCATTTATAGGACTATTTACAATAGAAAACAACACAGGTTCTGCTAGTGAGTAAAAGTTACTTACGTATAAAATCCAAACATTAATAACTTACACATATCTTGTATTCACATTTGTTTAAATTTTTGTTTAAAAAATGACGTTTTCACAATTGTTTAAAAAATGACGTCACATTATTCACAATTCCCTGTAGATCGTCTATGTAGGGAGTCTCTCTGCGGAATCGTAGAATGGCTGAAATATTCCCCGTTCTTTGACTGCCGCTCATATCAGTTCCCTCAATAGTGTGATATTGCATACGAGACCGAACCACTTCGAATTTCTCAAGGTTGAAGAAAATATTACTAATAATTTAGCAATGAATCATGTGTTTTTTGTTAGGTTATGGTTTTGAATATACGTTTTATTTTTCTATTCTTAATCATTTAATTGACAATTACACAACTTAATTTAATAATCAAATACAATGACACAATACTTAATTATGTCTTCGAGAATATATTCTATTCATCAGCATAAAGCCTACGGGTACCAAACACCCTTTAGGTACCCAAATAAATGAGGATTTTGGACAAAACGTGTTAAAACAAAAGAATAACTATATTATTTACTGCGTACTTTAGCTTTTTAATGGTGTATATAAGAAAATATTCAAACCATATCTATATTTACGGGAAAGACATGTGAGCCGATTTCCTATATGAATGCAGCCAGGAAATTGTTCTCAGAATTCTTTATAGTAGGGGAGCCCAGGATGCTAAATGTGGATTTACTCGAGCGTCACGGGAACCTATTAGAATTGGTAGATTAGACCATAGCGAGAAAAAAAGGTCCTATAATGTTTTCACTTTTAGCGGTGGGGAAGGGTTTTTTGATTTTTTTTAATTTAAAAAAGAAAAAAAATGGGTTGGAAATACTCAAGCGCGTTAGATATTGATATTTTGCATGCTCCATGACGTCACTGAAAAAAAGTAAACGTTAATCTGACGATTTAAGTGGCGATTTAATCGCTATGAAGAAAGGGTAAAAAATTTAAGTAATATTATTCGAGCGCGTCAGATTAATATATGGGGGGGTTAATTACAATATAAGAAGTCCCCATTTCGCTAATCTGACGATTCGAGCTCAACCTTAGGAAATTATGGATTATTCAAATTTTCCAGCGGGGCCCCTGAGCGCACCCACCAACCATAACGGCTCATATTGACTAGAGGTACTAATGAATAGCTAAGGTAACGTCCCTTATAGTAATCTGACGCGCTCGAGTAAATCCCAAAATCCCCTCTTGGGCTCCCCTACTATTACTTGAATACATTGCATAAATAATGACGCTGTAACGAGAATGCGCATTTACATTTCGTCTTTCAATTTTTATTTTTTAATACTTTATACGATTCAATCGGTATAATATGTGTGTAATAAATAATAATGGATTCTAAATCTCATAAGCTTTGGAAAAGTACAGCGGATCCGTTTAGTTTGCTCGCACGGAATAAGAATCTTTTGTTTGAAATACAATATAGTTATTAAATTTAGCCATGAATAAATTTCGTTGTCGCGTCGTAGCTGCGTATATATATTCTTTGGTACAATGGCGTAGATTTGTTGTATTATGTATAACCAGGCGCTTGTCCCGGCATTGACTGAACTGGCACTGTGATAATAAATTATTGTATAGACTTTGTGTTACATCGTAATAAACAAACAAAAAACTTTCCTCTTCCTTATAACGATTATTATTGGATAGTTGATATTCATTTAAATTTAAAATTGATGATTTCCCAAGAAATTGCACCACTGTTTGTTTACATATGATTCTGGATTCAGGTTCTAAGTTCAACAATGTACATATTTTTACTTTACGTATCTATTAAATACAAGCACGCTTAGAGAGCTGTATATTTTATGAAATGGTTCGGAAAAAAAAACTAAAATATGTTGGATGCTCGAAAACTGCCACTACTGACAATAAAATAAATATAGGTACCTACATGTGTCTATATCCCTTTCAGAGGATTTACAACGACAAAATTCTCGTACATATAAAAATGTCTGCGGGTTTTTGCTTTATACAAAATAACAGTTGGTAGCAGAGGATTTTATTATATAGTTAAGGAGCTTAAAAAAATACTCATTGCATACTTCAAAGTCGAAATCGAAAGCTTAGAGCGTCTGAAACGCTCGGGCTTTAAAAATAATTATTGAACGTTTTTTTCTTTTTCATTTTTGACTATTTATTTATTGCATCACCTATAAGATAGAGTTCTGCATTATTATAAGAAAAAAAAACAAATTGTATGTTCATATAAAAGGTGCACAAGGTTGTCATTATAAATTAATTACCTCATTTTAAAATTTAATTTACAATTTAGTACAAATATTCTGTCTAACAAATTTACAATATTATATTACTAAACCGTTCCAACAAGTGCCCAACCTTCATTCCGTTAGGCTGCATGCGGGATAATCGGATAAAGCAAATGTGTTGGCGTGAATGCTATCTGCCTCACGAGATTTGTCAGAATGTCCTAGATCTAGATAGATTCCATGCTATTCAAAGAAATGTAACTTTTTTATTCGGATTTATTTAACGTATCGGAGATTTTAGATATACTTCTCTGTCCAGACTCGACTACTAATCCGAATTCGGCTTACGCTTTCATTTTATTTTTAAAGTTTGAAGTTTTAAATCGAACGGTTAAGAACTTGAACAGAGCTGATCCTTTGAATAAATAGGTCATTTGCATACGTTTTCGCATTGTATTCCGCTACGCGAATAAAATCATAATTATGCTATAATGCAAATATCATACACATGATATTAACAGTTCTGACTGGTTCCGACACACATAATGTTGCAATACAGCCAGTCCACTCAAAGCGGACATACTTCCGCCCTGCGAACCAGCAAAAAGCAATTTCCTGTCGACCGTGCCGATGTGGTGTGACGTCACGTAATCTTACTGCATGGATTGCTCGAATATTGTGAATATATTGCTGCTTACATCGTCTGCTGAGATGCAGGTAGGCAAACAGCTTATGTTTGGCGCTTGGAGATAAACTGACAGCTTCAACGGAGGAAAAGAGTTAAAATTAATAACTGCGCATGGATTTCAAATGTAAATGCCTTCTTGACTTTCTTTAAAATAGAATATGACGGAGAAAATTAGTTTTGAATTTAAGGAAATAGCTAATAGTTAAAGGAATAAATAAGAAATAGAACATTGTTTTTTGAAGTCTAGCCTTAAGTTAAAGGTGTTTATAAAAATGGGCCTAAATAGTACATTCTTTAATTTGATAATTTAGGCATTCAAATATTCAGAGACTGCCGCTTTGCTTTAAACTCATATAAAAGCAGAGACAATACAAAATATTTTCAAGCCTTCGCTTCCCATATTAACAATATTATGTATCAATTACAATCTATATTGTGTAAATTGAATTGATACAAATTGATGTGTAATAATTGAGTGTTAAATTCACGATTGCATGATTTTACGAATGACCATTAGCGGTTCACGATGACATCGTTAAACCATTAATTACGTCATATTATCATAAATATGACATGTGATGTTGCATTAATTAACTCTCGTCATCCTACATGAGAATATTCAACATAGCCATTATAATTAATTTAAAATTATACAATTCGGTCGTGTTTTCGGGTACCTAAGGGATAGTGTCAAAAAGGGATAGAAGGAAAATCCTTTGCATCATAAATTTCCTGTGACACGTATGCTTCTACGGGAAATTTTTTCAAAAAGTTATCTTTTTTTCTCTTTGGTGCAGATCGTTATTGTACCTACTTCTTTAATTTTTTTTACCTACTTAGTTATTAAATATTTTTCTTGCACTTTATTGCTTGCCAAACTAATTCTTATTAGATACTAGCTTTCCACCCGCGGCTTTGCCCGCGCAGTCAAAGAAAAACCCGCATAGTTCCCGTTCCCGGGGGATTTCCGGGATAAAACCTATCCTATGTCCCGAGGTAAAAAGTAGCCTATGTCCTTTCTCAGGTATCAAAATATCTCTATACCAAATTTCATGCAAATTGGTTCAGTAGTTAAGGCGTGATTGAGTAACAGACAGACAGACAGAGTTACTTTCGCATTTATAATATTAGTATGGATGTAACCTGTGGATGTAACCCTCGATCGCATATCCTTAAGAAAGTTTAAAAAGAATATGAAATTGAGTTTAACAATTAGTTCGAAAAACGTTCAAGGACACAAAACGCTGTCTAACAAACACAACAAGTCGTATAAATTATGGCTCAAAGTGAAACAACATTGAAATAAATCACTCGTAAACCACTGAATAGATTTATTGTTCAAATAAACTTAAGACCGTCTTAACATAATATTGCTTTTATTTATTAATTGTTATTTCATCCTATTAAATGATTATTGAGATAATTGACAAGTTTTATGAATGAATAATTTATTCATTAAATCCTAAGCTTGAACAGCATAGAATAATTGTTACCTACATCCCACGTCTAATAAACATCCAATAAATAACAATTAAACGTAATTTAAAACAATTCCCAACACGAAAATATACCATAATTGCGCAATAAATCAAAAATTGAAGGAAATTCGAAACTCAGAGCCTACGAGCCATACGAGCCATACGAGCCTACGAAGTTGGCAGCGATCGCTTACACCTGGTGGGCCGTGGATTTGTTTCGTTACATCGCTGAAAAAGCCTCATGTAATGAGACGCAATGCGACAGACGTGCTCTGGGTTTGTCCACTCAAAAATTATGCGTGACACATGTACTGATTATGAAATTGCTTCTTTAGGAATCGTAATCGTTTCAGCCTGGATTTCATTTGCTCTTGAATAAGAAATTTAAAGTGTTTATTGGGTTGTGTTTTACTAGTAAATAATATACCTACACATTACACAGAAACGAATTTGGTAGAAATCCTACCAGATATTACTGTTAAAAAATAAATTAATATTATCATAATTATTGATACCTACTAAAATAGACTAGAATTCACTAATACCTCAGTAATAGCTTAGTTTTCATAATTTTTACCTGAATAAAATTATGAAAATTAATTTGCTATGCCATATTTTAGTAACTGACTTCGCGTTACTGTCAAATTATGAACCTCCTCTCAACCCTCACCTCTATAATATTCAATTATAAAATCATTGAAGCCATTTCGAAGCATACACCTCGAATCAGTTAGCAAATCCGTGATCACGAAGTATCAAAATACCCATTTATTATTCATGCCAACGCCTGAACGCTACGCACGTCCACCACAGACTTGACTGAAAGTCCCGACAATATCTGAAACAGTATGAATAACCGATTTAGATTATGAGATATGTACGTGATTATTTCACACACCTCTTTGTACGTTACTGCGTAAGTTTTTGACATGATAGAATATTATAATACTTTAAAAATCAAATCTGAAAACAAAAAAATAAATACGAATATGGGGAGAAAAAGTCTTCCTAATTTTTTAAAGCGGGACCTAAGGACCATTGCATAAAAATGATATGAAAATTAATGGTCCTTACGTCTCAGGTATTCACAAGAAATACTACACAAATACATATTATTATCACATTATCACAACACAGTCGCTGTTAATTATTGACTACTTAACATTCACACAAGGAATTAGTTATACAGAACGTATGTTTGTTCTAGAAGCTTTAACAAACGCAAAGTCCTCTCACAAGGCTAAACATTCTGTCCACACACAAGCGTGTTTGTGGGTTGTAGCAACTGCACTATTATGACTACATAATGGAGCAAGCATATTGCAAATTGCAGGCACGCTACCTGCATAATTTTGCCAAACAACTTTGCTGGAGTTCGAACGAAATTTCTGGAATCACAGCCGTATACAACGTTATTAACCTGAGGGTACGGTGATTTAATTATTTAATAGCATTAAGGAAACTCTCCCTCTTTAAGAAGAGGAAGTGAAGACACACGTGATATTTTCCTCTGAAAATAATTTTCGCAAAGATTTCTTATTGCTAGCTACATTATTGTGTGGAAATATTCCAACAAAAAAGGTGACGAATTAGAATTTATTTATAAAAACTAAATTATAAACAAACGGCTTACAATATGAAAAATGCTTCAGTATATAAAATCATTTAATTAATAATAAATTTAAATCCCTTGATAATAACAATATTTTTTAAATTAAATTAATCCTTACAGGTGTACGGTAGCTCGTATTCAAATTGAAATTACAAAATGAAGGCGTGGATGCCATGGAAAATTGTCCAAATTCAACACCAGCCCATGTTCTGTATACATTTGTTAAATATTCTAATCAGAACCCAATTCCCTGGGGCCACTCCGTCTCATTTAAATGTTTGCTTTGGACAGTAGATCTGTTACGTCCTTTAATATTGTAGACGTTTAATGAAAACAATTCATAATGTTTTACCGAAAATATTATTTTAAGAACCGTGGATGTTCGGGACAAAAGATTACTTTGGCCTTTGGAGAATAGCGTTTTAACTAACGTTATCACATGATACGCAAAATATGTTAAAAAAGCGTGTTGTTTTTCGGAGGAACTCCATTCATATTCAAATGCTTTATAATTATGAATATTGTAGTCGGAACGTTAGAACCAAATCAAATCAGTTTATTTGCACGTATATGGTCATACAAAGGTGTTAATATACAATATTTATACACATATACCATATATACATAACCGTAAAGGAAATTAAATTTATTACGACCAAAAAGAAACTAAATTTGAAAGAAAGATAAAATAGAATTATGAGAGACACTAGATTTCCGCCCGCGGCTTCGCCCGCGTTTTTAAAGGAAAACCCGCATAGTTCCCGTTCCCGTGGGATTTCCGGGATAAAAACTATCCTATGTGTTAATCCAAGTTACCCTCTATATGTGTGCTAAATTTCATTGTAATCGGTTCAGTAGTTTTTACGTGAAAGAGTAACAAACATCCATACATCCATACATCCATACATCCTTACAAACTTTCGCCTTTATAATACATATACTAGATTTCCGCCCGCGGCTTCGCCCGCGTTTGCAAAGGAAAACCCGCATAGTTCCCGTTCCCGTGGGATTTCCGGGATAAAAACTATCCTATATGTTAATCCAAGTTACCCTCTATATGTGTGCTAAATTTCATTGTAATCGGTTCAGTAGTTTTTACGTGAAAGAGTAACAAACATCCATACATCCATACATCCATACATCCATACATCCATACATCCTTACAAACTTTCGCCTTTATAATATTTATTACATTATTACATATTAGATATTAGATAGATTACTCCAAAAATTCTTAGATAAAATAGTTATGTCTTATGTAGTGTTAAAAAAAACTAAAAAATCAAAGCTGAAAGAGCATTATATTATGTTGTAATCAATCTTTTTATACCGAACAGATCCAGAAAGCATAGACAATAAACGAAATCACGAAGGATACCTATATTATTAGGTATTTGTTGTAATCAATCTTTTAATACCGAACCAAGGAACAGATCCAGAAAGCATAGACAATAAACGACATCCCGAAGGAAAATAAATGAAATTGGAAAGTAAACGTTGAAACTGTCTACATTCCTCGCACCTTCATTAAACAGGTGGGCCATCAGGCATCAGCTTTTACTTTGGGGAATGTGGGGAATGCAATAAATTTCTCGTTATCAGCTCTAATTATAGGGAAAAGGGAACGAATCGGCTGCCAGCAATTAGTCCAAATAGCAATTAAACGCTTTGTCGCGACAGTCGAAACTTATCCAAAGAATCGATTTAATTCGTGTAGGCCTTTGCGAAATTGTTTTTATTTCGACGGCTTGACAAAGATGGCTCGTTTTTAAGTTTTTGTGTAATTAATTTTCTTTATTGGATTTCATGTAATGTTCTTTAAAAATGATGTTCACAAACTGAAGTTTTAAGATACATATCCAATTCAGAGTTCAGACAATGATTCAATCAGGATTTAACGATAGATAGGAATCTACGGAGATTAAGAGTAGAAAAACATTAAATGATAAAAATAATATTTATTTGTTACTCGTGTTTTGTTTTCTATATGCGTAAGTAGTTAAGACTTATTTTACAAAGTCAAAATTTTATACGAAAATTTATATTGATATGAAGAATTTATAGACTAATACAATATTTTATTTTACCAATTGTTATTCTGAACACATTGATATTTATGATAATTCTGTTATATATTATGCTCCCGTGGGCTGTAAACTTGAGCTAAGTATAATACGCTTTTGAATGAAACCTACTCTAGCTCTATAAACCATATGCAAGCTAAGCTTAAGCTTGAGTGCATAATTTATATTTTACCTTGAAACATAATTTTTTTTCTTATAAATCACATACCTCAAAAACTCTACCTAATTTTGATTATGTTGGGTGTGAGAGAAATATTAGGTATTGAAATTTCAATTAGTAAAAAATGTGGTTGAAACTCATAAAAAATACCTACCTACATCATGACCAAAAAAGGAAAGAAAAGGAAGAAAGAAGAAAGAAAATCTTTATTTAATGGCACCTCACAAGTACCTACATTATAAAAAGGCAAATTGTTAAAAATACTATATTTTAAACCAGCAATATAAAATACAAATACCATTGCGTGTTAATTTAACAATTGAATTGCTACAATAATTGCTACATTATTTCTCAAACATTTTGATCTAAAGAACAAAATAAACCCAATGATGACGGACAAGGATATAAACATAATCTATCGTATCTCGACCCCATTGTCCGTTCCATTGTGGAGATATAAAGCACTGTCGGCTTTATCGATAAAACATAAACCGTATTCTATGGATAGAGGGAAGGCTTTCATCCTCAATGCTTTTAAGACGTCACGACTTATTTTATAGATGTCTTATTGGTGTACCTATAGAACATTTTTCGATGATTATTATATATGTAGTACTTATAAAAATAGATGACTCTCATCAATTGAGGTCGCATACCTAGATAATCACGATTCGAACTACCTACCAAACTTATTTAAAGTTTGTTTTAATCGCCTCACAAGACTAGGAACTAAGTTACCGAAATAATAAATACTACTTAATTTCAATTTCTTAGTAAAAGTCATGGTTGCAATTCATAGGAACATAATATTGATACTAATATAAGTAAATACGAAACAATATATGTATATCGAATTAAGTACGTCTCTACAAAAAAAATTAATCCTATGGGGCAATATTTAAAAAAATTTCTCTAATTATTTACTACGTATTTTATAAAATAGACAACAGTAGTAATTTTGAGGAAAACACAATTTTACGGTCATCACGTCAATGTAAAATATCATCGCATTATAAAATTTTCAATGGATCATCGATTTATGACATACAATGAAATGTTCTCGATGATTCATGGTGAAAGCGCAATAACGACTTCCGTGCAAATAAAACTACTTATTGTTTTATTTATGAATTTATAATATCGCTTTTAAATAAAAAGGTGCTGAAGTAAACAGTGAGATAAACACTTTCATGAGTTTCCCAACCTAAATACAAAATATGAGTGTTTAGTGCCCATAACCACACATTGAATTAATTCCCAGTTATCCAAATAACGTACTGTTTGTGATAATATAGATGTAAAATCTGCAATAATCGTAACAATTTGCGATTGTTTCCTTTATTCAAAGTGTTATGGAAGGCTTGGATGGTTCTGTTGGCTCAAACGAACATTAAATTCAGTCCCAACAATATAAGCTGTACTCACGATAATAAAATTGTTTATTGGGAGACGTTTTAAATACAATTTGTACCCCGGGCTCCATTTTAATTTAATGCAATACAATTTAATCCAGATAATAACCTTGAATGTTCATTCTTGTTAGGCGGGTCCACACAGAGCGAGCGGCCTCGCGAAGCATTTTCCGAACGAGGCTGCTCAATCTATATGACTCGGCCGAGGATAGCACGTGTGCCGCCTATTCATGTACATCAAATTAACAAAAAAACACCTAATTGAGTCAGATTGCCAGAAGCCTTCAGGTTTCTGTACTAACGATAAAACGTAAAAACTTTTTATAGGATTTTCACCTAGATAGGTGTTTTTTATATAAAACACCTCACAGACGCAACATGATCTCACAGAATGATCTATATCTATGGTTTCAATAGCCGTTTGTTGGATTCGAAACATGTATTCAACCTCAAAATAGTGGACGAACCTATAAACTTATATAATATTATAAAGCTGAAGAGTTTGTTTGATTGTTTGAACGCACAAATCTCAGGAACTCCAGGAATGATTTGAAAAATTATTTCGGTGTTAGATAGCCCATTTATCGAGAGAAGGCTATAGGCTAACTATCATCACGCTAAGACCAACAGAAGCGAAGCACTGCGGATAAAACCACGGGGCACAGCTAGTAATAATTGTTATCATAAGTACCTACACATCATACTTCACTTCATACTAAAAAGCACATAAATTGTAGGATACGAGACAGAGTAAACCTTCTTGTATTCCTTTTCAAATATAATATATCAATGAAAAAATTATTTGTTTCAGACTCCGAATTTGAGGACCTTGGCGAGCAATTACCACGATATCGGCCCGACTCTATCGCAGCTCTTCGAAGACAAACGAGATTCACAGAACCCGAACTAAAGCGACTGTATCGAGGCTTCAAAGCCGAATGTCCCACAGGCGTCGTTAAGGAAGACACTTTCAAACTCATTTATTCACAGTTCTTCCCCCAAGGAGGTAAGTAAAGTTGTGAGTATGAAACTATACATAACAATAATTACTTTGAAAGAATAGAAAAAAATCAAGGCGGGATTCGAACCCATATTTTTTGGTAGTACCGTCACAACGCTGATCGGACCCATGAACCTCCTCGGCAATGAAAATTATTCTACTCTTTCGGTTTACGTGCCTGACAAGGGCATTTTAATGCAATAAGACTGAAAATGTTGCCTTTTACCATCCTTTTACTTTGTTTAAAATGACCAAAAACTCGAAACACTGTTTCAAAGCGATGTTAGTAGCTACATAAAACTGACATAAACCTTGTACCATGTTGTAATGGAATGTAGCATTGCAGCCAGCAAAAGTTTTGAAAAACAATGTTTAGCTGAAAATACTCTGCTGTTTACTCGATCTGTTCTTGGTCATTTATATGGTTATGATTCCTCGACAGTACCTAACTTCGTCATTCATTCAACTATTCGTAATTATGCACATTTAAAAATTACACCTAAAATTATTTCCTTTTATTTCAACGCTGAGAAGTCAAAGTTGGATATATTTATGATTTATATTTTAAAACCCTTCGACAATATATTCTTCACAGCATTTACAATAAACTAAAAAAAAGAAATGTGTTGTTTTATTTCCCTGCCTTTTTATAGAAGTTGACTTCAGCAAAAAATGGACACCGTAAAGGTAAGAATAATAATATATGTATCTAATATAAGTATTTGTTTCTCCTAGTGGAAAAAATGTACTTATTTAAATGTTTCATGAAAATATGAATAGACAATAAAGTAACAATGTTAGTCTTATTATTTATAGCTTAAATCTATTTTGGTATCTTACCGTCCAATAATTTTATCATTTATGTATTTTTATTGTTTGTAGGTACAAACAATAAACGTAGGTAGGTACCTACTTACGTTTGTTTTTTTTTTCAGTCAAATTATGTGTATACGTATACGATTTTAGTCTATTTCAGAAATATTAATATCTTTCTATCCATTGAGTTGTTAATTGTTATTAATTTACGTATATTTTGAAATACATTTCCTTTTACATGCCATAACGCAATGCAATTGTAAATATTTTTATATCTAGTAATTAATCGGTTCAGTGGTTATAATACTTTAGAGTTTACTAGAAATAAGCACCTACTATTAAGTACATCTCAATTCTCACAATACTCAAACAATGAAATGTTTGGTTTAGGTATAAGTAGCACAATGTAGGTATTATAGGTCCGCCTCCTTGGTACAGTGGATAACGGACGAGCGCAGAACCGAGGGGTCCAGGGTTCGATTCCCGGTGAGTCGAAGAAAAAAATGTCTCGGTCTGACAGGACATAGAAGGCTGATTACCTATAATGTATGGCAACGTACTTAACGGCTTATTCAAAAGAAAATTTAAAAATTCTCATACATAAAACTCATTTCAAACAGACAAAAAATATTTTCTCAGTTAGATCCTAAAAATAAACAATGAATAGTTAATAATGATTAAAGAAAAAAATAAAAACGTGATAACATGTAATGATATTGAAAATCATTTATTTATTTATTTATATAAATAAATAAATAAATAAATGATATTGAAAACGTCAGTATTTTAATAATAAGCAACTTCTCCACCATCTTATAAGAAAATTATTAATCTGTTGCAATTTATACTATTATAATTAAACTGTATAATTTAAAGATATATTTTTTTTTACAATAAACGTTAAAATTTTTTTGAATCGGTACAAGTCAGCACAACACTAAGTACTTCCGGTTAAAGAATCGATAAACGCACATTACTCATTGATGGCGTCAACATTCAAAAATTATGTTGGTACCATGCAGGATAAGGATGTTAGAACCATTTTTAGTATCTTTTTAAAATATTATCCCTGTTTTCTTAGACAATCATATATATTTTAAGGACCATAAATAAGAAATAATTTTATTCGTATATTTCTGTTTGGAAAAGGGCTTTTGAATAAGAATTTAACAGTAAGAAAAAAATAACGACCGTTGTTAAATATACTTATTTACTTAAAAATTTTACGTTAAAAATTAGAATATTCGAAAATCAATAAAATACTAAAATTATAGAGGGACTCGGAAAATTCTAACAAAATTCAACGCGCAGAAGCGCGGCAACTGCGCTGTAACTTTCGCGCATTTATGTTGGCAGCACTGTCTGTATCCTCAAGCCGACGCCATTACCACGCCACCGGATCGAGAAACTGTCAAGAGTTCGTTCTGTGAAATTTTTTCGTGTAATAACAAGAGTTCTTTGTTATTGTGTTAAATTTATTTATTAACCAATACATAACAAGATGGCAGATGAAAAAAAGGTACGGAATACTTTATTTAATCTATATTATACTCAAAAAGAGCTTTGTTCAGACATGGCGTTGAAAAATGCAATGTGGTTATGATTATTAGATTGTTGCTTCTGAATATTGTTGTAACAGCTTGTGTATATATTTTTCAGGGAGAAAGTGAACATATCAACTTAAAAGTATTAGGTCAAGACAATGCCATTGTTCAGTTCAAAATAAAGAAACATACTCCCCTCAGAAAGCTTATGAACGCTTACTGTGACAGAGCGGTGAGTATCTTTTTATCTTATAGATTTTACTAGAAATTAATACATTAATTGTTATACTTTGACCTCTTCAAAAATCCTTCAAATGACTAACCATCACAGGAATAGGCAAACGCCGGTCGTATCGAACATAACCGGCTTAGTCAGAAATTTAAATGAGGTTAATCTTTAAATTAAAATGGGGAAAAAACTGTTTCTGAGATAAAATTCTTAAGACTGATGTGACTAGTTCTTTTTTTGTTGATATCCATTGTTTATGTTTTGCTTTACTGAAAACGCCATATTGCGCTTTTATTTTAATTAAATTTATTAAATATCTTGAAACCTTGATACCAAACACCTATTGTTGCTATGCGTGCAAGGCAAATTTGATAAAGATATTCATCTCATTGACTTGCTATCTTTTCTTATATGTAACATGTACAATAGAAGGAAATGTTCAAGCGATTTAAGATTTCTATGAACCACTGAATCACTGTATAATAGTCATAATTGGCGCATAAAATTACTAAAAATTTATTTCTAGTTTAAACACTTCATTTAGACAGAAACAAACAAAAATATTGAACAAATTGCATAAGTAGGTGAAACGTTATGGTGATAATAGTAGATAAATACTAAAGTTACTTAAAGTTGTGATTTAGAAAACTAAAGTAACTAATATCACGCTACAAACTACATAATATACCTATCTTTATCTTGAACATGACAAAGTTACGTCATTTTTTTAAACTATATTTGTTAAAGAATTGTAAATCAAACCATGTGAATGTATATAAGGATAGGCTGTCAAGGAAAAGTACTTGAAATACTGGATATAGCACATTTTGCATATTGAAAAATAAACATTCGCTATTTCATTTGTCTAAAAGTTGTTATACTGACAGTGGAGCTTAGTTGGAGCAACATAAAGCCGCGTATAAACTAAGCGCGGCAAACCATCGAACATAGGCGCGCGCGGCGGCCGCGCACTATGTAGACGGGATCGCCGCGCGCGGCGACGCGAACATTGCCGCGCTCGAACGTGCCGCGGGGCGATCCGCTCACTGTCGGTTTTTGAGACCGCATCAAAGGAGCTTCAGGCGTTCGCTCGCGCGCCGTGTGGACGGTTTGTAGTTTTGGTGATTCGGCTCGCGCGGCGTCTACGTAAAAATGGACAACGAAAAGTGCCGTTTACTAATACAATTGATTTTTGTGGAACAGCAAATCCTCCCAATACCACAATAAATCGCTGAGGTATGATGTGTGGGTAGAAATCAGTAAGAAAATGGATATACCTATTCCTGACTTGAAAAAGAAAATGACTACACTTTTGGCGTCCTACAGAAGAGATGTTCGTGATGGATCGCCTGCCGCGCGCGGCAACTACGTTCAACTTAAAATATATCTACATATTGGCTCGCGCAGCAAATGAACGTCAACTCTGGTCGAACATTGGCTCGCGCGGCTGCCGCGCTTAATTTATACGCACCTTAACACAGTGCCTTTACCTGCAAGCCATATGTGCACTGCACTTAATTTTTTTGTTTTAAAGCATTTGAATGTAAATAATAAATTAAATTTTCACCTCTATTTAGTGTGTTGCCTTCTTGAGAACACTTATTACTACCTATAAACCTTAACTGTACCTTGAGAAATGTTTTCAATCTTAATATATATAAATCTCATGTCACAATGTTTGTCCTCAATGGACTCCTAAACCACTTAACCAATTATAATAAAAAAATTCGCACGAATTCACACGATCCAACTTGAGCGATAGGATAGTTTAAACATACCACGGGCGAAGCCGGAGCGGACCGCTAGTAAATAATAATTTAAATTTTCACTTGTATTTAGCATGTTGCCTTCTTGATAACACTTATTACTACCTATAAACCTTAACTGTACCTTGAAAAATGTTTTCAATACATTAATATATCTTCCAATAAATTAAAATTAATATATCTTTGCAGGGTCTATCAATGCAAGTAGTACGATTCAGATTTGATGGACAACCAATTAATGAGAATGACACGCCAACATCACTAGAAATGGAAGAAGGTGACACAATAGAAGTGTACCAGCAGCAAACCGGAGGCACCTTAGTGTAATATATTTAAGGAACTATCTAATGTCAGTGGGAGATCGTCAGGGTGTTGCCCATCTCAGAACTTAACATTAAGTTAACTTTAATAACATTTGTATCTGTATTCTAAGACGTGGATCTTTTGTGATGAGCATGATTTTCCTGCATCATTTCATCCCTTCAGTGGTGTTCATCACAAAACATTTACGGTGGTCAAATTTTGAGGTAAACCAAATATTCTAGGTAGCTTCAACATGATTCCATTGTGATAATTTAAGTTGACGAGTCTTTAGAATCAACCAGTATTGTAAATGCTGAAGCACTAAGACGTTTCCATGTTTCTATGTGTTGATTGGTAATTTATGTGGACTTGAGTCCATAATATGTCTCAGATCTATAACCATTGATGTACCTTTCAAATAAAGTAAATGTAATAATATTTTTGTCTTTTATTTAAAATCTTTTCTCCTAGATTACCTTATTTCATGCAATAACAATAATTATATCAGTCAATTTAAATATAAATTAAAAAAATTGTAACTATTAAGACTTACCTACTTGAAACTTATAGATGATAAAATATTATATTAAAGTAGGAACCTATCTAAAAGATAGCACTTACTATAGGTATTTCTTTATTTAAGGGCTTTATGTGCTTTGTGACTTCATCAGGCATAAAAATTTATTGAAATTGTATTAGCAAACTTGATACAATGTATATGTATACGATATAACTACTACATAGTACTAACAAAATATTATAGGTTCATCACCATTCGGCATTCGGATTAATTCCAGAGTAAGTTACAATTATTATTGAAAGATTTTTTTCTACTTAGACAAAATAATACAAAAATATGTATAAAAAAATTAAAGTGGAATCTCTTACATACGTAGTATATTATTATTAGTCTGTGCTCTTACGTAGGTCCAGCAGTACCTGTGGATCGCTTTCTAATGATTCAATATTATATTGATAGTTTATACTTTTAGACTGGGGTAGAATAAATAGCCTTTAAAAATAATGAAAAGATAAAAAAATCGCAGTCGGATGAAACCCATTACAAAAGGAGGGGAATATGATGAAAATAAAAGGAAAAATAAATTACGGTCAATCCGAGTTCGGGAAGTGGGAGGGGGGAGCTTTTATGAGAAAAAAATGGTTTCTCTCGATTTCCGACAAAACTACAAGTCCTACAGAAAAAAGTTCAATGGCAAAGTTGTAGGTAATTAAAAGTTCTACAACTTTTGTATTCACAATTTTTTCACATAACCTCAAAATTTAGGTGGAAAATTCAAAATACCAAGTTTTTGGTCTTTTATTTTTATCTACTTCAAAATTTATTGTTTTTCTACGAAATTTGGTGGAAACTTACTTTATTATGTCCCAAATACACTGTAATTTATTTGATTGAAAATATTTATTTTTTCGCCATATTTTGAATTAATACCAAAAAAACAACCTAATTTTCAATCGAAAAGTCACCCGTCAAAATATCAGCTTTTTCCAAAAACTGGGGGTGCCTTTTATTCATTGAAATCTCTACTTTCATATGGTGTAAAAAAAAATAAACACCACTATAGTAAATGTTCTCAGGAAATGCATACAAACAGTGTGATAATGAGCTTTTACTAAATCAGGCACACTTCTCGAACTCTATATCTTCTCTTGTATCAGCTTTTCGGTAATATTTCAAAAGAAAAATAATTATCTGTTCTAAGTTTAATATTTTACAGCATATTCAAAAGCAAAATGATGTCGATAAAAACATTTCAGGTAGTTCGAGAAGTGTGCCTGATTTAGTAAAAGCTAATTTTCACACTGTTTGTATGCATTTCCTGAGAACATTTACTATGGTGGTGTTTATTTTTTTTACACCATATGAAAGTACGGAAAGTAGAGATTCCAATGAATAAAAGGCACCCCAAGTTTTTGAAAAAAGCTGATATTTTGACGGGTGACTTTTCGATTGAAAATTAGGTTGTTTTTTTGGTATTAATTCAAAATAAGGCGAAAAAATAAATATTTTCAATCAAATAAATTACAGTGTATTTGGGACATAATAAAGTAAGTTTTCACCAAATTTCGTAGAAAAACAATAAATTTTGAAGTAAATAAAAAACCAAAAACTTGGTTTTTTGAATTTTTCACCTAAATTTTGAGGTTATGTGAAAAAATTGTTAATACAAAAGTTGTAGATCCTTTTATTACCTACAACTTTGCCATTGAACTTTTTTCCGTAGGACTTGTAGTTTTGTCGGAAATCGAGAGAGACCATTTTTTTCTCTTAAAAGCTCGCCCCTCCCACTTCCCGAACTCGGATTGACCGTAATTTATTTTTCCTTACATTTTTATCATATTCCCCTCCTTTTCTAATGGGTTTCATCCGACTGCGATTTTTTTTTGTTTCAAAAATTATCTACTCTAGTCTATTTATAGGGTACCTTATTTTATGTGCTTAATCTAATATATTATTATACCTACTGAACGATTTCTTATTTTACATAAATAATGATATTTTTAAATGACCATAAAATATAAACTCTTCTCTCGTCTGCCTTCTGTGTCATTGCCGCACTACATATGCAAAAAAAGCTTTTTACACAAATTATTATTTGGTGTAGGTAAAAAAAACTACAAAACTTAACTCCACAACCATTTCAGGGTGTGGAGTTTTATTGAAATATGAAAATATTTTATAAATAAGCTTTTAAAGCTATCAAATAAGTGTGATCGGTACTTTCAAGGAATCATAACTAAAATACCTATGACAGGTTAATTTATAAGTACACCAGCTCATACATCTCAAAATCATTCTTGAAATCCCAATCTCGATTGGGATGACACGAAAAAATCATTAAAATCAGTCCAGCTCTTTAGGAGTTCATTGACGGACATACAAAACTCAAGTTAATAGTAGTGGTAGAATTGCTTCACTATAGTTAAATTGAAAACATCAAATAAATATTTAAATTCAATATTTTCCAGCCAACACTGCGCAATATGCCCACTACGTTTTTAACACACTGGATCAAGACAGAAGCGGCTTACTGAGTTTTGAAGTATGTTTTTTTTTTTACTAAATGATACTGCATAATATTATAAGTATATTATCTATTTATCAAATGCTACAATATTATTTTCACAGAAATCATTTCGAATTTTCTTGTAGTTGTGTTTTTAATTGGTTTTTTGGTTATTAACCTAAGACCTAAACCCGCTTCAACACACCACTCAACAAACCTTAAAAATAATTTATATTTTATAGGAATTCGTGACTGGCTTATCTGTTTTATCGAGAGGGACGATAGAAGAAAAACTACGCTGGACATTCTCATTATACGATATAAATGGGGATGGATACATAACAAAAGAGGAAATGACTGAAATAGTCACAGCTATTTATGACCTTATGGGGAAAATCGTCGAACCAATGATAGACGATGATGCTATTCGAGAAAAAGTTGAGAAACTATTTCAAGTAAGTAGGTACTTTCGTAGGTATTTCTGAAAAATTCTCTATGTCGCTATTAAAATATATCCTTCGAAGTAAATATCGTTAGATGGTATAATTAATTTATATACTGAAATGAAGTTATATGGTATAATTAATTTATATACTGACTAGATATAGTTACTGCCCGCAGTGCGGGAATTCATCATCATCATCAGACCATTATACGTTCCCTCTGCTGGGACACGGGCCTCCTATGAGGGTACAGGATGTCACATACCTATCATCGAACTTTTGATTCTTCGACATGTCGGTTTCCTCTCGATGTAGGTATTCGTTAACCGTTCGAGCAGTAGTGATTTTATAACATGCGCAGATAAATTGTTTCGAATATCTTTCATTCATTGCATTCATGTCACATTTTAAATGCGTATAGCGCCATCTATCGTTATTTATAAAATTGAAAAATTCGGAGTGATTCAAATCTCAAATGCGGAGCCTAATAGATCTTAGCATGGGAATTAAATTCTTTAGGTACTACCTAAGTTTACTACACAAATACACAGATAATTAATATAATACTAGACTGCGTTGCGGAAAGAACCCTACCTAAGCATATAATATATTGGAGACAGAGGGGAGACAGGAGACTATAGGTCGCGTTAGAGTACTAATGCGACCTAAAGTCTCCCTATGTCTCCGTTGATCACCAAAAATCATATCATGAAATAGCATCATAGCGATGTAAAAAAGGACAAACTAAAAACCATGCAGACAAGTACCTAGGTACACTTTCTCACTAATGACATTAGTAACAGTAATAGCAAGGATTCATTCACAATACCTAAACAGTAATAATATGTAGGTCATAATTTACGTAAAGAAGAAAAATCATTAATTAACTTCTGATAACATTGCCGCTTATATTTAATTTATATTTTCCAGAAAATGGACTTGAACCGTGATGGTGTCCTGACCCTAGACGAATTTCTGGATTGCTGCCTGCGTGATGAAGATATAATTCGCTCAATGGGCGTATTTGACAGCAATTTCTGACGCCCTGCAGTCCGGCGACCTCGACGTCGCGCCTGTTAGACCTAACATGTGTACTTACCTAAAATTATGATTTAAAAATTATTTCTTCAATAAAAAGAAATATTTAAACAACAATATCCCTTTATTAAGCATTAAAGATATGTGCGCATGCTGAAAAAATCCATGATTTTCACTAGTTTTTGTGAAGGTTTTTTAAAATAATACCTATTAGATGAATATTAGTTACTAATTCGGTTCACGTACTGAAAGATGTTTGATAAAAAAAACTTGACCGCGATAGACTCGGAGTTTATGTATATATTTAAGATTGTGAACATAACTAAGTAGTTAAGTATTTATTTATATTACAAAAAAAATTATAATCTTGAAAATGTGTAAAAGAAGTTCATGATATTGAGTGTGATTAGGTACAGTTTTATGTAATTATGGACATCAGGTCATAAGTAGTAATTCTAATAATGTGGATGATGGATCATGAACTAAAATCATCGCTGATTTAGAAATTCATAAGATAATGAACTATTAATCTAACGAGACACTTGGTTAATAGATAAATTATACTGTTAAATGATTCGATGTTCTCGATAGCTGATTCCGTTTGAAATTATGTAATTACATATATAATGTCTGGTAATTTCCATAGCATTTTTAATACAATAATTACATAACTAACATTGCTAATGGAATGCCTAGTGGGTAAATTAATGTTTTAACATTCCTAATGGTATCGAAACTAATCTAATCGTTATAAAAACAATATTTTTGTATATCAACCCGTAGATATACTTATTTTAACAATAAATCTTTTATCGTAAGAATTAATATTGTTCTCGTACTCTAGACAAATGAAATTTATTAAGTATTTAATTTATCTATGTGTAAGAAATAAACAATAATATCATGTCGTCAAAATTTTCTATTTAGAGCTTATAAAGTTGGTGTATCTATATTTCTGCTCTATGAAATTCCTACTCAATATTATGCCTCTCACACGCACAATTTGTCCTATCCTAGAGTACCTTCTTAGGTAAGTATTTCATATTTTCATTTCATTTGAGCAAAATTAAGGGCATAGCTTAATAGATTAATTTAATACCTAATATAATAGGCCGATAATCGATACTGAAATGATTTTACTGATTATTTTTTTCTCTATGGCAAAAGATAATTTCTCTATAGGACTTTATTAGATACACAAGCTAGTATTTTTCAATTTCAGTCTAGTTAAATCTTCCTTCTAAGAACCTACTTCTTTTGAATTATTCCGGCCATTTTTTATAGAAATTATAGGATTAATATTCTTTTAAGGATAACCGTAAAAACATTGTATTGTCATAAGTTTAACCTTTGAAATGCGTGACTGAAAATTTGCAGTATAATAACAATTTTACTATTTAATCAATACCTTTAGATTTTAATTGATATCACCATAGTATTTGCTATACTTACTGTATATGTACTGCGTTACTTTATGCTTTGTTCGTTTAAATTTAGGCCTAAAATTAGTTGCAGTTTTAATCTTGGGTAAACAGGACACTGCCAATATATTATATACATACCTACATACATAAAGTATAAAAAATATACCCTACCGCACCTCAGTCACGGCGACAATAACGTCTTTGATACTAATTTGAAAGTATCAAAGGTACAAGTTTTTTTTCTTTGCAGAGTTTATTTATTACGTTTCCATAAATTAAGGCAAACAAGATATTCATAATTGATAATTATTAATATTTAAATTAATAGGTAATTATTGATTCTATCTGCAAAGCTGAAATACAATTCATTCGAAATGGTATTTTTTATAAGTTTATACTTAATTCCATAACTACAGCTATTCTGATAGACAATGTAAAAAATTGCACGAGATTTCACATTGCGTTTTCTAAAAATAATTTGTCGCCATGAATAAAATTACATGCCAACTGCGCTCTCCAGGAGTCCTCCTTTTATAAAAAGCACTTGATGTAATTTTTAAATATTTCATTGTTTAGGTACTTACCTAATTATTAATTAACATATGCGTGTCATGCAATAAAAATATTTTCTAAGAGAGTTTCCAATGTAAATATTCAATGTAAATAGACGAGACTAGAAATAAATGTATATTTTCATAGTGAATGTTAAATGGAACCAAATAACTAGAAAGAATATAAACATTATTAATAATAATCTTATTGAAGGAAGATCTGGGGAAGTAGATGTGGAATGTTTCAAAATGAATAACCTACTCTCCTTTACAATACGATAAAAGGCTGCATACATACTTTAATTCACAATTGTATTTTCATTTTTATTAGGTATTGCGAAAAATTTGTTTTTAATTTGTCCCAAATGTAAAACCTACCTTTCTATCTCAGACCATAAAAATAATGATCTGAGCTTCCTATATACAATATTTTTTTTAAATACATATACCTACTTACTTAAGTACCAACCAAAGCAGAATTTGCATTGACATAATTACTTATTTGAACCGATTCGTTATACAAACTGATGGACGAGCTTAAATAGATAAGATCTCAAAAAGTCTTCCTAAAGTGAAGCCTGCTTTGGTCCACCGGAGGAAGAATAATGTAGTGAAGTCTGAAGGCCGTAGTCGCATTAAATGGGATTGTTATGTAAGTAGGTTTTGAATAGTTTAAAGTGCAATGTCTTATGATAAACGTAAACTATCCCATAAGCAGAAGGACTTAAATATTAGGTACCTAAATGGTAGTTACCTAATGTGTGAATAATACTACAAATGACTAAATACATACATTTAAATTTCCTATAGGTACTTACATATAATTGTATAGTTTAACTAATTGTGTAATTATTATTTTGTTACTTATATAGGTAATAATTCTAGTGCCAAAAATAAGTATATGTTGCTGTATAAATATTTAATTTTCCGTAAGTAGTTACGTGCTCGAACTGGCTCGAACGCATTGTCTGGAAACAGTTGTTGTGCCTGTATAAATGTTATAGAAAACTCAAGTTATTTGATGGTTATTTGTTTGATATTTGAATCGATTTGTGAATAATTTTATTTTATGCAATAGAAAATAAATACTGAACTCCATGAAATCGAAAATTACTCATATTATTTGCCTTCTAACGGGTATTTGTTGTAAGTTTAGAGTAGTGGCTGTTGTCTAAATAATTATCATCATTCTATTTATTCTACACGAAAGTTTTATATAAACGGTTTAGAAATAAATAACATATCAGTTAATGTCTTAAAAGATTTCCTACTACGTCTTTCCCTATGTCTACTTTATCTTTACGAGTAGATAATATGTTAATGTATTTACTATTTAATATTTATAATATCATTGGCAACAGCTGATCGAACGTGTTGTTTATGAAAATGTTATGTAAATTTAAATATGTAAAAATAATAAAAATGAGAAGGTTTATTGATATATAAAAAATCTGTCTTATAAGTACTTACGTGTGAATACCTATCTCATATATTTTATTTAACAGATACCTAGTTATTAGGTATAGTGCCGCTCTCCGTTTTCTCCAGAATACCTACAAAATATGTAATAATTAATGCGCTCAGCGCTTACGTTTAAAATCATATGCAGACGATTGTATGCTTGTTTTTGCAGTGTTATCTTTAGAACGAGGCCCTGCCCTAACTAGTAGAACAAAATAATTCTTAACATAGTAACATTCATAACATTATTAATAACTAGGTCTACCAATATTAACTCAGATTGTGCGCAATTCAAATAATTAAGACAATTTTGTATCTTATTCTTGGAATCAAAGGATGTATGTAAGTAGACCGTACATCCTTGTGAAAGTAGGTACTTACACAAGTTTTATTTGAGGCGGGGATTTTCTTAAAAATCCGGTAATTTAAAGACAACATGAAAAAAACATACTTACCTACATAACCAATAGATCGTTTCATATTATGAAATAGGTACCTAGTACCTAGTAGGTACCTACATAGAGTGGAAAAAAATGTATGCGTGTACTAGTGTACACACGTAAGAAGTGAAACTTTTTTAAGACCTTACTTATTAAAAAATAATAATTTACTATATATGCAATTTTACAGAAATACGTCGAATCACGCGTGGTAGGGATAAGAAAAAGATGGCGCGTAACGGAAAAATGTCACGCATAACGAAAAAATGTTACACTAATTTTTTTTCCAACCCCGATAAAGAAGTTTCACTTCAATAATGGTTAGGATTGTACAAGCGCCTGCCGCATTATCGTGGTTCGTCAAAAACGTGTAATACTGTATGACAATGACATACAAGTTACAACATAATTCAGCTTTGTGTACATAGGGGTAAGTAAATGATGTAATGTAAATGCGAACAATTTCACATGGACGCAAAAGTAAAGTGTGTAAATAACATCCAATGTTAACGAAATGTGTACCTATTATTATTGTAAATTACATAAGTTACGCGCACAATCTCGACGAGGCGAGAGGGAAACGAGGAAATAATAGATTTTCAAAATGTTTGTGTCGATATGAATGTATATTAGAAAATACATGTAATTAGATATTTGAAAATACTGAATTGTTTATTTACAAATTGTATGTGTATTTTGTATAAAATTAAACAAAAATATTTAATTCTGTTGTTTTATTTTCCACAAAAGCAAGTGATTACTGGGCCAAAAATAAAATGCAAATTTTTTTCATATAAAACTTTAATATTCCACACAGTATAATTTTACATAATTATATTATATTATAGTACCTATAATAAAATTAATAAAGACGCTGCAAATAGGTCAAAGACCGTGGCTTTAATAAAGATCCATTTAACTAAGATTTATAAAGAAGTATTCATAACCACCAAACAGAATTAACTTCATTTCACTAACGTGGCTTTGGCATCTATTTTGAACTGTTAAGTTAAAGCAATAACAATATTTATAGGTATGTATAAGATTAGTCTGTGGTTTAAGCACAGTATTACAATATCTATAATATTGTGATACTGTGGTATAAGTATCTGAAACTAGGGTAGTACATGAAGGTTGCAGATTATTAATTTCCATTATTAATTATGATTTCATATTAAAAACACGGGCGAGTTAAAGTTAACTACATTTATTTTTTCAAAGAATTCATTTTAATACTTGATGAGTCAAATCACGCTTCATAAGCGATATCTTACATTTTAATTTGAGGCACTCGTAATACTTTTACATTAAAAAGCTAAACCATAAATACTTTTATAAAAAATCAATTTACACAATGTTCTTTTCTTGTACTTTTTCTTAATTTTGAGCAATAGTCTTTATGCTAAATCTTAAGTCGACACTTTATTTTCCTCCTACTTGCCACCCATATAGTATTTAGTAAACTAGGTATTGCATATTACATGATATTACCTACCAAATCATCTATATTTTATAGTCATCAACTACATTGAGCGCTAGACACAGATTGTCTATAAGTAATAAATTTACCTAATTTAATAAACCTAAAGTAAACTACAGTGCTTTAATATAATATTTCTACCCCTCCATCTAGAGAGCTACTTGAATAATATATTTATTCTACGGTGGTTTGTTATGGCAAAACTTACGACTAATTTTATACAACAATGTATTTAAATAAAATCTCAATGTCTTTAACTGAGATCCACAAAAACAAAAATGTATAGGTAGATATATTTATCTAATTACTAAAACCATTTAAAACTATTATACAATATAATGTAAAATCTATTATCTAAAATATTATGTCATTCAATGAAATAAACCTACACTTCTAAAATGAAAATACTTCATTATTTGTGCTAGTTATTAATAATAAGGAAATTATAATCTAAAATCCTAAGTAGTTAGGCATATGAATAATATAAAAAATATTTATTCCATTGAAATATGCCTGAGATATGTTATGTACCCATACCTTATTAATTTTCAACATAAAAATAGCTTAAAACATGAGACATATCAACAAGTAAAATCTATTTATTTGTGCCATTATGTGCCATATTTGTATTTTTGATCAACTATACACCACCTATATTATTAATACCTATTAAATTGAGAAACGTCGGTAGTTCTACTGCGATACGAGATTCCGTAGCATTTTTTACGATGCAAACCTTTGCTATAGTTAATTTAAAATTACCTATACCTAAAACGATCATGTTTACGGTTTGCCAGATACATCAGTACCCAAAATATTGTCATAAGCACAACCTCTATAAAATGAACTGTACTACAGTTACAGAATCTTCGGAAGAACAACGGAAGGCACTCGCTTGCAATATCTCTGCCACGCGGCGCCATAACGCCTTCTACACCTGCCATGATCTCTCCACGCTCGATGCAATAACACTAGAATCGTGAACAAAGCCGGCAACGAAGCTATTACTCGCGATGACAAAATACCCGGCAACGCTAGAGCGATATGTATCAAAATATCGCCCGTGTAATTGGGATGACGGACAATGCCCCATAAATTGGACACAAGCAATTTCTTACCGTGGAATGTCGGCATGGAGTCCAGATCTGAAAATAATATTCGTGGTTAGAAATTATTTTTGCTAATTACATATTCTGTAATTTTTTAATAAATTTAACACTTTTCTGGGTTATAAAAGTAATGTGAAATATTTCAATAGATGGCGTTAATATAATGACTAAAAATTGTCAATGCACCTATTAAACTCTTCTTAAAAATTGAAATTATAGAAATGATAAAAATATTGATAATACGGTGAATAATAAATACAAATTTTAAGGTACAAATTTACAACAGGCAGGAAAATGTGAATTTTACTTACGTGCCATACTCGGCTGCAGGGGGTTTTTCCTGAACTCATACTTTATATTGTTACTGATAAGCATAACTATGAAGCCCAACAAGAATATAATAGATGCTGCTATTAAAGTGTTTGTTCGAAAAGCCATCTCAGAATCCACTACATATTTAGATATTGTAGTAAAATAAAACGGGTATAATGCACTCCCCACTAATTGCATGTAACCCAAACCTTCATATTGCCAATAGAATGTATATATAACTCTGTATTCCTTTACAATAAAATTAAGAGTGTACACTATCTGCATCATTGTAAATAATAATACAGTAGGCTTCCAATGAATTTTTGCTATTAATTCTTTGTAGTTATTGAGAGATATATTTTCCAGATCCTTTTTGTCAACGTAGAAACTATGTGTGAACAGAAGCAGCAATAAAACAAGCTGAAAAGAAAACATGGTTAAATATGAAACAAAAATATTTTCTATATAGTGAATAGTGATGATTAAGTAAATAATTTTTATCAGGACATTTAATTTACATATGATTAAGTATTATCAAATTGAATATGTTTTAAATTTTAATTAACAAAATACATTATATGTAATTTAATTAAAATAGATAATGATCAATAAATACTTACAGTGCTGATATTGCAGACTCTATATGACCATAGTTTTATGTTAAATCTCTGTACTTGTGGATGAATTTCTCTACCCATAAAAAAGTCATACAATGTAAAACCAGTCTTGCCATATGGGTTTAAACTAGTCTCGTCTATTTTCCAGCTTTTGATGAATAACAGTACTGATAATAAAACAGCTATACAATAAGATATAGTAGCCAACTGTAAGTATGAATCTAGAATAGTGTATCCACCAATGAATTTGTAGTAGTCCAACAAAAATAATACATTTATGGTAACAATACTCGAGAATAACGCATTGAAGCAGTATCTTTTGCCAGTGTCATCTATTTGCTTTGTCCCCAATATTGGTAGTACTAAAATAAAAGCTTGCAGAAAATATTGGCTGACTACAACAGCTAATGACTGTGCACTAAACCATGTTGATACTGATTTGTATTGCGACAATCCTAAGAAAACATTGTGCGAGCAAGATTTTGAGCAAGCTAACAATATTGCTAATGCTGTTACTGGTAGCACTAATAAGAATAGTACAGAACCAATTTTCCCACCAAACTCAAACTTATTGCTGAATTGTGTCAACAATACATTACTTGGTACTGGGGTTGATAATTTCCTTGTAACTGATGATGATTTCTCCCTTATGGGTGCTAGCTCAGAAATTTCATCATCCGAATACGTATCGATTGATTTACTGATGGACTTGCTTATCGACTTACTGGCAGACTTACTCAAGCTTCGTCTAATATCTGGTATGTTTTCAACAAAATCCCTCAATCTACTAGAGCGTCGTGGCACAATATTTTCCACGGACCTCCTATATCTTAAACCATAATCACTAGTAGAGTCGATGCTATCAGTCCCATTAATTTCTTGTTCAATTAATTGAGTTTTACTAGAAACATCTTTAATTGAGTATTCAGTGCGTTTAGATCTGGTGCTTCGATATATTTCAAATTTAGATGAAAAGTCTTCCAAACTAACTTTGACATTAGAACTTATTGCTGGCCGTTTAGCTGGTGATTTAGGAACTGATTCCTCCGTTGTATCCTTATCTTTAACTGTACGTGAAGGTGATTTACGAGCAGGATATTTAGATGCTGGTTTTCGACTTGGAGATTTCCTTGAAGGCGACTGGCGAACGACATTTCGCTCCGCGGAACTTTTTCGATTTCTGGCGGGAGATCGCGACGGCGATGCAACTTTTCGAGTTCGTGATGGACTCGAGTCTGCTATACTGGATCTAACACGACCACTTCTAGTAGACATATTGAATTAAATAACTTTTAACTTGTTCTTCGACTTTTCAATTTTAATTTCTAAAATTATCACATAACCACACGCGACGAAAATATGCGTAATTCGATTATTTTCATTTTCAGTGATTAAAATTGACCCAAACACTAAGTGAACTCACTTTTTAATAAAATAACCACACAATGTTTAAAATGCACTTTCTAAATATATGATAAAATAATATTTAAGAATCTAAACAAACCGACATAACATCAACAAGCAACAGCAACGCTCAACGCTGCAAAAGCGTCAACACTCAACGACGCTAGAATAATTTAAAAAAATATGCTATGATTGGTTAAAAATTGTTGGCGCTATCGCGTAACGTTCCGGAAATGATATATGATCTCCTTTTCTAACCGTCAGAGTTAGAAGGAGAGAACATTAAGTAAGCGCTGATTACATCATATCCTGTTGTCATGAACAAATAATGGCTTTCGAATCGTAAAACTCGGTCTTTCTATCGGTAAAAACGATTATTGTTTTTTTTAGGTTTTAATAAATCATAAAAAAAATGTAAAGGTGTTTTAAAAAAAGATTTGTTTTGTTATGTAATGAATATTTAGAACAAAAATTAACCAATAAACCCTAAACCCTTCCTCGAAAATCACTCTTAATTAGAAAAAACCGCATCAAAATGCGTTGCGTAGTTTTAAAGATAATATAAGCTTAGAGGAAGCGACTTTGTAGTGATAGGCCAGAAATACACAAGGAAATTTTCATCAAAATGTGAATTGAACTTATAATAAATTATAAGTACTTATTGTTAATTTTATATTCTTATATATATAAAAATGAATCGCAAAATGTGTTGGTAAGCGCATAACTCGAGAACGGCTGAACCGATTTCGATAATTCTTTTTTTATTATATTCCTTGAAGTACGAGGATGGTTCTTATGTAGAGAAAACGTAAACATGTACCACGGGCGAAGCCAGGGCGGACCGCTAGTTAAAGATAAAATCATCTAGCTAGAAGCATTACATACAAGTATAATTTTTTATCTTAATGAAACCTTCCCGATTTACACAATAACTACAAAATTATCATTACTACATTTCTTCTACTCGAATTTGAGGTGTTCGTAAGATAAGGAGCGCGTACGACTTTGGGTAAGTACCAACTTTTCATCAACTTAATAATATTTATTTATTATTTATCTATGAAAAAAGACAGATTTGTATAAAGCTGCCTACGCCCTACACTAACCCCAATAAATTTTTTTACCGTCTCAAAAAATACAGGAGTTGATTATGGTAAAATTAAATGTAGTTCACTGCACTTATGATAATTAAGATGTAAATAAAATGTATACATCCAAGATAGGTATATATTTATTTGTAAAACAATCAATAAAACTTATAAAAGCAACATCAATCTTAAACAATAAAGTGCTAAAATGCATAAATAAAACCAATAGTGTATATTAATTGGTGATGTTCTTCAACAGCTGCCATTTTGTCTTAAGATTTACCAGTACTTCTCAAGAGATTTCACCAAACTCAATGGATCAGTATTTGGTCCATGTCTCTCAACAGGAACACCGTCTTTGTCCACAATGAATTTTGTGAAATTCCATTTTATGAAACTCCCCAATGTGCCACCTTGCTTGTGCTAAAAATAAAGTATTATTTGTCAATATAATTTTTTAATACTTAAATAATATAAGTACAAATAATATTCAATTCATTAGAAATATTTTCACCTACACATTGTTTGACCTTCACACGATAAGCACCTTTGAAGGTCAAACAGAATCAATATTTCACAAAGGGTGATTTCATCTATGAATTTTTTATCAAGCACTATTGATTAGGTACTAAAAATAGAACTATCATACCACCTTCAAGAATTTCCATAGTGGATGTGCTGAGTCACCGTTGACATCAATTTTTTCAAACAAATCAAACTTGACCTTCCTCTCGGATGCAAAACAAACAATTTCTTCTGGGTTACCAGGCTCTTGACCCGCAAACTGATTGCAAGGGAATGCTAAAATCCTTAGCCCTGAAAATAATTGCAACAGAAAGTATTAAAAAAATGATTATTAATTAATAAAATTTGTTCACATTTAAACCAAATCAAGCAATAAAATTGCATAATGAAAATTGAATAATGCAAATGAAAATCATGGTTTTGCAATATTTAATGTTTTATTATAACCAACTATCATTGGTTATATATCTATCTATTTATAAAAAGTATGAGGTGATATTATTATCATGAAAGTGAATGATAACACTGACAATAATAAACTAAAAAGAATTGCTAATCAATAATAAACGCCAATATTTTTATCAGATAGTATAAACATTATTGATTCATATGTAGTTCTTTGGTATCATAATACAGATAATAGTCGAAAACAAATTTCAAAATTCACCTTTGCTCTCAGCATACTGTTCATATAACTCATTCATTTGCTTGTAGTTATTAGCTGTGAGCCCACATTGAGATGCGACATTTACAATGAGACAAACATGTCCTTTGTAAACATCCAACTTAACATCTTCACCCTTTATGTTTTTAACTGTGAATTCATGAATACTTGAGGCCGCTTTATAATCGGGATTGTTGTTAGCCATTTTTCTGTAAAAAGAGATATTATAAGAATAAACAAGTAAATATTATTTAAATCATGTAGCTGTAAAATAGTAAAAAAATATATTATAATATTAATTAATATATCGCAACAAGTGTTAATCATCAAATTTTAAACTGGCGGACGGCGGTAGTACGTCATTGCTTTATTTTTTAAGGTGATTGCAACGATCTGTTCCCAGCCAATATCCCGCTAGATGGCGCTGAATTCTACATTTCTAGTTTATTTGAGTTTTTGCGTAATTGGAATAGTCATCAAACCTAGGAATAGTCATGGCGGTTACTGAATATTATATTTTATTGAAATATGTTATATCATTGCCTTAAAATCCACCCAATTCGGTAAAATTATGCGTTTTAACATCTGTCATTGCATACAGGGTCGTTTACACACACAGACGTATACAAAAATGATAAAGATTTAACTCTAGATGGCGTGAATGTAAAGCGCGTCACACACGGTGAAGATACTACCTATAATATTTTATCTAATCTAGTAATATTTTATATTACAGTATCTTAAGGTATCCGGTATCAGCGTTCTGACCATCATTTTTCTTTTTTCGCTGTAGAACCGCCATCCTGTTACAAATGACCCACAAAGGAGAATGACCACGGGTGGTATCGGTAAAATTTTAGTTGTGCCACGTATTCGTTATATTGTTAATTCCTATTTGTATTTATAATGATCATATGTATCAATATTAAGTCTTAATTAAACCGGATAAATTGAAATAATAGTAAAAGTAAAAGTTTTTCTTTTGAAACATGTATGACTACGTATGGAATCGGTAAAATACTAGTTGTGTCACGTGTTCGTGATATTGTTAATTCCTATTTGTATTTATAATGATCATATTTATCACTATTAAGTTGTAATTATACCGAATAAATAGAAATAAAAGTAAAAGTTTTGTTTTGACACATACCTATATCTATCTCTCTTGCAAACGTCATATGTCATAGTTTCTATTTGAAATGTCAAATGAATGTGTTCGACGCATTGTTCGATGTTATTTTGAAATATGATATTATGCTGAATTTGAAGTAGCAAATATGATATTATGCTGATCCAAGCATTTTCACTCAAAACTAATATCACTAATGATTTGTAAAAGTAAATTATTTCAAAATACATTTCATAACCAACAAGTAAGAATAATTATTCATACAACAACAAATCAAAAACACTATTTACTATGGAATAAAAACCAGGAAGGTGAAAAACATATTTACGATTTCGATGCACTCGACTTTTAGTAAAATAATAGGTAAAAATATTATTATGGTTTTGATCACAGACATATCTGTGGTTTTGATTTTAGCTACTAGTATCAGAAAGCTGCGTGTTCAATGCACGTCGGGGTCCCACAACTGTGGAGGAAGGAAGGTAGAATACCTCCATCGAATAAGTGAAGTTTCTCGACATACTCGATTTGCCGGCCGGCCTCAATGAAGATTGTCCGAAAGTTGTATATGTGCTCTGTAACGAAAAAATTTCGCTAGCGCGATTCAGAGTGAGGTGTCGTACAATATACCTAATGAAGTTTTTCATCTTTTTATTTTACTGCAAATACAAAATAAAAATTAAACAATGGTAATGTAAATTCTAAACAAACTACTACCAAAATACAATTAGAACAAAAATCATTTGACTTGTTTATTTCACCCAGAGGCCAGAGGCGGCTCGTGACAAAATTGTATAGGTGTTCACTTGAAATAAAACAACGAAAATACAATAGCGTTCGGGATGATTTATTGCAAAAAAATGAGCACCACATTTTATAAATGTCTATAACACTAAAAATTACAAAGTACAGGCTATTTCAAAACGAATTCAATGACTAGGTATCAATAATTAGTAAATCACCGAATTTGCATTCGCGAGCGTAGGTATCCATAGTGTTTGTTGTGTAAACATGTATGTATTTGAGTAGTTAGTAGCATATTATATTCTGAATTTCTGATCCATGCCTATTCACTCAAAACTAATAACACTAATGATTTGTAACAGTAAATTATTTCAATAGGTAGGTATTTGAACATTTCCCAACAAGACGTAAGAATAATTATTCGTAGGTATACAAGATACAATAACAAATCTAATACACTATTTATTATTTTATTATTTACTAGCGGTCCGCCCCGGCTTCGCCCGTGGTACATGTTTACGTTTTCTCTCCATAAGAAGTAATAGCTAGAGAGCTAGCGCAAAGCTACCTGTATGTATTTGACCAGACCTGGATTTTTGTGTGTTGATTCCCCTATACCTACTATACATGAGATGAGGAGTCACTAAGCCCAGAGTGGTGGACGGGGCGCGCGCTTAGGTAAGACAGGTGGAAATTTTTGGCGAACTTTGAAACCATTTGACCACGTCTGCCATTTTGATATTTGAAAATAGATTATTATTACTATCGGAATGTTGTAAAAAAATGTAATGTTCATTCATCATCACTATCGTATGGCGTTGTGTGACTCGTCTTCATAATCCATTGAATCGGATTCTGTAAAAGTAAAACGTAAATTATATAATAAAAGAAATGAGTCATTATAAACTTACCTAGTAAGGCAATGCCTTTGATGTCGCACGATGCCGCCGCGCCGCCAGTGTAGGTACTTCTGCTGCTACATGAAAATATGCTAGGGTTGCAACAAATGGGAAATAAAACAATTGTGATTATTACTATTATGATGTAATCATTTATTCATATTATGTACATTCAAAACAATTGCTATTATTAAATCTGATGTAATTATTTTTTCATAAATATATAATTATTATTAATTACATAATATATTGCACTGTGAAATATTTACGTATCACTTTATTTTTGATGTTCTTAATTGTCTTTTATAAAATTTAAGTGACGCATTCGCATTGGGATCAACAATCCGATAAGAAAAGAATGGAGACAACATATACATAGCTTTGATTTCAATTCTACAGATACAAAATATACAATCTATCTAAAATGATACAACGGATGTTTCCTGCGTTTTCTCGTCAAAATACCGAAACAACGTAATTATTGTATAGTAGTTGGGCGTGAAAGTAAAAAAACAAATGAAAAGTGTTTTCCATATGATTATTTATTAAATTTACGCGATTAAGAATAATTTCAACGATACAATTTAGTAACCGAGAATTCAGAGGATTAAAGAAAATACCTGCCTGATCATTTTATCAAACTCTAAAAGAATTATGGTTATTTCGCATCACTCGGTTTATTAGTTTGGTAATAATTATTAAAGGTAGTTACAACCCTAGCCATTGAGTCGAACGGTAGGCAACACAATATCGACTTTGTGCGGGTACATATGGTACATATTTTCTTCTTGCTGTGAAGCGTAATTATTATTATTAAGATTTTTTAGGCTATTTTGAATCAGCTGTTCTAATTTAATTCTAGAAATTTATTAAAACGTGATTTTTTTAAAAGTATATTATGAGTTTATAAATACCTCAACCAATAGTTATTGTGTCCTATCCTCATTTCTTTATATCTTGGTAGGTAGTTAACTAAAGTGTTAAATTTACATAACCTCAACAACAACATTTACACTGCCACTGCACTAAAACTAAACTAACTAGCTCTCTAGCTATAAGAACCATCCTCGTACTTCAAGGAATATAATAAAAAAAGAATGATCGAAATCGGTTCAGCCGTTCTCGAGTTATGCGCTTACCAACACATTTTGCGATTCATTTTTATATATAAGATAAGATTATGTGAAAATAACCAGGAAGGTGAAAAACATATTTACGAAAACATAGTAACATAATATGGCTGTCGCTACAATAATTATATTTCAATTTTATCTTTTTATACCTAGTAGAACTGGCCGACGAATAAAAAAAATCGTATTAGAATAAATACAATAAATTACGGAACAAAAAAAGGATTGTAACTGAATTAGGTATGTTTGTTTCTTGGCGCCCGGCGCACCGTTTTCGACGACGCGACGCGCGACGTAAGCGTATAGGTATAGGTACCTACTTTGCTAAAACAAACTAATAAAATTGTGTGTCTGTCTGAAAATTCGGAAAAGCATATTTTGCAAGTTTGTAATTACTTTGATAGTTTACCGATTTATAATAATTGTAATTGTAATTGTATAATATATAATTTGCAATGTGGTGAAATTTCATAAAAATCACGGGCCAATTTTTTGTTTTGAATCCCACCGAAAATATAATTGCGTTATTAGAATAATTAATTACTATACCTACCCACGATCAATTATTACAATATAGTCTCAAATGCATACTAGAGAAATATTGCAATTTGATTCAATTAAAATGCATAGCATACAAAAATAAATTCACAACCAAGAAATTCCGCGCGCAAATCATAGCGCGTGTCAATGAAATCAAGAATGTTTTATATCAAGCCGACGCGGACGACGACGCGACGCCGAACAAAAGTACCTACGACGGACGACCACGCTTCGAGTTGCCAAACAACATGAGTAGTGTTGCCGAACTATCGATAGTTTGACTATCGATAGTTGACCTTGAAAATAAGTCAGAATATCGATAGCACTATCGATAGTATCGATATTATCGATACTATCGATACTATCGATAGCGTTAATCATGGAATACTATTGATGAACTGCAATAGTATCGATAAAATCGATAGTATTGATTGCCAATAGTTGCTATACTAACTACTGTCGATAGTATCGATACTATTGCTACTGAATATTGCAACTACAATCGATACTATCGATAGTACTGATACTATCGATAGTTTTGAGCTATCGCTATAGCTAAGGTCACTATCGATGGGACGATATTATCGATAGTATCGACACTATCGATAGTATCGATAGTTCGTTCGATATTGAGCTTCGATAGTATCGACACTATCGATAGTATCGATAGTTCGTTCGATATTGAGCTTCGATAGTATCGATACTATCGATGGTATTGCTATGTGTCGATAGTATTTACGCTTATAGGACTATCGATACTATCGATAGTATCGACACTATCGATAGTATCGATAGTGCTATCGATACTATTGCTTTTCCCCAACTATCGATAGTTAATCGATAGACTATCAATAGTGGACTATCGAGCGGCAACACTAAACATGAGTAATAAATTGTTTACAAAAAAAACAAGTTTTCCATTTTTCTGTATGAGTAGACAGAACTTCAAAACGCCACCTGCTACGGTTTATATTATGAACGATTGTTATAAAAATAAAAGTTATATTTGTTGGTGTATACTATTTTATTGATCAATAATTTTGGAATTTAAAATTGTCAACATTGATTACAATAAAACGCAGTTTTATTTTATTACACTATTGTTTTTTTTATCAAAACATGTATTTGAAGTACCATATAATATTATGCTGATCCAAGCATTTTCACTCAAAACTTATATCACTAATGATTTGTAAAAGTAAATTATTTCAATATACATTTCATAACCAACATGTAAGAATAATTATTATTATTCCTACCTACAACAACAAACCTAAAACACTATTTACTATGGGAAAATAACCAGGAAGGTGAAAAACATATTATTATTTACGATTTCGACGCACTCGACTTTTAGTAAAATATAGTAGGTAAACATAATATTATGGTTTTGATTTTTGCTACTAGTATAAGAAAACTGCGTGTTCAAACTACTTGTTTGTCTGTCTGAAAATTCGGAAGTACTTTGGTAGTTTACCGATTTATAATAATATTGTATATATCGTTGTTTAAAAAATATTCAAACACAATAAAATATGATATACTGATTTATCACTGGTTTCAGTGATGAACTGATGAGTCAATTATAGCCACTATACTTTCGTCATACGTGTGTATGATTGATGTGATTTGCAACGTGGTGATATTTCAGAAAAATCACGGGTCAAATTAGTGTCCCACCGAAAATATAACTGCGTTATAAGAATAACTATACCTACGATAAATTATACATAATACAATATAGTCTCAAATGCATACTAGTGAAATATTTTATTTGAATCAATAAAATAAAAAAAAAAATAAAAAATAATAATAATACAAAAATAAATTCACAACACAAGAAAATCCGCGCGCAAATCATAGCGCGTGACAATGAAATCAAGAACTTTCGAGCCGACGCGGACGACGAAGGAGCCTAACAAAAGTACCTACAATAGTATATTATTATTAGTCTGTGCTACAATCATAGGCGGCTCGTGACAAAATTGTATGGCCGTGTTCACTTGAAATAAAACAACGAAAATAGGTACCTACAATAGCGTTAGCAGTACAAAAAAAATGAGCACCACATTATAAATGTCTATTTATACACTAAAAATTATAGAGTATTTCAAAACGAATTCAATTATTATTTAGCAATAATTAGAAAATCCCCGAATTTGCATTCGTGATCGTATTCACAGTGTTTGTCTACACTAATATTATAAAGAGGAAAACTTTGTTTGTTTGTTTGATTGTAATGAATAGGCTCATAAACTAGGTACTGGACATTTTACCAATGTTTGCAAGTTTGTGATTACTTTGATAGTTTACCGATTTATAATAATTGTATACTTATATCATTGTTTAAAAATATTCAAACACAATATGATATAGGTACTGATTTATCACTGGTTTCAGTGATGAACTGATGAGTCAATGTTAGCCACAATACTAATCACTTTCGTCATACATGTGTATGAACTATGATTGATGTGATTTGCAATGTGGTGAAATTTCATAAAAATCACGGGCCAATTTTTTGTTTTGAATCCCACCGAAAATACATATATTACTAATTGCGTTATTAGAATAATTAATTACTATACCCACGATCAATTATTACAATTTACAATATAGTCTCAAATGCATACTAGAGAAACATTGCAATTTGAATCAAAAATAAATTCACAACACAAGAAATTCCGCGCGCAAATCATAGCGCGTGTCAATGAAATCAAGAATGTAATTTTATATCAAGCCGACGAGCGACGACGCCGAACTAAAGTACCTACAGTACCATTTACCTTCAGTGTACAATACAGTTTACAGACCTACGACGGACGAACAATAATGAGTAATAAATAAAAAAAAACATAGTTTCTAAGGTCATTAGTTTTATTTTATTTTATTGTTATTTTCTTTGAACGATTGGAAATGAAATTACTCAATTTTTACACAGAACTTTGATTTATTAGAATTATGCTCATTATGCATAAGATAACGAACGCGAATGCACGACATCTAGCGCGTCAATGTCTAAACATCGCCTTTCGTTTAGACATTGACGCGCTAGATCTGTAATAAGTATATAGTCTATGCGCTAGATGTCGTGCTTTATGTCGTGTTTCGCTTGGCAAAAGTCACGCACACTACTGTAGAAGTGTCAAATTTTTCCGGTATTTTACTGTTGTTTTTCTAAGTAAATATTGTAAATTATTGATTAAAAAGGTCGAACGCGCACACATTTCATTATAGAGAAGTGATAAAATGATTAGTTTTAAAGAAATAGTGTCTGTGTTAAGTGTTTAGAGGTAATCAAAAATGTATGGAGGGACGGTCGGAACATCAACCTTAAATAATGTCATCGAGGCGGCTAGCTTAGCTGCCGGCCAGTTATTGCATAATATGAAATAATTATTACAAAATACGATCATATTATATATAAATTTATTGTACTCACACTGTACTAATTTGTACTCGAGCAAAACAATAAAGATTAGATACGGCAGGCACAACTAGTTTCGAAAGAGTTCTAAAACCATTTGCGAATGCGATTGTCATGTTTCTAGAAATAAAAATATTATTTACAAGCAACTGTCAAATAGTGATGGCCGCCGATTACCGATTATTGAAATGAAATGAAATGAAATGAAATGAAATGAAAATAAGTTTATTATGGACACAAAAAAAGATACAATTTAGTTAAAAAAAACCGGCCAAGTGCGAGTCGGGCTCGCGCACAAAGGGTTCCGTAGCAGCAAATATAATAAATTACAGTTAAATCAACCTATCTCAAAAACTATAAGAGATACTTTGATCAAACCAAAAATCGTTGAAAGAGTTAATTAGCATGCATCACCTCTATTTTTTTTAGAATTTTATACCCCGTAGTTATAAAAATAGAGGGGGGGGGACATACTTTTTACGACTTTGAGAGCTGATATCTCAAAAACCGTTCACTTTAAGAAAAATGTTTTTTAGAAAACTTTATATCATTTTAAAAGACCTTTCCATTGATACCCCACACGGGTATGTACATCGAAAAAAAAAATTTCATCCCTCAGTTACATGTATGGGGGGCCCCACCCCCAATTCTTTTTTTTACTATTTAGTGTCATATTTTTGTAGCGGTTCATACAACACATATTCCCATCAAATTTCATCACTGTAGTACTTATAGTTTCCGAGTAAATCGGCTGTGACAGACGGACAGACGGACAGACGGACAGACGGACATGACGAAACTATAAGGGTTCCGTTTTTGCCATTTTGGCTACGGAACCCTAAAAAAGGAACTTAAAAGATATACGTATGCCATAATTAGGCCAACCACTCAGTGTGTTATCACTGATTTTCAGTGGCCGCCTTAGGATGTCTTATTGACAGTAGATGTATTTCCGTTCAGACTAAGGTATCCAACAATATGCAAGTATAAATATAATTGAATCGATATATATACTTTATAAATATAATAAGTAAATGAATAATCTATAATATAAAAATGAATCCCAAAATGTGTTGGTAAGCGCATAACTTGAGAACGGCTGAACCGATTTCGATAATTCTTTTTTTATTATATTCCTTGAAGTACGAGGATGGTTCTTATGTAGAGAAAACGTAAATATAATGTACCACGGGCGAAGCCGGGGCGGACCGCTAGTATATAATATATTGTGTATTAAATTAAATTTGTGCACATTTAATATACATAGATAAAAGTCAGCAATATAATATATTCAGATATTGATACATACATATTTATATTTATATGAAATTTGTATAAGTGAGTGTATTTTGACACAAAGAAAATTAATCAATAAAGGACAATTGGATGGGGTTAAAATTTTTGATTGCGCTTTTGAATGTCAAGAAGATAAGACTTCAGTTTGTTTTTAAAAGAGAATACGCTTTGTTGGGAACGAATAGGCGGCGGTAGGTCGTTCCAGCATTTTGAAGCTTGGTATCTAAAACTCCCCCTAAATGCGGATGTTCTGTGAAGAGGTATTTCTAATAAAGAAGTTGCGTGACGAGTCTGGTAGGCTGTATTATGATCCGCCAGCCATTTCAGTTTGTCGTACAAATACACAGGCACTCTGTACTTTAAAACATTAAATAGAAGCGTGGCCAGGTGCACGTGGGTACGGTACTCCATTTTTAGAGAATTGTTATTCGACAAAAATGGTGTTACATGATCACGGTAGGGTATTTCATAACAAAAACGGGCACAGGCGTTTTGCACCCGTTGCGCAATTTTTTTCGTGGATGTAAGCAATCTAGGCCCAACTACCGTATCAGCATAATTAAATTTGGATAATATAAGTGATTCACACAGCAATTTTCTAACATTAACACTTAATGAATGTCTAATACGATAGAGCAGTTTTAGCCGATAGAAACAATTTTTTGATATGTTTAAGATGTGCTTGTTGAATCTCAAACCCTCATCGAATATAACACCGAGATTACGCGCTTCCGTTACTCTTTCGATAGGTTCTCCATTTAGAAATATAGCAGGTTTTTGAGCTTAATTATTAAATTTATGGTTCACCGTTCATCCTCTTTCATCCTTGGTTCATCGCTGTGTTGAGAAATTAAATGAAACTAATACATTATAGTCACATTATAGTATTATTGTTGAAAAAAAATGTAACTTGTATTTATATACAGATTATACTTAGTAAAATGAGATTATTTTATAACATCTGAACATTAGTTGCTTTCATGCTGCCCTAGACAGAGAAAACTATGGACAACTAGCCGTCCGCCCAGGGATTCGCCGGTGGTACATTTTTACGTTTTCTCTCCCCAAGAACGATCTTCGTACTTCAAGGAATATTATAAAAAGTAAATAACGATATCCGTTCAGTTATTCTTGAGTTTTGCTCTTACCAACACATATTTTAGCGATTCATCTTTTTGTATAATATGGACAATAATTATTACTGGTAAACATGACCGCATGGCGCATGAGCTAAAAGTATTGCCACTTAAGTATATTTTACCCACAGAACAGTAAAAACAGACACGTTCGGGTGTGTGGTAGGCTTGTTTAAAATGTTTTGCGGACGTAATCATACGCCCTAAACGAATAATAATGTAACATTAGAGCAAAACTGCGGAGTGCTGTAGAATATTTTCGAAGTGAAATTACTTCTTTTGGCGCGTGTAAAATTCCAAGGTCGCGTCATGGCAATACCGTCACGTCATGGAGTAAGGCGACGATTTTGGTATCTTTGAATCTTGTCAAAGAAGTTCCACTTCTGAATCGTGTGCTCGGCACACACGCTCTTTTTTTATAAATTCCTCCGTTCTTACACTTTAAAACATTACTACCAAATACCAATCAATTCCTGAACCCGTAAAAAAAAGAAAAAAACAAATGAAGCCAAAATTTTAGAGAGAGATTAATGTATTAAATGTATATAATGAGGTTGATAACTTATGATGAATGTGTCGATCAGCAGAATCTAGTTGTAATTGAGACTTAAATGTCAGATATCTAGGTACCGATTATAAACACAAAAGTAGTGGAAATATATTATTATATTTAAAAGTTAGCTCGATATTAGTATTTTTAAGACAATCCAAATTCGAAATTCTCTTTCGTCATAGCTGATTTTGTTCTTGCTGTAGTAACAGTTCATCGAGACGATTGATTTTCTTTTTGAGCCTCCAATTTTGCGCTTGCAACCGTTTTATTTTCAAGCCTTGTTTTAGAATTTTTTCATGGCAAAAGAGCAAGTGACGTTGCATTTTATTTTTTATAGGCGAAGAATTATTTGTACCACCAGAGTTATTATAAAACTGCTGTGCCAGGTTTTCGGGTTTCTGTAAGACAAATAAAAATTTAATGCAATAATATCGTCATTTTGACATGAAAACTATCTAGACAATCCAGCGGCACTCCGCTAACTCCATCAATAATCAGATCCTTATTACCACGATTACCAGGAACTGCACATACGGACAAATTACACATGCCCGATCTTGACAGTTTGAGAGATTATTATAACACTTCTTCTTATAATCTTCTCATAACTTATCAAAAGCTTATCAATAAATTGTTGACAAGATTGATACGATACGTACGCACATCTCAAATTTGTTAATTACATATAATGCAGATTGCGAATTAAATAAAGGCTTAATTTACCTTCATGATTTTATCCACAAGCAACACAGATTAACTTACCCGAATGGTTGCTTCGGTAGTTCCCTCCAAATCTGTGGAAATTCTCCTTTTTTTGGTCACAGATAAGTCAGTGCTCACTATATTGGTTTCCAGTTTTGAAGATGTGGCACATGCGATATTTAGTGGCTAAAATAAAATCAATACCTAATTAACTATAATTCTTTGCATTTTGTATAAACTGTATTTAGTGTTAGTATACAAAATAAAACCGGCCAAGTGCGAGTCGGGCTCGCGCACAAAGGGTTCCGTAGCAGCAAATATAATAAATTACAGTTAAATCAACCTATCTCAAAAACTATAAGAGATACTTTGATCAAACCAAAAATCGTTGAAAGAGTTAATTAGCATGCATCACCTCTATTTTTTTTAGAATTTTATACCCCGTAGTTATAAAAATAGAGGGGGGGGGACATACTTTTTACGACTTTGAGAGCTGATATCTCAAAAACCGTTCACTTTAAGAAAAATGTTTTTTAGAAAACTTTATATCATTTTAAAAGACCTTTCCATTGATACCCCACACGGGTATGTACATCGAAAAAAAAAATTTCATCCCTCAGTTACATGTATGGGGGGCCCCACCCCCAATTCTTTTTTTTACTATTTAGTGTCATATTTTTGTAGCGGTTCATACAACACATATTCCCATCAAATTTCATCACTGTAGTACTTATAGTTTCCGAGTAAATCGGCTGTGACAGACGGACAGACGGACAGACGGACAGACGGACATGACGAAACTATAAGGGTTCCGTTTTTGCCATTTTGGCTACGGAACCCTAAAAAGACGTGTGGCACTCGGGGACTGCCGCGGTAAAGCTATTGCATAGCATGCCTTCAAGCCACACCTCCGCCCGTCGGAGTGGGAAGCGTAAGGTTTTTCGTTACGCAATTTCTGGATTCGGTCCCCGCGCTCAAGGCCTGCAATAGAAGCTATGCAATAGCTTAAAATAAGCGTACATACTAAACTACTACATTTATTTATTCAATAAGACTTCTTCTAGAAGCACTTTTGAAACGTCATTACATACTTATTTTAACATTTACCACCGATTCGGAAAGCAGTATCTACGAGAAGAACCGGCAAGAAAGTCTATTATAGTATGTAAACATGTTTGCACAGTACATCATAATGCATTATCTTCAATCTTGGAACTGCTGTAGGTTTAATATATCGGTTGCCTTTGTTAGAGATTAAAAAATCCTCATTTAAAAAATGTACTGAGCATATAGTACTGAATTTTGTTGGCATCCAATTTACTCGTCCCGTTGCATTTATCCATTTCTCTTTAAAATTAGGATCTTTGGGAAACCTACAAATAAATTGTACAAAATAGAGCCAAAAAAAGTAAAATAAAATTTAATATTTATTTGTTTGGCTTTTCTAAAGTATCGATACTATCCTAATGCTCCACAACCACATTACTAAAACGAAAATCTTGTTTGCTCTTCAATCTATTTTATAGTTCTTTTCACCTAAGATGATTCCTGTGACATATCGATTGTTGACACGTGTAGAGATTGCCTTTACTGAAATCATATCAATTGTTTCCGATAATCCATCTAATATCTAATATTCTAATACATATATATTATAAAGGCGAAAGTTTGTAAGGATGTATGGATGTATGGATGTTTGTTACTCTTTCACGTAAAAACTACTGAACCGATTACAATGAAATTTAGCACACATATAGAGGGTAACTTGGTTTAACACATAGGATAGTTTTTATTCCGGAAATCCCACGGGAACGGGAACTATGCGGGTTTTCCTTTGCAAACGCGGGCGAAGCCGCGGGCGGAAATCTAGTCGATAATATTTTATATGGAAATGAAATCGATTTGAATAAGTAAAGGACCAAAATTATACAGACGATTGACGCGATTGACAAACGATCACAAGATGGGCGCCGATTATATGATTTTCCAACCCTATAATTTTTCAACGTTCCATGTCATGTACACGAATTGCGTAGGTATTATTTTTTTGTGTTATTTTATTAAAGTGAAACTTTTATTACATCGTCTCAAACTTTTTGGTCTGTGTAGCGCATGTCGCGTGTATCGCGGCTGCCGAGTAGGTCTACTCGGCAGCCGACCGTCACGCGACATGCGCTACACAAAGCAGTGTTCGGAACCGTTCGAACAGTTTCACTTTTACCGTGGTTTCATAAAACCACACAACATTTTTTTTTATTTTTCATTATATTAAACTAAACAATACTGTTTTTGTTTTATTAGCTTAAGATGTTTCATTTTTATATTTTTGGTAATAATGCCGCCATAAATTAAAAATATTATGCACTAAAATTGAAAACATGAAATACGTAATTCAGAACACGATGAAGTGTCACAGGAATCATCATAGGTGAAAAGGACTATATTCCTTATGTATTAAGATTCATTTTGACTAGATATATTTTATGAATTTCTGACAAATTAAGACAAGTGCAGTTATCTCATAAAATATATAAGTAAAATAAATAAAAATAAGAGTTACCGATGGTATGAAATGCCTCCATTACTCATATTAATTCTTCTACTTTCATTTTTGCACTCTAATACCGAACAACACGTCATAATAATTATAATAAATTAAATATTATGTAGAAAATGTTTGACAGCTAACAACCGACTCGAATGTTTTTCTGCGCTTAACCTATACATTATTCCTCTATGCGCTTAACTGACAGTAAGTAAGTGGCTCGGAGCCTCGGAGCAATTAACAAGCCTGGAGAAGTAACAATTAATTGAACGTTTCTTATATAGTGGCTCTCTTTTATTCAATACCCTAATTAATGCGATAGAAAGAGACAACACACTGTTATCTGCTTGGCATTCAAATCCACATGTAGCCACTTTTTGTTCTAAAAAGGTAGTGCTTGCCACTTTATCGAATACTAAAATATCGATAAATAAAAAAATTAAGTTATAAAATTGCTTGAAGATAATTTAAGATTCTTTTAATTTTGAATTATGGATAGGTAATTCCAAATTTTAAGATTCGTTTAATTTGGAATTATTCATTTACGATGCGTATTGACTGCCTTGCATTGTATGGTAGTGGTATTTAATATTTATAAAAAAATATTATTAGGTATTTCGGTTTAGGTTGTTTTTTATGGTTTCGTAAAAAGGTACGTATTTTTTCCTGTTTTCATAGATTCATTCATAGAATTATACGGAACCCTTCGTTCGCAAATCTGACTTCCACCTGGTTGATCTTTTTACAAATCAATAGTCGTATCCTACTAATATTATAATAGCAAAAATATATAAGAATGGACATTTGATACTCTTTCACGTAAAAAATACTGAATGAGTTTTTATGGAACTTTATTATTATATAGTTAAAACATCAAAATAACATATAGGCTACGATTTACCGCGGGAAAATAACTCATTCCCACAGGAAAAAAATGGTAAAAGTTTAAAATAAATTGCTTCAAATAAAACAAATAAACATTTATTTTTTTACAACATTTTATTTCGATACTCAATTACCAAATTACAATATTTATTATTTAAAATAGATGCCACCTTAAACTTGTGGCACTGCATCTCTGCAAAGCACTTTACTTTTCTTCCCGTCTGATTCGAAATGATTTGAACAAGGCCGAGAATGTTTTGAAGGCTTACAATTTTCCCTGTGCTTTAACCCAAACATCTTTTAATTGTTCTCAAGCCAGAAACCTGCAAATAACAATTAAATCCATACTTAAATACCTTTTTTTTCTCCTAACCTAAAGCAGTCATTATCAATGAAGTACTTTGTTCCTACTCAAGTATCGATAATTGCACAACACTACAGAAGTTATATTTTGCATTTTTTCTAAAAACTAAGCTGATTATGATTTCATTTCAATGATTACGGTTAGATAAAACATAGATGATTAAGAAAATAACGTTAATTAACTTATTTATAATACAATTAACAAAAAAATTGATCAAAACACTAACCTGTGAAATGACAAATTCCAATCTTCATCCGATTTCCCAGTACTACGGCTTTTACAGCCGTAAGCAACACAAGCCATGTTATCTTTAGTCAATTGTCTTTTCATAAAATAACAAATTAAACTAAAACACTCGTTTTTCACTTCAAAAATAATAATTAAAATAACCAAGCGATGATCACCAGACTGGTGATCAAAACACATTGAAATGGGCCATGTCATTTCAAACTGTCGAACTGACATATGTCTGTCCTCTTTTTTCGCATGACATTTTGCCATAAGCTAAAAAGGCCAAACTAGTGCGTTATTGTTCAATTAAATGTTACTTCTCCAGGCTAGTTAATTGCTCCGAGCTCGGAGCAATTAACAAGCCTGGAGAAGTAACAATTAATTGAACGTTTCTTATATAGTGGCTCTCTTTTATTCAATACCCTTATTAATGCGATAGAAAGAGACAACACACTGTTATCTGCTTGGCATTCAAATCCACATGTAGCCACTTTTTGTTCTAAAATGGTAGTGCTTGACACTTTATCGAATACTAAAATATCGATAAATAAAAAAATTAAGATATAAAATTGCTTGAAGATAATTTAAGATTCGTTTAATTTTGAATTATGGATAGGTAATTCCAAATTTTAAGATTCGTTTAATTTGGAATTATTCGTTTACGATGCGTATTGACTGCCTTGCATTGTATGGTAGTGGTATTTATAAAAAATATTATTAGGTATTTCGGTTTAGATTGTTTTTATGGTTTCGTAAAAAGGTACGTATTTTTTCCTGTTTTCATAGATTCATTCATAGAATAATTATACCTACAGAACCCTTCGTGCGCGAATCTGACTTCCACTTGGTTGATCTTTTTACAAATCAATAGTCGTATCCTACTTATATTATAAAAGCAAAAATATATAAGAACTAGAGGTCCACCCCGGCTTCGCCCGTGGTACATATTTCGCAATAAAAGGTAGCCTATGTCCTTTCTCGGGTATCAAAATATCTCCATACCAAATTTCATGCAAATTCGTTCAGTAGTTTAGGCGTGATTGAGTAACAGACAGACAGACAGAGTTACTTTCGCATTTATAATATTAGTATGGATGGACATTTGATACTCTTTCACGTAAAAACTACTGAATGAGTTTTTATGGAACTTTACAATTATATAGTTTAAACATCAGAATAACATATAGGCTACAATTTACCGCGGGAAAATAACTCATTCCCACAGGAAAAAATTGGTAAAAGTTTAAAATAAATTGCTTCAAATAAAACAAATAAACATTTATTTTTTTAACAACATTTTATTTCGATACTTAATTACCAAATTACAATATTTATTATTTAAAATAGATGCCACCTTAAACTTGTCGCACAGCATCTCTGCAAAGCACTTTACTTTTCTTCCCGTCTGATTAGAAATGATTTGAACAAGGCCGAGAATGTTTTGAAGGCTTCCAATTTTCCCTGTGCTATAGCTTTAACCCAAACATCTTTTAATTATTCTCAAGCCAGAAACCTGCAAATAACAATAAAATCCATACTTAAATAACTTTTTTCTCCTAACCTATTTGATTTAAAGCAGTCATTGTCAAAGTACCTTAGCAAAGTAGTATATTTCGTTTCTATTAAAGTATCGATAATTGCACAACACTATGGAAGTAATATTTTGCATTTTCTCTCAAAAATAAGCTAATTATGATTTCATTTCAATGATCAAGGGTAGATAAAACATAGATGATTTAGAAAATAACGTAAATTCACTGATTAATAATACAATTAGCCAAAAATTGATCAAAATCACTAACCTGTGAAATGACAAATTTCTATCTTCGTCCGATTTCACATTACTACGGCTTTTACAGCCGTAAGCAACACAAGCCATGTTATCTTTAGTCAATTGTCTTTTCATAAAATAACAAATTAAACTAAAACACTCGTTTTTCACTTCAAAAAAAATAATTAAAATAACCAAGCGATGATCACCAGACTGGTGATCAAAACAAATTGAAATAACTACATGTCATTTCAAACTGTCGAACTGACATATATCTGTCCTCTTTTTTCGCATGACATTTTGCCATATGCTAAAAAGGCCAAACTAGTGCGTTATTGTTCAATTAATTGTTACTTCTCCAGGCTAGTTAATTGCTCCGAGGTAAGTGGAGTTCCCCATACGAGTGACATGCGGGCCACGCCCACTTTACACTTCTAGGTATTTGTTTGTTTTGTCCATACAGCTGTAACACTATCAGTCCTGTTTTATCCCTAAAAAAGGTAAAATCTGCTTGACTACTGAACTGAGTTGCTGCCCTTGAAAAAAAACTGGCAACCGACAGCGCCCGACCGAGTCTGGCTCTTCCGGTCTCCTCCACTCAAGCGACAGCCCAAGCCGAGGTTCGTGATCCCCGTCAAGGAGGTCGCCCTTGCGCATGTCACTACCATACCAGGGTGAACCTTCTGTTCACCCACGCGGCCGCGTTAAGATATAGCAGCCCTTCTGGCTCGAGACATCTAGAAACACCAAACAAAAAAAATAGAATAACTTTGTCTCTTTTTAGAATACGTAAGTCGCATTAAGCTTCGTTTTCTTGTGAAGAAAAAAAGTTCTAGAAAACATACACGATTTTTGCGTAATGTTCACGTACATACTTTCTGACACTGATTCTGTAAATTAGTTAAAGGCTAGTAACTAATTCATAGAAAAAAAAACAGTTTTAATTTGATATAATATGATTCATAAGAACGCATAAATGGATCGAAATCTTAACAAGAAAAATATGACGTTGTATGTTTTTTTATCCCTTTCACACCAACTTGCCTTGGTGCGAAAGGTCATATTTTCTTGTTACAAGTTAATAGACATAGCATGGACGTATAAAAAATGACGGACGCCGTATTACGAACAAACAACGTGAAGCCACCATAGTAAGCTAGCGATCGTGTAAAGACAATAAACACGCACACACTCTCACCATAGTAAGCTAGTCGGCCGCCATTACGTCGTGAACTACCTACTACACTGTTTCACAAAAAATATTTAAAATGCCGTCTTGCGTGGTTAAATGGTGTCGCAACAGTACAATTTTAAATAACAAAACACAAGGGATTACATTCCACAGGGAAGCAAGTTATTTCTTTTATGTTTTAATGACAAAATTATTACGGCAAAATTTATAGAAAAAAATACAGCCGCCATTGTCATCAGGACAGCTGTTGCCATGGCAACATGGCACACACACATGGATGTTTCGCCGCCATTACTAGGCTTCACTCAATGTTTAGGCGATATACCGTCCGTCTTTTTTTATACGTCCATGAGTCATAGTGCAATCTCCAGTGTATTAAAATATATAAGCTTCTTGCCGGACTCTAACCGAAATAGCAAGAGAAACAGTATATCAAAAACCCAACTATACTAAAATGACTTTATAGTTTTTTTAAAACGTTAATAGCTCCCGTACCATATATTAGGGATTTGTATTCTCTTTATCTGACACCTGACAGTTTTTTGACTGGTGACAGCTCGTGACCGGTGACAGCATCAAGTAAATTCTGTTCACACTTCTAACTTCACAGTTCACTTCTCGATCAAAAAATTTAATAGAATTCAAGTTGGAGAGCAGATATTTAATATTATAATTGTTGTCCACACCGCTCCTTTATCATTATTTCGAGACAATTCTTTTAAAATGGCTTATTTGCTTCCAAATTTGTGCCGTTGCCTGTGTTTAAGAAATCGCGGCATAAATATAATACAAACTGCGTCATACCATGCAAATGTAAGTATTTTTCATGACCAATGTCAAGGTTTATTGATTTTTCACTTAGATTTCAGGTGTTGTAATATTTTTTCATTGCTTATAGGTTATTGATCACTACGAAAATCCTCGAAACGTGGGATCGATGGATAAGAAAGACAAGAATGTAGGAACAGGATTAGTTGGTGCTCCTGCTTGCGGTGATGTTATGAAACTGCAGATCAAAGTGGATGACAATGGAAAGATTATCGATGCAAAATTCAAGACATTTGGCTGCGGTTCAGCTATCGCATCCAGCTCGTTGGCCACTGAATGGGTTAAGGGGAAAACAGTTGATGAGGCTTTGAAGTTGAAGAACACTGATATTGCTAAGGAGTTGTCTTTACCGCCAGTCAAACTACATTGTTCAAGTAAGTTTTAAACTTATTTATAAAACAGGCATTGTTAAAAGTATTACATTTTAATAATAATTGTACCCATTTCATATACATACATAGACATCATGTGTTGTGTTCTACTTACTTCATATTATTGCAATTGATGCAACTTAATGTGTTACTATGCATGTCTATTTTATAGGTTAATTGCAGTATTGAAATAAGATTTTGCTAGGTAGTATTTAAAACATATCTACTAAACTAAAACAATATGAAAACAATAAAATATTGATTAAAAATTAAATAGTTATGATCATTTGACAAAATCTATACTAATATTTTAAAGCTGAAGAGTTTGTTTGTTTGTTTGAACGCGCTAATCTCAGGAACTACTGGTCAGATTTGAAACATTATTTCGGTGTTAGATAGCCCATTTATCGAGGAAGGCTATATATCATCACGCTAAGACCAACAGGAGCAGAGCAATGCCGGTGAAACGGCGCTGAACAGCTAGTTATCAAATAAAATGTGGGCCAATTATTTTACAACCATAAAGAACATGGTCAATTTTTTTCAGTGCTTGCCGAAGACGCTATTAAGGCTGCTTTATCAGACTACAGGATTAAGCAGCAAAACCCAGAAAAGCAGTAAATTTAATAGAGAGTAGTATGTTGGAACAGATCTGTGGTTGACTGAATGATGTTGGAATAAGAAAAAAATTATGATGTAGTAGGTATTTAGTATAAACATATTATGTATACACTGCTACAGTCAGATATATAGCACATTAGAGCAGTGTTACTGAATAGTTGTTAAATTATGTTCTTTTAGAAATAAAGTTAATCAAAGATAAATGTTGTTTTATTGCACATTCATTTTATTATTATATTATGACTTGCATTTTTATTGTATCAGTTATATGAAGCAATGTTGTTTTATTTATTATCAATGCTTCTATAATAGCAGTCAATCAACTTTAAATAATTAGTAGTCACCTTCATACTATTATCTATGTTCATATAAAATTGGTTCGGAATGTTATGTTGCATAAAACTTGAGCATCTAAATACTAAGGGAAGTATTAGGGGGCGTCAATATAGTAGTGGATGGTTAACACGTTCGCGGACAGTACTGGTTTACAGGTTGCAGCTACTGAGACACTACTTTTTTTCATACATTGCCCAGGGGCGTAGTGTTACAACACATGGTTAAAAAACCATATGATATGACAGAACGGATATAGGCGTAAACGTCGTAAGTACTCAGCGTCAGATTCATAGTCACCATCATCAGCAAATGGGTATGGACTCAATTCAGGGGTAGACGCTGCATCAAACAGGTCTTGAAGACGTTTTTGTTCTTTTTCGAACGAGTCTAGAGACGCCATTTGCAAAAATATTCATTACAAATTTAGTTCAACAAAATCGTGTTCACAACAAACAATAGCAACATAAATATTTTGTTTACATAAGCAACTAGACTTGAATTAGTACATCCAGTATGAGTAAAACAATTAAATTACGTTGGAAACAAAATACTCACTTTCTAAACAACAATTCACACGCAGCACGCGGGATCACCGCAGCGGCGCAGTACTCGACTAACCATATGCAAACATGACGCCCACGGGCGTACTGTGCGCGGGGAGAGGGGTAAAAAAATATGAATGTATGCGTGGAAGTACCTTCCTTTGACGAATTTTTGTAAATAATGCAGTGACAGTACAAAAGTCGTAATTATACCTGTGATGACAGTACAACATGCCGTTCTTTATGATAGTATGAAAAATCGCTCGTCGTTTGGCGTACTGATTTTATGCAAGTAAAAACTGATACGTCGACAGACGTACTGTCGTATCACTTTTAGCTGCCTAGACGCCAGTGGTCGTTACTGTCCGCGAACGTGTTAACAATAAATAAAACAACAACATATAAACTTAAAATCTTTATTGCTGTATAAATCCTTACACACTATATACACACATATAAATCAGTTCTCATGTCACAATACCAAGTTTTTGTAAAGCCAGCTGAGCTGCGTCAGCCTTCGCTTGCTTTTTATTTGCACTCGCCACCGCAGGTTGATATTCCACACCTGCCACTTTTACCTGTTATTTAATAAAGAAAATAATAGATATATATGAAAATTGATATGAAAAATATTGCAATATTTTAAAAACAACATTTTGAAATACTTTTTTTCTTTCTCCTTAGCCGTAAACAGCAAGAAAGATTATCTTAAATTATTTTAGCTAATATTATACTTTTAATGAGTCAATCTCTCAAATTGTTGTTACTGACACAAAGGAAATAATTTAATATTTATTTTTGTAAAATTTCTATGCCTCTCAAATAGTCATAGATATTAGATAACCTCAAGTAAGCTGAAGGAGTGTGCGAAAGAGATAAACAATTGATGTCAGCTCCCTCACTTATTGCACAATATATTATGTCAAAATATACAGTAACAAATTTACAACTAGCTATATTTACCAATGTAACCTTTTACATTTTATTATGTTTCTTTTAGGGCCGATTTTTCAATGCTTGGATAAAACTTATTCGTCGAATCACTACATAGTATAAAACAAAGTCGCTTTCCCTGTCCCTATGTCCGTTTGTACGCTTAAATTTTTGAAACTACGCAACGGATTTTGATGCGGTTTTTTTTAATAGATAGAGTGATTCAAGAGGAAGGTTTATATGTATAATAACATCCATTAAATAGTGGAGAAGTACTGTTATTTTTGAGGTTTCTAATGTGATGTCGTAAAAAATTACATTTTTTCCGCTTACATTGCAAACGCAGGCTGAACCCTACAAGTTTTATCAAAATAATGTACTAAGTATTATACACATTGAAAAGGTCTACAGAAAAGTCCGCAATGGTATATGTCTATCACACACATCCTTTCCCTTCTTTACAATATCCTTTTTGATCCTAGATCCCCACCCTACCTTAAAAATAGATTCGTGTTCTTGGGTTCTTCCCATGAACTCGATCTACGCTCCTTGGACAACCTTACGCTTCGCATGCCCGCTCACAAAACCCGTTTTTACGATGCCTCCTTTACCGTGCAAGCTGTAAGGTTGTGGAACTCGCTCCCATTAAACATCAGGAAAGCTCAATCTATAAGCTCTTTTAATCCATCAGTCCTCGGAATCACAGACACAATAGAAAATCTATTGTGTCGCGCCCCGATCGGGGCTTACGGTGGTCAATGGGTTAAATATCAAGTCAAACAGCATTATCTTCACAACTGACGTTTAAATGTTTCATTATTTCTTATCTATCTTACTTAGTTACTTTATCCTGTTCTTTTTCTTTATTCGCTATGTATATTTTAATATTTGTATTTATGTATCTATTTACTACTTTTATTTGCACCTTATATTATGTTTCGCTATGCTCCTTCTACTTTTCAATTGTTTATTTTTATTCAAACTTTTCCTATATCCTAAGGTTGCCTGGAAGACATCGCTTCTTAGCGATAAGGCCGCCTATTTTGTACCGCTCTATATTACTTTGTTTGTATTTTTTGTTTGATTTTGTTTTGTTTGTGTGTGCAATAAAGTGTTTATTATTATTAAGTGTTTATTATGTCTATCTCTTATGGATAACCCACAATAACTTTTTTTTGTCATTTACCTTTTACGACAAAATATAATGGCTAATTTTCGAAGCGATTTTAACCAATACAGCATTAATCCTTAACCAATTAAATACCTTGAATACATTGTTCATTTAATATAGATCTATATGGCCCTTTACACCGTATGATTTAAGTGAATATTTTCGAAGATATTACAGATTTAAAAATTGCGGGACGTAGCGTTTGCGGCGGTACCGGCCGGCCGCCCGGCTATATATTTTATACCCGTGCGAAGCCGGAGCGGGCCGCTATGTTTTTATATATGTACAACGTTAACAGTTTTTCTGTAGTGTATTTAGTATCAGCATTGCACCCGTGCGAAGCCGGGGCGGGTCGCTAGTAATGTATAAAACTACCATTTTAAAAACGTATTCTAATTGCCCGTATTTGACAGTTTACGTGACATTTTAATATTATCGTGTAATACTTTATTGGACGGATAAGTTTTATACAAGCATTGAAAAATCGGCCATTAATCAACTTGGTAATTAAAATTTATCTTATAATACGGAAATTATTTTTCGTTAATAATAGGAGTGACAAAAATTGGTTATGATTTCCATCTTTTTTGAGAACATCCGTTAAACATATTGAACTCACCCTGAAAAGAAAGTTTTTCTTATGATCCGGTCCGCACTCAAAACACAGGTTATATTCGGGTGGTCCCAGTTTTTGTTTTGAGCAATATTCGCCAAGCAGTGAGACTGGATGTTTGCCGCCTGCAACCAGCGGCGCTGGACCACGTCTACACATTCTATTTTGTTTCATCTATAATTGTTCAATCAGAATTAGTTAGTGCACCTGTAATATTTATTACCATCACCCAGTTGTTTTGTTATATTGGTAATTCAATGCAATAAGTTACAAAAACATAAGATTGTATGATGGGAGGTATTATAAGTTTGTACATTTTCCCAAAAATATTAGATTCTATTAGAAATCTAGTATCTTATACCATTTATACCAACAGTGTACACATGCAAAACATAAAAATATATCTTAAAATAAACTGTTTCACTGTTGTGTTATGGATTATACAACACAGGGTAACACATAAATAAAGTTAAATTAATTAAATAAAAAATTAACAAATTATGTAAGTATACACATTGCAGCACATAATACAAGCAATAACAGTAGACCAATTAAAAATAGTCCATTCACATTCTATTAAACAAATTACACTCGCGGCCAAGCTACATGCAGAGTCCACCTCAAAAGCGCGAAGCCGTAATAGTAAATAATTTACTTACTCCTTTATTGTATCGGCTACTGACCTCTTCTTTAGCCTGTAACCCTCGCGTGTCCAACTTGACCTCGAGCAATAGAGGCTGCAGGGTCCCCGTGCCCTCCTTACCCAGACCCTGACCCGGAGTCCAACCCATCTTCTGCAGAAGGTGCATTCCCATCCCACCTTCCACCGGGGCAGCTCGCACCAACTGATCCTATACCAAGACCCAAAATTATTCCCGTAATATGCTATACACACGGAACAATATTCATTACCCAAGTTCCTTTAACACCTATGAAAAAAATGATCATTTAATTGAACAGAATGTTATACCACTGATCCTACAACTATTTATCCCCATCGATGAATACTTACCGCGTCAAAAGTAACGTAAGGTCGACGTGGATGCGTCTAACGTAGTGCTCGCGTCTCCTTATCTTTTAAAAGCTGCAACAAATATTCACGAATTCCCCATTATAAGCCTCGTTTTTCTTATAACAGCATCGTAAGTACGATATAAATTGTTAAAAGAATCACTGGCTTCATTCCAGGACTAAAATGCATGGAGTAGCCTTGTTTTTTCATGTGGTGGAATTTTAGTCTGTGTTTCAATGTGGGGAAAACTGAATATTTGTATGCATGTATTAGTGATATCTAATATGCCAATTTTATGGCATAAGAGCTACCACTTTGTGCAAAGACTCACGCAGTGTAACAAATGAACTAATTAGTTCACTCGTTACACGTACAGGTAAATAAAAGACCGTGTGTGATGGTTACAAGTACATTGTATGATGTACCTAACTCAGTAGATATAAGGCTTATGCAATCTTAACAAATTCAGTAGATATAAAGGTCATGTAAAAATTGAAAAAGCCTTTTACCCAAAGGAAATAATGGTATTGAAATATTTTTCATAGGAGAGATTCTTATATTACAGTTTTCTAAGAATCTGAAATGATTATTTTTCATTCCTTATTTTGATATCAAATATTTATAAATTTCATTTGCAAAATAAAGTTTTTGAAGTTTTAATAATGATTATACTAATAGCTTGTAAGTGCAGCGATTTTGTTAAACTTTCATAGGTAATGTATTTTGATGGAGGTTCATTCATCAGGATGGAGGAGGACAGGAGGAGGACATTCAACATTGATAAAGGTTTTAATAACAAACAAGAAGAGGATAAATGGATTATTATGAAAGTTATCAAACTTTCATAATAATCCATTGTGATCCTACCATCTGTCAAAGTCAGCTTTGGCCGCCATTGAAGATTCGTTTCTTTAAAGAACTAACTAATAACAATTGATATTTATCGATCTTATGCAATATTATCGATTACGATAAGATACGATAAGATGTATGATAGTATAACCTAAAATCAGACTGGAGCACTTTCATGTCAGTGTGAATGTGCTGAATTTTACATTTAAAGTTTTACAGTTATATCGATAATCTCGGTTTAAATTTTAAACCGAGTTTATCAACGTACCTACAAAATTGATAAAGGTGAATTGAAAACTCATAATATGTTATTCATTCGTCATAATATAAGGTTCTAGGTCAATTTATTTAGTAGGTTCTATCTAATTTTTGTCTCATTTCGGAAAATGGAAGGTTATTTTTAGCATCGAAAACATTATATCAAGCGAAATAACATCGCTAAGTATTGCGATTTAGTATTGAGATTTTTGAAAATGAGAAATTAGAGGGCGTCCATTAATTATGTGAGATGTTTAGGATGGTTGTCGTCGCAAACCTTGAGCGATATATCACCAAATTACACATGGGGAAGGATTGCAGGTTTTATGTAGGGGGATTTAATTTTCCTACAAGCAGCGAGGTCTCAATAATAGGGTCCCGTTATACCTTTTCGGTATAAAACCTAAAATGAATATACATCTATGCATGGATATACGAGTGTACAGGATTTATGAAGCATATAGTGTTTTATGATTTATTTTTGTATGTATCCGACCTATGTCAAGAATATAATAGACATACAACGGTCGCGAACTACCAAGCATGCAATGACGTCAACCTGTGTTAAAGGGAATTAATATGTTTGATTGACAGGGATACCAGGGCGGTTTTCATGATGTCTTATTGCAGTAATACGGCATTACCTCCGACCTATATAACGCTTTCGTTTGTCCACACTGGAAATATAACTCCTTTAAGACATCGTCGTCCGGCATAGTCAACGTACGAAATTCTTCGTGGTTCGCGACCGTTATTAATTTTCAATTCCACACGAGAATGAATATGTAGCCTAAAAAAGGTTACTGGTTTTCAGAAAATCCTCACATAATTTATGGACGTCACACAAATAATGTAATCGTAACCATCACACAAGCACAAACGGTCGGAAGATATAATACTGTGTATTATGAATCCCGACCGAGACGACTGGACCATTGTATGACTGCGGCGAGCACGGCTGAAAGAAAATTTCTTCAGATAGCATGCTGTATTCAACAAAACCAGAGATTATATATATTTCAAAATTGTTTTTATAAATATATGAAAATTTAAACACGATTTAAATGTGTATTAATTAATGTCAGTACGTAGCGAATTGTAGCTTCGCACGAACGTATTGAATAAATTTGACCGTTAAGTTTAGGAGAAATACATTTTTCAATGTGCGCACAAATTACACTTAATCTTAGAGCATTTTAAAATATTGATAACAATAGTTATAGATTTATATTTATTTGAAAAGGGAATAGTCTGGTTTCATTTAATACGATACTTGATACAAGCTAACTTTTATATCACAAGATACGACTCTATAACCATAATATTTTGTGATATTTGTAAAAGTAGTCACACATTACCTCAATAGCACAAAATTGTTCAATAAAATATTTTATTATATTCAATGCATACTTGTAATGCATACATACGTTCATTACATTTGGTATATTAATGAAATACAGAAATATATGAAAATTAGGAAAATCAATTGAGAGAATGCGCGATATTTTTAAGTTGCAAATTGCTGTGAAGTAGTATTTCCTTGAAGATGCTAAGTACCTTGACATTATTCCTAGCTGATTCTGCCTTTTTTTTTAAGTGGGGAAATCTTGCATAGATACCCACGACCTCCGGGGAAGGGGCCGTGGGTTATGTCGGATTCCTACCGACCAGATTCTGCCTACAGTTCTCATTATTATAATAAACCCCTTCTTGTAATAAGCTTATTTTTTTTTTGGTTTGAAGCAAAGAGAATATAAAACAGTAATCCTCATCCATTTATTATATTGAATATTTTCACCTATCACTTTTTTAACCTATTGCTTGTCTTCTAATCTAGTCAATTATCTAAGCATTCTTTACCCTATGTACCTAAGCTATCCATCTATATTCCTTTTCACCTAAGATGATTTCTGTGTCATATCGATTTTTGACACGTGTAGAGATGTCTTTTACTGAAATCGTATCAATTGTTTCCGATAATCGATAATATTTTATATAGAAATGAAATCGATTTGAATAAACGAACTCGTACATTATATGATTTTCCAACCCTATATTTTTTCAACGTTCCATGTCAGGTACACGAATTGCGTAGGTATTATTTTTTTGAGTTATTTTATTTTATTTTTCATTCTATAAAACTATAAACAATACTGTTTTTGTTTTATTAGCTTAAGATGTTTCATTTTTATATTTTTAGTAATAATGCCGCCATAAATTAAAAATATTATGTGCTAAAATTGAAAACATGAAATTCGGAACACGATGAATTGTCACAGGAATCATAATAGGTGAAAAAGACTATAGTCATATTAGTGTTAGTGCTATGTCTGTATTTAGTAATATTACAATATAAATATAATATGTGGCTCTAATCGAGTTACCTTCTTAGCCCAGGCCTGCGAGCCGGACGCCAGTTCGCGAGGCGTCAGAATGTTCGCGCCCGTAGAGCCGGTGAACTGGCCTAGCGACGGGTTTGTTGACCAGCCGAACTGAAATCATTGATAATTTATATTTAAAAAAATGTATGCGTGTACTAGAGTACACACGTAAGTAAAAAAAAAAGACGGGTTGCACTCCGGGAGTGCCGGCAGAAGTGAAAACTTGATTATTAACGTTGAGCATGTTTGATATTTTGGAATGGTATCCGTCTTACGCTTTTTCGATCAGGTCACGTGTCCTGACGCGAGTTTAAGATTTTATACCCATTACAGAAAAAGTGCTCAACGCCACTAAATAAGTTTTCACTTCAAAAATGTGTGCGTTTACTAGTGTACACACGTAAGAAGTGAAAATTCTTTATGACCTTATTTAAAAAAAATTACTTTAAGCAACTTTACAGAAATACGTTGAATCAAGCGTGGTAGGGATAAGAGAAAGATGGCGCGTCACGGAAAAATGTCACGCGTAACGAAAAAATGTTACACTAAATTTTTTTCCAACCCCGACAAAGAAGTTTCACTTCAATTAAGTAAAAACAATTCACATATTATAGTTATATTTACAGCAAAACACAAGTATTACACAACTAAGAAGCATTTTGAGCAATAAATATTACAATTGAGCATTTTAAGAAATAAAAAAAAGAGCGTGTGTGCCGAGCACACGTGTAAGAAGTGAAACTTCTTTGGCAAGATTCAAAGATACCAAAATCGTCGCCTTACTCAATGACGTGACGGTATTGCCATGACGCGACCTTCAAATTTTACTCTCAACGCGACTAAAGAAGACTTTTTAGTATTTTTAAAGTAAATAAACATTGCAAAAAATCGAACCCTAACCATTTATTAGTAGATTTATGTAGATTGACAAGTGAAAAAGAAGATTACATGGCTTCTAAGGGGGTTCAGATATTGCATAATTTAATGAATCCAATTTACTTACACCTCTCATGGCATGAATCTCGCTTTGTTCTTGTTCCCTCCTTATCATTGACAGCTTTTGTGAAACAATGGCAGCTACATCCTGTAAATGTAAATTTATTTAAGCATATTTTTATAATAAAGAAAAATGTATTATAGAATTTGCTAGAAAATAGGAGGTTATAAAAATAACATGTTGGTAGATAACTTGGATAATTTTCTAGTAATCATTTACTTCAAAGTATACCGTGGAGGTAATCTACCATGATAACACAATAATACGAAAACCCTTTTGGAATCTTCTATTTAAAGAAAGTTTGCATTTTATCAGTAACTTGTTGAAAATTAATAATATAATACTAACCACAGCAGGATTGTCACTGCCCGGAGAATATTGTGGTCCCGCTGTTATAGCAGGCACTGAGTTCAATTCTGTTAAGAAAACAACATTTTCATATAAATTTCAATTCTTTTACTTTGGTTCAAACTTTCGGGCAACATATTTTCTATGAAATATCTTAGTACAATAAGATATAAACCATTTGAAACAATATCTATCGTAAATAGATAACGACATAATTCCTGCCTACATACATACATTTTAGTCTTATGAGATAGTATTTTTTGTAATTAAAATTTATACTTACGACTTCCAGTAGTAAAACTTTTCATATAGGCGGGTGGGTTTACAGGCGGCGCGGGCAATGCTAGTGGTTCCGATTTTCTGCAAATAGTAAGAAACATAATTATATTGCTATTCAACTTTTGCGATTTTATAACATTTAAGGCATGAAATCAACAATTTGTTAAAATCACCATTTAGGAACGTGGACATAAAGATAAATATGAGGAGAGGAAAGACTTGTAGAAATGTTTTAGTAAACTTACTTGGATATAGGATCAAATCCTAGTATTGCTTTTGTTTCCGATTTGGAGTTTAACTTTGCGATTTGCTGTAAAAAAAAAAAAAAAAATTATAAGAAATTAAGATGTGTTTTTTCCGGAACAATTAGTAAATACATTTGGCTCTTCGCAATAAATATAATATTCAATATCTCAAAATTTTCCAATTGTTACTCAATAAAGTTATATGTTCTAGAATAAATAGTATTCTGAAATTTTCAGTATTAACTGTATTAATTTTTTTTTTTATTATTATTGACATCTGCGATCAGTCAACGGACTATGAGTAGATATTTGGACAGAATAATTTGGCGACTAATAATTATATCGATTAATAATTTGGAACTGTATTAATCCATACTAATATTATAAATGCGAAAGTAACTCTGTCTGTCTGTCTGTTACTCAATCACGCCTTAACTACTGAACCAATTTGCATGAAATTTGGTATAGAGATATTTTGATACCCGAGAAAGGACATAGGATAGGTTTTATCCCGGAAATCCTACGGGAACGGGTTTTTCTTTGAAAACGCGGGCGAAGCCGCGGGCGGAAAGCTAGTAAAAAATAAAAACTTTAACATTTACCATATTGTCCTTTTTAGGTGACACAGGCACCCATTCTGATGCTTTCTCTCTATGTTGACTCCCTGACGATACAGGAAACTGTAGCCTCAATTCCTCCTTATTAGCTATTGGTAGGGTACTTGACTTTAGTGGTAGGGGTGCTCCTCCCTGATAAATAATAATTATTTATTAAGAAATTATAGTAGAGTGAGAGATGTAATAATTAATTAATTTCATTATTAATATCTAGAAAAAAAGTAATTACCTACTTGAAACATGTGTTTGTCGTGCTTAAAGACATTTACGAATATAAACGGTTTGCACAATTTTGGTTGTTGCAATAAGAATATCAAGTTTTCCTTTACATATTTGCACATACTGCCAAATATATTTCATTGATTATACTTATAAAACAACTTACTCTAATATTCATCACAATGGGTGCCTTTTCTTTCACAAGGAACGGATGATGGAAGGCAATAGTGTCTTCATTCTCACTCATATTATCATCATTGGATGATACTGATGACAATTCCCCGAGAGCCTCTTTCTTTGATAAATGTTTACAGAAGTCCGTCAACTCATCTACTGATTTACCTGAAAGTTTTAATATTATTTTATTACACACCTGTATGCCTGGCTAGTCTTACTTAAAAAGTATTACTATGGCTGATATTCCGACGGGAAGAATATAAATAACAATTCAGCCTATATTCATTATTCAGTTTAGAAATATCTAATTTCTACAGTAGTGTTTAATTTTCTAAAACTTCCATGAAATAAGGAACACGCATTTTTATATATTTATTTCATTGAATATGCTTTAGGTTGTAACTTGTAATGATCTTTTTAAGAGCTATATACAACTTTATTTAAATTGTATAAAAAAATTTACACTGGGTCAATATGGAAACAGTGTCACACTAAATTATGTAGTACATGAATATCTTTTATAGTTTAATAATATCATTGTCCCTACCTCCAGACTGTATAGCGGCCATGACTTGGTTCCTAGTGTGAGGCGGTAACACAGCGGCGCCCGCAGGCACTGCACCATTCTTTAACATGTTGATTGCGTTGCGTCTAGCCACTTCTAGCAAACGCTTCTTTTCACTATCCGCTAACTTCACACCACTCGATGATCTATTATAAAGTTTTTGGTTATAAATCTAAATTTTTATTTTTTCATATAGGATATTGCGAGAGAGAATTTAAACCTTATAGATAATTTGATGTCCACCTGTCCACATTTTAGTTGTATTTTAAATTCTATTTCTATAAAGCTTTTCTAACTTAGAAAAAATTGGTTGTCTGTAAAGTCGGTTTACTGACGATAGTTGAACGTGACAACGTCCGATTGTGCTTCTTTGTCGCTCGTTCCGCGTTCTCGCTTGCACTTCAAACCTTACATACCTCAGAGCGAGGTAACGCCGCATGAGTCATGTTTTTTCGTGCGTGCAGCCAGCTCTATTGAATTATAAGACGTTGTCACGTCAAAAAACATGATTGTTCATTACAAAGATTCAATTGCTACTACAAAACATTTTACCTTCTACTCCTATGTCGCGGTGAAGTATGCCGTGGCCAATGCCTGCTCCTTGAACCAGACCTGTGCCTGCTACGAGACCTGGACTTCCGTCTAGACTTAGACTCAGACCTCCGCCGTGATCTGGATCGCTTTGACCTTCTTGTTCGCGAAGTTGATCTGTGATGGTGACGACGGGAGGTGGAACGAGAACGTGAACGCTTTTTACTTGATGATCTGTAATTTTAATTGTATCCATACTAATATTATAAATGCGAAAGTAACTCTGTCTGTCTGTCTGTTACTCAATCACGCCTTAACTACTGAACCAATTTGCATGAAAGGAGAATGGGCATTTTACTATGGAAGTTGGGCCTGAACACTTGAGTTGGACCAATACACATGAGATATTAATTTTATAATAGATCATAACACATACATAACGGGAAAAATATATATAAAAAAATAATCAACCGGGTTTTTGTACAGTCACATCAAGTTTTATTACTTTGTGTATACTATATTTTGCAATTAATAACTGTTGCAAGACAATGACAATATCTTTATGTTACTCCTATTCACTTTCACTTACAAAGACGTACTAATCTGAAGCCTTCTAATAACCAAAATACACTAATATTATGTTTTGTAACAGGTACCTATACCGTGTTTATTATATTTCAACGTAGTTAGACGTTTTTTATGGTTAAACTCAGTCACTCCAATGACATTTAGGTTTATATTTACTTCACTCGAATTAAAAACACCGTTATTGTGCGCAAAATAAATAAAACTTTTTGCCTTGACTGTACAAGAACCCGGTCGATTTATTTTTTTATTTTATTTTTTTCGTTAGGTATGTGTAATGATCTATCACAAAAACAATATTTCGTGTGTATTGGTTTTAGCCCAAGTTTCAGGCCCAATTTGCCCATTCTCCTTTGGCATAGAGATATTTTGATACCCGAGAAAGGACATAGGCAACTTTTTACCCCGGGAAATAAGATAGGTTTTATCCCGGAAATCATACGGGAACTGTGCGGGTTATTCTTTGACTGCGCGGGCAAAGTTGCGGGTGGAAAGCTAGTATGTTATAAATATAATATCATGACATATATATGTCACGGCTAAAGGTAGGTGAGAACATAAACTTAAGATTAGCCGGCTAAACTTAGGTTTATTTTCGACGAGGTGTTAATGTTAGTTTGTTCTATCTTTAGCCGGCTAAACTTAAGTGTAACCGCAGGCCCGTGGCTAAAAATGTCGGGGTGGGTAGATTTGGTTAGCGCCGGGCCGGTGGAGGGCTTGAGGGGCCCGCACAGTGCCAGAAAACACTCGCCCTGTTCCTTACATGTATTATAGTAACCAAATCTACCCACCCCGACTCAGGGCAGAAAGCTGGTGGCTAGGTTAGGTTAGGTTAGAACTCTTAAGACCCGCACGAGCCGAGCGAGCGCAGCGAGCGTGCTGCGGCAGCAGCCGGCGAAGTGCCAGAAAACACTCGCCCTGTTCCTTACATGTATTATAGTAACCAAATCTACCCACCCCGACATTTTTAGCCACGGGCCTGCGGTTACACTTAAATTTAGCCGGCTAAAGATAGAACAAACTAACATTAACACCTCGTCGAAAATAAACCTAAGTTTAGCCGGCTAATCTTAAGTTTATGTTCTCACCTACCTTTAGCCGTAACATATATACATATACTTGCGATTCGCCCTCGGCTTCGACTACACAGTTTATGGAAAACATACATAGTTTCTATTTCCGTAGGATTCAACTCCATCTTTGTATGTATGTCAGTATAATAAAAAATAAAAAAAAATATCATACCTTTTTCTGGATGTACTTCTATCTCTATGGGAAGACTTATGTGCAATTTCAGCAGCTTTGCTTTTCTTTAAAATTTCCTCTTCATTGCTAAAATAATCAGACAAATGAAATGAAATGAAAATTTATTTGTATGAAATGTGGTTATAAAGTTTTTACAATAAATTTGACATCCGCACAATTCGCCAACAAATTGGCATACAAATATTTATATAAGTTATGCTTATTTAATTACTATACTACAAATTAAGGTTTATTAGTAATAAATTAAATAAACATTTGAATTGCAAAAATATGCATAAATTTTTGCAATTCAATTATTAAAGACTACTTAAAATCTCAAATGTATATTTGGTTGTGATTATATTTAAATGAAGATTCCTAAAACATAAGTGAAAATTGCATGTAAATTCATATTGCAACTTCAAGATTGCACTAAAAATGGAAGGAAGCTTGAAAAGTGTTATGAGAGGGTAAAACATTAATCATGTTTAGTAACTATTTTTTTTTATAACAGAATAAGGCTAAACGCAAAAACATAATATTATAAAGGTATAGTTAAAACTTACATTTTAACTTCTTCAGCAGCTTTCTTTAAAATCCCACCAGGGTCTGAGGATTTGGGGAATTGTGAATTTGAGTCCTCATCTTTGTCCGAACTACTTGAAGTGTCTGTGTATTCACCCTCCTCAACCTTTTCTGCTTTCTTTCTAGCCTCTTCCTCAGCTTTTTTCACAGTTTCTTCAAAAACAGCACTAAATTTCAAGTTCTTTATTTGTATTCTACCTTTGGCTTTGTCATTTTCAGATGATTCCTGTTTCTTATCTAACTTATATCTTAAATCTGTTTGGTCATTTGACATGTCTTTTGGCGAGTCTGGCATTGGGATAAGACTAGCATCAAAACTCTCGATAGGCGGAGATAAACTTCGTACACTTTTATCCTCGGTTTTGATGCTGGGTAATTTTTCTTCACGCTTAATTTTATACTCATCCTTAATTTTAGTCTCGCTCTTAATTTTGATTTCATTTTTAATTTTGGAATTGCTCTCTGTTTTGATTTTAACTGGAGTTCTGGAACGATACGGCGATGGTGAACGGTCTTTATGTTTTTTTGATTTGCTTTTCTTTCGCTTCTTGTGTTTACGAGAATAATCACTATCTGAATTGGTGCTACTGCAAGAATGGCTTCGTTTTTTCTTTTCTTTTTTATGTTTCTTTTTACTTTTCTTAGCCTTCTTAACACTTATTTCTTCAATTTTAGGTGGTTCAGCGTTGAAAGCACTAAAAAGTTCTGAAAGAATTTCGTTCGAAGACTTTTTGGTATCATCCTTCTTACGTTCTGGAGTAGTCTTCTCTCTTTTAATTAACTGTTCTATTTTATCAATTAAAGTTGCCATTGTTATAAACTATAAACACTCTAAGCAGGTATTTCAATTAATCACAAATCTCTACAACAACAATTATTTTCAAAGCAAGCATTGTAAAATAAATTGGAATTCCACCATTTTACTACAAGTTTGACATTATTTTGACTTTGACAATTTATCTGTCATAATAACTTGACTACTTTTCTTGCTAATATGAAAAATAAAATGATATGTGACTAAAATTTATATTAGAAAACTTAAAAAAAAAACAAGTTTCCGAATTTGAATTTCCAGGAAATCGGAAACGGCCATTGAAGTTCAAGAAGATAAATTAAAACCAATCAATGTAACAAATAAATACTGTTTATCTTATTAAAAAAATATGAATAAACTTATCAATTAAAACCAGTCAATGTAACAAAAAAAAAAAGTGTGTGCGTGTAACCTTTACGCGCGATTGAAGTAAAACTTCTTTGGCGTTGACGACATATATCACTGAAATGATTAAATATTAACTTAAATAAATAAATATTATATTATAATTTAATTATATTTATTATTCATGTGCTTTACAAAGATTATTTAAATGTTATATTAATATTATTCATTCGAAACAGGTAATTGAATGTCATCATAATTTCTTACGTACGAAATTATAGGTTTGTGGTAACTATAATGTGAAACATAAATTTTACTCTCTAAATTTGCTACTTTTCTTGAAAATACAGCATCTATCGTTGTACCGAAACGCGTTGTTGAATGAAGTCGAGAAGTATTCATAGATAAATCAAATTTTTCTTCTAAAAAATCAATTAACGGCTGAGATTCCTGAGAGCGAAAATTAACATTAAAATCTCCAGTTAGAATCATCGGTAATTCATGATAATTACTATTTAAAAGTCGAGAACCTTCAATTGTGAAGTGAAGTAATTGCTGATGAATAAATTTTATGATATTTGTCAGGCTAGTATTTGTAGAAATATAAATAACAACGATAATCACAGGTTGGTCATTCGTATTAACACATCGAACCAAGGCGATGTCACCAATTTGTGAAACCTCATCGGAAATTTGTGATAATATAGTTGGTGAAATATTTTGAATTGGTGTTACATTGTTCAGTGTATCTGTAGATGAATGATATACAGCTACTCCACCAGCAGTTGAGTTGGGTCGTTTGTATTGGATAACGCAATAAAAAATTCCAATAAGAATTTGTTCGTCATTTTTCATCCAAGTTTCGGAAAATAACAGCAATGTGGACCTTTTTAATACTTTATCATTCAGATCAGAAACATGAGCACGTAAACTTTGGCAGTTGAAGGAAAATAGTGTAATGATACTCTCATTTACAAGGTTATATAATTCTTCCTGTTGTGTTATTAGGGAATTGAAAGAGAATTTGAAAGTCTTTCAAATTCACACTGTAAATCAACTATTCCCCCTGGACGCTTTCTTCCATGATAAAATTTGTTGTCATCGGTGTTTGAGACAATGAACAATCCATTAATTATATCAGTTACTCGTGATAATGCTACATATAACAGCTGCTGACTGTGACTTTTATTGTATTCATAAACGATTTGATCAAAAGTACCACCTTGAGACTTATGTATTGTAAGCGCACAAGCAGATACTAATGGAAAGTGATTTCTCTTTGCAAATATTGTCTTATTTCTATTCATTGGTACACATGACGATCTTCGTAAAATTGGGACTGCTGTTCTACTAATGTTTAGAGTTTGAATATGATGGGCAGCTTTTTTCCTAATTTTCTCTCCTATCTTACCAGGAAACTCAAGCCATAAGCGTATGATGTTATCACTGTCATCACGTTCAATATACACTAACTTTCCAACACAACCGTTGGCTAAGCCATCAGATACATCAATATTGGTTGTAATAATGTAAAATTTGTTAAGAACTAATATGATTTCATAAGGCGATCCTCCTGTATCAATAACTGACATTTTATGAAATTGTTGGCGTACATATGCTTCTTGTTCAACTGAATGACAACCTATATACATATCTGTTGCTATGGATACTACTTTGTCTTCAGCAATATTTAAAATAGATTGATTATAATCCGCAACATGTTTATTTTTATTTTTAATTTACTTATTTTAAAAGTAATAAATAAACAAGTATATTTAGAGATTTTCAAAAAATTTTGCAATTTAAAATAATGTTTTTAAAACTGTTGAATTTTTCATTCACTTTGCTATTCACAATTGATCCGTTTGAAAATTTGAAAATAAATAATCCTAATTGATTATGATATTTGCCACTAGCTGGCGTATAAGTCAAGAAGCGTGTAGTATATGACATATACTTACAACCAATCAGAATTATTATTTTTAAATGGCGGAAACTACACTGACTATAGTAAGCGTTACTTCCGTCAGAAAAAAAATCTGAGTTACTCCCTAGTCGCGCCTAAAGAAGTTTTACTTCAAAAATGGTTTGAGACGATTGACTCTATAGGTATATATAATATCGCACTGATTACTAAAATAAAAACATATTTTAAAAAATCCCTCTGCTGTAGGGATGCATTTAAAATGCACGTGTAGAACACCCACGTGTCAATGTCTAAAACTTTTAATTTTAATAAATGATGAACTACTTAGGTAAGTTCTACTTTACTGTTCTGTGAGGTAAGTGAACTTTCGTGAAAAAAATTGAAATAATTCTGAAAACGTAACTGTAAATAATATCTTGGATATGTATTTATTTATTATCTAAGAATATAGTGCGTTAGAGCATATTTGGGCGCATATTTTCCAGTTTTTATTTTTGGGAAAGCATTTCCGGATACCGAGAATTATTTTTTAATTTTCGTTTTAATTTTTTTTCTCATTAAAAGCTCAAAAGTGCGACTTAGCACTAGCACAGAATATTATATAGTAGCTAACGCTAACACTAGTATAGATTTCTTGCTCGTAATAAGGCCTATCACTCATAAAAAATCACAATGCACTATTGCTATTGCGGTGATTATTAAAATTAAAAACTTCTTATATAATTTACTACATACCTATAGAACAATAATAGATTATGTTTAAATACCTACTTATTTAAATGGTCATACTAGTATCAACATTAACATAGATATTATCAAAATTAAAGGGCTATAAAATAAAAGGCATGCAACATTTGTAGTTAATCTCTTTATTTTTGTAATTACCTTTGTAAGGTAGGTAATGAATTATACAGATCGGTCACTACATACTGAAGTAGCGCGTAGGTTTGTAACATGCCATTATTACAATATTCCGCAGACATCAACTGTTTTAAGGACGGAAATATGTCCTTTGCATTTTATTTATCATAGGAGCTAGAGAAAATATTCAGAAAAAGGTACCTACAATTAACAATAAGTATTTGAAGAAATTTGACCTACTTACGTAATTTGCAGAAAGTAGGAAATTGGAATAAAGCCTTCAGCATGATTGCAAATTGATGACTGTTTATGAGAAAACAACAGGAGGAATTAATTTTATTCCAGTATTATTTCTATAACAAATACCATGAAATTGTATTGCGTATGTAGATATTGAAGCACGTTTATATGTACCTAAATTGGTTTTTGTTTACAATTTATATGTATCTATGTTTGGTTTTGAAATTAGATAATTTATCGTGATTACCATAAGCTTGTGGAATATTTATCTGGCAAGTTTGTGCCACAGGAGGTTTTATTATTTTTATAGTTGTAACCTGTGGTTGTAACATTGTCCATTATTTGAAAAATAAGCATTGACACAATTTTAAAGTGGAAGCTCTGGGAATTATTGAGCAAAATTTAAAATTAGCATTGCCAGTTAAAGATATTTTAATGAGCAATGCTGTGTCTGTGTTATAGTGAGGGGAGCTGAAATATACAATTATTTATATCTTACACAACAATCTCCTTCATGATACCATTCCCATTTATGTTCTTGTTGATATTTAAACATTCCTTTAGGAAGACCTAAATAAATATCAAATATTAATCAAATGATTACATTTATACAAAGCATAAGTTACAAGTAAATAAACGCGGTTATAGGTACTAACAATAAAACAAGGCTACAACTTATACCAGACCAACGTAGGTTTTTCTATAGCCATTTTCGAATATCATATAGAAAATTTACGAAGCCTACAATTTAAATACATATTTGTAAAAAAGTTGGTTTCCCATATTAAAATCCCTACCTACCTAGTTTTTGTATCAAACCTCATTGATAATTTATTAAATTTAACAAAGTAATTTGTTTGTAGAAATGCTGTATTTATAGCTACAAAATATAATAAAATGAATACAATAGACAAAATTGAATTTTGTCGCGCTGATTGCTAAACAATACAATAAATACCCTACACTTAAATCTTTATAAATGCAATATAGCGTCAAAAATAAATACAATAGGTACATAAAATTATAAATATTACTTCCCATTTATAATGCTATCAAAATCTATCAAGTCCTACAGTCAAAATAGACGTTATATATTTCCAAATCCAGGTTTACATTTTGTTATACAAAACTGTCGAGCCTTCAAATGTTACCGTTATAGTTTACATTATTTAATTGAAAATAACAATGTGATGGTGCATTTAATGTATTTGAACAATTGTGCATCTCGAGTGTAGACGGTCACTATCATCTCATGGTCTAATATCACACTTATTAATTGATTCCTACTCCATCCATTACACCTACACGATCGAAACTGGTCCGTATTTTCAACAGCATGAGATAGAATAGTGCCGCTCGATCAACGAGTGTTTATAAGCATTCATCTATATATGAATTTAATTCTAACCGTGTCAAGAATAAAAAACTTCTGATCGAAACCTTTCACAACTATCAAAAAATGTAATGGCAGTAATTTGGAAAAACGCAGTAAACCGATTTCAAGTTAATCTATCAAGTCAAGCATAAAACTATTTTAAACCGAGTTTTTGATTTTCAATTCTTGACATGTTAGTACCGTTGATTGGCTCATGCTAAAACGCAATGAACGGCTGCTGCTCTCGTATCCGTGAATTAATTAAAACAATACATCACTATTTACGTCACAATTCGTTGTCCTATAAAAAAAGAAATAACGTTTAAACGCATGATTTATTTGAATTTCAATTTAGAGATCGACAGCAACAGCCGCTCCAATCTTAAAGCTACTACTAAATTTTCTAACGATCAAAGATCGCAAGCTATTTGATTTATTCAAAAGTCTTAAAAAAATAAAATCTGCTAGTGTTCAACTTCAACGTCTAGCGCGGACGCAGGACAGCGCGCACCGTTCGGAAACGTTTCTCGAAGCCAAGTTTCGAATAGAGAGAACGGGACGCGTCGTTTTCCGGACGAATGACAACAAACGGTTTGTATCCACGTGCGGCGACTTCTTTGGTGAGGCGCCTCGCCAAGTAAATCCCGTAGCCTTTCCTGCGAAATTCGGGCCGGGTTTGCATCGAGAACATCGCGCCGTAGTATGATTGTACCATCCACGCGGCTAGTTGTCCCTCTACGAATATCCCGTAGGCGGGCAGTTCGGCTACGAGTTTTTCGAACACCTCGCGGCATTCGATATCGCTTGCTGGATACAAGTCGTGTACAGCTTGCATGTGTTCAGGCTGCAAGCGAACTAGCTCCACGTCCGGTGGCAGTCTATAAATGGTAAAAAATTAAATTAACAAACTGTTAATGGTTGAAATGTAGTTACAATCAAAAAAATGTCATGCTATTTGTAATACTTACTGTTCATTGCTTTCCGTGGGAGGATTATCGCACACGTAGACGTCGCCAGTAATCTTATCGTGGGCTTCATAGTATTTCTCGAAGCGGTCCACGATGGCTTCGTGAGTGAAGTTCAGGTACAAGGGTTTGGTGAGGTCGAGGAGTATGTCCTCTGTTGTCACCAGGTCGACCAGTTCCGCGCGGCTCGATGGACAGAATATGGTTACACTTTCATAGGGATGGCTGTTTGGCTGCAAAATAAAAAAAAATAATGAGGTACTCATAAAAAAATGTGGAATGATTAAGAAATCTTTTCTTTTGCGAAGAAATAATATTTGTGTTATGGAACGAACTTAAATTGTATAGGTAGCATCTTATCTTAAGCACATGATATAAAACTCAGTTCTTAGATAAACAAATTTACTAAAAACTGCGAATAAAATATATGCGGATTAGTAATTGATTAAAATAATGTACGTATACGTAATAAAAAAATCTGTTCCTATTATAATTATATGTGAAAGCCTTTCGATAAATATGTCGTAACAAAAATGTAATATTTTTAATGAGGGCTTGGTATTTTAATAAGAACTCCAATATTGTAGAGCAGTCTTTTATATTTTCCGTATTATTAATTCATTTACCCTATTCGTCTAAAAGCATCCAAATGGTGGATATGATCTCCATACATTTGGTGACCTACTTCACATACTGCAATATGAAACACGTCATCCAAGCCATTATGAAGCAAAATTAAAAATGTAACATTTTCCCAGATCTCTTGGGGAGAGCACTCAGCACGACGCGACGACGCGACGACTCGACGACGCAACGTGACGGAAACGACACGGAAAAATATGATTACTTAGTATAAAGCCACATATAAAGCCGAATGGATACTTCATTTTCTGGTATTTTTTTATCATTTGTCTTTCTGTATTTCACAAGTTAAATGTAAAGTATGGTATTTCGTAAAAGCTTGAAGTAGGGAAATGTTAAAAATATTATAAATATAAAATAATGAGATATTAAATGAAAGTGGAGTAATGTGATATAGTTAGGTAGACGATATATTCTCATTTTATGTATAAATAATAATTAAAACAATATTTATTCATAGTATCTATGTCTGAAATTAATTTAACTCTACATTTTCAATGTCAACTTTTTAATTTAAATTACTCGAAAATCGATTATTTGAACAGTCAAGTATACTAATTAATCATAATACAGTAGAACCTCGATAAGTTAAAGTCCAAGGGAAACACAAAATATTTTAAGTTATAGAGGTTTTAAGTTATCAAGGGTCTATCCATTTTTCACTGCTTCTATAGCTTTTAATTTATCAGCGTAGATGAGGGTTGTTAGTTTTCTTTTTGGACTCATTTTAAGCCAGTTTTATCACACAGTAAGTAAAGAGATGTTTCCAGGACAACTATCAAAAACTTATGATGCAAGAAAGTCGTTGTCATAAAGCTATCCGCCGCAAAGCTTTGAAGAATTTCGATAAATCAAACAATAGGTAATGTATTGTTTACGTTAACAATACATAGTAAACACGTGCAAGCAATAAATACAGAAACCTTTTGTTTTGACACTCTTTCAAAATGACTCATTGACAAATAATTTTATGTTATAGAGGTTGTGGACCCATTTCTTTAAGTTACTGAGGGCCAATACAGAGATTATTTATTTAAGTTATAGAGGTTGCGTATTTTAAGTTAAAGAGGTTTTGGGCTCTGATGGGAAGGGAACATATTATTTTTTGAAGTTACAGAGGTTTTTATGTTATCGAGGTTTAAGTTATCGAGGTTCTACTGTATTATTATTGCTTGTAATAAAATTGTGTTTCCAAAAGCAGGCTATGACATTTAAGGTCTTTCCACGTGTAGAGCTAGCTAAAACAAGCGATCAAAGATTCCATTACTACACTACATCCTTATGCACAAAGGAAAACCTGGTACAGACACGTTTTCACAAAGGCAAAGCTGGCATAGAGGGGTACCTATATACGCTGTAGTAATATTTTATCTATGGACGCTTGTTATAATATGGCAATTAAATACTTTGTGTTCACAGATAATAAAATATTCTTACCGTACTAGTACAACCAGGAAAGTGTAAGCAGATTGGGTCCTCCGGCCAATTCTTCGCTACATAAAAATGGAAGTCCCACACCTTATTGTTGAGATATGTTTGAATCGTCTGATGAAACTAAAATCATAGTATGAATTAAAAAAAACGAGAAATCAAATATTTATACAGTATAAAAATATATTTATTAAAATTTAACGTACATACCTTGAGAGATTCAGGCATATACTGCACTAAAAAATCGGCCACCGCTGGGAGCTCGTCTTTTGTTACCAATCGGAAGTTTTTCCCCTCAGGCACGATTTCCATCTCTGAAACAAACACGCGACATAATTTATTTGGTCACGAAATCATTTAAGCCTCATTAAAGGAATTTAGGAAAACATTTCGAAATATTTTTGTGGCAATTAAGTTAGCAATTAGAATGTTGTACAAAAGCCCTTTTTAAGAGGCGAATTTAGCACTATAAAATAAATAATTTTGAATAATTATACAGGTAGGCATTTTTGGTAATAAGTATATGTGTTATAAACTTCTTTGAAAAATAATTGTAGTCAATAATTTCGAAATATATGGTTATGTATTATAAATATAAAGTTTTCAGTTAGATGTTATTTTTTTTGTTAGTAGTTTAACATAAACAATAAACATAATGTGAAATATTTACTATTTATTAAATTAAATATTTTAAAATTTAATTCAAATAAGTCTAACTCAACGGATGGACTTTGTAAGAATGCCCGCTAGCATTGAATGTATGTCACAAATAAATTATTGAATGAAAATAATCGATACAGGAAAAGTTGCAATAGGTTGGCTATTAAAAATCATCTATGTTAGTATCATAATGTACAAGAAAGACGTTCGAATAGACGTGGTCAACTTTTAAGGGAAATCTTTATACGGATGAACGGATACTAGACCAATAACAGTTTTCACTGCATGTGTATTCATTTCAGTCATTAACATATATGTGTTATTTTATTACAATTAAATTATTTTAAGGTCTTGATCAATCTAAATATTATTGTATTTTTAGTAACTAAAGTATTTTGTAAGGTTTATTTTATGTTATTGACAGGCAAACGAGCGGACGCACTGCCTGGTGGTAAGCAGGTTGCGTCGCCCATAGACCATAACAGCTGATAATACAAGGTTTAAAATATGTAGTTCAAAATTCGGCACATCTAACTACCTAATAATAAGGTTTCGCCTACAGCGATGTAGAAGTTCACATTAATGAAACGATTAGATCCATTGATAAAAAGCAAGGGTTTATCAAGAAGCTCTATAAAGTACGCACTCCGTAGTCAACATTATGTTTTCCGGTTACAACCGGTAGCTCGAAGGATCGCCGACACCCCAGTTCACAAATTGCATTAATTGCCACTGCATCGTGGGTCAAGGTCCGAATGTTTTGCGGCATGCGAGTGTACGATCGATGGAAACGCTCCTCGCTCCTGCATTTATGTTGCAACATTGATGTATACCTACGTTGTATATTGTAAGATGTGTTGCAACAACGTAGACAATGTTGTTTATAACGTTTTCTCAAGCTTTAATTAATGTTATGTTGCGTTTTGCTATCCTTTGAGAACATTATTTCTTAATACGTAATTTTTTCAACTTATCTTTGTTGAATAGCATTTCTCGAAAAATACTTGAACAACGAAACAGAATTTAAGCCTTTTAAAATTTAAGCGTTACAGTAATACTTTGAATTAAAAAAATGATCTAAAACTTTTCTTCATTAAATTGATTTATTTTCATACATTATTAAAGTTTGAAATTTTGTATGTTTTCCTTATAAACTTGCAGTAGAAATAGAAATGTTACATACTTTGAAGTTATGCTTCATTTTTAAGGCGATTTGTTATTGTCATGATTCAATGCGGAAAGAGCAGAGTTGCAACTAAAGAAAGCATCATATATATTACTAGCTTCCGCCCGCGACTCCGTCCGCGCGGATGTCGGTCTTCGCGTGGATGGTTTATTTCTCCATTTTGAGTAACTCTGACAATAACATCTTATAAATATCTATTGGACTCAAATACGGCTAGGCCTATAATAATACCCAACGTGTGTTCGCTGTTCTACAGAACAACGTCTATGGATAAAACTGAAAAATTAAGATTATTTTTTTTCTTCGTATTTTTTCAGGATAAAAAGTATCCTATTTTACGCCCAGGATAATAAGGTATAATTATACCAAGTTTCATCGAAATCGAACCGTTAGTTTTCACGTGATGTCTTCACATACAGACAGACAGACAGACAGACAGACAGACAGACAAAAATTTTTTTAATCACATTTATTGGTTTGGTATCGATCCAGTAACACCCCCTGCTATTTATTTTTTCAATATTTTCAATGTACAGAATTGACCCTTCTACAGATTTATTATATGTATAGATTTGAAATCAGTTTCAAAACACTGGTAAGTCGTAGAACCAAATTTCAAGTCCAAACCCCCTTAAGGAAGATTTATTTTTGTTTCTATATAAATATTTTTTTAAAACATAAAATACCTATAGAAAATTTCATAAACTTTCTAGCTATTGAAGATAAGTAATGCTATTTAAAGATGCGCATTTGAATAAGTAGCAAATGCTCTATAGCATTATGGTTAAAGTATGTGCGGATCAATAACAAGACAGTAAGATTATATTACTAATGCCCTGTAAGCTTATTATCTATATTCTCAAAAGTAACCACTTGCTGATATTCGAGTTTTCTTACGACTGTTTTTATATAATGTTTGGAATGTAGGTTAAAAATATCGAAATTTTAGATATGTTTAATTTATTCTCAGTTTATTCGAAAGTACAGTGCAATGTTGGGGTAAAGCTTTATTATTTGCTTCAGTTTAATTGGGTCGTCTTATAATATAATGAATAGCAAACACAGAAAAATAAATAATTGCCATAAAATAAAAAATAAGTTAAGTGTCACAAACTACGTAAGATAAAAAGAAACATCATTGTGTAGAACAAAAGACTCGTAGATCCCTGCATTGGCGTGAAGCCAAACTCGAGACTTCGTTATTTACTCTTTCTTTTAATTTTCTCACTCCTAGTTTTGAATTGTTAGCAATTTTTCAAGGGCTACTTAACTACAAGGTTAAAGACGATACTGTTGAGCTAAACAGATTAAATAGACGCTAAGATCTACATTTGCAGAGAATGAACTGGAGAACCTTATTGGAAAGTTGTATTATGATAAAATCTTTTCGAGTACGGTGTTTTTCGAACACGTTTAGTTAGTTGTACCTAAAACACCATAATTTGAATCCATAGAAGGATAATTTTATGGTAATGGGAAAAAGTGAACGTAATTTTGGAGATTACCAGCAGAAATTTTATTTTTACATCTTCTTATCACGCAACCCTTAGGTATACCAAAGTTTTATCAATTATTTATTAATTGTAGAGATTCAACTAAATTCTGTATACTCTAAAATTTCCACGACCGTTTTGAAAATATTACAAATTATCTGTACAATGTATTCTTAGACATACCTACTTAAACTGTAATTTAGCACCTCCGAAATATCTTGACCTTATTCTGTTCGCAAAGCGTCTTACCTTTCCCTTTATAATTTAGGCTAATAGCATTTTCAAATATCCGATTAGAATTGGATATTAGCTTCATAAGATTCTCAAACTCTACAATAAAATTGGATAACAACTCAGATTGCATTAAATGCACTACGTAGCTTAGTGCTACGTAATTCCATGCGTTTTCGTAGCCGCAATTAGGTATATTTATAATTATTGTTAAATCAAATAATTAATTAATAAATCAATTAATAAATACTCATATTATTTAATTAAAAATCCATCCCCTTCCCATTAAGTATTTTGATGTACAACCTAACACTACATAAATTCAGATACGCATGAAACATAAACGCGGTTCATTAAAATACATGAAAACTATTCAAAGACATTCGAAACGGTCGGCCGCTCATTACGCTGTGTTTTCTCATTAAATATCCACCAGAGCGTATATAAATTGCGTAAAATAAACCCTTGGAAACCTACGCGCCCTACAGTCTGGAAAATCTCTGCAGTGGCTAAATCGATCACGTTTTTATACAACGTATCTGCAGTGATGAATATTTATTTGTGGATAACGGTGCTGCGAGAAATCTATGTATGTATTTACATTTACAGTCAGATGCGTTTTCATTTGTTGCAAAATGGAGGCAGCGCTTAGCGCTACGGTTCTAGAGGTTTTTAATTAGCGGCTTGTAATAAAATGATAAACATTCGCGTCGCGTTACTTTGGATTTTTTAAATTTAAAAACTGTAGAGTGTTAAATGTACCCTACTTAAAATGTGAATTATTGTAGTATTGAATCATAACGAAGAAAACATGTACACGTTATACTTAATAGTTGAAACAATAAATCCTGATATCCATACTAATATTATAAATGCGAAAGTAACTCTGTCTGTCTGTCTGTCTGTTACTCAATCACGCCTAAACTACTGAACCAATTTGCATGAAATTTGGTATGGAGATATTTTGATACCCGAGAAAGGACATAGGCTACCTTTTATTGCGAAATATGTACCACGGGCGAAGCCGGGGCGGACCTCTAGTATATATATATGTATGCACAAACATACAGCAGGTGGAATTGAATCAATTAATATTAACATTCTCATCATCCGCAGGTAAATGTGTAAATAATTATTTGAGAATCGAACCAGAGAAGGGCTGGAAGGGATTCATAATAGCGATATTTGTTTGTTCTTCTATAGTTGTTATAGTGTTGAAATTGTACTGAACAGTGTTGAATTGTGTTAAATTGTGTTGAAATTGAATTGAACATTCTAAAAACTTGCAACAATTGATCACCGATCATCAATTGCATGTAACGATTACATTTCCAAAGCAAAACATAGTTGGACTGGCAAATGTCTATCACGTAAGTTTTCAAAGTTAAACAGCAATGCAGTAGTAAAATTTGGTGCATTTCGAATGAGCATTTAGTTACTTGCAAAAGTTGAGCTCTATTTCGCGTATAAAATAAACATGTTTCATTTAGTATTTTGAATAGAATAAGTAGAAAATAGCGGCGGACTCAGTACTAGAATTGCAAAGAAAATAGGTTGAAAATAAAACTTTTAAAGCCACGTGTACCCACTTTAGAGCTTTTAAGGGTATTTTATTTTAAATAGGACGGAAAATGTAATGACCGCACGTGTTACTCATGTTAATAAACGTCATTTAGACCAAATGTACCTACAAATTATAAAATGCATTTCAAGTAAGTCATTAAATTATAGTCAAATCTACAGAGAACAGCTACGGTTCACTGTAGAACCGCCTCTAGCAAAGTATACCGCCATAAAAATTTGCATTGAATGGATGAAGTTTTGTTACAACGGATTTAAATTACTGAGTAAAAAAATTACGTATTGATGTATACAAATAGGTTAGACACAATACAAAATTGTTTTTCGCTAACGTTAAACTTTTCGGTATTTAACTTTTTCATAATTTTGTAGCTTAAAGAAATATATATAATTTCATGTATACTGTTAATAATGAGAAAATTATTATAGTAATCTTATTTAAACTTAATTCCGCAATAAAAAAGTTTGTGAAAAAATTTTCCCGTAATGTTGCCGCCCCTGAAATTTTACCGCCCTAGGCACTACCTATAAATGCCCTTAATGTAAATTTAACGCTGGCACGAATATATGAAATTTAATTTAATGGACAGTCTCAGGTTTCGTTAGTGCCTCTTTTTCACAGTTTCTCATTTTAAAGCCGATTTCCTGAAATCGCGGGATGTTCATGTTCAAGACATAAATCCCGTGCAATAAGAAAGAGAGCCTAATTTATGTTTATTTTATGCTCAATTCTATCGATATTGTTTTATTTGTTAATCTATAATTATTATTCCACATTTCCTATTAGTTGAATTTAACCAAAGGTTCATCTCAATGGCAGAATCCGCCAATTTAACATGATCGTGGGATTTTTATTAAAAATAGATAAATCGATTTAATTCTAGTTGGTTTTTAGAAAACCTTAATATTAAATATATTTTTGCAAAGTTATTTTCTTCTAAATCTTTTAAAGACGATATAAAATATATGAAACGCATAAACTTAATGGTTGTCTGTAAAGGTGTTTTAAACAATAGTATTTTATGCTAGAATACATCGGGATGATTGATGTTAGGAAGATATTTGAATTGAAACATGATGAAAAATGTTAAAACCTTTATACTTATTATAATAATAAATTAAACCTAGAAATTATCGCGTGCGTAAAGCTTAGCGTGAAACGAAACCGAACGTGGTAGAGTTGAAATTAACATGCTAATCAGAAATTTACCTAAAGTTCATATGATAATATGAGTTATTTCATGCAATATAATAGGATTTTAAATATGAACCATAATGTAAATAAATTAGTGTTCGTTTTTGGTCTTAATATCATAATAAGCAACTCTATATTATATGGGTATTATTTAGGAAGTTAGTAGTACTAGAAAATTATAATATATTCTATATTCAATGGCCAATCTAAGATTGCGAATCTACTCTATTTTTTCATTCCATCTTATAATACGGAACTACATATAACAACAGTTATTCAAATAAAGGAAGTGCGTAAAAAGGTTTTCGCTGCTGCTAGTTCTATTCGCCGGCTACGCAACTTTCTGCCAATACCAACTAAAATTGCGCTCGTTCAAACACTCCTTTTACCTATTATAGATTATGCCGACGCGTGCTATCCTGACCTCTTTGAATACCACCTTGACTGCCTTGAGCGCCTTCAAAATTTTTGCATAAGATTTGTGTTTGGCTTGCGCAAATACGATCACGTCTCCGAATTTCGTTCAAAGCTCAAATGGCTTCCCATTCGACTTCACCGAAATACTCATATCCTTCACCTCCTGTACTGTGTTCTGTTTGATCCGAAAACACCGCAATATTTAAAAGAGAGATTTGAGTTCCTTGTGTCTAATTTACACCCAATTCGATCATCAAATAAGTCTCGTCTGGTCGTACCGGGGCATGTAAATCATATTTTTAATTCTTCCTTTACTGTGCGTGCCATCAGGCTATGGAATGATCTACCATTAGACATAAGAGAAGCTCAATCTCTACTCACATTCAAAACACTGCTGAAGCGATTTTACCTGTCCAAATCATGAACTCTGATCTACCTGTTTCATTTAAGTTAAATATTGTTGTATTGGTGCTGTCACCGTATGTGTCTGTTTTTCAGCTAGTAAGTAGCTCATTTCTATGTGTATGTATATATGTATATGTATGTTTGTGTATATATGTATGTATATAATAGGAATGTATATATGTACTTTGTATTTATATTATTTTATCTACGTATACTACTTTTATGTATGTATGTATGTGTATGTAGGTTTATGTAAGTATATGTATGTAGGTATATTATGGATGTATATATGTTCGCTGTGTTTATACTATTTTATTTATGTATTTTAAACTATAAATGCACCTCTTGCCCATAAACTAATACTTACACTGTTTTTCCTTGACCACCAGGTTGTCTGGAAGAGATCGCTGTCTTAGCGATAAGACCGCCTGTTGTGCTCAACTGTGTCTATTTATTTTATATATTTACTTTTGTAATTTTTATTTATTGGTGCACAATAAAGTATTTTTGTTTGTTTGTTTGTTTGTTATTTTCGAAACTATGAAATATCGAATTGAAATCCCCAATCGTTTTATTTTAACTCCATAGATATCAAAGAGTTAACCACAGACATATATTGAGTTAACCGTTAAACCTTGATTATAAAAATGTATTTATATCAAGAGCTCAGCTGAATTCGGGTATATTGTAGGGCGTGTTGGGCGGATCGTAGGTTTGTCCACGGCGTGACCGTCACCTTCACAGAAACACGAGACATTTCAGATCGAGTTTCAATCAACGTGACCGCGATTTGTTGGCCAATCTTGCCCTTGCTAAAGAATGCTTTACAAATCGAAAGAATGTTTTAGCCGCCAATTTTAATTAAATTGTAGAGAGAAATAAAGCTCTACAATTTTTGATCTGCTGTAGTACCAAACAATGTTTATTTCGTATAATCAATAAATTCTTGAAGAAGTGGACGACATTACATACTACACAGATATATATTATATTTTAAATAATAATTTAGAATAATTTTTTACATTAAAATAATCTTCAAATACTTAAGCAATTCGTCTTGATAAGAGCGAGTTAAGCTAAACTTTGATCGGCAAACTGAGATAATATGATTTAAGAAGTTACATATATTACCCACCCAAATTATTATTTAAGTTCAATGAGCAGGCAAAAATTGGCGATCAAAGTGATGTAAGTAATCAAATAACTCTTTGATTGGTGGTATATTTCGTCCTACAATCGATGTTAAATTTTTTAATTTTACTGATTTATATCTTTAGATATAGAAACGCGTGAAACTCTATTCTCGTATTATAAGAAGTCAGGACTACATAATATTATATAGGTACCATAGCAAAATATAAAAGAAAATGTTAGGTATTAATAGGCAATGTAAAATTGTATTTTACATACAAAATTATTGTAATTCTTAACATTTTATTGTAAATTTGTAGGTCTATGTTACATAAATAAGTAACTGAATGAATTACCAATTACATTACTACTACCTTGCAGCTATATGTTCCTTTTTATATTTTTCACAAGGATTAATATATGGTAGTATGGTAGTTTATAAATAGTGATTAAAATAGACTTGTTTTACCAACAAAGTTATATAAGATCGGTACAATGCAGGTATTATCTCCTAGCATCGTTACCTGTCATCTGCAACCGAAGGCTGTGACAGGCCTTTATTAATCATATTATTAATTTTCAACTTTAAAGCTCCTGTACTGAATATATAATTAACTATACTAATATTATAAATGCGAAAGTAACTCTGTCTGTCTGTCTGTTACTCAATCACGCCTAAACTAATGAACCAATTTTCATGAAATTTGTTACGGAGATATTTTGATACCCGAGAAAGGACATAGGCTACTTTTTATCCCGGGAAAATGACGCAATCCCGGAAATCCCACGGGAACGGGAACTATGCGGGTTTTTCTTCTTCTCGGACTGCGCAAGCGAAGCCGCGGGCGGGAGCCTAATTAACTATATGTAGATAATAAGTTTCAGCTTTAATTGAAGCGAACATTTATTTTTTGAAAGAAGAAAATTTTATAAATTCGCGTCTATTATAGGAAATATCAATTTTTTTTGCTAAAATTTGAAGTCTTAATTGGTAGGGATTTGAAATGTGTTTTTGGCTAACAGTGGACAGCTACTATGCCTAGTGTACATTTAAACGCAGTCGCGGGTAGAAAGCTAGTTCAGTTCTTTAAAAACGAACTTTTTTACAGGAGCCAAAATGTTTAGATTAAGCAAATTAGACTCATTTTAATTCATTGACAAGATTATAACACAACTTAGGTGTTAATTATTACTAAATTCATGAATAACTTTTTTTTTTCTATAGACTCGTTCTTATATTATACTTTATGCTTAATATCTTGGAAATATGGATCAAAGGTACTTATTACGAATTTATAAATGAATACATATCATATAACAAAATTGTTAATCCACCAAAATTGTTTTCATTGCAGATACTCGGAGTCGGACCTCACATGAGGATTAAGGTCATAATACACATCGCGTTGGGTAGCAGTTTTCAGATAGCTTATAGCTAGAAATTAAATAGGGAGTTGATTTACTTTGAATACGCTTTCCTCTCATTTATATAAATCAATTATGAAATTGCATTAAAATTTACGGATTATTTACGTAGGTAAGAAGACGGGGAATTTTCTTCTTAATTTATCCCATACGGCGAAAAACGCAGCTTCGAATTCTACCGCATGATTCTATTTTCTGTATTGTAAAAAATCAATATTTATTAGTATTTTTATGCTAAAATTAAAAATAGAGCTTTCGAACTGGTAACTTATTGTCGTTTGATTTAACAATTCGAAAGGGCTTTTAAATGAAACCTAGTGGAATAAATAAATTTTTGTGTTTGAAGGTTTGACGTTAGATGGTGTAGAAAAAAATGCTTACCCTTTCTATAGAGAGGATTATATAGAAATAACATTACAATGTTTCATCTACGGGCTTGATAAGTTATCATGTAAATGTATTTACATACTTCGAGTAGGTATATTAACTTTATTAATGTTATGTATAGAAATGAATGGGTAAAGTTTGAAATCAGTGTGCAGCTCAAGTTAATGTTCAGTTTTAATTACATGCATCCGTTAATAAATTGCATAATTTTAGTTTACTACTATAAAATGTAAAACAAGTGCGATATATCATGCATCTGTTTTAATTAAACAGTCAAAAAGAAACAAGTTGAAACTAACAAGAGAAAGCAATAGTCACATGAGTCCATTATGTTTTAAAATTTGCTTTTTTTGTTTTTGTAAATGTTCTATATAAAAAGTAATCTAACGTTGCATATTAACAAAACCCATTACCTACTTTTGAAATAAAAATAAAATATCATTTTTGCCCCCAAAAACCAACCTCTTTAAGATGCTACAGATAGTTCAGAAACCGAGAGGTAGAGCTAGTAAGCCTTAAATGCGTTCTAAATTCTGAAAATATTATTAAATTAAAAGATTCAGAAACACAGGAAAGGAAAGTAGAAGATCAGTAAGTAGTAGTAAGATTGCGTCATATGCAGACAAAACTTCAACCTAAATAGTATGAAGGTACCGCAGTTAAACTGGCTTAGTAATAGGTTTAGCCTGAATACAAGGTGATAAAAACAATATTAAAATCGGCAGATAAATATGCTTTTACGTGATTGATATTAAGATTGAATGCTTTTTAAAACCACACGTATTCTGAAACGGCCAAGAAGTTGTCTCACTTGGTAGTGTTGGTAGAAATAAAATTAACACATAATATGGTAATACATTATGTATTATTGTTACTAGAAAAAATAACTGACTAATAGATAAATGTTAAAAGTTGAATAAATAGGTATAAGTTTTCTTCAAAAAGAAGCTCTCAAGAGTCTGACACTAGAATAATAAAAGCTTGCGCTAATATCAACAACAAAAGCTCACTATGACATTGGGTCACATTTAAGTTGAGATCAATAGAAATCTTGAATAGATGCCGACTCAACATTTCGATAGCCTACTTTTATTCTGAACAATACAAATAAAACGTCGTAGCCAATGGAAATATACCTTCGTATTCAAGTAAGATTGAGATTATTAAATAATAATAATAATATTTTATAAAATTAAAAATGTTGTATGTGGACTTCAACAATTAAATGTTTATAGTAGGTATCTTGTTCTTTTTTATGGCGAATTCGCTCAACTACTTACTACGCTTACGGCATCGTTTAAAAGTTTTTCAGCAACGTCGTCGTAGGTATATATGACATAAAGGTAATTTTATATTCGCAATGTATGTGGCGTGATTATTAGTAGGCAGTTTGTGCGCATAATCAAAAACCATTTTGCGTACCTGCTATGTGCTCCCGTACCTACAATAAAAGAACGTGGGAGGTAAGCTCGTGCTTAATACCAAACAGCTTAACTTCTTAGTGATAAGTATAATGGATTATAAATATGGCTGTTGAATCGTTGGATCTCGCACAAAGGTGTAGCGCAAGTTTTACGGCATTGCCGGCGGGGATCTATGCGACAAAGAATGTTTGATTTAAGCCCTGCCATAATGCGGCTGCCCTGTATAGCTGCAATATGCTAGAGGGGATGAAATGTGGTTTTACGATTGTACTATTGAGCGGACATGTCAGGTGAAATAAAATGGTGTACCTTTGATCCGCCGTACTCCGTTTGCGAACGCCGGCGCTGGCTGTGCCCTCGCAGATGGTGTGGTGTTGTGAATGTGACGAAGCGCCTTGGAGGGCTCCTGGCCGCAAAGGGCCGGCGTTGCTTGGTGTAGCGGACCTTGGGTGCGCGTGTGCCTCAAGATCAGTTTGCCGGCGGAGTGGCGAGTGACAGCCGGGGACCGCGGGTTGCGCGCGCTACATCAGTACGCATGCGTCCTCGGGGATACCGCAAGCAATTTAACTAATCTACGCATTGTATTTACGCAGCTTTTACCCTTTGTATTTCGAGTTTTATACTTATTCAGTATTTTTATTTATATAAGCATTTAATGCAAACGAATCATTAGACCATGTATCTTAATGTCAATTAATCATTAAAAGTGTGGCAAAGAGATAATTAATATTTGTGTCGTTATAGGCCGATTAAGATGATATGTAGGTAATCAGCTGTTTGGGATTAGGTTAGATTATGTTGTATCGATCGTGCTACATACTTGACTAAGTGCTGTACATTTCATTGTTTTGGCTGCAGTCCAGAGACCGCATCTTACAGGCTTGTCCCTCAACGTACATATACACTGCACTCAAAGCACAAAGTAGAACTTCTCATCATTAATTTGGAAGTCGTAATGGATTCATTTCAGTATTTCTATCCAAGCCAGAAGCATTACAATATTGTTCTTTACGAGGTTTAGTTTCATTTTTAAGAGGACTCAAATTTTTTTAAAGCTTTTATAACTTTTCAAAATCATGAAAGATGATCATTTTTTTTTTAAATCCAGGGTTCCAATTTACTAGAGATCGCTCAGAGGGAAAATGTTGGTAGAACTAAATTTCATAAGATTTTTTTCAACTTCAACTTCAAGTTAAATTCTTACACACATTATGACTTCCGACTCTAGTTCTATGATTAGAGGCATTGGTACGAAGTATTACGTTCCACATAAGAATCGATATTCAAACTTCCAACTTTTAGAAAGTTCTTAATTTATAGTGATTTTTCTACACTTTGGCAATACGTACCTACATTGTACATTGTACGTACATACAGTACGTACGTACATGAAAAATAGTATTTCGGCATCCTTCCAGAAGCCTTATTCACAAGCGATTTGCTGAGCATATTTATTATTATTGCAAAATATAGTTTTCTAGTTGAAATTTATACATTGTACAGACATGAATTGTAAGAATATATTGTATCATCACTACATAGTATAAAACAAAGTCGCTTTTTCTGTCCCTATGTCCCTATGTATGCTTAATGCTTATACATCTTTAAAAGTACGCAACGGATTTTGATGCAGTTTTTAGATAGAGAGATTGAAGAGGACGGTTTATATGTACAATTTATAAGATTTTAGATACATCGGGCGAAGCCACGGGTGGAAACTGGAAAGCTGGTAAATTATATTTCTGATCCCAAAGTCGCCTGTGAAATGTGAATTTTAGTAAATTTAGTTCATGTAGGGTGCTACGGAAATTGTAGAATGTGATTTGACTGTAGCTACAGATCAGTTTTTACATAATATCGTATCGACTAGTGATACAATTTCGATTTAGATTCGAGTGGAAATTCTAAAATATGTATGTAAATCGTTATTAAAAAGAGGCCATTTTTTGTATGTTTGTTTGATGGAAAACAAAAACTACTTGGCCGATTTTAAATCTCTTTTACCAAAAGAAAGGTTAGCTATTATGCCTGAGTGGCATAATATGCTTATTTTTTGTAGCCAGGGTAAATGTGAAAATAAACCGTGTAGGTAATAATAATAAGAAAAAAATAAATAAAACTCGTTAACAAAAACAATTTAGACACGACGATCGCCTCAATTAGGAATATACCTGTGCTAGAGACGATCGACGCCTTCCTCTCCAGACTTAGCCAGTATTGTTAATTTAACTTATACAGGGTGTCCCACTATTGGTATACTAAGCGCGAAGGAACTTGTAGTTTTGCATACACTGATCACGTAAAAAATACTTAAAAAAAAAATTACGTCCAAAATTTTTTGCTAAATTTTTCCTGAAAATCCATGTTTTCTTCTCTAGCTTCGCGCAGCCGGCATATACCGCTTCTCTTATATGAGCATTTTATCTATGAAAACATAATCTTAAACGATAGCTCACGTGCTGGTGGCAAAGTTGGGCGGCTCGCTTGTTATGGGTGTACACATAGAGTTTTAAGAATTCATCTATTTGAAAAAAAAATGAATCTGGAATTTTTTAATTATTTTTTACGTACTCAGCGTATGCAAAGCTATAACCTCCTTTGAGCTTAGTATACCAACAGTGGGACACCCTGTATACTATTACATAAATTTATAAAATAGAGAATCATTAAGAACTAATTGAGGTTAAAAATAACATTTCGGGCATGCAGTTTGTGTGTGTGTGTGTTTGTGTGTAAGTAGTATTTAAGTTAGTTTCTTTATTTTAAAAATATGTATTTACATACAACGTTATCTAAGGTGAATTTAAATTTGCAAATGAAAGAGATTCCTTTCAGCGATCAACTCTACAATTTCAATAAAATTATTCTAGTCCATCGGAAATCAAAGTGTAAGTGTACGGTGTCGATGTAATATTCCCGTACTTTAGAGAGGACAAAATAGTTTAATATCACCGACAGGTATTCGACTTATCTCGGAATATGAGAGATAATGAATGCCAATGCAAATAGCTTCGCAGACTCCTATGAACTGCATAAGGAAGATGGCCGAAGTATGATGAAAACTTTAGTATGTTACCTACTCACAAAACAATTTCAAATGAGAAAGTTGATTTGAATGAGCAATAAAAAATTATGCAGGATCTAAGTAATTAAAATGATTCTGAAAGTTATAGAAATACCTAATAGTAAAATATTTTTACAGTTTTTTTTTATAGATTTAAGTTATTAAAATAAATTGCATTTAATTATTTCAGGACCTTCGAATGCAATTCATGATAATTTCAGTTCATGTTTTCATTGTGTGCATAAGTACATGTAACTGAAAAATCATGAAGCAAAAACAGAATTTATTTCCATGTATATATACTGCGGAGGTCCGGTTGGGTCAAGGGCATTGAAGTTACTAAGTGCCGTGCTTGTGCCTCGTAAATATTCGATCAAAATCTTCTTTGTGAATTTTATATGCAAGGATTAAGCGAAATGTACATTAAATATCTAGTAATTTGCGTTATAATGCAGGTTTTCTGTACAGTCATTAATAGTGTAGGTATATGTTAACGAAATTTATGAAATCAAGGAATTGTATACAATTCCTAGGAAATGTATGTAATTCCTAAAATCACACGGAAATGTGTGAAATAAATTAATTTATACACATTTCCTAGGAAATCTATACATTTCCTAAATAGCGATCGGATTACATACATTTCCGTTAACATATAATGCAAGGAGTAGGTCTTAGAGTATATAGTTATTACAGGTAGTATATAATCTCTTATATATAAAATTCTCGTGTCACAATGTTAGTCTGCATTAGTGTCCGACCGAAACTGGTTTCCAGGCCGAAACCGAAACCGAAACCGAATGTTCGGCCGAGGCTTCAGTTTCGGCCGAAACCGAAACCGAAACCGAAACTCACGTGGTCTAGTATGAAATTTCTAAAAATACTGAACTTTGGTGCATTTTACCTATTATTTTGCCTTAATTAGGGCATGAAAGGAAAACACAGTAAGTATATTAAATTTGTTGTAATCATTTATTTAATATAAAATAAAAAAATAATATTTTTAAAATATTAATAATAACAAATTTAATTTTTATTATTTTTTCAAATTAAGTTCTCGGTAAAATCAGTCATCTAAATCAAATCGGTAATTGTTAATGTTACTTTAAAATTTAAATACTAAGTTTTGGTATTTTGAGATCTTTCTCTTTATTAAAGAGTCTTTAATACTTTGGAATGGTATTTGTACTTAGAAGAATAATAAGTCTCTTTTAGGTACCTCTTATATAAAAATAATAATTATTAATTACAATTACACCCAGTTCCAATCTCAACATAGATAATCAAAAATTGTTTCCACCAGCGTGGGTCAACCAACGCTTTGACAGCGTCCGTCAAAGCGTTGCCGAGGAAAACGAAGTTAAGCGAGCGTGAACGTGTGTGAACTAAGTTCACTGAACTTGCGAAATTAGTTTCGGTTTCGGCAAAAGTTTCGGCCGATTTTGGCCGAAACCGAAACTGCGGCCGAAACTTGATATTTGGCCGAAACTCGGCCGAAACCGAAACCGAAACCGAAAGTTCGGTCGGACACTAGTCTGCATACTCCTCCGAAACGGGTGGACCGATTCTCATGAAATTTTCTGTGCATATCGGGTAAGTCTGAGAATCAGCCAACATCTATTTTTCATATGTACCACGGGCGAAGCCGGGGCGGACCGCTAGTATACTATAAAGTGTTCACAGATAAAGTGCGCCGATTAGCTTTTTGCTAAAATTATCTAGTGATCAGTAGTAGGTAAATTACTTTCAGATCAGACATAAAAATTCAAATCAGACAAAAATACAAAACTCATTTAAAAAAGCATTGTTAAAATCGAGGTAAGAATCTAATTTTTTGATAATTTTAAAGCCAGATAACGAGACTAAAAAATAATGTAAACACGATGAAATCCACTAAGTATGGAAAAAACGATAAAGGCTACGAGGCTATTTAAAAATATTGAAATGGCAAAGTTGTAGCCACTCATAAACTCAAAATTTTATGAGAAGTATTTTTTTTTTGTTATTCACCAGCCTGTACAATAATTTTTTTCACTATCATTCAAAGGCTCAGGATCGATTCGGTGTTCCCTAAAATGTTGGATGCAATTGCAGAGACATTCCTATTATTTTAGAGATAAACATACTATGATTTTATTATAATATTTAGATATTCCTTTCATGTAAAAAAATCATAGTACACATATAACTATGATTTTTTTTAATTTCCGTTCTAGGCGTGAGATTCATGATAGGAATTTTTATTTTATTTGCATACAATTCGGATATCGCAGATCCATATTTTGTTAGTAAAATAAAAACCTAAGTATGAGTGTTAGTAATTATATCTAAAAAACTAAAAACTAAGTCCTAATAACTAAGTCCACCATAGGACACTCTACGCATAGACAAGTCGCTTTGATGCAACAAGTGTACGCACAAAGTGTCCCATGATGGGCGCACTTATGTACTACTAGCGGTCCGCCCCGGCGCGGCTTCGCCCGTGGTACATATTTACGTTTTCTCTACATAAGAACCATCATCGTACTTCAATTAATATTATAAAAAAAGAATTATCGAAATCGGTCCACCCGTTCATGCGTGATGCCGTGACCAAGGAAAACGGGTTTCATTTTTATTTAAATAGACTACAAACTACAAAGTTTTTTTTTTAACATAAATACGTCTATTGAATATTTTTTCAATACACTTAGGCACGTATTTTAGTGTACAGCCTTATTTTTATTTAATTTTACTAAACTATGTTCTAAACAATCGATAATGGCCGATAGGTCTCACTTTTTCCGATTTTTTTACGATTTTCTGAAAATTGTGCTCTATCATTTGGTCCTTTTTGACTTTGCTGTGAAAGATAATATCCTTGATAATATCATAATAGATATATAAGCTTCTTGAATAATATCAAACTACAACATCCAAGGTTTCCATTCAACACAGACGTATCACGTAATATTCCACCACAGACATGTATCAAGATAGACTAAGCGAGTGTATGTACTTCCCGTGTCCAAACTAAGTTTATGAACCTTACTTGACGCTGGCCTACACTCAGTCCGCGCTTGCAGTTCGCCAAGGAAAGACGTGAAGCTGAATAAAGTAAAATGCCGAATTGCGCCGTTATAAACTGTAGAAACTCCACAGCTGTGAGTGGCCGAGTTATCGGAGATGTTTCCTTCCACCGGTAAGTAATTTTCTAATCAGAATATGCACTATTTATTTTAAAATCAAATAAAGAATATCTGTGGAAAACGATCGTGACAAACATGGATACCAAACCATACGGAATGATTCGGAATACATTGCGGCTTTTACTTGGCACGGTAAAGATCGCGTCGTATCGTATGATAACAAGCAATGAATAGCGTCTTCTCATTTTTCTGTTCTCATTTTTCTGTCCAATTTTGTGGTTAGTGATGTTCATTTGATGCAACAGTTCTCGATTCTAATCGATTTTATAATCGAACAGAAAAATGATAATTTGAAGGAGCAATTTTTCAGAAAAAAAGGCATAGATTTTTTTTGTCATTTAATACGACTTGACCTAGAACTTTTAAGTATTTTAATACAAAGGTACTAAAAATAAATATTATGACATGGACGCCATTAGTTAAAGTGTCATCTTGGGAGTTTTTTAAGAAAACTCCTTATTGCTTAGACTATGTCTGTTTTTTCAGTTTTCCAAGTAACCCGAACATAAAAGAAAAATGGATCGATGCAACGGGACATAAAGATTGATTGATTGACAGTTTCATTACTTTCTTTCGATGGCCTCTCTAGTACGTAGTACATGGTAACACAATGGGCATATGTAAGAAAAAGCTAAAACACATTAGTTTACTTGTTAGAATATTAAAAGGTTTATAACTTTATTTTATCATTCCTCTGTCTATGGTAATTATCATTTTTCTGTCTTGAATCGATTTAGTAATCGATTACGATTCATTTATTTGACTACCTAGACATAGATCTAGTTTGATCTGATTTCTTTCGATTTACTTCGATGGGATAGGACGATACTAGAATCGCCGCGCGAGTGGCGTCCTAATCGATTAAGCGTAAAATGAAATTACCATCACTAAAAAGCGCTCGTGACGTCATAACGCGTCAAGGTCAGTACAAAAAATATGACACGCTTGGTTTTCATACAGATCGCGGTACTTGCGTAGTCTATCTATGTCTGTGTATTCCACCAATATTCATTTTAGGTCTGTGAGGATTGGCTTATAATTTTAACTACACCAATGTTATATCTGTATAATTTATTAACTGTGGTCTAAATGTCAGTGTCAATATTTGTAGTCAGTAGTAAAATTTGAAACTGATAACTGAGTTCATTGTTATTACTTATTATTATTGATTTATTGTTGAGCTATGAAATATTATATCGTGAAATAAATTCATAAAACCTTTAATATCAATATATCTTTCATTTTCATCAAATAAAGTGTTAACGGTAGGTATACCTGTTATTGCCAAATCAATTCGTTAATTAAACTAGTCCATTTTCATGTTTTAGTTAATGTTCAATGCATTTACAGAGAATAAATATGTCAAGGTTCAGGTTTGGAAGACCAGGCAATGGATATACTCGTGTACCAAATGATGACAGTGGTTTTTGCGATTCACAATTTGAAACACCGCCACAGAAGATACCATGGAAAGCGATATCATTAGCAGCATTTTTATTTATCGTCGGGTCGATATTGTTAATTGTAGGAAGTCTAATAGTAACTGGTCATATAGATACAAAATACTCTGACCGTTTATGGCCAATAATTCTATTAGGATGCATAATGTTTCTACCTGGTGCTTATCATATGAGAATAGCCTACTGTGCATATAAGGAATATCCAGGATATAGTTTTTCAGACATTCCTGAATTTGAATAGTCCTTTATTAGTAGGTATAATATGTAAATTAAGTGCAATTGTTTATATGTATTGTGATGTAATTAGTATAAGAATTATCTTAAAGATAAAATATAAATATTTAAAGAAAGTTGGTTTTTAAATTAAACACTTTATATAGTTATAGTTTGACGATTCATAATTTTATTTAATAAATAGAATGATAGTCATTTTACATTTTGTAGAGAGATAAAGAAAATCATTATGATTCTCAGATAATAATTCATATTTATTCCTAACTAAAACGTTGATGTTTATCTATTGGCTCTTTTGCCTTTCTTTTGAGTTTGAGTGAAGCTAGTTTGAGGAAGTGGGACAGAGTGGCCTGTCTTTTTCAAATGTTCAAAGAGTTTATTCTTTGATGGGAAGTCCGTTTGACAAACGACACATCTGAGATTAACTGCGCTACTGGAGTCCTCTGTCTCGCTTACTTTTGTCCGAACAGTTTTCCTATCAACTAGTTTTTTGGGCTTTACATTTCTTTGTACTTTGGGTAAAGTAGGCCTATCTCTTGGTAGAGCAGCTTCTCCTAGAGCATCATCAGTAGGTGTAGTACTGGACACTTCATAAAGGTTTTCAGTGGATGTCTGTGACTGCGAACCCTTCTTGAGATTAGCTTCCTTCTTTGCTTGAATCTGACTTTTGAGCATATTGAATTTCTTTGCTTTTCTGCTGCGTGCCGGCCCTTCTATTTCATTGAAACTCATTTCATCATGACTATCATTACCTTCACTTTCAGGCATTGGAATGAATGACTTCTTCTTATTCTTCTTTTTCTTATGACTCTTTGGTAGGGCCTAAAATTAAACAAATTAATTTATATAAGATTAATTTCCCTTAACATCTGAACTGGTACAAAATCTTATGAATTATAATAGATTTATTGTGTCAGAAATGGAATTAAATAATGTATGTATGATATAACTACATATGTAACCAAAAAGCTGTTTATTGTATTTAAATGAATCAAAGTCAAACTGGATAGAAAACAAGTAAAGTACCAATTTTTTGCTGCTGTGCAGCATATAATTTTATCAGTTACGAGTTAATAGTTACCTGAACCTTATCCGAATCGTCACTTAAAGTCTCCCTTATATTGTCTTCAATATCAGAAGTAGAATTTCCCACTTGTTCGTCTTCTGTTTGTCCGTTAACTTTCTTGCCCTTTTCTTCATCAACTTGATCATCGTTTTTACCGTCACTATCCTCTTCTTGGTCAGATATATCAACATCATCATCAAGAGTCATATTTGCAACATTTTCCTTATGTTTCTTACTGTTTTCGTGATTTTCAAAAGAATTGATATTTTTGAACAGCTTATTACAAGCTGAGCAGTAGAGATTTTTAAGTGCAGCTTTCGCTTTTGGCGAAGATTTTGTGGCTCTTGATGCTTCACTTGGCTATAAAAAGAAGTAGATAAAATAAAAATATTATATTGAAGCAGAACTCAACTTAATATTGGTATGAAAGCAGACAGAAATCTACTTTTGTAAATTGTGGAGTAAAAATCAATAAATAAAAAGTAAGTGTAATTATTTATTACTTATTTTATAATCCTTATTTACAATAAGGCGGCCTTTTTGTTTATTAAGTAAAATAAATTATAAAAAATAAAATGGGTATACTGCATTCCATGAACTTTTACTAAATATAGCTACAAAATAACAATCCTCAATATAAATACTACTGTCACTTTATAATAATACCTCTTCAGTCTTAGAACTATCTTCATTGCTACTCTCCATGCCTCCTTCAGAGATAGTATCGTCATCGGAAGAAAGGCCAAACTCTTCGGCTAGCAAAGATTCTATTTCACTCAACTTTTTCTGATAATCTTCACTTTGCAAAAATGAAGAACCTCCCTCTTTCATTTTAGCCTCTTCTATCTCTTTTTGTCTTTGAATTATCCTTTCACGCCTCACTTGTTCTGCCTGTAAAATTATATTCGATTTTAAGTAATTAGAGCACACATAGTATAAATCCCTACTAATACATATATTTAATGTGAAATGTCAGTCTCTTTTTTACATCTACACAACTGCATTGAGTTTGAATGCGTTAATATCAGGAACTACTGGTCTGATTTGAAAAATTTAGGTGTTAGATAGCCCATTTATCGAGTGAGACTTTAAGCTTTTAACTTTTAACTTTTAACTTTTATCATCACGCTTAGACCAACAAGAGCGGAGCAACACGAGTAAAACAGCGGGGCACAGCTAGTTTATACTATATAATAAGTAGAAGGAAATAAATGAATTGATTATTAACATTAATGTATTATTAATAACTAGGTTTCCGCCCGCGGCTTCGCCCGCGCAGTCAAAGAAAAACCCGCATAGTTCATGTTCCCGTGGGATTGCCGGGATTGCGTCATTTTCCCGGGATAAAAAGTAGCCTATGTCCTTTCTCGGGTATCAAAATATATCCATACCAAATTTCATGAAAATTGGTTCAGTAGTTTAGGCGTGATTGAGTAACAGACAGACAGACAGAGTTACTTCCGCATTTATAATATTAGTATGGATTTGTTTTACCTTTCGTTTATTTTCTTCAGCCTTCTCTTGTAATAGCTTAGTATGTTCAATTACTCTTTTATCTCGTCTACGAACATAACTGACTAGTCTTCTGATCTCTTCATTCCTTTCCTTACGAGCCTTCTGTCTTATTTTATTATTCTCCTTTTCCATTAATTTAATAACACGACGGTTGTCGCCTTGTGATATTTCATATTGATCAAGCCAAACGTAGCCTTGAAAAAGATATTGCAATAATTAGTAAACTAGTACAGAAAGTATAAAAATTTCATTACAGTTTGACATTGATAAGTAACTTATATTTAAATTCAGTTCAGATTCCTTCAGCTTATAGGCTTTTTTCAAGCTTTTATGTTGGTTAAGTCTATTATTTTTTTTACAGGTATAAGAATATTCCTAATTTTAATATGAATAACCAGCTATCACCACTTAACAATTTTTAAGAAACCTGAAATACTAATATCAAAATAAATTGATTCATGAGTTATCTGTAACAACAATTAGGTATTTCTTAAAATTACTTTTATTGGTAGAGAAGGCCATCCAATATGCATAAAATTCATGGACTTCTTCGTAAGGGGTTGTGGAATTTCCAAACTTGGGAATTTTAGCCACATCTTCAGGATCATCAAGGAAATCTGTTTCTTCAGTGGCCAATTTAGAAAATACCTAAAAAAACATGATAAGGCTGGTAAAACTACACCATGTACAATATTCTAAAAAAATAAAAATTTGGTAAGTATATTAAATATTTGTAACTATTAAATATTTGTGACAATAAGTTAAATGAAGATTTTTTATTGATTAATTTGATAGCTTTATGAAATGTACATAATACAATTAGAAAATACATTAAATGTATAATTTTTATAGCCTACCTCAGAATAAACTCCATAGAATCCTTGTGGATCATCTCCAAAGCCTTTGTAGCAGGACGGACTAAAGTAGGGATAAACATCAAGGCTGTCATCATTGTATGAGCTTCCTGCTCCTTTCAAAAGCTGCTCACGGTGATTGTCATACCTGAAAATTATGATTTAAAATTCAGCTATTTGCATGAGTGGATTGTTGTATTGCTATGGTGATTTTATGAAAGAAAAATGAATACAGCTATTACGAAACTTACCAAGCGCGTTCTTGAGGATCAGAAAGCACTTCATAGGCATTTTGAACAAGTTGAAACTGTTCTTTAGCTTCCTGTAAGTTTTCTAGGTTTTTATCCGGATGCCACTGCAACGCAAGTTTGCGGTAGGCTTTTTTTATGTCGGATGCACTTGCGTCGCGCGCTATGCACAGAACTTCGTAGTGGCACTTCATTCTGTTTTCATTTTATGCAGCAAAAAGACACAAACACTAATAATAAATAAAGTACCGCAAGACCGCAAACATATATAACCTGGGTGAAAATATAGTTCAATATTCGGTGGATTTATCACTATTTAAATACTTTTTAATGTTCGTTTATAACATAGGAACTAAAATATTGAGATCATTGATATAAGATTTATATATTTATCTTATTACTTTAACTTATTTGCACTTTTATTTTAAAGCAATAAAATGACGTACGTTCGTCTAAAATTTTAGACGACGTCCATGCTTTTTTCGTAAATTTATAACGAGGTGACATTGACATATGTCTAAAATCTTATGGCACACCTACACCGGACCCAATGCTTGAACATTTTTTATGGTCAGACTGTGGTCAGACTAATGCAATTAAAAACTTCAGATCATTATTTTGAGATAGATAATTGAACTCAAAACATGATTGATTTTGATTAAGTCTAGCGGTCCGGTTTGGTAGATGAATGAAAGAATTTTTGAAATCAGTCTAATAATTTCAATAGTTCCTGAGATTAGCGCATTCAAACAAACAAACTCTTCTACTTTGTACACTGATATAGGTACGATAAAGATGTTCTTATCAGATCACAATTTTGACCTTGATATAAGATCAAGATACAGACAGATCAGAATGAGAATTTTTAACTAAGTATTCTACAGAACTAAACCTGTTCTCAATTATTGTTATATTAAAAATTACTTTGTTTTCGATAACCATGAGAAATGCTAACTACATCTTTTAATATCAAATTGGTACCAAATAATTTGAAACGAAAATAAAATAAAAAGCTTTAAAAAAGAAGCACATTCTTTGCGATCCTTGTTTTATCGCTTTTATTATAGGTACCTATATTCGTTATGTTTGCATAGATAAGTATCTATAAACGTAAGGAATGATGCGTATTCTTGTAAAAATAAAAATAAAATAAAAAATAATCATTTAATTAAAAACAAAAGTAAAAGCATTTAGTATATTGCCATAAAACTGCCCGATTATGACTAAGACTCGAATGTTATAAAACGTCTGTTCCAAGCGCCTTCTGAAGGCTTCCTCCAATAGCAAGTACCATATTCGTGGATGTCCTGAAATAATAAACAACAAAGTTGAAAAAAATAAAGAATTAGAAATAAAAATATACACAGTTCATACATAGCAAAAAATAAAATGATAGGAGTAAGGTAGGTAGGTACAAATAGAGTTTTTACTTCAGAAATTATACAAAGAATTGGTTAAATATGTATATTATAATTATTGAAATAAGAGGTATACATATTTCCATTAATATATTATTACCATTATAATTTTTATTAAACCTATAACAATGTTATAAACATAAAATTATAATTTTAAATAAGTTACCGATCCTATCGATGTATTTACTATTTATATCTAAATTAGGTATATATTACTTTAAATTATTATTAAAAATATGTTTAATTAAAATTAATGTTAGAAATTACTGGTCAATGGTCATGTTATTATAATTAGTAAATATTATGTATTTTATGAACTAGAGCAAGATTCTGTGGTCTGACGAAGATTTTTGCGTTTATTCACCTGGAAATTTTAATATTTTATTAAAAGTGTTATCGTACGCGTTTCATTTATGTCTACGGTCCACAATTATTATATGTACATGAAAACTTATAGCTCATTTGTAATTTCAGGTTCAGCGATTTTCAAAGAAATTACTTTTCGGTAATATCATCATCATCAGCCCATATACGTTCCCGCTGCTTGGACACGGGCCTCCTTTGAGGGTACAGGCCATATACTACCTAATATATTATATGCTGGTGATGACTGATGTATCGAATCACCAGCGAACTTTTGGTTCTTCGACATGTCGGTTTCTTCTCCTCGGTAATATATTACCTATGTCAATTATTTAAAAATAATATATAGGTATGTACTTACTTCCATATCTTGATAGCTAAGAGAATACATTGACTTAGAAGAAATGACAGTTGAGGGATGGTGTTCGTTTGAACGCAAATTTAGGAGCGGTTCCCTCCATTCTTCATATAGATCTTTGCGAGGTCCCAATGGAGGAACGGGATTTGTTCTACAGTTGTCTATAATCCACTTTTGTTCTCGAACTGAAGGAGATCTGTAGAAAATATTTTTGATGCTTTAAAAAAAGGAATAATGAGAGCACGAATTATTAATAATTCGATTAAAGAGAGTTAGTTAAATTGTACATAATAATATTATGTCAAGGGTGATTGATTTTTTAGATTAAGATACAATTTTTTGTAAGCACCTACTTCCTCTACTTAAAATTGTTGTAGTAGAAAGACACAGTAAAACATGAGGTAACTGGTATATTAAATTTTTTAAATAAATTCCCCTTGTATTTCATAATAGCTTCTTCATTAAAAATACAATTTAATTTGAACGGGATATGTTTCCTTTTCCTACGTGCAACGATAGGTGTTAAATGTTAATGCGATACGACTTAAGAATTATCCGATGGATAACTTGTGCAGTCAGCTATTGAGCGATCGAAACGGGATAGTAGATAAAGCAGACACGCCGTCATTGTATAATAGCTAACACTTCCTTAAAAATAACTCATCCATCGATATTATCTTCTCTTTAAAGTTGCCGACGTGTTTACATTAAAAGTATAAGAATAAAATGATAATAATATAGAGATGAAGTTGTACTGACCTAATTATAGCAGTGAGATCGTGAATACTGTAAACGACTTTAGTTTTGGGATCATAAAAGCCGTCGCCGGTATCATAATAGCCGAGGGGTATTTCTCGTGGCGGCTGTTCAGGGGTCATGTACGATTGCCCAGCCGGTTGCAGCCCAGTATTGTATTCGATTGTGAATCTGGTATGTAATAAGATTATTAAAATTATAACGGATTGTGAATAAAATAACATTATAAAAATAGCGTGTGTGCCGAGCACACGTATGTAAAGTGAAACTTCTTTGGCAAAATTCAAAGATACCAAAATCGTCGCCTTGCTCCTTGATGTGACGGTATTGCCATGACGCGACCTTGAAATTTTGCTCGAAACGCGCCTAAGTTTCACTTCAATAAACGCTAATTACATTCTAACATTAAAATGCTAATAATGGTAGAGTTTGACCAAGATTTCTTACCACTTAATTTTTGGATTATATACTTTTGTTGTGTTTCACGGAATGGATTCGCAAGTAAAAAATATATCGACAGAAGGTTTAGTACTTTAAAACACAACTATTATAGCTATCGATAAGTAGTAATTTTATTGATTTTTTTCGTTTATACAACCAACCTTCTATCAGGCATGCGGCAGTAATTCCAATCTATATCGCTATATTCCAAGCCGTCAGAAAATATGAGGTTCCTGTCAATTAAAGCCCCTTTTTTCCACTGCCCTTTAAGGACTTCCCCACTTGGATATATCAGTTCCCCGCGGCCGTGGAACAGCCCGTCTTCAAACTCTCCTTGGTATATGACGTCTGTTTATGTTTATAATGTGAATAATATTAATTTATTAAATTCTTATTACAATTTTCGTCTAAATCTACTCCTACATTAATTTGTCATGCGTTTTGAAAATAATTTTTGATCGTTTTCAAAGAAAATAATCGATAGTTATTATCATACATTGGGAAAAAAAAATAGTAATTTGTAAATTTTATTTAAAAGTTTAACCTCCTAAGGACCAATGGCCTCATATAAGTACATAAACACCATCACCATTACCACCCAAAGCACCAAAAAGTTTTAACTAAATTACCAACCACCGTCCTCATCCGATGACAAAATCGAAAATTCGAAATATCTTAAAAAATACCGCGCTTTTCTGCCTATGATCACTGTGTAACGCTATTGGCTGAATTGAACTATTAGGTTTGGTAGGTAAATGGGTTATCCAATCACAGAATTTTAAAATACTTTAGTTCAAGTTTTTAAAATGGCTGGTCAACGTAACAGAGGTAAGTTAAATCGTTAATTATCATATTAATCTCTCACTTGATTTTCATTTGGTATTGAAAAATAAATAGTAAAAACAGTACAGGAACGTATTTTAATTAAATTTAACGAAACAATTCATATTGTATTTTTTAAATTCACGGATAATTTTTATGTGATCATGTGAGAACATTGGTCGTTACTTACAACATTATTTTCATTTTTTTTGTACTCAGTTGAAGACATTGGTAGTCAATGACTATAAAACATTTAATTAGTTAATAATTTATTTTGTTGTTTTACAGTAATTTTGAGTATAATTGTCCTGTTTTATGATTATAATTTATTTAAACTGTCAACAGGAATTACTATTGCAATCAAAATAAACAGTTATCTTCCTTATTTTTTCAGTTATTCGTGACGATTATAATATCATCGATTTCCTAGCCAACTGACGGAGATTTTATTCCTAGTGATGAAGACTTAGGAGACCCACCATTTGTTTCCAAATCGATTTTTAGTTAGCTCATTGATATTTCAAGTTCCTAATATTGTACTTCCAATGTTTTTATTTCTTTTTTTAACATATGTTCAGATAGTTTAGATATTTTATTACCTAATATGTAGTAAACTTACACATTTAGAATTTAAGAAAAACTGTTTTTAATTCTTTTGTATACTTTTTAGAGGTTATTGTATGATCTCATATGTTATAACATAAGTAAATAAAAAAATCTACAAGTAAAACCTAATTTTAATAAAAAAATTTTTGGATTCACTTAGGTCTGATGTGATCACATGGGAACAAAATAAAACGAGTTTTTTTTTTCAGAAATGTATTCTATAAGCTATATTTTACACAGATAAAAAATCCCACAAGTAAATTTTAACTCTAACAATAAAAAAAACAAAAAAATACCATTGGGTGGCAGGTCTGTTGTATTTTTATGTACTCAGGTGAGAACAATGGGTGGTAATGCAGAATAGGATTTTTTTAGCTTGGTCCTTAGGAGGTTAAAACGGTAATTAGTAGAGTTGAATAGTAAAGAAAAAATATGTTTAAAATCGAAGGTAGACATTAAAACAAAGATGTGATCATGAAGAATAATAACGTAATAAAAATTCAGGGATCTCTTTAAAAAATAGGTAACTGGGGTACGCAGGTAGAATACAAATTAGTACGTGTTTCATTATAAAAGTCAATATCGGCCTCACAAAAGAAGAATTAAGTTAGTTGCTTGTGTAATTTTCTTCTAGATTGTATTTTTACACATAAAAATTCAAATGAAGTATGGAAAAGAAGTAACATTTTTATTCATTATTCTAAGTACAGTGTAAACTCTATATAACGTCACTTAAGGGACCGTGCATTTTTCGACGTTATAGAGAGTGGTCGTTAAATGGAGAGAAAGGGAAAATTGCATGATTGGTCCCGAGACAGGAATATTATTTTGACATTGCCTATGAAACCATGTTATCATCGCTTGATCAAGGTCTTCATATTGAGGTTTCTTCAATTTTTTGGCAGATCGTCCATCTTCTTCGGCATGCAGAATTTTTTCTTTATTTTTCTACGACTGCATTTCTGAGAATCTTCGGTATATCAGTAAAAAAGAATGTAAACAACTACATTTTCATTGATTTCGGCAACTTAGTCAGTACTTCCTAGTCCTAGTTCCTAGTTGTAATGTCTTATTGTGGTCGTTAATTAGAGTGAGCGTGATGCTATATGGAGTGTATTATTGTATAGACAACAATATAAACCAACCAAAGTCGACAAATCTTGACGTTATACGGAGTTTGACGTTAAATGGAGTGTCGTTATATAGAGTTTACACTGTATGTATTACTAAGTGGTCTAAATTCACGATGCTTTAGTTAATTCAATTAAAAATATTGTAAACTAACTTTCCACCCGCTTTGGAATTATATACCTACCCTAAAGCTTCCGCAAGAACCACGCTATCCTTTGGTAAAAACAAAATGAAAATCGGTGTAAGTAGTTTCTGAGTGGATCGCAAACAAACAGACAGATAGACACGGCAAAGGTCATTATTTTATAATACGCAGTATTTACATTTGAAAGGCCTATATTCAACAGTACTTATAACTATAAGTATTTGTAGTAGATATTTTGAAATAATTCCATCCCATTTTCAAAATAGTAAATACCCAACTTTCCTCATAAAACCAGCACTAAAGAACATTAACATTGTAGGTCAAACACAAGTAAGAATACCATTGGGAAATTTGTACACTCCATAGCCGCTCATACCCAGCACATCCCACGTGCCTTCATACTTAGAGCCCGTCGGGAACTGCTTCGCTGAACGCTGGACCCGTGGTATGTCCAGGGACACAGATCTTTAATTAAAAATGACAGTATTTTTTTACTGTTAATTAATAGTTTCATTATTACCGGTAACGAGTTTACAAAGGGTGAATTATATTATATGTATAGGGCAAGATAGGATATCGCGAAAACTAATTCGCTATTGACACTGGGAGGTTACCATGATATAAGACTATAGCAAATAGCAATAATGTTTCCAGTATGTGAAAGTGATGGCGCTAGACGACCTATAGATAGCGCTGTCATTTTCAGATTGAAAATAATACTGCTTTGTTGATCATGTTATTCGAATTCATACAGATGATATTTTAAAGGTTTAAAATCTGTTTAAAAGTCTATAATTTGAACACTATACAGGGTGTCCCACTGTTGGTATACTAAGCTCAAAGGAGGTTATAGTTTTGCATACGCTGAGTACGTAAAAATACTTATAAAATTCCAGACGCATTTTTTTTCAAATAGATGAATTTTTAAAACTCTATGTTGTACACCCACAACAAGCTCCCCGCCCAACTTTGCCTCCCGCACGTGAGCTATCGTTTAAGATTATGTTTTCATAGACAAAATGCTCATATTAGAGAAACGGTATATGCCGGCTGCGCTAAGCTAGAGAAGAAAACATGAATTTTCAGGAAAAATTTAGCAAAATTTTTTTGACGTTATTTTGTTGTTTAAGTATTTTTTACGTGATCAGTGTATGCAAAACTATAAGTTCCTTCGCGCTTAGTATACCAATAGTGGGACACCCTGTATAATAGATATGAGCTATTTCGTTTCGATTAAATAAACAAATATAATTAATTCCCAAAATAGAATAAGACTGTATTGGATAAATTTTACAACATTAATTTTCATATAGGTTTTACTTCTTCATCGAGTTATTACTATTATTTAAATAAACAAGGTGTTTGAATTCAAATTCATCAAAGATACTTGAAAAAAGGAAACATTAAAAAAAACCTTTGACTGAACAAACCATTGTTTTTAAGATAGACAATATTAAAGGCTATTTATATAAAATTTGTTAACGTCAAAACAAAAATAATGATAATACAGGGTGTCCCAAAAAGTAGTGATGAACGGAAGCTGGGAGGTAGAGGACCTAGAGGGCTATCCGAATCACCCCCATGTATGTTATGCGATTTTTCGTATTTTCGGAGTTATGACATTTTTTTCAATTTTTCATCTATCGCTGAGTACGATGAGATTTTTATTTATGGTGACGTGAATTATAGCGCTAGATGCTTGATTTTTTTTTGTGTGCTAAGCTGAAAGATAGGCCAATTCAGTATGGTAACATTTCCTATCGTTAGATCTTTGAATGGAATAAAAAAAAGAATTAAATGCCAAGAAAGATAAAATTACCCAGTATGTTCACCACTTCAAGGGCCCGTAAAAAAATAAAATCAAATAAAAAAAGTTTTCCGTTTGGCTTTTAAAAACTTGCTCTATCTATCAGGTAGCTACCCTGAAAATTTCATTTTATTATTCAGAAGGCTTCAATCGAAAAATTGAAATCTAAATGTGGTAAGTGCAAAAATTTAATTAACATGATGATTAATAAAAACAAATTAAAACCAATAACAAGGTGTTTAATTACAAGAAATTTTTAAAATGACCCCGCTGTTGCTCAGTGCAAGTGCGACATCACCCTAAAAAGTTGTCTTTTAAATGTCTGAATGAACTTTTATCATTTTTAATGGTTTCTTTTGCTACTATGAATTTCCGGGTTATTTCGTCCAAATTGTGGCAGTCTCTTGCTCTCTCTCAGTCAATTTGGACGAAATAACCCGGAAATTCATAGTAGCAGAAGAAACCATTAAAATGATAAAAGGGCATTCAGACATTTAAAAGACAACTTTTTACGGTGATGTCGCACTTACATTGAGCAAAAGCAGGGTTATTTTAAAAATTTCTGGTAATTAAACACCTATTTATTGGTTTTAATTTGGTTTTAATGATCATCATGTTAGTAAAATTTTTGCATTTACCACATTTAGATTTCAATTTTTCGATTGAAGCCTTCTGAATAATAAAATGAAATTTTTAGGGTAGCTACCTGATAGATAGAGCAAGTTTTTAAAAGCCAAACGGAAAACTTTTTTTATTTGATTTTATTTTTTTACGGGCCCTTGAAGTGGTGAACATACTGGGTAATTTTATCTTTCTTGGCATTTAATTCTTTTTTTTATTCCATTCAAAGATCTAACGATAGGAAATGTTACCATACTGAATTGGCCTATCTTTCAGCTTAGCACACAAAAAAAATCAAGCATCTAGCGCATTATTTCACGTCACCATAAATAAAAATCTCATCGTACTCAGCGATAGATGAAAAATTGAAAAAAAATGTCATAACTCCGAAAATACGAAAAATCGCATAACATACATGGGGGTGATTCGGATAGCCCTCTAGGTCCTCTACCTCCCAGCTTCCGTTCATCACTACTTTTTGGGACACCCTGTATATTTCAGTCGAGGCAAAAGTAACATCAATCTTTATAACATCATGAAGAATATGCTCTCATCTAACATAATAGATACAGTATTTTCTTTGGTCCTAAACACTTTACCTTATGAAATAGAACTTTGTATCAAGTAGTTATTTAACAGTGTTTGGGTAGGTACATGTTTACTTCATAATTTGATACAAATAAACCAAATGAAAATGAATATCCTTTTATAATTTTTAATGAAATTAAATTGAAACATATAAAGACGACTAATACAATTTTGGCTCCCTGGTTTACTCTATGATTTATAATAATATACTAACGGTCCGCCCCGGCTTCGCCCGTGGTACCTACATGTTTAAACTATCCTATCTCTCAAGTTGGATCGAACTGCACATGGTGTGCGAATTAATTTTATTATAATCGGTTAAGTGGTTTAGGAGTCCATTGAGGACAAACATTATGACACGAGATTTATATACATATATTAAGACTAAATGGGAAATACTAATATGTATTTTGGTAATGAAGGATTTCATACATACGCAAGTTCTTGGAAGGATATTTAACATGGGAGCGGTATAGAGAATTATTTGATTGAGGAACACCTGTTATACGTTAAACTATAGATATGGTAGCAATATATTCAATATATTATTTCATGGCCATATTCAATTTCTTATAGATTTTTTTGGAAGATACAATAAGAAAGAGATTAGTTACTACATTATTAAGCGATAATTAAAAAAAACGTCTTACTTGCATTGCTCTTTACGGGATTCTGAAAATTTTCTCATCAACTCTTCCCATTGTGATACTCGCTTAGCGCCAAGCCTGAATAGAAATTAATTAATTTTTAAGGTATTTTTAAGGTTTTCGACTCAATTGATCCTTTAATATTTCAAATGAATACGGCCTTTTATTTTCAAAATAAATATACAATATTTAAAATTCCAAAGCTTCATGAAATATAATAGGTATCTATGTATAATGTATTATGACGCGCATAAAAGACCAATAATCAAAATCTTCGATGAAAGCTGGTGTTATTATTTAAACCGATATATCTTTAAACCGATATAAATATTTTTAAGAAAAGGAACATTAATTAATAAGCCACCAACTTACTCAGAATTATCTCTCGACTTTAGTATCGACATAGCATAAATTGCTAGAACTGACACTAGTTATTTCATTAGCCTGTCTCCAAGGAACTTGTTTTATTTTCCGTCAGTCCACTTAATCTTCAATGTCTGCAGAAAATATAAAATATTTTTCATTAAAATTTTATATAAGATTTTAAACTACAATGCTTTGTTGTTATGATGTAATATTTTATGTTTAAGAATTGCTAGAAATTCCTTTGCGATTTCTTAATCATAAGATAATTTCGTTTAAAACTTTCAGCTTACATATTGTTATGAATAAATATAAATAGAAATTTAGCGCAATAGAAATGAACACTATTGTCCGATAATTTTGTATTCACTACGGCGACGTCTCGGTCATGGTCAATCACAACATATGAATTATTTATACGAAAGAGTGAAATTTCACCCATGCATACATTTAAAAGACAAAACGTTAGTCTGTGGGAACATCTTGCTAATCGATCCGCTCGTAATATATGTAGTTTATTGTGTAGGTGGCGAGCCGAAAGTTGGCTGATTTTGTGCCTTTGTCTAGGACTGTCTAGGAATAAAAAGTCTGTTTCTATCTTTCTACCTGTCCCGCATAATGTTAGGAGCAGCTGAACCGAATTTAATGAGACGCAGTTAGGTAATGATATTATGCGGAAGTGGTGGGTGACAGAAAATTACCTACAATAAAAAATTGTTATTGTTAGTACCTTAGGTTAGTACTTACATATTGCTAAACAAGATTACAAGATATAATTTAAATTAGGTATCTACATTCAATATTCCAAATAATCGGATGCAAACTTTTTATAGAGCGGCAGGCCTTGAGTAGAGTTAAAATTTAAGCCTCTACCTTTATTTCTTTACGTTTCCAATCAGAAAAAATGTAATAAATAAATTATTTTTGATCAATACTTCAAAACTTAATGGAGCATGTCAATCATTCATCGCCCTTGTCAAAGAAAATACGAAATCAAAAACGAATACGTTCCTCCGCTAGTGCTATAGCGATTCTAGTGTCATGCAATACGTCAAAAGGGGTTTGATATTTTAGTAAAAAAATGCTGTCTTGTGATATTAAAACGCTGTAAAACTTGTTCCCGAAAACAAACAAAAAGATAAAACATCGTTTTACAGATTTTCTGTAGATTATTTGGCTTATTTAATTTTGTATACAAATAATAATTTTACAAATACGAAGGAATTCAAAACTTCAACGTATGCTGCCAGTATTTTGAAAATGAATTTGCCATTTTTAGAGGTAAAATGGTTAAAAGATATTCGGGGTAGTGCTGTTGGATTTTTCGATCGTGAATGTGATTATTTGTATAGTGCAATAAAAGTTCATGGTCATTATTAGATTATTTTAAAAAGCATTATACATTTTTTTGTTACTTCTATAAAAAGCGTCGTTTTCGCTTGCGATTTAATTCATGTGAACACATGATGGATATGATGAAAATAAAATGTCCCGCATTCTCGACTAAAAACTACCGCTATTCGCATTCATATGTTTTGAAAAATAAAAACTTTTTTTAATGTAATTTATTTAATAAATTTAATGTAATTTATTTAATAAATTTAATGTAATTTATTTAATAAAAATTGAATAAAATTATTTTGTCCATGTATAACTTTAGTAGATAGGTGATAAAATAATTTTTACAATATTATAAAATAATATCAAAAACCCGAATTTATATTAAAATAAAAATTAAAACATGACTGCTAATAATTTATGTAGCCTACGTCACTACCACCACAGCTACCTTCATAATTCAGATGATTGCAATGACACCTCATAAGTCACAACTCAAAATCGATCCAACAGTTTATACTGCAGGGCGTGTCAAAGAAATATTATACATTCATACCTACACTCGAAAAATATAACCCTCTTTCTTCCGTAGTCGGGGAAAATTTTGGGAAAATTTTCAATATCTGGTAACATAACACCCACACAGAAGCACCGTGTACGTACAGTGCAACGGCGAAATCTGTCATTATGGAAATGACGATAAATTATTCGGTTTAGTTCGGCAACGCTCCATCTGTCTTTTATTTTGTAATCTAAGCTTCAAAAAGTGTCTTTAAAAATCAATGATATTGACATTCAATGACTTTTTCTTAAAAAATATGGAGTTTAAAAATAAGATTCGGTTAAAGGAAGTCTTATTAAACATTAATATATATTTTCGATTAAGTATCTAATATTTTGTATAGCAGTGTCTTCGTTAGTGTTTCTATTTTATTTATATTTACTCTATGGATTACAATAAGCATCAGCTTGTACAGTTATAGTCGAGCCAATTTAATAGGCAACATTTGACGTCTATCAATTTTATCTTCGAAGAGAGGTAACCTGCTTAAAAACATCGATTAAAGTGAATTAATCGATACGGATTTGAAACATTTGTCAATCGAATTTAATTTATATGATGATTTTTATTCACAAGTAATCAATGTATTCGATTCTAGATGTCAAATTCGATTTTTAGAGTAACATCTCTGTTATTTAAAAAGAAAAAAGGTTTATTGACACAAAATTGTAGCGACGTCAGTTCTTCAATTGAGAAATTGTTTATTATGTTTAGAATGGTTTATCAGTAAAATGAAATCTTAAAATTACTTGTATCGGTCATTATTATTATAAATATGTAATCGTAATTGAAAAAAGTTAAGCAAATGTGCAGATCTAACAAAACGAAATATCATGTTATTCTATGTCGTCGTTACTAGGTTACGTTTTTGAATTTTGTTGAACTGTCAAATGTTGCCTATTAAAATGGCTCTACTATAATAAATAAAAAATAAAATCATACATATAATCTACAGATAGAATGTATATTTTATATCAGTTTGAATATGTAATTCGGGAGAGTGTACTTACGACTTCCTCAGGGTTGTCACTCTTTCGAAGCTAAATTTTTAAAGTGTAACGCGTATTATGGAAGTGTATATGTAGGTATTAACAAAATTTTATTTCACAGCTTTCTTTTCACGTTGCATATAATATATCTAAAGTTTAGTTGCCATAAAATGTATTTTTGAAAGATTTGAGATACTTACTACGTCTGTGAATTTTTTTACAGAAAAATAACTATAATACTAATTGAATATAATATATACATATTTTAATATAAAATTTTCTTCAAGAAAGATCTCTGTGCTAGGACATACGTTCTTCTCAGTCAGGATAACACGTAAGGCCGTGCTTCTAGCTTAACTAATTAAATAAGATTATTTCGTACTTACATATTAAATTTTTTGAGCTATAACAAATATGTGTTCAAATTTCAATCCGAATGAAACGTATTCAAAATACGACGTAACGAGTCATATCTATTTGTTTGGCTGGCAAGTGGCATCCCTACTAAAGTCTAAAACCCACTTCTACTGTTTGACAAACGTTTTGAGTTATCCCGCAAGAAATGCAGGCAAAGTTTGCTAGAGATCATAAAGTCTGTGAGAGATCGCAGTTAAAGATAGTTACTTCGCTCTAGTATATAAGTGGGGTCTTAGAGTTCTCTACGTTTCATTAAGTAATGGATGACGCGGTACATTGTGCAAACATTTGAGTGCTGTTCAATGTATGAAATGCTTTCATACAAAATTGTACACTTTATATGGAATAATAATAGAGTAAAGTTATTTATTAGAAGTGTGCGCTTATGAAATGTCTTATCATGTTAAGGTTGAATTACTCAACGCATTAGGCCCATTTTTAAATTTAATGCTCTCAAACTGCCTATCGGGTGCAATCGAAATCACTATGATGATGATGTTTCGAATGTTAATATCTATCTAGCTCCGCTTCCGCCCGCGGTTTCAGCCACGTCGTCTTATATTTAACAATTCAATAGAACCTAAACATTAATTTCGCGTTTTGGATCTTTTACTTTGACCACGACGCGTTGTGAGGTAATTTTGCGCCCAACGAGCGATTGCTTGATTTCATACTTCAGCGTAACAGGTAAGTATATAAAATTTATTCGAGATCGAAGAGCTACTGCGTATTGTAGTAATTCCTATTTTACTTAACATTTCGATAACAGGGCACACATTTTCTCACTTATAAACACACACATTTTTTTTTACAATTTTAGATTGATTGTACATAAAAATACCTACATATTATTATTTTGTCATAATACGAACATCTGTAAAATATGTATACAAATAGCATTGTGTGAATTATTGCATTTATGTATAGGCCTGTCGAATTGCTCAAACCGATTCCACGAAGCAATCTAACGAACATTGCCTAATTTACTCTGACAATGGGCTCCTGCGATGAACCTTGATTGACATTTCGGTTCATAAATCATTTTGTTAAAATGTGCTAACATTATTTAAGAATGAAATTGGGAACCGGTTCTTGTTTATTTACTTTGATTGCTCGATATTGATTTGATTGTTTCTGAAGAATAGCACCTTTTGAGTTCCGAATCTAGATTATAATTATTTTGTAAAATCCAATATCGTGATGATTTTTATGATTATCTGTGCTCTTTCTAAAGGTGTAATAAAGTTTGATGTGTCGGAATTATTATCACAAATTACCATAATTATACCTTCAGTGAAAGTAAAAAATGTTTTGAAAATTAAAACCGTCATCTCAATCATTTTTCTATAATTTTCCTTCGCCATATGTATTTATTCAAGTACAATTAATTATATGGAACCTTTATTATATATGCTAAGCCGGTTTTATTTCATAGTTGCACGGCCTCGTATTTGCAGTAGGTACGCTCTACTCTAGTCTGTATTCACTCACAGCCATCTTCCACTGCTTTATTTAACCAGCTACATGCGTTTGTCATTTTGATTTAAAATTCTCGATACATTGATAGCAGCAGTATATAAAATTTCAAATAAGAATTTCTCTGATTTTGCAATCATGCTGAATTATGCAATTTTTTCAGATCTGCACAGATACATGTTAGCTATCCATTTATATCTCATAATCAGAATATCATAATATTATGTGATGAACTTAGATTAACACAAAGGATAGGTTTTATCCCGGAAATCCCACGGGAACGGGAACTATGCGAAGCCGCGGGCGGAAGGCTAGTATGTACATAATAATGATGAAAAGCAATGTTAATAAAAAAAATTTACACATTTGATGTGTAAATAAGTGAGATAATGTTTGTAAAACAAAACTAAATAAATAAATATTATATTGAAAACTTTACAAAATGGCGGGTATGTTGTGAAAATCCTTATTACTTATAACTGAAATCGAAATACTTTTGCGAATCCTGTGCACGACGCGACGTCCAAACATTGGAAGAACGTTGAAAATTTGGGTTTTGAGTGAAATTAAATAAGGCAGATGACTCATACTCGAATTATGTGCGATTTGTGGTTGATACTACAGTTATCAAAAAGCCTTCCATCTTCATTTCATCTATTTATAATAACTTGATTGCTACCCACGAAATGTTTTCGTTTTCCCATTAAAATTGAGCTTGTAAATCCGAAATCTCATTAAAATTGAAAGAATGTTATGAATATTTTACGACATAAGAAGTGAACTTGCGAAGTATTCTAATCTCATGAGACAATCAATCTATGCTCTTCGTACGTGCTTTTATATAACTTATTGTTGAAACGATACTTGTGTAAGTGTTACAAATGTTTTGACAATTTCTTCATTTAATTCTACTGATGAAGGAACGATATTAGTATTAAGTAGTAAGTAGTATTATGTTTAAATATTACAAGTTACTCTTGTTGTAAAAAAAAAACAAAAAACATTAAAATATTTTGAAGGTTATTAAAATGAAATTATGATTTAGAGGAAAAAATATTTGATTCGAATTAATATAAACATAAGAGGCGAATAATTAACTTATATCTACAGATAAAATATTTTCTTCCTACTTAGTTGTGATATAGAAAATAAATAAAATATTTGTACAAATCAAATTGTGCTCCATCATTACTCAAATCCGAATCAAGCGTGGAGCGTGTCGTTACGGTACCGATATATTTTTATTGAAGTTTAGACGTTTGGGAAAAAACTCAGTGACCAATCGGTATAAAGTTTGCGGTTAAATCCCGTATTTCCAACTGTGGTTTACGTGTTCCAGTAAAAAAGGGATTGTCACAGTTTTTTTGGATACGATTGAAAGTTTACAGTTCACGTCAGTTGAGGCTTTGTAGTACCTATACATGTAAGTTGTGAACAGAAAATGTTTTATTGTTTCAAATGTTATCTTTAGCTGGTATTAATTATTATTCTGCTATGCATGACCACACAAATTTAATTAAAGTCAGAACTAAATTAATCCCGTCCATCCTTGTAGAGTTAAGACATAATGAAAATGTGCAAATAAAAAAATATACTTTTAAGTAAAGTTTCATATTTTACGTCTGAAATAAACGAAAACGGTTATTATTTATAGATTAGTACAAAACTACAAACAATCACCCCTCCGAAAATTTTAAGATTAACATCCAAAAATATGGAAATGATCCGTTATTATTTTAACTGAACAAAATAAAATGACATTCAAGCAAACCGAATACAAACTGACACTATAGCCTTTCATAGCCTGAAGCGAATTATCAATATTGCAGCATGATAGCGATTCATTCAATATACACAATGCATGATTGATCGCATTGCGACGGTTCAATGCATATAATTTTCCCTTAATGCAATACACACTCATGATAAGTATCAACTTGTAAAGACTACTAACCATACAGGTTAATGTTGTCATGATTTTTGAAGCCAGTATGATACGATACAGTTTAAGAAGTAGGTACGCGGATACATAACATTTTTCTTCAAGTATCGATCGCAGAGCGATTTGAGTAAGTATAATAAATTTTAATAACCTATTTTCGTCATTGCATAGGTAGGTAACTAGGATGATACCTACTGTAATCACTGTGAGTGTAATGTATCTATCAGTTATATTATGTCCCAATAGAAAAAACTATGTTAAAATTATATGTTATTGTAATAATCAGATAAGTTTAGCATATCTATTTTTTAGCTGATAATAGTAAAGTATATTTTTGACTACATAAACTACAACTTTTCACCCACATCAAAAACAATGATATTATTCAATACGTTATTTTGAAGTGAGCTCTCAGTTATTGTACTAAAGCTTGCTCGTAAAACTTTATTTCAGCGTTTAATAAAATACGTTGGAAATTTTAGTTCATGACGGCTTTGTTGAAAAGTTGGTGAATTAGTTCATGTTGATATCGATTGAAACGATTGTCATATTGCAGTCTAATCGCTTCTCATGAAGTTTATTTAGTCCGTGTCAAAAAAAAAGTTCGAGAATATGTAGTCTGGAAAATAGGAATACACATTTTATCAGTATAATAGACTTAAACGAAATGCTACATTTTTTATTAATTTCAGAGTATTATTTAAGAATGGGCGTTATTGTCATCAGAATTTTTATATACCTACACGTTATTATATTTCATTCAAAGATAAAACTACAACGCAGTGAAGAATTGCCAACGAAATAAAAAAAATTGTTTGTTTAGTCTTAAAACAAAATCTTATTCTCCTGTCTAGAAGCGATAACTGAAAAATAATTTGTAGCAGACTGACTTACGTAATTCATTCATAACTTCTTATTCTGATACTAGCCACGCGGTTGTACCCGCATTGCTTCTGTTGGTCTTTCCTCGATAAATGGATAATCTAACACCGAAATAATTTTTCAAATCGGTCCAGTAGTCCTGAGACTAGCGTGTTCAAACAGACAAGCAAACAAACTCTTCAGCTTTATAATATTAGTATAGATATTATGTCGTCATAAAGATCTTCTACTGAAATTTATAACAACCCTTATGTTATTTATGATACCTGACAGAATTGCGACTGAAAATGAAATTACAAATGGTTTAACTTCCGTGAAAACATTTCTTTGTCTAATTTCAGGTATAATTTGATGAAACATCGTAAGAAATCCAGACGGTTGAACTTATCCTGATGTTGAACTTAGTTCTGAATGAATTATTATTTTTATTGTTGTTTTTGAAGATTTATGTATCCGAAAACATGGTTGTACGAGAAAAAGCTATCTATGGTTTCTTTCTTGGTTTATCACACATACCTAATACTTTTTTTTACAAAAATAGCTTGTATTAAAGCTATAATCTGATGTCGCACTCTTTTAAAATATATTATACCAAAATTTTGTAATCTTTATAGAGATTTAAATTCGATTCATTGATTAATTAAGATGAGGTACCTACATATAACTTTTTTCAGTAGATTATATTGAAGTTTTGAATATCTGCAGCCAGAGGTTAGGGAAATTTTACTATTATTGAAAATAAATCGTGCTTTCTAAAAATATGTAATTACTATTTTGGTAATACTAATAAACTAAAATATAATAGAATTGTTGAGGACAAACAAAGATAAATCCACGTCTTGTATTGTAACATGCTTATTTCAAAACAAGGAAGCTCCACTGGAAATCAGGCCAGAATGAAAGGTACGTTTGAGACTGCAATTTTTTAAAATTACCGTAACCTGTGTCACGAGCGACGTTACCTTTGATTATGCAACATGTTTCATGATCGCTTTGCCATCGGCGTCTATCCATGAAATCAGTGAAGACATAATGTGACTGTGCTATTTCATTTCTCCGACCACACACAATTTGCTTGAAATGTATACTATAAAAGTTTAATATGTATAAAAGTTATAAAGTTTTATCAATAGACTTATGACGATTAGAAATACACTGAAATTGATTGAAAATGAAAGTTTACATAAATTTACGATATTATAATAATCTTCATATAGGTACTATAAAATTATTATTATTGAGAAATTATCTGCGAAAAAGGTAGATTCAATAAATAATGTTGAGTTGCTGTGCACCTAATGATGAGGATGTAAAATCAACAATTTCATATTTATATCTTCAATAAGTAGTAAATATTTAGCTTCAATTTCTATATCGATAAAAATAATAATCAATACGCCATTCATATTTTTTTTGAAATAATAATTGAAAAGCTTTAATTAAACTTGCGTCATATATAAAGTCATATATCGTAACAGTAATTAATAATATAATGAGTGATGGCACAATTGACAATCATTTGTCATCGGATAGATCAATGAACAATGTTCGAACAACAATGGACAGAATTCAAGTAGATGTGCGTTTTAACTAAGGTTTTAACACTATTTTTTTTATTTTTGTTTTATAACTTTTTTATTTCAATTCCGAGTGCTTTTTGTGTGAGAAATATAGCTTTGAAAGTCAAACGAAAACCAAACATTGGTACGCTTTTTAAAATTCCATTAACTCCTACGTCCTGACGATTAGTTACGGTCGTGCTACAAACGAACAGGATTCTTTTTAACTTTTGTGAGCCGATTTCTGAAAATAAAGCGAACGAGAACATCACTTTTTAGTTTTTTATTTGACGCCTCTGCGTGTTATATTGTATGGTTTAGAGAGTATATGTTGCAAATCCCTAGAGTTAAAAGTTAGTGAACACGAGTATACAGTAACTGCTTTTATTTCATTTAGTATTATAGAGTACACATATTTTTTTATTCTATTTTACAAACATAAATGGATGAGCAAAACGAAGGAAAGAAATGTAGACGATTATCGAGCATTCGCAATGTAAGTAGCATTATATGCCAACTTTAACTATAATAATTAGGACTCTACATTTCGTTGAAATTCACAGGAAAGTGACAAGGACGCTTTCCTCTCATTGTAAGATAATTCACATTGTTATTCCTAGTGCTATTATAAATCTGTTTCTATTTATATCTGTTGCCTTATCTTTATATACCCAAAGCTATTGAATCGATTGATCTGTAATTTAGTGTGCAGTTCTATTATGTTCTCGATTGCATATTCTCTCGCTGCTCGCGTGCCAAGCCGCGGGCGAAGCTAGTCTTACGAGCGAGTAAAATCAGTGTGATAGTGCATGCCCTTATTTAACATCCAAGTACAGAACTTGTTTTGTTTTGATAAATGTAATGAATTTGGGTTATAGCTAAATGGTTAGATGAAGATAGGTACTATTATATTATCTGTGATGAAGATTAGTATCTATGATGATGCATGTGAATATGTAATTACATTTTATTATGTACAGTAGAACCTCGATAAGTTAAAGTCCAAGGGAAACACAAAATATTTTAAGTTATAGAGGTTTTAAGTTATCAAGGGTCTCTCCATTTTTCACTGCTTCTATAGATTTTAATTTATCAGCGTAGGTGAGGGTTGTTAGTTTTCTTTTTGGACTCATTTTAAGCCAGTTTTATCACACAGTAAGTAAAGCGATGTTTCCAGGACAACTATAAAAAACTTATGATGCAAGTAAGTCGTTGTCATAAAGCTATCCGCCGCAAAGCTTTGAAGAATTTCGATAAAGCAAACAATAGGTACTTAATGTATTGTTTACGTTAACAAAACATAGTAAACACGTGCAAGCAATAAATACCTACCGAAACCTTTTGTTTTGACACTATTTCAAAATGACACATTGACAAATAATTTTATGTTATAGAGGTTGTGGACCCATTTCTTTAAGTTACTGAGGGCCAATACAGAGATTATTATTTAAGTTATAGAGGTTGCGTATTTTAAGTTAAAGAGGTTTTGGGCTCTGATGGGAAGGGAACATATTATTTTTTGAAGTTACAGAGGTTTTTATGTTATCGAGGTTTAAGTTATCGAGGTTCTACTGTATATGATGCATGATATTTTAGTTATATATTAGTTTGGTGAAGTATTTTTTTTATGTTTTGTTAATCTCTAAATTAGTTGCAATCGATTGGAATTGTGAATATGGAGCACTTGTTAAGCAATAAGTACTACGGTGCCGTAAGAATAATTTGATTTGATGTAGGTTTGTATATACATATATTATATAGATATGTTTTTTTGTGCCTTTTTTACGAAAACCATTAAACTTATTTTGATGACATTTGTCACTGATGTAGCATAAGTTAAAGAAACACTTGCTTTAGCAGTTTATCTCCATGGGTGAAACCATGCGGCATAGCTAGTATTCTATGAAATAAACATTTTGGAGATCAGAGGCAAATAGCTCTACAAAATGTAAGTTAAAATATAATTCTGGTATTGGAGGCTATTCGTAAAATAGTTAATTAAAACTACATGATGCATCGTTTTACGTCCAATCAGTGGCACAAGACGTTTCTACGAAGGATTAATTTTATGTGAACGTTTATCCCTTTTATTTAAATGTTTCCGAACTTTCCAAACTTTCTAGTTCAATGTTGTGACCGCATATTAACCATGCGAGGTGTTTCACATTGTTATAATTTCTATTTGAATATATAGAGAATACAAAAGGTTTTAGTGAATAACGGAAAACCGCATTTCATATGAATGTTGCATTTATAATAGGCGTTAAATGAGTCATAAGGAGAAAATCTGTACGTATGCATTTCCTGACACGTTAACCTCAAACTTGGATCTCTATAGCGCTAAAAATAGATTGTCTATTCTAGTTTTAATATTATATCGGTCTTATATTGATAGTTTCTTTTACTGAAATAATTTTAAATTAATCAATAAATGCAAGTAAAGTTTGATTGTTAAAGTTATTAATATCGAGAGCTAGTGAACATTTTCTTCTTTCGTTTCGTTTGAAATATTAAATTAAATTATCTGCAATTTTTATTCCAGTGGCGTCTAAAGTGGATCACAGTATATAAACTGTATTTTTTAAATTACTATTCTGTAGCTGTGTGGTTTCATGGTGTTGTTAATTTTTGCACGTAATTTTTTCTTACGCTGATTATTTTAATAAACATATAGCACCCATTCATTGAGTAAACGGTCAGCGGTCAAACACGTTATGCTTTGCGTATGTTTACAAACTTATACACAATTCACACATCAATGGAAGCCAGTTCAATGCCCCGTCTCGAGCCTCCAGCCGTGATATAAGAAATTAACGATTGCAACGAATTTGCTCTTGTATTTATTTGTTTTTTTCGCGGCATTATACGGTCAGTGACTTTACGAAATTCTAATTCGGTGTTGGCGCGCCGAGAGCCAAGTGTGTTGTGTTAAGGATATTCCCTGAGCCCAGATACGGCGTGATAAATCGGCCTTGTCACGGGGGAGAGATCAGAGGATATAACAGAAAGTGGAGTGATAGCCGGGGGGCAGGCAAGAGCAGCGTCCGTCAGTCTATCGCTGCCTTTACTCGACAAAGCTCGCGCGGGAGGCTCGTCACGGACGCTCGAACCTACGCTTTTTTCGTGATTACCGCTAATGGCTATGAACTTTATCAACGCTGTTTCTATGAGAGATTGATTTGTTGGTGAGTTATTTTTATTTTTATATCGTTTCTGGTTTTTGTAGGTATTTATAGCGCCTTTAAAAGAAAATTTTAAAGTTTTTAACACTTTTTGCTGCAATTTATTAAAAGTGGTGAATGTTTAATCTCAACATTTGCTTTTACTCAGGATAAATAAAAACATAAAATTTTATACAGCACAGCAATTTAAAAAGCGTATGCCGCAAACGCCGGTTAAAGTAAGTTACAAACTCGTGTAGTTGAGTGAAAAACATTTCGCGTGCAAGCTTTACCGGCTTTGACACAAAGTACACTGATCTATTACTATGGATATAACAGCGCTCTTACATTTATCCTTTAGGATAACAAGCAATGTAAGCTAAAAGCAGTTAGGTAAAATATTAGATTAAGGTGGGTTCAGCGTGTTCTTCTTTGCAAGTTAAAACACGAGATTCAAACTATTCTGTCGACGTTGTGGGTTTAAAATTATAATGGAAAGCTTTCGTTTTACGCTATTTTATAAATATGAATCACTTTTCAAATATTGATTCAACATGAGTTTTTACCGTTTACCATCTAATAAATGTACGTTGGTGGTAAATTCAAAAGGACATAATAAAAGATATAATATGTAATACAAAATGAATCTTTGAGCGAGATATAATAAAAACTTTTGTTGTTGTTTTTAAAATTATAAAGTAATAAATACATTTTGATATAGCAATTATAATTGAATTAATTAATGTGTGTATTCAACTGTAATGAAACATATTTTTCAGTTTTATTTATTTCAGTATTAGGATGTTAATAATTATTGTAAAGTACAATTTATATTCAGGTTCCCGGCGCTTACATAAATAATAATAACATCAACAATGTGCAAGCACAGTTTACAATTTCAAAGGTTGGATAAATTTACAACTCCCTTTAGCGGATAAAAGACAGGTCTTACGTATATAATTTACCTACTTGCCTTTTTCATAAAAAAAATATATAAAACATAGTATATTTAATTCGTTTATTCGGTACCTGAACTCTAAAAGTTGTTTCGATGACAAGAACAAAGTGCTTTTTATTTTCATATGAATCTACAAGGAATTAAAAAAAATTAGGTACCAAAAAATATGTAATATTATCGTATAAAGAAAGTACAAATAAAATAAATTATTATTGATGAATTTCAATTTATGACCTATGAATTTCAGTGATATTTTCAATATTGCATAAGTGTAATTAAGGATATAAAATATTATTTATATTTGATTTACCTCTTTATAATTTAAATTATTTATGATCATGTATTTATAATTTATGGATTTTAAGTTTGGGATTTATAGTTCATGTATTTTAATACACTATTTCACCAATGATACAGTTCTGTTAAAAATCAACCAATAGACATAACTTATTGAGGCATTGGTTCGTAAAGCTCTACAATTTTTCCGTAGAGCTTATAAAATGAACTAAGATTAAATCTGCATTCTGCAATGAAGAATCAAATAATATTCTAGTATTAATGTTGTACATTTCTACAAGAAAACTTAGAAACTGTATAGCTCTGTGTTGATTTAATACAAATTATTTTATATAGGGCCATGATATATGCATTACGGAGTGAGTTTGTTTGTGTGTGTGTAATGATAGTAAAACTTTGGAACGTCTCAATTCTTCTTTCTTTCTATATTAGTATGATATGATCAAGAAGAATCTTAAAGAAACTAATCTTCTAAGTGCCGACTTAGCTACTTAATATAAAATCGTAATATTTATTTTTGATATTAATGTTTGTATTTATTATTGATGTATATTTTTATTTACTTAATCCAATGTTTGATGTTTAAACATCAAATATGGATTTTCCTTATTAATAGTTAATATCTATTTGACTCTTCCCCGTAACATTCTTAAATTATTTGATGCCGTATTTTGATTAAGGCTTTATAAACTTGGAATAAATATATAAAAATGTTTATCTTTTTCTTTATTAATTTTAAGATAAAAACTAGAAACAAATCTCGTAATATGTAATATACATGCAGTTATGTCTTTTATTCTATTACTAGATGTACTCGAGTCAACGACATGTAAATAGTGGTAAGGTCACTTTGTATGTCACGTTTTTACTGCCGTGTGAAAATATCTGCTATCTTTAATCATTATGTAAACAACTTTTTTCTAAAGATGGCAATAAGAAATGAAACAGGCTTGAGGATCTTTACGGCGTTGCATTAAATAAATGTATGTGATTAATTAGTGTGTAGTCCCATCAATTTTACTTTTAAATTAATTGCACTTTAGACGATTTATTATGGATTTTTTTTATCCTCGTATGTTGTACGATATAGGCACGTATAGTTGAACATGTTGTCTATTGTTTTATAAACTTAATTTCAGTTGATAATTAGAATATAGTAGAACAATTATTATTAAAAATGTTACAACAATTATTATCCGTTCTAATAGTTCTAATTATATACAATTTGGAATAGTTACTTGATACATAAATTATTTTAATCACTTTTCGATACACTAAAACTTTAAACTGTAGTTTGGAAGTGTAATACCGTAATATTGGAGACTAGGTAATTTGTTATTCAAAATGTTTTATATTTAAGAAATAACGGTCGTAAATATTCTCTTCTGTGCTCATTTGTATACTTAGGGAAACAAATTTTTTAATAAAACTTTTTATTTGTGACAATGTAACAGTTATTTTGTCGCTTTGTGCCATGGCCGTTATTGGTGTATGGGAGACATGATGCACTTCATATTTGTTCCACTGATACCGTCAACTAGATGATCAAAATTCATTCAACGTGAACAAGTTCCTTAATTGTAAGTCTTCACTGGTAATGGAACCTGGGATACCTCCCTTCTACGCTTTCGCGTTAATACTAGGAACTCACTACTCTAAAATTATAAAATAAAGTAAAATTGCTTCACCAGCAAAATTGCCTTTAAGCTAAATTTAGTTCGCAGTAGTAGCTGAGTCTTTAAAAATTGATAACTCGAGGATCGGTATAATAGACACTGGAATGTTAAGTGCATTCAATAAAAGCTTGTGAAATATGCAATTGAATAAAACTTTATTTATAAACCAGCTGTTATAAGTTCCCTTCCCTATTTAATTATCTTTATTTTCGCTATAAAACTCAACCTATCTCAAAAGCTAGATCCACGTGGATATCATAATTCATGCAATGCTTTAATTGAGTTCTATTGTACGAATTAACAGCCAGACAGGCAGATGGCAAAGTTTGATTTTATAGCTATGATTTTATTCATTTGGATTATACTCACGTAAGACAAATAATATATATATATATGATAAAGTATCGACGTACTAGGTTGTTTTAGGATTAATTTAGTAACTACCAACTTTTTCCGTCTTTCACCATCATAATCTGAGGCTCTATACCACAAGTGGACCTTGGCCTGATTCAGCATTTTCTTCCTGCTCTCTCGGTCACTTTCAGTTTCTATCGCCACTATAGCCCAAGTGGTACTAATTACCATCGCGTATGAAATTATATGAGCAATAAAATAGTCAATTATTTGAATACAATGCAATATGCACGTACAAGATTCAGTGTAGGCTTGCTGCATTGCAGGTTATAAAAATTAGGTCAGTCCTCGCCCGTATTTGTCAAGTTTCCAATAAGTTTGCTGAGCGTGATTTATAAGCTCCTCTGGGTTTAATTAACGTCTTACTATCTTGTTATATTCATTGTACGACATTGCTCCAGGACCTTATAATAGTGATTATGTGTATTAAACTTCTGACGTGGATGTGATTTAAATTAAAGTGTATTGATTTTAATTACATACAATACTCCCGAAAAGCGCACGAATTTAAGCTATTAAAATATTTCGAATATGTTGTGTGATTTTTAAAGTTACACGTAGTTATTATTATTTTAGAAATGTAAAGTAACTTTATTTAAATATTAAAATCATATGAACCGTGATTCATATCATATTTTTTTTGTTTAATTACCTGTGTTTAATAATTTGTCGACGTATTGCTTGAAGTATCCCTCATGAGAATCGTATACGAGTACATACATGCCCTGAGAAGCAAAATTAATGTACTGTTTTACTTTAACAAGAAAGACTGGAGTAGTGCAACTAATTACGAGACTCATTACGTGAAAGATACGAGTGCATGCTGTGTATTGCCGTGCGTCTGTTTTTCTTTACTTTAATATTGTGTCAAGATGTATTATACAATTGCACAAATATAACAAGTTTTGATTTCAATACAAATTGTGATATAGAGAGTATTCATGGCTTTTTATTCGCGATGATGAATTATTTAGATGACTTGCTATAAATAGAAATAATAAATGTAAGTACTATTCAAGTCAATAGGTTCTTTTTATACGGTTGAATGAAATTGTTTACTAACAAAAACTTATAGTATTTTTAAATAATTTGGAAAATCCAAAAGTGCACGCCTCATAATTTTTTTTTAATAAATATTTATTAATTATTATTTTTGTTTATTTAATAACAATTAAACCACATCGAATCAGACCCTGAAAAATGAAAGGGTTCTATTCCTGAGCATACTCAAGCGTAAGAGAAAAAAAAAGACTCGATTAGCAAAGTATTTCGGTCGCTATCGTGTTAACAAGAAAAAGGATCCGCACATACAGACACACGGACGTCCAAGACAGAACTTTTTTAAACTGTTTTTTAACTAGTTTAAATAACAAAAATGACATCAAAAATATCATGAACGTTAAAAATAGTGTTTTGTCTTAATATGTGTGTGTATGTATTATCTTACAAGTGCAATGTATGATACATAAAGAAATTTTAAGTTTGAAAAATCAGATGTTTTGCGCGAAGTGACAGTAGTACCCACCTCAACGCTTCGCTTATGAGGCGTGCAATATATTCTTTAACGGTGACTAGATCCTATTTTAAACTACAATAATTAAACGTCCCATAATATTTCGGTACCAATGAATCAAGATAGTTAATATCTTAAACTTTATCTTATTTTAATACTCTGGAATATTAATCTTTAAATTAGACACATAATATATTTACAAACCTTTAGCAACTTTGTAATTATGGGATGGTTCTTGTAAATCAGTTGATAATAATCTACATTAAGTATATTTTCCTATTTTGATAATAGATCACTATCAAAGTCAAAACGAATAGACGATCTGACGTCATCTTCCGTTCGACTCCTATCGAAGACTCCTATCCATTCACGCGCAGGGATGACAGCATTTATGCGTGTATAACATCAAATGTCTAAATTATTTTAACTTGGGCATAGAAGTAGGTAGCTTCAAAAAAATATTATCTCATAATTTTCATTCAATAATGTACATTTATTTTATGCAAGAGCAGGCATATCAGTTTAAATTTACACATGAAAAACAAAACTCTGTTTAGAATGATGTAACAAATTTGATTCATTGGAATAAATATAAAAAAGCTTGTTAGCACGGCTGATTGAAGTGGTCTGAAACAATTATACCTTCATGGTGCACTGGCTTATTCAATATTCTGCAGCTCTATTTTATTAACACTTATTACGTATTGTTTGTTGCTACATTTTTTCGCTTTTTGAAAATGCATTAATAACCGAGTGGGGATTAACGAACAAAAAGTGTTCACGCATAAACAATGAACCATATTTAAAAATACCGTAAAATATTGAGAAGAATATTAAAAAGTGAGCTCATCCGCTGCAATTATCATGGGATTGTTTGTTTCCCATCCTGAGTTCGACTTGTTTTAGAATTATCGTAAAAATGCATCGTACATCAGGCGGAACAAAAAACGCTGTGGTCGAGATATAATGGAAACACGTAGCGACCAGTAATGACTTCGTAGAGCAAAAACGAGCCAGAACATGTTTACGACGGGCTGGGCTTGTGGTCGTGCAGATAAATTTTAATACCGCAAAAGTTACTCTTGATGGTTATACTTTTGGGCGTTATTTTATGAACGTGTTTTAATAGAGCCGCGTGTTTGTTAGCCAAATGCACTTTTCATGTAAAACATATTTTTCCTAGGAGTATTTTTAGTTTGTATCTTGTCTCTCTGAAAGGATGATAGATGACTATGAGGAATGCAATACAAAAATAATAAATGAATTATGTCTGTAGCGTTGCAAACAATATAAACATTTTTTATCTTATAAAAGTTTCAGTGTTTTCATCATATTTTAGAGATAGTCGACCTTGTTCTGTTGTCTATTCATAAGATAATAACTAAGGCCTACTACAGTTACGGCTTCTACACTTATTTCTAGAGATGAATCTTTTGTGTCGAAACAATTGCGCCCAAATTACACCACTTATTACCTATTCATAAAGGCATTTGATTTATAACATCAATCTAATGCAAATCTTGGTCAAAGTAGATATTATAATGAATGATGATTATTATTAGCGTATTTTGTAATGATAATTTGACAGCTCTCAATAATTAGTTTTTTTTATTGTTGCAAGACTTTTTGAGTAATGTTAATACCATAATTATCCTATAGTTCATATCACGACACTAACGTGACTCTACGTGGTCCGGATATATGGTTCTTGAAAAATTACCATATTTATACAATTATTTAAGTAAGTAATAGGTAAGTTAAAAAAATAGACTTATATTTAAAAATGCACATGGCAGTGGAACGCCTATAAAATTTAAAGTTAAAACAAAGTATAACAAATTACTAATTTGGAAAGTGCTTACTTTAAAACATGTTATTATACCGTAAAGTACAAAATAAACGTATCGCTGCCATTTCAATTCGGTAAAGCTACCTAAATTGCTCAGTGAGTGTGGGAACTTTACATCTACTGGGTAATTACAGTTATTTCACTGAGAAACTATAGATTTAATTAATTAAGCCATTTCACACCAATCTTTATGAATACACGCCAGTAAGTGCTTAATTAACGGACTTTTTTGTACTATGGGAATATAAAGTTGATAGTTCAGAGACATAAAGATTTACTGTTTACTTTCTTGAATATTTATCAAAATAAAGTGAATTCAGTCAATTACAGTTCATACATGAATACGTTATATATTTAAGTTAAACAGTCGTATAAAGTCTCATTTTTTCATATATGTACAATAATTATAAATGTTACTTGCAATGTGCAAGAATACTATGTATGTAATGTAGTGATGTTATGTTTTAGCATATCCAATCCGTGTAATATCAGACGTGTTCCAGTATTGGTTTACCAGAGCTTTCTACGTGTTTGCTATATTCATAGATTAAAAGCCTTCAACCATGTTAGTTTGTTTTGATTTTATTCGTACCGCTTTGTGTTCAGTATTAGTTGTTGAAATTCTTTCTTGTTTTGTAAATAGGGCGCTTTAATAAATCATCCGTCTGATATTATGTATTAGCTGTGCCCCGCGGTTTTACCCGCATTGCTCTGCTCCTGTTGGTCTTAGCGTGATGATATATAGCCTATTTATAGTCTTCCTTGGTAAATGGACCATCTAACACAAAATATTTTTTTTAAATCGGACCAGAAGGTAGTTCCTGAGATTAGCGCGTTCAAACTAACAAACAAACTCTACAGTTTTATAATATTAGTATAGATTAAGATGTTTAATAGTGGCAATCTCTTTACTAAAGCTTCTTTTAAAGGGACATGAATTATAGGGAATCCACCTGAGTAACTAAGTAAGTAATTGAATAGAAACCATGCTCTTCTTTCCAAAGTTATAAGGTCACAGTTCGGACTACATATTAACCTTTATACATATTAATCTTATATAATATTCACAACAAGTCAAAATGTTGTGTATTGTAATTTATCTCAGAGTTTACGAATATAAGTTGTACGATAAGAGGAAACATCTCGATTTTTCCTTTGTAGCGAACTTCGTGTCAAAGAATTGTTGCCAAGAAAATATTCATGAGATGGACGAATGGAGATTCCGTGGTCCCATTTCGTAAAGTGTAAATATAGTTCTACGTAGATTTGAATATGATTATTATATTTTTATTCAGGATTTTCTTTAAATAAACGTTGAATATGCTTTAGGAGCTATTATATATTTGAACAGTTTTAGCGCAAGTAAATAAGATTTGTAATTCATTTACGACGTTATATTGTTTTATCATAATTTACCTACTAAGAAAATGCAACTCTTGTATGTTTTCCATTTTTATGGTGTCATTAAGTAGCTTATTGATATTTTCTGAGAAAAGTTTTCTTTTAAACTTCGCAAGAAAAAAAGGAAAAACACTCCGATTTTTTATATTAATCTAGGTACTTTTTCTTCGTCTCTTGTGAATTCGTAAGTTATTAAAAGTTTATTTTCCAATTCTCGATATCTAATTGCATGGTTTGTATTCCAATAATTTAACTTAATATAATTTGAAATTTAAAACCTTGATTATTTATTACATTAGACTATAGCAACTATAGTCGATGAAAGTCAAAAACTTATACGGGAAAACTAACGTACCGTGGGACAAAAGTTGGAATCGTTAACCCAATTGTCATTTAAATAAACGCTACCGACCAATTGTACAAATAAATATATCTCAAATAAAGCTGGAATCACAAAGTATACAAAACCTCCAATCAAAAGCATTCCCTTAATATAATTCCTCGCAAACAACAAAGTTAAGGTTTCCTTTCAAGTTACTGTTAACTGGGAGGGCTGTTGGAATACCAACGCTCATAAACTTATTAAAGAGGGAACGAATTATGCCAGTTAGATAGGTATTACAGGGAGTGGAAGTGGGAATGAAGCGGTTGTGTATTTAATGTTACTTTAATCAAACTTAGTTTTAATCGTCTCAATAAATAGGTCAGGTCTTGTCCAATATAGAGCGCTGTATTAAGTGGATAATATGATCAAGATTTATTTTATTATGTTTATTGTTAAAAAAAAATTACGTAGAATTATTATTAATCTTATGGCATAGTATTTTTAGCTCTTTATGATTACTTATTTTTTGTAAAAAAATTGAAAATCAATCATTTATCAATAAAGATTCTATTAAAGCATATTTTGAAATATAAATAGCATGAGCTGAAATAATGCATTTTAGGAAACTAATGGAATCTGGGATATTTTAAGTTAGGCCCCGATTTCACACTTCATACTCTAAGTATAGTCGTACTGATTTTGACTAGACAGAAAACCAGACTGACTCGTAGTAAATGACAAGGATATTAATATTCGTAACTGTTATTTATGGTTTTATACTCGAGCTATTCCTAAAGCTCTCTAGCCAATGAAATAGGAAGATAATTGCTCTATAAATGGGTGTTTAATTTAGTTAACGGGAATACTTGTATTACACTAGTTTGTAAACATGTTGTAATGTATAGCCTGGGTAATGTACTGCGGCGTCATATTGCAAGAGAACGTACTTAGTATAAAGGGAACCAATGTGCGATTTCGTGAAAATATTTCAGGGAAATTGAAATGTATTAATATTATACATATATTACGTGGAAATTAAATAAAGGGTAATATTACAGTAATGTTAGTACTGTTACAGAAAGTGATATTAATTCTGGGAAGGCATCACCAATGGAAACACATATGTACCTACATACATGAACAAAATTTTATTAAAATATTTCAGTTATGCATGAACTTGATTTTATTAATAAATATAACTGAAGAATGTAGGGGGTGTTTTCAGCAATAATAGCTTCTGCGATGCCTCTCAACTTGGACAATTGGAAATCTTAAATTACGTCGGTTTCAACTACCTGTCAATGTAACTGCTATTAGTAAAAGTAGTATACTGTATAAGTGAAGTAGGAACAAATGATTAGCCATAGACATTTAATTAAAAACACTTTGTCACTTTGAATAACGTTTTGGCGCGCTCTTTGTTTCCAAAAGCTGACTGAAGCTAGTTCAGGCAGTAAAATGCGGTCGTACAGCCATGTTTCCACTATATCAACGTAAAAACTCTTACAATAACATAAAATAAATAACTCGAACCATATCCCAAAAATAATGTTTGGTCCATCCCTATCCTAATATTTGGTTTCTATGATAAAATATAAACACAGTATAGCGAAAAAAAAGTGAAATATAATTGTAAAAAAACAGTTTATATGTATTTTTATTGTATGTATTTATGGTGCTCAGAGAAAAGATTGTATAAATTTGACTGCAAAACCAAAGCCTTGATGGTGTTGCCAGATGAATAATTCAAGATTTGCACTCCACTGTATTTCAATTCACCGTATGATTATGTGAAAATTTTGTCCGCTCCATGTACCCATTTGTTTGTTGACCACAACGGTTAATCCGTTGAGAGAATTTGAGATTAGCTTAAATTACAATTGTTGGGTATATTTTGTGAGGTCTGCTAAAATGCTCATTTATCATGATTTATAAGTGTTCGTCTTAGTCCTACATATTAAAGTGAAAATTGCAATTACTACGAGGATATGTAGACACGTACTTGTTATTTATAAATTTTAATATTATTTGATATTTACAAAATAAATTTTGCGTGTCCCACTGAAGTCAATTTAGCCGTAAAAGTGACATATATGAGAACTTATGTACTAAGTTGTCTTGTACTTGCTCATGAAAGAAAGTACTGAAGTTGTGATGTGATTAGGAAGCACTAACGAAGCGCGAAGGCAGCAGGACTTTTAATGACATTTCCTCTTGAACACCGCCAACTATCAACCTCAACTCTTTTTTATAATCAACTTAACTTTTTTATTATCAACTCTTTGTTCGCAATTGGCAGAAAAAGTCCAGTAAAATTTATGGAATCCAAATAAAAATACATGCTGTGAATAACGCCCAATTTTACCGCTGAAGCGACCTGTCAAATAAATGCAATAACCCGTAATTATAATTCCAATTGAGTGTATTTCAATAAATCCATTTTCCATTAATAATAAAGACCGGTTTCAACACTTAACAAATTTATGGTAGCAAAAAGTATTTCGGTATTAATGAGGATAAAACATTAAAGTATTATTATTTCATAGGTTATTAAGCTTTACAACTACAGTTATTGAGCCGTTATGTTAAGTGATTGCTATACACTAATTTTCTCTACATAAAACCTTGTATTTAATATAAATATATCTGTTATAAACGGCAGAATGTCCATATAAATTATGAACAGAAGTTCGCTTTGAGAGTATTAAGCTTGTGTATTTTGAGTCTTTATATAAATAAATATTAATACTCCCAGTAATTTTGTACAACTCTGCTAGTTCCGAACCTCGTAATGTTTATTTTGATAGAAACTTGTTTTTATTGAGTTATTATATATGTACATCATATTACATAGAACACGCATCCATTACGCAAACATAATGTTCATCACACAATATATTTTCAGTGAAACTACCTATATACGAATTGTGCCCTCTGGCTCGTCAACCAAATAATATTTTTATTAAATAATAATTGTTTTTTTCTATAATGTCATTATTTTATGAAGCATTTAACTATACGTACTTTTAGATATAAATGAGGATATACATATAATTTTTTTAATGAGGTATAAAAGAGATTTTGGGTGTATAAAGAGATGGTCTAAAATATTGATTTTATGTAGCTGGTGATTAATAATTAATATAGAGCCGATTATTAATTATGATATCCTCTATATATTTGGAATAACCCTTATTCACAATTTACATATAGATACTACTTATACTTCGTTGCACGTATATATAGCACGTTGCAGTTGTTTGTAAAAACTTCTGTTTAAGATGCCTGTTGGAGGTAATCAAATCTTACAAGTTTACGTTCTGAGTTTGACCCAATTTCATACATTCGATTGACCTGATGTCTTCCCGTAGATAGGGAAACCATATTGTAATCTTTGTGATGTGAAGTTGGCATAATAAGGGATTCGATAGGTGGTATCTATTAACAAATACGTATCTGAATATCTTTCTATATTAAATGATTACATACACCAAGCTTTAAATATAATATTAACGTACATTAACTATGAAGTAAAAGCATAAAATATAAGCTGTACGCAACGCAACAATAGGGAACGTGAGAATTTTGAACCCAATTTAGCAAAATATTATTTTGATAGTGCAACATTACGCAGCTTATTCAAGTACCGTATCGACATCGATGAATATATGAATATTGAATTCAAATCAAAATTTACTCGTTAATGTATATTTAAGTAGCACGTTAAGTTAAGTAGCGCACTTATATTAGGTAGATTTTAACAATGAATAGTTCTATTTTAACGTGTTATTGTGATTTGCGAATTGCGATATACATTGATGCTTATGTTAGCGTTTTATTCAAAGATGTTCAAGTTATATGCGTGTAAAGCAATAGAAACTCAATGAGCTTCGTTAGACCAACACCAATAGACTTGTGGTTGAATGCAATTTACCGCTCCATCCAAATTCACGAAGTCACCACCGATTGTACTCTTAGTTAATTGGCCAGAAGCCTTTATAGGTACAATTTAAGAACTAAAGCTGACTGCATAGTTATAATAATATGGGCAAATAACTCGCTGATATTCGCTACTATTTTGGGACAGGAAAAATTTAAATCCAGTATGATTCACTGACGAAATAAAAAAATCTGTTGTTTGGAACAAGTAAAATTAGGATTTATAAACAAATTTATGCCGCGTAACATAGCAGCTATGCCTATATGTTTTACATACAATTATATAATATGTAAAACCCTCCAAACTAATGGCTTCATCTAACCTTTAGCTTTCATGTTTTATGAACCATTTGCAAAACTTATCAAGTTTCCCTAAATTGCTGGTACTGCTGGCTCCCTAATAAGTAGGGAAATTCTTGTATAATTTTCAACATATTTTTCAGGCACATTAAATATAAACGAATGTGAAATTTCCATATTAAAATTTAACTAGACTTAATTACAATAACCAAAAATTCATTATTTATTTTTGAACACGCATATCCTCAATATCGGCACATTAAGCAGATTGAAGCATGTTATCTATATACTGACATTGTAAGTGTTGTTATGATTGCTCAAATTGTATTTCCCATTTCCCTACATCCATATAGCACACATACATACATACATACATTTATGTAATTCAGTTGGATGGGAAATGGCGCGGATGTTGGAAGCAGTTGGAGGCGTTAATCAAGTGTGCGGAATGGAATCGATTGTAACGCTTCTACGTGAGCCTCTCACGTAGGTACGATATTTTTATAAGTATGTGTCTATTATATCTTGGATGTATTATTACATATTGTATCATTATAACATCATAATTAGGTACTCAGCTAGAGGGAGATTAGTTTAGTTATTTCATTTTGCCGTATGTTTTGTTTTCATGAAAAAAATCTCAAATACTTTTAGTTTGTTAAATTGCACTAATTCATAACACATACCTTTTACTTGTTTAAAAAAGTTTATTGGTTTTATTGCTGTGATATTAACTTTTCTCAACATAAAAATAATTGTGTATATGTATAATGCAAAACCTTTACATTATGTGGCTTATATCTATATGAAACGAAAAAGGTCATTCAACAGTCAAAAGTCTTTACCAATAAATAAAGGAATGTTAACAATGTCTATGGCACGTCTGTTTTCACTTTTAACCATACATGTGATTGCGATCAACGATACATCTATTCTGTTTCTGTAAAGGTAATTTCTATTTTTATTAAAGTATCTTTTCTAGGTGAAGAGAGACTCGTTATTATTAAACAGGGCTAAGTTTTAATGCGCCCTTTGAGGTTTTGCGTTGGGGCTACTTTATAATTCGAACAATTTACATTTTGACTTTAAATTAATCATCAACTTTTTCGCTGCTTGCCCTTTATGATGAAATTAGAAACGTTTAAATTGTTTTAATATGTATTTTAAATATTTGAATATGATACAAAAATGTGATTACCTTTAATAATAAATCTACCTGCGTATAAGTAGAAAATTATAGCTAAGCATTTTCAATCTATGTATCAGTCGTTAGTTATATAGTAATACATATTAATTTTTCCTTTAATTTTGATATTGTATCTATCTGTAAGCTATTGCCCATTGCCCATTGCCCATAACCCATTGAAGTATTTACGCAACCACTTTCTTTGATTATCTCATTTCTATCTCATCAAAGATCGCGCTGATAAACCGTTACCTACCTATAATTTCTGATCGTTTAGTTTAAATGGCTTACGATATAATATCGATAAGCTGCGGTTTGCCTAAGAGCATCAATTGTTTAAAGCCATATCAAATTTAAAAAGACACACAATCAATGTTGTAGGTACTTGAAAAATTTAATGGCATTGTATATTGTTAAAAATTCAAATTAGGACGTAAATTACTGTGTAGCAGTAAAAGTATTTTAATTTTATACCTACTCATATCTCATATGAATTTACCTAATATCCAGATATAATTTATTTATTTATTTATTTATTTATTTATTTAATATAGTTAGTCTTCACATAATGTTTAAGCTTTTAATTTTAAGTTGTACTTTTATGTAATACCATACAATGTGCATAAAATACCATAAAATTTTTTTGAGAATAAATAAACTATAACAAGAAAACTCATATTTCGGCCACAGACCACAGTTCGTTGTTTTAAAACACCGCAGCATTCGTCGCGAATATCAAAGAGAGCACTTCCATTTACTACATGCAAATGGATCAGATTCTTGAATGTTGAAAGAATCAATGAAATAACTAGAACAGTCTTTATATTCAATGTTATATAAATCTTAATAACAGGTATGATTATATGAGTAATATTGAAGATTTTCAGAAACATATTATTTGTAGAGCTTAATATATTTTGTTTCACGTTTGATTCGTAGTTACTTATTTAGAAAAAATACAATAAGGAACGTTATTTCAATATCATATACATGCGAGAGTAGACTGTTTCAGACTTATTTTTAGGTCTATTTTCTTAGTATTATTTTTTAAAATAATAAGGTTTTTCAAATGTAGAGCAATTTTGTTATGACTAGCTAGCTGTTAGTTTTCTTGAATTTATTTAGTAGCAAAGTTGTTTCATAAAACAATAGCGTTTATTCGTATTTATATAAATGTTATCAATTTCTTGCTTAACCTGGATTTCGTTATATTTCTTTTTGAAATATTTCTTATACTAATATTATAAAGCTGAAGAGTTTGTTTGTTTGTTTGTTTGAACGCGCTAATCTCAGGAACTACTTGTCCGATTTAAAAAAAAATTTGGATGTTAGATAGCCCATTTATCGAGGAAGGCTATAGACTATATATCATCACGCTAAGACCAACAGCGGACCAACAGCGGAGCGGAGCGATGCGGGTGAAACCGCGGGGAACAGCTAGTCAATAATATATTGTAGTCCTAGATAATTTCCACTAGTATGGTACAATCAATACTATTCACAGCTAGTTTCTAGTGAATATAAAGCATAGCACACATTGTGTAGAATTGCAACGATTCGAAAGCTCAACTTGATGTTACAGGAGATCAAAGGGCCAAGTCTATGTAACGAATGTTTACCCTTTCATTACTAGTAAAGCAAGGTTCTTGAATCCAATTGAGTACGAGACTAAGGATTGAATGAATTCTCTTTAGAAGATTTATAATTTGTAACTGTATCTTGATAAATGAGCCGCGGTTTGTCAAGGCATAATACGAAAGTCGGTATAAAAATAGGCATGAAAAGTATCAATGAACATTTTCAGTCTAAATCTTTTGCTATTTTATTTATCTTCCCATTCAATTACCATATTTTTATTTATGCTATAAACCTATGCTATAAACGCACGGTGTACAGTTTTGACATAAATATCCATCGTTTTATAAAAACCGAATGTTTTAATAATTTACTTTATTGAGATGCAAAAGAATGCATATATGTTCCTCAATGCCACTTCCATATTTCACAAGAGGTCTTTTATAGTCCTCGCGTCACCTTTAAAACGCATTCTAAGCCATGGTTGGTACAAAGCCCAGTTAAGCTATTTAAACCTCTATAGCTTAATAGCATTTACATTGCCTCTTGTACATTTAGACTGGGGTAGAAGCCTTTGAAAATAATGAAAAGATAAAAAAAATCGCAGTCGGATGAAACCCATTAGAAAAGGAGGGGAATATGATAAAAATGTAAGGAAAAATAAATTACGGTCAATCCGAGTTCGGGAAGCGGGAGGGGGGAGCTTTTAAGAGAAAAAAATGTTTTCTCTCGATTTCCGACAAAACTACAAGTCCTATAGAAAAAAGTTCAATGGCAAAGTTGTAGGTAATTAAAAGTTCTACAACTTTTGTATTCACAATTTTTTCACATAACCTAAAAATTTAGGTGAAAAATTCAAAAAACCAAGTTTTTGGTCTTTTATTTCTATCTACTTCAAAATTTATTTTTTTTCTACGAAATTTGGTGGAAACTTACTTTATTATGTCCCAAATACACTGTAATTTATTTGATTGAAAATATTTATTTTTTCGCCTGATTTTGAATTAATACCAAAAAAACAACCTAATTTTCAATCGAAAAGTCACCCGTCAAAATATCAGCTTTTTTCAAAAACTTGGGGTGCCTTTTATTCATTGAAATCTCTACTTTCATATGGTGTAAAAAAAATAAACACCACCATAGTAAATGTTCTCAGGAAATGCATACAAACAGTCTGAAAATTAGCTTTTACTAAATCAGGCACACTTCTTGAACTCTATATCTTCTCTTGTATCGGCTTTTCGGTAATATTTCAAAAGAAAAATAATTATCTGTTCTAAGTTTAATATTTTACAGCATATTCAAAAGCAAAATGATGTCGATAAAAACATTTCAGGTAGTTCGAGAAGTGTGCCTGATTTAGTAAAAGCTAATTTTCAGACTGTTTGTATGCATTTCCTGAGAACATTTACTATGGTGGTGTTTATTTTTTTTACACCATATGAAAGTAGAGATTTCAATAAATAAAAGGCACCCCAAGTTTTTGAAAAAAACTGATATTTTGACGGGTGACTTTTCGATTGAAAATTAGGTTGTTTTTTTGGTATTAATTCAAAATAAGGCGAAAAAATAAATATTTTCAATCAAATAAATTACAGTGTATTTGGGACATAATAAAGTAAGTTTCCACCAAATTTCGTAGAAAAAAAATAAATTTTGAAGTAGATAGAAATAAAAGACCAAAAACTTGGTTTTTTGAATTTTTCACCTAAATTTTTAGGTTATGTGAAAAAATTGTGAATACAAAAGTTGTAGAACTTTTAATTACCTACAACTTTGCCATTGAACTTTTTTCTATAGGACTTGTAGTTTTGTCGGAAATCGAGAGAAACCATTTTTTTCTCTTAAAAGCTCCCCCCTCCCGCTTCCCGAACTCGGATTGACCGTAATTTATTTTTCCTTACATTTTTATCGTATTCCCCTCCTTTTCTAATGGGTTTCATCCGACTGCGATTTTTTTTTGTTTCAAAAATTATCTACTCTAGTGTAATTTCATTTGAATATATTTTACATTGGTTGCTAACAAAATAAAGCAAATCAGAAATTTTATCTTAACATTTCTATGACTCCCCAAATTGTAATAAAGACAGCATAGAAATGATAAAAAAGATAAACAGAATATCTGTTTATTTGCAGGTCTATAAAATGCTTATTCTGTATAATGTAATCGCCACTAGAATTCCTTTATTTCATCTCGGATAATCCCCCTCCAAGCTTAATATTACTTGTTGGGAAAAGACTTTATTTTGCTAAAGTACTTTTGTCTTCAAGCGGAGTGTAGAATATGATTTCTTTACGACAACAGTTTATAAAATCTATTCAAAGTTTACGAATTTTTAATAATAAATAAATAAACAATATGCAATTATTACATGCACTAATTTAATCCGTGGATGTTATTAAAAACCTAAAAACAATGTTAAACTCGACAACCTAGAGTCACTGACAGTCGCCAAACCATTTAATAGAAAACATCCTACCTAATAATTAAATAGGCACTTATAAACTTTATAGATTAAAAATTTTTCTATAATAAAATAATTGCAGCCCACGAATTATTTTCTTCTAGGCTCTATAACAAGTTTTTGAAAGAGTCACATAAACCTCTTTTCATTTACCTATACATGAGCTTAATACTCAAAATGCCACATTTAAGCGATACCAACTTCATTAACAAACTTGGTATTTAACATTTCATAGTAGAATTATTAATGAATACTGAAACATTTGCTAATTAACATTCAAATTAAAATGTTACCGAAGCGCCGGTCCCGGCGCTAACTTTCTCACAGGTATTTAGATAAAGTCGTTATTAAGTTTGTTTTCTCGAATGTTCCTTTGAAAGAAATACAAAGTCATATTTTTACATGAATATTTTGTAGTAGATACAATGCATTTGATATTCAAAATGTATGGTGATGTTATATTTATATGGAACGGAAAGTAATAGGCTTTATAAAATGTAGCGGTGCGATCCTCTTTGAGATTGGTCAAGAATGGACTTTTTTAAAAGGATTTAAATAATTGTCGAGATCAGATACCAACGATAAAAATATTTAAGACTGTTATGTACCTATATGTAAATCAAGTGTCAAGGCGAGTGCAAAAGATTTTTACATGAAAAAAGTAATTTAAAACCTGTAAAATCAATTTCTTTAAAAGTAATTTCTGTCTTCCATCAAAAGAGAGCTTTTATTAAATCATTGCGCTAACTTTTAAAATACTTTTCATTAAAGCTGGGAAGAGAAAAAATACTTTTCTATTATGAACCAAAAATAAACATTGATGACTGTCGCCTCGACGACCGTTTTACCGGCCGGCAAATCAGAACCTTCAATAAAAATATAATAAAACACAAGTTGATGGGACTCATAAATCGAAACTTTTATGGTGTAAAACGGTTATTTTATTGAGACGTTACTGATAAAGTTATTATGTTATTGTAAATGTTAACAGTTTTTAGGTCTTTCTTTTTTTATGAACAAAGAATTATTGCGTTAAGTTAAGGAGAAGTCATTTTTAACTCTTAGCACATTTAGCAAAAAATATTGAGGAAATAGGAAATGGTTATTTAATAAAGGGGTTTTGATTGAGGTTTTCCTATTTAAATATACATGGATATGCTGAAAGTATACGTTAATCTTCTTACAATTTAGCGCCGTTATTAATAAAGCGTGTGATTGATTTATCCGGCCGCAGTGAGTGAGGTGAGTCTTCATCGTGTACATAATTTAGTACATAGTCGAGACGGGTTAAACATAGCATGAACAAGACGTTGGTCGTGTAATCCATAATCAAGAACGACGCCTAAGGCCTCTTAAAAGCTAATAAAATATTGCACGTCTTAAAACTGGAGAGAGCAATTTTCCCATATTTTCCTCTCCATTTATAACCGGTAGATAACATCTCTATAGATTTATAGATTTAGAAAATTACGGGAAAGTAATCTAAAACCGCAATTGTTTAATGGAAGCTTAATGCGTTTGTACCAGTTATTTGGTACAGTTATTTTGTAATAAATATGTCGTGTTAAAAGGTATTACGAGCCGCAACAATGTTCATATGAATGGCTTTTGGAATGTTTCAAATTTGCCGTGTTCTATTTATTGATATGGTTTTAATTACATTAATGCCATTTGCCTGGATACTTTACATACAATATTGTAAATGGAGTATTATGTATAAGTGTTTAATTGATAATTCATTGTGGAAATCTGCTAGACAGATTTTCCTATTGGATTGCAATATTATTTTTGTATGTTGTAAGGTTATAACAATATTGTTACAGTTCCATATTCTTAAAATATATATTATATTGCCTAACAAAATTGTGGTTCAGACTTACACGATATAAAAATTATGACACCCTTACAAAGTCGTTGATAGTTCCTCCGCAGATATTCCCTTCCTCTGTGCTGTACTGGATAAATAAATATTTAGATAATCCCTTGAAGCTTGAAGCCATAAGTCGGAGATTCATTTTCTAGTTTACGTTGGCTTTAGGAGGATTCATTATTTTATAAAAAAATTATGAAAGAAACGTTGTAAAAGGATTAATTAGTTTATAATCATAATTTCCAAATTATTCGTTGCTCAAATTTTTCTTACAAGGTTTAAGGTACGTATTTGACTTTCTCGGCTGATCATCGTTATTTCTATTCATAAAAATAAATGTTAACACAAATGCCCTATATCTACAGACTGTTTGTTCTTAACTAGGCTAGCTATCTGTGTTTATGTCTGCATTTAAGACAATATCGATTCGTTACAAGAAAGAATGGCGGACTTTCTAAGTCTTTTACGACTATAACAGTGGAACACGTGAGTTAAACGTATTTCGTTTGCTTTTATGCTTTGACTTTCTTCTTTCTTTGAGTTGCGATCAAAAATTCAATTAACCTGGACAATGGTGCTTTGTCGCTCTGATGGTGAACGTTATTAGCTATCTCTGATGTAACTGAATAAAAGTAAATGCTCTTTGTTTTCTATGCGCTTTTCAATTAAGCCACTGTCTATGTCTATAAATAAAATTAACAATTGATCAATTTATTTTCATTCGAAAGCGAGATAGATATATCTATCACTAGCTGCTCCGCGCGGTTTCACCCCCGTGGCTCCACTCCTGTTGCCCGTAGCGTGATGAAATATAGCCTATAACCTTCCTCGATAAATGGGCTATCTAACACCGAAAGAATTTTTCAAATCGGACCAGTAGTTCCCGAGATTAGTGCGTTCAAACAAACAAACAAACAAACAAACAAACTCTTCAGCTTTATAATATTAGTATAGATTCAATCGATTAGCCATAGTTCTTATCTTTAGTTTATATTACGTCTACTGCACTATATTGTATAAATATAAATAATACCTATCATATTAGTTAAATTGAACTTATAATTTCCCATTCATTAATTTGCTATGAAACTTTAACACAAATAATATTTTACGCTGTAAAATCTGTCACACACAGTTATAAAGCGATAAACAACACCTACTTGTCCACGACAGTTCCGTAATAAAATATTAATTATTATCTTTGATTGTTCATAAATTGTATTTAACTTTAAAACCCAAAGACGATAGTTTATTGCTCTTAAATTAAAAGGTGAAATCGGTTCTCGAGGCACACATACCCACTTCTAATGCCGTGATGTATGGGTCATATATTTGGTATTCCCTTCTGACCCACTTTACGTATTCATCAGACAAACTCTCCACAATCAAACCCCAATTAAATAACACTTGAGAAATAGTTCTTAACGTTCGGTGAAGCACCGAAAATCAAGAAAAATGCCTGTTTTATCACTACATAGTATAAAACAAAGTCGATTTCCCTGTCCCTATGTCCCTATGTCCTTATGTCCCTATGTCCCTTTGTACGCTTAAATCTTTGAAACTACGCAACGGATTTTGATGCGGTTTTTTTTAATAGATAGAGTGATTCAAGAGGAAGGTTTATATGTATAGTAACATCCATTAAATAGTGGAGAAGTACTGTTATTTTTGAGGTTTCTAAAGTGATGTCGTAAAAAATTACATTTTTTCCGCTTACATTGCAAACGCAGGCTAAACCCTACGAGTTTTATCAAAATAATGTACTAAGTATTATACACATTGAAAAGGTCTATAGAAAAGTCCGCGATGGTATATGTCTATCTCTTATGGATAACCCACAATAACATTTTTTTGTCATTTACTTTTTACGAAAAATAATGGCTAATTTTCGATGCGATTTTAACCAATACAGCATTAATCCTTAACCAATTAAATACCTTGAATACATTGTCCGTTTAATATAGATCTATATGGCCCTTTACACCGTATGATTTAAGTGAATATTTTCGAAGATATTACAGATTTAAAAATTGCGGGACGTAGCGTTTGCGGCGGTACCGGGCACCGGCCGGCCGCCAGGCTATCTATACGAAGTCGGAGCGGGCCGCTATGTTTTTATATATTACAACGTTCACAGTTTTTCTGTAGTGTATTTAGTATCAGCATTGCACCCGTGCGAAGCCGGGGCGGGTCGCTAGTAAATTATATTTTCAGAATGATATTTGAACGCAATAATTACGCTCATGCTTTTGAATTTTGAAAACAGATTATATTTGACGGGAGAAGGGGCCCAAAGGCTATTTTTAAAAAGAGTGACGTCAGCGATTCCGACGTCACCATCATCAGAGCAGGCGCTCATACTCGAAGTAGAACGCCCGTAGGTATTTTTACTGCCTTTTTAATTCACGTCGAAATTACTAATTTTAGAGAGAGCTCCGAACGCTCCGACGGCCGGCGAGTGAATGTGCTCTGTCAAGTCAAGCAAGTCGGGTCTTCCACGCAGGCCTTCACAGGCCTCGGGGTAACTGTTCGGGGCGACGGCCCCTTTCAGTGGTGGCAACGCCGCCTGCAACTACAGGCGGGGCACTGGGTGGGACCTAATGGTCCGAGGTGTCGAGTCCGGGAGGTGTCCTGCTGCAGTGCGATCGAGCCCGCGTGTATCGCGGGCGATCTGCGAGCTGCAGCAGGGAGGAATGTCCGTGGGTGCTTCACCGCCGCTTAGCGAGGTCGAGCCCGCCGGCAGAGTGCCGGGGGGCGCCCATCAGCCAGCGGCGAGAAAGTGGTCGTGTCCTAGGAGATTAGGTCACGTGGTAGGCCTCTTATGTCCGGCGGTCGCCGATGGTATGGCGCGATGCCCTGCAAATGCTGGGATCGCGCTCCGTCGGCGCGCGCGAACATAGAGGAACTCAGGCGACGAACGAAGTCGTCCAGGCTCTCCATGCGCAGGTCTCTGGAGATGACCTGATTCCGTACGAAGCGTGGTGCTCCGGAGATGGTGCGGAGCGTTAGCGACTGCTGCGCTCGCAGGGACTTGCGGTCCGTCTCGTTGGTCAGCGCGAACCACGCAGGGGCCGCGTAGGTGAGTCGCGTGCGAACGTACGCCTTGTAGATGCACAGCTTCGTACGGAGAGGCAGGTGAGACGCCAGCATGGGGCGGAGTATGTTCCGCACGGCGCGCGTCTGGGCGACCACGTTTTTCACATGGGGCCGCATCGAGAGGGTCTTGTCTATGGTCACACCGAGGTACTTGGCCTTCGGTGACCACTCGACGTTCTCGCCCATGAGAGACACCGGGGGTGGCAAAATGCGCGCCCGACCGATGGAAATCGCCTGAGTTTTACCCACGTTGACCTTGAGTCTCCAGTCCTCCAGCCATGAGGGAAGCGCGTCCAGTGCTCGCTGCATCTTAACAGATGCATGTTTGGCGTTCAGCGAGGTGGTGATAAACGCTGCGTCGTCTGCGTACAGCGCCAGAATGGCTCCGCCTGCGACTGGGATGTCGTCCGTATATCTGCTATAGCAGACGGGCGATAGGCAGCTTCCCTGGGGCACACCGGCTCGGATGGGGCGCTCAGTGGACAGAGCATCTTCAACCGCCACTTGAAAACGCCTGTCTTGTAGGAAGGTGGCCACAGTCTTAACTACTCGACGCGGAGTAGTAGACGTGGACAGCTTGTAGATGAGTCCGGTGTGCCAGACGCGATCGAACGCTTTCTCCATATCGAGAAATACTGCGACTGACTGTTCTCGCTTGTTGTAGGCGGTAGCGAGGTGGTGCAGTACTCTCGTCACTTGTAAAGTGGTGGAGTGTTCAGCACGGAAACCGAACTGTTCGTCGCGTGGCTGAAGATGAGGCGTGATATGCAGCAGCAGTAGCTTTTCGAAGACTTTCGAGGTAGACGACAGAAGAGTGATGGGTCGGTAGCTCTCAGGTAGCATTATATTCTTGCCTGGCTTGGGGATCAGGATGACTCGGCCGAGCTTCCACGGAGATGGGAAGTGCCCGGTACGGAGGATTCCGTTGAAGAGCCGCGTCAGCGTCGCAATGGCTCGCGGAGGAAGGTGACGCAGCGCTTCATTGGAGACCCGATCGGGACCGGGAGCTTTGCGTAGTTTAGTTCGTCGAATCATCCTTTGAACTCGTCCAGGAGAGAATACGACGGGGTCTTCTGTCGGCGGAATCGGCGATTCGAAGTAATCCTTCACGTGTCGCTCGATGGTTTCTACGTGCTGCACATTCGTAGTCGGGTTAGGCATGAACTGCGTCTCCAGGTGGTCTGCAAATATCTCCGCTCGATCCTCGGCGCGGTAACGTGGGGTACCGTCACCGGCCATGAGGGGTCTAATCGGAGACGGCTTCCCGGAGAGCAGGCGGCAAAGGCGGTGCATGCCGGACCAGTCGTCGCCGGCTCGCTCGATGGCGGTGTGCCAAGATTCGACTGCTACCGTTTCCAGTGCGTCGGAGATCTTGGCTGCCAGAGCGTTCAGCCGCGTCTTCATGGTCGGACATCGCAGGTTTTGCCATAGTCTACGCAGCTTCCTCTTCTCCTCTATCATCGCTTGTATGTAGGCAGGGACCTGGGGTTTCTTACGAGTAGATGCAGCGTCGAGTCTGGACTCTCGAAGCGCCTGGGACATGACTGCGCTGAGGTCCGTTGCGAGTCGATCGACGTCTGCAGGGCTCTCTACTTTGAAGGACGGCGAATGTTCAGCCATGTGTTTTGTGAAGATTCTCCAGTCCTGGCGATGCTTTGGAGAGGGTAGCGATGTCGTCAACGGAGTCGTTGCCAGTGTCAGGAGGACGGCTTGGTGGTCGGAGATAAGGTGGTCATCCAGGACGTCAAGCGACGGTGTGGCGACGAGGCCACGAGCAACTGCTATGTCGATGACGTCCGGAGTGTGGGCTGCATAGTACGGGTAGTGCGTTGGGACCTCTGGTCCTAGCACCTCGTAGCCGTGGCGGTCTGCATCGTCCAGGAGGCGTCTGCCGTCCGGATTCACGGTGTTAGAGTTCCACGCCGTGTGTTTCGCGTTAAAGTCGCCAGCGAGGATCGTAGGCAGTGGCGAGTCCAGCAAGATTCGGACATCAGCCACTGCGAGCCGATTATGCGGCGGCTTGTAGAAGGCGAACACACGGGTGGGCTGGCGGTCTATGCAGACTTCTACGCCGAGGGCGTACGACGACTGCAACTGAGGTACTGGCAGCAGTTGGTGGATAAGATTCCGACGTACCAGGACTGCTAATCCCCTGTAAGCAGTCCCGATCGGCGAGGAGTGGTCCTCCCGGTAGACATAGTATCCGGAAACCTTCAACTTGTCTACTGGTCTGAGGTGCGTTTCGTTTACCAGGCCGATGTCCACTTGGCGCTGGGAGAGCAGGGTTTTGAAGAGACGGGCTTTTTGAGCTGAGAGCCCGTCGGCATTCCAAAAGGCAATGCGAAGCTCAGCCATATGTGGCGCAAAGCTCCGCGATACAGCCCAAGATCAGCGGTACTGGGTCACGCTGCTCTTGGATGGCTATCAGCACCTGGTTAAGGGTGCTGATTACTTTGGTTAATCGGGGGTCCAGCGGCATCACTCGCTTCGCCTTCGTCCCCCGTACGGGGGCGGCGACCACGGTGGGCTTGGACGTTTTGCTACGCTGGGTAGGCTGCGGCGCAGCGGGCGGCGCAGAGCGTGGCCTAGAGGTGGTTGCTGCAGGCGGTATACTAGGCGGTGCAGTGACTGGCGCTGCAGTAAGTGGCACGGAAGGCTGTGCAGCTGGTGGCCGCTTTTGTGTGCGTTTGCCACGTTTACGGCGGCGTTTGCCCGACGGCCCTGGCTGGTTGGCGGCAGCCATGAGCGAGCCAGGTGCATCGACTTCTGTTGCGGGCGCACGGGCATTTGTGGCAGTGCGTGCGACGGTGCCTGCTCGGCGGTTGCGCGTCTCCTTGCGGAAGATGGGACAGTTCGCATTATTAGCCGTGTGGGCGCCGCCACAATTGGCGCACGTTGGTGGATCCTCGCGCGGACGTTCACACTCCTTCGCCGGGTGGTTCTCACCGCACCGCACACAGGCTATTGGCCGGTGGCAGTTTTGGGAGGAGTGCCGAAATTGCTGGCAGCGATGGCATTGTGCGGGCCCCTTTCTGCCGCGCCAGGCCTCAATAGTGATCCCAGGCATACAGAGCAGTTCGCTCACCTCATAAATGCCTGGGATGAGATCCGGGGTCCGCTGCAATTGCGCGAACATCAAACAGCCCGGCCTACCTGGACGAGCGGGGATTGCGCGCACGTGCTCTGGGATGAACCCGAGCTCTCGCAGCTCTGTCTCCACTAGTGCCGGTTCTGTGTTAGCCGGCAGGCCGCGGATCGCTACTTTAACGCTTCTTTCAGCGGGCAGCGAGTAGCAAAACCAGGAGATTCCGGTATTGCTCTCCAGCTGCGTAAGATAGCGCTGGATGAGTCGGAACTCCTGGTCCGTCTTTGGTATGAAGCGGACGCCCTTGCCAAATGGACGTCCGTTTGGGGTATGCCCGAGGACCTTCTTTAACTCTCTAAAGTGGGTGGGCCAGTCAGGCAGCGTCTCCACGATAAGCGGGGGGTAGCGGTTGGGCTGTTTGGTAGGGGGCGCGGCGCTTGTGGCGCCGGCAGCAGCAGAGGTGGAGGCATAGGCAGTAGTGTCGGTCGCAGTCGAGGTAGAGTTGGTCGCGGCGGGCGCAACGGCGGCGGAGGAGGTGGAGGGTGTAGGTGCTGGGGATTTTTGAGACGCGGCTATGTTCGCGTATGAAGTGCCAATTGTCCCGGTTTCCATAGGAGAACCCGGTGACATCATCGGCATATTCAGCGTGGGCGGAGACGAGGATGTTGTGATGGCTTTCTCTCCTACTCTATGTGGAGGGGAGGGAAAGCGTCCCACCGGAATACCCGGTAAAGGGGCGGGGAAGCGCGGAGTGCGCGGCAGTGGTGCCTGTGCGGGGCGCTTCAAAGTGCCCGGATTTGGTGTGGCGGCGCTTACCGAGGCCTGTTGACGACTCGGTGTGAGCGAGCGAGTAATCGACGATACTGATTCGGTGGATTGGGCCGGCGACAACGTCAGGGGACTCGCCAGGAACGATTCATCGCCGGCACCTGACAGAGGTTCCGGTATCAACGCAGGACGCCGGCCGGTTGCTGTTGAGCGGGCCACGATTGCAGCCTGGCCGGAAGCAGCAATGGCGTCCAGGCCCATTTCAAGTGCGGCAACCGACCGACTATAGACCCTGCGGCCCAGTGCGCGCGGACGAGTCGCGCGTCGCTGCGGCAGCAGCGGCACGCTCGGCGGCGGCATGATCGCAGGATGTGTTTATTCACATCTGGCCGCAATAAAATTCTAACAACTCAGAAATAAACAAATTATTTATGAGTTATTAATTTATTTAATTAATTAATTAATTAATTTTGATTAATCAATTAATCAATTAATTATTGATCAGCGAGCAGAACGCTGAGAACGAGAGACCAAACGACCAAGAACAAACAACCAACAAACAACCACGACAAGCAGTCTTCATGTTCAAGTTCCAGTGTGCTCTGTGCCGTCGGGCGATCGCATTTAAAGCAAACCATGACTCACAAGAATTAGTTTGAGTGTTGCCACTCGAATTTTTACAATGAATTTTTATCATTTTTAACAAAGATTAATTATTTCGTTAATTTAATTGTTTCATTAGTGGTTGATTAATGAATCAACCACTTATTTAAAAAGATCAAAGTAAACTTTAGCTAGTTATAATTATTTAGTAGTTTGAGGGTAGTCGTTTATCGTCGTTGCGCCGACACGGCCATACTGACAGGCGGTGCGCGCTCTGCACCAGCCTCGTAGTAAATGTCTGTAACAATGCCAAGCAGGTCACCAATGCGCTGGACCGACCAAGTGAAATCTGCTATAGGAATTTGTGTATCAGACTGCACCAGACAGTCTTGTAACAGGTTCTCGGAGAGTCTCGAAGGTTCTCGTAGATTTCTCGGAGGTTCTCGAAGGTTCTCGTAGATTTTAAGTCTAACACGGCCATACTGACAATCGTACGTCCTCGTACGCCTTTTCTCGTATTACAACACTACGGTAGTTCATCTCGGGATTTCAAAAACACACTGCCTCGGCCACACTGACCTTTCAGAATACTGAACACTCCACATGACAGACACAGTCCGTTCGCGTATCATGTGATCAACACCTACTCATTTGTGATATAGGCAGATTCTCGAAGGTTCTCGTAGATTTCTCGTAGGTTCTCGTAGATTTCTCGGAGGTTCTCGTAGATTTATGCTTATCACAAAGAGAGGCGCAGCTCAGATAACACACACAATTCCTTCGATGAATTACACTCCCGTTACAATAATCCACGTAACAAACTTTTACTTTACACAACGCACGAAAAAACACAAACGCCAGTATGCCGTTACAAAACTACGTAAACGTTTAAAATTTAAAAAGAGAGAGCTTGAATTCTATCCCACTTCTGATGACGGGAGAAGGGGCCCAAAGGCTATTTTTAAAAAGAGTGACGTCAGCGATTCCGACGTCACCATCATCAGAGCAGGCGCTCATACTCGAAGTAGAACGCCCGTAGGTATTTTTACTGCCTTTTTAATTCACGTCGAAATTACTAATTTTAGAGAGAGCTCCGAACGCTCCGACGGCCGGCGAGTGAATGTGCTCTGTGCCGTCGGGCGATCGCATTTAAAGCAAACCATGACTCACAAGAATTAGTTTGAGTGTTGCCACTCGAATTTTTACAATGAATTTTTATCATTTTTAACAAAGATTAATTATTTCGTTAATTTAATTGTTTCATTAGTGGTTGATTAATGAATCAACCACTTATTTAAAAAGATCAAAGTAAACTTTAGCTAGTTATAATTATTTAGTAGTTTGAGGGTAGTCGTTTATCGTCGTTGCGCCGACATATTTGATTGCGAACAGATAATATAGCAACAATAATTAGTTTCGTTATTAATGTTTTCGATTTTTTTAATCATATGATAATCTAAGATATAAAAATATAAAGAAGTAGTTTTATATATTTTTATTTGAATAACTCAATATTTAAAATTGATCATAAAACATTCAATTTATTTTTAGTGTAAGGACGAAACGTGACGAATTGTTTGAGCGTCGTCCCTGTTTCGTATAAAATTTAAGTCATCTCTAGGGACTTTTTCTCTGCAAGATAAAAAATTATGCCGGCCGTAAAGAATACCCGTTGAATAAACTAAAGCGGCGCATGAAGTATGAATGTAGAAGAAATTCTTACTAACAATATTTATTTAACGGAACAACATCGAAACAATGAAGTCTGTTTTACTTTTAGAAGTTTTTTTTTTATTAAGGTCAGTGCAGACTACGAGGATATCAGTGGTAAAGCTACGAAAATTGAAAATTTAGCATATAACGACGGAGTATCTCCAGGTATTTAATAAAGATTGTTATTAAAACATAAAATAACACATCCCCTCACTTACTATATCTCACATGTACGCACAAAAACTACGTGTATTCAAACTTACACATTCTCTACATCATGGTAACTTACTCATCTATATCAAACGACATATTTACCAAAAAAGCCGGAACCATAACATCGTGTATCATTTTATTTCACGCAAAATGTTGGTATGTAAAAACATGTACTGTTGTATATGGACATGATTTTTCTGGTAAGAAATTTTACCTTATACGGAAGAATGACGATTTGCCTTGCTGTTACAGCCCAAAATTGTCTTCAAAGCTTTTTACAAGAGGTATTTCATTTTGTGTATGTGTCATTACTTTCCTCTTATTCTTATTTCAAGATAGGGGATTAGTATTTTTATTTTAAAGTTGTAATGTTTTTTTAAGATTGGATATTGTATAATAAAATAAAGGCTACGAAATGAAAACTTCCTGCATATTGAGAAAGTAGGTTCTAATCCCGGCTGATGGTAACACTACTACTACAAAAAGCACGCTCGTTGCACTGCAGTTACAAAGGGGCCTATTTATTCCACCACAACAACGCCATGTTTTCACAGCATCACAAATACAATAGGTCGCGACGCAACCGCAATATCCTGCCGGGAGAAGATTGAAGTCTTAGCTTCTAATTTAGCCCTAGATTCCCTGTACAACTTTTCACATCAGAACAATTTTCTTGCCATGTAAACTGGACTTCTCTATTCAAATGTCGCCATAAATATACCTGCAGAGTACTCAGGATTCCATTTATAGGGTAAGCACAAATATAGCTAGTGTGGTGGGATTAAATATGAACTTGGTTGGTCAATAGCGCCATTCACGGAGTTTCAAGTGTGCACGCTAAAAGCCTTCCCGGGGATCCATTAAATGTAGCCAAGTTGTAGCTTTGAGTTAAATATGTGTCAATAGGATTCTAAGGCGCCTCACACAACCTGAGCCCGTGACACTTAACCGACTTAAACAGGTCAAAACATAAAACATCTTTTTATATCTTATAAGCACGTTAATGAGAGTCGTCTTTGAAACTTACTTTTTTTATGAGTTCTTAATGACCATATTAAAAATTAAATAGCTATTTCTCACTAAAATTAGTCGTGTTGTAGTTGTTAACATGGTAAACGTAGGAAAGGTTATCCACAAAAATGTAAAAGCCTATTACGCTAAGATTGATGATGTACTTATGAGAAAGTAGGTACTTTAGTAATATCCTTTACAAAAATGGAAGTTATTACTTTACTGTCACGTCGGCGGCAAACACGAGAATGTAGCACAACAAATAAAGATGTCGACGTTTTAGAACAGTAAATTCAAATTCAAATTCAAATCATTTATTTGCATACCAATACATTTATACATACATATTAGCAATCTTATACAGATATTGCAATACAATAGGTCATATTATATTAAAGTTAAGTTTTCTGCTAATTCAATACTAATACATAATATAAAGATTTGCAGTTTGCACCTACGCGCACTTAATAATTAGACAATATAAAAAGAACGAAATTAAAATCTTAAGACATGCGCATACTATAAGACGACAAAACAATATTATACATTTATTCTATTATTTTTAAAAACTCTAGGAATGAAGCTTCACTACATAGTATAAAACAAAGTCGCCCTCTATGTACCTATGTATGCTTAATTCTTTAGAGCCACGCAACGGACTTCGATGCGATTTCTTAATAGATAGAGTGATTGATTCAGTAGGTTTAGATCGTTAGGTAAGTATAATTTATTTTTGTTAGTTTCAGTTACATATAATAATTTGAGATAGGAAGAACTTAACAACACGAAAATTCAAGTTTGGCGTAGTTTAGCTTCGAAATATTCATTTATTGAATAAAAGCATTTTTGGATTAAAAGGAGCTTTAGTTGTTTGTTAAAAGAATAAATAGATTTTTGGTTTTTAATTTGGTCAGGAAGTTTGTTATAAATTTTTATAGCCATGTGATAGGGGCTTTGATTTAACATTTTGATTCTTGAGAATGGTAGGTGTAATCTATTTTTAAAGCGCGTATTTACTTCGTGGTGATCCTCGACTCGTGAAAATGTATTAATATTTTTATAGACAAATGTGCAAATTTCATGTATATATATCGATGGTAATGTTAATATGTTATATTTTCTAAAATGTGGTTTACAACTTTCTGTGTTTTTTATTTGAGCTAAGATTCTCACGCACTTCTTCTGCATTTTAAATACATCATTAGCATCGACGCTGTTTCCCCATAACATCACACCATATCTTAGCCATGAGTAAGCGTACCCGTAATATGCAGATAAAGCGGTGTGTATATTTGTGCTATGTTTTATCTGGAATAGGGCATAGGTAAATTTCGACAACTTAGATTTTAAATATTCAATATGTGTTTTCCAATTTATATGTGTATCTATGTTTATGCCAAGCAAGTTAAACGTGTCTACTTCTTCTAATGGTGTATTTTGATATTTTATATTTATGGCAAGAGATGGACTTTTATACGTTTTGAATTGAATTATTTTAGTTTTATTAAGGTTTATTTCTAAGTTGTGGTCTTTTAGCCAATTTGTTATTGTATGGAGTGTAGATTCGATTACTGGATTCGGATTATCGGGACTTTTGCATTTTATTAATACGGACATATCATCCGCAAAAAGTATGGGCATAGTTTCATTTCGATCGAGTATTTTCGGAAGATCATTAATGTACATCAGAAAGATTAGTCAGTATTTAATTAGCACTGCTAGTTGCCGGATCCACGTATCTATTGTCCTAAAGACATTTTGCTAGAACTTTTGTATTTATTAGAATTCAGTATATTTCCTATTATGGAAAGTATTAATTACATTTTAAAGCTAAAATAAAGAATTTAAGGTGCCCAAATATGAGGAGAGTGCAGAGCATTTCTTTTGCATTCTTCGCGTGATTTTTTATTTTACATTATGATACTCTCAATCGAGAAGGACGTTTTTCAAGAAATACAAATAGAAAAGAAGCTATAAGATATAGTAATGGTGCAAATGATGTAAGTTATGATCGATGGTATTTACAATGATAACACGCACAATACATTCCCATGCTTGGAATTGAAGGAATTTATTCATTATTAAATCTTAACATTCCTGTTTAATCACCTTACTGTTATGTCGTTCTTGCTCGTTATAAGCATCTACGCTACCATAACCGCCAATTTGCATATCCACACAAAAATCAACTAAACATATAATAATTTTCCGCAAATACGGACTTGGAGATAGTGCAATGACCTTAGTTGTCACGACGACGGGTACCGTTATGCGCTCGCCTTTACTTTCGACGAGATACATCGAAAATGGAGTTTTAGTTGTTTGTCATAACGGACAGGTTCTCATTTACAATTATGTCAAGGTCTTGGTTTGCCAACGTTGGATAGAACCACAATATAGAACCAAGTATAGAAAGAACTGAACAGTTTTAATTAGGTCGTATTGTTGTAGTGAAAAGGGAGATCTTAATGTGTTCTGTTGAATATCCATATATGTATGTATACGTTTTTGTATTTCAAAATTTCGTTTAGTCAAAAAAGTATATTGATACTTTATGTTGATAACCATATAATTCAATTCAACCAATTAATTACACGTTATGAAATATGTGAGCTTTCGTTAAGATTTATATTTAAATGCTCGTTAATAATTATAATTAACAACTTTACTGATAAAATAATTCAAACTGAAAATTAACAGAGGATAAAATGAAATAATAAATCGTCCCAAAGATAACGTAACAATAAGCTTAAGAAGCATTAAAGGTCAAACTTTTAAAGACAGATGGAAGGTAATTAGCTTTAATTGCTTTTGAAAGAAAAGTTATATTTAGTTTTTATTCACATTGCGATAATGAACCCATTTTCAAAAATGTTCATTATTGAACCTATTTTTATAATTTCTCATGTATTTTAAGGGAAACGAACCATATTCAAAGTTTCTTAAGCATAAAAGTGGTATAATGTTTATTCCATAAGTCGGTTTTGCAATATATTTTTAGTATTTCTTCTAGGAAATCATTCAGCTGATGGACTATCATCTCATCGTAAGATCAACTTGTTCTGTACCTTATGCATAATAAAACGTTGTTGTCGATTGAATTTCCGATCTAAATGCTTTGAAGGTAAGCTTTGGGAACGAAGGAAGCAAACTAAATGAATTTTATAGCAGTGTTTACTTAACTTTTCTAGGGCAAGTTTCCTTAAAATGCAATATTTTTATACATAGTACCTATTTTATATTTGCTATATTTATTTATTTGAATTATGCTTTTATAATTCTGAATTATTTAGAACAAACGCTACAAATGATAAAGTAAAAATAAGAAAACCTTATTGGTCATACTTTGATGGATGTAAAGCTAGACTTTTTCTTCCTTAATTATTATGCATAAAGATTAAGTAATAAAAATAAAAATGTTATAGTTTCACGAATCCGAGTTCTTCAATCTCGGACGGATATTGCATTTCAAATTGCAATATCCGTCTTCATAATTCCTAGTGTCAGTGATATACATTAGATTTGTTACACGCGATTTTTCAAATTCAGTAATACGTGAGTAATACATAACTCTAAAGCACGCCATTCACGTTGAGATCGTTTTAAAAGTTGCAACTTTTGTTTTTGTCGCCACAATGTATTGCAATTACTGTCTGGTTCTGCGGTTAAGCTTATTGTGTAGTATCAGGTAATAAAACTTTTATTTGAAACTAGTACTTGAACTAGCGTTTCCTTTAAAGTTGAACATTTTGTTTAGCAGAGTGCGATGAAACTTAGGTTTATAAAAGATCAATTGCTATTTACTTACTGAATCATATTCGGTCAAATATGTTTGGTAAGAATTTGAGATGTACCTATAATAAAATATGAAATTAACACATAGGTAGTTTTTAAGACTAGACTAGCAGGAATTCACATTACCTAGAATCAAAATTTGAAGTTCAGTTATTCTAAAACTCGAACCTCCTGGATAAGGTATGGTATGGTAGAGATGATAGAATTCATAAGCTTCCTGCAGACATTTGACACAACATTTTTATATATATTTTTGTCATACAGTCGCAGTGTAAATTCCGATTTTTCAGTATACTATATTGCGTGCATCCGTTACATAACCTCGTGTCGATAGCAATAACAAAACAATTAGTTTCATCTCACGGTTACAGCGGATAACGGAGACGTCAGATAAAACGCGGCGAACCGTGCATTACTTTTTGTTAACTGTTTCTGATACTTTTTATTATTTAGTTTTATACAGGTTCATAGCTGACTATTCGTCGGATTTACAATCTGCTATCATGAAATACATTGTCTGTTAATGTACGTTAATCCTTCAAACGGTTTTTTATTAGAGACACGTGGTAGCATATTTTAGATCATTGCATTGTCAGATTTATGTTCAGTTATGCAGTTTATGATTGGGTGTGATAGGGGCAATATAGTTTGTATTTATAGCACAGATTAAACAATTATTAATTATACTTACTTTAAGGGGGATCCAGAGCCTCCTTATTGTATTATATTCATGTACAATAAAGTACATAATATATGTTATTTTACATCGTATGTATAATTACTGATTGCTCTTATTATGTGTAAATGGACACTGAATAAATAGATAACAAGACGTAGGAAGTGTATAATATAAGCTTAGAGCTGCAGTAACTATTTTCAAAATTATTAAAAACGACTAAAACCTCTTATGTCGATTATATGTTAAAAATTAAAAAGTTTACAAGCAAGACCTAGATAATAATCCATCTTCTATGAACTAATCCCTTAAAATAGAATGTGGTGATCGCTTCCCACCATCTAACTCAACTTGAGCTTGAACTTAGCTAGATTGCTCGCTCGAACATAAAAAAAAACATTTCACCCCGATACGTAGATACTAAACTATGTGTGAGAGAAAGACTCACCACGTATTTAGATAAGAAATTTGTTTGTAAACTTTAAGCTAACATTGAACTATTTCAGTTTCAGGATACACCTGTGCATGGAAGGCAAAGATGCATATTATACTCACCGTGTTGATCTACGCGTTGTGCGTTTCTGCTGATGAAAGTGAAGAGAGGTAATATAATATAAAACCTATATTAGTTTCATTACTTACATAAGTATTTTTTGTTTGTTTCATTGAAGAGAAAAGATACGAGATTGCATGTCTCACGATAGATTTCCGTTTTTTGTATTACTTAATGAATATCTTTACACCTTACCTAACACTAAACTTGATAGGTTCTGCAACAACTTTCAGAAATCTAAGCTTATCATTTGGATGTTATGTCATGATATCATGTTTTTTAGGCGTAGAGCAATTCTGATGCCGCTAAATTCTTCGGTTAAAGTTGTTATGAGATTTGTAGAATATTTTTTCACTAACTGAGGTTTGCATGTAAATATACTTAAGCACGGGCAGTAAAATGTTTGTTTATTGCTCATATCATTACGTAATATCAGAATCTATCATCTATCAGATAGAGTCAGTCTTTACATAAGTATTTCAAGTAATAAATGTAATAGCCATATTAAAAGAGATACTATTGCAGTTTATCTATGGATGCTTCTGATTGCATTTATATTAATATTTAAATTTATGTATTTTCAGACGATCCAAACTCCCGTTCATCGCAGATGCCGTTGGTAATAAGATACCGCGGCCATCGAGTGTGCCGGCAACAGTGGGCAGTCCAGTCAATTTATTGACTCCCGATAGATATGAATTTTACACATTTGACGAATCTGGCGAACTTGTCAAAAGACTTATGACGCTTGAAGAAATTCAGGCAATAGTTGCAGCTGGCGAAGATACGGATAGCTTAGTAACTTTTGCTAATGACGATCGACCAACAATGACGTTTAACTTTAGTGAACCTCCATATACAAAAGTCCACAATGTAGTTACTAATGTACAGAATGTTTTAAAAGCTCAAATGGAAGCACATAAGAATAACCCTCATTTGCAACCAACCTTTGATACTCCCGATGTATCAGATTCTTGGAGCTTAATATTACCTTCCATATTTGGCAATACAGGAATGGATATCGTACCAGAAAAAACTTCCAACTCTTTCATAACACCTGAAACAGATACTATTGATGTTGATAATTCCAATGGAGACTATTTATATGCATTCAGTAAAGAAGGTAGCAATCCACCGCATTCTACAGTTTCAACAGAGACTGTTGATCAAAGCAAACCAACTTCTAATCCTAATCAGAATTCAAAAACATCACCTGTAACTACAGAAAAAATTGCAACAAGTTCAGATAAACCAACAAGTTCCACAATATCTCCGCTTATTACCACTGAAAAAATTAAAGAATCTACTTCTACAGTTCAACCTCCGTCGACCGTCACAACAAAAATATACACTAATAAATATCCAACGAACGCAAATACAATAACATCGCAAACAGATACCTACAACCAAAGTGAAAATTCTTTAAATGATGATAAAAGTACAGTAAAGATTGAACTCACAACCCAGGTAACAAAAACAATGGGTGATAATGAAGATACTGTTTTCATTCCTATATCGACAGTTTCGTATGTCACTGAGAGGTCTACAAAAAAACCTACTAAGGTTTCTTCTTTAAAACCATCAATCTCTTCAACCTTACACACAAATGATGAAGCAGATATATCGTTGAGCAATAATTCTGAATTGAATCTAGCTAGTACAAATAAACCACAATCAACACCAGAGTTTACAGGTGCATCATCGAGTAGAAATCCAGAATATGATCATACCAATTCAACAACTCTAACAACACAATCTGTTTCTCCATCTACGACCATGTCTTCGACGGAGATCATTCCTTCGAGCAATCAGGGTATGAAAGAAAATATATTTAATAAAGTAGAAGATTCTTTGCCTCCATTATTTGACGTGGCGCAAAGTATAAGTCAAATCGCGTCGGATCTTGGTAGCAACCTTGAGCCTTTGCCAACTACAAGCAATATGTTAGAGACAAACAAGTATAATCAAAACAATATGGACATAGAGAGTAAAGAAAATATTGAGATTGATATTCCACAGGATACTGAAAAAGTCTCTAATAATGGAAATAACACAATATCTGATAACTACGTCAAAGTTTCTATGTTAGATCATACTAAAAACAATGAACAGAATATAGAAAAAAATGATGAAGAAAGCTCTAAAATAAAAATTGAAGAAGACACCACCTTGCCAACTACATTACCACCCACAGATTTTACAACAGTTGCTGATACTGAAACAACTACTATTGATCCTATTTTATCTGAATCGATGGGTGATTTATTGTCACAAGTTGTATATCACAATGACGATCTTAAACTACCTGAAATAAGTGAGGGCATCAAAGGAAACAACACAGAGTATCAAGATGTGACTGTGCGTATAAAAGAAACCAATGAAATTGATATTACTACAACTGAAACACCTATTGACAATATTATCTCATCAACTGAAACAAATGAAACCACTAAAAATGAAGATAAGAAATCAATTTCAAAGGAAAACGTTGTAGCTTCAGTTGTGAAGAAAGAAACGACGCCTACTACAGAAAGAATAAATAAAAGCGATGATACGCCTACATTTGTGCCAATATCATCATCTACACATAATATACAACTAAATAATTTAACTGGTTCAAGTTCTTCAAATATTTCTGACCATAAATACATCAACACAAAAGTTGTGACTGTGCCACATATTCCACTATCGGAGAAATCTGATAAAAAACAAAACAGTAATTCACAATCAGGTTTATTGCAAGATCAAAACAAAGAAACCATAGGACAGTCTAATAAAAAAACTTCGCATAAAAACATTTCTAATGAAAACAAATTAAATGCAAATAAAAACATTGCGGCTATTGATAACAAAATAAATTCAAATAAAACCACTGCATCTAATGAGAACCAAATAAATTCAAATAAAAAAGTTGCCTCTAATGAGAACAAAATAAATGCAAATAAAAACATTGCGTCCAATGAAAACAAAATAAATGCATCAGATAATAAAAAATTTGACAATAAATTAAATAAGGTATCTGATATTCCAAAAATGGAAGAGTTCAAAAAGAAATTTCAGAAGATAAACATTGACGATAAGGAATTAGCGAATGAGCGAAATAATTCTTGGAAACTTATACCTACAGTGCCTCCTCCAAAATCTCACAGTGAAACAGGTAATAAATATAAACCTGAAGGATTTTATACTCCAGAAAATAGCGCGGATAAAAATATTGTATTGGATTTTTCTAAAGAAAATCAAGGATTAGAGGTAACAACGAAAGATCTAAGTGAAGATATTTCACAATTCATTGAATTATGCAATGATCTTGCATTTCAATATTGGAATGATATGTCAGGGCACATAGAAAAAAAGAGGAGTTTTGTTTTTTCACCTTATGCAATTACGTCTATGCTTACTATGATGTTTATGGGTGCTAAAGGAGCCACATCTGGAGAAATGAACGAAATTCTAAAATTAGATGATATGGTAACATTTAATCCTCATTTTACCTTGAAAAATATATCCGATTCTATAGATATATCACCAGCCTCAGGCGTGGCCGTATCTGCATTTATACGAGAACTTTACAGTGACCGTAGCAAAGGTAAAATATTAACTTTCTACAAAGAAAGAGCTCAACAATTTTACAACGGCCATGTAGAAGAAGTAAACTTCAATTTGATAAGTGATATTATTCGACGAAGAACAAATCTTTTAGTCAAAAGATATACTTATGGGAAAATCATAGAATATATGAAAAGCAATTCTATAGTTATGCAACCGCCACTTGCAGCTTTTTCGACGAATATATTTGAGGTGGGTGTTTTTATCATAAGATTTACAAATAAATAAACTAGTCGGATCAAACATTAATATTTCGACAGTATTATATGTACCTCTGTCTAATTATTTATCAATTATAACACAAAGCACTTTATTTTTTTTAATCAATGAAATATTTCTTTTATAAAGTTATATTTATATTACAAAATATGTCTGTTTCATATGTTTTATTGTTACCATTCCAGACTGACTGCTCGGGTTCAACTGTAGATGGAAGAGACGGAGAGATGTACTTCGTTGTTTCGCCAAACGTACGCCAGAGAAGATTAGTTCCTGTGCCGGCAGTAGTATTTCGTAGCAACTTTTTGGCTGGATACGATCCAGTGTTAGACGCCACTGCAGCTGCTTTAGGAAATACAAACTCAGTAATAAGTACATTGTTCCTAATGCCTGGCCAACAAGGCAATATAGTACACGCAGATGATTTGGAAGCTCTTGAGAAAAGAATGCTGGAGTCAGGCCCAGCTACCCCAACATGGAATCGCCTATTACGTACATTGTTACCACGTGTTGGTCTTGAACTTCAAATTCCTAGATTCTCACATAAATCGATATTTAATATCTCATCTTCTTTGAAAAAAATGGGTTTAAAAGACTTATTCGATCCAGAACACGCTGACTTAGGTGGTGTTAACGGTCCATCCAAAAACCTATACTTATCGGATATGATTCAAGTCAATTCATTCGTCACTTGTGGCGAAAGCGTAATAGGGGAACAGCATCATATAGAAGAGTATCCTGAATCATTGGAATTAGTCGAGAAGGTACAAAAACGTAGAAGTTCGAGGTGGTTGAACTGGGATGAACCAAGGGATTATCAGAGAGCATTCCATGATCCGCATGACGTTGGAGAAGCGATGCATTTACCATTACATTTACGACCAAGGCAAGCTCGCCTGCCAGCAAGAAATGCCCAGCCAGCGCGATTAAAATTCGACAGGCCATTCCTGTATTTTGTCAGACACAATCCGTCAGGAATGATTCTATATGTAGGAAGATACAACCCAAGACTCTTACCTTGAAACAAAACAGACTGTTAGTGTAGTTTAATTTATCGAATTCCTTTAAGGAGAGTGATACAACATACTGGCGCGTGGATTTATCAAAGTTTAGTTAAGGCGAGCATTTACGTGACAGTATTACTTGTTTTTGGTATGCAGGTACCTTGATATTATGTTGAACGTGTTTCTTCGTACCTTCATACTAAATGGAATAAAATAATTTAGATTTAATATGGGATTATAATGAGGAAAATAAGTTTCTGTAAAAATATATTGTAGTTAGCACTTAGAGTTAGTTCATTTCATTGTAATTATCATTCCAGAATAAATGCAATATTTCAAATTAGAACGATGTATGATTTTAAATAAAAAATTCTTTGCATTCTTCAAAGAATTCCTTCCATTCGAAACATTCTTTTGAGTTTACTACCTTTGGGCAATCCTGAAATTATGGATATTTATTAGAAACCAGTCAAATACGTAATATATAGATTGAAATAGAAATAAAATACATTAGTTCCTTATCTGACATCAATATTTTGTAAAACTACTGTAATCGACACTACGAATATATCGAAATTGAAAACTTCTGAATCGATTCTCTACTTATTATCTGTATGTGAACACGAATATAATAAATAACCTACTTTATTGAATATACGTACCACATTAACGAAATTTCGAAGGCATCTTTGCAAACTGAAAAACTCACAAGTAGTTAGTGGCATGTACCTCCTGTACACTTGTCTGCAGTGAATTTTTGCGCTCAATATGATGGAACTAAATGAAGGATTAAACGTAGTCCATTTGTCTAAATATGTGAAAAATTTCTCTTCATTCACAGTTTTGTCGCTGTTTAAAATCTTGTACTTTTCCAGAATACATTGCCAGTAATGGCACTGTAAAAATAATATAGGTAACTTATTAGGTTATTTAGTAACATTTGTCTTACGACTGTTAGAGCAGGGATAATTGAAAAATAAATACTTAAATTCATTTCTAATGGATATTGAAGGAATGAAAGCCTAATTATAAATTTATAAATACTAAGGGAATTAAAAAAAAATTACAGTCATATAAAAGAGTATCATACTGAATTACTGACCACAACATTTGTTAATTGCACAGTTAATTGTATTTTTTTAATGAATGCAAGCATACCAACCTCTTCTGTGGTCTCTCTTCGTATTACTGTCATATTGGCCTCTTTATTCAAGTAAATAAGAGAAAACATACCTCCACAAGATCTAGCAACTTCTCGATCAAAAAATGGAGGGAAGATACAACATTTTCGGTTCTAAAATTATTATTACAATTACATCTCATCAAAAATACTTTGGTTAAGATTTCTTATTTACAACAAACAAACAACAAACGTTGCATTAAGTACTTACAAATAATTCATCTGTTCCTAAGCATTTATCAGGTTTCAATGGTAAATCATCATATTGACCTTTGGCGTGACATAATATATTTGCAATCAGAAAAATATAATTGAATCTCATAATTACACTGTTGAAAATCAGTAATTTTTGAATTTTTCATTGAGTATAAAACTACGTGTCGATATCACGTCTACGATTTAAAAACTCACTCATATTAACACTTATCTTGCTTTTGAACTGTCAGTGTTTTGAAAACAGAGTTATCAAACTTTAAAACAACATCTCGATTTCAATTTATGCATACTTTTTTAAATAGTACAGAAGGCATCGAGTAACACAAATTAAATTTCCAATTGTATTGATATAAAACAGTTGTAAAATAAAACAATGTTTCGGCTATACACACTTTATTGATTATGATATTATAAAAATTAAATAAGTACAAGAAACAGGTTTAGATTTAGGCCTTTCCAAACTTTTCTTTGCATTTCTGTATGTGTTCTTTGACTTTATCACATTTGTCGCTTTTTTCCCAAGTAGGACAATTCTGAAAAAAAAATAGGTTAATACTATTTTATTTAAGTTTATATAAAATTAAATTTCTTCAGCCGTCTTATTAAAAGTACACTTATATTTTAATATAATATTAATTTTGAAATTGTTACGAAAGAGCTGGATGTTGTATATTTTTTAAGTCTACACTTAATGTAAGGTAAAAGGACCTATATTTTCAAATTAAATTTAGCGCCTTAGATTTCTTACGAACTATTTATAGACCGGGAGATACTGACACAAAATTTCGAGTCATTTGTAACAGGATGGCGGTTCTACAGGGTTCTTAGTACGCAATGACAAAAAGAAAAATGATGGTGTGAACGCTGGTACTGGCGGCTTAGTCGCGTGGGCGTTAGTCGAACTCGTCGGAAAATAGCGAAAGTCAAACGATTTGTAACAGTATGGCACTTATTTTTCCTGTAAGTTTGAGGATCAACGAATATAAATACAAAATTTCAAAGATCTAGGTGTTGGAAATCTTCACTTATATAAATTAATAATAAATTTATTTTTCAAGTATGACAGCACTTTTTCCCTCTACTAGAAGTATGGCAAATATAATAATGGTCACATTTTATCAAATACTCTCCAAAAAGCCAAATGCAATACTGGTACAAAAAGATAGGCGAAATAAAAAAAAATTGCAGATTTTCGGCGGTATGGCGACCATTTGGAATCGTCCGAAAAGTATGGCATGGCGATTTTCATAAATGGCTGCACGACGATGGTTACCTGTGCAAAAGTTAGCTTGGTACAAATGGTTGAATAATTGTTTTTTTTAAATCAACACATTCGCGTCGGTATGGCGGGCTGTAAGTCATACCGGAAAAGTATGGCATGACACTACCGCCTACTTCTTTTTTATGGGCTATCGGTAAATTCTAAAATTTTTGTGTTACAAATCGTTTGACTTTCGCTATTTTTTCGACGAGTTCGACTAACGCCCACGCGACTAACCCACCGGTACCAGCGTTCACACCATCATTTTTCTTTTTGTCATTGCATACTAAGACCCCTGTAGAACCGCCATCCTGTTACAAATGACTCGAAATTTTGTGTCAGTATCTCCCGGTCTATTAAGATTTACACGTTTGGTTTAACTCACATCAAAGGTATTAAAAAAGCTGCAACCAATAATTATCCCCGGTTCACAGACTTTCGCTCCCTTTGGACCATCTTCTTTTAAACAGTTTTTCTTCACTAATTCAACAACATCTTTAAATTCAGTATTTTCTTCAGCCCATTTATCTGCGAATGCTGCATATGCTTCTTTATCCACTGTATTATCGTCTTTCATTAACTTGTTTTTCTCGAATACGCAAATTAGTTTGGAGCACTAAAAATTATAAACAAATTTAGGATTAGTCTTACGATCTAGCCTACTATAGCTAAGTAAGTATTCAATATTGTTTGATAAATATTCTTATTCATAACTTATTTCTTGTATGTTAAAAAATTGCAGATAGTTTTGAACTGTTATTTTCCACACATTTACATACACAAGGTATTGAAAACACAAAAATTAAATAACGCCATCTGTCGGAAAACTAAGGTAACACTTACATCAGGTCTTGCTCCTGGCTCTTTGCTCTCCTCTATATCAACACCACATGCTTTACGATCCTCATCAGTAAAGAATTGCGGTATTTTACAGCACTCACCTGGTTTATCCTGTAAAATAAAATAGCGTAGATAATTATTTTTCATATGGAGTCAATATGATTTCATAGCTTTTATAGATAGCATGAAATTAATGCCTGTTTTGTAAAAACATTTTGAAGTATTTTTTTATGTATAAGTAAATAAATTATATAAATTTTGAAAACATAAAAAAATACGATCAAGAGGCGGGATTCGAAACCGCGTCTTTCGCTAGATGAACGATTTTTTCTATTAAGTATTTCAAAATTTATATTTAAAAAGTATTTGAATGCTATAAAACTAAAATATCAAAATAGAATTTCTGTATTTTTTATAAGGAGATTCTATATCAATCATTATTGATGCCCATCTTACGATTAAAAATCCTATTTTATTAATTATACACATCCAGCATAACTTCTTATAAATATATTACCTTCTTGTTATAATGAGAAAAAAATAAAACTTACTACAGGTGGCGGACCACAAGGTGGTGGTGGCATTCCTTGTAAAAGCACCCCCTAAAATATTAAAACAAATATATAACAGATAGAAAACATAACTATTTAGTTAAATTTATATTCTTATTTTATTGATTATTTAATCATTTGACAATGAAGAAAGTTTTCAATCAGCAAAATTATTTATTAATTACAATTATCTTCTTCGGTAATCAAGAAACAGGAAAAGATGTTTAAAAAAACGTTTAAAATGTTTAGGTACACGTTGATTGGATTGTAATTAAAAATCTTTAAATGTTATCAGATAAAATATATTGTTTTTGCGCTTACCTGTAGTATTGTTAAAAATACGAAAAAACAATTGAATGCCCACATTCTTGTGTCTGTCAAAGGTATTTGATGATATGACGTTAGCGTTTGGTTTTGCACAGCTTTATACCATGCAATGATGACCCTGACTATTGTGCGACACGGGAAACCACCAAGGCATTGTCATAGATTATTTAAAACGTTTTATTATAAAGAATGAATAACTTTTTGGTTCAAATTATTACCGGCAAATCACTTAACTTTATTATGGTTTTGTGTGTCGTCGTATTCATGTTGGACATGTTTACTTAATTAAATACCACTCTATGAAGTATTATTTACCTTATTGAATCTGAACGTTTATATTTTAGGCTGATTTTTCTTTGACCATTATATTACAGGTTTTCTCTCTTTTCACGAATGAAATAATAATCTGATCAAAATAATGTTTTCCCAAAATTATGAAGGAATAATGGATCAGGTATAATAAACCATCGTTACCTTAAAGAAACAATAATGTTTTACATATTTCCTATTCATAAAAAACGCAGATTTTTCTATAGCAAATTGCTTATACTCTACAAAACTACAACACATAGTCAGAAAGAGCGTCAAAAAAACTACTTAAATTTTAATAAACTTCTCGGTCTGATGAATGATGTAATGAAAACGTTTTGTCACACATGTTTATATTTATAATCCCCACATTTTAACGAAGCTTAGTCTTTGTCACAATGTCACTTTTATCTTCGCACATAAAAAGTATCATGACGAATTACTAGACGTAGACAAAAAAATGAATATTTTAAATTATTTTTCAGATACAAATTACAAATATTTTTTAGCAAAGATTTATAGAAACGTTTAGGAATTATAAAAACGAAAATACTTCACACGAATTTATATTAAGTCACAAAGATTTGTAGACCCTATCATTTATGATTATTTTGAGGATATTTAATATTTGCATACACATTTTATAACAGTACTTAGTAGTTGAGATACCTCGAACTCTCTAATTTAAAGCCTCTATATAAAGCGCTCTTTGTAGGTAGGTATATACATAATACCATTCCTTTCAGTTAATACATCTTTCAGATACATTTTACAGTGCAGGCTAAACGGAAACTTATATATATATATTTGATATATAAACCTATATATGTAATCTATATATATAATAATAAAATATTTCAGTCGATTCCGTAATCCATTAAAAACCGAAGACTCATTTTACGAGCCCTTTTAATCGTAATATTATAAAATTAAAAATATATAATAGTATTATAATTTACGTGGATGTTCACTTTTACCATAATATATGTTTCTACATCAGTATTCTCATTTTAACCCAATAAAACGATTACGACTACCAGAGAAGAACGTCCCTAATTGCGTGTACTTTATAAACATTATATTGTGATTATGTTTTTAAAATTACATGTTTAACTCTTTACATTCGAGCTAACACGTGTGAATGAGAATAATTATTTACACCTGATTCAATGTTATCCTCGTAAAAATATATTAAAATCATGTTCTGTACATTCATTACTTATGTATAGGTATATAGATGATGCCGTGATATAACTTAATTTCGTTTGCTTTTAATATGGTTAAAATTGACTGGTCAAGCTATTTTTTCCTTTAATAGATACTAGTAATCCGCCCGGGCTTCGCCCGTGGTAGATATTTCGCAATAAAAGGTAGCCTATGTCCTTACTGGGCTATCAAAATATCTCCATACCAAATTTCATGCAAATTGGTTCAGTAGTTTAGGCGTGATTGAGTAACAGACAGACAGAGTTACTTTCGCATTTATAATATTAGTATGGATTATTGTTCACTAGTCATTATAAATAAATTTCTACTACAACAAAAATTGCTTTCGTTCACTAGAATAAAAAATGTGTGGTTTTATGAAACCGCGATACACGCGACATGCGCTACACAGACCAAAAAGTTTGAGACGATGTAATAAAAGTTTCACTTTAAAAATATTATGGCAAATTGTATGTGTACTTAATATTATAATGCTGGGGAGTTTGTTTTTTTTGAACGCACTTATCTCAGGAACCAGGATCAGTAGGGTCCAAATTGAAAAATTCTTTCGGTGTTAGATAACCCTGTTAAATGGAGTATACTTTATAACTATGATTATAACATATTTCAAGTTCTGATTAAAGAGTACTAGCACATTTTTACTACATATTTAAAGACAGACGAACACTCCGTCATGGTGCTTGAATCAGTGTCGAATGTCGCAAAGGTCTTCAAGGAAATTACGATAAAATTACTTATTGTCAATTCTCCTTTAGGACAATGAACTATGTTAATGTGTACATAGATTTTTTACTTTCACCTTCAACTATTAATCAGTTTCTAATGAAGATTATTGTAGTGTATATTTCTTGGTGACATATATTTTGGTACAATTAAAAGACAAACGAGTTTGCTAGGCCACAAATAGAAATAATAATAGAAAGCTGAGGATTTGGTTGTTTGTTAGATAGTATTCGCTCTATGTATACCTAGTACCTATTACATAGGTATATTACCTACCCCATCCCAGCTTTCCTCCTTTTGTATTCAATCGTTTTACCGAGTGTAGTGTTAAGAAAAGCATATTGTCAATCACTTCAAAGGCCGTCGGTAGTGACTGCATTGGTCGGAACATGATCATTCCAATCCTCCCTATAATCAATCCTACTATCACACATATCCTAAATTTTTCCATTGCATCTGGCATATTTCCTGATGATTGGAAAAGTGCTCACATTATACCTCTCCCAAAAATTCCTAACCCTTCCACTACATCTGATTACCGACCCATTGCCATCCTTCCATTTCTCTCTAAGGTTCTCGAACGACTGGTTCAAGAGCAATTGAGTATTTTCCTTAACTCCAATAATCTCCTTAATCCTTTCCAATCCGGTTTCCGTCCCGGTCACAGTACGACCACTGCACTTATCAAAATCACTGACGACATCCGGCGAGGTTTTGACAATAAGCAGCTCACAATTCTAACGTTGCTGGACTTTAGTAACGCTTTCAATACGGTCGATCACGACATATTGCTGGCTTTACTGCGGTCCCTTAATTTATCTGCATCGGCTATCGATTGGGTACATAGCTACTTAAGGGGACGTCGGCAACGTATACAGATTGAGGAGATTTCCTCATCTTGGTGCAATGTTACTGCTGGCGTTCCTCAAGGCGGCGTTCTCTCTCCCCTCCTTTTCTCCATTTTTATTAACACCATTTCCAAAAATATTGAGTCACCCTACCATATGTATGCAGACGATTTCCAATTATATAAACACGCATCACTACTCGAACTACCTGAAGCAATTTTTCAAGTAAACGCTGATCTTGCGGCAATCGTCTCATGGAGTAAACATTACGGTTTAACAGTTAACCCAATTAAAACAAAAGCTATTATTTTCGGAAGCAGGCAGCTCGTATCAAAAATCGACTGGGCCGATTTACCAAGTATCGTTGTTGATGGTGTATCTATACCATATAGCACACAAGTAAAAAATCTTGGTTTGACACTTGACCAAACTTTTTCGTGGGATGAGCAAATAAAACAAGTCCGTAAAAGGGTTTTCTCATCGGCGTTCTCGCTACGGCGTTTACGAAACTTTTTACCGATCGCTACGAAAATTACGTTAGCTCATTCTTTACTCCTTCCTCTCCTTGATTTTGCCGATTCATCCTATCCAGATCTCCATGAATACCAACTAGACACCCTTGAGAAGCTTCAAAATTTTTGTATACGATTTATTTATGGATTACGTAAATTTGATCATATTTCTGAGTTTAGAACATAATTAAACTGGCTCCCCGTTCGCTTCCGCCGGAATACTCACATTCTTCATCTCCTGTATTGTATTTTATTTCATCCTAAAACACCGTCCTATTTAAAAAACAACTTTAACTATCTTAGCTCTACTCACACTCTCACTCTTCGTTCTTCCAACCTTTTATTATTATGTACTCCTGTCCATCGGTCAAACTTTTATGACAACTCGTTTACTGTTCGTGCCATTCAGCTCTGGAACGCCTTGCCGGAAAGTATCCGACGTGCACAAACGCTTAGTTCTTTTAAGTCCCTATTGAAAGCTCATTATCTAGCCAAGCAATAGTTGTATTAGTAATAATTATTTATGTATAATTATAATTTTTGTATATATTGTTATATATATATATATATATATATATATATATATATATACATATAACATATATATATATATATATATATATATATATATATATATATATATATATATATATATATATATTGTAGTTTGTGTAGTGTATAATACAAGTATATTTATATAACTATGTGGTATCTATGTACAGTATATGTAGTTTATGTAGTATGTAGGCATTTTTTTTTAAATATATTCTTTCTTTTATTTCTTTTTTGCGCTATCCTTATTCTTCTCACATTTCCTTTCCTACCAGGTTGCCTGGCAGAGATTGCTGTGTAGCAATAAGGCCGCCTATTGTGCAAAATTTTTGTACCTCACTAATTTGTACCAAATTTCCTATATTGTTTTGTACAATGAAGTGTTATAAATAAATAAATAAATAAATATATTTTATCTATGGATCTATAATACCTATAATCATTGGATCGGTTTCAAAAATTATTTCACCGTTGTAAAAAGAAACTACATAGACGTTGATATGGAATATACTTTTATTTATCAGGTTTAATAATAATTAACATTATTTGAAGCTTTGTTTCTTCTTAACACTTCCAAAATTCTTTCGGACATTTCTGCAAAAAACAAGAACATAATCGGATCAATACTTTTAAATATAGTAAGTGATTATTTAATTTAATTATTGCAAAACACAAAAATAACAAATTAAAACAAACAAAGATAGAGTACATATTATTTAAAAGAAAATATTATTTGATGAACTTATTTTGCAAGACGTTTCATTTACAAAACTTGCTCTTATTAGAAGGTACTAAGCCTCTTTTGAATGCTATTAGAATACATTTTTGAAAAATCTAGAGCTATATTTCTAGTTTTAATCCCTTATAAACTCTTAGTTATACTTATGTAACTTAATTTATAAATTAACTTACCTTTAACATAGCAATTCCGGTGCATGTGAACACATCATATGCCTTACAAGGATAATCCAGATACTGTCGTATATCCCTATCCACGCAGTCAGCGATAGCTTTTTCTATAGCGATCTGCCATCCTTCATGGGACTCTAACCATTTTAATAGGTGTTTCTTGTAGGCTTCCTTGTTTAATTTGTTTTTGTCTACTAGAAAACCTGACTTCTCGAATGCACATTGGATTTCGTTGCACTGTAAGGAGAGTTTAATAGTGAAAATAACTATTGTAACAAAGATAAATATGAAACAATATTAATCCCTCAGCCCCCGGAATCACAGACACAATAGATCGGGCCGCTCGGTGGTCAAGGGGTTAAAGTAGTTGTTATCATGTCGTTTGACAAACTATAATTCTACCTATTTATTAACAGAACTTAACCTGCAATAGTTCTTAAACAAGATTTTTATTTAATAAAATATGAAGAATTAAGAAAACTTACCGGTCCATCCAGTTTGGAACATTCAGCAAGCGGCTTAGCGTCGCCTAATTCTGGTATATCGCAGCATGCTGATATTGGTTTCTACAAAACAAAGAATGCATTGAAATAAATTTACCCCAAACATGGATCATGGCCAAAAATCTAAACTGAAACTAGGCCATGTCGCAGTATTTAAGTAAATTATTGATCTGTTCATATGGTTGTTGACCGCCTCCTCGGTACAGTGGTTGACGCGTGAGCGTAGCACCGAGGGGTCCTGGGTTCGATTCCCGGTGGAGACGAAGAAAAAAAAATGTCTCGGTCTGGCAGGACACAGAAGGCTGATCACCTACTTGTCCCTAAAGAAAATCGATCAGTGAAACAGATGTATGAATAATGCATCTGCCCCTTACCCCACTACGGGGACACGGGACTTCACTTCATATGGTTGTGAATATGTTTCTTATTCTTTTACATAAAAATTATTGCGATGATTGTGAATGTTTGTTTATCTTTCACATAAAAAAAACTATGCAGATGATTTCACAGATTTTTTTTGTAAAATAAATACCTATTATTAACATTTAGTTTCCAGTGAGATGGGAATGAAATTATTCTGTGATAAATTAATAATGTTTAAACTTACTAGTACAGTTTCACGATGTCTCTCTTCTATTAGTAATTCCGCGTTGGCAACCTGCAATTCAATAATGACAGAATGTAACACATTTATAAGAACAATATCTGAAGGATACCAAATATATTACATTACATATTACATTACACATTACATAGTAAATAGAAGTTGTTCTTCGAAAAACAATCTACAAAAATGGTCTGAATGAATGAATGAATGAATGAATGAATGAATGAATGAAAAATACTTTATTGTACACCTTATAGAAAACATTTTACAAACTTAAAAATATAATATAGCAATGTACAGTAGGCGGCCTTATCGCTGGCAGCGATCTCTACCAGGCAACCCAGAAAAGATGAGGAAAATAGATGAGTCAATAACATGGTGGTGCAAAATAAATAAAAGTGCCAGAATAATATTTTATTATATACTATACTATACCTACATATATACAGCTTACATTATCATATACATACACAAATAATAATATTATATATATACACATATTAGATAATATATAAGAATACATACTTAAATATATACAAGCATACACACATACATACATATTATATACATACATACATATTTTATAAGCACATATTATAAATAAATCGACAGAGTTAATACCTAGCCTGTGACAGAGTTAAATGATAGTTTTCTTAGTTAAATAATAGGTCTGATATAATTTCTTCGTAAACTTATAAAAAAAAAAGTTTTATTGAAAAATATAAACATCTCTATTTTCTGAACATTTTCGCTTATAACTTTTTTGTTTATAGTTCTACGTCAAAAAGTTACTGAACCTAAGTTGTAGAGAATTTAATTTGCAACAAATAATGTTAACATTGTTTTATTATCAGATAAATAGTTTAAGAGATATATCGTAAAAACCATTTCAACCGCTATTTTCAAGATGGCGGCCATGGGACAAGGGTGGCGACCCCACAAACTTGGTGATAGCTTCACACTGACTCCCCCTACACATCAAAAAAATAAAATTGCGTCCTCTAAAAAACGCAATCCCAAATGTAACTTTTCAATGGACTATTGAGACTTCTTGACGTTCAAAAAACGAAAGAAGAGTTTAGATTATTATGAAAAGTGTTTCATAATGCATTAATAGATATATGAAGTAAATAGACCATTCCCGTTATGGGTACAAATATGCATTTCACGCCTTTTTCAATGATCGATTACCTTATGGTCCTCTAAAAGAAACTAAATTAATCTCCAGCAGAGGAATCTCATAATCTCACCTCACTATCAAAGTTAAACGTTCACGTACGAACTATACATAGAAAGAGATGATTCTACATTGTCAATGTTCCAATTATTTTAAAATTAATCAAGTCACAAATCAACAGACAGCCACGATAATAATTATTTCAACTCATTTCACGTATATTGAAAGTCAGCGTGTCTCGACCCGCACGTTGATATCATATTTAATTAATTTTAATGCAGTAAATGTAAACAATGATCTGATTAAACATTTCGAGCGTAATGCAATCATTTGCCTTATTCATACAATATTGAAATTAGGTTTATATGGATGATTTGATGTCATTGTTTACCAAATTAGTATAAAATTAGCAATAAATGTAATTATATTTTTAATCTTAATCATCTATATTTCTTATGATCGTCCTCAATACCTAGAAATTAGTTATTAATAGTACCTACATTCGTGGTTGACTCTAAATAACAGTACAGGAAAATCAACTTTTTGCTTTCAGTTGTAAAATAATGTAATTGAGATGATTTTTTATGGCTTATCTCATTTATAAGTGGCATATAAATAGGGAAAAATGAAATTTTGCCAACCTATGCGAATTATCAACAATTGCTAGATAAGGTTTCGAGATAAAAGCATTATTCACTGTTATGGCGAAAACAATACGAAATCCACTTACCAAAACAAACAAGAGAAATGAAAATATTATAAGCATTTTGCACTGTATCCTATTTCAACAATTCGCGGCAAATAAACAGAAAAACCTATCTGCAGTGTTATATACATATAAATACGTTGTAAAATAAATAAAGTTATCTGTGTGTCAGAGGTTAAATATCTTGGTATGTAGAGTGACGGGAATGTTGAACTTTCTTCTTTGAATTGTAATTATATCGACTGTTGATCTGTTTGTCAGAATTATATTTAGATTTAAACTATGTATATTACCTTTAAACCTTCTCGGGGCAGTGGTCAAAACACAATAGTAACTAACATGTTTTATATACGATCTCTGTTCGATACTGATAAAAATTGTAGATCTTAAAGCAGTGTAGAGAAGGTGGGTTTCACTGGATTCTAAAATAATTCAATTACTAAAATAGTAGTGAGATTTCTGTCTTATACCACACTACGAGAAAGAAACATAATATGACCTGGATAAGGAGAATATCTTCTATCTATATTATTATTTTATTGTAGTTCAAAAGAAAAAGTATATTTTCAGTTCAATGTTGAAATTTTAACAAAATTATATGGATTTTCAAGCTCTAGATTTATGTTTACACATCATTGACCCAAAGTTAATAATAAACGAGATAATGTGATTATTCTACTTGACCTTTTCTTGACATTTTATTGTAAATGTATCGATTTTCTTACGGTTTCGTTTATTGAAAAATATTTATTAGTACTGAAACATGACCTATTATTACGTAGACTTTTGAGATGAATCTTTAGGTATTAGGTAATGCTAAGAACTTCTATTCTATTCTGATGATACGTTGTAGGTACGAAAATTATTTTATTATTATCTCACTCTAAAATAGAGCTTAATTTTTTGCCCCACCCAAAAAAAAACTTCTCTAAAAGATACCTAAGTATAATATTATATATTAACTATATGAATACGTAAAGAAATGATTACAGCAAGTCTCTTAAAATATTTCATTATTTTGATAATCTTTAGAGAACTAATCCTATCGATACTATCCATATATTCTTGTTATAACTATGAAAACAATATACCAAAGTGCATCTCGTGCTTGGAAAACTTTCTTAGCGTTAAAGTTTATATTTCATTATATCCGAGCATATCGCATGCAATTCATTTTTTAGCATCGGAGATTTAAGCTTCTTCATACATTTGAACATAATATCAATGATATCATAACAAAAGGTATAGATTAAACGGCACACTAAAAGCACACACGATTAGACATCAAAATGAGATGGCATGATTAAATTATCGTGAGGGAAAAGAGACAACTGAAGTCATTTGTGGCTAATTACTAATTAGTTACATTTCAACCTGCTACCTCCGGAGTTCTTCCATATCTACTTTTTTTTTTTTTTTGTAATAGTGGGGAAATCTTCCAAAGATACCTACGGCTCCCGGGGAAGGAGCCGTGGGTTATGTCGGATTCTTACCGACTAAAACCCCACTGTGTTCCGTCGAGCCGCTTTAATGATGGGGCCGCGGGTATTTGTTAGAATTCTTCCGCGACTTCCATATCTACCTACTACTTTTTACTTATATTATATCATTGCATAATATGGAAGCAAATTACTTTCTTTAAAAATAAGACGTTTTGCACTTTACGGTACCTTGTTTATGTTCACGTCACGTTCTTTTTTCCTTTTAGGACTGGGTATATGTATTCCTGAAATCAACAAGACCTGGCTAATAAGACGACGTAAGATAGCTCAGTTCATAACTCATCCTATGTCGATGACATCATATTCTAAGAGAATAAGTAGTAAACGGGACACGAGATCCCAAATTACATCTTCACCCCAACTCATTTGCACAGCTTTATGTGTAATAAGCGTTGGAGTGATCACTTGTATTGGAAGTTAGTTTATGCGTCGTAAACCCAATCTTACTAACAATTGAGATCTCTACAGCCTAGACTAGTGACGCGACGGGTATATTACGTAACTCCTAGGCTAAGTACTGGATGGCGATTTGCTATTTTTATTGAAATTTAAAAAGTAGCATGTAAATCAATGCAATCCGTATGATTTATGGCACGTAAAATTAGGTTATCAATCTGTGGAGAAAAGGAGAGCAACGTCTTTTAAAGTATTGCGCCTAGTTTTTTATTATTACTTATATAATCTGTAATATATACAAAAAGCTCTTTTTATAAAGCTATAATATATAAATATATACATAAGCAAATGTGATTTGTAGGGAAATGATTGTAATGTGATTGTAATTTAGGTCTCAAATTATACAAATCAACCAACGGTCTAATAAAGTAATTCAACTCTCTGCCTAAGGATTTAAGATAGCGGTGACACATAGTTTATCTCATTAGGTATTTTTATTAGTGCTATAAAACATACAAAGTTAGGATTAAATATTTTATAAAAAAATTAGGGGAGGGGTAAGACTGGTAAGAGCCATTATTTAATTAGATCCAAATGCTATTCATTTTATATTTAATATACATTGCCCTTGATTAATAATGAATAATAATCTAATCTATTTTTCTAAATATCTATCTAATTTAAATCTCTTTCTTTATTTCTTAAAAAAATGTAAGTTAAATCAATATCGGAAAATGATAGAGCGATAAACACTTTAAAAAGTATAACATTGTATCTCGGAAATCAGTCGTTTATTGCCTTTTGAAGGATTTACAGAACCGCAAGGCTGATGATTGGTGGCTGATGATTGATGATTGATGGCTGATGATTCTACGACTATACTTATTTATTTAAATAAGTATAGTAGAGCCATTTTAATAGGCAACATTTGACAGTTCAACAAAATTCAACAATGTAACCTAGTAACGACGACATAGAATAACATGATATTTCGTTTTGTTAGAACTGCATATTTGCTTAACTTTTTTCAATTACGATTACATATTTATAATAATAATGACCGATACAAGTAATTTTAAGATTTCATTTTACTGATAAACCATTCTAAACATAATAAACAACTTCTGAATTAAAGAACTGACGTCGCTACAATTTTGTGTCAATAAACTTTATTTCTTTTTAAATACCAGAGACGTTACTCTAAAAATCGAAATCTGACATCTAGATGATCTAGAATCGAATGCATTGATTACTTGTGAATAAAAATCATCATAAATTAATAAATGTGTTTCAAGTTCGATTGACAAATGTTTCAAGTCCGTATCGATTAATTCACTTTAATCGATGTTTTTAAGCAGGTTACCTCTCTTCGAAGATAAAATTGATAGACGTCAAATGTTGCCTATTAAATTGGCTCGATTATAATAATAGAAGTTTAATAATAAATACTTTAAACAAGACAGGAATAAATACTTTATATTGTAACATACTTGTTGATATGCCTATACCAACAATCGACATTCATACCAATCAGTAATGGGCATTTATTGTTCGCTGCGTCATGCATATAACTTTCATAATTACACGCTTTATATTAGCTTCACCTGTATGTTTGTAACCGACTTCTTTGGGTGCAATTTTGACCCACTTTAAACGGCCAGATTTCGTTCAAACTTTGTAGATTTATTGAGGACCGATGACAATACGCTAATTTGATAAAATTTTCTATTTTTTAGTTCGGTTTTCTCTAAAAAGCGTGTTTTTTAGTTTTTTTAAACTATTATTATTATTTTATAAACTGAAATAGGAAAATATTTTGAAGAAACGGGACTACGATCGATCGATACGATCAACTATCTATAATGCAGTAGTTGCAATATTAATGATAGGCAGTCTTTTTATATTGAATATTATGTTCGATAGTAAAATAGAAATTACGCACATAGAAACGAATGATACAAATCTTATCGAGATTAACATAGTAATCATTGTAATTAGTAAGCTCCAAAAGGCCCATTAATCTAGAAAATCGCACCTTTCAATTAGAGCGACTTCGAATTGTTTAAAGGGAAAATATTTGCTAACAAAATTGTTGTTTCGTAATAAGCCAGATTATTTAAAGAGTAGTAATAAAAGGTATAAAAATAAATGCTAATTATGGTATTAAAAAAAAATACCTGTTTATCTGTCCCTTTTTTCATTCAGTGACCAAATTTTAAAAACAACAACCACATTGGAAATCACATTTAAAAATTTTATAAGAGTTCTGTAAAACATAATCTTTTAACTCAAAATCGAGTCAAGTAAAAATCGTCAGTCACTATGCTATGACGTAGCATTTAAAAATTGCACCTTATTAGTAAACAATAAATCTATATCGAGTACATTCAAGGAGGCACTAATTCCGTCAACATACATGACCCAAATCGTAAGCTATGCGAGTGGGCGCCGATCTTCCAATCATATTTCTTTGTTAGTCCATCGTCTCGATACCATTGTTTAATCAATGGACTCCTTACGACCTTTCGCACGTAACTTCTTATTAGCACACTAATTGTTTATACGCACAATGCGCGACCTTCGATATAACCTATAATGCAGTAGGTATTAATAGACAATTATGATATTTTTTTGATGTACGAGAGTAATTTTGACAAAACCGAAAAGTAATATTAACTTGCGATTAGCTGTTTGATTACTTATGTTATTTTTTAAGTGGATAGATCTCATCTTTAATGGTTTTGGGAATTCAAATTAAAAGCGTAAAATAACCCCACAACAATCCTTTAGGCTTACATTCCTAGTAACAATTCAGTATTGTAAAATGAACAATTTAAACCCAGTTAAAAGAGGCGGTGTGAGTATAACACTTCCATTTTTCCCTTTGAGAAATCCTATCTGTTATACCGGGACATTGTTAGATACAGAGTATCATTGCGACCCGTATCAAACTTGCAAAGTTACTAATAACGTGTTAAATCTTCAGTTTAATTTAACGCTTTCGAATTCTGTGTTCTTGTTGTTAAATGTTGTTACATAATTATTATAATATTATTGAATCTTTGAACATAGTTTAACATTATTGTTAACAGTTTTGCTGTAGTTTATAATGTCATCTTATATTACCTACACAGTTATAGTTAATAATTTAAAAAGTTTATGCAGGTAATAAAATAATATTTAACTTTTCCTTTTATAATTTAAATTACTGATATTTTGTGCTTGACAGTATAATAAACTCAAATAAAGAATCGTCTATATTACCACCCAGTCCTTAAAATATCTTTTCAGAATAAATCAGGATAATTCGTTGTTGCATTGTATCAATAATGTTAATCATTATCGAATTTGACTGCATTTATTTAAGGCATAGAACATGTTGTGGTCGAGCTGATGTTCGAAAGTAACAGGCTACGAGATAATATTAGATTTTTACAAGTACACTGCCAATACTGTACATCATATTATTATCGGTTTTTAACTTTAAATCCGTTTTAAAATACTCTCAATTTCTAAAAGAAATTTGTATTTAAATCTGAAGCTTAAATGAGTATACAAAGGTAACGTTTCTATGTATATACAGCCTAATAATTAAAACATTTACATTCAACCCTGCATTGCATTACATTACATTATCTAAGGATCTATATTAGAGAGGCGTGTTTTAGAAATTTTAGAGGTACAGCAATAAGGGAACGAAACCTGGCTCGTTACAACTAAAGCCTGCTTCACACAGGCCGTTTCTTTCCGTTGAATTATATTTATCAAAAAAAAAAATACATAATAAGGTTTTCGTAGGGTTATATGTGACTACGAATAGTATCTAACTAATGCCTGAAACACACGGTGAGTTTCTATCTGATGAATTATATTTGAGTATAAAAATACAATAAATAGCTGATATCATATTTAAATAATTTGTTCAGTAATAATATCAATTGCGTCAGAAAATAAAATAAAAGATTTCTTTATCCATTGTCATTTGATTTTTCAAGATTTGAAATAGATTTAAAAAGCTCTAAAAATAACAAACTGCGACCAAAATCCCGGACCATTGTATCGATTATATAAGACAATATTTGTTTTGTGTTTTATAAAAACCGAACTTATAAGATAGAGCTTGAAACGATTCTGTTAGATAAGGCCCTAAAGCATCTCGGTCACGCGTTAAACGGCTGGGTTGGCCAAAACATTACAAAGAATTTATGTGTATCTTTAAAATTACTTTTAAGCGAAGGAAAATAACAATAAACCTTTAGTTTTTTTCATAGTGAAATCAAAAGAAACATTTTGGTAGGTAGATATGACCATAAACTAAATATTTCTTTAGAAATCATTTAGGTAATACGTAGGTCCTTAATTAATTTAATAATATAAGATACGGTTTGCAGTTTTTAACAAAAGCGTGGTAGGCATGATAGATCAAACTGAAATAGAAAGCTTTAACTGCTTATATAGTTTTTTGCGATAATTTTAGTATGTTGAACTGCAAACAAAATTAATTTTAAGGAGACAGTTTAAAAATAACGTCGAAGTTTTACTAGCTTAAAAATAATGCAGTAATACCTTTTCGTATTATAAGAAAAACAATTTAATAGAAATATTTACATCTTACAAACTGAATAAGAGACGATCGTCCAGACATTATGCACTTAAGTTATTTCGCTGGTTCTTTCGATAAGTACTTTTATTTAAATTGAACAAAACTTCAAACATGTAATGAGATTAGTTTGTTTTGAATTTTTATTAATAAAATTAATGGAACGGAAATTTTGAATTAGCATTTTCTCTGAGAATTAAATTAAAGGAAGTGAATGTTTCCTTTAATCTTTTGTATATTATTACAGACATACAGATTTTTTTAACTAAATGTTATCCTCAATATGACGATGACCTTAAATAGAAACTTAACTTACGTCAATTTGTAAGCAAAACAAAAGTACATTATAATCTTATTATAATCAAGTATATTATTGTTTGCCTTTATTTCATAAATCAAAATAATTATTAAAAATCTTTAATACATTTTGTCAATAGGTACGCATTTTTTTATTTTTTAATAAATAAATTTCGTTCAACAACCACTCATGTATTCGACTAATAAAGCAATAATAAATACATAAAACTATATATAAGTGTTATTTACGAAGTGTATAAAAAAGATTTCGTTCATAACGAGTCTATCTATCAATATGAACGATAGCGGACCCGCCACAAATCAGCCCCAAATCCACCAAATTGCTTTCATATTTCCAAATAAATAGTGCCCTTTTGTTAAAGGTTTTATATATTCTTAATTATTCGGGACGAGGAAAAATATATTGTTATTGTTTTCAATTTATTGGCTATATTTGGAGACTACATTCTTATAGAGACAAAATAATTGAAATATCAAATGGTAACTTAATACTTTTCCTGAATCGCGTCGTATCAATTTTAATTCTTTCTAAAGCTAAGCTTAGCTATAGTAGTAATGATTGATTTTAAACAAAAGTTAATTCAGGAATCAAACACAAATAACATAAATATCTACTAAAGGAAAATATTATTCCTTAATAGTTCATTAAAATTATAAAAAGAGTGTAGTTTTACCTCCGTAATGTATTGAACACATTACGAACAAAACACGAAGCATAAATTATACGATAATTGCACGCCTCATAAGCGAAGCGTTGAGGTGGGTACTACTGTCACTTCGCGCAAAACATCTGATTTTTCAAACTTAAAATGTCTATGTATCATACATTGCACTTGTAAGATAATACATACACACACATATTAAGAAAAAACACTATTTTTAACGTTCATGATATTTTTGATGTCATTTTCGTTATTTAAACTAGTTAAAAAACAGTTTAAAAAAGTTCTGTCTTGGACGTCCGTGTGTCTGTGCGGATCCTTTTTCTTGTTAACACGATAGCAACCGAAATACTTTACTAATCGAGTCTTTTTTTTTCTCTTACGCTTGAGTATGCTCAGGAATAGAACCCATTCATTTTTCAGGGTCTGATTCGATGTGGTTTAATTGTTATTAAATAAACAAAAATAATAATTAATAAATATTTATTAAAAAAAATTATGAGGCGTGCACTTTTGGATTTTCCAAATTATTTTTGTTTGTGCTCTTTCTTCGCAATAACGTGCAAATGCATCCAAGAAAAACAAATATAACTATTGCAAACTATTGTCTATACTATTTACTTTTAGAACAGACATAAAATTACAGATATCCATAAAACGTTAATTTTGATTCTGGAAATTGAAATGCAAACTATGTTAGTCCGTTGATTGGGTAGGCGGCGTTGGGCGGGCGCAGAGAGCGGTATATAAGCTCGCCGCTGGGCGGGCGGCGGCACAACACTTGTTGCCTCCAGCGAGCCCTGCCGTCGTAGAAGCCGTCGCAACTTAACTCGTCAGGTAAGTTTTAGTTAAAACTCGCGAAAAGTTCACTTACCAAGTGTCTAATTTGATTGTAAGAGTGCAGAGGTAAACATTTTTGGTGTTACGAATATTAATCGAAAAATATATTTTTCGGTGTATAATTAAATTATTCAGTTTATATAATAGTTTAAAGTGCTTTATCACAATGTAAGTGTTATAATAAATTTATTTTTTCTTCATTAAAAGTGCAGTAAAAATAAAGACATTAAACATTAGAACTTTTCAAATGCATTCAAAATTATTTATAAAGAAAAGTTATTGCCCAAGAAATAATATTTATTACCAAAAATAAAAGTTAATATTACCTGGCTATTAATTAGTAATTGCCTATCAACTTTGGCTAGATATAATTCGTTACATATATCAATACCTCATAACTTTTGTTAATAACTATTGCCCTGGGGATCTTTACGAGCAAAGTTCAAGTTAAGTAAAGTTATCATTTGCTGAAGCAATGAAAAACTTATAGAATATTAATTCCACTTGAATAAAACTTTAATAATGTTCTTTCTTCGATGGCTTCTGTTTTAATATTTCCCTTTTTTAGATAAAAGGCAAAACGAGAAGCATAAGACACATAAACTTTTTGTGGCAAGCTTATTATTTGAGTGACTTCTAGAAAAATAATCCTATCAAAAAGTGGCTTAAAATAGTAATTGATCATTTACAAAATCACACAAATATGGATCCAAAAATACTGCTCAGTGTCCATAGCTAATTCAATTTGCAATTTAAATTACCCTAAAATGTCGCGGAATCTGCAAGTTTTATAAAAATATTATGTAAATACAATTTTGCCAAGCAACTTTCGTAAGAAACATTATCATATCATCTGCAAATGAAATGTAAATTAGATTACGCTAATCGAGGCCCGTGTTGATTTTTAATTAAACGCACATCGTTTATTTATATGTATAAAAACGGTTCTGTAATGTGAAATCGTACTTACACTAACGAGATTGATTTGTTACAATCTTTATGTTACACGTGTTTTTTTAAAAAATAAAAAATAAAACATATCTGAAATGACATGGACGTTATTAGTGTCTTAACATGGTCTTAACCAAGTCTTAACCTATCTCATTCGTAGGATTAAATGGGTAGATGTATAGAGCCAAACTTATCAATAACATCTATAAATAAATTATATTTTCAATTACATAAATATATAAAAAGATGGAATAATATTTCATTAATTTATTTCCTAATACACCGAATGAAAAATTGTGAATAATAGTTTTGAAATGTTTAAGTACAAACATATTTTGACGAACTATAGTAACTAAATTCCTATATTTTTGATTAAAATTGTAATATCTCTTTTATTACAATGTATTAATCCAATGAAACAATTTTAACTTATATTCGATAACAGAGAATAAGTAAAATAATACTTTAGTTATTACAAAGCGACATGTCATTTAATAAAATAAATTGTATATTCACAAAGGTAACAGAAAAATAGTAATCTGACAAGGGCCTGAAGCCAGACATTGAGTAGTTGTTGATAAATCCCTTATTATTTTTATTACTTAAGTTCCAGCTAAGATATATCATTATCATTCATCACAGGGCCCGTATTAGGAACTTTTCATTTGTAATTGGTAAAACTACAGAGTTTCTGAGAGTTAAGTTCTATTAAGAGCTTTGCTTTGGATAAAAGTCAAAAGTTTTTGGATTGGTGTACCGATGCATAATCTGAAATCAGTGTACAAACCTTCTTGTTTTATCTATAGTTTTTATAAATCAGTTTAATGGAATGATTCCAGTGATATATACAATATCTGTATACCAAAATATATTATTACTAGCGGTCCGCCCCGGCTTCGCCCGTGGTACATATTTACGTTTTCTCTACATAAAAACCATCCTCGTACTTCAAGGAATATAATAAAAAAATAATTATCGAAATCGGTTCAGCCGTTCTCGAGTTATGCTACGCTTATCCGCTTATCAACGCTTATCAACACATTTTGCGATTCATTTTTATATTATAGAAGAAGAAGATAAGTAAAAATCCTAGTGCAATGTAAAGCGATAAACTACGCAATAAAATCTACTTTCTTTAAAACATCTCTTTCAATATAAAAAGTAACTCTATCATTAGTTATTTTCATTGCTGAATTGCACGATTTTGTTCGGAGCAGGAGATCTCTTAAATGTTCAAGTGTAAGTGAACACGTTAGAACCATCAGTCTTGATGCACTTAGAGACGCTAGTGTATTTTACCTTTTACTGGACACAAGGAGAGAAGGTTCTTTAAATCTTCTGTAAACTACATTTTATACGTTTTGGTACATTTTTGAAAAGCGAGAATTTGAATTTATAATGAACATTGTGTATTATGTAAAAATTTTAGTAAACGAATCAGTTTTTTACCAGCTATTTGAAAAATCATAATGACAAAATGGATCATTTTTTTACTATTTAGTATTATTATACGCCTAAGCTTTCATTTTTTAAAGATAAGACATTTATTTTATCTTTCCCTTCACTCTGGTACATTTTTAAGACATTATAATATGTTATGGTGTTTTTAATTATTACAACCTCATTATCGTAATAAAAATGTCGTAAATGTAAAACAAAAGCTATATGCGCATATCTACATATTGTCTTGTCATTAGGTACTGCTACAAAGGCAACTTCGCAAACACAATATTCATACATAAAACTTGGACTGAAGTTTCAAAGCTTTCTAAAATCATATCTTTGTAAAATATGTAAAAGATATAATATATTACATAAATAGGATGTACATTTTAAATTTATAAAACAATATTACTAGCTTATTTTTATTGAAAGTATTTGAAATTTTTTGAGTTAAACAATATTCAGACAAAAAAAAATCTTTTTTAAGTACCAAAAACATAAACAGAGCTAGTGAAATTGAATTTAACATTGTTCTATATAGACAATCCATAATAAAATGATCAATCAATGAACACTTATAAGATATCACTCGCGGTTTAGATTGATTGGTTTGAGATAATCTTATGAGCTGATTTCTTCGATATACGTTAAGAACCGGCTTTTCTCAGCTTTGCATTCAACGCGATCATTTTCAGACTTTTGTAGGCGTAATACTTTGTAAGTTGATATTAGCCGAGTACTTCTGGAGATAAAAATAAAAATATGTACGTATCTTGATAAAATAGATTCCAGAGTTTCTTTGAAATGTGTAGGTACATTTATACTTTTCTTGTAGTAAAAAATATTACGTTATATTTAATACATTAATCTAAAAGAAGTCTATTATTTTATTGAATTACAGTCTACAAATGAAATAGAGTATATTCCAGATCCATTAAAATGGTAAAATTGAATGTTTTTTTATTTTTTTTACGCACCTTTCACACTTAAATTGAATTGAAGATATGATATTTAATACAAGAATATTCAAAATACATCAAATAAACTATCACAGGTCCCAAAATTGCTTTCGTTTTGCCATTCGTTATCTAGTATCTACTTAGGCAAGAATATTAAATTCAATTCTTATTCAAAAATTGAAAAAATCTTTATAAAAGTTAGAAAGATGTTCACATATAAAGTCCACAGTAACTTCAAATCTTACTCAACAATTTAAAGTCATCATAAGAAAAGAGAAACACGTTCACAATGCGGATTATCCTAGTTCTTTAAAGTTTTCTCTTCAGTTAAATATAAAGTCCAAATTCGTAATGCACACATTCACTTAGCGTTTTATAAAGCAAATATTTTATGAGTCATATCGCGACGAGACTCGATGCCATTTTCAATTTTCACACATAATGTATCTGTATGAATGGAATTCGATTCAATTCGAAACAGTTTAAAGTTAAATTCTGTTCATTTTTATTGAAATTCAGATGTGATTATTACACTTCGTGGTCTGTGTCATTTTTAAACGAATGGATGAAGTTATATAATATGCAAAATGCAAATTATTATATGGTGAGAATTTAAAATAATTTATGAGTAAATAGTATGCAGGGAAAACGTCATAAAATAAGAAATATTTTTGTAGGAAATAGAGATTATATTTTTCACTGTAAATTATTATTTCCACTTTCGAAGTTTTGATCCTAGTTAAAAATTATATTGATAAAAATAATAAGTAATTTCTCTTTTTTAATAATTCAGGAAACCTGAATATACTATCTGCCTAAATTAATGCCATAGATGTGTCTAATGAAGCATGTACTAGATAGTTCGTTGTTATCTAAGTAATGAGCGCTTTATATCAAACAATATTTACCCTTGGAACTATTTTGCCATGAAAAAAGTAAAAAAATCACACCAGTATCGATGTTTTGTCTTTTTTATTCATAATTAACATCGATATGTTTCGGCTCTTCTCTATAAAGATACATATTACAATACATATTTTCGATTAACATAGCAGCCCATTATGCTTCCACTTCAGGGACCCAAACATTGACTATACCTACAAAACAATAAAAATATATTATATATAAAAATACATAATATAAAAATATATAATATATTCAAAATCAGACCACATCACTAACATCTATCAAAACAAAATAAAAATAATCAACATCGTGACACTTCTCTGCCCTTGTAACTACTTCATGTCAAGTTAGACGTAGGCTCACTGTACCCAACTTCTGTCGTAGAGACACGTTGTAGAGCGGAATAAAAATAAGATGATGCCATGAGTTCTTTAAATAACTTGGTTATATAATTGACGTTACGAGGAAATTTATTCTGGAATAATAAACAACATATAAAACATACTGTTATGTTTTGGTCTAACCCCTATCTATATAATAAAGGTGTGAATAGGTATATGATGCAACCTCCATAAAAATACTGCCTGAACTATGTGCTTTTTTTTTCGTATTTATGAGTTAATCTAATAGAATTGAACATCATCTACAACCCCTAAACTTTATCCGTTGCTATGGTCAATTGATAACATATAATTATGAGCTTTTTACATTAAATAACAATAGTTAGCGAAATTTACTGTCGCGTGAATTTGATAATGTAATTGGACAGATGGCCGGCGCGATGCATGAAATTGACGATCTGGGTGCGACATATGGGGTGCCTAACAGATATTTTAGCGGAAGCTTTCAATTATTCTAGAATTTCCTTCCTATACGTTATTTGACCGCAAATAATGCAAAATTTTCGAAAAAAGATGATAAAGCAACAAACTCTGTAAAGACATGTATATTATTAGTGTTTTTGGTACGGTTTTAAATGTGTACCAAAAATCGATATGCTTTTGAAAATTCGATTATCTAAATTTTTATAAGCACATCGAATAGTTTAAAAATACAATTTTGTGTGAAAGTGTCGAAGCACGTTATGCTTTCATATTCCAGTGTATTGCTTGAATTCAATGCTTGAAAGTAATTAATTTTACCAAATACATTCATTATCTCTCTAAGAAGCAAAACTAATATGTAGTTGCTATTATTAATGTTACAAGAATAACCTCTAAAGACTAGAATATGTGGTATTAATCTCATGTATTTTGCAATAGCAAAGGCAGAAAGCGAAAATCCCACAGGAATTTGTGACACTTTGCATAAACCCTCCGGAATAGAAATCACATTCACACAATTTCAAATATTCTTATCCCTCAAGTCAGGTGTAAGTCTCTTTCAATTGTAGTGAAATATTTACATCCCGCGGAGAAATATTGTAATTCCACGTCTAAAGAAACTTCGTGATTATATTTTAAAGTAGAGAACTGTGAAACAGGTATTACAACTCGGAAGGTACATCCGTCAAGAGGAAAAACTGTATAATATTTGTTGTGGAAGTTATATTTCCATGACGTTTCGGACATAAATCTGACGGCGTATTTCTAAGGCAAACTTTTCAAAGTACCTCAGAAAATTAATGGTTATTTGTTAAGGAAGAGTTTGTTTTTTAAATTGTTAATCTGCAACTTTGGATCAGCTTTTAAAGTGTCTTCCATTCCAAGGTTCTTGAATTAAAGCTGGGATTTATAAGCCAAGTCTTGCAATTTTTATGAGCCAGGTTGGGTCTGTCTATGAGTCTAGTATATTTTTTAATTCGCTTTTCATAATTTGGCGCATAATATTAAACATTTCCGTCACATATAAGCAAATAAAATGATACAATTTCAAACTCGAGGAATATGAAGGAAATAATTTTGCCGTAGCGCTTTGTTGTGCACAAGTTTTAATCTCCAATAGTCTCCCGTGGGGTATGCACTAAAATCTGCTATATGCGACAAAATTGGAGAAAATTTGAGATTTTTAAAATGAAATCCCTCGTATAGTTTAAGCTCCGGTCTATTAGAGCTCAATATATCTCGGGCAAACAATTACAATAAGAGCTCATTCAATTTTATTACTAGCGATGCAGTAACAATCTAAACAGTTCTTAAACTTTATTACTTAAAAAATACTGGAATTACTTATCTGATACTCAAGTATCTATCTATTTTAAGATTCTTTGAGATATTCTTAAAAAAGGCAATTATTTCAAATTCAGGCAGTATACCTGCCTTTCGATGTCGTTAAAGATATATTATGTCTGAAACAGATGTTAAAACTCAGAAACAGGATTTGCTTCAACGTAGAAAATATATCTGGGAGGCCCTTGGGATATCAGAATTTAAATGTTTGGGGCGAATTATTTATAAAGAAAAGTCAAGACATAAATTTTAGGCTAAATTTCTTTATTGCTGACTACTTATAATCTTGTTAGAACGATATTGTTTTATTTTCGTGAAGAGGTGTAGGTATTTATAAATCCTACATCCCTAATAAATACCAAGAATCTAATATTACTACAAATAAATTGAGTGAATGACGATTGGACCCTTCATAGGTTCAAGTTACCAGTTTACGATAATTATTAGGCAGGCGTTAAAGGTCCTGTACGAATATTTTTTGTTAATACAAAATTGAGTTTCAAAGAATTAACAGTAATTAGTTTTTTACATTTAGGCTAATCATTTGATATAGGTATTTTTGTGCGTTAAAACTGCTGAAACTACTGCGCTCCGTGAAACTGTTTAGCCATTGATAGATTTACTCGTATTAGTTTAACTTCTCTTTCTTATTACGTACCTAAATACGCATAGTTTTTCATCCCGGGGAGGCATGCGATTCCTCGGGGAGCACTAACTATAGACAAACACGGAATCCTTGTTATGCCTTTGTGTCGTAAACAAAAGGTGTCTTGCATTTAAGAGGCCCAAATACACGAAACCTATGACAATATTCCCGAATAATATTTGCTCGTGTTATTCCATCATCGGGCTTAACCTCTCTTTTTTTCTGCGATGTTATAGGAATATTTATTTTATTCGTACTCTATACATCTTCTTTAATATATATAAATCTCGTGTCACAATGTTTGTCCTCAATGGACTCCTAAACCACTTAACCGATTATAATAAAATTCGCACACCATGTGCAGTTCGATAAGCCGGGGCGGACCGCTAGTTTATGTATAGATTTCAAAACTTATAGGACGATGATTAATATTCGAATTAAGCTAACAACAACGGTGATTAGTATTCTCATGTTGTATGAAAATTGAAATTCGACTACGTAGAATAATTAATGGCCACGTTTGCTTTCTGATTTTTAAAAAGGATTATTGCTATATGATTTCAAAATCTTGATAATTTCTATGGAATGCATAATTAGAATTCATATCAATTGATATCTAAAATATTTAAAGTAAAATTTTACTGTCTACAACCGTGTATGTTCATAATATGTATGCAATAAAACTCAGCGGGTGCTAGTGAAAAATATATAAAAAAACTCTGTTTGCTCACTTATATACACCTACATCATTTAAATAGAATACCAGGAATTAAATACAATGCTTGCTAGAAAATGAACAAAGTTTCCTGTTAACATCTAATACGCATAACTTCTATAGCGAAATTATCTTGATTTAAATAATTTCAATGAGTCCTAAAGTTTGATAGAGCCTCGGAGGGTGCCTTAAAATGTTCGTGATTGCGCCCCGGGGTGTGACTGTCACGAAAATTATTTCTATTAATACCTATTTATTGCGATATGTTGCTTTAGAAGTCATTTCGGAAGTTTAATTGATCAAACACTGCTGTTTCGATTGTTTAAATTAATACTAGCGATGTAGTATCAAGTATCGAATATCGATTGTGAAATAGTTATCAAGTTGTTTTAATCTATATGAATGAATATTGTAGTAACTGGGACGAATGCATTATGCATTTTAATATTATATGTCTTAAAAAAATTGTGATAGCTAGCTCAACAGCCTATGTTAAAATAAGTGGTGGTTTGAATGACGTCATTCAGTTCATTTCAAGTACTTATTTCTGATATGATTTGGAGCTTCAAGTTTATAAGCTTCAGATTGTCATTCTTACGAAATGTTAAGTACAGTAAGCGGATTTTCGTATACATTTAGCATTTTCGACACTCTTCGGTAATAACCGTTTGCGTCTCGGTAATCTCTTTACGTGGAACAATGTTTCGCATACTTTATGAAATTTTAACATAATCGCGAAGGTGATTTTTTTACACATTATAGCTGATCAAAAATTTTGAACTGAGCTTTGAGATTCTTAGCTCGATAGAGCAATATAAAGGGCACATACTCATGTACCTACAGTTTATATGTGTAAATAAATATGCATGAGTAAATTAATAGATAGGTAGTATTTTATTGTTTATATGGAGATAAATATGATTAAAAGACTAGTTCCACAAATTAAAAAAAAATAACAAGGTTCAGTGTTTCTGAGAAAACGCAATTTTAATTATCTCGGTAGCGTCAGAGGTAAGTGGTTATTAAAAAGAACACGCCTTCTGTATTATATGACAATTAAAGAAAGAAGTACCTACATCTTTGAGATTAATAACTTTTATCTTATATGTTCAAAACATCACTATGTATGACTCATCAGTACGTTTATAGTTAGTATATTTAAATTTCAAGTAACGTACATATTATCGTATAATTTTAAGGGCTTAGACAATTAGGTAAACAAAATTACAAGGGTATTTGAGTCGGACCCAAAAAAGCATCACCCAGAGAGTTAACCGTTTGTCGGCGAGCAGAAAATTATTCCTTAAATGTTTATCAGGCCAATTAACTTCACCCCCGAGATGTTCCGCGATGTTCACAGAATAACTGTTGCTTTGGAATTGAAAAATGGTTTGCGATGAGATGTTGAGAAAAAGCTGTTTTAACTGGCCAGTATAAACAATATGTCTTTTTTGCAAAAGCATTAGTTATGTTAATGTAGAATAATATAATAAACGGTATAACAATGTTTTGTAGGAAATTTCATTGTATTCTCCATACTTAATTCCTTATTTTAATATGGGTACGTTTCACAACGAAATAAAATACACGAAAAAATCTTTAACAGTGAAATTGTTCTTAAAGTTTATTGTAAACAATAAGAGATATACTTGTGCAGTATAATGAAAAATCAAGCTTATAAATTACGGAGCCTTGAAAGCCAATCCGCGCTAAAATTCACGGAATGATAAGGCACCCTTCGTAAACAAACCGATTTAATTTATAAGAGAAGTTTGACAATCATAATGGGATTTTATACACTAGATGTTTACTTCTACTGCTTTGCTATTGTAGATTTATAATTAATTGATAATACGTACAAAGGTAGAATATTTAATGCTTTCATTGTGAAGTTATGTGCGGTAATGTTTCGTGAGTGCGAGTACAAATGGCACCGTGGGAAATATATTAAGTACCTAGCTTTAACATTGTTGCAAAGTAATTTTATGTAACTTTGTTGTAGATGACTTGTATCAAAACCACAATATATTATTATATTTCGTGCAAAGCTAACAATGCCATTATTGAGGATATTTGTTTGTCTTTATATAATTAATTATTTATATTTTAAAGTTATAAGTTATTACACATAGGTATATAGCTAGTATATCTGAAACGTCAAAACTTATAATAGAATGGTATAAACACCTTTAACACGTAATACAATTATATTTATTCATTTATCTGAAAATTGAAATAAATTCTTTCACTTTAAATTGAAGATGCAGATACCTCATGCATCATTCTACCTTAAATGCAGATAACAAGTGTTCTTTAAATATTTTTATTAATTCAATACATAATTCAGCAAGCGATTACTCACACCGAGAAGAATACACTGTCAATTTTTAGAGCATTTTCATATAGCTAAAATTCTTATTTTATTATCCGACCATTTCGGCGCCACGAGTCTTGATTTTATTAAACTCGTAAAATTGTGGCGTGGCTAACAAATTCTTGTTAAATCTCAATTTATATGAATCTGACTAAACCAACCGTGCGTTAAAAGGAGTGATGTGTGTTTGCACATCGGAGTGCGGTGTCGTGTTATCCATTACCAAATTTGCTGAAATAAATACTGCTAAATGGTGAAACATGACGTTGTTTCACTTTCACCACTTTGACTTTTATGGTTCATTACGTTAAATATTTTACGTCCCTTTTTAGGGTTCCGTAGCCAAAATGGCAAAAACGGAACCCTTATAGTTTCGTCATGTCCGTCTGTCCGTCTGTCCGTCTGTCCGTCTGTCACAGCCGATTTACTCGGAAACTATAAGTACTACAGTGATGAAATTTGATGGGAATATGTGTTGTATGAACCGCTACAAAAATATGACACTAAATAGTAAAAAAAAGAATTGGGGGTGGGGCCCCCCATACATGTAACTGAGGGATGAAATTTTTTTTTTCGATGTACATACCCGTGTGGGGTATCAATGGAAAGGTCTTTTAAAATGATATAAAGTTTTCTAAAAAACATTTTTCTTAAAGTGAACGGTTTTTGAGATATCAGCTCTCAAAGTCGTAAAAAGTATGTCCCCCCCCCTCTATTTTTATAACTACGGGGTATAAAATTCTAAAAAAAATAGAGGTGATGCATGCTAATTAACTCTTTCAACGATTTTTGGTTTGATCAAAGTATCTCTTATAGTTTTTGAGATAGGTTGATTTAACTGTAATTTATTATATTTGCTGCTACGGAACCCTTTGTGCGCGAGCCCGACTCGCACTTGGCCGGTTTTATTTATGTGGTCAAAAAGTCTTAGTTTATTATTCTACTCCTCATATATTTTCATTGCTTATAATTCCTCAAGAGACTCAAAGTATCAGATTTATGATATTTCCCCATTATTGATTCCTGAAATGTTTAATTAAAGATTGATATCAATGATTGTTTTAGTTCTGTTTACAGAGTTTAAAGCACAGTTTGAAAGCAAAGTTTTCTTTAGAATCGAAGTTAGCGTTGACTTTACGCTATCAAATTGATAAGAAGAAATTTCTTCAGAAATAGTTTTTTTTTACAAACTTAAATTGTCTACAAATAAAGCTTAGTTTTAGAAGAGATCACTTCGGCCATTTGAGACGGTCAGTTGTTAAATGACATAGCTTTTTCCAATATAGAAAATTAATCAGAAAATACAATCTAAGCTCAGAGTACCATAAAATGTCCGTATTATGCAGGAAATTGAAATTCGGATTAGTTTTTCGTTGATATGACATTTACTCGTGACTCAGGCCATAAAGGGGTTAGATTTATTACTTAATGTGCGCAAGAAATTCGTCTAAGAACGTGTTATGAGATGTCGTGTCAAATAATTTGCTAATGGTGTTGAATCTTTTGGTAAGAAGAGCGAAGTTATAAAAACTAATTTTCCTGCTTGTCACTGTTAAACTCATGGAAATACATCTACAAGCAGTCTTTATCAAAATTCGTTACGCTATATTCACATAACTAATAAAAAACTATAACATTACATATAAGTTTTACTTAAAAAAATATATTTTATGGACATAAATAACATACTAGATACACACTTATTGTATGTAATAAAATCACAAAATACAAACATTAACTGTAAATTACAACATTAACGTGAGCAGTACGTTTTAGCAGTAGCAGCAGAATTGCTGTGTTTCAACGAACTAGAGACAGACTAGAAATGGCAAAATGTATATCAGATATGTAATGTAAGATGTGATGTTTCTATATATTTGTAAATTTTCACCTGAGAGTTTTTTTTTTTCGATTTTAACCTGAAAGTCCGCTTTTGTCCCTGACAATTCAATACAATCGCTGCTCAATATTTTAAATTTCCTACAAAAGTCGGAAATTCAAAAGGAGACATAGAAAAATTCATATCACGATACCTATAAAATTATGTCATAAACGTTTTTCGTTGTAAAACTGTTATAAAACATCCTTATTAAACACTTGACCGTAATTTGAAGCTTACTTCATTGAGAAGGCACCTAGCTTTTTCCGCCTATTCTTCCCTCTCTTTCCGTTGTATGTATGCTATCTCTCTCGCACACCTCTCCACCAGGTGGCGGGGCGCACGATAATGTCGGGCGCTGGATGTTTTTCATTGGCGTCTAGCTTCCGCCGCGAGAAGGTTGTCTACAAGACTACAACCTTGGTGCTATTAAGTATTGCTTAAAGCAAGTGCTAAAAGTGTTAAAAAGTGTATCCCGTCGGATCGGTACAGTGAGTTATTTTTACATCTATTCTAATAATATTTTACTTAAAAATGAGTAAAAATCTTTAAAGTCAACGGTATAATCGTTGGACTTTATTTAAAATGCTGAGGTTTTTAATGAATCCTTCAGCAATAGTTTATTTTTCAATATGCTTAAATACTTAATAGCATGAATAAAGATATTTAAAATTAACGATACAACCGTTACATTTTACTTGAAATAGTAACTTTTCTTTTGAAATATTTCATTATGCAATATGTACTAATTAATATTTGAATTTTTAATACTGTGAGTAAAGCTATTTTAACGGTGTTACCGTTCGGCTTTACTCGAATCGTTAATATTACTTTTGTGATTATTTGATATTACTAGATATATCAAATACCCTCTCTTGTATATAGATATTTTTAATATTTTATTTCATTTTTAATAATGTGTTTTTATTACAAGGGTACAAGTGAATTTTTCGTGGAAAAAGTACAATTAATACTTAGTATGGATATGAGCCAACTCAAAGCTTTACAGGCATACAATCCATTGCTACGACTTTATTACATTGTCGTTATCGCTAGGAACGGTTCGGAATTCCTATCATAGTTTATTACTAAAAATTATCGAACGAGATGAGTCAGCTCCAAGAAGTCACGACATGTCAGAACACGTTGTGATATTATTTTATAAATCGTACGGGAGTTACCGCTCAACTGAATAATGATGGAATTCGCTCATGTATAGTAGATACGTACCATGAATGTTCCACACATTCAAAACTATCCGTAGTCTATACGTGTCCTTTTATGAGTATTATTCTGATCCGTTTTTATGTGAAAATAGACATATTACACACGGCTAATTTGATTGAAAATTACGTTTCCTATGTTCAAATGATGCAACTTTTTTGTTAAAACGAGTAAGTACCAAAAATTTTACAATTAAATTCTTTGGTTTACTGAACTTGTGCTGAAAGGGTTATCGTATAATAATTATCGAGATATCTTAATATAAATTAGATTTAGATACACTTATTTCAAAGGATTTACAATTCACTTCTAACGTTTTAGAATAATATTATAAACTTGTACACCTTGACAAAAAGTAAAAAATTGCGGGTGAGTGGAGATTATTTTGTGCAATTAAATATAACGTCCTACGACGGTATGGTTGCGTTCGTAAGGAATGTTAACGGATATAAAGCAACTAAATGTTACATCGATTGCATGAACAAAAATAAATATGAATCGAAGTTCATTTTAAAATTTAGTGAATTGATTTGAATTATGAATTTATTAAATGTCGCTAACATTGGAAAATAAGTTAAAGGACCTTGTTAATTGCTATATTATTTAAATGATTATTCACTGCTATTTTTATATTAGCACTAAGGTGTATTCTTGCTCGAAGCAGAATACATAAATGTGGCCACTACTCCTCGCAGGGGTTAGCCAGGTCAAATTCACCCTCGCAGGGTGTCTCTTAAGCATTTTTTGGCAGGCCCTACTTATTTCTAGTTACAAACATCCCTCGCGCAGCTGTCGCTCGCAGGGAAATGGTGCAAATATATATCGGCCCTCGCGGGGCTTTGATTACAATCGTCCCTCACGGAAAAGATGGTGCGAATATATATCAGCCCTCGCGGGGCTTTGATTACAACCGTCCCTCATGGAGAAATGGTGAAAATATATATCAGCCCTCGCGGGGCTTTGATTACAACAGTACCTCACGGAGACATGGTGCAAATATATATCAGCCTTCGCGGGGCTTTGATAACAACCGTCCCCACGGGGAAATGGTGCAAATATATATCAGCCCTCGCGGGGCTTTAATGGCGATTGGTGCAAATATACAAAGGATTGATCATTAAAATGATCATAGATATTTGCTTTTGTCAACGAGGACCCACGAAAGAAGTTTTGGATATGACCGTATCGGATCTTCACTCTTCTAAGGTAGGTAGAAAAAGGTTTTGAAATCTACTTCACAGTGGGCAGTATAGTAAATGACCTAATAAATACAATAAAGGTTAGATACGTCAAATAATGGGCGCATGAAATTGATACTTCGTATCCTAAAAGTTTACGCTTCAGGAATCAGGAAACCACCATTGGTTTACCAATTATGGAAATTGGAATTGAACAAATTGTATTTACCAATGCAAAGCCTAATCACAACAAAGGAAGGCGAGTCTGATCAAATATCATCTCGCAAATGATTTGTGGCGGTGGTTTCGAGGATTGTCACCAAGCCTTGTGTCAACGGTATGTTTGGTATCGTAATTAAATGGCACTAGCCGACCAATTTTCATATACAAACATCGGAAGAGATTTTTTAATCGCAAAGCGATTGAATGTAACAAATGACGATTGATTACGTATAGTTGACCTCTCATAGGCCTATTTTAGTTGCCCGGTCTTGTAGGCAATTTATTTGACTCGTTTTTCAACCCATTTGACCTCATTATTGCACCCATGAGATTTTTCTTCGGGGCTCAAACAATAAATCGCTGAGGGATTAGGATAATCGTTTGTTAGACAAGTTTTTTTGTCATCCCACCAGGATTATTATATTGTATAATAAAGTTATATACAACTATTAACGTAAAACGTTTAAGTACTCAACGAATGCTGAGAATACTGACTGTTGAGTTACATAGGATAGAGGATAAATAACGGAAAGTCAATCTTTCTAAACAAAAGCCTCTTATTATTAGATATTACTTGGAACCCCTACCCTTAACGAGAAAGCTCTGCCAAATGACTTCTCATTTCTTTGCGTTGAGGGGGGGGGGGGGCAATAAATGAAATGTACAGGCTATACGGCTTTTAAAATATAAGTCTGGTAAGCGAACTAAACTTTGCTGGTTTAGTTCTTGCTATATCGCTATCCGTGCCTGCTTCTCGTGTTTACGGGTGAATTAAGTTTATCAATAGTCATAAATGCAATACTATTCAGAGGATATACTGCATTTAAAACATGACAAAGTCTGGTAAGCGAACTAAACTTTGCTAGTTTAGTTCTTGCTATATCGCTGTCCGTGGCTGCCTCGCGTGTTTACGGATGAATAAAGTAATGTCCTGTCTTCGCATCCACAGCTAACTGTCCTATACTATCATAATCTTAACACAGATTCATTCGACATAGCTCCCCACGAGCTCAGTTCTTCATTTTTGCACTCGCACAACTGTGGACAACACAAGAGCAATGCCTCCATTGGTAGCAGTTACAATCAAGGGATAACTAACCTTAGGCTAGCCATATTACGGATGTTGGAACAACCGACTATATTCAGGGCAATTTTCTTTGTTCAGTGTAACGTTTAGACTGTCGTAGCATTCCTACGGAACAAAGATGGGATCAGATCTGCATCCTTCATGCAGTTAATCGAAAGGAGATACTTTCAGACGACGATAGTATTCAAAACCCACCATATTCCTTAACATAATAATGCATAGTTAAGCTTATAATCTCTCTTGCCATTATCCTGCAGCAGAATTCCTTGGCGATAATTTATCCTCGTTAGAACGAGCGAGGGTTGTTACGATAATATGAGAAATCCTAGTCAGTTAGAGACCTGAACGACGCGATAGAGTACCGCTATTTCAGTAGTAGTAACACCTAGAAGGGTGAAGGTATTCTGGAAAGCGGAACTGAAGGCCCGGTCAGCAGCATCAGCCACCTAATAGACAGTGTTCAGTGCTGCACCACTATAATCTGCAAAATGACTCTGACGGTATGAAAATGTGGAGTACATTTTCAAAATATCAAATGATATAGTTGGAATAAAAATCCTATTTGCCTCCGTCTATCCAAAAGACATACGGAGTAGCTAGTAGTAGTTGGTTGAATTAGAATAAAGTAACTATAGTTAAAATCCTTTGTTACTGACTGAATAAATTTGGCTCTTTTCCTATCTGACGTTCATATAGCTGTTGACTGCCTAGTGTTGTGCACAAACACTATTATTATTAACTAGCGGTCCGCCCCGGCTTCGCTCGTGGTACTTACGTTTTCTCTACATAAAAACCATCCTCGTACTTCAAGGAATATAAAAAGAATTATCGAAATCGGTTCAGCCGTTCTCGAGTTATGCGCTTACCAACACATTTTGCGATTCATTTTTATATAAGTATAAGAATAAGAAGATAAGTCACGTTATGTAGTCCCGAGGCTTTCGGTATATAAGTTCTGATGTAAATCATAATTATATCTTAAAACCGAATTGATTAAAAGTAACGTACTTGGCTGTAGTAATTGCAGTTTTGGGACACAGATAAGCTCCTTATCATTTTAGTCTCTTAAGTTCAGTATATTTGTTTCCAGTACAGAGTTTATGACCTATCAGTTTTAAATAAATAATTGATGCATTGTACTGAAAGTACTAGCCATGTTTAGATTATGATTGGTGGCGTTGGCTCTAAACATTAATAGATACCGCACGGTTTGGTTGGATGTTAAAAATCTGTATTATAATTAAAACCGTTTACCTGTTTTGATATTTTATTGCCTTATTCAAGGGGTGACCTTTTAAATTTATTTCTGACCCCAAAAGTAAGGACCAAGTTCTCTTCTTGTCCGCTTGTAGCAGGTTGGGTTAAAACTGTGTGAGTTGAGACAGGTGGTAATTCTATGTTAAGATGATTCAATTGTGCTTCTACAGAGTTCTAATTGAATAAATAAAGGTTTGAGTTTGAGGTATTTTTGCCTCGTCGGGATCAGCTGTTGCTTCATTTTGTAAGTAACATCTAAATGCGTAATTGAAAGTCGTTACTGGCGCTTTCGCAGATTTACGCTAAAGATAGTGAAAATTGTAGTAACTTTAACTTTTCAAGCCCAAAAGGTTAACTAAGGTACGCTTGAACCAATCTCATAAGTTCTAATACTTTTAATCATTATGATTAACTTTTTGGTTCTTATTTGATTAACTTTTCATCTGGGATTGTTAATATATTATATAATATAAAAATTTGTGTGATTTATTGGTAGGTATACTATCTGCACACCTTACTCTTTCAAATAAAGAAATAAGTAATTACTTATGTATTCAAATTCACATTGGCGTCCATATATTGTACACCAGGTGGGTAACAAGCAGGTCTCAATGAAGTAAGCTTCAAATTACGGTCAAGTGTTTAATAGCTGTGTTTTACCTGAAAATAAAACACATATTAAATACTTACCTATATTTGAAGCTTACACTTAACGTCCACCTGTTGTGGATTTCGACTCAATGAAAAACATCCAGCGCCCGACATTATCGTGCGCCCCGCCACCTGGTGGAGAGGTGTGCGAGAGAGATAGCATACATACAACGGAAAGAGAGGGAAGAATAGGCGGAAAAAGCTAGGTGCCTTCTCAATGAAGTAAGCTTCAAATATAGGTAAGTATTTAATATGTGTTTTATTTTCAGGTAAAACACAGCTAATAATTTTTGCCAACTCAAAAATTTTCTCTATTGATTAAACTCAAACAGGCATAGACAAAAGATTTTCGTTTCACTAGTTCACAGATTGTATTTGAAAAGAAATCATCGTTGGGGTATTACGAATAAATTAAAATTTATAAGAACGTTTTTCATATTGTCTGTTAATTGGAGTCGAATTGGAAATTTTAATATTCTCAACACGAAATTTTCTTAATAGGTATGCATAAAGTATGGCTTCTTTTTATTTGATTTTTCTTCAATGCGTTGTAAAAGGCCTTCGTGAACTAAACTGGTTGACCCAGCTTCGACCTAATAACATGTTTATTTACAAAATAAAATCTATAGGTGTGACGCTTCTGTTTGTAAACAACGAAATGAAATATGGTTTTTTATATTTTTTCAATGAACCCGGATACTATGAATGACGTCACGCTATTAAATGATATTAAAATATTTAATTTTTTTGCTAACATTTAAATTTATTCGCAAAAATAAGCACACTTCACAGCATCATAGAAATTTAAATTTCAGCGAGGTGTATACAGCTTAAACGAATTGCTCTCGTGAGATTTCCTTTGCGTTATTTGAGTCACAATTTTGCACGCGTTTTTTTCGCAATTTTCATAGAACTTTATTATTTATTTTTAATATTTTTGCGATTTACTCTTTGAATGCTTTCTGGTAATCATTTAAATGTGAATATGTTTGGTAATGATCCCAGTAGGTTTTTGCTTAAAATAATTTCCCTCAACTCGTAATTTCGCAGTTTAAATACAATCTACAATTTATTGAACACAATATAAAATAATAATGTATATTATTATCTAAAATTTTGTGTAAAACATATCTGAAATGCTAGCGACTCTCAAGACAATACTATTGTAGTTGTACCTTAGATGGACAAGAAAATTAAAAAAAAATATCATCTATTATCGTGTATATTGTCTTAGAGCTCTGAAAGCAAAAGAAAATGCACTTCCTGGGGTCGCTCCAGAGGTGGTTTTACGACGTGCAAACCTGGGAGCGGTGTTGACATTGTTACTTATAAAATATCTTTAAAATAAATTGCTCTAGCCGTCCTCACAAATGTTCTTACAAGGTATATCCATTATACAAGAGATAACTGCTTAGAAATTGTGTGCCACGTGTAGTTTAAATAGACTTTTTCGATGCAATTTTATTTATTTTTGATATGAAGTGATCGTCACAAATCGAGTCGAACGTTGAATGGATTTTTTGAAAGCCAAACCAAATACTATTTCAGTTTAGCAGATTAAACTCGTATTGTGCTTTTTACTAAACTGTTGTCAAAAGAACAGTGATTTTAGTCCGGGATCCATCGCCCATTTTTGCAAGTGATTACTATCAAGCTAATTTTTCGTGAGTAGCTTTATTTTGATGAGATGCCCAATAATTTCATGTACGAAACTCTCGATTGTGGTAGCTACCAGAGGAAACAAGGATAAAATATTTTGATTTGATGGTTCTCAAATATTAATTACTAACTGAATGTTTTTTTTATGTTCAATCTCAAGATAATTATCTAAATTATTCGAAAAAATATTTGTCCTACAAAATCTATGGTATGATCAAAGAGTCCCCCTTTCCAATGTGTATCGATAACGAAGTCATCATAAATGATTACTAACCAGCTGATTTTTTTATTTTCACTTATTTAATACTTATATAATTCAACAGACATATTGTCCTACAAATTGCGTAATAAATATTTGAGAACCGTCAAATCAAAAATTTTTATCCTTGTTACCTCTGTAAGCTACCAGAATCGAGAGTTTCGTACATGAAATTATTGGGCATCTCATCAAAATAAAGCTACTGACGAAAAATTAGCTTGATAGTAATCACTTGCAAAAATGGGCGATGTATCCCGGACTATTTGGTATTTACTAACATATTTTTGTACCTATGTGAAAATTGTTAATGTGAATATTCGTATTTTATTTCATTGGATACTAACATTTTTCAAAATTATAACCAAATGTTTGTGGGTTGATATAGCCATAGCTTTGCCTACTTGGGAGCAGTCAGCAGGAATAGGAAATGCAATTTTAAAAGCCACTCCAAAAGCAATTAGACTCTCATAAATAAATTTCACCATTAATTAGATAGTTCCTTGTGCTAATTGCATACTAATTTAGCTAATAGATTCAATGCAATGTCGGCGACTGCATTTTACGACTCAGCATCATTTTGTAGGCTTTCGAGATATCTAAATTTAAAGGAAAAAAAACTTTTGTGTACATTTATACATAGAATATGATGTTATTATGTTATAGACGACTTTATTTGTTATTTCCAATTCAATAAAAAATATTCTTCCATATAGGAAAATATAATATTGAGTTTTGCGGCTTATTGTAGAGCCATTTTAATAGGCAACATTTGACAGTTCAACAAAATTCAACAACGTAACCTAGTAACCACGACATAGAATAACATGATATTTCGTTTTGTTAGAACTGCACATTTGTTTAACTTTTTTCAATTACGATTACATATTTATAATAATAATGACCGATAGAAGTAATTTTAGGATTTGATTTCACTGATAAACCATTCTAAACATAATTAACAATTTCTGATTTAAAGAACTGACGTCGCTACAATTTTGTGTCAATAAACCTTTTTTATTTTTAAATACCAGAGACGTTACTCTAAAAATCGAAATCTGACATCTAGAATCGAATGCATTGATTACTTGGGAATAAAAATTATCATAAATTATTGACATGTGTTTCAAGTTCGATTGACAAATGTTTCAAGTTCGTATCGATTAATTCACTTTAATCGATGTTTTTAAGCAGTTTACCACCCTATGAAGATAAAATTGATAGACGTCAAATGTTGCCTATTAAATTGGCTCTACTATAAATGTCAAATCATACAATTACCAAGTGATGCGATGATTTATTTAAAACATTAACCTTATTTTCAATGGCACTCGATTATGCAATGAAGCAAAGAGGGGTCCTACATTTATAGAACAAAGGGGTTCGAGTTATCTATACACATAGCTTTATATTGTCAATATTACTATGAAATCTTTTAACTCCATGTGTCCTTTAGTCCGTCAATTCATTATGAATAAAATAAATGATATTTATTTCGAGCTGTTTTTTAAATTCAGAGAGATTACGAACAGCTTTCTGACTGCTGCTTCGCCCGCGTAGTTTCTCTAGTCACCTGATCATTGTACTAAAAAAATATATCATAAAATCGCTCCGTTTCGACGAGACACACAAAGAAACAAACACTTTCGCTTTCATAATATCAGAGGTAATAAGGATAGCCTTTGCTTTTATAAAAGTGGTAATTACTAATATGTATCAGTATATACAGTAGAGTTTAAAAAAAATCTCAAGCTTTTAAAATTGTCAGTTTTCCCTTCTACCTCAAACATGCCAAAGATTTTTGAAACAACATAGGTTACACCCAGTGTCACTTTATTTCAACGCAGTATCGTCATAAAAGCGCTATTACCCCTTGTGAGTTCAGGCTTTATGAGTTCTATGTATTTAATTAAAGTTTTAACTTACACCTATACCAGTTAATGAGCGTGTTAATAATACTTACTCATTTATATAAGAAAGTTTGTTACTTCATCATTAAGGTTGTTAAATATAAAGGTATTAGCGACAAAGTTGATTCAGTAGATGAAAAGATATAAAAGTTTACATATTATATGAATATGATGGTTTTCTATATACATAATCTTAATATATATAAATCTCGTGTCACAATGTTTGTCCTCAATGGACTCCTAAACCACTTAACCGATTATAATGAAATTCGCACACCATGTGCAGTTCGATCCAACTTGAGAGATAGGATAGTTTAAACATGTAGGTACTACGGGAGAAGCCGGGGGGACCGCTAGTACAAATATATATTACAATGTACATATTAGTATTTTGACCATTAACAAAATAGGTACTCATCTATTTTTAAAGGAAATATGTACACAAATCTATTCTATACATATAATAAATCTGTAGAAGGGTCAATTCTGTACATTGAAAATATTGAAAAAATAAATAGCAGGGGGTGTTACTGGATCGATACCAAACCCAAATATGTGATTAAAAAAATTTTTGTCTGTCTGTCTGTATGTGAAGGCATCACGTAAAAACTAACGGTTCGATTTCGATGAAACTTGGTATAATTATACCTTATTATCCTGGGCATAAAATAGGATACTTTTTATCCCGGAAAAATACGTAGAAATAAATAAATCTTAATTTTTCCGCGCGGACGGAGTCACGGGCGGAAGCTAGTTTTAAATAAAACTATGAACAGGAAAATAATATTATTTCCTTCATTCCTTAAATGTTTTTAATCTGTACGAATGAAAGAAACCAGCAAATTAAATAATACCACGAAGTGAAATAACTCTATATTATTCATTGGGGTGTGTTCAAGCTTACGGTGAACTTTTACCTTAAACAAGGAAAATATGAAAACAAAGTACGTCATGTACCTTTTGTTATTAGTTGTTTGTTTATATTCTTATTAAAATACACTAGGTAAATAGTGAAATATTCATTTAATACCTACCTAGTGTAAAAAAAACTTCATAAGTAAGTATTAGTAATTTTGATAGGCCTGCATTCAAATGCTTTATAAATATATTTTTTATGGAATAGAAAAAAAATATGCCTGAGCATGTTGTATTTCCGAAATTGAATATCGTTCGGCATGTAGAGAAATGATGTTTTTTTTTTTATTAATTTCGCGAACTTGAGAAGTGACGTTAAGTCAATGCTAAATGAACACATTTCCTTCCATTCATCCTGTGCTTTACATTTTTTTGTCCTTCTTTTTAATTGTTCACAAGCCCTATATTTTATTAGGTTTCATAGTCTAAAGTCATTTAACTTTAAACGATGTCTATAAATAAGAATTAACTGGACAAATTTTCACTCCTCATAATCTTTATGAGTAATGTCGGTAACTATTTCAAATCATCTGGTTATTCCGAAAGGACACTTCTGTGTTTAATCTGAATTAATGTAAGGATTAACCGCTCTTTTATTAAACGATAGGTTTAATATAGCTTATATTTAATTACAATATTTCTTAAATTCCCCTACTGTTTTATTTATTTCTTAGTCATATTGTAGAAAAACGAAGATTTGTTGGTTCTTTAGGGTTTAAATATACGTCACTAAAATATTTCACAATAAAATATGTAATATTGTATGTCGGTTGAATGGTTCGTTGTTTAGTAAACATCTTCTTTGAATACTTATAAACTTTCACGTTCAGATTTTGCTTGTTAAATTTTATTTTAAACGCGATGAATATTCTTTCTTGCTTTCCAAACTCCGCTCTTCAAAAATCTCGTTAATCTGCTATTCCTCTTTATTCACCATCTCCTTTCACAAATCTTTCTCTTATCACGTGTCACGCAAGGTCCATTACGACACGTCGTGATAAGGACATGTCGCCTTATTGCCGTCTCTCGGTGAAGCGTGACGGGACAACAATACATATATTAGTCTGTTTGGGTGTGAAGGGACATGAAAGGGTCAATTATCGAGATCGTAAGGCGGTTTTCGGAAATACATTATTATGTAGACGTCTTATAAACATATAGTAAACAAAAAGTTGTATTAAATTATCCTGTAAATAAATAAATAACATATAGGCTTAATATCTTCATCCATGTTCGTGTTAGGTGGGTTGTGTAAATACCACGGCCCACCTACTGTTTCAAAAGGCGATATGGTGCCCAGAAGTCAGGCTACGTACAAATAGTGTCTTTAAATAGAAAACAGAAGTATGGAATTCTTCATCTTTCTTGCCTCTTGGATATAGCTCTCATAGTTGCAAAGGTTTGCGAAAGGCCCTTAAATCAAGCGAGGTACAACTTATAAATTCTAGACTTTCTTTTTGCGCTACCAGTGCGTAAGACGTAAATAATAAATATATTTTATTTATATCTATATGTACAACCTCGTACGCTATAAACGTAAAAAATAAACCTTCCCAAGCTAACAAACTCAATTAGGATCAAAACAATCGTCAAAAGATAATAAATCAAGCGAAGCAATAAGTTTATCTCGATCCGTCAAAGTCGAGGTTTTGCTACACTATTGCGTTCATCAAATAATGTTGTTTAGCCAACGTCCGCGGAATCAAATCTCGCAGTTTGCCCAATATCGGGGTAATAAAAAATACATGATCAAATTACGACGGGGAGAAAACAAAAATAACTTTATAGAAAATAAAACGCTTCATAAGATTTGATGGCTATAAACGGTTAGGTTAAAAGTAATGGCCGTAATTCTATTTTAAAAATCATAGTGATATTCAATTTAATTATTTTGAATAATGAGAAAGTACACAATATTAATCACACAAAGGCCATTCAAAAGTGCTTCTATATGAAGTCTAATTGAAGAAATACCTAAATGTTTGAGTTTGAGTAGGCCTAATCGTATGTAGTTTGAAACTTCTGATAAAGTATTCGGCCAATATGAAATTATGTTTAGTGACATGAAATTATGCATCGGACATTTCGTACAGTTTGACCTAGAATGCTCGTTTAAGTACGACATTGTCTAGCAATATAGCAAAGCTTAAAGTTTATTTGAAGCAAGATATTGCAAATGTTTTCAAAGGATGCCGAACATACTTCCCGTAGTTGGCGACCGAGATGCAAACGTGTGAAGAAACTTAACCATGCATATTTAAGTTTTGACCAAATACTTGAGCGGTATTTCTTTGTGCCTATATCGTACTCGTTTAATTTTATTCGACAAATTTTTAGAAGGGGATTTTTAATATAAAATGCACTACCAAATTCCTATTTTGTATTATTATTTGATAAATACTTAATGTTATAACTCTGGACACATAAATCACGAATTTCAGATAATGGTGTCAGCATAAAATATGTTTTCTGACTTATTACTACGAGTTTTTTTAAGCTTTGTATATAGTTTTTTTTAACCTTGTAATAGTAAAAATGGAAGACATATATTTGGGTTATAAATCATAATATATTTATAAGACAATAAATATAAGTCCATATTGGCTGTGGCAAATCTCACAATAGAGTGAAATGTCTTGAGGCGAAATAAACGTTCGATATTAACCATAGATATTTTCTTGGTATTTTAATAAGTCAAGGAATTTTGTACATCGATAAAGGACATGTCCAAAAATGTATGAACCAAAAACCCAGAATCGACAGGAATGAAACGTATACCAATGGATTCGCATTGAAGTATAATATAATATTACCAAGGGGGCAACTCCGAAATCGTTATAGTATAGGAGCTAGGAGCAAAATAAAATAACTAAGAAATTCCTTAAAAAACATAATATACATAAGTTTCCGTTATGTTGTGGCTTAATATGACGATGTTATAATGTTTTATCACTTGTGTTACATTTAATAAATATCATTTTTACAAGAAACGAAACAAAAACGTTAAAGCACAACATAACAAAAACTCTCGAATTTGTAGTTTTGTTCTTTTATTTTATAGATACTACGATTGTTATAGTATTATATTATGTATTATTGGTAATTCTATGGCTAAAGATTGAAAAAAAAAATCTGTATAGTATAGGAGCTAAGAGCCAAAAAACAAAGTGAAAAATCGTTTGAAAATAATAAAAACTCGTTATGTTGTGTGTTAGAATATCGTTGTTATTCATTTATTTTTATAATTAGGTCTAATTTTATTAAGTTTTAATGATATTATAATCTACCTATCTATAATAACAACTACATTCGAATCTACAACAAATTGTGTTACACATGAATGTACCAGCAAAAGCAATTAATCAATTAAAAATTAAAATTATAATAACAACGATAATCTCATCCACATCATAATAATTTTCAAACGATTTTTTATTCAGTTCTATTGTCTTTTAACTCCTATACTATACCTATTATTATTTTTTATTTCCAATCCTTAGCCACAGAATTAGGCACCAATAATACACACAGTACTATGGCAATTGTAGTATCTTGAACCAAAATAAAAACTACTAATAACGGAATCTTTAGTCAGTTATGTTGTGATTGAACATGATGTTATTATGTTGCTGTTGCTTTTAAAATGTGTTGATGATAATTATCATGTATAACACAAGTGATACAACATTATTATAACGTCATATTAAGCTACAACATGACGTAAACTTATTTTTTGATTTTTTAAACGAATTTCTTACTTATTTTATTTTGCTCCTAGCTCCTATACTATAACGATTTCAGGATTACTGCTTTTGCTATATTATATTATATTTAATTACCAATCCATTGGTACACATTTCATTCCTGTCGATTCTGGGTCATTTTTTGGACATCTCCTTTGGCTGTAAGTTCCTTTATATTATTGTGTTGGATATCATTTATGGTTTGTAAAAACTCTTTAGGGTATAAATACGTAAACTTGTGTAGCGTGATTCAAATATGCACATTGGCTTACCTATACCTATTTAAAAAGGCAAAATTAATTTTTTGGTGGTCTTTTTCATGTTTAAAGCTTTATTTAATTTGATAAATACAGATGAATCTGTAAATAAAAACTATATGCCTTATATATACCTGTTCATTTTATGTTAGGTATAACTGAACTTTAGCCTTCCCAGTAGGTATAAAATGGTTTTTAGAAATTACAAATTGTTCGAAACAAACATGTGTTGTTTAAATCAATTATTCAAATCCGTGTCCCTTATAATGACGGCGTGAACACATGTACAACAAGTTACAAGCCCAAAGATAAGGGTCATCATTCCTCGATCCCAAAGGGATTATGAAGTTGTCTTAACTTTTACAAGGAATTGAAGTTTTAGGCCTTGTCCTGGCCCTGTTGCTTTGTTACGTATTCATATCCTATGAAACCTTGAATTGTAAATAGAAATAGATAGTCAAAGCCTGTTAATATATTTATGGAAAATATATGAATGGGTACCACTCAAACACTGCGGAGTTTTTAATATGCGAAATTATAAATATGATGAAATTTTATTATTATTTTATTGTAATTAAATACAAATGTCAAAACGAGATAAATTGCAATGTAACTTTCATATAGATGTGTATAAAATTTGTGAAATAATGCAAACAGTCCAATTCCTTTACATAATACAGATAACGAATCCTTTCAATACAATTTATGACAAAAGGTTTATCTCTGCGGCTTCGTTGGCTTCACAGCGGAATATTCTATATGTATGGATAAAAAGATTAAATATCTTATTGCATACAAAGCTTGAAGAATCGTATTTATGATTGTGTGGTATTTGTCGCGTCCCGCGATTTGAAATAGCTCTGTGCTCCCTGGTTGAAGATTTTTGTAAGATTATCAATATTTAAGATTTAATATCCTTATGTATCCATTGCCGAGATAGACATAATTAAATTAAATGCGTTCATATATCCTAAATTAAATTTTCTTTATTCGAATCGCGAGGGACTGGAACATGTTTCCTGAATCTGTATTCCCCGACGAGTACAATTTGGAGGTCTTCAAGAGGAGAGTGAACAGGTACATTCTAGGGAAGCGCGCTCCATCTTAGGCCACATATCAGCTTACGATCAGGCGAGATTGTGGCCAAGCGCTCCCCTATTGTACAATAAAAAAAGTCCATATATAACTACTTTTTTAATAATATTGCACTAAAATATAAAAGTATACTGAAAGTTATTAAAAATTTAATACTGAAACGAATCATATTTTAAAATACCTTTATTATGTCGTAGAATAGCGAATTCCGCAAAACGTTCTCACTTTCTGCGATGTAGCTTTTGTTTGTAAGAAATTAAACTTCAGAAATACACGTTCTGTAGAAATTACTTCCCTTTGGAGTATTGTTATTAATATTTATTTAACGACATGCACAAATGAACTTTTCATTAACATTGCCCTTCATCCCTTTTTAAACCTCGGTAAAGACTTAAGAATTTCAGACTTAGGTACCTTATTATTTACTAGATTTCCGTTCGCGTTTTCAAAGAAAAACCCGCATAGTTCCCGTTTCTGTGGGATTTCCGGGATAAATGCCTATGTATTATTCTGGGTCTTTAGCTATCTACATACCAAATTTCATTGTAATCGGTTCAGTAGTATTTATTGTGAAAGATTAACAAACATCCATCCATCCTCACTAACTTTCGCATTTATAATATTTATATGGATTACTCCATAATTATTCTTACAAATTCGTATATTTGTCCTAATCTTCTATCAAAAATTAATATAGCTGTTCCAAGGAGATACTCTAGGAAAACCAATGTATTTTTTGTCAAAAGATATAGAACCAATTTAGGCTTCAACAGCGTCATTGCTAGAGTTTGTCGGGAACATAATAGATTATTTAATAGCACAAAAGTTGACATCAACTTTCTTAGTTTGTTTGCATATAAAAGCGTTTTACATAAAAATTATACTGATGAGAATAATGTTTTCTGATTAGAATTTATACTACGATTAGAAGCTATAATTTGATACAACTCAAAAATGCATGTTGTATTTGCCTGTAATTGGATCTACATCTTGCTATGCATGCTAATTTATGTCACATACTCAAAATCTTCTTATATATAAAAATGAATCGCAAAATGTGTTGGTAAGCGCATAACTCGAGAGCGGCTGAACCGATTTCGATAATTCTTTTTTTATTATATTCCTTGAAGTACGAGGATGGTTTTTATGTAGAGAAAACGTAAACATGTACCACGGGCGAAGCCGGGGCGGACCGCTAGTATATTATAAATATAAGATGTACATCTGTTGGCAAATCAAATAAATAAATAAATAAATACTTACGTATAAATAAAACAAGTCTCTTAAATTTTCTTGTGATAAAACAGAAATAAATTAGTTCTATATAGCATAATATTTTATACGGCTAAAAGGCATAAATCTAACTTTACCTTATAACAACAATTTTCTTGTATAAATATACGTTATTTTTTCACGATATAGGGAAGCACATTAAAGTCGTAGGAAAATATTTACACAACGTTTATACAATATACATAACATTAACTAGCAACTTTATACGGTTGTATTCTTTGGTGCATAATATTTTTGGTGGAACAATAATTTTGACAGTCATAGATTTCAGAATTAAAAATTTCTGCTGTCGTTAATATGCAGATAATTATGTTTCTAGTACATTGTTTTAAGTCTTTTTATGATATTATATAAGCTCTACAAAATACGATAGCTCTACGGAAACACGAAATCAAAAAAACGTATTACAAAATGAAAAATGTTAGTCAAAAACGTGTAAGGCACAATAGCGACGTTAAAAGTCCGATAGCGTAGTCGTCTTCTTTTCAAATCAGAACAGACAAAGCTATCTTAGAGAACGTCCATACAATGTTCTTTCATCTTAAACGATATCTGGAACACATCTAAAGGTTGAAGAAAACGTGTCAGGTGCACATTTGTAAACGCCTTAATGGGTAAAGAATAATAAAGTCTATTAAAAGTGCTAGCTTTTTTGTTGTTTCGTCTTTCCTGTTTTTAGTTAAATATGGAATTGAAAAAACTTCTAAATCAGAATGTTTCATTATCTGTATTAAAGAATTAATGATACGCAAAAGAACCTAAAAAATAGATATACTTATATTTCGGTAACATTCACTTTTAAAAAGTAATGAAATTGAACTTTAACTTACACAACTCAATGTTCAAGTAACATTGAAGTGGATAAGTCCTTGGAATATTTACCCGATGACCCATTTTGAATCTACATAATGTACATTGCCGTACATTATGTAGATTGTTCACATAACATTCAATACTAGAAAACAGGAAAATTATGACAATTTTCCGTTTCTGTATTTATTAATTAGAATATACATACGAGTTTCAACTTGAAACTCTAAAATCAGGAACATTGAAGAATATGAAGAAAATTACTTTTGTTGTTGTATTTTTACAAGTTAAAAATTTTGAAAAGACACGAAACATTTGAAATTTCTGAAAAATTGTCCATAGATAAACCAAACCCAGACAATTAAAAATTAAGTTGCCCACATGATGTTTCTACTCTGTATTTTTCTCTCAATTTATAAACATCTTAACTTTCCCAATTTTCCGATAGGTACAGCAGGTCACTAATCGTGGTAAATCACAGTGTACCTAGTATCGAAAGCAGAGCACGGCTAGCGAAATTGTATTTATTGAATGTACGTGGGATACGAGATAGAGCCGTGTAAAATGTTAGAACCTTGTTACTTTTCACCTCCTTAAAAAGTAAAGGAAATTGTATCTCTTTTGAGACGGTTCAAGAAGGTTCTATATATTACGATCTATTTAAATTTAGTATCTAGTATAGTAATATTATCTAGTAGTACAAAGGATATGATACTCACTGTATTCACTTTTGAGGGGTGAAAGAGGTAATTAGGAAAATATGTAATTACATTGTATTTCTTCCATTGTAAATTTTAGTTATTATATATTTAAGTGAAAATTTGTCTGTTTACTATTTGGGTTTATGTTAAAAATTGTTAATATTTAATCATAAAAATATAATAAATTGTTCTACATTTTAAAATATTTGAACTGAACAAATTTAAGCATAGGTTATAAACTTGGTAGTAACCACTCAAGAACAAGAATTAGAATGTTAAATAGAATTTTTACTATGTCGTAACTTTTCGTGAAATTTCTGTTGAACTTCAATGTTTTTTAAATATTATATTATTCATGCTTCTCCGTTCTGGAAATCTACTTGAATCATTATAAATTGCTGAATAAGTCGACAATTTATTATTATATTCTATTTATTTTCATACTATTTCGACACGATTCAAACAATAATCATAACAACAATAATAATCAAACATAAAATAAAGCCTATGAAAATCTGAAATGGGGTTCACAACTTTCAAAATTTTCCTACTATAAACGGCAACTCCCATATGCTCTACATTCAAAAATTATTAAAGAACCATTTATTTTTCACCATTATTCTTGTTGTTAAGTTTTCAATATTAATCAATTTTCGTTCAAAATATTCGTTCACCATTCATCCACTTCCCAGCGGATACAACACAATCTTGCAACTCGTCTTAATTGCTTGTCGAAAGCAATTTTCTACATCACAAAAGTTCATACATTACTCTCATACAAACTTCTTGCTTGTAAAACTGTGTTTCTTGAGTTTACTTGTTGGACAAACTGTGCTTTACTCGAATAATAATATAATTTGAGTAATATTCTCGCTTTCCATATTCGATGTATTATGTAGGAACATATGACTAAGGCTGATAGAAATTAAGTTTCACTATAGTAGAAGCTTTATAATAATTAACGATTATATCTAATCTTTACCTTATGTCCCAATTTTTGTTAACTCCAAAAATTTACATATATCTGTGAAAAAAGATACTAAGTAACTAATTTCCATAATATTCTTATTTCCATGTTAATTTTTATCAGCTTAATTTAGGCCATCCATCACAGCTGGGTACTAAAATTGTACCAATCAAAGCGATCTTCTCAAAAATAATAAATAAAGGTATCACTTTGTTACCAAATTCTCTTGGAACTTCTAACGATAATTGCTTTTGTAAAGAACAAAGAGATTTTTATAATTGTCCGTTATTAATTATAATAATTCATTTAGGGCCGATTTTTCAATGCTTGGATAAAACTTATTCGTCGAATAATGTATAAAACTACCATTTTAAAAACATATTCTAATTGCCCGTATTTGACAGTATAAGTGACATTTTAATATTATCGTGTAATACTTTATTGGACGGATAAGTTTTATCCAAGCATTGAAAAATCGGCCCTTAGTAAATAAAGCTAATTTATCCCGGATAAATTATTATTAATACATTTCAATATTAAGTGGATAATATCAAGAGTACTCTAAAGATAATCACGGTATGTATTCGAAGTTTTGAGTACCTAAAGGTCATCTTGATTTTTCTTATCACTGTAGTGTAAGGTTACAAATCGTGTTTTACTATCGCACCCACACTAACGTGTAACATCACATTGCAATTTGATTACACTACGTATATCAGTATTCTTTATAATTGCCAATTACCGTATTTTTAGATACCTGATTATCGTTCCGGTGCCTCAAGTTCAAAAAATCTATCACATCTATTTTTGTCAAGTAGGTAGGTATTTATGTTTATAGCCAGTCAATGTTAATAAAAGAAAAATATTCTTTAAACATTATATTGTATTATTATAAAGGATATTAATTTCCACTTCATAAAACCAAGTCGCAAACCTAAATCTCGTTAGCAATTCCGCTAAAATCCTTTTGTTTCGCGCGCTTTTTGTTATAAACATTTAAAGCATAATTAACAATACTTTTTCGAGCTTGCACCGCATTATATAACAATATGTGCATTGTGCAAAGCTCCCAGCCAGGCTGGTGGACACGTTCTTACGGGCAATGTACGTCAACGACAGAATAATAAAACGAGCCAACGGTTAATGTCCATCCTTTGCTCCGTATGTCACGGCTTTATGACTTTCTTTGGTTTAAATTTTTAATCCAGTTAAGCTTAGACTGAGAGAGTGCAGATGGTTTAACAATTTACATGAGTTTATTGGTATGAGGTTTCTTTTCTCTGAATTTAAATATAAGAAGAAAGTCTGTAATATAAATTAGATTACTGTAGCCAAATATATTGTAATCATTTTAATAAATTGTATTTCAGAAATCGTAAAAAAGCTCACGTAAAATAAAACGTTCACATAAATTTACATTGCTAAACCTTACGTGAAAGACAGGCAACTCTTGTTCTGTAAGTTGAATTTTTTAAGTGACTTGAAATTTCGAAGATGCTGTAAAGAGAAACGTAACTGTCTTCCACGCTTCTCGATTGGAATTTTATTTTATTCGACTATTGAAAGCACGATGGATAAGCTATTATTATTTTCCTTGATTTTAAAACTAATAGAATTATTCATTAAGAAACAAATATTTTATTATTCATACCACTAATAATTGCACACCTGTACCTCAATTTAAACAGATGACATAATAAGTAAAACTAGGATCATCCATTAGGCAAAATTTAACCACAGAATTTCTAATGTGCGTTCCACTACACGTAGATACCATTGTTATATGAAAACAACGAACGAATATTTTAATAGGCATCAACGATGTATCAACGCGATACACGAAGGGAACATTTAAATATAAGTACGTTATACAATTAGGTATACCGTATACACTACATAAAAATTTTCATCAAGATTTGAGAAGTAGTAACATAATAAGTTATACATATATACGTTACTAATATGCTATAGTTTGTTTGTCTTTATTTCGCGTATGTGGAGATAGGAGGTTGTATACACAGAGCAAGGTTGTATATATGCTACTTTTTAATTTCCTTGGTCACTGTCGAAGCTGGTGTAAAACAAATAGCTGTAGAGTGTCCAACATAAGAGCTTTTCTTTAAACAAACTTTACGTCACGTGATTTATTTTCAGTGTTTCATTAACAAAGGTAAGCATGTCCATCGATCGACACACTCGTATGTCCAATCAGCGCCATGCTCATTAGCATCGAGTGGGTTATGTCAACTATATGCATGATCGGTCACCGGCGATAAAAGATAATCGAATAGTAATATTAGATGTTTGTATGAAATTGCTGTTTTGCATATAAACAAACGCCCGGTTTGTCTTTTTACGGATTTTTTTTCAGGATGAAGCAAGTAAATGTTAGCTTTCGACCTTAGTTGAATCTTAACTTTTGCAATCCAAAGCTATTTTCTTAGTTTTTATTCTTACAAGGATTACCTACGAGTATTTTTAATTTTTATTTCTAACAATTTGAAACGATGTGTTTTCCGGGGCACGACTTTCCAGTATAAAGGGATATAATTATGATTAAAATTACCTTATATGGTAGCTTATCCGTTTCATATCTGTTGTAAACGATAACATAAGTCGCATCCTTACAATACAAAATCAAATCTTGCTTTTGTAACCCTTCTTATATCATCTTTTTACATTAGTCATTTTTATTATAGGAACAATATTTACATACTATCTACATAAGGTTCAGCATCACGGCCACAAGGGAATGTACCCAAACCCAAGCGTCAGTTTGTATTAGTTCAATCAATTGATCTTTACATATTTGCAATCGTATTTAGATATAGTAACTATATTTACTATCTATGGAGAACACAGACATGTATGGAGAATATTGTGAATAATAATGACGATAGATATGCCTAATGTCTTATTTTTCAGTTAGGTACATTTAATTCATTTGTTAAGTTTGTACCGGTAAGAACTAAATAAAAATGAAAAAAAAACCCTCAGGCATCAAGTAATTAAAATAACATTTATATAAATTATTAGTAAAACACAGATTATTAATTATAAAACTTTCACGACTGACTATTTAACAAAATGTCGTGTCAACAATGACTTATAACAGTTAGGATAAATAAAATTTACGACCCCTACGTCTATATTTAACAAAGTCCCAAAAACTTTACTTTACGCGCCTTTAGACTCTGATCCGCAAATTTATTCTGTTTTGTTTATGACGGCTTAATTCATAATTGAGGTTAGTTACTGATTTTTTTTCGTAATTTAATATGAGATACGTAAATCTGGATACGGTCTGACAGTCTTATTAATAAACGAACTACGCCGCCATTGCCAATTACCTACTATTGAAGGTTGTGATTTTGTCGTTATCTCTCACGTGGCAAATTATAAAAATATTGAAAATCCAAAAGATATGCGAGTCAAATTCCTGATTTATTTATATAAATCTTTTGATTAATCTATGAAATTATTATTTTAGCAAAGAAATGACCTTTGATGACCAATTATAAAAATTCATTGGATCTTTAAAAGCACTTATAAATTATGAGAAAGTATCGTAAAGGTTTTCACGACACATTTTAATTCGAAATATTTCTTTTTTAAATTAGTCTTATCAAAAAGTTTAGTAGAATACCTATTTTCGTCACAATAAACATTATCACGAACAAAAGCGCACAAAGGCTTCTTTCATAATGCCTTGAATTAAGATTACTAAAGCTAGATATCTTCTATACTTCCACGTAATGTGAAAAGCTATAACCGTTTACAGACAAAGCCATCGTATTAGGTGTTGTATATCTAACGATAAGAGCACACTTATGTAGTCCTATATACTTTAATTGACTTAATTATACTGGTATTAGCATCTTTGAGTTCATGAAACTTTTAAGTGTCTACATTAATAGATATAATATTATGGCGCTAAAAATTGTCCTCGGAGAAATCTTAAACTGATAATTTTTACGCACTAAAATAAAAATTAAAAACCAAAATATAGAAAAAATATTTCACGTAATATATAGGTACTTTTAATGTACCTTTCAATTCAAATCATAATAGTTCTAAAGTTCAAAAGCTCTACGTTACTATTTCAAATCCGATTAATAATATACCATCGAAAACCAATTCAAATATTAAACGTATCCTTCATCACCATTCGTTGCAATAGAATGTTCTAGAAGCTACGAGTATACTCGACACTAGTATCAAACAAAGTCCACCTCGCTTGTGGAGTGCACTGATCCGATTGTCTGCTAGACCTACCTGCTAATTGACTACGTAATTGTGAAGCTAAACAGCCAGGCATAGCTTCAGTTTCAAGAGCTCATAATCCTTGTCCTCATTTGCAATGTTCAATAATAATACTCGGTACTTTAAACTATGTCCATTTAATTTCGTATTTGTGAAATATACGGAACAATAATGCGGGATAAATGATATTAATCATGAGCAACATACATTTTCTTTTCATTTAAACTCTAGCAAGCTATGTGTATTGTCGTTCTAAAATAGCCAGGAAAATATTTCATATCTGTCAGTCAATTGTGTAGAAATAGAACATTCATGAAACTTGCATTACCGTAATTATGCATTAAAAATGTACACGTATTATCTTATTCTCTATTCTATATTAACAGAAAATAAGTCAACGCAAAATATATGAATAGATACTTTGAAAATAAAATAAATTGATTAAATCTAAGCTGAATTTTCATAAGCAAATTGCTGTACCCAAAAGCTTGATATATGGAACACACGATAACATGAAATCTCTTTCAATATTTAATCCCTCACTCCATAATCTACGTGCAAAATGCAAACATGACATGATAAAATATATTAATCGTTTCAGAATGGTGCGATTCACGTGTTTGCTTGCTTTCTTCCTCCTCGGCGCACTTCTGCTGGCGACACCAGCCACATGCTATCCCAGGATGTAAGTAATTAATATATTTAGGATTAAGAATACAGTTTTAGTAAAGTACTAGTGAATAGATTGAAATGCAATATAAGTATAGCTGTAGTGTAAAGTCTATCAAAACAGAAAGACGTAAATAGAGCTTTTTCACTTTGTAACTTTAGCTTTCGTTGTGACTGAATTATATTAATTCAATGTTTTACACATGACAGTTTTTACATTATTAGATTAACTAATAATCACGTAATAATATTTACTTAAAGCTCATCATATAAATACTTACCTCTCACAAAGAAAGCTCTTATAGGCTTAGCTTAAGACTTATAATGCTCATTAAATTTTCAACAAACATTTTTTGTTGAAATTTAGCGGCGTTGTCAAAGCTCTTCAATAATTCAAGAATTTACTAATTTTAAAATTAATGTTTCAGCGCTGGCAACTACTTCCTCGACGATGGACCATACGAGCCTGAAGAAATCGTGGACATGCTTAACCGCCTGGACAACTACCTCCAGCTTGAACGCAGAGTCGCTAAGTAAGTTTTTTTTCCACCAAATTCAATTAAAAACTCGAAAAACAATGAAATAAAAGTTTAAATTACTGGACAATTTTTTTAAGTAAAATCTGTTTAACGCATATTTTGTGCTCTATCCTAATAGATAGAGCTGTTATGTTGGGCACTTTTAAATATTATTGTAGTTTTAAAAACCTGTATTTAACCCACTTGTAAGTATTCATTCAAATACTAATATCAATTTTTTTACAGCTACAAAGATGTAATTTCAAGGTATGTAGTCACATTATGATAACAATTTTATTATATTAAGCAAGTTTCCGCCCACATACCTAAAACGACCCACTACAGGAAAAGTCATACACCTATATCCAATTGATATTAGTAGGTACCTAATGCGAAATTAAATTAAAAAATAATTTGACTATTTTCATATTATTACTCAATGTACCTACACTATTTACACCTACACTTTCCCATCATTCTCCATTTTCTGCGCTTATTCTGTATTGTTGACGAAAATCAACATTGATCTTCCTAACATTCTTCTACGTCTCTGGTACTACCAGATGTGTATTAAACAACCTTATATTTACAGCGAGAAGCGTGCCCTGGACCTCGGCCTGAACCGCGGCTACTCCGGTGCCCTCCACGCAAAGCACATGATGGGAGTCGCAGCCGCCAACTTCGCAGGAGGCCCCGGCAGGAGGCGACGCGACGCACACTAAAAACGCTTACATTATAGTCACATGCGTGCTGATACGACTTATTAAACTTACACTCCACTATCGTTTGTGTCAAACACAAAAAAATGCTTTTGGTTACAAACAACAATAGTATCAAACAATCGGCCTATTGCTAACGTAGTGTAATTCAAATTCCTATATAGAGATTTAAAATTACTTATTAAACACCCTATCTATATTTCATCTATCTATCTCTTCGGTAGTGTCAGTATTTTTTGACTCAGTATTATATTGTTATACCTAGCCACGGCATAAATCGTTTCGTCTTTCCATTGTAAAAATTACGCTTTCGATGTACCTACTTTGCTTTGTTAGATAATATTATCTACTTGTAAGAAACGTTTATTTTCCTATTTAAAACGTATGTGACAAAGTTTAGTAAATAAATAATATAATTATTTGGATAAGTTACAAATCCTTCTGTCTTAAATTGTTGTCGAAATAAAGATATTCGTATTTTATATGAGTTTTTTTTTATAAATTCCCCTTCCCAAAAGGATCCTATTTGTTTATATGTACATTTAAAAATATACAAAAAAGCTAGAAGCTATTATTTTCCGTCCAGTTACCAGTAGGTATATTTTTCCGAATAATAGGCCGCATTTAGGCAATAATAAAAATGACAGTAGATTTAAAATAATTCCAAATTTATTATATTACTTACATATATTAAAGAGTATTAAAAAATATGAAATTATAGTGTTTACTGTTTAGTTATGATATTTAGCGTTTTAGCGATATTTAGCGTTTGAGTTTAGCGTTTAGCTTATAAAATATATTATGATATTATGTATTCTGTGATATTAATATTATAAATTATATTATACCTACAATTTAAAACATTTCATACATAGGTAGATACTAGATACCTATAAGCGTTAAAATAATCTTTAATCTAATTTTAAATAATGGAAATAATCAATATTACATTAATTTTATCATTATTTTGAATATAAATCGTAAAATTATCTCCGCTTAGTTGGAGATTGATTTTAATCTGAAAAAAAAACTCCTCTTACATCCATGAAGCGATTTTTGATAACAATGACATCTAGTGATAACAAATAGTATTACTACAAAATCAAGTTTTGTTCTAAATTAAAACAGAAAAAATTCGCAAACAGCGCGCGCTGCGAATTACAAATACATAGTTCATGAATAATAACATAGATGGCGATAGGTACTCAATTTTAATATTTTCATAGGCATTTCTTTTTACCTGTACAGTTATTTAATGTAGAATTCGTGATATTATTGATTAACGAAATACGTCATATTTGATTAATTATTGAAAATTTTCATTTCGATTTTAATGTATAAAAAATTGTATTGAACATTTTTCGGTATTTTATTGTTACGTTGTTCGGTATTTATTTCTTTAAAATTCTAATAATAATAAATAAGACGTCTATTACCAAAAATAACTAAATTTACACATTAATGTTACTTCTACAATAACCATAGTGGTATTTTGGCAGTGTTCATAACTCCCGTATGGTCTAGTGGCTAGGATACCTGGCTTTCACCCAGGAGGCTCGGGTTCGATTCCCGGTACGGGAAAATCCTTTTGTTTTTCTTTTTATTTTTCTTATACTATGAAATTCTGTTAACTTAAAAATTTCATAATACAACATACCGTTTTAAGTTCTAATTTGATTTTGGATGCTTAAAACGCAAAAGTTCTTTTTTTAACGAAATATATAAGAAAATTTTATTGAAACAGAAGTTATGGGTTTTAAAAATTAGTAAACAAAGTTACAATTCTATTTATAAACCAACAAAAGGTAATGTCTATACAGCCATATTTATACCGTATTCTACATTCAACGCTTGCGACATCTGCTTAGCTAAAGCTGTATCAACAAAACGCGGACTAATGGTCCCCAATATACATAGACCTCTATACTCGACGATAAGTCCCACGTGCCTTTGTTCTCCCGTCCATTATAAATGTTCTTGCGGATCAACTTTTACTGGTTTGTATAACGAGCGAAAAATCGTGCATTTGCTTGAATAACTTTGAAGCTTTAATTTTTATCTTTCATATTATGTGCTTACGCAAAATACAAAGTATTAGAATAATAGACTTGCGTAATGGTACATAATCCTTACAAATAACATTGCTCGTATTTATTATGGTTTTAATGGTTTTAGTTCTTGGTTTCACCGATGGATGTTGCTTTGCATCATAAAATATATCAGCCAGCAGCCTTCCTATCGAGAACTATACGTCCCGTCTTCATGTGACTTTAGCCTTAATACTTATTTTTATTTATTTGGGATAACTTTTAACGATTTATTAATTGCGTCATTTAAATTAACTCAAAGTCTTTAATCTCCATAAAAGAATTCACCTATAGGTTCAAATGTTAATGTTAAATGTTAATGTTTCACTATTTTACCCAAAGCTTTTATCTTTAATAGCAACTTGACAGTGACATACAGACAAAAAGAATAGTTTTTACAAACACTTATACCCAGACTGTAATATAATACTTTATACTTGTCTAGACTCATCTCGACTAATGTAAAATGCAATTATATCCAAGAGTTATATTTAACAGCGAGGAATTTTAATTATAAATTTGGTCATTAGTTACGAAAAATATCTACGCTTAAATTTCTTACAAAGTGCGAATTTCATGAAAATTTTCACAGTTTATTCAAGACATGATTTGGATATACCACAAGATAAAACTTTATGCTGATAAAAACCCACATAATATTATTATTTCTAGCCACAATTTATCCGCATACAAAATTTCAGCCAAATTGCTTTTATAGTTTTTGCGTGAAAGAACACATTTCAGACCTTTCGGATAAAATTATTTTTCAGACATTCGACGTTTGCTATCTTTACTTGTAAGGGAATATCTGTCTGTCGTATAAAATGTTTCTTTGTGTAGATACATACATCACAATAGATTAAGTAAAAAGTACTGGGCATAAATTTTTTTTTATTTAATTTTCAAATTTTCTTTTCGCAATATGATCCATTCCCCAAGCGAAGCCGTCGGCTTATATAAGATATAAATTATAATATAATTTACATATAAATATACCAACCGGTACTGTGTAATATAAAATACCTATTCAACTGTTTCAGACAGGGCAGAAACAATGGCGAAAGATACAAAGCGGATTAATGCTCACAAAAATAAATTGAACAATAACAATCAATTGCTTACTTGAAATTTATATGCTTACAATTTTCAATTTCATCGTTTGCTAACGCCTCATACAATCCGTACAACATTGCCATAGATAATATAATAATATACTAGTAGCACAGATAACATAATACCATATTATGTAGTATAAATACTATGATAATATTATCTAGTAGCAATACAGTTCTTAAATAACTAAAATAGTTGCAGAAGAAAAATAATTAATTACGTCCAACGCGTCGTTTTTAATTGCAAATCGGTTATTTCTTTCTAGAAAACTATTCTCTGGGGTCTAGGTGAACGTTAAATCTTGGAACTTGGAAGGTTACGTAATTACTTTATGTTCATTACGATAATAGTTTCTTTCTTTGAGTATAGGTATGTACAAATTGCTAATGAATCACTTAGTTAGTTAGTATGTACTTAGTTAACAATTTTAAAAGCGTAAGCCAAATTTTTACCGTTGACATATTTTTGGTTGGTTCTTCGAAAAAAGACAAGCTGATGCTAAATATATTATATAATTTGAATAAATACAATGTAATAAATTCTGCCTAATTAACAAAAATGTTTATTGTGTGCTAAATGTGATATATCGATAAGTGAGAAATCCTAAACTTTGCAGGCAGCTTTTACATATTTTATAAGAACGTAATAATTTATTTCCACCACTATATTTGGCGAAGGAAAAGTATCATACAATATTTCATATATTTTATTAATTTTGAGTACAAAATGGTATAAATAGAATTGAATATTAACATAGACGTTAGCGTAAGATATAGGTATTATTTCTATTTATAAATGCATAAAAATATATTTTTTATCCCTGCACCAATAAATCAATACTTAATAGACATAAATGTCACTGATTCTCCATTTACATGCACACATTTTGAATTTACATTGAACTTATAAAACGTGCAATACACGATCGGACGGAGCCTTTTGAATTTTAATATTTTTGGCAAAGAAAAGCACCGCAATGGCGTATAGCGTAAGGATAATATCATTCGAACATCTTTCGTAAGAATTGGCTTCGAAAGTATTTGATATAATTGTGACTCTGTAATCTCGAAAATATAAGCCAATCTTTTTGTTTCTATTCCTAAACGAATAAATGATAAATCAACCAATGATATAATAGAGCCGTCTTATTGCTGACTGATAGGAAAAAACAGACAAGTCCATTCGATTATAAACGTGAAAATATTTTATATGTATAAAGCTGTGTTTAGATAACCCTGCATGACTTTGAGCCTACATATCACTTTTAAAAATTGTATAGTGTATTAGGTACATTATTTGTTCAAAACCTATTATTATCTTACCTATATTCACTGAATACAATAAAAAATGTACATGAAATAGACTCCTGTTTTTACTAAAAGCACTAGCTGATAAGAGGGCACTACACAATACACATAGAAGCTGTATTTTGAGACAAAAATAATTTCTTAAATTCATTCTAATAACACATTCTTGCTTTATTTGTCTATTAAAAATCCCTATTACTCAAAACATCGCTTAAGTATATTTTTCCTATACACAATATGAAATTCTATGAAATGGTGTCAAAAATAGCCATTGGATATCAAAACAGGTCGAGTGTTCCGTGGTTTCGATATGATATTTACTTTTCAATCGTATTGTCTAACTTTTATTTGTTTTCAATGTTCGCCCTTGAATCGTCGAGATATTTGTTACTCCAGAGAGAAAATCAATTTGGGGAACATTTTAGATTCTTGCGATACACTTGAGTATTTTCCGAAGTAAATTGTTATGTAACATAATGCTAGTGTTTTTGCTCATCTTCCTGTTTTAATATATTATTTTTTACTGAATTCCATACATCGTACGAAATTGAATACGCCAATTTACTTTATTAACGTTATTCTTCTATTTTGCATCACATATCATGTAATGCCGCGTATGAAAAGGATTTCGAAAATTCCGTAAAACACCACCTTTTAAAACAGTTTAAAACCGATCAAAGATAAAAAAAGAAAAAAAATATATGAAAATATGCAGTTCCAAATTAATTAGTCATGGACATCGTCAAATAAAATTAAGTAAAACTTTTCATGACCAATGACCATATTCCAATACGTATAGCGAAATATGATACAAGAAGTTTGCAGAAACGTGGAAATTTTATAAGAATTAAAACTCGTTACTAATGGATTGAAAATTTTAATATAAAACTTTTAAACTTGAATGCGATACATAATTCAGAAGCTTTAGCGCAGACTTTCCTAATTATTTTATTCCTCGCTGGCTTCAGAAAGTGCATTAAACTAAATATTAAAATTTTATCTTCATTCAATGGAAACTTATATCAAAATTATTCTAGGGGTTCTTAAAATAATGGTTTTCTGCGTCGTTTCAATATAATAATCACACAAATGTACTGAAATTTAAATTTTATTGAAGATAATAGAGACAATCAAAACTAGTGTCAATGAGACCAATAAAATTAAAGTGGCATTACAAACATTAAACTCTCAATTGCATTTTCTATCGTATTAGATAAAATTTACCCAACAGAAACGAAAAAGAAAGAATATATAACGTAGCTATAAATAATACACATTAATATCTACACTTTAAACATAGTAGTGTCTTGAATTCTGAGAAGTGGGAATATATTTGAGCATAGGGAATAAAGATTTAAAAATAACGAGTAATATTTTTGTACAAGTTCAACAGCCTTTCAAAGAGCAATGCTTTCGTGGGAATGGGTCTTATTATTCGCAGTGCATACTAATCGTTTAGAAAATCGAGACAAAATAGAGGTATTATACTTTTTACGACACGAGAACTGCGGCGAGATTATAAGACTGTATTGTATTTCACTTCATTTATAAAGATATATTCAGTCTGCCACTGTAGTAACTCTTTACTTCTTTCACAGAGAATCCTGTATGCTTTATTATAGTTGTTAAAGATTTGTTTGGATCCCTGATGCCTATAATTGAAATACTCGATGAAGTTCAACTGATAGTCTATCTTTATTCTTTACAATACTGATGTGAAATCCATACATATTTTAGAAGCTTTATATACTTGGTTTTACAATAGCCCTTGAAGCCATGGCTTATTAATTATGTTTGATGTAATTCTATATTGAAACCAGTTATTTCATGAAATCAATAACTAGTAACTGTTGTTAATGTAATTTAACTGACTGAAATGGAAGTTCACGATCAAGATAAACTACCCTAGTACAGTGGCGTAGCTATTTAGGCTATGTGGTGCGAGGCCCCCAGGGCCCTAGAGCTACCTGGGGGGCCCTCGATTCTTAACAAAAAATCTCAATAGAACTGAAGTTTAAAAAAAATTCTCACATTTTCAACATAAATATGTGACTTTGCGACTTAACTAGACAAGGCGTTTTTACCGGTCATCGTTCAGAGGCCCTATTTTGTTATTCCGGGTCATTCTTTACCTGGCTACGCCACTGCGCTAGATAGCTCTCTCTAATATGAAAGTATTATACAATTGTTACACGTGTACTGTAATCAGATAGTGAGTCAGACTGGACCTTGAACCTTCAGTGGAGTGGACTATTTCTGTCTTTTATCGATTTACATTGGTCATTGCATATTCTTATCTTCTAGTTCTACGCAATACGCCGCCGCCTACGTAAGAGGTAGGAGTGATTATTATTTTACTTAAATCTTTATAGATGAAGTTAACAATAAGCAGTGCATATACATAATATATGAAAATGAACATTTGTACTGGAACAAGTGGTATGAAAATAATCACTTTTCCATTTACGCAACTATGGCGCTACGTTGTTGAGCTCTACGAAGAAATATACTTACGTGTAGAAATTGAATCTTTACATTATTTATATTTTACCTGGATTTGTCAAGAATGAGATCTTTATAACTTCCATATACTCGTAAATGGTTTTAAAACATTGAATAAATTATAAAAGATGCACAACGTTGTGGATGGGTACTTAATTAATTATGCTTAATTATAACAAAACAAATCCATAATGTAACTACTTTTACTAGTTAGCATATTTTAACGAGAATAATTTACAAATACCCCTGTTTTAAAGTGGGTGTCGAGTACGCTTTTGAGAATTAGGTCACATTAACATGGTGGGTTTAACACATACCCTGCTGGAAGCTGGCCTCTGTAACATACATGTAGAGATAAGCAGTAGTTTGAACTGTATGCAAATTGAATAGCTTTCCTGTCTTAGAATCCCAGCCATGGTAATAATTATTATCATATTAACAAGACAAGAACCATTAGTTACAGAAACTCTCTTCTATAAGAATTATCTTATTTGTTGTAATGTTCGTTATATGTACCTTTTATTGTATACTTGACGAGATGTTAATTTTTAGTAATGAAATGTATGTTAAAAATTTACAAAAGAGACATTATTGCACTATTTTTTTTAAAAAACATAATAATAAGCATCAACGTATAATGGGAATTATGAATTTCATTCTCGAAATTTTTAACGTCACCGCTAAGTCTCTACCCAACTGCAGACGTCCAAAGTTCATTATACCCACACCCTGTACCAAAACGGTCTCAACATTTAACTAACCTTTAATTGCATAAAAATACTCATCTAAAAATAGTACTGCGTTTGAGGTCGTCCGATACATATACAAGTGGTTACGAGTTTCCAGTCGGCCGGTTACGTAGAGCCTTTCCGAACCAACTGGCTTGGAAAAACCTCCGTTCATAGATTGCTATTAACATAATCTGCCTGACGCTGTCTAGGATTTATGGAGCAGATTAATACTGTCATAAATATAATAAACAACTCTAATGGATGGAAAAACGATGTTATTTTTAATCTGCAGAATAGAGTCCTATTTACTAACCCCTCTTCATCAAGGACATTCAAAGATAATTGATTTTTAATTGCCGTTTGTCCAAATAAGTTAATTTGTTATGTAAATCGAATGCAGGACCCGGAGGGACCCTGGCGGTTATAACTTTGGGTATTTATATTATTTTGAATTTTATTGTACTTTTGAACTACTTAAATACTTAACAATAAGAACAATGAAATAAAAGAGAAAAAATGGTGCTACAGAATAATTTTTAATAAGTTTGCAGATATGTTCTCTTATAAGTGCGAATGCGATGACAATTTCCGAGTAAAGATTTTCCTCAGGGCAGCTGTATTTTCAATCAATGATATTATGCTATTTAATATTAATTTTATATGTTTTCTCTTTGATTTTCTCTTTACTTCAATCTCTATTTCGTGTTACGAGTTTAAATATACAGGGTGTACCAAAAAGTAGTGATGAACGGAAGCTGAGAGGTAGAGGACCTAGAGGGCTATCCGAATCACCCCCATGTATGTTATGCAATTTTTCGTATTTTCGGAGTTATGACGATTTTTTCAATTTTTCACCTATCGCCGAGTACGATGATATTTTCACTCATGCTGACGTCAATAATTGCGGAAGATGCTTGATTTTTTTTGTGTGCTAAGCTGAAAGATAGGCCAATTCAGGATGGTAACATTTACTATCGTTAGATCTTTGAATGGAATAAAAAAAAGAATTAAATGGCAAGAAAGATAAAATTACCCAGTATGTTCACCACTTCAAGGCCCCGTAAAAAAATAAAATCACATAAAAAAAGTTTTCCGTTTGACTTTTAAAAACTTGCTCTATCTGTCAGATAGCTACCCTGGAAATTTCATTTTATTATTCAGAAGGCTTCAATCGAAAAATTTAAATCTAAATGTGGTAAGTGCAAAAATTGAATTAACATGAGGATCATTAAAACCAATAAATAGGTGTTTAATTACCAGAAATTTTTAAAATAACCCCGCTGTTGCTCAATGCAAGTGCGACATCACCGTAAAAAGTTGTCTTTTAAATGTCTGAATGCCCTTTTATCATTTTTAATGGTTTCTTCTGCTACTATGAATTTCCGGGTTATTTCGTCCAAATTGTGGCAGTCTCTCGTCTTTATAGTATCCCCACGGATAAAAATCAATAGGGTTTATGTCCGGGGACCGTGCAGGCCAGGCTAAAGGGCAAAGATACCCTGAAAGATGGATTGGTCGTTGCAGCCTGCGCATGCGCCGGTGAAGCCTGCCTTAAAGCCTGGCCTCCACGGTCCCTCGACCTAAACCCCATTGATTTGTTTCAATGGGAATATTAAAAAGACCTCGGCTACTTGAGAGAATGCCACAATTTGGACAAAATAACCCGGAAATTCATAGTAGTAGAAGAAACCATTAAAAATGATAAAAGGGCATTCAGACATTTAAAAGACAAGTTTTTACGGTGATGTCGCACTTGCATTGAGCAACAGCGGGGTTATTTTAAAAATTTCTGGTAATTAAACACCTATTTATTGGTTTTAATGATCATCATGTTAATTCAATTTTTGCACTTACCACATTTAGATTTAAATTTTTCGATTGAAGCCTTCTGAATAATAAAATGAAATTTCCAGGGTAGCTATCTGACAGATAGAGCAAGTTTTTAAAAGTCAAACGGAAAACTTTTTTTATGTGATTTTATTTTTTTACGGGCCCTTGAAGTGGTGAACATACTGGGTAATTTTATCTTTCTTGCCATTTATTTCTTTTTTTATTCCATTCAAAGATCTAACGATAGTAAATGTTACCATACTGAATTGGCCTATCTTTCAGCTTAGCACACAAAAAAAATCAAGCATCTTCCGCAATCATTGACGTCAGCATGAGTGAAAATATCATCGTACTCGGCGATAGGTGAAAAATTGAAAAAATCGTCATAACTCCGAAAATACGAAAAATCGCATTACATACATGGGGGTGATTCGGATAGCCCTCTAGGTCTTCTACCTCTCAGCTTCCGTTCATCACTACTTTTTGGTACACCCTGTATAATAACTATAGTCTTAGTTTAGGTTTTAAGGTATAAGTTAGTGAAAAGTATACTTATAGTTATTAACTAGATTTCCGCCCGCGGCTTCGCCCGCGTTTGCAAAGGAAAACCCGCATAGTTCCCGTTCCCGTGGGATTTCCGGGATAAAAACTATCCTATGTGTTAATCGAAGTTACCCTCTATATGTGTGCTAAATTTCATTGTAATCGGTTCAGTAGTTTTTACGTGAAAGAGTAACAAACATCCATACATCCATACATCCATACATCCTTACAAACTTTCGCCTTTATAATATATATACAATATATATATTAGATTAGATTAGATATATTAGATTACTCTACCTAATACAATCTTATAAAGAATGTAATGCTCCATAAAACGTAGACTCGGCTGTCATTCCTGATTTTCAATATTAAATATCATCTTAAAAGGATGAATCAATAATTCTCATGTAACATGACATGTTGACATTGATGTATTGGCCGTGATTAATCAGAGTCATAAGGTTCTTTAATATATTGCATGATTGAACCCTAAAAGCTTTATATGGACTAGTGGGCTGCTCTGAGTTTGCACAATAGTTTTCGAGCATAAATAAATATTTCTATTTTCCACCTGAATTAATGTTTTGCTTTTTCCAAAATAGGAAAGATTATTTTTAGAAATACTAAGTAAAAAGTTTTTATTTTCTTCAAAATTATTATTAACATATAAGATTCAACTAACTATTGCTAAAGATTCCGTATCCATATACACCATGTACTATTACGGGAAATATCTCATTGTTGTAAAGGAATTTAATCTACCGTTTTAACTGCAATTTTTTAAATCGACCGACTATCGACCATGTTTGTTTTACATCAATATTTACCCACTACGCCATAAGTCTTTTAAAAAATTACAAATATGTAGTTCACAATTATATATAAATACTTCTTTATTTTGTTTCTTATAAACTTGCGATTTTCCACTTTCTATCATACCATTTATTTTTCGTTAATAATCTCCAGGGAACTGTAATAGATGTCGTGTGGGGACTGATAAGTAAAGAAGATCCTGTTTCATCGTAACAGCAAAGAACTACTAATACAGTGTATATCATACATTCGATTTTATGTTGCTTTGGGAAGAAAAAGATATTGCAGATTATATTTTGTCTTCTAGCTAAGGTAACATTTAACATTATTATTTATAGAAGGCATCTTAGATAAATGTAAACTCAGATGTCATCCAGAAATAAATAATGTTTAAGTTATCAAGACAATAAACCTAAACTAAAATTTAATTATTATAATATATCACAAAAATTATCTATAGTGCATATTAGAGACCTTGAAACAATTACTATATAAAATAAATTAAAAACAAGAAGCAAAAAATATCAAATGAAAAGAATCACCGTGAATCAACTTTGATTCAATCAAACCCAAATTGCGGACCCGCGAAGACAATCAAGAGCTCAAATAAGAGTTTGTTTTCTTTCAATCAAGTGAAATAATTCACTAAGTCGACAAACGCAACATGTTTATCGACAATCAAGGTTACAATATGTGCAAATATTTTCAAGTAAATATTCGAGGATTCAGAGTGTTTGTTATACTACGAAGGAGAATGGAGCGAAAAACGAAAGCTCCGTTGAAAATAGTGGTAAATTTTTAATTAATTGATGTGAAAAATTGGTAAATTATGTTGTCTAGTTATATATTTTCTATGTCATCAGGCTATGAGAGTAATGGAATTGGAGTATAATTATGTATTATACACACTGCCGCTATAATTTATCTTCTGAGCTCTCTCTAATGAACTATTCACGCTAAAGTTTGGCGTTCGGCATGGCGGCTAGCGGAGCACAAATTTTAGTCAAGAGTCCATACTATATATATACTAGGCACATTACACATAAAGTAAGAAACAAATTAACAAACAAGTATTCAATCTGTTACATTAGGTATATCAAAAAAAAATATCCTTTGAATCTTATATATTTTTTATAAAGTAAAAATACACTGCATAAAGTACCTGCAAGTTTAATCAAACGATGACTCTTATTAAAGAAAATTATATCTTAACTCATTATCGCATTGTTGTCTTAATAGTAATAAAGCATCGTTCAACTTTCCCAAGTCTAATTTGCTATTAACCTTCCATTCATTTTGCTATTAGTGTGGGAATTTCTTTATAGCTTCTAGACTTGTTGAAAGGTGTGAAACGCACGTTGCTTTCATTTATATTTAAAGTGATGAAAGAGATTAGAATGACTTTTGGTTTTAAACTTTAGTTATCACAGTAATGAAATATTAAGTCTACCTGAGTACTTAAGTACTTAACCAAATTATGTAACATTCGTAATCAATCAGAACTACGAAAGTAAAAACTTCCTTGTTTAACATCCTTTTCCGCCACCAAAATGAATCTTAACGTAAATGCCTATCTATACATTTAAAATAGAAAAATATAATCGATCTTATTTTGTTAAAAATAAAAAATATCTTCTAGAAAGAACGATGTTTGCGAAACCCAGACCAATTTTACGAGCTGAAAATAGTGTATTATTTTAGAAACATTTTTAATTTAAAAGGAAGATGCAAATTAGGTCCGGGCAACGTCCTTTAAATTGTGTGCACTAATAAAGTATATCTATTAATAACTCGACTGCGCTCTCAGTAACACGTTTATCGCATTTATTATGCTCCCATTAAACGTTATAATTAATGAGAGCACCATTAAAGACTGTCACATAGATTTGATGACTTCGGACGTACAAACAAGTTAACACTAGCCAAATAACCCAAAATAGACTTAATTTATAGGGATAAATATAACACATCGCCTAAGTAAAAGCTCCAAATTATCTTTTACGCTTCTCTCTTAATATTATTTCAGTTTGATTAATTAATTTTTATGGACATAAACGTAATCTAAATAATAAGTGAAACAAAAAGATAATATTATAACCCACATTTCTTTATTCCATTCCTTATAAAAGAAAGTAAACACGAGTATTACAAAAACCAAAGTTACACCGAAAGCACTGATTTGATTGCAGAAAAAGGTAGGATTTCGGTCATTAGCTGCCCGAATCCAATTAATTGCACTACGTAATGTTTGCTCTTCGTGAAACTGAGATTTTTATCATTAAATACTACTTGTAGCTTCAAATTTGTTGCTTCATTGTGGAAATACATAATTGTTTTATTAATTATAAAAATAACGAACGATAGTTACGTAAATTATAAAAAATATAACATCGCTATTTGCCGCGGTGTTTTGAAATTGAAATGCACATACGTTATGCTGAATGCATTCAGAATTCCATCTAGTCTATATCTCAAAACTGAAGCCCATTTCCGAAAGCTTATTTTACATTTTTCGGTCGCGTTCGTTTTGCAAACAAAGTGCTTTTACCTTTAAAATAACTTAGCGAATACGAAACCAGGTATTGTGTTTTAAATTTGAAAGGTACAAATTGTGAGGGATATAGAGATATGATCTTGACAATGAATCTTTTATTATGCCGTAAATGCGAGGGAATATTCCGCTTCTATATTTAGAAAAGTTTGATAATGTCTCGAAAATTAGTGGGATAATGAACTCGTTTTAATGTTGGCTGGGTCGTTAATACATATATTTGAGTAGGTTGTAATTATCTAAGACTATTTTATTTTTAATTAAATTCTTGAAACGCGCTGGGTTATTTCACACACTTCCGTAGCACTAACCTCGCTGATATGTTGTTTTAAAATGTTTCAATTATTTTAATTAATATTAACAGTGTGAGTTAAAATTGTTTATATAACTGTTAACCTGCATATAACTGTTAACCTACTGAAAGTTTTATGTACTTTTATAGTTATGTACCTACTCTATGCACCTATATTCGCATGTCTTATATATTACATAAGTATCGAACAGAATTTTTATATATGTATTATTTAAACTGCAATATCGTGAAAGAATAGAAAAGAATATTTACATCTAGTACGATAAGATAATTTATCAATTTGAGTTTTAAAGAGTATGGCTGAAGGTGTAAATATTTTATCAGCAGCGTATGGAAGGTAAGCCGTGATTCATCAGAAATCTTAGAACAAGTGAATCATGAAAACTGTATGCGATAGTAAAATTTAACAAGCGATATGTTTGTAATCAACCTCTTGAACTGAATTAAATGCTATTCCAATACATTAAAAGAAACCAAAGCAACAAATGTGTATTCGTATTTATGGTAAACAACAAAAGGAATATGAAAATATGTATTAAGTTAATAATATTTAATCTTGACTTTACCTGGCCTGAAAATTCGATTCTCTAAGCCTACCAACAACAACAAGCAAACGCCAAAATTATTTAATCTGTATTCGCAAATACTTACTCCACAATAATGCGGCAATGCCCAGAATTAACATTAATGAATTTTTGGATATTTATTTTACTCAAAATTATACGGCTTTTATAACTACATCAGCATTTGTAACTCATTAGTTATTTTTTTTTAACTCGATGTAAAATCATGTTAACACAAACAAAAAAGATTTTCGAAAATCCCGATTCTTTACAACATGAATAAATTATCCCTGACTGGTATACACTAGGAATAGGTTATGTTGCTAGTTATTTTCCGCCGCCTACACACTACCTCTTGGAAACGTTCGATCATATCTTTGTCCGGGATGACATCGAAGAATGGATCATACAATAATAAACAACAATCCGGATAATAGTACCCATCGATGTTTATTTAAAAATAGCTGCGCTTCGCGGTTTCACCCGCTTGGCTCCGCTCCTGTTGGTCTTAGCGTAATGACAAATGGGCAAAAATCTAACACTGAAAGAATTTTTCAAATCGGACCAGTAGTTCCTGAGATTAGTGCGTTCAAACAAACAAACAAACTCTTCAGCTTTATAATATATATTAGAATAGATCTGTATTGCAAAATCCACAACGAAAATCTATGATCAGTTAAAAATAAACTGTAATAAATAGTTCGTAACAATTTCAATCATATTACAAGTTTAATTGCTAGTATATTATCTGTGGTTTAATGTAATCGTAATGTTAGTATAATATTAACCTACTTATATACTTATATTTATTACATTTTCGTGTACGTCCTTCAGATTCCTAATAACTAGGTAACATAAACGATGGCAATCCTCAAGCACAACATCGTTACGGTATGACAGCAACTTTACTCATAGTTTGGACGAAATTAGACGAGTTTGGCCTCATATTTACTAATACAGTACACTATTATACTATCTGTGCTAATACTGTCAAAGCAAAAGGTCAAGATAGCCCTGGATTCGAAATAGGACAGGCCAAAATATCTGTAAACGATGCCGTAGGTCATGATAAATTTACAAACACTCGAATAATATTATACTCACAATATTAAGATTATTTTGGTGAAGTGTTTATGTAATTAATGTCTATGTAGGTAATTGACTTTGATAATATGTTATTGTTTCGCAATATCCTATTAATTATGTTAGATTTGCGTCATACTTATTTGATTATTCATTTTCAAAGTAGACTGAGTTCGCTAAAGCTTAATTCGTACTAAGTTCTCGAAGTTCGGATCCCAAATTCAATTATTTCCCAAAGTGAGTGTCGGAAAACCGCAGAACTATCGATGAAGATAAAATTAAGTACCTATGTTATTTACAAATAAATAATAATACACTACGAATTTAAGAACTGACACATTTCTGAGAAAGAATATAATAATACCACTACTATTACTAATTGTGAAGAATTCATAATAGGTATATTTAGCTAAATTATTTAATATATAACGTAAAACGTTTTAACATAAATTTAAATACCGCAAAACTATTTCAATAATTACACAATCGACTTGCATTTGTGGAACGTCTCTCGAATCAATTAAGCGAAATCATTTAGTAATGCAATTTGTGCTTTAGTATTCAATCAATAGAGTTCAATACGGTTTAAATCGTGTAATTTGACCCGACTGTGTCGTGAACGGAAATGGGTCAGCTGGGTGGCTCTCTTCAATTCTTTTTAATTACTTCGAAGTGCTGTTAGATGTTAGGATAAATTATCTTTGGTATAAGTACCTATAGGTTGTCTTTTCACGCGTTTAAGTCACTGTCTTGTATGTATGAAAGAGTTTTTCAATTGTCTCATAATATGTAGATAGAGATACAGTCAACAGAGCAATTGAAAATTGTCAATTATTGTAAGACTATAATATTATAGTGCTATAAAAATCACACTGCGAACGTATATTAAGTACTATTCTTTCAATATTTCTCTCTTAAATCCAATAGAGAAAGATCTGGAAGTAATGTACCCAATTGGATAATTTAAAAGGTGTTATAAATGTATAATTAAATTTTCACTGTAAACCCTGGAAACTTCCTTACAGATTGATTAGAAAAGCACTCTCCGTGATTGCCACAACACTTGAACACTTTGGAAACCTTTTAAAATCCGGCACAGAGTCGCCGTTTAAATAAAATCTCGTTTATATTTAGAACTGACACCATTCGTTCTTTGTAAGGTAAGGGTTAATTTAAAGTTACCTTTTACTATACAAACAAATTCGGCATCTGAGAATCTTCCGAAAATCCAAAGAAAGAATAATTCTGGGTAAGTTCTAATCTCTTCTAATGTGTATAATATATTTAATATCAATGGAAAAATAAGTTTTGCATAGACTAGGACAGTATTGAAACAGCGAAAGCTATATTGGGAGTCTGGGGTATTATGATGTAAGGAACCTTGTTCAATAAACGATTTTTATTTTATTTATTTTTTTATTGAACAAATATGTAATAATTACTGTAATACTAATGTACATCTAATTTTCTTTTTTATTTTAATATCTATTATCTACCCATCTAGCAGATTAACATAATAATTTTATCAATTCTTTATTTAATAATCATCCAATTTTATTTCTCACTTACAATTATATTCCAATTTTAGATTCTCGTTGATGTAGGCGATGTTTTAAGTAAAATGATATAGAAATAAAGCAAGTTTGTCCTTGGTTGAATTGGTTTATTGACAGCACCCGGCGCTATCGTTTATCGGAAGACGTTCTCAATCGAATTGGTGACTTTTCCCTGTAAAATAAAACGTAGATTGAAAATGCGTAAATAAGGTTACGTTTCGAATGAATTTCGGCAATATACTTCTGATGTATAAAATTCTCGTGTTTGTAGGTAAACTCCTCCAAAAAGGCTTGACCGATTGTCATGAAATTTTATGTGCATATGGGTAAGGTACAACGTTTGCCGGGACAGCCAGTATTATGTTTCGGCAATATACGACATATATCTACTATATTATTGGATAGAAATCCAATAAGAATTCATATAATTTGACGCATATATAATACGCATAATACACTGTAAAAGATTCCCTTGCCAAACTGACGTTACGCAGATAAATTCAGTGCTTATAGAAGTTATTATGATACACATAAATCTGCCAAAATTGTTTAATGTTAATTTATCTTTCACACATTCTATATTTAACGCTATTAATTTAAATGTCTACAGCTGGTCTGGTGAAAATAGAATGGTGTGAGTTCAATTTTCAATCGATTTATCCACCTACGACTACCTAGTCGTAACTAACCTTAGTTATATGTTAGTTATTAGTTAGGCAACTTGTTAAAGATTGGGTTAAAGATGTCATTTTAATTTTATAGAATACTCTGAATCTCTTCATAATGTTCATTTCTTCTGTCGCTGATAATATAATAAATATTTTTTGGTTTATTGTTTTTTATTGATTTAAACTTAAAAAGCAATTGGAAGCTATATTATTCCAGAGTGAGATTATACTCTATTTTTTGTCCCGGACGGAGTCTGGGCTCTACATACACTATATCTTCGTTCAAAAATAAAAAAAGACATATTGATATATAAGGTTGATATTATTATTTCCAAAATTAACGCCATAGCATCGTTTTCGCAAATTAAGCGAGGCTCGCCAGAGATCTCTATTAAGTGATAAGGCGGTCTAGTATCACGTACCTATAATTCTATGTATATTTAAATATTACCTTATTCTGTAGTATGTATAGTGAAGAGAACATAAATGAATAAGCACAATAACGCGATGAATTTCGAGTAAAATATTATATAATCAATACCGGAACCCGCAATTACTTTCTCTTCCTAAACAATTATCCTCACTATGAATAGATTGTGATTACTCGATAGCGATTAAATATTCAAATAATAATTAAAATACAGTAAATAAAATATCCTGATTCATGAAAACGGGATTTACCACGTCAATCGCTGATAATCGCATATACATATTTAAAGTTAACAGCCCCGCAGTTTACTAGGGTCATACATATATAATATGTATAATGTCGCCAAGAATGTTTCAAATCGGACCTGTAATTCTTGATAATATGAGTTTTTGCTTTCAAACAAAACAAACTGTTCCGCTTCATATTATGAGAATAGAAGTATTTATTTATTACAAAATATAGAGCCAAATATAGGCTACAGTGTTCACTTTACTAAATAAGTTACGAAGTCTACGGGTTTATTTATCACAGAGTAATAACTTTTTTATTGCGTTGTATATCTTTATTGTTAAACCCTTTGTTTATGTCTTTACTTACTTGTAGGAAAAGGGCTTCTTAGACCCAAATACTAAATTTAATATTCCAAAAACAATAACCTAAAAGAATCTAACTAAATCATTTGCAATCCATATAATTAGATAAATTTACCATACGCAGATATTATAATAACGTATAAAGTGAATGTATTTTCCTAAATCATTGATAAGCTAAGGGAATAACTATCATATAATGCTACATAGAACATATAGGTACGCTTTCAAGTAATCATAATATATAACTTAATATATACCTTAATGTAATTTAATATAGTCCAATTACTCGAATTCTCCATTACGTACGCAAAGACATAATGTCCCTCTGAAATTTATTGTATGAAAATTACGTAGCTCCAGTCTCGTACATTTTGAATTTAAGGCGAGATTTCGTGCTAAAACGGGTAGGATTTCATATAATACTAGCAATTCCACCACGACATTCCACCATTTTAGGAATAAAATCCACATTCATTCCCAGCTGCGCTAACTTATACGTAAATCTCTTAAACTTTCATATTAAATCTCCAACTATTATAAAGATTACAGCATATTTTTTATGAGAAAATATTTTGTAGCAAACGTTTATTTTAAAATTTTAGAATATAAAATGAATACGTGTGCGTTTATGTATTTTGTAATGGCATTTAATTGTTACATGGTCATTTTTACTTCTTCGTCAGTTTGCAGGCTGTTCATTAATTAATTGGTTTGCTTATGGCGTAACAAATTATGAAATCAACGTACTGATTAGCGAAATAAATATTACAAAACAACATCAATATTTTCAGTTTTATTTCATAACTAAGGAAGTAACGAAACTCCACTCTGATACTCATTTACACTAACCCTAACAATAACACAGTAATTATAAGAAGTGTGAAATCATATACCAAAGTAAATTGAATATTATAGGTACTCCTTCTTTTTGGAACTAATGATATGGAATCCCTCCATACAAAAACTTTTAACTTATCACCAACGAAAGGACTCTTGAAATACATATTAAATTGGTAGTGCTAAAGGTCGTACCGTCCTAACATTTAAACTACGTCGTTTATTATCCCTCTAGGTATACATTGTAATGTATGTTATTCGTAACCTGACGCCTGAAAGACTGAGGCTTTACAGTTTCTCATATCATAATATTAGGTTCCAGAAAGCATTCGTAGACATTTTCGCACTCATATTGTAGGAATTTATAGTACATTGCGAGTATGACTAGATCTTCGTGTTTTAGTAGAAAGAACTTGAGAAAATGTCATCAATCATCAGTTTTTTTCTATATCTTTACTCTAAACTTACACATTAGACATTTGCCAAACCTCATTAATTCGGAAAAAGGAAAAGGGCTCTTGCTAATAATTTTTCTTACATTTTTCCCGTTTTTTATTACAATTACAATGTAGAATTCCATTACATTTTTTCACGTCTCTGACTGTAGTAGAGCAATAGGTAAAAGCTATTCCCTATTTCCCAAAAATGTCATTGCTATATAAAAGCATACCGTAGATAACCTAAGCATAAGGCAGCAACAACCTGACCGTCCTATAGTTTATTAGTAGACTATTCACCTTGTTGCTAACCAATAACAGTTCATGCGATAGCTAGCCAATTAACGGAATGAAGGGGTGAGGCTGGTAATCTATTTGTTAAGCCAACCATTCCATACATTACACCCTTTAGCGATTAACTCCAAACTCATCCATTAATATGCGTGCATCGAGAAATTTACTCGAGTGTGTAGTTTCATCAGTATGTAAGATACTCGTGTATGCATATATTGTAAGACTAATTAATGATCGTGACTTCAGCTACAAGGAAATTACGTAAGTATAATCATCCCAAAAATATTAAGTAAGTATGTATCATTAAATTAGCTATATGATAAGCGCGGCAAAGCTCACTGACAAGTTAATAAAAAATGAGTTCGGATAAAGGGCAAATCAGATTTTTGTTTCCATTTGAATAAATGTGATATAAAATACAAACAGCCTCTCCTCGTGCATATGATTCATCATTGTGTGCCACTTTTGCACGCACATTTCTGTGCACTCAATTATAGACTACAATATTGACTTTTCAATATAGTTATGGTAACTATTTGTAAGTTGAACCGGCACACGTCACCGTTTTCCATTAATCTGTCGCCGGCCAGCCGGCTGGCCCGCCCGCCCCAGAGAAATTGAGTAATCAACAGACAACATGTTGCATTGCTTCCATTGCATTTTGTAAACACCTAGATTCTATTTAAAAACAGGTCTTTGTGTCAAACAATATATTATAATGTTCACGAAAATTAGCTACAGGGGAAATGTAGAGAATATTGCAAAATAACCATCATAGGAGTGTTCATAGAAACAATACAGTATTTAAAGTATATTTCTGTTAGACGGTATGTTTGAACATGAACATGTCTTACGCTAGAACTGCCATTTATAATTGTATGCAATTTGTAGTTACAGTTGCTAGAGCTCTAACTCCGAACAAGAGATGAAGTCGCGGCGAGAAACTACTAAGTAACAAAATTAGTTATAACTGTACTCTTATAGTCTATGTATACCTGACATATCACTTCATTCATTTTCAATGGCAACTACTTTAGTAAATTACATAGATAAGGCCCTTGAAGAAGGGCATATGTATTCATACCGAAAATAATCTTGAGGGACGTCAAATAGGGATGAAATAATTATTTTCATCAGGTTTGTATTCTATGCAAAACATATGGCGGCATATACGGCTCTTATATATATAGTCTGGCTAGAAAGGCTAGCTTTAATCATTTTAAACGTTGTTAAATTGTTGTGTTAGGCTTCAAAGATAGTCAAGGTTCCAGTCATTAATATTCGGACCATTACGACGAGTTGTAAAATAATAATGAATTTTAAAGGCTTATTAGACCACCCAATTTTTAGGGACCCTAACCCTAACTAAGAGCGGTGTAATAAGACTTAGGGAGTTAGTGTCCCGATTTAGGGCGATCGGGTCTGCCCGATCTGCCTAGCTCCCTAAGCGCCCTGCAGATTGGGTGATGTAATAACGTTTAGGGCGGTTAGGGAGCTCAGTTGCCGCGCGACTAGTGCGTGGAGTGGCTGCTTTTGTATGTAAGGTGTCACCAAACTTCCCTACTACAGGTTTATATAACTTAAAAGGGAAGTTCCAAATTTTTGTGATCACACCGTCATGTTAACAAATAAATAAGTTGTTTAAATCAATTGTTTATTTAATTGTTTTAAAACTCAACAAGTGTTCAAATTGTTCTGCACCTACTCTAATTAATTCATTAAAACTCCCGGTTCAAGCACGCTTAGTATTTGCATATTTGAAAGCTTTTCACGTAACCGCAAATACTCTTTCACCCAGATCTTTCTCTTCTTTTTTTAATATTTGTTATTGCGTCAACGGTTGCCACTGCTACAGCAACTTTTTGAAGTTTCGATACTGACGGCGGCATAATGTAAAATGCAACAATACGTTTATCTCTCTAGAGATTCGCGTATAAACTGAGTTAGGGCCCAATTCGCAGAGAAGTGTAATAAGCGCCACACTAACTAGGGAACACGCCCACCCTAGATGCAGGGCCCTTCATATCGGGTAGTGTAATAAGCCTTTAAATCACTTGCAGATTAGACACGCTTCGCGTCTCATTTATATGCATGCTGTCGTAAAATTTGATTTTATACTAAACGACTGGAATTGTAAAAAAAATACACGTTTCTAGTACTATAAATATAATAATAGATATACTAGTATTTTTAGACTGTGAAAAAAACGTGTGAAATATAATATTTGAGATTAAAATGTACAACAGAATGTCATAAGAAATGAGTGATTTTTAATGAAATATTCATAAAAAATGTATTGTATTACATAATAGGAATTATTAACATCCGTACTTAATACAAAAGTCTATAAATATAACAGAACTAAGTCTGTTTGTCGTCTTCACGCCTACGCAATCACATTTACCGCCGACGGATAATTTTGATAAGTTATTCTGGTATTCACAAGAAGGACATATCAGATAGCTTTGCTTTTGTTAGGAAAACTTGAAAGTAGGCCACAGAGAACGTTTATTTAATATTCTTCTTTTGTTTTTTTCTGTTGTTTAGAATTATTTACGATAAACACGCAGGAACTTGAGATCGAGAAATACATACATGTATAAAAGGAAGTCACTTCAATTACTACCGAGTATGTCTATTAGTATCTAATTTACATAAAACATAAACAAAAAGGCACAATATTCTCTCCACAAACAATCAAGAGCAAGTTAATAAAAGTACACAAGGAAAAACGCGGGAATATTTCAGGGTCGGTAAGATTGCGTTAGACACTCCCTGCCTGGGGTTGTCATGATAAAAAATAAATTCAGCGTGTAAATTAATTAATTGATGGCAACTTGTGTTTTATGTGAAATTGTTTGCTATGTTTTTACTTTATTTATCACATAATACACGTGATTTAAAATGTAAATAAACTATTCTGAATTGCAGTAAATAAGAACTTTTTATTTAGAAAAAACTATTAACATAGATTATATGAATAATAACAGGCAAAAAATACATAACTACAATAATATAATTAACTACTAAATATACATAATTATCACGGAATGAGTCGAAATTTATTTTGAATATTAGTTTTATCACATTTGAGAATACATAAATCAGCCCACGTTCATGAGTGTAATAATATCCTACATATTGGAAAATTGCCTTCAACTGGCAACATTAGATACGTGGAGTTTTGGGGGTGGCGGGTTTAAAGCGAATAAAATTTCCCCCGAGACATTTTACCTTCTACCTTTGCCATGCGCGTGTGTTAATGTACTATATACATGGTTATCTACCGAATAAACCACAGATAACATACGAATTACGATCAATTTATATCATACTGAATTAGAATTATACGAATCTATTTTTACCTACTACATAATATATGTAAGAAACATATTACAATAACAATAAGTAGGTAACGAATATTAAAGTTGTCATTTCGACTCCCAAAGCGTTGCTATATTCTATTCTTACCTACTTGTACTTGTGGAATATTGCATTACATATATTGATATATATATATATATATATATATATATATATATGTAACTAAAGCTAGCAATAAATTAGAATTTAGAATCATAAATAATAAGGAAGTAGATTAATTGCAATTTGTGAAATTTGCAAAGATGTTTTATTTGGTAAATTTTTGTACGATCAAATGTTTTGTAAACAGCTTCCCAGTAAAGCTCAAACATAACCTTGAATCCATAATATTAACGATTTTTTTTTTATGTATTAGCGGGCAAACGAGCTGGCGCGTCACCGTATTAATGCGATGATTGGCGCCGCCCATAATCACCCACAAGACCTAGACCAAGACGATGTAATAACATTCGTCAAAAACATTTTAAAAGATTGAAACCGAACATTTAACAACGGTTAAGAAAGTTATTTTCATGATACTTATTGTAAAATAAAATGGTGGTATCAATTAATTTCCTATAAACTAATTAGTATAAGAACATTTAATAATTACAAAAAACTACAAAGTCAAAATCAGTCTGGGTAACGCAAATTAAATCTGCTTGATTCAGAAATCAGCTCCGTGAATCTATGTGAAATTACAGATCGTAGGTATATAACTGTAATTTATATAGAATCATTAAAATTATATATTTTCTGTTTATTTATTACTGTCTCTTCAATAAAATAAAACACGTGTTAAACTTCTAATCAACAGCTTGACCCCACAAACCACAAACCACAAACACTTGTCTAGTGTTAAAACACAGCTTGCATATAAATGCGGCGTCGAGATAGGCCGTTTTTCATAACAAAGAATATCTCTTTCGAAAAATAACTAAGCATAAATACACAACCAGACAGTAATGTGCCGGCTAACGAATTCTTTTGTTCTTTTATTTAGCAGTCATGTTTCATTGTGACTTCAAAGAATTGGGGCCAGCAGGAATCGCAGTAGTCATATCAGCGATTCATTAGGCCTTTCTACAAGTCTACGTATCAGATCGTTTATGCATAATGTATGGGAAGTAGGAACATTGCTATGGAATAAATACCAAATATTGTTGCTTGAATCGACGATGACATGCGAAAGCGGAGCGGAATTTGATACAATGCGGTACTCAATGGTTTCGTGTATAAAAATAGATATGTAAAAATTACATTAAGTATATTACATTAAAATTACATATTGTGTATTCAGTAGTTAATCCCAAGAAAAACTATAGGATATGCTAGAGACTAAATTTAGTTATGAGAATATATAATGATATGATATTTCAAATTTGTTTTTAAATCATTTATCAAGCTCATACCATTTTAATTAAAAACGAATTTTCCTCATTAATTATTGCTGTTAAATCGAAATCAGAGTCCTTTAATTAATAAGTGAAGGAAACAACGCTTTGATGTAGAGATCTTTAAAGAATATCCGGTTTATTTGTTACGGAAGAAAAACAATAAAAATCTTGTTGAAACCATTTAATCATTACTTTAAAAATAACAATAAAAAAAACAATACTGGAAGGTACATTAATTCTTCCGGAAGGATTTTTAGTTTACAGTTTGGGAAATTTCAGTTTGTTTGCTTTTGAACAACGTACAGACAGACGAATATATCCCAAAAAATATATATTTGCTTCACTTCAGTAATGAACCGTATTCCAAGCTAGCTATAAGAATTTTGTATAAACATTTTGAACAAAATAATCACGTTCGTAAAAGGGTATGTATCCTTCAATTTTGTTGAGTGCGCGAGGACCAATACGTGAGGCTATATTCCAAACGGCAGGACTACAGGTGACCTTGACGGGACCTTCGGACGCGAAATTAGAGAGCTGAAAATGTCTTACCTGGAAACTTAGTCAATTTGAAACCAATTATTTTTATTTATGATTATGAATTTAAATACCAACTTGAGGATACTTACCTGTTTTTGCAATTATACAGTTAAACAACTGAATTAAATTATATACCTACCTAACAAGGCTATCAGTCGAATATACAAAATAAACACTTTATGTATGTTTGGATGTTTTTCTCCCTACGGTTACATTTTTCAAACATCATATCGACGTTCCTCCATTCTCCCATAGATATAAAACTATGACATACCCATAAATTCCTATAACCTTACCAACATTAAATTCATTACACCCGGTAAAGCCGCATCCAGTAGCCATACAGCTACGTCAAAACGCTGACGTAACTATGTAGGCGAGGGTCGAGGCTGAATTTCCGAGACGAGCCGAACGAAAGTTAGTCCAACACCCTGCACAAAGGCTTAATGAAGCTATTTATAGATGCACTATCGACATCTCGACGTTCTTTCAGTAATTAATGACAAACTATGGAAGTAAAAGCCGTGAAAATATTGGGGAAACTATAGTTTAATATTTTTATTTATTGGTGGAAGTTTTTGTAAAATGCTTGACTGCTTTTTTGCTTATTACATAGAGACACCCCATTTTTAATTATAAAAACTGTTAAGGAAAATAAATAATAATATGCTACTGGTAATATTATAATAATTATAATTAAAGACTGGTAAAAAGGAATCACTTTGAAAAATAAATTTTAACGTTTGAAATGAAATGGGAAACTTGTGTTGTTGTTTATTTACGAAATGAATTTTAACATAAAGTTGACTCTCAGCGGATACGGATTTAGGCAACAATTTATATTTATGAAAACGAAAAATTTCCTATTAATAAATTAGGACCACGTAAAGATACTAATAGGTATTTCATATTCCAAGTTGTTAGGTAGGTACGTACGTACTTTCACTACAGTCAAACCATCAGCTTATTTTTAAATATAATTACCGAAAATAATTAAAAAGTTGTAAATTATATGAATCCCTAAATGTCTCCCATTTCGGACATTAAAAGTAAGTTAAGAATCCTTGTAAATAATCTCATAATACCCGGTCAAATTTATTGTCAGTCTCACGCTTTGAACAAAGGGAAATTAGTTCAATTAAGGCGCGGGACATATACAAGCGGCGCGGCGCGCCGCGGGCGCGCTGCCGGCGTGCATCGGGTGCGCTATTGGCATTTTGTATGAAATAATTTTGGAAAGGCGCAACCTTGGCGCAACCTTGGCACAACCGTGGCGTGCCGTCTCGACGCCTGTCCAAAATTCTTTCATACAAAATGTATAAGAAGGACGTGGTGCAAAACAGATTCAAGAGGTGCGCTTATGGCACGCCCGCGCCCGCGCCGCTTGTGTTTGACCCGCGCCTGACGCAATTAGCTGCGGACTTGTAATTATATTTTTACTTTAAGGTCTTTTATATTCTACAAGTTGGGAGTACCTACTGATTAGAAATTTAATTTTATTACGCCATCAGAAGCAAACCTGAATGTATACAGAATTTTTGCTACCTACTCTTTATAGCTCTCTAAGTTTGAAGTAATGGAATTGATAAAATTCACATAATATACGAAAAAGAAAATACGAAGAAAAAAGAAAAAGCCTCTGAAAATCGTCCCTTCGGATTGTATTCATCATTAATCTTGTACGATAATACGAAGTTTTATGCGAAACGTTTACAAATTTTTAAATAATTCAAAGGTAAGTATATAATTAAACTGAAACTTATATTACGCTATGTTATATCCAAGCTCATTAATTTCACCAGTATTTGAAAAACTTTCTTTATACTCTCGAGGATGTGTACCACAGAGTAATAAAATACAGAACTATCCGAATACAATTTCTTTAACCAAATTGGTTCATTCCGATAAAACTATTTTCGTAGCCCTTTTCTTGACAAAAGGCCATAAACATAAGATAAATTTGCCCTTTAACGACTTGGATCTAAATATACCGATCACGTATGAAGTTTCCGAGAAAAACTGATTTTGAGTTAGCCTTTGTAAAATGTTTCTTTGTTGCGATCAATTGTATCCTTAAAATATTTTCTAATTAAACCTACATGCAGTGCAAAAGTAAACATAATATCATGGACCAATATACTCTAGTGGTCCATGATAATATTTAACACACATTCTGTATAAATATTCTATGTAAAATTACTACATAATTAATCTATAATTAAGGTAGGAAAAGCATAACTTCTACATACCGCTGAGCTAAAAGTTTTGACTCATGAGGCTAAGTGTGTGCTCATCTGTATACATAAACAAAAAGCTTCTAACCATTAAGGTCACTAAGTTCATATACATGTTATTATTTATTTTGTTATTAAATCTCTTTAAAACTAGGTATATAAACTTTATATATCTAGGTATATCTTCTAACCTCATAATATGGTAATGAGTCTTGAAATGTTTTTGTCAACTCTTGAGGAAAAAATCCCAAATATGATTTACTATGTGCTAGGCGACTTTTTTCGTTAAACAAATAAATAATTTCGATATAGAAGCTACCAAATCGATGCTTTCACTTTCAGAAACCATTTTCATCTTTTTCTCAAAATCGGTCAAAGCAAAGAGCACTAGTCAGTAAAAATTACACTGTACTACTTAAATATACGTTGAGTAAACTTAATTTCTATACTTAAACTTTTAATTGACGTTGAAATAATGTGATTTCGATAGTTTAAAATTATTCTAGGCAAGGTAATGTAAATAAAATATAAAATAGATATTGATGTCCTTTTTATATTCCATACATCATTTGTTTGAATCGATACAATATCAAAAAATGGTAAAACCGCTGGTTCATCTGCCGTAGACATAGAAAAATACGGAAGTACAGAATATATCACTGAAATTAAAGCCTTTAGCTCCGATTTCAGTATACTGCAAGACTTTGATACAGAAATTCGCGCATCGAATTGCATTATGATAATTAGTTTTCACACATATTAATAAAGAATTCCATCCAACTCAAATCAAAAGAGTATTTTATTTACTTCTCAGTTTATTTTAATCTGTGGTACCTACATATTAAATTAGCTACAAACATTTTCTAAAATATATTGTTTGAATAAGCACCAATACGCCATTACTTGCCACTTGCCGTTATTAGAAAAAGTTACGAGTCCTGGCAACCTTGATCTTGACGTGACGTCATCAGCGAAAATATTCTACGCATGCGCATTCTTCATAAAAAGTGGCTCTAGACACATTATATGCCTGTTTTTGTCCTTCTTTCAACAGGCGGGGTAAAGTCCATTATTTCAAAATTTTATGTTGTAATTGTTGGAAAAAGTGGTGTTTCGAAACAGTTTATAGGGACTTGAGAAAGAAGAAAAAAGATAAAGATAGGGTTGCTTTTCGAAAATTATACAACTTCCTTACATTGTGATAGCGACAAAAGTCAAGCACATTTAGCAACATTACTTTTTTAACTTGATACAAGACGAATCAAATGCTCGTTTGAAATTTTATCAGAATATTTATCATTTTCAAAATCTTTCATAATATATTGTTTTAATTACCGCTGGATTACGTTTTTGTAGTAACATAACTACTGAAGATGGACATATGGTATCGCAGACTTTCTTGTAGATACTAGATATTGATCCATTCTATAATACCGTAGAACATTTTTTTGTTCTATCTTCAATAGATTTCGCAGCGCACGCGATGACAGAAGTTTTATGGAGGAATTTTTTACACCTTGGGTTACATTATTGCATTTTTGGTAAGGATCTCTAATTTTTTTGAAAATGCAATATATTGTTCGCAATCTGCATCGAGAGCTGCATCAGGCTATAGCCTATGTTGCTCAGTGAAGATGCAGCTTTCTAATGGTGAAAGAATTTTTGAAATCGGTCCAGTAGTTTATGCGTGAAAACCATACATATACATACATAATTACAACTCTTTCCTCTTTATAATATTAGTATAGATTAGAATCCGATATACTGTACGAAATATGGACATAGCTCAAATTTGTTTATAGTTATGTCAAACATACAAATAATTGCCTATCTAATTAACAACTTCAGTGTAAACACGGCAACATTAGCGCAATAAATCAAAATTTCCCGTAACACGAAATTCAAATGCAAATGAGCGACATTTTGCTAAAACCCCCAAAATGTGATCATGCTAATTCGTGAGGACAATACTGAATGCAGCAGTGATTGTATTACGGGTTAGAGACAATCACACGAGCGTGTAGAATGGCTGTATGCGATAACAGAATTTCAGTCATCCTTTTGAATTGTTTGCAGTTAGTTAAAGTACTAGGTACTATATTTGTTTTATCTGTGGTAAAAGTAAGGTTAAGGAATGTGTCAATTAGGTTAATTCTTATTAGTTTGCAGAGTAAACATTTCGGCCACAATTCTAGTTATTGGTATGTATTTTAATTCATGTACATATAAAATATTATGTGTTGCATATTTTAATTCCATTAATTTGATATCGTTTACAAACTTATTTGCAAAACTCTAAAAGTGTGAATTAATAACAGATAGACAGACTGCATAATATAATTAATGAAATATGTACAAAATTATATAGGCATTGATTTATTAAAGAACCAAAACAATTACCTCAATATGACGCTAGAAACGTGAACTATTGTCGTACAATTTGAATAAAGCAGAATATAAATATTAGCATCTACGTAGTTCTAATAGTGAATTTTCTTTGAATAAAGACGTAAGTCGTGAAACTTGCGTCACAAATCATCTGCAGATGCGTCTATTTTGTGCTGGAGGTTATTTTCAGTAGTTTGAAGGGTTTTTGCTATTTTCATATTAAATCACGTTTAAAACCCGTAAAAGCAATTTAAATTTTAAATTATTAATGATACTCGTTTCAAAATAATTAGTATACATATCAACTCTACAATTTATTTCTAAAATGAATCCGTATTAATGTTAAAATTAAAATAACACGTAATCTCCTGTTTAATGGCTTACTTGAATGAAATTATAGTTACATGAAGAAAATTCATAACATAAAGGGGGTGAAATAGGTGGTGGAAACTTATATAGGACACGTCTGTCACGAGATAACGTTAAAATCAAGCGAAGCCGCGGGCGGGAAGGGTGACAATTTTGTATCAATGTGTCTATTTTGACACAAAATCGATTGAATAGCGAGCACTTTGCCATTCCTTTGTTCGTCCTTGGCCATAATTTGAGTCAAATAAAAAGTAAAAGTTAAAAAGAAAAGTTATAAAGTAATTATAGATGATAAGAATATATTCTTAGGAATATTTATTGTAGAAATGCAATATGTATGACAATATACAGGAACTGTATCTTAGAATAAAGAATAGCTTAATTAAAGATTGGAAAAACGATAGACCCTTATGAATGACCTAATTAACCTTCGAAAAAATACGACGCAATATCGTAAATCCTCAATTGTTAATTTTATCCTTGTATTTAAGGGAATCCCACGCGTATGTACACCGAATTACCATTTCACCAAACTTCGGAGTTAATTATGTTAGTGTGTTACGTCACAGAAGACTTCTACTACGCAGTAAATAAAAAAATCATTATCTCTTGTATTACCCAAAAACTCTAGATTAAATTTAGTTACTATTAATTGGAAGGCTTTCAGAAACAACGTAGGTACTTTTATCCTCTTTTATCACTATGCTTTTTAACTTTTAAAATAAACAAAGAAGTAAAGTAAATGCAATACAATTCGTCATACGTCATCTATGTTGAAATAATTTATGGGCCCTGAAAATAATTTAAAAGATAACAAGAATATAGGAAGCAGATATTTGCACATGTCCTATCTCTGCGAATGTGCATGAGCGGTGGTAATCGCGGCGCGTGCTATAACATATAAATATACTTAAACTTTGAAGTATGTGCATAAATTCTAATAAAACAAATGAAAAAGTTAACATTAATGAATATCATGTGTCTATTTAAGGTAACCTTACTGTTTTATGCTAAAAAAAACATCTAATTTCTAATATCTATTATAAAATATATTTTTATAAAACAGTAATTGAAAAACTGGTTACTAAATTATAAATCGAAGCAATTAATTTACCTACCAAAAATTAATCCAAATAGGCAAAAACTAATCGGTATTTTCAATTTATAAACGTTAGGCAAACCTTGGGCTGGCCTCTTATAAAAAAATCATACAATTAATAATTCTCATCGATCGCTGATAGATATAGCAAAAGGTCAAGTTCAGGGAACAAAGACTTGAATAAAATATTATTAGGTGTGCGTTACCCAGGCAAAATGTTTTGCTTTAGAGAGATGAGACTTAAACAAATAATTAGTGTATCATGAGGAGCAATTTGTTTACTAATAGCAAAATTTGTTTGAATTGTAGTTTTTAAGTTATTTAAGAAAAACAAATTTTGCTGGAGTAACGTTTGAAACGTTACCCAGGCAAAATCGTCTTTCAAAAATTAGTTTCAGCACGGAACCAAATACATGAATAGATAGCTTTTGTTGCGTAGTAAATGTTTATAAATAGCAAAATTTGTGTGTGGTATAGTTCTTTAGTTATTTAAGATTTTGCTGCGGTAACGTTTTGGGATTTCCCAGATCTCGAAAACGGCTCAACGCAGAAGTTTGAAAAAAATACCAATAAAAGACCTCAATTTGTTTAAATTTGTTTAATCATTAGTTTTTGATTTGGTTGACGTAAACCAATGTAATTAAATGGTTTCAAAAATCAGAAGAAACGGGTTTGCAAGTAAACCAATACACTTATAACCAAATAAACAGCTGTAAAAAATACCCGTGGTTCGACGCTTGTTTACATCAGAAATATTAGATTTCATACTTTACACATTAAGAAGATAAAAACAAATTTGATTTATTTTAGACTGGTCGTACTTTAGCGATCAAATACGCAGTTCCCATAACATTAAGAAACATGGCATACTTTAAACAAATTAAAATGATTCCTGAAAATTCCTTCCTGTTAATTGCAGCTTTGAATTACGGCTCTAATGAAAGTTATCTCAAAAACAAGATTATGTCAGCAATTCTCTAATGAGCCGACCAAATTGAAAAGGTCACATAAAAGCGACCGCACCATACATAAGCGCAACCATCTGAAATGAACAGGATAATATAGATGTTTTGTTAGTACAGTTGAATACAAAAGTTTTCTGGTCAGGTTAGTTAAAATAATAAAATGGTTAAGATTCATTATTTTTATTTAAAAAATCAGTCTCATACAAATTATATGTATTGCTTTGCCTTAGCATCAACATTTTTGAGTTTTGTTACGTGTTACTTAGAGTGAATATTTTAACATTACATGTGACTGCCACAGGTGGATAACCCGTGAACCAATCATTGTCAAAGCGTCGTAACCTTCTTTTAACTTAATGTTGAAATATCCACTCTAAGTAACACGACATAAAGCTCATATTTCAATACCACAGTGTGACTTGAGTTGGAATTGAGTCGGCGTTGTGTGTGTAATGTGCAAAGCACATTTAATGTTTTTTTTTACAAAATATGTATTATCGGCTTGCCTATATTTCTTGCCCTTATGAGGGACGGTTTCGAGCATATTCTATAAAAAATGTATATAATCACAAAACTTTTAAATGAGAAAACAACAATATAATAAAAATCTTCCAACAATTATATAAAAAATAAACAACTTTTACACTTATGTACCTATTTAAAAATATAGGAAACAGTACAGTTTTTATCATTAATAACTACTAATATCACTCATAATCATTTGGTTTAACAGAAACAACAAATTAAGTACTAAAAATATAGCTACATGTAAATATGTTTGTATTGTTTTAAATCACACTATAAATTATACACTATGATAATATTACACTTTTATTAACTAGTAAAAATTGTGTAATATGGTACTGCACTTAAAAAATATTAAAAAATCGGCTTCACGAATAACGTTTTTCTGCTTAACTGTACAAAACATCGGTTACCAAGCTGCTAATTTGCGAAGATTACCCGTACGTACGGTGCAGTCGCTTTTACGTGACCTTTTCAATTTGGTCGGCTTATAAGAGAATTGCTGACATATTCTTGTTTTTGAGATAACTTTCATTAGAGCCGTAATTCAAGGCTGAAATTAACAGGAAAGAATTTTCATGAATCATTTTAATTTGTTTAAAGTATGCCATGTTTCTTAATGTTATGGGAACTGCGTATTCGATCGCTAAAGTACGACCAGTCTAAAATAAATCAAATTTGTTTTTATCTTCTTAACGTGTAAAGTATGAAATCTAAAATGTCTGCTGTAAACAAGCGTCGAACCACGGGTATTTTTTACAGCTGTTTATTTGGTTATAAGTGTATTGGTTTACATGTAAACCCGCTTCTTCTGATTTTTGAAACCATTTAATTACATTGGTTTACGTCAACCAAATCAAAAACTAATGATTAAACAAATTTAAACAAATTAAGGTCTTTTATTGGTATTTTTTTCAAACTTCTGCGTTGAGCCGTTTTCGAGATCTGGGAAATCCCAAAACGTTACCGCAGCAAAATCTTAAATAACTAAAGAACTATACCACACACAAATTTTGCTATTTATAAACATTTACTACTCAACAAAAGCTATCTATTCATGTATTTGGTTCCGTGCTGAAACTAATTTTTGAAAGACGATTTTGCCTGGGTAACGTTTCAAACGTTACTCCAGCAAAATTTGTTTTTCTTAAATAACTTAAAAACTACAATTCAAACAAATTTTGCTATTAGTAAACAAATTGCTCCTCATGATACACTAATTATTTGTTTAAGTCTCATCTCTCTAAAGCAAAACATTTTGCCTGGGTAACGCACACTATTATTAGCTAATATGTCAGATACTGAGTGGCAAGTTTAGAGTTGATTTTGTTAAAACTTAATAATTCATATTATTTTCGTTAGACAAAAGCGTTGTTCAACTAATCAACTTGTTTGCTTGGCTGACATTAAGTCAAATTATTATGATGATAAAATTCTACATTTTTTAATAGTCATACTTTTCAATATGTCATAGTTTCACACCGTGTGGGTGTGAAACTATGACATATTGATAGTGAGCAAAATATTGGTGGATATTAAAAAAAATCTATAGTGGAGAGTTAAATTTCCACATATTCCATAAAAAAAAGTTTAGACACACGCATGACAGTCCTATTTAATATTTATACATAATCAGAAGCAAAACGCTGAATTTTCTTAATAACAAATTTAAAACCCCTAACATACCATCAGTTTATTAATACTTCTAAAAGCCGCTTATGGAAATCGGCTTTAAAGTGAAAAACGCAGAATTCGCTCCTCAAATGGGGTTGGGAATCTTTCGACTTAGAAATATTGTGGCCATTCAAATGTGTACCTTAATAGTGTGGTATAACGTCAGTTTTATAATGGTAGAGGTCATTTTCATTTTAGACAGGGAAGTATAGAATGTTCTAGGTTTATTTGACTAACTGCGCTTTCATCTTGGACTAAATGTATGTTCTGAGTTGCAGCTAATGGTTGTTTTGATAGTGTTCTCATAGAGTTTCTAGGCCAAAGGGAAAGTGCTCTATGGTATATTTAGATTCACATGAATCAATTCTAAAAAACAAAACTAGAGTTAGTCAATATTGTAACTAGTACCTATAATCTCAAAAAAATTCTTAATTTTATTAACTTTAACATTTACTTTGCTATCTAGAATATAAAACACATCTATGAAACCAAATAGCATTCAAATCAATTCCGTAATTGAGTTAAAAATAGTTAAGGCTTTTTAATCAAATTAATAAGTTCAACAATCCAAACGCGTAGCACATTCGATTCTGGGAATTGATTCCGATAGCAGCCGCCTAACGAATAATTAATCACACTAACTGGCTAATTATCGTAATTGCCTAGTGGGAAACATTAGGGGTGAATGTCGTTTACACTAAGGGAAACTATTTTTATTGTATAACATGGTTGTTTCTATGGTAGTCATGTGATATTTTCGTCGAATCGCGTCGACACGTATACGCTTCATTTGTCGTACTGATACAAAAACTGAAATTTATATTCTCAAGAATTTCGTAAAAAGAAAGTAAAATTAGATCACAAAGAGTGAATAGCGTGGATGTACAGGTAAATAAATACACAATTATTTATATACAAAAAAAATTAATTAACATAGAACACATTAAAGCGCGTGACACACGGTGAAGATACTATCATATTTTATCTTAAGATACTGTTATATTTTATATTACAGTATCTTAACGCATCCGGTATCAGCGTTCGGACCATCATTTTTCTTTTTGTCATTGCGTACTTTAGATCCTGTCCTGTAGAACCGCCATCCTGTTACAAATGACCCACAAAATTTCGCGTCATAAATTAGAAAGCGGGAAATGGGAAAATATTTTTGAAAAGCTTTATTAATATTTAATATTAATCTAAGTAGAGGTGTAGATTAGAACTGACAAACTTCTAAGTAAGTATTGGTAACACGTACCAAATAAGTAATTCGAGGTTACATTAAATTTATTTTCTATGAATATTTTTGTTAATTTCCATTGCCACTCTATGTCATATTCGTCTATGATGTAAACTATATTGAATACTAGATTTCCGCCCGCGGCTTCGCCCGCGTTTGCAAAGAAAAACCCGCATAGTTCCCGTTCCCGTGGGATTTCCGGGATAAAAACTATCCTATGTGTTAATCCAAGTTACCCTCTATATGTGTGCTAAATTTCATTGTAATCGGTTCAGTAGTTTTTACGTGAAAGAGTAACAAACATCCATACATCCATACATCCATACATCCTTACAAACTTTCGCCTTTATAATATATATTAGATATTAGATTAGATATTAGATATTAGATTGTAACATAACTCTCAATTTACGCATTAGCGCCGACCTCCTAGGATCTTGTAGGTAGATTCTAGAATCTAGACTATTGCCATTCGTAGAATTCGTGATAAAACAATGAGAATAGAAATCTATTATTTGTATCATATTAAATATAATAATTATCGTCTATTTTGATAAATGAGCAAAACTTAGCAAACAATTCCTTCGTAAGCAGCTATTTCCAAATATAATCAATACAACGGACTTTCATAACCCTTGGCATGAACTTTCTTTATGGCCTAAGCGATTTCTTACAATTTGATTGTGATAGAAATATACGGACAACTTTGATCCTTGTTATAATTTCGTAAAGTTCAAAATGATTTGTTTAAGTCTCTAGTTATTTTTGATGAGTGGAATATATTGAACTTCCATCGAATATTGATAGGGTTGACGTAAATGTTTGTCAATTGTCTTATATAACGCGAGCTTATTATACATTAGGCGAAATATGTGAATACTGAATACATTTATAGTATACTTGTTAATATTATAATATTCGAATTAGAACAATAAATAGTTGTTCTTCTTCTTCTTATCAGCCGTGGGACGTCCACTGCTGGACAAAGGCCTCCCTCAAGGATTTCCAATACGACCGGTCACCGGCGGCCTGCATCCAGCGGCTCCCTGCCACTCGGACCAGGTCGTCTGTCCATCTTGTGGGAGGACGTCCCACGCTTCGTCTTCCCGTTCGTGGCCTCCATTCCAGAACCTTTCTGCCCCACCGGCCATCGGTTCTACGGGCTATGTGCCCCGCCCATTGCCACTTCAACGTGCTAATCCGGCGAGCTATGTCGATGACTCCGGTTGTTAAATAGTTGTTAGGATATAATAATTTATTAAAAACAGGTCTTTATTCTTATAAATTAAATTGAACATGAATATAGCGCTTTTTAATACGTATGTTAAAATCCAAATAATTAAATGGAATCGATCTAAACTAGTTTTTAGTGCAGCAGAATACAGTCTTTATTTAAATCGTAAAGCCCTATAATATTTTATTTCTAAACTACTTAATTTTACTCATCAAAAACCCATGCAAAGCATTTTATATTTCTACAAACCGAAATGGGCAACCCTAAATGAACGGAAGCATAAGATACATTTTCTGACCACAAACATTTCGAATTCAGCGCAGATGGCAACACTCGATTGCTATCATTTGCTGAAAGCGTATTGAAATGTATCGTACGTCTAAATTTTTAATTTCATTCATATTATGTTGCTTTTGTAAATAAAATGCTTTAAAAAGGAAATACGTAATGTTGTTTGGTAGAAAAGCTCCTAAGAGACATTAAATAAAAGGGATTTTAGACATTACTTTATTACGGCCTACGCCTTAATTTTAAGCAAATCTTATTTAGGATTAAAATGTTCTTTTTAAAAGGAATTGGGGCATATATACAAGTGACTGTGAAAACCTAAGAAGACTGAGTAGACCCCCATATAGAACAATAGGACTATTTAGCTCGTTTTCAACACGTGTTGTAGCGTTTAGCACTGCATATATGGATATCATAGGATGTGACGCTGTAAGTATTAAGCGCGTCACACACGGTGAAGATACTATAATATTTTATCTTAAAATACTGTTATATTTTATATTATAGTATCTTCACCGTGTGTGACGCGCTTAATACTTACAGCGTCACATCCTATGATATCCATATATGCAGTGCTAAACGCTACAACACGTGTTGAAAACGAGCTAAATAGTCCTATTGTTCTATATGGGGGTCTACTCAGTCTTCTTAGGTTTTCACAGTCACTTGTATATATGCCCCAATTCCTTTTAAAAAGAACATTTTAATCCTAAATAAGATTTGCTTAAAATTAAGGCGTAGGCCGTAATAAAGTAATGTCTAAAATCCCTTTTATTTAATGTCTCTTAGGAGCTTTTCTACCAAACAACATTACGTATTTCCTTTTTAAAGCATTTTATTTACAAAAGCAACATAATATGAATGAAATTAAAAATTTAGACGTACGATACATTTCAATACGCTTTCAGCAAATGATAGCAATCGAGTGTTGCCATCTGCGCTGAATTCGAAATGTTTGTGGTCAGAAAATGTATCTTATGCTTCCGTTCATTTAGGGTTGCCCATTTCGGTTTGTAGAAATATAAAATGCTTTGCATGGGTTTTTGATGAGTAAAATTAAGTAGTTTAGAAATAAAATATTATAGGGCTTTACGATTTAAATAAAGACTGTATTCTGCTGCACTAAAAACTAGTTTAGATCGATTCCATTTAATTATTTGGATTTTAACATACGTATTAAAAAGCGCTATATTCATGTTCAATTTAATTTATAAGAATAAAGACCTGTTTTTAATAAATTATTATATCCTAACAACTATTTAACAACCGGAGTCATCGACATAGCTCGCCGGATTAGCACGTTGAAGTGGCAATGGGCGGGGCACATAGCCCGTAGAACCGATGGCCGGTGGGGCAGAAAGGTTCTGGAATGGAGGCCACGAACGGGAAGACGAAGCGTGGGACGTCCTCCCACAAGATGGACAGACGACCTGGTCCGAGTGGCAGGGAGCCGCTGGATGCAGGCCGCCGGTGACCGGTCGTATTGGAAATCCTTGAGGGAGGCCTTTGTCCAGCAGTGGACGTCCCACGGCTGATAAGAAGAAGAAGAACAACTATTTATTGTTCTAATTCGAATATTATAATATTAACAAGTATACTATAAATGTATTCAGTATTCACATATTTCGCCTAATGTATAATAAGCTCGCGTTATATAAGACAATTGACAAACATTTACGTCAACCCTATCAATATTCGATGGAAGTTCAATATATTCCACTCATCAAAAATAACTAGAGACTTAAACAAATCATTTTGAACTTTACGAAATTATAACAAGGATCAAAGTTGTCCGTATATTTCTATCACAATCAAATTGTAAGAAATCGCTTAGGCCATAAAGAAAGTTCATGCCAAGGGTTATGAAAGTCCGTTGTATTGATTATATTTGGAAATAGCTGCTTACGAAGGAATTGTTTGCTAAGTTTTGCTCATTTATCAAAATAGACGATAATTATTATATTTAATATGATACAAATAATAGATTTCTATTCTCATTGTTTTATCACGAATTCTACGAATGGCAATAGTCTAGATTCTAGAATCTACATACAAGATCCTAGGAGGTCGGCGCTAATGCGTAAATTGAGAGTTATGTTACAATCTAATATCTAATATCTAATCTAATATCTAATATATATTATAAAGGCGAAAGTTTGTAAGGATGTATGGATGTATGGATGTATGGATGTTTGTTACTCTTTCACGTAAAAACTACTGAACCGATTACAATGAAATTTAGCACACATATAGAGGGTAACTTGGATTAACACATAGGATAGTTTTTATCCCGGAAATCCCACGGGAACGGGAACTATGCGGGTTTTTCTTTGCAAACGCGGGCGAAGCCGCGGGCGGAAATCTAGTATTCAATATAGTTTACATCATAGACGAATATGACATAGAGTGGCAATGGAAATTAACAAAAATATTCATAGAAAATAAATTTAATGTAACCTCGAATTACTTATTTGGTACGTGTTACCAATACTTACTTAGAAGTTTGTCAGTTCTAATCTACACCTCTACTTAGATTAATATTAAATATTAATAAAGCTTTTCAAAAATATTTTCCCATTTCCCGCTTTCTAATTTATAGGTAGGTACACGTTCTGCAAACTACGTGTTCAAAATACTAAGAAGTCTCTTTCTTAGAATGTAACATCCTTGCTAAATTAGGATAAGTACCATTAAAGTTAGCTCTTAAAAATCCTGCTCTGTAACATTTTAACTACATTATTTTAATTATCTTTAACTTCTTATTTTATTATACAAATACATGAAATATTCTGGGTCCAATACATAAATCGAGGCGTTGTCAAAATCGTAAAGGCGTATAATAATAGAGATTCATATAAGTTATTAATTCACACTTAAATCATATAATCTGTCCATCCCACTCTCACTTATGGAATTCAGTAGTGACAAAGACTATAGTGTATGAAATATTGTACAATCGCGTGATACTGCTCTTGTGTCAAGGTTAGTTGTGATTTTAGGCTTTAGCCATAACAAGGTATTGTTTTAAATAATTACATGTTTTCTTCTGGGTATATAAGGCTACTGACAGCATGACTGAATAAATACATCTATACTAATATTATTATAAAGCTGAAGAATTTGTTTGTTTGTTTGAACACGCTAATCTCAGGAATTACTGGTCCGATTTGAAAAATTATTTCGGGTATATAAATGGGCTATCTTACAGATAGCCCATTTACCCATTTATAGATAGCAATATACCAAGGTATCATCAGTCATCACGCTAAGACCAACAGGAGCGGAGCAATGCGGGTAAAACCACGGGGCACAGCTAGAAATTAGAATTAAATAAATGCGCCACTTATCATTATGTGCAATCCAGTAATATTATCTCAATTCTCAACATATAATATCAACAATATAACATAGGTACATATGTATTAAGTAAGTTTGTAATAAATAAATATAACTGTGGTAATATACAAAAACTTAAATTGCAAACTAACAAGCGAAAACTCGATAATTATATCGCATTGTACATTTATTAATGCAATTCTAAAGTACACGTTAAATTGATTAAACACAACATAAACCGGGCATGTGTTTGCAAGAATTTAAGTCATTTTCATCAGTATGAATTATTTTACAGCTCCAAACATAGCGTTGCGGCAATTCCAGTCTATTTATAAGGCTTTAATTCACGTATGCGACATTTCATCGTTAACAAGATAATATTGTGTAATTTATTTATTAATAACTTAGGCCCCGGAATCACAGACACTATAGAAAATCTACTGTGTCGTGGACCGATCGGGCCGTTCGGGGCTCAATGGGTTAAATGATGTTTTTATTACTTTTCTATTAATTATCTAGCTTATGTTAAGACACAGATGTTTTATAGTATTTTGTTTTATATATATTTGTTAAATAAAAAACTGGAAACCGATATAAAAGTAAAAAGCTTCCTGACAGGCAGCAAAACAGCAGCTGAGTCCATTGCAATGGTAATAAAAAAGTTATATACAGTTTTAAATGAATAATATATATTTATAATATTTTAGTTAAATTGAATTTAATAATAGACAACAACTCACAGGTAAACAGATACTAATCTTACATCCTACCATACCTTCTATAGGTAATTTAACGTTTAAATATAGGTACTATAAAGTAGTAATTACTAATTTATTAGCCGTTTTAAAGGGTCTCCAACAAAAAAGTGACAACCTTTTCACATCGATGATACAATAAATGCCAAGTTTTCTTTGAAATACACTATAAATGTTACCGTCTTTCAATTGATGTCAATAAGTATTGTCCGTATCAACACTTCCTACGTTTGCGCAAAAAGGTATTTTCTTTCCAAATAAAATAATTCTATTTCAATCACAATATAGAATCAAAACAATTAAATGTTAAATGCGACAGCATTTTCGTCGTTATAAACTATCTTTTCTGTATTCCTTACCTACAAGAATTTAGGCGACCAAAACTTTGGCATTATGAGCACGGCAAAGTTGCATTAAAGTAATATACTACCTACTGCACTATACTTTTTAATAGTTTTTGTAATCGTTCATACTATCTTATAATAAAGACATTCACCTTCAGACAGCAAATGCTATAATTACCCGGAAAGAAAACCATTCATTGAAACAGATGTACAATGCATCTGCCCTACATGCATGTGCTACAACAATATAATTTACTCACAACATTAAATTTTATTTGCATCAATAAGATATCCCATATTTCATATAGTCCACTCGTGTTCCCTCTGAACTTATACCAATTAATCGCTTTAAATGCTAATAAGTCGAAAGCCATTCACTGATACTTGACATCGATTGCATTCACAGAAACGCAGATAACTTTAATCATTCAATGAATCAACTAAAGACGCTACGATAATATCCTGTCCTTATTTGCCGACCTCAACTATTTATAGTTGCAGTTATTAATGAAACATTATTTTTACAGATAATGAGCTTAGTGTTCACTGTCGTACGTGCACTTTGCGATACTTTTACCTATTTTAGTGCTGTTATGAAATAAAGCGGATCAAATGTCGGCTATTTTTAAAGGAACGGATTTAATTTTAGACATGAGGCAAATTGGAGATCAATTTCATCAGACCATTCGTTTTTTTAATGGGACTTTTCTATAAACGTACAATTATTATTCCCAATTTGATTTCATAGTGCAGGGTAATTCATATGTGAAGGCTTTTCATAGGGAAAAAGCCTTTGATGAAAGAATGAGTAGACAAATCGTATGAAGGAACGTCTAATTTTCATAACGTGGAATGTTATATTACACTATACCATTGATATTGAAATATTGTATTGGCTATACTGAAATTCATCATAATCACATGGCTGATATTAGCCTAATTTTATTTCTACTGAAGATAAACTGCACGTCTACGAATGCTCCAGGCCATATTTAAAAAACAAGTGAGGAATAAGTAGATGTCACATGCAGTCGAAATTTTTATTTCTAAAAATGCCCGTTCTTTCACGATTTGTTCCTTTTCTATTTGGAGATGATCGATAAAATGCAGGTACCTAAATTGAAAAATAATTTTAATTTCTGCCCGTTCCTTTGGTCTCGTACTCCCGACTCTCCTTTTTCACTTCTCTAATAATAATCTTAGTCAAAAATCAAAATCATGCAAAGTTTCTTATTATTACGCCAAAAAAAGATTTATATATAAGAATTTATACTTAATCTATTTCAAAACAGGTGTATAAATTATACAGCAATGTGTAAACTAGGTGGCGAGCCAAAGCACCTTCCTTACAAAGGCATGCGTCGTGGTGGCTAACTACTACTCAATTTACACTATATATTGGCAAACTTGTATGTACCATTGTGAAACGTTTATGTATCTGAAAATAGCTCTTATGTATTCAGTGTAAAGGCTTCTTGTCTGTTGTAAGGCACGTGAATAGCTCTGCTTGCTTTGCAATTAGATCGTCATACTAAGAGTAGTCTCACGTGACCTGATTTTTTATGGTTGACGCAAGGCGTAATGACGTCGAAGAATATTATACATTGAGAAAATTCATTTGCACCTCTAAGTAACTCGCAGAAAGGAATGTTTAATTTATTCTCGGAAATAGATTAAGAGCTTGAAGTTTGTTTTTGTTATTGTTTAAATGTCGCCAGTGCCACATCTAATACAGGTAGGTAATAACTAATAACCGTAATACGTATACCAGCCAGTGCGAAAGAAAGTTTTTTATATATGTGTTTTCGTTGTAGAAATAGATCATTAGACGAGGTATCTATAAAACTTCGCTTACATAAAAGTGAAGCCTTAACACAGCCAGTTAGATATATGGAAATCGTGTAGATGCTCCATACTTACATTATGTGTGACTGTTACGTTTTCACATCTTGTACCGCTAATTGAATTTTGATTTATTTTAATTATACATACATTGATCTCGAAGCAAAGCATTGTAGTTGATTTTTGTCATGAAAACAAAAGATTAGAGCCGCGGAAATTCCACTAGTTAGTTTTTGAAACACTGAAGTTTATTCTAATCAAAATTTACAATTACAACATTGCCATTCAGAATTAGTAATATAAATATAATTAGCGCTAAAGTTTGCAACATCAATGGGTTGCCTCACATCCTAACGACGAACCACATTTGAAGGCCAACCGGTGTAGTACCACTACCAAATAAATATTTTGTAACACATACCTACATTTAGAACTAGCTAATCAATGCGGGTTTGTACTCAATTGATAAAATAATGAAACTGTTAGGTCCATATAGTATTACAATTTACAATGTAAAGGAGACTTGTAACAAGAAATACTGTTTCTATTCAATAGTAGGTATTGTCGAATGGTCGAATGTGTAACCCGTTGAAAGTCAAAATACAAAGCACCACCAGTAATAATTTTGTTAACATAGGTACTCAAAATTGTAAACCTTATATTATGTGTGGTGTTACTTATAAATATGTGGTCAGACACCACTCCACCTACGTATATTTTGAAATAAGTATTTTACATACATAATACGTATTTTGTTGTTTATCAAGTAGCTTATACAATTTTCAAATAGCAGCCAATTCCTTAAAAACATTATATCCCACTTCTGTGTTAATTACGAAATTAAATATTAAACAAAATGAGATGTTCAGTCCGCAAGGCTTCAAAGTTATGGGCTAATTTGCCCGATGACGTCACTGGCCTTGCACCGCCCGCCCTAGGCGAGGCGAGATTAAGCTTGGATAGTATCATTAAAATAAAGCCCAGAATACACGGCTTTAACAAGCCACGTTTTTGCTGAGTAATGCTATTAATGTTGCCCAAAAGCTTGCTTTTATACTTAAGTAAAAATACGTTTTGTCACTGAAAGATAAACGGTCACGTTATTGATGGTAAGTGATGGTAAGTGAATTACACTGCCCATAAACAGGGCAATTAGATACAGATATATTGCCAACCTTATGTGGAATATGGGTGGGAACGGCCTCATATAATGATATAACATTTAGTTAGAACCGTGTTGCCAACCTAACAACAAAATTATCACAAGGTTTATAGGAAAGCTATCTGCGCTATATTTAGAATGGGAGCTTTTGCACCCTTACGAAAATTATGTAAGGTCATATTGTGATGAATAAGAAGATGGAAGTTGCCAAAATAAGAAAAAGAAATAATGTTTTAATGAAATTTCTCCTCATATTAGTAGTGCAAACTAAGCACTATGTCGCCTTTTAAGATTTAAGGCTATTGGGGACGATTCGGTCATAGATAAACTAACATAGTATCTAACAAGTAAAAATTTAATGTGTATAATATAAGCAACATCATGAAAATAGAGAAAATTATGTAACTACAAAATTTTTTAGAAAAAGATGCATACAATAATAGTGTAAATGAGTGTAAAAACTGTATTTAAAAAAAACGTTCATCGATATCTGCAAGATAACCTTATAGTCTAAGTTCACAGTACAATACATAGATTTGATTGCTAAAAATTTCCATTGCTCCATTTATAAAATACTAACTTACCACCCGCGGACGCGCCCACTTTGTTTAAAACCTAATAAATTATATACTTACCTTCCTCATGAATCACTCTATCTAGTAAAAAAACTGCATCAAATTATAGAAACATTTGAAATGAGAAATACAAAAATTAATTACACTATTCAAATCCAAGTAACGTGTTTTACGCACTTCGCAAATATTTACACACCAAAATAATATTACAATACCTTACCTTCAAGTGACCTACGCAAAAATCGGTTCGAAACATTCAAAGGTCATTTGGTTAAACAATGCTCGAAGCTTTAGAGTACAATAATTCCCTTACATCTTTGTTATTCCTTTGACCAGTCAAGCTTTGTAGTTAAAATAACAATAACTCTGACTTCTGAGAACTCAACGTCAAGCCGTAAAGTCTAACTAGTTGGACTGTTTCTGTTTATTTACCTAAGGCTATCACAAACTTGTTTGTTGTATTCATTTCTATATTATAATCTGTATTTAAATGATAATCTGTATTTCTTGTAACTATAATTACTCGATTATAGCAGTTTATCTCTTGAACAGTTTTGTGTGTATAATATTATAAGTAACTTTCTCCAAATATTATCATCCCAATCTTTATGCTACAAGTTTTAATAATACATGGATTGTTCCAAAAATTCATAATCGCTGGGTTTTAATGGTGTCATAAAATCTATTTATGGGCTAATTTACTCAGTCAGTCATTCTGTTAGTACTTTCAGTTTATTCTGCTTGTTATTTGACCTCAATTCGTAGGTCTATAGCTAGGTATGTAACGATACTGATATATCGGCCGATATAATCGGCAGGCCGATTCCTAAGGTATTTTCATGATCATGTTCATGTTTTCGTTCACGTTCACGTTCACGTTCACGTTCACGCTCACGCTCACGCTCACGCTCATGCTCATACTCATGCTCAACCTCATGCTCATGCTCATTTCCATTTCCATTTTCATTCTTATTCTCATTCTCATTTTATTACACCTATAAGTTGCTGTTAAAATTGAGTGATATTAAATCAACACGCACAAAGTGGCTCTCACTTTAAGGACTATCGTGGAAGCGGCGAAAAAATAGATTATTGGGAAAATTACTCGGACACTTAAATTATCAGTTTTTCCTGTTACCCTGATAAATAGGGATAAGAAGCATTATTTAAATGAATTAGGGAATCGTTTAGAATATTCAATTTTATAAATTTGATAAACCAGTCGGTTTTAAATCCCAGAACTTTGAATTATTTAGGCTTAATTCACGCCCAAAAGCGCTTTGACATACCTACACTAGATTGCAAAATGTGCTGAAACGAAATTTATAGTAAAAAATAATAATCCTTATTTTTATTTCCGTAATTAAAAGCAAACAAACGTTAATTAACATTGTGATGAATTGAATGAATTAAATTTTGTGAGGATCAACATTCGATTGATTGAATGGAATGATAGATTTGTTCAATTTTAACGTTTCACTGTGTGCGAAATTAATTAACGTACACAATACACATGTCATAGTTGCACACACTCACACGTTCTTCCATGACAGATATTATAATACTCGCTTGTACGAATAAGAAAAGGGTTTCTAAGGATCTAAGGTTATTCGTTTTGCCTCATTTCATTCAACCCTAATGGAAATAGGCTATGATATTTCACGAAGAATAGACTTCAAAGGAAATTTCAAAATCGATCACTTGAGTAGTTTCAGAAATTATACCGTACAACGAAACAATATATTTTTACTCCCAATATAAATTTATGGGACGAATTTTATTAAAGTTATAGCACAGATAGTATAATACTATACTAGGTAATAGTTTCTATGTATTACCATACTATTATATGTTCTGTGGTATTACTTATATTTAGATACAGTGGATGAATTCAAAAGCAGCGAAAAAAAATAAACTGTAATTAATGTATCGTTATTTAATAAACTATTTACGGAATAAACAAAAATGTATAAGGTAATAAAATAAAATATCAGTTCAATATTGGATACAGGAATTAAAAAAAAGCTCACTAAAATCACTTCGAAACAAATAAATAATCACCTAAGCTAAGTACCTAATACTTTTGTTGACAAAAAAAAACAATAGAAGGAATCAAAGCCAAATGTTCTCTGTTCACTGTTTTCACTGTACTCAAATCCCATATGTTTGCCAAAAATTTAATTACAAGAATTTATAACCTCTGTCGACATAACGAATGATAACTTATGGGTACATTTGGCATCACACCGCGACCGCAACAAGCGTAAGGTCAACCTGACATTTTTCATTTTTCAATTTACTGAAGTTGAGAATTCCTAGAAATCTGGATGAATGATGAAGCATTACAATGTGTGTGTATATTATGTGATATCTATTGCTGTAGATTTTAATAACATTAGATAAGTATTATTATATTGTAGATATATTTATTAGGTAAGTATTAGATATTATATTATATTAAGGAATATAATTATATATGTAGGAATAAAAATCATTACTCATAAAATAGATGCTAGCAACAAGTAATTTCAAGAGATTTCTTTTCAGAAAGCTTTTGAGCTTTTTTTGTTTCGTATTCTTAAGGGGTATTGAAGGTCTTCAAACTAATATGTTGATGATCATAGTGATGGTTCTAAGTGTGGTTTCAGGTTCGTTCCAAATATCACCTTATTTTGAACAAATCAAGCGTGATAAACATCATAAAACATGTAAATCTACGTATTACACATGATTTTTACTCACTACATAATTAGATTTATTCTTACTCATACAAAAGGTTACCTAATTTCCAACAAATGACCTTGAGCTACGGGTAAAGTCAATAAAAATGAGCAACGACTAATCTCCTCGTATTGAGGACCAAACATTTAATCAAATAACTGTGCCACTGTTTAATCTGCTTGGGCCACAAGACTCGCTAACAATTGTCTGGAGTCAACTGTTTGCCAGCTAACAGCGATATATAGAGCTTCTGGATACGATTTTATTTATGTAGAACACCTTAATAATAATTTATCTGCAACATTATCAACACACGTAGGTATTTCAGATGAAATAATACTCACTTTATGATGATGCATTACAACTTATTTTTTATTTCTTATTAGTGGACTCTCAAATTATAGGTATCATAATTTTTTTATATCATATAACTATATCGTTCAATCATCGTTCAATTAAATATATTTTTACATTCTATAACATTTTAACTATTTTTTTTTCAGTTATCGGCATTTAATAAGTTTCTAATTAAGATGAACTATTAAAGTTACATATACAAAATATTTTATAAACCATATTGTAGTATTTAATGACATTTCAAAATGTCAATTCTATCTACTATCTAGCTAATATTATTCTGTGGTCCCTCGTTGTGACGTCAATGCGGACAATGAAAACATTACCCGTTACCAATAAGTTTGAAAATCGAATGTGTATTTATTTGCATAATATTATCTGTGCTATTCTTAACTTTATATAAATCAAAGTATTTAATTAAAAAAGAAAAACATCTCTAATCTCTCACATAGAATTGAAAAAAAAATCTCTTCATTTTAATAACAAAATCTGAAATGAAATATAAAAGGTTAACAATCCTAAGACAATATTAAAAGAACCATATTTTGTAGTAGAATGCAAATATTTCCTGGTAAATTGAAAAGCTTGAGAAGGGTTGATATTTTTACCTCCCAAGATAGACTAGAGTAGATAATTTTTGAAACAAAAAAAAATCGCAGTCGGATGAAACCCATTAGAAAAGGAGGGGAATATGATAAAAATGTAAGGAAAAATAAATTACGGTCAATCCGAGTTCGGGAAGTGGAAGGGGGAAGCTTTTAAGAGAAAAAAATGGTCTCTCTCGATTTCCGACAAAACTACAAGTCCTACGGAAAAAATGTCAATCGCAAAGTTGTAGGTAATAAAAGGATCTACAACTTTTGTAATAACAATTTTTTCACATAACCTCAAAACTTAGGTGAAAAATTCAAATAACCAAGGTTTTGGTTTTTTATTTTTATCTACTTCAAAATTTTTTTTTTCTACTAAATTTGGTGAAAACTTACTTCATTATGTCCCAAATACACTGTAATTTATTTGATTGAAAATATTTATTTTTTCGCCTTATTTTGAATTATTACCAAAAAAACAACCTAATTTTCAATCGAAAAATCACCCGTCAAAATATCAGCTTTTTTCAAAAACTTGGGGTGCCTTTTATTTATTGAAATCTCTACTTTCATATGGTGTAAAAAAAATAAACACCACCATAGTAAATGTTCTCAGGAAATGCATACAAACAGTGTGATAATGAGCTTTTACTAAATCAGGCACACTTCTCGAACTCTATATCTTCTCTTGTATCGGCTTTTCGGTAATATTTCAAAAGAAAAATAATTATCTATTCTAAGTTTAATATTTTACAGCATATTCAAAAGCAAATTGATGTCGATAAAAACATTTCAGGTAGTTCGAGAAGTGTGCCTGATTTAGTAAAAGCTAATTTTCACACTCTTTGTATGCATTTCCTGAGAACATTTTCTATAGTGGTGTTTATTTTTTTTTACACCATATGAAAGTAGAGATTTCAATGAATAAAAGGCACCCCCAGTTTTTGAAAAAAGCTGATATTTTGACGGGTGACTTTTTGATTGAAAATTAGGTTGTTTTTTTGGTATTAATTCAAAATAAGGCGAAAAAATAAATATTTTCAATCAAATAAATTACAGTGTATTTGGGACATAATAAAGTAAGTTTTCACCAAATTTCGTAGAAAAACAATAAATTTTGAAGTAGATAAAAATAAAAGACCAAAAACTTGGTTATTTGAATTTTTCACCTAAGTTTTGAGGTTATGTGAAAAAATTGTTAATACAAAAGTTTTTTTTTCTGTAGGACTTGTAGTTTTGTCGGAAATCGACAGAAGCCATTTTTTTCTCTTAAAAGCTCCCCCCTCCCTCTTCCCGAAATCAGATTGACCGTAATTTATTTTTCCTTTTATTTTCATCATATTCCCCTCCTTTCCTAATGGGTTTCATCCGACTGCGATTTTTTTTATCTTTTCATTATTTTTAAAGGCTTCTACCCCAGTCTAAGAGCTTTGAATCGGTTCATTTTTTACGTAAAACTTCAAAAGAACTTTTATATTTTTATGATCTAAAAATAGATCTTTGTAAATCAAAAACGAATTTGGCAGAAATGTAAAATTATTTCAAATTCGAATTTCATCTGCTTTCGAATGTTACCTAACCTTTACTACCTTTTTTAATGGTGTTCTACTTTTTTCTAAATAACATATAACATGAGAACTTAGTTTATACCTAACCAATTATTCATCATCATCAACATTAGCCCATGTGCGTTCCCACTGCAGGGACACGAGCCTCATAAGAGGATAACAAATTATTACTTAATACCATATCATATAAACATTCTACAGAACACAATTAGGAAGGTACTTTGCATCTTCTCTACTCAATGCAGGGAAACGGAGTTGTACCTTACCTTTTTCTTTTTCTTTTTACGTTTTGATGTGGGAAAATCCAGTCTGCGTCGCGTTATAAGGTGAGCCTGGAAACGGGCATCTGATGGGCGGGACCCGCAGAGGAATGCGGGCCTTATTACGTACCACAACCTTTTTTTAATTCAGGATTTTATTATCTTTTATAATCCAGGATTAAGTGTTTGTAATGGTCTCGTACCTGCAAGCTATGGTACATACCTATATGTATACGTCAAAATAATATTTTATTAATTGTGACGTCGTATTACATTTTATTAAAAGCAATGATGATAAATTCATTCATAACATCCACTTTCCTTGTTTACTCAATGTTTTATTTGACGCGTTTAATACACAATTCCTAATGTACTTCCTCTGTTAATTTTCCAATATCAATAAACGTCATTAGTTATTATTATCATAGATACGTTAACGCTTAGATTGGAAATAAACATCTATTTACTTAAAACGTATCAAAATAACGCATAAATACGCTTTGTGTGTTATTTATTAACAAGAAAAAAGAAAAGAAAAAATTTAATTCGTTTTCTTATAATGACATTACTTTACCATTTTACAAATCAGACATTAGGTACTATTTTTCAACTGATAAAATGAACTTAATTCAAATCTTGGCCTTTTGAGATCGGGGATAGACGAAAACGAAGATTGAAAACCTGAAAATTTTATCGTTAAGCGCATACAAAATCAATATTTATATAGTCGTATATCCTTAATGCTGATTCAGTAGTGCATATAATAACAACATGTGTAATGTGTTTCAATTCATATAAAAGTGAAACAATACATTCCTCTCATAATATCACGAATAACCTTATGTTGAACCTAAAATCACGCGATGTGATATTCTGTTTACGAGATATGCTATTTTGTTTATACAGCGCTGATTAAAATTTATATTTAGATACACACAGCTAAATATACATTGTTCTATTTATCTTAACGAGTTTTATATACGTTACTTAACATTTGAAGTAGTTTAGGATTCCTAGGTTATTTGAAAGAAGATTACCACGAATATTTTAGGTTGTTTTTAAATAAAATAAAAATGTATATAATTTACACATGACTACTAAATTTTTTGGCTCGTTTCAACGTTAGAAATGGTAAGTGTTGTAAGATCAATTTGATGGTAATTACATACAAATAGCAGAGCGTAGTTTTGGAAAGTCGCCTAAACAATGTCACGTCGGCGTAACACCGGCTTTTTTTTATTTTCATAACAAAAGCGCTCAATACGTTTTGCATAAATACCTCGTGACTTGTCAAAGGAATTAGATGAAAAATTCCGCCTACACAGTACAAGTAAATATTTACAGATTACGCACAATAAATTCGGCAAATGGATTGTAAGAGATAAGGGTAGAGTCCTCATGAAAACCTCATGACAACAAACTTTTCTTTACATGAACATTTTGGTAAGAAAATATGAACCAGTTGATACTTATTTTCACGAAAAAATAAAACAAGTATTTGTTTAAAAAAACTTATTTGTTAAAAACTTTTATTTCATACTACTACTACAAATAGAAAATATACAATTGAATAAGATGACTAGGCTGTCAACTTAGAACAGTATTATAATTTATAATTGCTTATAAAATCTCATATTACACAATAAAAAGAGGGATCAATGTAACTGTATTATAGAACCGGGAATAGGTATTTCGGTGCCAACTGATTCAACAACAGAATCGGTCATTACTACATGTTCCCAGAAGTTTGCAGTTGCTATTGTTTCTGGCGATATATTTGTAAACGAATTTCGTAATCGAATTGATCCCACATCGTAGAATCGGTGACACACAATTCACTGATACTTGAATATATACTTCGTGATTAATCAATTTATTCATACATGTAGTATGTACAATACTTGTAAACAAACACACAACGAATGATTGAATTGAAGGGAATTAAAATTTGTACCACGTTCTTACCATTTGTGTAGAATGCTTTCTCGGAAAAGTACAAGATGTACAAGTAAATATAAGATAAAAATTATGAAGAATAGATAGAGATAAAAAAAACATCATACATTACACAATTCCAGGAAATCATCGATCTCCAAACAAAAGATTCAGTTAAATCTAAAAAGATTAATGCAAAGGAATAACAAGAGCAAGACACATCTTCATAGACCTACTATCGGATTCATAATATTGAAATCAAAAATTAAAGGTCCAAGCAAAAATTTGGGAACAAATATCAAACCTACGCGGCAAGATAATATATTTAGGTCACCCACATATGAAATTTTAACAAGCAATTTCAGCAAAGCGTTTGTAAGGATGCCCTCCTACACGCTACATTTTATAATGGCTTGAGCAATTTATATCAAATAAAGTATTTCAGGTGCTATTACAGATAAACATGAATGACAGTGTATCCTTGTGAGATATATTGTAAGGATTACCATTTTATTAGGTGAAAAATAATTTCATTTTAATGGAATGTTCGAGTTATTTGTATAGTATACTAGCGGTCCGCCCCGGCTTCGCCCGAGGTACATAATATTAACGTTTTCTCTACATAAGAACCATCCTCGTACTTCAAGGAATATAATAAAAAAGAATTATCGAAATCGGTTCAGCCGTTCTCAAGTTATGCGCTTACCAACACATTTTGGGATTCATTTTTATATTATAGATAATCTACTCACCTTACCTTTTGTCTTCATTTCAACTTGATATTAGTACTCGCTTTCGTTATAATGCCTTTATTTTCTATAATACGTTTATTTTACATTGAGAGCGCCTCATAGCGATAAGGCTGCCGCTTACAGTACGCCATACACACTCACTCGTATTTATTTTTATGTGTCGTTTTTAGTACTTATAGCTGTACAATAAAGTGTTTACATTCAGTAACAATTTTCTTCTTGTACGACAAAGGCGTATTGTTTAATTTCTATTTTTAAGATATTATAAATATATTTCATATCTACACAGTCCTACAAAACGCATACTTTGTACCTACTCTCCCGAAAGAATTGAGAGCACTCTACATTCAAAAATGTGCATCAATGTCATGGCAACCATGCTTTACATTTCTACAGTTGCCACTTAATTATTACACAACATTTACTTGCAGAACACGTTTTACCTTAGCGTTTTACTAATCAATAATTTACGCGCATATGAAATAGTAAAGTGTTGCATATTGCATATGCATATTCAGAATACTGAAGAATGAATATCCAACGATCGCGACGATTACTTCATGCTTTGATTTTGCTAATTTATGGACTTTATTGAAGAAATCACATTGTTACGTAATACGAATACAATGTAGCGATAACACACGTGTACATGATTTTAAATATGTGTGTAGTTAGTACCTATTGGTGAATTTAATAATGTTTATTTTTTTCAATTGATCAGTGATTGAAATGGAATTTGTTATAAATGTCGAGATAAATAATTGTAAATCAAATTTCTATGATCATATTTTTTGTAACGGTACCTTAAAATTATTTTTTATTAATGCATATAAAACCTATGCATATAAAAAATGTAATTCTTTCATTTTTAACAAATACCTACCTCTAAATATGCAAAATTTACCACGGTCAATGTCACCTATATTTTATTCGTAAATATCAAAATGTTAACTGTGGTCAAACCTTTAACATGGGTCAATAACTAACAGATTGCGTATAACATGTTGCGGTTAATTTAGTTATTTCACAAATATTTCGATATCATGGATATAGAGGATATTGAAAATTTTACTACATTACATTGACAGTATAATATAGATCCGGATTGAAATATTTAACCAACTCTATTTTACTGATTATTATAATTATATATTTCTACTTTTCAGACTTGGCGGCAGTGCCGTGTCTTTGGTGGAGCCAGGAGAGCGGTGTATCTAGGCGCCAGATGATAGATAAGGGACAGCGAAAGGCATAAACCAAGATGCATTTTGTATTAGTCATGAATCACTAAGTAATATATATAGTATTAATAATTATTAAATAAAAATGATATGAATGCCTTCATCAAGAGGCGCCCTTAGAACTCTCTACTCTACCCGTTACCAAGTAGACATCGAGAGACGAGAGCGCAACGATTTTATGATAATACTTGTATAATATATACACATAAACAATACTACGGTAATTAGTAATTACTAATCATTTTTCAAAAAGACCTTCCGGAGACCGAAGATATTATCTAACGATACTCTAATCAAGATATAAGATAGAATCTTACACGCGTACAGCATGCAACATTAATCGCCAGACGCGAGACAAGCAGGTGTATTTATAAGTCAACTTTCATATATAATAAAATACACTGTTACTATGCGATAAATGTATATCATTCGTATTTCACGACATATCACTGCAAGTTCCAAATCCTCAAAGACAGCTCTTTGTTATTCCCGTCACACGAAACACTGTTGAATTTTTGGCAACACAATATCGCACCTACATAATAAACATACCTAATAATATAAATTGTGACGCAGAAATCCATGTAACATCCGTCAATTAGATATTACAACACATATTTTTTGTACTATAATCTTATCTAAGTCGGATTTATTTTGGTTATGAATAAATTATTGTTTTTATCGTTCAAGTTTTATATATTCGATAATATTTATTTTTTGTAAAATCCCCGTTGAAATTTGTGGTGGAAAATGATAAAGGAGTAGTATATAGTTATAATTGTAGTATCGACAATTTTCGAAAAACCATTAATAATAATTTGAGAGGGTGTCGTTCAACAATTGCTTTTTTCCTGAGATTTACATGATTACAGAGATGACACATTATTTGTATATCTATGCATAGAATTTATCATTTAGAAAGTAGATACTGAGAAAGACAATATAAGATTGTTTCTTCATTACAGTGGACGATACACAATTACAACTTATTGTCATAAATTAGGGTGACCTTTCCTGATACTGTGCCTTAACAAAAACTAGTGACTTGGTCCTTGTTGTAGACAATATTATTTTGTTTATATTGCACGCCTCATAAGCGAAGCGTTGAGGTGGGTACTACTGTCACTTCGCGCAAAACATCTGATTTTTCAAACTTAAAATGTCTTTATGTATCATACATTGCACTTGTAAGATAATACATACACACACATATTAAGAAAAAACACTATTTTTAACGTTCATGATATTTTTGATGTCATTTTTGTTATTTAAACTAGTTAAAAAACAGTTTAAAAAAGTTCTGTCTTGGACGTCCGTGTGTCTGTATGTGCGGATCCTTTTTCTTGTTAACACGATAGCGACCGACATACTTTACTAATCGAGTCTTTTTTTTTCTCTTACGCTTGAGTATGCTCAGGAATAGAACCCTTTCATTTTTCAGGGTCTGATTCGATGTGGTTTAATTGTTATTAAATAAACAAAAATAATAATTAATAAATATTTATTTAAAAAAATTATGAGGCGTGCACTTTTGGATTTTCCAAATTTTTTTCGTATTCTGTCCATCTATACCTATGAGCAGGTGTTGAACTTTATTAATTATTAATAGTTAGATTACCTTCTTTTGCACACTGGTATCTGTTTTTTAATATTTTCTTAATTAATGCCTCCATCGTACCCCTATAAAGGATCAGAAAACTTTTACCTTTACTCTATAATCGTATTTATACAGGACAATGTGAAAATCTAAGTTTCTAATCTTGTATCAGACAATGTTATCATGATAAGACAGTTAGTAACATCATGTAATTTTTATATATATTTAAGAACCGAAAATGTATTTCCTCGACTAAATAGTCAGGTTGGTTTATTCATATAAAGTGTATTAAAAATAAAAATATTACGTCGCGGTTCACTATACCAAACCAGCTTATAAAAAGTGCAAAATTATTGTTTTATTTTTAACTAGCGACCCGCCCCGGCTTCGCACGGGTGCAATGCTGATACTAAATACACTACAGAAAAATTGTGAACGTTGTATAGGTATAAAAATATAGCGGCCCGCTCCGGCCTCCGGCATCGCACGGGTATAAAATACATAGCCGGGCGGCCGCAAACGCTACGTCCTGCAATTTTTAAATCTGTAATATCTTCGAAAATATTCACTTAAATCATACGGTGTAAAGGGCCATATAGATCTATATTAAATGAACAATGTATCCATGGTATTTAATTGGTTAAGGATTAATGATGTATTGGTTAAAATCGCTTCGAAAATTAGCCATTATTTGTCGTAAAAAGTAAATGACAAAAAAAAGTTATTGTGGGTTATCCATAAGAGATAGACATATACCATCGCGGACTTTTCTGTAGACCTTTTCAATGTGTATAATACTTAGTACATTATTTTGATAAAACTCGCAGGGTTCAGCCTGCGTTTGCAATGTAAGCGGAATAAATGTAATTTTTTACGACATCACATTAGAAACCTCAAAAATAACAGTACTTCTCCACTACTTAATGGATCTTATTATACATATAAACCTTCCTCTTGAATCACTCTATCTATTAAAAAAAACCGCATCAAAATCCGTTGCGTAGTTTCAAAGATTTAAGCGTACAAAGGGACATAGGGACATAGGGACAGGGAAAGCGACTTTGTTTTATACTATGTAGTGATTTTAACTAGCGACCCGCCCCGGCTTCGCACGGGTGCAATGCTGATACTAAATACACTACAGAAAAATTGTGAACGTTGTATAGGTATAAAAATATAGCGGCCCGCTCCGGCCTCCGGCATCGCACGGGTATAAAATACATAGCCGGGCGGCCGCAAACGCTACGTCCTGCAATTTTTAAATCTGTAATATCTTCGAAAATATTCACTTAAATCATACGGTGTAAAGGGCCATATAGATCTATATTAAATGAACAATGTATTCATGGTATTTAATTGGTTAAGGATTAATGATGTATTGGTTAAAATCGCTTCGAAAATTAGCCATTATTTGTCGTAAAAAGTAAATGACAAAAAAAAGTTATTGTGGGTTATCCATAAGAGATAGACATATACCATCGCGGACTTTTCTGTAGACCTTTTCAATGTGTATAATACTTAGTACATTATTTTGATAAAACTCGCAGGGTTCAGCCTGCGTTTGCAATGTAAGCGGAATAAATGTAATTTTTTACGACATCACATTAGAAACCTCAAAAATAACAGTACTTCTCCACTACTTAATGGATCTTATTATACATATAAACCTTCCTCTTGAATCACTCTATCTATTAAAAAAAACCGCATCAAAATCCGTTGCGTAGTTTCAAAGATTTAAGCGTACAAAGGGACATAGGGACATAGGGACATAGGGACAGGGAAAGCGACTTTGTTTTATACTATGTAGTGATTCCCCGTTCATACACTAAACATGACCATTTGATTTATGAACATATTTTTTGTCAACACATTATCGAACATTTCAAAGTGCTAATAACGCAATATATCAGGTTGATTGGACGTATCGTAATTCTAATAGACTATAGAGCATTGAATCGCAAATTGTTATTAACATTCAATAAACGGAGTCAAGGAGACCAGACTCGTCTATATAAACCACTGTAAAGGAGTTTACGAGACTGTTCTTAACAATTACATACGGTAATAAGGAGAAAATAACTAAATGAATGAATCACGATCAGCCAAAAGTGGGTTTTACCACAGATACTATACTCGTTTTAGGCGATCCTCACACTGCCCCGCATCACGCTGCATGTTGCATGTCGAAGCACCTACGTGCGTTCCTGCAGGAGTGCAGATCTGCATCATCGTGCGGGTTTTTTGCGCACTCACGCGCGTAGGTGCGTTTGTAGATTCACGCACGGCGGCTCTCATTTATTCGCCGCTCTCTGTGGTGGTCGTACAATACTGAGCATCACGACGCGCGGCACTGCGGGATTCGGTGTGCCATACCTTGCGTCTCGCCCCGCACCTACGCGCGGGGATGCATGTTTCTCCGCGTGTATGCGCGTGATCCGCATGTACGCGCGTGGTTGCATTTTCAGTGTGTTGGACTGTGCGTGTTTTCTATACAAACGGAGATACAAGTAACGTTAAGACGATACACAAAAAAAAATCCACTGCTTGGCGGGCGGAGTCTAATAGCTCGCTATCGCGAACGCGGGTGTGCGCGAAGTCATTCTTGCATACTCGCCGCGCTGCCGCTTGGCGACTCGGGACAAACATGTATGGAGTCGTCATACAGTTATAATATTGTTATACATATATTTAATTGTTGATTTATTGGTTTTATATTCTTGCTTATAAACACAAAATTATCTTCTTTTTAACAACTACTTAGACATTATTAATAATTATTAATTATTATTATTTCGTAATGTTTACTTTATTACAAAATAATACAGGTTATAAATAATCTTTAAAATAACAAAAAATATTGTTACTCTGAAAAAATGAAATGGTACCTAATTACGCGGACTACTGAATTGATTTAGATAGAATTTGATGCTGACGTAGATATTACATCATGCCCAGAAATGAAAGGTACTATTTCTGAAAGAAGTTATAAACCCTAATTCTTCTCAGTCAAAGTCAAGAGTGGAAGATATCACTAATACAGTAAAACTGATGCGAAACTTTGGATGTTAATTTGTATATTTTTTTGTTAGTTGTTACTTAATCACGTCAAGACTACATTACCAATTTTGATAAAATATAGCTAATTGCCTGGATTTACACATAGGATACTTTTTATCCGAACTGAACACTTCTGTGGGATAAAACAGGATTCACGATATAACCTAATTCCACGCGGGCAAAGCCGCGGTCGGAATGATATTTTTTTAAATAAAAAAATTGTTTAAAAAAAACACAAAATATATTGACGCATGTATTTATTTTTTGCACTCTATTATAATTGTAATTATTCATTACAAATAATCAAAATAAAATAGCCAGAACAAAGTTAGGCCCTGGTAGGATAGGTAGGCAGGTACAGCAATGTGAGACGAACACTGGCTTATTTATACCAATAATAATGTATTATAAACATTAAATTAAGTTTACTTTCTAACAACAAAAATACATAATATTAGCTAATGTGAAAACGAATCAACCAATCATCCCACAACAATGAAATGTGCACACAAATATTCATCCAAATCGGTTCATGTGATTAGGAGGAGTGACTGCAGCGCCATCCTCCGGGCCCAATTGTGTTTCCAGATCACCCAGGAACTCAATTTAATATACTTACACAAAATTTTTCGAAATGAAAACTCATATTACTATGTAAATATGAATATAAACCGGTTTTAGTACTAAGCAATTTCCCGCACAGGTGTAGTAAGTATAAATGAAATAAATATCAACATCAAATTCTTTATACAACATACTTATCTACCACCTACTAAGAAATTCTTGAAATTTTTTCGTATTTTTTTAAAATATAATACTACTCCAACGAGCTCCTGTTCCATAATTCCATATTACGTCCACCATACTTCCACTAAGTTCACCATGATTTTTTATTTCTTTGCACTTTGTTGCTTTTTGCTAAAAATGGAATCATGCGATAAAACCAGTAGAGCGTTGATAACATACATTTTTGACTGAATAAAGGTACTTACGAAGGAGTGGGTTCACATTGTGAACAATCAGTGGGTTTATTTTCCTTCTGGATTCCGGATTTCTGAAAAGATTATTTATGCTATAAATGAAAAAATCTTACACATTCGTTATGTACTTAAAACAGGGGTACATATCAAACATCGTCTATAATACAATTATCATCAAATTTAAAATAAAACCAACTTACTTCATTAATTTGTTCCAATTGTAAGTATTCTTTTTCCTCCAACCTTTATGTTTCTTCTTCTTATTTTCTTTATTGTCCCCATTTGTCTTATCGTGTTGTCACCCTTTTTTACGATTGCGCAAGCGACACAAGTTCCCCGTGTGACGGCCGTAGCGGGAATGACTCGTGCAGCGATCGGGGTAGGAAGGTACAGGGCGGCTCTCGCTATATTGGCTGGTCGCGCGCTAATTTCAAGTATTTCTTGTTTATTTCAAAACCATCGCATATTTCAAAATTCTAACACGGTAGACGTATAGGTTGTATATTTTATAGTTAATATCCAAAAAGTCGTAACTTTACGTTTGTTATTTTGAAGATGCCAGAGATTAAAAAAAAATAACAATGAGAACTTTGTATTTTTTTTCTATCGAGAAAATATCATGGAATCATGTTTCTAAAACGGTAGACGTATTGTGTTACTATTGAACTTTCTTGTCAAGAATTTTCATCACGACAACTTTAATAATATAAAAATTACGAAGGTTTAAAAAGGGCCGTAAATGTTAGAAAAATTAATTCATCACCTTAAACACGCAGTCACGCAACATGCAGCGTGGTGCGTGGCAGTGTGATAATCGCCTTACTGAACGAAATAATACTAGAGCTGTTGAAAGGACGTGAATTAGTGAGATAGGCATAAAATTTGTATTAAAATGTCATACAATTTCCAACGCCTGGAAATAACAAAATTACGTCCTTCAAGGGTCCTATATTATATAATACATTCACAAAGAATAGATAAATGAAATATTATACAAGTGTCTTAGTTATTTCAATAAGGTACCTACTTTAAACTTCGTGACTTTTGGGATTGTCAATGACACATAAAACCAAGCATAAAACTTAATGAATTGCTATGAAACTTACACAATCTTATAATAAATATGATAGATAAGTATTAGAATATTACTAACTATGGGAAAAAAACTATACTCTTTGAAGGAGCACAGATGTTCAATAGACTACCAAAAAAATTAAAAAATTGTAAGAGTCTTAATGTATTCAAAAACTTACTTAAAAATCATATACACTGTAATTTAGAATAGAAAAGTAGAATACAATACAACTTAAACTTGTTTTGTATAAAGTATAAAAATAATATGTAAAATTCGTAATGTATGAGTATTACCTTAAACTAGAGATAAGTTTAACTTATATATAAGATAGCATGTAACTCATTTTAAGTGAACTATTGTTTTTATGAGTAATAAAGTCTTTAAACCTAATATTAACCTTTAACATAGTATTTCAAAACCTTTAACATTAGTTGTATCAAACTGGCAAAAACCCTTTATACCTTTTACACATATTCATTGAAGAAGAAGAATCATAGAAGGAAAATAGAATGAATATTTAGATATCTTCTAAGATAGATATAATAATGTTTAGATAACCTTTTAAATCGAAGATCGAAGACTGCGCGGCCGGTCCTGACCTCAAACACTCGCTTCTCGTCTAGATTTGCAATCAACCTGTTAAAAATCTTGTTTTAAATGGCATGCAATATGCTACCACGTTATTATCACATATTTTTGGCAACTTAATTAAGAATACTTTATAGGTAATGACCTTACAATAACTTGGAGTGTTTTTATCGGAACGTGGTTTATGGTAGCTGGGTGACCAATTAAAATATTTAGCGCATTGTGATTTGAAATGATAAATAAATATTTTATTGTTATTATGTTGGAATGTTTTTCCAATAATTTACTGAGTAGGTACACCTTATATTATCATAATAACGTCTCCGACTAGCAAGAGAAAAATATAAAAGAAAATAAAGCCAGAAAATGTCATAATTTTTGAGAATTGTATAAGATAAAACATTATATTATTGTAAAAATAAATAAACATTCGAAATAATGAAGAACAGCGTTGGATACGGCTGACTGATTTCCATCGAGCCCCGTCATGTGACAATCATATTATCTCCACTTTTTTGACACATTTTTCCTGTAGTGATACATAAATAGCTCTTATACAACTCAATTTATTCTTTTGTTTCGTATACACGAGTTATAATTGGTCATTAATGTCGTAACCCAAATATAACTACCTAACTGTTTTTGTTTCGCACGACATCGCCATAAAGACAATTTTTAATTACATATTTAAATTACACTTCATTGTCCTTTTAGGAAAAGTACAGCACTACTTCATTTTTATTACAAACATTTTCTTTTATTGTAATATTTTATGAGTACCTACCTAATGTCACAGTATGTATTTTAAATAGGGAAAGTATTCTTTTCGTACCGTACAACCGTATTTTCGACTTACTGATAGATTTTAAATTTGACTCTAGTGTCATGCTCGTAACTGCAAATTATCTGCAACTGCAATCCAATAAAAACTGTATCTACTTGTAAAATAAAAAAAAAATAAAAAGAAAGTTAATAAATGATACATACCATCTTTGATTTCACATTCTCTTGTATTCGTCAAACGTTCAGTACACAGGTCAGATTTCTGTATCCAGGAATTTGTACACTCCTCTTACATTTCATATTGCAAGATTTTCTAACTTCTTAATATAAAAACATACCTTTAAAATAATATAACATAAAATTCAATGAACAGAACTAGACATACCGGTAACCACAAAGCAATCTTGTTTCCACGCCCACAGCACTAACATCTGTTCAGTCTTCGAGCAACATTTTTCACTATACAGTATACACGTCAAAAGAACAATACATCACGGAGTATAATTAAGACGTCGGTTTCATTTCGCGTAAGTATAGTTCTTACACAATTCGATCATGTAGGTCCATTACAAACATGATATGTGGCCTTTTGTCCGGTAAATGTGACAAATTGCTCGGTGTCAAATCCATGTAGTACTTACGGACACTTTTTTTCAGACAATACTAACATAATGTTATAAATGTTGTTACTTATTAATATTTTGAAAGAAATGACGGCCGTATTCTGCTGGATTTTAACAATAAATTTAACTCGAAATCAAAGGGCTCAAGATTGGGCGAGCGTACAAATTTAAAATTGATTTTCCGATTTATCGCAGAAAGAAAATATCTACCGTGAAGCAAGTGACTGTTGTAATTCATTTTTATCCGTGTATAAATATATGTTGATCACAGCTTATATACATGTTACAATAATGAACTATCAGAATATAGGTTTTTAGGTATAACTATTATCAACCCTCAGCTCCAACATCCGCTTCTCGGTCACGTAAAATTTTGTTAACAGATAGACAAACCTTTTAGCACATTGCCGAAGAAACATCTAAAAACTAGTACCTACTTAAAGGCAAAATAAAAACAGTATTATAAATACCTAACAGCTTTTGCTCTTTATTAGAAACCTTAAAAATACAGACGCAAATAACTTATAAATTATTTAAAAAGTTGAAAACGGGTATCAGGTAAAAATAGCGTACCGGCGTCCATTATATAAAGCTCCCTCAAAGTAAGGTAACAAGCCACTGCACAAAGGATCGGGGTGAAAACGCTTACGTTAAGTTTTTTTTTGTTTTCACTAACGCTTCTGTTATTTATGAACATTGAAGTTTCAAAACACTTTGGTAAAACAATCGTATGGAAGAGTTATGTTATGTTTATTGTTTTTATGTTTGAATTATTAAATTAGAAAAGTTACAAAATATGTACGTTCAATTTAATTTACACCTTCTTTCACCAACAATTGCTCAACACCAAACGAAATTTTCTTCAAATATTCTGCTAATCTGTCAATTGCGCCTGTTATGATAATAGTTATAGTCTATGTTCTAAATGCGTAAACAAGCAATTAATTAATCTATTATTATTTCCCTACTCACATCCAATATTATATCACATTATTCAATGTTATTATTAAGATTTATTTGTTATGCTCCTCAGTCTAAAATATAGTCACTCAACGCTAATTAGTTTAAAATGTAGATTTAGCACGAACAGCCTTCAATAAATTAAGAAACAGTATTAATGAACTAATTCGCAAAGATATTTAGTTGATTCAGAGTCTCGGGTTTATTGAAATAAGGAAGGCAAAACATCTTGGCACGCTCCCAAACACGACGCTCGGAGAATTATGAAGAACAGTTGAATATAACATCAATACAACAATTTGTTACTTGATAAATAGTTTAGTCTAAATATTAATGCAAATATATACGTTAGAATCAGTCCAAGTGCCAACAGTTGATTGAATTATTCCGTCATTTACAACTGCGAAAGCTACGAAAGAAAAATCATTAACATATGTTTACAAACTTTTCAATCATCTCTTTTAAATTTTAATGTATTTTTATTTTCTATGGAATATTTCAAAACTTCGAACATTTCGCTCAAGGTGAGAGTAAAGACTTTAATTTGTTATTTCTCCCCATTTGTCCGATGTTTCGTAGTCGACGTATTTTTACTGCCCTTTCCTGAAATATTACCATTACGGACGAGTAACTGTACTTATACCTTGTTTATTTAATGTCTGCAATAAGTTACAATGATTCTAACAAAAAGAGTCTTGAAGAAAATCTTATTAGGTTAAGATTATGAAAATGAAAATCTGATTAGGTATCTTATCTTGTTATACTTACATAGGAACTTAGAAGGTAGGAAAATAGTGTGTATCACCGATTTTCACAGTAATCAGTATTTCTGCATCAGACTGACTAATTCAATAAATTAATATCGAGTTTATTGTTTTGTTTTTTCAAACGTGTTATGTCTATAAACATAACGAAAGCGTCCGATGACGCCAAGCGCGGTTAAAATTTGCTATTTTGCACACGGTATAGTTTTAAAATTATTTCATTCAACGCGTTTATAGTTTAAGAGTCTGTGCAAGAAAATAAATTTTTTACTTGAGTTGGAACATGAAAATTTAATATATATGATAATTTTGTGGCTTCATTAGAACCTGAATATTTGGATTTTATATTAGTCTTCATAAAAATTTCATTAAAGTAATATTTTTTTGTAATGTTATAATATTATCTAAGACTAGCTGACGCACTTAACTTCGTTTACTTTTATTTTTTGTTCAACCAGTAGTTCCGTTCCGTAGGCGCGTTCAATTAAAGAAGCAGACAAACACTTCAATTTTCATATTACATTAGTAAGCTGTAAGCACAGAATAATAAATACCTAGGTACTTACAGACGTAAAGTTTAAATGGATATGTAATACTCGTTTCAAATTAATATCTAATAACTCTAATAAGACTTATGTAATTGAATAAGAACATTCGAACCACCAAGCCACGTTCATCGTTAATTATTCAAGCAAAACATATCATATTTTTTATCAGTTATGATCTATTAGATATAATCTATATATAAACGTCAGCCTTCACTCGCCGTCCTTGTGTCCACCCAAGAGCAATGTCATATACAAATAGAAATTTTTAAATCTTGAAATGATGCCAATTGCAAATCGAGGCGCACGAAAATATAGACGATGTCATTGAGGGAAAAAAAATGCTAATAATTCTTATAGACTATATAGGCATAATTTATGTTACTTAGTTGTGCTTTAGTTTTGTACACTTTGTTTTCGTTTCGTGACTTCATATTAATTATACTGTAACGTTTGGTTACTATGTTTTTCGTAATGACTCTATAGTAATTGTTGAAATGTGTTCGCGAGAGAGCTAATTTATTTAGTTATTTTACGTATGATATGATAAAAATGATTACCTACACTCAAAAGAACTTAACTGGGTAATTCTACAGTATATTTCTGGCTATTAAAATAATACTAAGATTTGAATACTTTAACAGTATAATATTGCACAGTTACACTTAAAACTGTACACAATATTTTTATGCGCTTTATGCCAATAAATGTAGAGTTTTATTACATCTAATTATAATTATTTTATGATTTTAGATTTAGACAGTCTGGCCTTGAACTGTTTTGGACTGTTTTGAGAAACATTAAATATATAACATAATATTCAATGAATGCACGACTTAAAAGGTTGTCACTATTTTTCTTAATTGTATTTGTTGACATTTACAAGTGTTTTAAATATCTGAATTGAAATATTTTTAGAGGTCTTGTTCTTTATATGTGACCCAAAAGAAATAATATAATACAGGAACTCAACTTCTATCTGTAAAAGTAAAACAATGGGCGGACCCTTGACAAAATGGGTCATAGTTCTTATTCTAAACCAACCCTGCAGCGTTCACTTGAAACTCCCGCATTCAAACTGTACCAAGATCTGACTTTCAAAATATTAAACTAGATATAGCCCGCGACATCTTTGTCAATGTCAAATAATGTTTTTAATTTTAATCAAAACATCCTCCAAACGTACGTCATTGTGACGTTAAACATATTTGACACACACACATTGAAACGTGTTTACAATCACATGCGTTTATAATATTAGTTGGACTAGGAACAAACATGTCAATAAATTCGCTGAAATTATCCTTGGATTTACCAAGAAACAGTTCATTCGCCTGTAGATAAACGACAAGTTGCGTGACCCAATATCATGGAATTTGTTCATTTCGAAATACACATCAATAACTGGGCTTATTTGTCGGCATAAACGGTTATGTTCGCCGAAAGTATTTCCCGTCGATCTGATAAGATCTTTGTAGCATTAAAAGATATCGACAGGCCTATTTATAGATGTATTTACTTCAAATATTTAGTTGACTTCAAATATGTTGTATTGGAATTTTAATAGAATTTATGACATGAATAAAAATATTGGAAACATTATCTTATAAACGAAATCTATTAAGTATTTATACTTAATTTATAAATTAACTAAACATGACTTTTTGTGTGAAATTGTATAGAAATATGTGAAGCTAAATAAACAGGCTTATTTAAAAGTAAATGAAAAGGTACGTTTTGGAGTAGCTTTAAATTCCCTTCATGTCTTATTTTACTTTTAATACCTATTTCGGACTGTATTATAAAAATAACATTTCAGAAATCTTAGGTACCATTACATTAGATAGTAACCCTAAATATTACCAGTTACCACTTAGCTCCGGTTTCCTAGTGTTCCTATTCCACGTCAACCCACCTCAAATCATGTCATCTATATTTGTACCTCTATGACACAAAAATACGCTTTTCACACTTACAAAGATAAAAGTAAAAATAGGCCTCAAATTACGACACGACAACAATAAACTACGCCTACGATATCTTCACTAGATAAAACAAGAGTCATTCTTTTCAATGTTTGGGCGCGGACGAGTCCAGGCAATATATCAGAATCTGTTACTAAAAAAAACAACCAACGAACAACGAAATTATACAGTCTGGTTATGACGCAGTTCGAAGTAATCTGCCACGATACAAACATTTGGATTCTTGATTGCATCACGAATTTCTCGGTCTCAAATAAAGCGTTTATTTTACCATCCATTTTACCCAAGATATTTAAGTTTTCAAATAAACTAAATACATGGAATAAAAATTACCAAAAAATAACAGAAGAGTAGGCCTTTGAGTAGGCCTTTAGGCTTTATCCTATGGTCACGGAAGAATTCTACCATACCCGTGGCCCTGTCGTTGATGCGGCTTGACGGAACACAGTGGGGTTTTGGTCGGTAGGAATCCGACATAACCCACGGCCCCTTCCCCGGAGGCCGTGGGTATCTATGCAAGATTTCCCCACTTAAAAAAAAGGCCTTTATCCTATAATTCGTTCCATGCTGAAATGTAAAGAAAACATATTAATTAAATTTAAACATCGCCACAACAAAACGTTTTCACATCTTTTCTTGTAGGTACTAAGTATATGTAGTTACGCTGTTGTTAAAAGGGGGAAACAATAATATTGCCTTCAATAACTGTATCACGACGGTAGTAATTTGAATGCATTATGAAATTACAAACACATGGTGACTGATGGCCAATAATAATTAGAGTTTTCCTGTTTGTCAAAAGGTCGTATGCTGTTTGTTCGCGCCACGGCCGTGGTCGATGTTGATTTGAATTTGGAAACGTTATTTGACAGATGAAAAGCGCGGGAATGTAATGCATTTTTTATCTTTTGTCATAGACTACGTCAGAATAAAGTGGTCGTGAGATTTCTGGTCTATGGTTTCATTATGTACTATTGAACTTATAATCAATTTTCGATAACAATAAAGTTATATAACTTTTATTATTATAATAATGAAATTATTAATTTAAAAATCGAATTCTCTAAAAATCTATTAAAACTGTTAAACTAAATATAGCCATGTAGGTATGTACAATTGTACACATAAAAGAGCTTCAAATTGATTGGTTAACCATAACCTTGGTCAAGGTCAAGTACAACTGAATTTCAGTGGACTAAAATTTGCACGAGTACAATCTTTTTGCAATTCCATATTTGATCTGATATTGAAGACATAGGAATAATTTCTAAAATAGTATAAAGAAATTGCTGTGGTAAATAAAAATAGTGGTTTTCATTTTAATATTGTACCTATGATAAAATATAAAATATGTATGGCAGCACGTACATGGCTCAAAATTTTTGTATCACCATATCACATAGGTATTTATGTATATATTATGTGTCTGCAACAGACAACCGTTAAAAGTTGAACAGAATTAGGTACCTCGCAGAGCCATAAACATCCATGACCGTTTGACTTATAACAAGGTTAAATGGACTATTTTATAAGAGGATTCCCCTTGGAGAGTTACGACGTTTCTATAAATAATCTAGTATGTTATCCAGTACTGAAATTACGAAGAAAGATTCTTGAACAAAGATATTTTCAATCTAAATAATTGGATTATTCAATAATATACCTATTACTTGTAATTTTAAATTCGTCATACGAAATGTTACGTCCAGTAATTATAAAAAAAAATGTTTGATAGAAAAATCAAAAGTGTGATTATGATAATACGTAATTTGTAATCAGTAAAGGTTTTATGACTAATACTAGGCATAGGCCACATTGGTTTGATACAGATCAGACGATATTAAAATTCTAATGTCACGCTTATTGGTACGATACCTATATTTTGAAAATGTATGGCACCAATGGGTACCTACTAATAAAATTACGCACAGTAAAGTGCGTAATATTAAGGTCAAGCTGTGATGTTAAAACTGTAAAAAATTATAAGTTTCTAGAATAATTAGATTGTTTATTAGAAATGAAAAAAACTCGATGGATAGGTAATGTTTTAAGTGTTAGTAATCAACTAACGCTTAAATATATATTATCCATACTAATATTATAAATGCGAAAGTAACTCTGTCTGTCTGTCTGTTACTCAATCACGCCTAAACTACTGAACCAATTTTCATGAAATTTGGTATGGAGATATTTTGATACCCGAGAAAGGACATAGACTACTTTTTATCCCGGGAAAATGACGCAATCCCGGAAATCCCACGGGAACGGGAACTATGCGGGTTTTTCTTTGACTGCGCGGGCGAAGCCGCGGGCGGAAACCTAGTAGACTATAAATTTAGGACCCTCCTCTGAAATTACAATCCAAAACCGAGAACGTTCCCTCGCAAAAAATATATTATAATGTAATATTTGTGACCTCGAGTGTTTTGATGTAAATGAGCGTGTTATCGCATTCGATAACGAAATATCAATCTTTAGACAACAAGCAACGAGATAAACTGCCTCAGAACAGTGTAACTAGCTGATAACGTTTTAGTCAATTTTAGTTTACATTCATCTTAAAATGACAAACACATTCTGCCAATGTAAATACGTTGAAATATAATGAAATTCTCTGAAAATAAACATCCATTGCGAATTGAACTGAATCAATCTATAATTGGATTCTATTCAATGTATTTCATGCATTGAATACTAATTTAACGTTCTTATTAAAGATTTTTTTTTTAATATAACTGACTATGTTTATGACGGAATGATTTTTGTTTTATAATAAAAATTCATCTTTTTTAATATAGATACGTATTAAGTTATATAATCATACTAGCGACCCGCCCCGGCTTCGCACGGGTGCAATGCTGATACTAAATACACTACAGAAAAACTGTGAACGTTGTATATAAAAACATAGCGACCCGCTCCGGCTTCGCACGGGTATAAAATAGATAGCCGGGCGGCCGGCCGGTACCGCCGCAAACGCTACGTCCCGCAATTTTTAAATCTGTAATATCTTCGAAAATATTCACTTAAATCATACGGTGTAAAGGGCCATATAGATCTATATTAAATGAACAATGTATTCAAGGTATTTAATTTGTTAAGGATTAATGCTGTATTGGTTAAAATCGCATCGAAAATTTGCCATTATTTGTCGTAAAAAGTAAATGACAAAAAAAAGTTATTGTGGGTTATCCATAAGAGATAGACATATACCATCGCGGACTTTTCTGTAGATCTTTTCAATGTGTATAATACTTAGTACATTATTTTGATAAAACTCGTAGGGTTTAGCCTGCGTTTGCAATGTAAGCGGAGAAAATGTAATTTTTTACGACATCACATTAGAAATCTCAAAAATAACAGTACTTCTCCACTATCTAATGGATGTTATTATACATATAAACCTTCCTCTAGAATCACTCTATCTATTAAAAAAAACCGCATCAAAATCCGTTGCGTAGTTTCAAAGATTTAAGCGTACAAAGGGACATAGGGACATAGGGACAGGGAAAGCGACTTTGTTTTATACTATGTAGTGATTATATTCAACTTGAAAGTTACGTATTTGCGAAATGTAACAAAAAAAAATCAAATATACATTAGCAGGATTTCAGAACGTTCACGTGCGCACGTGTTAATTAATTCGGTATCGAATGTAGATCATTACTAAAAGCTTTACTTGTTTACAGCTGAATGCAGCTGATGTAACCACCCACCTCAAACATTCGTTTTGAACACCCACCTCAAACATTCGTTCTGAAATACGAATAAATGCAAGCTTTTTTTTATTTATAACTGGCTGGTTGAATACAACTGGATCCGGGATAATAAAACATAATTACTTACATACTCTTAGGTATAATGTATAGCCTACTTCTACTATTGGAATCAATTCAGTTGTTGCAGAATTTTACTTATATTTCAAAGGATATTAACTACTGATAAAATATATTTGACATATTAATTTACATTTGGCGCAAAAATAAAGCTTCAACAGAGTGATACATTGGATGAAATATTTCTCTGCAGACCATACATCGCACAGCTCACGGGCTTTACTTCAGTTCAGCATAAATCTGAAAATCACAGCAATAACGTAAATCGTCCAATAATTTAAAAAGATAACTAATTAAGATAAAATATGACCTGTGTTTAATAGATAAAGTTAGCGTTTCGGTAGCCATTTCGTGTACCTTATCACTGATAGCGGGTTCCTCAGTCACGCCCTAATCTCGAATACGTGCATTCAACTCGTAACATTGGTGAGACATAAAGGACGGATAAATAAAACTACGATCAGACGTTTTGCGCATTGTGATACAATCAGCTACACTTTTCATTAAACACAAACCTTCCGTTTCTTTATACGTGAGTAATTGCTATCTTGAGAGGATATATGCAAAATCACCGTGGAAAGTTACCTAAAATTTTAAGAGCATTTTTACCTGATTCTTACAAACTTTCAGCAGTTAACGAAAAGGTAATTATCGTTCAAGTGTTGTAGATTATTGTCAGATCTACACCTGCAGTGCTGTTTAAAACTGGCAATATTGTCCAGTAATATTGTGTTCCAGGCAATATTGTCATCAAGCCGGAAAACAGTAATTATGAATGATCACACATGTCCGATTACAATCTTGTTTTGATAATATTAAAAATATGTAATAAGTTATTTTAAATTCATCTTTCGAATGAATAGTTTTCCCTTTACTCCGTTAACCCTGACCGTAAAAATAACTAATAAGTTTGTACATAAATATCTATCAACTATTCTTCTGCTGACCTTAATATTTCTGCCTCTCATAATATCTTTTCACCGACAAAATCTTATAAATCTTTTGGAAAAAGAATTGTCTTTTTGTTCATACCAACTCTAATGTGTTTAAAATTTAAATATTATAGTATCGCAGCTGGTATCGCTCTTGGGAATAATTCGAACTTTTGACTCTAATGACTCCTTTATTAGGCTTCGCGTAGATAAGTTTATCGAAGGTTTATCGTTGACTTATGGGAAAAACATTTGAAAAATCGTAATTAATTTTAGTCTGTTAACAATGTTGTAGAAAAACTCTCGAATATTTATCTAGGTAAAAGATAACCGACTGTGTATGTTGTTAAAAAGTTCTTTATTCAAATTATAAAATAAAATGAGAGTCGTTTAAACTTGAGTCTAAAGTTGCAGATTAATTAATTAAATTTAAGCTAGGTGTGAGATTAACTTCCAGGTTATACATAGTGATATAATGTGCACTTCACCTTACCATATATTAGAGTGAAAATTATTCACTCTATTTTCTACCATATGCCTCAATAATAAGATTTAAATTATCTCGCCTTCATTCAGAAAGCGATAACAGATATTATCAGAGACAAAGTAATAGGTTTCATACAAACGCCGGAATCCGAATTGTTATCAGGTTGTTTAAAAAATCTATATGTTTTGTTTTAGACCCACTTTGTTAAACAGAAAGATAAACTTTATAATGTTTATCTGAAATTATTATCATTTAATCTCGCGAAATACGTTTTAATATTTCGTTTTTTATCAAACGAGCATAATATGTAATTATGTCATAAAATCAGACAATAATTATTTTTTGCGGCTATATCTTTAAACTCTATAAAATATATTCATTATCTTATAAATGTATTAAGAGTGTCGAGGTATTCATCATAAGAAAATAATTTTCTTCAATACAAAATTAGAAATTCTAACATAATTCTAAGGTTTTTAATTTAAGAAAACAAATTAAATCGTAGATACTATTAAGCTTCATAGATGTTATGACGATGCATCCTACTCAATTATGCATTTACATGCATTTAATAATACGAGAAGCATTCAAAAATATTTTTAACGAATAAAATAAAATGTATAATATTAATATGATGAAGATTTTAATAGATAAATACATGGGCTACATTAAATGATTCCACAGGATAAATTACAAAAAAGAACTAAATCCAGGTAGATAATATTAAAAATATGTAAGTAGTAAGTACATATATTTTATTTTCGGAATGTTCGAACTTCGAAGTAAAACAAACAGAAAGACGAGACACACCCTTAAATAAAAGAAACAAACGCCATCCAAAAGGTAACCTTAAAACTCTTTTCAATGTCACCATCAGGCGAGTAAAATCAAGAAGCTTATATCTAATACACTGGAGATTGCACTATGACCATTAACTTGTCACAAGAAAATATAACCTTGAATGACGTCAGTGTTGTTTTTTGTCTCTTTCTGTGGGTGACCACACTGGTTTGTATATTCAGGATTTTTCGAAATAGAAAAAACTAAAAATCATGGTCTATAAATAATAACGACATATATTTTTAACAGTATTTTTATTATAATTACTGGTCAACTTACAAGAATTATCACCTTTATACGACATACAATTTTAATTGGTAGAGAATGATAGTTTTAAATAACGCTTGATAACTTTTGGCTACAAAGCTTGGATATTAACCGATATACATCATTAACATCCTTTGTAAATAGAGGAAAGTTGTGTTTTGCATCAGATGCTGTTTACCAAATTGTAAGTTACTCAGATCTTCTTTTTAAACGCGTTGCTTCGACGGGTCAACTTCAAGCCAAAAACATCAAATTAAAACTGTTAAAGTGAAACTTTTATTACATCGTCTCAAACTTTTTGGTCTGTGTAGCGCATGTCGCGTGTATCGCGGCTGCCGAGTAGGTATACCTACTCGGCAGCCGACCGACACGCGACATGCGCTACACAAAGCAGTGTTCGGAACCGTTCGAACAGTTTCACTTTTACCGTGGTTTCATAAAACCACACAACATTTTTTTTATAGCAGTATTTTTTTTCTGGGTCGTAATCCTCAGTAATTTTACCCTTGATAGGCACATATATTTCTTTTTACTTCATTTTTTGGAAAGCTGAAATACATAAAACAAAAAAATATTAGGTTAAAAAGTATAAATTTCAATGTAAAAAAGAACAAACCACAATATGTGAGTGCAATACCGATGTCGTGTGTTGTTTCATTACTTACTAGTATAAAAAATTTTAAAATGGTGTTCTAAATGTTCATCATAATATTGTTTAGCAATATATTATCGTCGCTATCCGTAAAAACCCATCATCATGGTTACCTTACTTGTTAAATTTGTTTGTTGAAAACTTGTTGAAAAATGATGAAAGTATTAGGAAAAGAACTTATTTAACATGATTGCTTAGTAAAATGATGATAAACTTGACGATTTTTGCCATTAAAATGATTCTTAACAGGTAAATGCATGAGTATTGAGGAATATTGTAAATAACGTAAATATACACTTGCCTGTGAAATTATAGGCCAGAATTTGGTGTCCAAAAACTTCTGCAATTTTTCACAATGCAATACATTATTAATATTCGGAAAATATGTATTAAATACGCAACAATATTAACTTAAATATTCGAAGCGACGCAATTTTTTTGACACTTATGCCATATTGTCAAAGTGAGAGTTGCTACAATTTTATTATGGTAACTACCCATAATCAGGGAGTATCGCTTTTTAATAATTGGTTCAGATACTTATTTTATTTAGCATAAATAATAATTGTCTCATCCAACAATGCTTCTGAATGACGTTGTTGGCAATTTATCAACAAGCTCATGTACAAAAACTAACCTTTTGCACAGAATATTACAGCATACATAGTAGCCTTGGGAAAACTTCGTATTAACAGTGGCAATACCAAGTTAGGTGTGAAAGTGATAGAACACAACCACAACACAACAATTTTCTTGTTACACGTCAAATGTTCATACCGAAATCTCCAGTGTATAAGATGTAAGCTTCTTGAGTAAAATATTTCAAACAGCCAGCTGTTACATAACGCCAAATACATTAACGACACTTGGGCCGCGCTCTATACTCTATACATACTACATTATATACTCTATAGAAATGTACTCTGCCTATTCACACTTCATGTGACTTGGTAAACGGTTTTGATCAATACTATATTTTGGGTCTCTGAATATTTGAGTGCCGCGTTCGGTCTATTGTTTATGCGTGGAGAAATTGTGATTTAAATAAACAATCGTGGATGTTATTTATTTATATATTCACCCCTGATGTATCTATGTATAAATTGAAAATAAATTCATACTTTTATAGACTGAAGCTCAAGAATTATTAATTCTTACTTAGACGTAACAACTAACATATAAAACTGCATGTATAATATTGTTTTTTAACTTATTTATTATATTCGTATCCATCAAGGATTGCTTTAATTTGGCAAACGTCGGACAGAATAGCCTTATAAGTTATAACGTTATTGCCTCTATAAGAAAGGTCACACTAAAACTAAAAAATAGTGCTAAAATTCTCGTGTGAGCCGCAAAACTGCGGAAGTTCTCGTATTAACATAACCGAATTGCTTCCTTGTGACCTTGAATGCGAATGTTGCCCTGCGCATGCCAACTTACACAACCGATATTCCAAAAATACATGAAATAACTATTGCATTTTTTAGATCCATTGAACAACAAATTTTCGTTTATATTACTCCTACAAAATCGGAAGCGTAGCGTAGCGTAGCCAATAGATATTCTTTATCATATCCTTCATCGAAGTATTCAAATGGAAATGAAATTTCTATTGACCAACTTTCTCCTTACTTCCTTGCATTGTAATCCAGAGAAAGAAATGTAGAAATTCTATAACTATCTGGCTCATAAATACTTACCTATCTCATGTTTTTTTCTAAAACTATCTATTGGATTTTTAAACATAGTATTCCAAAATCCTACAAACCTACAAAATACAATTAAATATTTAGATAAATAACTTAAACGATAACGAAAATATGTTATCATCCTCGCTTCGTAAACTGTTAATTAAAGGCATTCTTAGTGACACTACACAATACTCGTTATGGTTCTCTAGCAAATAGGTAGATAAGTAATTATATAAGTATATATGTACCTACTTACTTTTTTTCTTATTTCATCTCACAAGGTCACAGAAATAAACCCATCCTTTTTCATTTATAAAAAACTAGCGGTTCGCCCCTGCTTCGCCCGTGGTACATATTTTTGCGTTTATATACTCCATAAGAACGATCATCGTACTTCAAGCCAAGGAATATTATAAAGAATTAACGAAATCGGTACAGCTTTTCTCTAGATTTGCGCTTGGCAAAAAATTTAGCGTTTCATTTTTATATTATAGACAAAGTCTGTAAGTAGGTATAAAATAAATTAAAGATTTATTTAAATGTCACAATTATTTTAAGTCGTTCATAGCCTCATAGTTCATACAGCACATCTTGCACAGATAACTTTGATTTATTTCACGTCACAAAAACACGCATGTCGGAAGTGCTGGCGGCTGTGACGTGGAAGAATATCAAGAATAGAATGAGCTAGTGGAATGCAAATATTGCACTACTTTCAGATAATTTTGGCACTTATTTTATGTTATTAAGATTCAAAATATCACGAACGAGAATAATTAAAAACATTAATTTTTAACAAATGAGAATTTTAAACATACCTAATTCAAACCAAGTAACTATTCACACCGAAATGCACCGAACATTCCTTGAAAATATGTTTAGTGGTGTAAAATCAATTATGGAATAATCTTATATAATTCTAATTCTAATTATTTATTATTTTACTACGGAAAAGCCTACAAAGTTAAAATATTTTCTTAATAATCTGTCAAATACATTGCATTTAAACACAAATAGGTACTTATCAATATAGCAATCATTTCTTATAATTACTACGTACTTACAATAAAGATGTAAGTACCTAACTACAATTAGTACCTAAGTTTCATAAACCAAAGTAAATCCTATCAGATCCACGGTCAAGGCTAACTCCATAACGTTAATCTATAACAAATTACAGAAAACAGGAAAATGTTAAGTGTTTATAATATTTCTTACACGTATAAACGTAGATATTAATAATGTTCATATAGTTCATACCTAATCTCAGTTTCTTGATAACACTCATTTTTTGCATACCTGGCTTGTTAGCTTTTAGATTTACGACCGCTGATTAAGAACAGTTTGAACTGGCGAATATTTCATATATTTTCTTAATAGAAAGAAAGAAAGAAAGAAGAGTTTCAGTGGCGTAAATATCTGTGTACTCTCAGGTACTGCTCCCGACAATTTATTTTATAAAACTCTGAATAAAACAGGAAACATCTGCTATTTTATTATTTTAAGATAATATGAATAAACTCACAGATTATCCAATCTAGAATATTTTAAGCGCAATACGCACTTAGCCCACCGGGCCGGATCTGGATAATATTCAAATTTAATTTTTAATTTGCAATAGTAAATTGCTATTTTTTGAATGAACGAAAAGCATTTTCGTAACTCATATCATGAATTATTATTTACTAGCTTTCCGCCCGTGGCTTCGCCCGCTTTGTCGAAAACATAATCCTACTATAATCGCCTTTATGGTCCGGGAGCCAGCAGCAGATTTTATGACCAAGTTCCTCTCAAGCGGTAATTAGTAAAATGCATCAAAGTATAGTATTATGAAGCCTCGTGAACGTCAGCTGGAGCTCGGTTGGGGGGAAGAGCGATTGTAGCCTCCCGTATCAGCTGACGGTTTTTCCACCAAGATACAGCCAGCTGACATATATATTTATCCACAGTTACATATATAGTCCATTGAATAAAAAGTTCTAGAGTGCGTGAGTTAGTAACGTAAGATGTTTCTTCGGAAACATGTCAAGAGTCCCTAGGTAATAAACATACTAAAACCCCGGGCCACTAGGAGGAGCCCCGGAGTGGGGGGAGGGGGGAAATGGGTCCATTTTTTCATTTTTCGCTTAAATCTCAAAAACGGTACATGTTAGAGAAAAACTTTCAAGGAAAAGTTGAAAGGCCATAAAATTATCTACAAGTTGTACCTGAATCATTTTTTCCTATATCCTACCGTTTCTGAGTTATACGCAGTAAAACATGATTTTGGCTCAAACAATTTCCACATCAATTGATCAAAAAATATTTCTTTCTTCCAAAAAAACTCAAATGTGCAACTTGTGACCGGTACTGATAGATTGCTCTTAATTAGGTCTATAATTGGTAAAATAAACACATTCCTCCATGGAAGCCTTTAGGAGGAATCGATTGTCAAAATATTATATAATGGTAGTTTGAGTTACTGAACTTGATCTTTTTATTTTTTTCTTCCAAAAAACTCAAAAGTGCAACTTGTGACCGGTACAGATAGATTGCTCATAATTGGGTCTATCATTGATAAAAATACCAGATTCCACCACGGAGGCGTTTACAGGGAATTGAATTTTATTAGGGTAGATACGATACTTGAACTTTTTATTTTTTTTCTCCAAAAAAACTCAAAAGTGCAACTTGTGACTGATACTGATAGATTGCTCTTAATTAGGTCTATAATTGGTAAAATAAACACATTCCTCCATGGAAGCCTTTAGGAGGAATCGATTGTCAAAATACTATATTAGGGTAGTTTGAGTTACTGAACTTGATCTTTTTATTTTTTTCTTAAAAAAAACTCAAAAGTGCAACTTGTGACCGGTACTATTAGATTGCTCTTAATTAGGTCTATAATTGGTAAAATAAACACATTCCTCCGTGGAAGCCTTTAGGAGGAATCGATTGTCAAAGTACTATATTAGGGTAGTTTGAGTTACTGAACTTGATCTTTTTATTTTTTTCTTCCAAAAAACTCAAAAGTGCAACTTGTGACTGGTACAGATAGATTGCTCATAATAAGGTCTATCATTGATAAAAATACTAGATTCCACCACGGAGGCGTTTACGGGGAATTGAATTTTATTAGGGTAGATACGATACTTGAACTTTTTATTTTTTTTCTTCCAAAAAAACTCAAAAGTGCAACTTGTGACCGGTACCGGTACGGTAAGAAAAAAATAAAAAGTTCATAATATATCGTAACTACCCTGATAAAATTCAATTCCCCGTTAACGCCTCCGTGGTGGAATCTGGTATTTTTAGCAATGATAGACCTAATTATGAGCAATCTATCTGTACCGGTCACAAGTTGCACTTTTGAGTTTTTTGGAAGAAAAAAATAAAAAGATCAAGTTCAGTAACTCAAACTGCCCTAATATAATATTTTAACAATCGATTCCTCCTAAAGGCTTCCATGGAGGAATGTGTTTATTTTACCAATTATAGACCTAATTAAGAGCAATCTATCAGTACCGGTCACAAGTTGCACATTTGAGTTTTTTGGAAGAAAGAAATATTTTTTTATCGATTGATGTGGAAATTGTTTGAGCCAAAATCATGTTTTACTGCGTATAACTCAGAAACGGTAGGATATAGGAAAAAATGATTCAGGTACAACTTGTAGATAATTTTATGGCCTTTCAACTTTTCCTTGAAAGTTTTTCTCTAACATGTACCGTTTTTGAGATTTAAGCGAAAAATGAAAAAATGGACCCATTTCCCCCCTCCCCCCACTCCGGGGCTCCTCCTAGTGGCCCGGGGTTTTAGTATGTTTATTACCTAGGGACTCTTGACATGTTTCCGAAGAAACATCTTACGTTACTAACTCACGCACTCTAGACCCCCCTTGGAAGGATTCATTCAATGGACTAATAAGCTATCATCAGGTAAATTTTTGTTTGAGAGGAAATAACGGAAAATAAATTTTTCTTTAAATTTAACTTTCATGTTCGAGACACCAGCTGACGTATAAATTATAATACACCATGTTGTAACCAGCTGACTATTTTTTTTCATTGAGATATTGGGTTAGCTACAATTTGACAAATTTTTAGCTGAGAGGAAATGAATGAATGAATGTATTTTTTTTCCTATGTGCGTGGGAGGCTACAACCGCTCACCCCCCCCCCCCCCAACCGAGCGCCAGCTGACGTTCACGAGGCTTTATAATACTATACTCTCATGCGTCTGACGAATTATCTCTTGAGAGGAAATAGTTAACCAAATTTGCACCTGGCTCCCTAACCATTATAATAGTATACTATATAATAGTATACTATTATAAAGGCGAAAGTTTGTAAGTATGGATGTATGGATGTTTGTAACTCTTTCACGTAAAAACTACTGAATGGATTTGAATGAAACTTTACCACAATATAGCTTATACATCAGAATAACACATAGGATAGGTTTTATCCCGGAAATCCAACGGGAACGGGAACTATGCGGATTTTCTTTTGAAAACGCGGGCGAAGCCGCGGGCGGAAATCTAGTACCTACATAAATTATATACTAAAACCTAAAACCTTCCTCTTGAATCACCCTATCTATTAAATAAACCGCATCAAAATCCGTTGCGTAGTTTTAAAAATTAGGGATATAGGGACAGAGGTGATTTTGGTTAAGCTAATGTTAGTAAGTTATTATACAGAGATAATGTTTCAACCTTTTAACCAATCCATAATAAATCTCCTGCTATTCTTATTTTTATCTTTCTCTGAAAACAATTTAGAATTTACCCATACATTGGGAATAACAATGCTGTGTACATAATAGTGACGTAAGTAGCCAATGACGTTATTGGCGAATACATACAAATATAGGTACTTAGATTAAAATGGTTATATATTCAATTGAAAACTATGAACGTCAACCAATTACGATGCAAATAATAAATTCGAGCGTTGGTTCACGCAAAAAAGGGATTCGCCTGAAGTTCAGAAATCAGAACTAAACGTCAACACAAAATCTGATTACCTGGTTTTTGTTGTTTACAACAAAAACCAGACAATAAATAATTAATTAATATCGTTTTCAAATAACGTATTATTTGTTCATTTATTTATGAAGCAAAAGATTTGTTAGGTAAAGTGAATTGTTACGTAATTTGACTATTATATTAAATGTTTATATACCTACTTACCTACGCTACCATTTCCCCAGTTTTACCTATTTCCTTTACTGAATCTCTTCATGAGGTGACTCTAAGTGGACCGGAATCTGATGAAAAACTCAAAGCTGCACTAACTCCTTCCTTCCTGCACGTCTGGACTCATTTTAAAATTCAAGACTTATAAAAATATGAGAGAATTTAGTATTAGACGTAGTATATTATTATTAGTCTGTGGTATTAGGGTTATTCAAGTGTTTTCAATTACAGGTTATGGTACCTTCTATTTCGCATACACTCAAATCGGCGATTTGAAAATGAAAAAACGCATGGAGAGCTCAACCAAGTATTCACTACGCTAATCGAACAGTAAATAGTTTTCACGTGTTGTATTTTTTCGTTTTGCTATAATCACAATTATTTATTTTATTTCCTTTCAAAGATTTCCACTGACTTTGTCACACGATGAGTATTATTAACATCCATATTATCAAGTTAAAGGTTATCTACTGTGTACATAGAAACTAGAAATATATTGTGGAACTTAATTGTGTAGGTATAGAATAAGACGCAAATTATATTCCTGCGTTCTTATCTCAGGCAAACTAGAACGGTCATTGTACCTACCTACACTACATAATTTCCTTATTTTTAAAAGGGTTCAGTTTATTTTTCTATAAATAAATACATACGTAGGTAAAGGATATTTCGATTAAGAGATAGGTACATCTATATTCTACAAATGTTCATTATTCCTGATGAGAAGAGTTTTTTTAAATAGTTATGTATTTTATATTTAAAATGATAGTAACGTGAAAATTGAAATTTTACATGTTTTTAGATATCTTACCTTGCAGCTCCTTCAGGACGTCAATCTCTTCGGTACTTAAGCAGTGCACAACGAAGTCCATTTTCTTGTTTTCCTAGATACCTACCTAATAACATTGCTTCGTAAAGGACCCGGACAACAATAATATATTGTTTCTTATAATATTGTTTTAATCATATAGATTGATTGATAATAAAGATAAGAAATTCAACAAACTATTTTGATACCTAACCATTTTTTTTATTTATGTCTTGTATGTACTTCCAAGTTTAAGTTGCTTTACCAATGAAGTGCCAGTGCGTGTTGCCGAATGCCGTGATAAATAAAAATATATCACATGTCGTCTAAAATGATTCAAATTTTAGCCGCCAACTTTACATGGAACGTAGAAATTTTAATTCTATAATCTATTGTTTTTGTTTTTCAGTTTCAGCTGCAACTTTATCGGACTAAGTATAAATATTATCCTTACTAATTTGAAAATATCTAATTTAAAACATTTAAAAGGTATGCATGCATTATTATTTATTATTTTCATCTGCTCTAGCCTGCCTGTCGATAATCATATCTTACTCACTGAATTTGACCTACTTTCCGGAGCTTCATTTTCCTGAAGTTTTGCATATATATTAAGATGGGAAAACTTACAATGCATTACAATTATATGGAGATGGTAAAGGGATAACTATACCGTCATTTTAGCTCTTATAAAACGCAATTTTTATCTATTTAAGATTCCTATAGTTTATCTTGATACAGGCAAAATAATCATGTCATAAGTCATAACTTATACATGAGGTAATTATTTATTTATTAAATCAAATTCTGATTTCACGAATATCCTACTAATATTATAAAGCTGAAGAGTTAGTTTGTTTCAACGCGCTAATGTCAGGAACTACTGGTCCAATTTGAAAAATTATTTCATTGTTAGATAGACCATTTATCCCAAAACCGTGGGGCACGGCTAGTTGTTAAGGTGATGAATTAATTTTTCTAACATTTACGGCCCTTTTTAAACCTTCGTAATTTTTATATTATTAAAGTTGTCGTGATGAAAATTCTTGACAAGAAAGTTCAATAGTAACACAATACGTCTACCGTTTTAGAAACATGATTCCATGATATTTTCTCGATAGAAAAAAAATACAAAGTTCTCATTGTTATTTTTTTTTAATCTCTGGCATCTTCAAAATAACAAACGTAAAGTTACGACTTTTTGGATATTAACTATAAAATATACAACCTATACGTCTACCGTGTTAGAATTTTGAAATATGCGATGGTTTTGAAATAAACAAGAAATACTTGAAATTAGCGCCTGACCAGCCAATAAAGCGAGAGCCGCCCTGTACCTTCCTACCCCGATCGCTGCACGAGTCATTCCCGCTACGGCCGTCACACGGGGAACTTGTGTCGCTTGCGCAATCGTAAAAAAGGGTGACAACACGATAAGACAAAATGAGACAAACGGGGACAATAAAGAAAATAAGAAGATGAAACATAAATGTTGGAGGAAAAAGAATGCTTACAATTGGAACAAATTAATGAAGTAAGTTGGTTTTATTTTAAATTTGATGATAATTGTATTATAGACGATGTTTGATATGTACCCCTGTTTTAAGTACATAACGAATGTGTAAGATTTTTTCATTTATAGCATAAATAATCTTTTCAGAAATCCGGAATCCAGAAGGAAAATAAACCCACTGATTGTTCACAATTTGAACCCACTCCTTCGTAAGTAGCTTTATTCAGTCAAAAATGTATGTTATCAACGCTCTACTGGTTTTATCGCATGATTCCATTTTTAGCAAAAAGCAACAAAGTGCAAAGAAATAAAAAATCATGGTGAACTTAGTGGAAGTATGGTGGACGTAATATGGAATTATGGAACAGGAACTCGTTGGAGTAGTATTATATTTTAAAAAAATACGAAAAAATTTCAAGAATTTCTTAGTAGGTGGTAGATAAGTATGTTGTATAAAGAATTTGATGTTGATATTTATTTCATTTATACTTACTACACCTGTGCGGGAAATTGCTTAGTACTAAAACCGGTTTATATTCATATTTACATAGTAATTTCATTTCGAAAAATTTTGTGTAAGTATATTAAATTGAGTTCCTGGGTGATCTGGAAACACAATTGGGCCCGGAGGATGGCGCTGCAGTCACTCCTCCTAATCACATGAACCGATTTGGATGAATATTTGTGTGCACATTTCATTGTTGTGGGATGATTGGTTGATTCGTTTTCACATTAGCTAATATTATGTATTTTTGTTGTTAGAAAGTAAACTTAATTTAATGTTGATAATACATTATTATTGGTATAAATAAGCCAGTGTTCGTCTCACATTGCTGTACCTGCCTACCTATCCTACCAGGGCCTAACTTTGTTCTGGCTATTTTATTTTGATTATTTGTAATGAATAATTACAATTATAATAGAGTGCAAAAAATAAATACATGCGTCAATATATTTTGTGTTTTTTTTAAACAATTTTTTTATTTAAAAAAATATCATTCCGACCGCGGCTTTGCCCGCGTGGAATTAGGTTATATCGTGAATCCTGTTTTATCCCACAGAAGTGTTCAGTTCGGATAAAAAGTATCCTATGTGTAAATCCAGGCAATTAGCTATATTTTATCTAAATTGGTAATGTAGTCTTGACGTGATTAAGTAACAACTAACAAAAAAATATACAAATTAACATCCAAAGTTTCGCATCAGTTTTACTGTATTGGCGATATCTTCCACTCTTGACTTTGACTGAGAAGAATTAGGGTTTATAACTTCTTTCAGAAATAGTACCTTTCATTTCTGGGCATGATGTAATATCTACGTCAGCATCAAATTCTATCTAAATCAATTCAGTAGTCCGCGTAATTAGGTACCATTTCATTTTTTCAGAGTAACAATATTTTTTGTTATTTTAAAGACTATTTATAACCTATATTATTTTGTAATAAAGTAAACATTACGAAATAATAATAATTAATAATTATTAATAATGTCTAAGTAGTTGTTAAAAAGAAGATAATTTTGTGTTTATAAGCAAGAAAATAAAACCAATAAATCAACAATTAAATATATGTATAACAATATTATAACTGTATGACGACTCCATACATGTTTGTCCCGAGTCGGCCAGCGGCAGCGCGGCGAGTATGCAAGAATGACTTCGCGCACACCCGCGATCGCGATAGCGAGCTATTAGACTCCGCCCGCCAAGCAGTGGATTTTTTTTTGTGTATCGTCTTAATAAAGATGGTTTTATTATAATTATTAGTATAGTTCAGGTGGTTTAGGTAAGTTCTTTTTAAATACAAATTGGTTTTCTCTCGTTATTATAACCAGTTTCATTTGTAGTACGATTAATAATACTTTGAATGGTGGTCAACCGACTCGTGGGGAGATTGTTAAATAACATTTCTATCTATGTACTATTACGACTTCCCGGCATGTACAGTCAGAAGCATAAATATATTACCATTTGCAGGTTAGCAAAAATATCTGTCATAAGAACGGGTTCAATAATATCTGTCTGCCCGTATACAGAAAAAATATCTGACATAAGTAGGCAGCATAATAAAGTGGCATCAAAATTATATGACGAAAATGTAGAGCAAATAATTGTGACAACCTCTCGAAGCATAAATATGTGACGTAACCTAGGAGGCAATAATATCTGACACAATTTTATATTTCTGTATTGTAAAATATAATTGATTCCTCATAAAAAGCATAAATATGTGACACTAGCTTTCCGCCCGTGGCTTCGCCTGCGTTTTCACATAAATACCGCATAGTTCCCGTTCCCGTGGGAATTTTGGGATAAAACCTATCCTTTGTGTTAACCCAAGTTACTCTTTATATGTCTGCTAAATTTCATTGTAATCGGTTCAGTAGTATTTGCGTGAAAGAGTAACAAACACACACACATCTTCACAAACCTTCGCATTTATAATACTAGATTAGTAGGATTATAGTAGGACTAGTAGGATAAGATAGGATAGGATTTTAAAAAGGCCAAACGTTTTTTTATTGAATTAGTGTTTTGTATTTTGCTGGGGTAAGAATATGAACAAAAGACACATTATATTTTGTAAATATTTTTTATTTAAATGAAATTACGATAATATGATAACTTGCCATAATTTTCGATACTCAATAAAATAATAGCAATATGGTAAATGAAAATGAATAACGGAGCAATCGTGTCAAACGCCGCTAACGTCAAATTTAACAAAACAATTTCTAAATAATACACGAAGGTTACACTGAACCTTCAAATAAAATAGATCTACCCAAGTGGGTATTCATATAAGTATATGAATACTTTAATTTTGTCATGTTATGATATCCTTCTAATATTATAAATGCGAAAGTTCGTGAGTATCATGTAAGGATGTTTGTTACTCTTTCACACAAATAAAAGACAAAACAATGGAATTTGGCACACACATAGAAGGTAACTTGGATTAACGCTTATGAGAGCTTTTATCCTGGAAATCCCACAGGAACGGAAACTATGCGTGTTTTTCTTTGAAAACGCGGGCGAAGCCGCGGGTGTTAAGCTAGTAGGATATAATATCTAGATATACAATATGTAGTAGGTATACAACGACGGCACATATTAATTAATATGGTAATCATGTTTTAAAACAACGTAGTTAAAATAAAATTTATTTATTTTGTATTAATTCAATATTCAATTGAAAATAAAATTGTGTCAGATATTATTGCTTCCTAGTTGATGTCACATATTTATGCTTTTTGTGAGGAATCAACGCTAAATACAGAAATATAAAATTGTGTCAGATATTATTGCCACCTAGTTGGTGTCACATATTTATGCTTTGTGTGAGGAACCGATGCAAAATACAGAAATATGAAATTGTGTCAGATATTATTGCTTCCTAGTTGATGTCACATATTTATGCTTTTTGTGTGGAATCAACGCAAAATACAGAAATATAAAATTGTGTCAGATATTATTTACGAAGTAACTATTCTCTAATCTGTGATATTATTGCCACCTAGTTGCTGTCACATATTTATGCTTTGTGTGAGGAATCGATACAAAATACAGAAATATGAAATTGTGTCAGATATTATTGCTTCCTAGTTGAGGTCACATATTTATGCTTTTTGTGAGGAATCAACGCAAAATACAGAAATATAAAATTGTGTCAGATATTATTTACGAAGTAACTATTCTCTAATCTGTGATATTATTGCCACCTAGTTGCTGTCACATATTTATGCTTTGTGTGAGGAATCGATACAAAATACAGAAATATGAAATTGTGTCAGATATTATTGCTTCCTAGTTGAGGTCACATATTTATGCTTTTTGTGAGGAATCGATGCAAAATACAGAAATATGAAATTGTGTCAGATATTATTGCCACCATGGACGTATAAAAAAAGACGGACGCCGTATTACGAACAAACAACGTGAAGCCACCATAGTAAGCTAGCGATCGTGTAAAGACAATAAACACGCACACACTCTCACCATAGTAAGCTAGTCGGCCGCCATTACGTCGTGAACTACCGACTGATTAACTGCGTCACTGTTTCACAAAAAATATTTAAAATGCCGTCTTGCGTGGTTAAATGGTGTCGCAACAGTACAATTTTAAATAACAAAACACAAGGGATTACATACCACAGGGAAGCAAGTTATTTCTTTTATGTTTTAATGACAAAATTATTACGGCAAAATTTATAGAAAAAAATACAGCCGCCATTGTCATCAGGACAGCTGTTGCCATGGCAACATGGCACACACACATGGATGTTTCGCCGCCATTACTAGGCTTCACTCAATGTTTAGGCGATATACCGTCCGTCTTTTTTTATACGTCCATGATTGCCACCTAGTTGATGTCACATATTTATGCCGTGAACGGGAACTATGCGGTATTTCTGTGAAAACGCAGGCGAAGCCGCGGGCGGAAAGCTAGTGTCACATATTTATGCTTTTTGTGAGGAATCAATTATATTTTACAATACAGAAATATAAAAGTGTGTCAGATATTATTGCCTCCTAGGTGACGTCACATATTTATGCTTCGAGAGGTTGTCACAATTATTTGCTCTACATTTTCGTCATATAATTTTGATGCCACTTTATTATGCTGCCTACTAATGTCAGATATTTTTGCTGTATACGGGCAGACAGATATTATTGAATTTGTTCTAGTGACAGATATTTTTGCACATCGCCCCCTAGGCATATATTATTGCTCGTGACTGTACTTGTCAGCAAACCATTAATCTAATTAGTTGAGGATTATTCCGACGCAAACACGCGACGTTCAAGCTTAGGTATAATATAATTAATGTAGTATGCATACAAGTAATTTAAATACTTTCTCCAGTTATTGCTCTGACGTCATTGAGATTTTAGGCTAATTAAATTTTCTAATAATGAAAATGTGATTTACCACCTATAATTAACTTATCTACACAACAGAATTGTATTATTGTCTAGTAGGTATATGTTTTCACTTAATTCATTATGTAACTTGTACCAAGGTTACACGCTTTGTAATTACAATCGATTATTCAATTCACAAATTAAAACATTCCATAATAACTCTAAATTGTGATGATAAAAACTTATTTTATTATTTACTTTTTTAAATTAGTGATAGGTACTTTAATATGATTTGGTACAGTGTGCACCTTGCCTTATAAAAAAATAATTGTACATTGAAATACGAATTCTAGAAGTGACAGCACTAGGAATATATTAGTTATTACTTGGTTATTACCTACGTGGTTATTAGTGATGCAACGAATACTACTTTTACGAATACGAATACGAATATCAGACCTACTATTCGGCGAATACGAATATCTCGCCTTGGTAATAAAAGACTTATTTATTTAATGAATGTACTCTTCTAATAATTCAAAATTGACAATAGGCAAATTTTTATTTAAAAAACATAAAATTCGTAGATTTTCTGGTTTTAGGCGATTTCTTTTTAAGTCTGGATGTTTCCAGCCGTTAAAAAAAGTCTTTCCGAAGCGACTGTACATGGCTTCAGTGAAAAATATTTTTGGGCGAGTTTTTTCAGACTTGGAAAATGGACATCACCTCGCCAAAAGGCCAGTGGATCAGCAGTCTCTGCACACGTCATATTTTTACGCGCGATTTTTAAATCTGTAGTAAATAGAGTTGCGTACAAAAATATTCGTTTTTAAATATTAGTTTATTCGCCGAATACGAATATTCGGTAAATGTCTACTATTCGGCGAATACGAATATTCGTATTCGTTGCATCACTAGTAGTTATTATATGTATTCCCATACAGCATCGAAAATATAATTATGAGATATAATGTCACCAACATCAAGTAATGATTAAATTCTTGCGTTCGTCCGATAATAATGTTCGTGTCAATCAAAATTATCGGATAATGTAGGTTTATTGTTATACCTGTATTATACATACAACTTTACTCACTACAGCACAACTCCATTATTTAAATTGAACATTCATTGCTACTGATCATTCGCCAAATTTTTCCTTTTTTATATTTAAAAAAAAATCTAGAGTTAAAAACCAACACATATTGGTTGTAAAAATACCTCCAAATGTTGAAAATAATTATATTTAACAAAATAAAAATATACTACTGATGAATTTCAATTGTAAGTTCTACAGTAACATATAGTTTGTAGATACATATTTACTATTTAGTAAACTGTGGTTCTGTATCATTTTAAAATAACAGTGGAAACATGAAGAATAACAATACATATCCCAGCTTTCTTACGGTCGTGATTTATAAACAATAATTATTATGGTACCTAAGCAAAAATAAACACAAAAAATAATATTATGTACACAAATATAAAATATTAATCTTATCGTAATGATAAATGCTGATGACTCATAAATCACGTTTCTAAAATCCCAAATAGTTATCCACTCTATAAATAAATATCCAGGCTCTTGTAGGTATAACTTTTGAGAACGACCACTCGTGTAGGGAGTTGTTATTTGTATTCGAGTCATCAAGAAAATATTACTTGAATATTTAATCTAGCTTTACTAAATTTAGTAAAATGACCATTAAGTGACCGTGACGGCTGCTAAAAATGTACCAAAGAACATACGTAAACATAAATCAATGGATGACGTATATCGCCCACTACTATTGAAGCGTCCATGTATTATGTACATGAACATTGTCAAGTATAGATAAATCGATAATCTCATTTATAACAACTATCCCCTCAATGTTTCAAAGTGCTTAGAGACAACTACAGCTCTATCTACCTTTTATATCAGCGCGCGCTGTTTACCCTGAAAATTAAAAAGTATCCAAATATTAGACTTATCATGGTTACGTAATTTTACTATACCTAAGTACTTATTGTTATATAATTTTTTAAGGTATTTAACATTTCATACCTACTGTTATTTTAAACAATTTAAATTAGATTATCTAATGCTTATGTAATGTAACCGTTCACACTAAAATTGTTATAACGGCACATGATAGCACTTCATATAATTCTTTGTCTCCGTACTGGCAAAAGTGGACTGAACTATACCACTTTATTAGGAAGTCGCCTATTACGGCGGTCGAATCCACGTGCGATAGCCGTGCTCTGCCAAATACAACTCGACAGTCCTGAGTGCACATATTTACATTTATTATGTACATTAACCAAATGCAAATGCAACAGATGCCAGATCTCACTTTCGCAGACGAAAATAGCCCGAGCCACTTAAACCACATCAAAAATGAAACAAAATATTTTACTGTTACATCGATATTTTAATTTCATCGTAATTTATGGAAGATCAATACATGGTGACAAATAATTACTGAAATTAACTGACTTTTTACACTTGAATTTCAATGCTATAGGCACTCGATATAATAGATCTAGACGTGAACATTTTAATATAAATTAGTATGCAGATATAAAAGACAGCTCGCCATACATTCCGCCACAATGTGATATACGAAATAACTAAAATGTTCACATTAGAAAGATCAAAGAATATATTATGGCAATGAGTGAATGTCGAAAGCTAATGGAATGAAGTGTTGCAATAATCAAAGCCAATATTAAATATCCTAATATTATACGGGGCACAATCACTCTAGTGTTATATACAATGATGATAGTCATTAAAATACACATCATTAATTTCTTATAAATTTTATAATGAAATCAAAAGTATTGCCTAAACAGGAACAGGTTATTAAATTTGACATGAGTATAGAAACAACTCTGTAAATTGTAATACTAACAAACAATGTCTGAACTATGCAGTGGGAGTGCAATAATTTGAAATACATAATTCTTCATTTAATTTTCAATATAATTTCATGCTAACAATTTTTTCCATCATTGATTCCCCACTATTTCAAATGCTTGCATATACACTGCATAATATTATGTAAAAAAATAATTTATATTTATCCTGTTTGTTAATACTGATTTTAATACAAAGCGCCAAATCACTGGTAATGTAAAACAATTCATGATGATATAAAATTAACCAAATATGGCACTAAAATAAACTTTCAAAAATTATATAATATTTAATTGAAAGTATAGAATATTAATAACATTTCAAAAATCCATTAGTTAAGACATTGTTTTATAGTAAAAATTTATTTCTAATAATATAATTTAAAGAATTAGTACACATAGGTAACTTATTTAACTAACCTGTAAAAGATTAAATATGAAGATAAGCAAATTGGTCAGTACTATACTAATTTGCGAGACAATTTAAGAATGATAAGATGTTTATCTTTACTTTGATATGACTTTGGATTCAGCATAACATGAATGATCTTGCAAATTCCTAAAAAACCTAAACAGTAACTCTAAGTCCATAGGTATTGTTTAACAAGATGAATGTGCAAAGTTAAGTAACCTTTTCAGGACCTAAACTAATGACTATTGACACATACGCGCACATACCACAATATGTTAAATTCACTACAAATAACTATATGATATTTGTACAGCCTGGATTCAAAGTCCTACGTCTAATAGCTATCGAATTGTTAAACTGACCGTAAGGCTGATGTTTATGATTGTAGCCTCCAAAACCACTATCTCTCAGTAACATACATGAATTAAGATGACACTTCCTGCATTAATGCTCATATAGCAAGATTGATATACATAATTCCATGTACTATACAAACTATTTATATTTAACTATTACAATACATAGTACACATCTATGTTTGGGAGTTTATTTATCACACAAATTCTCTCATAGTTTTGTGCTTACAATTTTAATTGATAATAATATAAGAACACTGTTATCCAAACATAGAATGAGTTTGAATAAAGTTATTGCTTTTTGACATTGATGCTAATGAGAGATGGGTTTTGGGACAACCTGACTGTAGCTGGTTCACAATTTGTTTCACTGTACATTCACTAATAAAGGAACTATACAAATTACACTTAAAAAATAAAGTTTTACTCACATCAGATCACAAACAAGCTTGAATTGCACAACTGAACACTACATACAATTGTAATAAGTTAATCTCTTTCTCCTCCAAGTAGTTATCCCCTAACTAAAATATCAAGTGATTTAACAATATAATTTTCTAAATAAAACCAATAACAAAATGTCAAATAATTAAAACGTTCACAAAACAACATTCCTATTAGTGTTTAAGGTTAAAGAATAGATATGCTCACTATTTGCTTAACAGATAATATCAACAACAAAATAATGTTGTTATAGAAAATTTGTTAAATAAGCAACATAGAGCTTATCAGAAAAATCTTTACAAATATAAATAAGAATGCCTAAATTAAGTGATAGCTATAACAATTAAGTAATGTCTTCAAGTATTTGACAATTTCTAAAAGCAGCAAGAAAAACCTTTAATACCCACTGTATCCACATTACAAAAACAATAGAAAATTCAATAAAGCTAACGATCTCAATGTTATCAAAGGCAAACTACCATTGCTGAATAAATGGCACTGACATTGAGGGCTCACAATGCTCGTGGCTATGCTATCTGCAGTCGACATCCACAATCATCCAGGGATTCGCACATAGCCTCACTGTCTACCTGATAGGGCACTAAGCAAAATGAATGCCACCAAACATCAGAAATCAGTTCTATCTTCTGCTTACTGCAATAACACTTCAAAATACCAGTGTTGGGTACAAATGTCTAATCACCCCAGCTGTCGCATAGACATACTCATCACTTTCCATGACATTCGTCAAGGAAGATTCACTAAAACAAAACACCTACTCACGGGATTTTCCGTACGCAGGCTCCAAGAGTGCGCTCAGAACTCGGCGAACTCCTTTGCGCACTTTTCGGTCGACGAGATGCGAAGGGCTTCTTCTTCGTAGTCGTCGAAGTTACTGGTGTCGCCGGGCCCTTTGCAGCGAGGTATGAACGGCGCCTCTATCTTCTTTTGGAAGACTGCAATCCAGTCGGTGCTCGCAAACCATTTATGGCCTTTAATGTCGTTAACACCCGCTTTTAGATTACCATAGCGTTTTGTCAAGTCCACTTGAAGGAGATTGCGCAACAAGTCTTTTAGATCCGAGCCAAAATGCGATGGGAAACGAACCTTGCCAGATACGATTTTTTCATAGATTTGAATAGGTTGATCCGCGAAGAAAGGCGGATAACCAGCCGCCATTTCATAAACGAGTACGCCCAGAGCCCACCAGTCTACGGCTTTATTGTAGCCCTTCGAAAGAATTATTTCAGGGGCCAAGTACTCGGGCGTACCACACAGAGTCCATGTACGACCTTTCACGCGCTTCGCAAATCCAAAATCTGTTACTTTTAAATAACCTTGGGAGTCGATTAACAAATTCTCGGGTTTCAGATCACGATATATGAGGTCCAGATAGTGCAGATATTCGAACGCTAGGACTATCTGAGCTGCGTAAAATCGAGAATGAGGCTCTGAAAAGCGACCTACTTTACGCAGATGCGAAAACATTTCACCTCCAGGCACATATTCTAAAACCATGTAAAGATTGGAGTTATCCTTAAAATGAAACTTAAGGCTCACCAAAAACGGAAAATTGATAGCTTGTAGAATTCGTTTCTCGTTCAATGTATGTTCTACTTGCTTAAGTTTGACAACTTTCTGCTTATCTAATATTTTCATAGCATAATATTCTTTAGTCGGTTTATGTTGAACTATCATAACTCGTCCAAAAGAGCCCGTCCCGAGCGTTTTTATTCTCTCAAAATCATTCAATCCGGCGGTGTTGGTAGGATTTTTCTTCCATTTCTCCTCGAAATCCTCTTTGGCCTGATCGAGGAATTCCTTGACGCTTTCGGCGGCGTCCACCTTTTTGTTGGCGGTGGCAGCATTGTTGCCCATGGCGCACACCACAAGCTATTTCAGTGCCTCGATTTGCCGTTATTAGAGGCTACCTTGTACTAATCGATGCCCGTCTGAGCGAACGTGAAAGAAAGAGGCAGGTCAACACAAACCGATTTGAAACACAGGCATTCTTGATTTTTACAGCACATACACACGTCACGAAAGACACTTATTGCAGGCACACATTGACACGTTTACATTTAGAACTAGTTATTCCAAAAAATTTTTCGTCACATTCACAAGAAATAAAATGGCTTCCTTCACTGAACTCGATCGGCAGAGCGAGAGCGAACGAACAATTCGCTCACGGGTGGCGGTCAATTATGAAAATGTTGCCAGTTTATTAAAAAAAAATCTACTATTCTTGCATAATTCTACTAAATTATTTTATTGATATAAAAGTTTTAATCAAACACATATCTAGATTTAAAAGCAATATTTTATTGAAACGCGCATTGCGAAAGGCGCGTCTAGCCCAGATGAAAAAAAATTAAGACCAAAAGTTGTAACTACTTTTTGCTATAGTTGTAAGCAGTACGGCCGCGGCGTGCGCGTGTTTCTCTGTCTGTCTCTCTCTCTATCATTCCTTTACAAATTAATCATAAGTAACTTCGTTCCATCCGGGTATCCCATAACACCTCTTAAAATTAGAAAATAACTTTCGGAATACGAAAAATTAACAATATTTGAATTGATACTCATTTAATTCTTAGTTCCTACCTTAAAATATAATGCGTGTTTTTTGATATAGTACAAGGCCTTTAAAAGTGCATTGCGTAAGATAGAAAATTAATATAGAGTATATACCTATACAGAGTTTTTTGACGGCTGGACATAATAAAATATATATTTTTTTTTATCTTTTTTTATTAAGGGATTATTGTCCGAAAGGACGATGACAATCCCATCGTACCTTGTATACAAATATTTAACACTTAATGAACTATATTAACTATATTTTAAATTTAAAGTTGAATAGCATTCTAGCTGCATCAGAGTGTGGTGCAGCTAGAATGCTATGATATGCACCAACATTCATAAAGTTTATTTTAAAATTTGTCAACAAGTCTTTTCTTTTAACATCGTTACGAATACATTCCACGAGGAAGTGTTGGATATCGTCATATTTATGACAGAATTCGCAGTTGGGCGAGTAATAAAATAAATGCAATGCAAAAAAGTGCATTACATAAGATAGAAAATCAAAAACCTCTGTAACAACTTGGTAGTTGGTATAATAAGATACAATAAAATAAACCATATAAAATATAACCATTAAATGATTTCATTATAGGTACTTGAAAAAACTTTATATTTTTAACTTTTTATAAATTTGAATTATATTATAATAAGGTATAGGCTATATAACATAAGTTATAGGCATTATTGAGCGTGCGACACGCCACTACATTGTTTATTTATTTATTTATTTACGGCATACGCCAAACCATACATATATTAAACTTAATTCTAAACTTATCACTATTTTCTTAGTTCTAGGTACCTCTTACATTCTTCACCTATCATTCCCATCCCTGACACAAACAAATCATATACTGGTGCAGAATTGAGGAATGAGTTCGGCAGTGAAAGCATGCGAGGTACCGGAGACTGCTGGCGTTGAACCGTGCGTGTGCGCCAAGCAGCTAAGAGTTGGTGGCTACGAGCCCGTGTATAATATTATTGTCAGGCACATTTAGCCGTAACAGCATTTCTAATAAATCATTAGAATCTATTTTATTGTATAAAACGTTAAGAGCAAATTTAACAGTTGATAGACTTCTACGAAGTTCCAGCGAGTTCCATTGTAACTACTTAACTTGAACAAATATATGCAGTAGGTATAAGATTAGAACACTTCGCTTTCTAAATTCGACTCCAACCTCAAGCATCGCGACGGGAGAGTTCCCTTACAATAGGTTTAATTTTGATATTATTATATCAAGAAAGAGGAACAGTTTAGCGTGAAGTTGGTGCTCAAAGATATCAGTAAATTAAAATAAAAATACCTTTCAAAATATGTAGGTATATATATATGCTATAACTGAACTACTTTATAAGTATTTATAGTGTTTTTACACTATCACTATTAATAGAAGTAATAATTGATCTAAGAATATTATCCTTAATACTTCGATTAATATTGATAGTGTAAAAACATTTCTTATAATCGAAAACAAGGTTGTGAATCTGTGATATAATATGTATTATTAAAATACTTTCATTTAGTTTCTCTCATCTCTGATAATTTTATGTTTTAATGTAATGACGGCGAAACTAAACTAACATTACATATTTTTTATACAAAATTCATAATATTTAATACTGATAAATTAAGAATTAAAAATTGAAATATCTTAACATTTTTAATACTTATAACGGAGAAGAATGAAGATATAAAATAAATGAAATAAAAACTAGGCAATAAGAATATTGAATAGTAAACTTAGAAACGCATTCCAATTTTTTAATGGCATATTTTTCTTTCTTAAAGTACAAGAAATATATTATAATATCTTATTAAAACAAATTAATCATCTAAGATTACTTAATTGACGCAAACAATAACGTGTGTTTGTATATTTTATCAAATTCCATTCTTTGAATGATTTTTACCTTCCATTTACTACCAAACTCCCATGAGTATTGGTAAAGGGTAACACTGCTGGTTGGTTTCTATAACGTAAATCAAGATGGCGTTACTAGTCCGTTTTAGAATTAAGATGCGCTCAGCAGCCAGCAATACTAAAATATATAAAATATTATTATTTACAAGTACCTAATAAACAATTAATATTACAATAATTATAATTTATAAGTACATATATTTACGTTATGTTTTGTGTTAGGTAAAGGAATGGCTCAAGTCTCAAGATTATACCACAGTATTACAATATCTACATATATAGGTACCTATTGTGATTATACTTTGTTGTGAAAATACATACCTACCTACACTCTGTGCCTATATATGTACATACATTATACACTAATTTATACATTACTAGCTTTCCACCCGCAGCTTCGCCCGCGCAGTCAAATGAAAAACCCGTATAGTTCCCGTTCCCGTGGGATTTCCGGGATAAAACCTATCCTATTTCCCGGGATAAAAAGTAGCCTAGGGTCATTGCGCCTGTTCGCGTCCACTTAGTGCAGTTGGAAAGTTTGAAGGAGAAAATAAAAATGTTCCAGAACAAATTTCAACGCAAAATTTATGTAACGTGTTCATTACATAGTCTATTTTAAGATTTACTTTCAATTGTGTTGAAAATATCATGTGGTTTTTATTTATCTAGACAAATAGCAGAATTAGGCGTTTTACCCAGTTCGCGTCCAAAAATTCCAGTTTGCGTCCACCCGTGGACCAGTTCGCGTCCACCAGCTTAGAAAAAGAATTAAGAGTGTATTGGGTGATATTTTATCAGATAAATGCAAATAAAAATTAGATTTTAATAAATTATTTATTTACGAATATAGTTATTTAATAAAAACCGGCCAAATGCGAGTGGGACCCGCACACCGAGGGTTCCTGTATAAACTGTATTTTTTTCATATGTTTTAACTGTAAATGATTATTTTTTCAATGTTTCCCTTATTTGTGCTATAAGACGTTGCTTCGTACCAAACTTCAAGTGTCTGTGTTCACGTAAAGTACCCTGTAGGTTTTGATTCCCTTGCGAATGTCGAAATTTGCGAAAATTTGCAGCATAAACGGCTGTATCTTCTGATTGCTTTGGCTTATAAGTTTGATTTTTTCACTGCTTCAAGGGACCGTAGACTTGAGTATTCAATATAAATTTCAGCTTTATATCTCAACGCGTTACTGAGAAAAACGGTTTTGACAGAAAGACAGACCGGCAGACGGACATACAGACGAACGGATATCAAAGTGATCCTACAAGGATTCCGGTTTTTCCTTTTGAGGTTCGGAACCCTAAAATCAACATTATTATTAATATAATTCACTGTAAGTAAACTGGAAAAACTTATTTATATTTATCTTCTCATCATTAATAGAACTAAAAATTAACAAAAAACAAAGTTACGTTATGTAAATAAATAATAATCAGTTCTATTAAGATTACCTACCTACCCTATTTTTAGTTTCTAATGAATTAAATTTCTTTTTTGTTTATATTATTTTCTTAACCACAGACTTATTGATTCTCATTCTCAAAGATACTAGTCCCATTTTAAAATGAAAAAAATTGCATAAAAATTTGCTAATTTGAATGAAAATTTAAATTATTAACTTGTAGTCTTAGTCAAAAATTTACAATCTATTTTAAATTACATATTTTAACAAACAATTCATTGCTACTTAATGAAAAACAATGTGGACGCAATATGTTCTATTGTTATGCACTATAGGTATAGTTTGCGGCCACCGTGGACGCAAAATGGAAGTTGTACAAATTCGGTGTAGTAATTCGCGTCCACCTTATTTTAGCTATTAATTGTAAAAGAAATAAGCTGATTTATAATCCATACTATTCCATGTTTTGTTAGCAAAGTAAAGAAACAGTTACATATTCAAAAATTCACATTTAACAATAAGATACTTACCGTCAAACGCGACGCTGCGCACTATTTTTTTCTCAAAATCCCGCGCGTTTTAGCTCTCTCGTTTAATAACCAAAATTAAATATTTTTTTTAAATAGGATAGGCGGTGCGCAGGCATATTTTGAATATGTGTGCATGTCTCTTATACATTGAGGTATTATCGGAAATTTTTCTTATTACAATTTTACTTAAAGTATACTTATTTTCGTGAATTTTCTAAAAGATATTCGCAAAATGGACGCGAATAGGCATGTGGACGCGAACAGGCGCAATGACCCTATGTCCTTTCTCGGGTATCAAAATATCTCTATACCAAATTTCATGAAAATTTGTTAAGTAGTTAAGGCGTGATTGAGTAACGGACAGACAGACAGAGTTACTTTCGCATTTATAATATTAGTATGGATTATTTCCAACAACAACACGTATATTGTTTTTTAAAGCGGCCGCGGCATCACAAATAAGTACCTACTTACATACTAAATAATAACTGCGAAAGTTTCAATTTCTATCACGGTGGTCGGTGCATGAGATGAGACACAGGCCACAGCCTATTGAAAGCTTCCTTTACAGAGATGCATTTACATGCACCAAATTATAGTAAAAGTACAGACTACAATATTATTATATTTACTAGATTTCCGCCCGCGGCTTCGCCCGCGTTTGCAAAGGAAAACCCGCATAGTTCCCGTTCCCGTGGGATTTCCGGGATAAAAACTATCCTATGTGTTAATCCAAGTTACCCTCTATATGTGTGCTAAATTTCATTGTAATCGGTTCAGTAGTTTTTACGTGAAAGAGTAACAAACATCCATACATCCATACATCCATACAATATACATCCTTACAAACTTTCGCCTTTATAATAATTATTAGATTGCCTACCTATTTCATCTTTTATTTCTATGTTAATGATTCCTAGGCAGGTAGGTTAGTAGTGGCGTGTACCACTTACTAATAATTATTAGTAGTAGTGGCCTGTGGCGTGGACCAATATACTTGATCTTAATGATCTAAGCATGATCTAAGTACTTGATATACATTATACATATATTGGTCCATGGTAATTGAAGCATCAAGCTACCTACTAGTTATTATTCTGTGGTAGCGGGTAGTTAGTAGTAGTGTGCCAGCGACTCAATAAATATGTAAAATATCATACTTAATTTATATTATTACTTTATTTTTTAAAGCTCGGTTCATATTAGATTAAAATAACTTCATAAAAGCATGAAATGATATAAAAATTTAAATTATTTTCGATCCAAGCGAGAGTACCTACAACCTATATATGTATGTAGCTCTTTTCAGCCCAACAGCATAAAAAACGCGAGAAAGAGACAGCATAGTTGCTACCTAATCTTCTTATATATAAAAATGAATGGCAAAATGTGTTGGTAAGCGCATAACTCGAGAACGGCTGAACCACGGCTGAACCGATTTCGATAATTCTTTTTTTATTATATTACTTGAAGTACGAGGATGGTTTTTATGTAGAGAAAACGTAAATATACCGTACGTTCGTACCACGGGCGAAGCCGGGGCGGACCGCTAGTCACTACATAGTATAAAACAAAGTCGCTTTCCCTGTCCCTATGTCCCTATGTCCCTATTTCCCTATGTCCCTTTGTACGCTTAAATCTTTGAAACTACGCAACGGATTTTGATGCGGTTTTTTTAATAGATAGAGTGATTCAAGAGGAAGGTTTATATGTATAATAACATCCATTAAATAGTGGAGAAGTACTGTTATTTTTGAGGTTTCTAATGTGATGTCGTAAAAAATTACATTTTTTCCGCTTACATTGCAAACGCAGGCTGAACCCTACGAGTTTTATCAAAATAATGTACTAAGTATTATACACATTGAAAAGGTCCACAGAAAAGTCCGCGATGGTATATGTCTATCTCTTATGGATAACCCACAATAACTTTTTTTTGTCATTTACTTTTTACGACAAATAATGGCTAATTTTCGATGCGATTTTAACCAATACAGCATTAATCCTTAACCAATTAAATACCTTGAATACATTGTTCATTTACACCGTATGATTTAAGTGAATATTTTCGAAGATATTACAGATTTAAAAATTGCGGGACGTAGCGTTTGCGGCGGTACCGGCCGGCCGCCCGGCTATCTATGTTATACCCGTGCGAACCCGGAGCGGGCCGCTATGTTTTTTATACAACGTTCACAGTTTTTCTGTAGTGTATTTAGTATCAGCATTGCACCCGTGCGAAGCCGGGGCGGGTCGCTAGTCTTATATATAAAAATGAATCGCAAAATGTGTTGGTAAGCGCATAACTCGAGAACGGCTGAACCGATTTCGATAATTCTTTTTTTATTATAATCGTTGAAGTACAAGGATGGTTCTTATGTAGAGAAAACGTAAATATTATGTACCACGGGCGAAGCCGGGGCGGACCGCTAGTCTTATATATAAAAATGAATCGCAAAATGTGTTGGTAAGCGCATAACTCGAGAACGGCTGAACCGATTTCGATAATTCTTTTTCTATTATATTCCTTGAAGTACGAGGATGGTTTTTATGTAGAGAAAACGTAAATATGTACCACGGGCGAAGCCGGGGCGGACCGCTAGTCTTATATATAAAAATGAATCGCAAAATGTGTTGGTAAGCGCATAACTCGAGAACGGCTGAACCGATTTCGATAATTCTTTTTTTATTATATTCCTTGAAGTACGAGGATGGTTTTTATGTAGAGAAAACGTAAATATGTACCACGGGCGAAGCCGGGGCGGACCGCTAGTACTATTATAAAGGCGAAAGTTTGTATGTATGGATGTTTGTTACTCTTTCACGCAAATACTACTGAACCGATTACAATGAAATTAAGCACACATATAGAGGGTAACTTGGATTAACACATAGGGTAGGTTTTATCCCGAAAATCCCACGGGAACGGGTTTTTCTTTGAAAACGCGGGCGAAGCCGCGGGCGGAAAGCTAGTAGTACATAATATGTACTTACAACACCTATATTACAACAATATTAATGGGCTATATATTGTACTTTTTTATGCCACGAACAGCTTTTAATGAATTCATAACCTGACGATATAAGCAACTTGTGCCAAGATTTATTTCAAAGCCATCGACCTAAAACGCTGCAACCATATTATATTTACAATCTCTGTTGCATATTGTAGACCGAATTCCAAAGAATTAAGGTCGAAATTCATATACATTCTTATTATCAATCTGTTAACTTTGCTTGTATCTGTAGCTGTCGTGTCGAGCGCAAGCGTGATGGTTTTCTGGCTATAGAGGTGATCCAAAATCAAGGCGGAAAATAAAATCTTGCGCATCGCATTTTTTTGCTCAGACATGCTAACGACCACATAATGTTTGAATTATTTTCAGGTGTAGGTACATAGGTACCAAAATTCCTACTGTTTACATTCGTTCTTAGTTTTCACATTTCCACATAGCAACTAAAATTCGTGATATTTACGAAAAAAATCAGTGATTAATAGGCCAATGAACTTTTGAAATCACACTCGCGCCTTATTCACATTTTATTTACATAAACTGTTTCATTGTACAAAACGACGGCTTCTATTTTATATACCTAAGTACTTATAAGATAACAAAACGTGTGATTTGAAATTTTATAAAATGTCTTTCCTATTTTCTTTTTTGTTTTATTAGGTAGGTATTTAATATATTTATATATTATCTTTCAAATGCTTTATACCTAGGTACCTATGATGTTTTTTTTTTAAATTTTAAATAGGTAACTATTTCGGCGATTAATAATATGGGTTGATATGAATTGTGAAATTGTAGAGTTTAGGATGTCTTCTTTCGATTTCTATAAAAATTAAAAACTGAAAATTTATAACTAGGTAGGTAGGTAGATACTAGATAGGGAATAAAATTATTTTAGAGTGTTTTTAAATAAGGCTAGGTACTAGGTAGTAACCTAGTTAGTTTTAAGAAGTAACTACTTACCAAGAATTATAGTATCTTAATTTAATTAATTACATAATACATATATAATTATACGTCATATAGTAATATACCTAGGTACCTAGGTACCTAACCACATCTAATGGCTGGTTCACACTTTGATTAGTGCGAGTGCAGGTGATGAGTAGTACTACGTGTGGACAGCGACTGTTTAGTGCGAGTGTTTAGTAGGCTGTGTAGTAAAGTGAATAGAAGCGTGTTCTATTTTTTTGCGAGTGGACTGCGAGTAGCCACGTCCCGCGCGCCCTCCCTTCCCCCTCACTCGCAGCGTGCCTGCACTCGCACTAATCACCTGCACTCGCAGTCAATTGGACACTACTCGCACTACACACCTGCACTCGAACTAATCACCTGCACTCGCAGTCAATTGGACACTACTCGCACTACACACCTGCACTCGCACTAATCACCTGCACTCACACTAATCAAAGTGTGAACCAGCCATAATGGCTGGTTCACACTTTGATTAGTGCGAGTGCAGGTGATGAGTAGTACTACGTGTGGACAGCGACTGTTTAGTGCGAGTGTTTAGTAGGCTGTGTAGTAAAGTGAATAGAAGCGTGTTCTATTTTTTTGCGAGTGGATTGCGAGTAGCCACGTCCCGCGCGCCCTCCCTTCCCCCTCACTCGCAGCGTGCCTGCACTCGCACTAATCACCTGCACTCGCAGTCATGGCTGGTTCACACTTTGATTAGTGTGAGTGCAGGTGATTAGTGCGAGTGCAGGTGTGTAGTGCGAGTAGTGTCCAATTGACTGCGAGTGCAGGTGATTAGTGCGAGTGCAGGCACGCTGCGAGTGAGGGGGAAGGGAGGGCGCGCGGGACGTGGCTACTCGCAGTCCACTCGCAAAAAAATAGAACACGCTTCTATTCACTTTACTACACAGCCTACTAAACACTCGCACTAAACAGTCGCTGTCCACACGTAGTACTACTCATCACCTGCACTCGCACTAATCAAAGTGTGAACCAGCCGTCAATTGGACACTACTCGCACTACACACCTGCACTCGCAATAATCACCTGCACTCGCAGTCAATTGGACACTACTCGCACTACACACCTGCACTCGCACTAATCACCTGCACTCACACTAATCAAAGTGTGAACCAGCCATTAACTGCGAGTCGCAAGTTGCAAGTTCGCGCCACCTTTTCGGTACGGTCTTTGTGACTTGTGATTTCAGATAAAACTTTATACCTATATGTATACTTAGTTTTCATTTTTCAAGTAAAAATATTGATGTTTCCTAATTCCTAGACGGACTAAAAATAAAATCATTTTTCTGGACGAAGAATTAATAATTTAACGACAATGTGTTTTTGAACAGGACAGAGCAAGGTAGATTACCGCTTGCTCACCTCATTTACAGAAATTTCAAGGTTGTTTGAAGTTGAATAAGCTCTATAACTATCCTTTTCTATCAAATACTTTCGCGCATAGTGTGTTTCATGGAATGAAGTTGGCGCGTAAAGTTCAGAATGAACGCGCAACCGCGCGAAACGTTGCGCACGATATTTTGTTCCTTCCTCCTTCATTTGGACGTCGGTGTTTGTGCAGTGAACTTTGTTGTGCGTGGTGCGAAGCACGTGTTGGAATATTTTACCACTTATTTAACGTTTTTGTTAAACAAAAAATAACAATGGCAGACGCAGCCGTCGACAAGAAGTAAGTTTAAATAGTCTTTACTTTCATAAATTGATTATTCTTACAGCTTTGCTTTTTGGCGGCTATGAAAACGTGATCAAAATGGCTACCTTTATTTTATTTATTCGAATCTTTTTACTTAGTTCCGCTTAAATTTTGTGTTATTCTGTACTTGAAGAATTAGCAAATAATATTCTCATCCTTATAGATCTATAGTGGTTATATTGTATATTCAAAAAAAAAATGTTTAATGACAAGCTGTATAGACACGCGGGAAAGTTATTTGAGTTGAAACTTGTGTTTTACTATTCGAATGTAAAGTGCGTTTGTTAGACCTTGTTACATTGAGTCGGATGTGCATTGAGTCATTACGTAAAACATCCTAGATTATTTTACAACACGGGAAAATTGAAAGCACGCCGGTCGGCGCGGAGGTTTAGCCAAGATGGCGCTGCATGCGCGGCGTGCCGGCGCGGTAGCGTCACCGAAGCGCGCTCGTTTCAAATTTACAGAGTCGCATTTTGCAACTTCGCGGTTACGTTATCGATACTCGCGAGGGCCGCATGTTGTCATAAGTTATTTTTAACGCTTTCGAGTTCGCGTCTTAAGGCAATCTAGTGGTGCAAGTAACGTATCATTCAGCAATTACGTCGACGTTCATTTTCCTCGCAACTTTCCCACATGCAGCCTTGCGCAACAACAAGTTGTTTTTGTTACTAACTCGCTTCCTTTATAGTACGTTCGCTTGAAAACTGCATAGTTCTAGTAAATAGTAGATTGTGTACGTCGCGTTAACATGTATGTAATTAGTGTCATTGTTTGTTTGTGTACAATAGATTTAGTAATAACATGGTTTCCATGTTTTCGACCAAACAATATGTTAATATTTACAGAGAAGTAGCGCCCGAAGAGGTTTCCTCAACTGAGGTCAAGGAATCACCGGTAAAGAAGTCGCCCGCCAAAAAGGTTGCGGAAGCACCCGAGAGTAACGGCAAAGAAGAAAATGGCAGCGGAGACGCGCCAGAAGAAACTCCCGCCGAAAACGGGGACGGAGACGAGAGCAATGATGCTACCGAAAATGGTGAAGCAGGTTTGTTTGTTTTAGATAATAATAATAATTATAAAGTCAATATACTGATGTATGATATAAATTAAATTTTTTGTATCGGATTTTTTTATAATTGTGTTATCAAAAAATTTTACTTATAATTATTGTATTGTTTACAGAGAAAAAGGAGACCGGTGTGAAGAGGAAATCTGCTGCAGCAGATAATGGTGATGCAAATGAGAAGACCACTCCTGAAAAGAAACAGAAGGTAGCGGAAGAGGCCCCACCCGCTGAGGCGGAGGCCTAAACTGTCAAGCCCCAAGCTTGGTTTACTGCAATGCATTGTATGATCATTAGGTCCCAACTCTACAAACATATCCTTTTATACACACATATACATATGTTGCAATAATACCATAGTTTTTATAAACCTATTTTGTACTCGACGTTTTTACATTAGAGTTGGGCTCTTGTGTCACAACACTTTAAGTTAAGGTTTAATTACTATGTGTATTAAACTTACCTGTGAAACGTACCTGTAAAGTGTAAATTTTTATGTCAGTCACATCTGAGATGTGCATCGCAGTGAACCGATCATACATTTGGATTCGGTGTTGTATGCTGTTTGCGTATCGGTGTCTAATTGGACAAGAGATGGGTTCAATGAATTGAATATAGTTTTCATGTATCGGTTTCGGTAACAATACGCCAGTAGATACTGCCAAAGGATTCACCTCGGGTGAAGTCAATTCACGATCCGTTCTGTGAACGATGCGACTTTAAACAGCTTCCGAAATACAAGGTCTTTATAAACTAAGATTTAATTAAAGTTAGATAAATAATTCATTTGTAAATTTAAGTTAGCAGTTAAATGTCGCACATTTTATATATTTACATAGGCATTAATACTTAACCATTAAACATTCCTTGACTTGTTTATGAATTGTGTTGTGAACATAGAAACTTCTGGTTTGTTACCTGTTTGCAGTACGGACTTTCACTTTGACTGCAATGTTGCTTTAGTTCACAGCATGGTTATTATTAATTTAAGATTGAAATTCATAAAGTTCAAAGTTGACAAATAAGGTGATAGTTCATATTGACATTAATTCTGCGTGTGCTATTTTTTTTTGTAATACTTATGGGTCTTTTTTTATCATATTGCTATTTTTTCTAATTTATTTTGCTTTGATATGTGATAGAATACAAACCTCGAATGTAAGATAACCTTATGGATACGAATCTTCATTATATTCCAATATAACCAAGAGTTTGAGGAATACTATTTTGACTAACTTTTTTCAGAATAATATTATTAAATATGAAATTGTTCAATTTATTCAAAGAGTACAGTAGTTTTAGTAGAAACTAAAGTAGAATGTACAGTTTAACACTACTTCGTGTGGAGTAAAGTGTTTGTGAAACATTTCTGGCAATAAATAGTCCAATCTAAACATGTTTTTGTTTTCAATTCCTTTATGTACCTAACCATAAGATGAGAATATAATCTAGATATTATCTACTGTTTACACAAAGTGTAGTATTATTTCTCTTCGAAGTTCTTATTAAATTAAAAATTTAAATTTTAAAGATGTAACATGCATTTTAGATGCGTTTCGTTGGATATTTTTTTTTAAACATATATTGTTTTATTCGAATTTTAAATTCCAATTAATTCTAAGGAGAATAATAAATAATAAATTAATAACTAGGTATAGCTTATCAGTAGGTATGAGTTAGGACATCGGTTATTTAGTATTGTTTACGTATTTTTTTACCTAGTTATCTGTCTGTGTTTATTATTTAGACTCTAGAGCGTCAAAAATATATTTCTTTTAATATTTTCACTTCAACTTCGGTATTATATGACGTATCGATATCATTTCAACTAGGTACTACTTATATATCGATTTATCGTTTAGCTGCTTCTTGTTTGTTATACCTGCATAACAAACTATCCATAGTCCATACGCATACAATTGTTGTAATTCCGTAATTGCATTTATGTGTACACACTACATCAAACATGTTATTAAAGTGATGAGCGTAGAATTCATCAATTACCGAGGGTGAATCAAGGCCGGACGTTGTCGTGGATACTACTCGTACACATTAAAATCTGAGCCCCTATGACACTCAGTGTGTGTCAGATGGGAGCTGTAGATAGTTGGCAACGCATACATTTAATGAATAGAAAAGTTTCGTTATGAAATTCTTTATATTTTTATCATTCATAGCCATCGTATTGCTTGAGTATGCAAGATCGCAGACAACTCAAAATATTAACGTGTGTAAGTAACGGTTATTTCAAAATATTTCTCGTTTGGTAATTAATTAAACGTATAAGTACCAACCTTCGTTATTTGCCTTTCAGTACTAATTAATGAGGAGAATAATGCGTTGGCTGAGAAATCTTTCGAAATAGCAAAAGAGTATGTACGTAGAAATCCCAGTTTGGGACTGGCTGTTGACCCAGTCATCGTGGTCGGTAATCGGACTGATGCCAAGGCATTTTTAGAGAATGGTAAGAAAATTTACTCGCTGAACTTTAATGGGTTTATTTTGTATGGGATAATTGTTGATATATTTTACAATACAAACATGAAACAAATGTGAAAATAAATAACTATGCCTCTTGCGATAAATTTAAGTATAAAACAATTATATGTCTGATAGTTTGCAGAAAATATAACGATATGGTGTCTGCAAAGAAACCGCCACATATAATTTTAGACTTCACTGTTACGGGAGTAGGATCAGAGACGATTAAGTCGTTCACAGCGGCGCTAGCATTGCCGACTGTTTCTGGGTCTTTCGGTCAAGACGGTGACCTACGACAGTGGCGAGGTCTGAATGTAAACCAGACACAATACCTCCTACAAGTAATGCCACCGGCAGACATTCTTCCAGAGTCGATACGTGCTATTGTTACCAAGCAAGACATTACAAATGCCGCTATTATATTCGACGAATTCTTTGGTTGGTAACACTTGATAAATTATTTTAACAGCTGTAAAAGTCATTGACCTTCTCTAATGATGACGCATACTTTGCAGTGATGGATCACAAATACAAATCTCTTTTGCAAAATATTCCAACACGGCATGTGATAACCCCTGTGAAGAGTTTTAGTAAAGACGAGATAAAATCGCAATTGCGGAGTCTCAGAGAGCTCGACATTGTGAATTTTTTTGTCATCGGGAGCTTAAGGACGATAAAAAATGTGCTGGATGCAGCAAATGAAAATCAATATTTCGGAAGAAAAACAGCATGGTTTGCTTTGACGTTGGATAAGGGGGATATTGGTTGCGGATGCAAAGATGCGACTATAGTTTACATGAAACCCACGCCAGACGCTAAAAGTAGAGATCGATTGGGAAAGATTAAAACTACATACAGCATGAATGGGGAACCAGAAATTATGGCTGCTTTCTATTTCGATTTATCCCTCCGAACATTTTTAGCGATCAAGTAATGACCTTTGTTTTAATGCTTGCGTGTGTTCTAAATTTGTGTACCGCGTGTATGCAATTTTAGTACAAACGTGCAATGTAGAACATCTAAATATAGTTTGGGATTTTCCATGAAAATCTCCGTTTTATGAATTTCCAGATCATTGCTGGACTCTGGCAAGTGGCCAAATGACATGAAATACATTAGTTGTGACGATTATGATGGTAAGAATACTCCAACGAGAACCTTGGACCTAAAAACTGCGTTTGAAGATGTAAGTTTATAATTTTATTTTTTAACTAAAGCACTAGCAAAAATACAAAGGCACGTTTTCCTAAAGTGGTCAGGTTTATTCATGAAACGATCGACCTCGTTTCAAAGCACCGTGAATTAATGGCTCGTCCGTGTAATCTGAGGTAATTTATAAGACATAAACCGTTTGGCGTTTAAAAATAATCACTAATATAAATTCACGAAACGCTCGACAATTATTGTTTCCCAGATTAAAGAAACACCCACATATGCGCCATTCTATATTCCTGAAGATGGCCCGATGAATGGCAGGAGTTATATGGAGTTCACTACCGATATTACTGCTGTGACAATCAAAGACGGAGCTTCTATAGGAAGCCGCTCACTAGGCTCATGGAAAGCTGGGCTCTCTAATCCTTTAGCATTAATAGATCCAGAAAATATGACCGATTATTCAGCTCAGTTGGTGTATCGCATTGTAACAGTCGAGGTAGGAACAAGGTTTATTTCAATATTTGAACTATGTTTTTAAACTGTATACACATTACACCTCTGAGCATTACACAGTATCTTCATTATCACACGTGCAATCGTTCCTTGACACCGAACTTATCTTTCCGAAACGCAAGAATTTTTGTGCAAAGATGATTATGATTTAAATTTTGCAGCAACAACCGTTCATGATTGTGGATGACCAAGCGCCAAAGGGCTTTAAGGGTTATTGTATAGATCTTATCGAAGAAATAAGACAAATAGTGAAGTTCGATTATGAGATATCACTAGTCCCGGACGGCAATTACGGGACTATGGACGAAAATGGCAACTGGAATGGAGTTATTAAAGAGTTGATGGAGAAGCGAGCGGATATAGGACTAACATCCTTATCAGTAATGGCAGAAAGGGAAAACGTGGTTGATTTCACGGTTCCCTATTACGACTTAGTGGGCATTACAATTCTAATGAAACTGCCGAGAACGCCGACATCTCTATTTAAATTCCTAACGGTTTTAGAAAATGACGTTTGGTTTTCCATTCTTGCTGCTTATTTCTTTACAAGGTAAGGTTCGCTTCATTACCTACACGTCACAATTTAATTCTACATAAAGTACCTAGTTATAGTTTAAATTTTTATATAAATAAATTCATAAAATTCAATTAGGTAGTTATTTGTTATAATCTATGAAGAGTATAATTGCGATATTGTACCTCCCGGAAATTATACAAAAACGTATCTAGTATCTACTTAATTATTATATTCATTAGGTACCACTTACCACTTTTGCTAACGATGCAGTTATAAATATCTTTACGTAAGAAAATAGAAAGTTCCTACTTAGCGTTGAAGTAAAATTTATGAAATAATCTTATGATATAAATCACCGCGTTCTTAACATAATAATATTTTATTAATTTAAATGTATAAATAGCTAGTTTTAGGTACTTGCCATGAACAAACCTAGTAGACCATCTATAAATAACAGTAACTACCTACATACCTACCTATTTGATAAAATATTTGAACTTCTAACTAAAAGTATTAAAAGAAAATAGAAGTAACTATGTACGTACGTACAGTGTACACATAATATTAATAGGTAACTGCTGATACAGATATATTTTATTATTATTTAAATTTTAAATATATAACTACCATACATATTTTTTGTTCAAGTAATGTAACACTAGGTACATTTTCTAGTGATAAACCTATATTTTGTTTACTTATCAATACATATACAGTATAAATACGGTTTACACAATACAGTATACATGATACATTTCTATAGGAGTATTGAAATGATATGATTATATACCTTTACTTAATCGTGTGTATTCGACCTTAAATGTCATGTGGAAATAGGACATCGGTCATCATAATATTACCTACATCGATCGATGACTGTACGTTGTAGCCTATATAAGCTAGCTACTAGTTATTATTCTGTGCCTATATGAACATGTATTGACATAATACCTAAATCTTTCATACCTAGTTACTTACCTACTTTTAACTTTTTTTAAAGAGTATCAGCACCTGTCAGTGACAAATAAAATCTTTAAAACCTAATTCTTAAATTGATATCCCATTTAAGATTTTTAAACTAGCTTGTGTTAGCTAGGATATAAGTATGTTTATTCGACATTATGTATTTAAATTTCATCTTTCTAATCCGACTTCCACGTCAATGTCTCAAATATCTTGTGCTGATAAACTAAAGATGACAAACACTTCTTTAGTTATTTGCAATAAAATGAGCAATAATAAAAACCTATCTTGAACTACCTACTTCAAACTTAAAACATTCCAAAAACACAATCTTACAACCTTCGGTAGGTACTTCAGTGGAGCACGCACTTGACCTTATTATTTACCTGGGTTTCGCTACTCCATTAAGAGCCAGAACCCATACATGGGTTGGAAATCAAAATGTAGGTAATGTATGATCAACGATTAGCCACAATACTAGCCGTGTATAGTTTATAGGTTATCTTTCATCCTCTTCGATCTTTATTGTAATGACAATGACGAAGGATCTAAATAGGGGCCTATGTTTCTTCTAAATAAGGTAAACTTATTATAAACAGGTGCGTTTTGCAGAGTATCAAATGCTCATCAAGATACAATAAATGTTATGGCACTAACTGATTGTAAAGATTGTGAGTAATTTCATTAAATGTATTAATGATGAAGAAGTTTATGAATTAATATGTCTCTAGAAATGTTAAACTATTACGAGTACTTGTCTATAAATAAGGATAGTACCCAGGTAGTAAATTTCTAATTTCTTAGTTATGTATATTTTACAATGTTCTCTAGGTACAGGTTTTACATTTGATTAGGCCTGGCTGTTTATTTGGTTTTGTTTGAACGTCTAGAAGTTGCTTCCCTATTTATTGACTTCAAAAATATTAATTTGTTTTACCATCATAATTAATGATACATTATATTGAAACATAAATGAACGACATTTAAATTTTAAATCATCCATATCATTTGGAAGTTTGGAACTCAAAACACATTTTAAATAGGTTGGCACTTTTCTTATTTTTAAATTTAACCCGTTGACATTTGTATTTCCTTCTATTTAATATAATGTACTTTATCCTTCCCTATTATTCATTCTTGTATTTTATGTATTCTATCTTCTATGATCTATATTATTATTTTATGTAGGTATTATATCAGCCACCCGCGTTACATGTATTTCTTCTTTATCCCTTACCTTGGGCAGCCTGGAAGAGATCGCTAGTAAGCGATAAGGCCGCCTAATGTACCTACCATATTAATCGTCTTTGTATAATTGTAAAATATATTACTTGGTGTGGTATATTAAATTGTTAAATAAATAAATAAATAAATATTTTGTATGATAAATTTGTTATATTTCTATATGTAGGTATAATATTATGTATATATAATATGCATCCAGTATTTATTTGAAATTGCAGTGTAAGTCAATGATTCATGATTTGACTCAGAAATGGATCAAAATAGGTGCCAAATTTTATTCGCTAGAGTAGTTCAATGTCGTATACATAATATATTCATTCATCGGGACATTTTATTTTAATCTAGGAAGATTTTATCGTCTATACAGAGTACAGATAACTTTGTTACGGTTCGCTTCCGCCTGGTGATAGATAATGGATTTCTAAGAATAACGCGGAAAAAAATTCCCGCTTTTTTGATATTATACATTTTAATTTGTATCGCGTGCCAAAAACGATATAAAATGTTTATCAAAAAATATTATACACCTACGTTACACGTACCTACTAAAAATAAGCTTATTTCTAGACAGCCTTTTAATTAAGTGTAATGAAATCTTTAATTCATATTCAACTTCATAGCTGTACCTACTTGTTTGATATAATTATATGTTGTTTCTGTTTTTCTTTGTGGAAAAAATATTAAACAGATTTTCGGTGAATACTGAATATTAAATAGATTTTCGGTGAATATAATGCGACCATTTCATGAAATGGTCGATCATTTCATGAAATGAGCAAATCTACGATATGGCCACGACATAGACACAAGATTAGACTCTTATCTTGTTCACATTCTTTGAAGTCACAACACTAGGAAGCACATTCAAATGAATATTTAACTTTGTCCCTATATCCCATAATTGATTCATGGCTCAATTATTACAGACTGTTGTAAAATCGAATTCATAAGTCGTCACGTCAGTAATGGCCGTATACAAATAGCAACAGCGAAGCGAATCACCTTCGCAGTTAACATTGATAACGTTTGTAGCCGTGACCCATAAAGTTAGCCGGTAAACTCCAGATAACAATACTCACTAACCGTGAAATAATACCAACAAATTATCAATTAACTTTTCGAATTGGGGCGCTCTTGAAATTGTTTAAAATGCCGTAGCGCGTTAGATGATGGGTTACTATGCACGCGTTGTATGCTAGTTAGACGTTTCTGAAATAATAACTTTAATTAGCTGTTACTAATTTATTCTGCGCTGTTACTCGATATACTTTAATTGGCTGTTTTCCTTTTAGACTCTTGCCAAGCTTTTATTATGATTTAAGAATATATTTCTTGTCTAAAATATTTAGCTCTTCAAAAATGGTGCTTTAGTGAGTATTTGCGAAGTAATTGTACCTAGTTATAGTACCTATAATAGCAAAACTTGATACATACCTAACTACCTAGGTATTTTTGATACCTATTTGTAGCTGGGAGTAAATTTTGCTGTGAAAAATACCTAAATTGGTTGTATGATAGTGCCAGTATCTAATTAAATCATAATCATATCCGTAATAATTTTCAAGCTTCCTCATGTGGATTTTCGACCGATGGAGTCCATACAGCTATCAGAACAATCGAGAAAAGTACAAAGATGACGAAGAAAAGCGCGAATTCACGTTGAAGGAGTGTCTATGGTTCTGCATGACGTCACTGACCCCGCAGGGCGGGGGGGAGGCGCCCAAGAACCTGTCGGGGAGGCTTCTCGCTGCAACATGGTGGCTTTTTGGGTGATTTATGACCGTATTTATTGTTAGCAAACCTTGTTTCGTGTAAAACAAGGAAAAATTACAGCTAAGGAACGTACAAGTTAGATTTAACCACATCTTGGTGTAACATTACAAAAGTCACTTTTTGTTTACTAATTGAATAAATATAATAGCATGAAGATTAAGTCAAACTTTTGTTTAAATAGTTCATAGTATCAAGTAGGGTTAGTTTAAATGATAATTAAGTCATTCAAACCAATCTAGAAATGCTTAGACCATATAGAGTCTGTGATAGAGTCGTACAGAGATCATTATATTGTGGGCTACTCAGTACCTAACAAATCTAAATTGAATAAATATGCTTCTTATTTCCTATTAATTAGTATATTATTACAGTTTCATCATCATAGCGTCATACACAGCGAATCTCGCGGCTTTCCTCACGGTATCCCGTCTGGATACACCCATCGAGTCTCTGGACGACTTGTCCAAACAGTACAAAATACAGTACGCACCGTTAAATGGTTCTGGCTCTATGACGTACTTCGAACGAATGGCTAATATTGAAGTGAAGTTTTATGAGTGAGTATTTCGTTTTGCGTGGTTCATTGTTTGGTCAAGTTAGTTGCTAATCCTGGAAGTTTCAAGAATCCAGGTCATTATACAATAGAATGAAAAAGTAGAGATAGAGCATTAACTAAATCCAGATATTCTTATTCATAATTTGACCAAGTCGATTCCATATAGGTACATATTTATTTGATACTTCTCAATTACTTGTAGCTTACGATTTGATTAATTATTTTTAATTTAGTATATTAATTAGTATATTTATTCATTCATACCACTTCACAGATATCATATAATTTATTCTATAAACATACATACGGGTAACACGTTATGAAGATAACGCATAATAATGTTTTGCATTCATGCACCGATGGCGCCATCTGTGTTCAATTTAATATAAGAAAACTGTAATTGCTGTAAATTGTTCATTATTAAATTTATTATACGATTTTAAAAGTTGCCAAGTCATCATCATCATTACAAATATTAGAATTTCATTAACAGAGTAGTATATATATGTAATATCCTATTATTTTATTTAATCCGTAATAAAACGTCCATGCAAGCATTCCACTATATAATCATAATGCAATATTCCTCAAACTTTCTTAGAAACTGCACTTTCTACCTTCGGTCATGCATTATAGATTGCATTAGGAACGCCGGCCCTACATAAATGATAAAATAGAATAGACTTGAAGAGTAATTAACATTGTTATTAAACGGGATGTTTACTACCATTGTTATTTGCACAAATATCCGGATATTTCGGTTGCATTACGCAGTGCTGTTTTATGGTAAATTTGCTTTCTGTAACTGGGCTCAAATGATTTAATTTCACCATTACTTCGATTTCGGTAAAAGTACTCAAACTAACTTTTTGAAGAAGAAAAATCCCAAAGCTGATGTAGCTAGAAATAACAATATTTAAAAACATCAACAAGCTTGCTTTAATACAATAATGGATATAGATAACGCTTGGCAAAAGCATTTATAAGCCAAGTTTATGTAGGTCGTAGGTTATCTGAAGGACAGTTTGTGAACTAAACAATTAAGTATGTATTTGTCTCTCACACCCCCAGAAGTTATAAGCTATATTCTCTGTAAAAAGGCTTATTGTGACTTTTAAAAATTTTGTTTTTCTCCATCAATCACAGAAGCATGAATATCAAGCAGTACCTTATCGTGCGTATTCAGTGTGGGATTAGTGAATGGCATAGTTCCCGATATAGTTGTTATCAGCAAGTTATCGGTCACGGAGTGTGATATCGTTGTTTCCGCCTTGGCGTGTTTGTATAGCATTCACCTGTAGCTAGCAACGCGTAAAACCCACTACCATTTACATAAATGTTTTCCTTAGGCTATATTTTACTATTACTTTACAGTTTACAGTATATAGCCGTAGGCAGTGTGAACTGCTAATCTTTTGCATAAGCTGGATAGCAGAGGAAAGATCTAAATGCTATTTTATAGATATATAAGATAAGACTCACAAATTCAAAATTATCACAAACTCTCACTCGACTCACAATTAATGTGCTACAAGTTATTCATTATTTCCTTTTAATTTGAAGACGGTAACTTTTTTTTCCATAAGGTGCCGTGGTTATATTAAACACAAATTATTATCTTATAAAACGTTATCGTAAATGATAAATTTACGAGGATATCCGGTTAGTGCAGAATATAGTTGAGGCTATATAAATTTTGCTACATTGTTTTAATAAAAATGTTTGATAAAATATATTTTGCAGTTCCAACGGGTTGAGCCACTTTACATTCGTATATGTATTTGTTCACACTAAGCTCGACCGATAAGCTCAAAATTTAATTGCATGGTACTTGGTAGCTATATTTAATTAAGTAAATGATGAATGTATTATGTATATGGATTAAATAAATATGTATATGGATTAAATAAATATCTCGGTGTAGTTCCGCTTTGCTACACTCTCCCAGGATTAATTATTTTACCTACTAGGTACTTTAACCTAAATCATATCAAAATTTTGAATCTGCAAACAATAAACAGACTAATTTCATATATAGGATATGAAAATTAGCTTTTCGAAGATCACCTGGATAGCTTTGATAGATTAGCCTTTGAGCTACCTCAATAATTGTACAAAACAAAATATGTAATAATATTCCGTCTATAATAAAACTGCCTCCTGTTGCGAGACTGACCTAATGCATAGTTTGCTAGCTCTGACAACTTATTCTTGTAACTAATATTCGTAGTTCCTACGTGGTTTCTATAACTATAGTTTCTTTAATTTTACTGAAAAGAAATTGCTCCAAAAATGATGTATTCCAAATTCATCATAATTACAGAATATGGAAGGAAATGAGTTTGAACGACAGTCTAAGCGATGTGGAGCGAGCCAAGCTAGCTGTATGGGATTACCCTGTGAGTGACAAGTACACCAAGATGTGGCAAGCCATGAAGGAAGCTGGGATGCCGCATACTGTGGAGGAAGCGGTCGAGAGGGTCCGCGCTTCTAAGAGCTCTAGCGAGGGATTCGCTTGGCTTGGCGATGCGACTGATGTTAGGTAAATATGTACAAAGATATAAATCATTTGAATGCTGAATTTTAAATACAAAGATAGCTTTTTAAAACGTTGGGATTTTGAATGTCATGGAATGTGATACTGTGTTACTTATAATTGGTACAACATATAGGTAATTATCAAAGAGTCTTAGTTCTAAACAAACTCAAACTAATTTCTACTGATTAGTATAAGATGCCTTGAACATGTACATAATTACCTATTATTTTAACGTTATATATATTTCAGGTACCACGTATTAACGAGTTGTGATTTGCAAATGGTTGGGGATGAATTCTCTCGCAAGCCGTACGCGATTGCAGTACAACAGGGATCGCCTTTGAAAGATCAATTCAATAATGCGTAAGCCTTACTATGTTTATATACATATTCTTTACTTTGATTATAGATGAAAAACTTTGACCTCTCTAACTGAGGTAGGTACCTCAATAAGCCAAAAATTTCGGAGGCGTCTCTATTTACTTAGCTCTACAAATTTAGGAAAGCAATTCGAAAATTAATTTGATGATACTTTACACTAATAACTAGTTAGGTCATATGCTTTTTGTAATAGTGAATAAATAAAACAACAAAATAGATCCAAATATACACCATACATAAAAAATGAGCAGTCAAAAAGAGGCTCATTTTTCTAGACAGCAAAATATTTGTTCGTGATAGGTTGTATCGAATATATAAACACCTTCGCTGTCTGTCTCATTCCATATTTACATTGTGACCTATTTGAATTAATTATAATATTGATTCTATTTTTATTTCCACATTTTCATTTTATTGTTTTGCTTTAGCATTCTATCAAACTACGAATAAACTGTGTAAAAAAAACATTTTTATTCGTAGATATATCACAAACCACTAGCAGTTGTAATCTACACTAATATTATAAAGAGGAAAACTTTGTTTGTTTGTTTGTTTGTTTGATTGTAATGAATAGGCTCATAAACTACTGGACCGATTTTAAAAATTCTTTCACCATTCGAAAGCTACATTATCCACGAGTAACATAGGCTAGGTTTTATCCCGAAAATCCCACGGGAACGGGAACTATGCGGGTTTTTCTTTGAAAACGTGGGCGAAGCCGCAGGCGGAAAGCTAGTAATAAATAAAAACTGTACACATAATACCTATGTGTAGTGACAGTAACCTGGAGTGTTAAGTACCTATTTACACCTAATAAAACAAGTAAATTGATATTTTTACCATGTATTTATCTAATCAGACTGGAACAAGGGATCAAACATAAAATTATATTTTAAAATACTTATCACTGTGTTTAAATATACTAACGAACTGAATAATTTAATGCAAATGTATACATTGTAGACTTCCTGTAGCAAATAATGGTATTTTTTTTGTTAAAACCTAACACGTGTCAGTTATATACTATTAATTACTATAGGCGCCTAGTAACAAAACCTTCAACATTCGTGTACTTTTTTGCTTGTTTTTATTAAGTTCAAGGTTATAATGGGCTTCGATTAGACCCATATAGGTATGTAAAGTATAAAGGTAAGAAATGAAAAATGTATAGAATTCGAATCAAACTGTTTTATTTTAATACAATAGGCATGACGACAGTATCCATAAATGATCGTATTAGTGTTTTTAAGGGAAAATGTATAATAAATAAATTAAATATAGCGACTTAGAAACCTTAAAAACATTAAGATTAATGAGATTATCAATAAAATAAAACATTGAAATTCTGAAGTTCGCCATTTTGACTAAAACACGCGTGACGTCACGCATAAGTAAACAACTCACGTCAGATGTATTTTGTTGTTATGAATATGTTGAGAATACGCATTTTTATTTATTTTCTATTGTTTCACGTATGCTTTATCGACTCAGAACAGAAATATAATTGCGAATTCACGAATACATGGTTCGGGATTCTCCGCGCCAACTTTATACAATAATTTCTTATTATTTTTTCGCTTGAAATAATTACTAACACATTTTTGAGCATTATTTTTATGTGGATTCACACTGCAATACTGCACACCACTTATAAACTTTGTAATTCGTTTCTATAACACATATTAAATAAAGACTTTTTTAATTTTCTTCGCAATGCGTACAAATAATTACGTATTTACCAAAGTTTGACGTCACGCCTACGCCATGACACCTGCGAGCTGTTTTGGCACAGATATTAAATATTTTTTGAAAAATGGCTTTAATCTTCGTTAAATTTAAGTATATTACCGAAATATAGGGTTTTTCTTGTATAGTAAACGTATACACACATTATGGAAGAGAATTTCAAAATCTTTCGTCATGCCTATTATAAAAATTTGATAACAAAATATATAGGTACCTAGCTGAAAATTGCAATATTAAATTCTATCCATTGTAATACTCCACAGACTACGGCGACGTTGGATACGTAAAAAAGCGACCAGCAGGTTAAAATAATAATGAATATTAAAATTACCTACTAATTTAAAACTTTAAAACGGTACTGACTTCTTTTGCCATTTATGATGTAGGTAACTAATTTTTCTACAGCAATCGAAATGAATACAATGCATCATTATAAAGTTTCCTAATTATTGACCTTGACATTTAATTTCAAACACAGATAAATAATATTATGAAAAACAACGATAATGCCCTGTGACGCGGTTGGGTCAAATATATTCAGTTCGTTGGCCAGACGATATTATACAAACATCTTTGGCCACTGTTTGGTGCGATATTACATGTGTTTTTATCTATTTTTCGCTTCCTTTTAGCGCATAACTTTGTATAAATAAGAAACACAACATCGATTTCAAATATATTTTTTAAGGAAATTTTTTTTTTTTTACAAATTCAATGTGATTACTGAATTAACAGATATTTAGTACAATATTTTACTATTACAATACATTCTAAACCTAATCGGTTCACTGCTTTACATTAATTATCTTTTAGAACGGTTATCTACCTCCCCTGCTTTTTTAGTTATAAAATAATTACCTACCTAACTACCTAGTTCACTATTAAATATGTATACGTACTTAATAGATATAGCCTAACTTGGTCATAATAATTCAAGAAAGCCATATTTCGATTCCTAAGATTTTCATATTTTTAATTATGAAAGGTACGCGAATTAAAAACCTATTTGTAATAGTCATCAAGTCAGCTATGTACCGACTACCTACCTATTTAACCTTTGCTCAAAAAATTTAATATCACCTCACATCAAAACCACGTCCATTGTAAACAACATGTTATGTCACATTGTATTTACAGAATACTTCAACTATTAAACAAGCGGAAGCTAGAAAAACTCAAAGAAACATGGTGGAACAACAACCCGAACGCGGTCAAGTGTGAGAAACAGGATGATCAGTCGGACGGGATCTCCATACAAAATATAGGAGGAGTGTTTATCGTTATATTCATGGGAATAGGACTGGCTTGTATTACTCTAGGCGTTGAATACTGGTGGTACAAGTGGAGAAGACGACCTACTATTGGTGATGTCACACAGGTACATTTAAAATAGCATAGCAAATGTATGTGCGAAGTTACTAGAACTTTTGCGTTATGACTAGCGCCATCTATTGGAGAGCAAATGAAACACGTTTAGTATGTGTTATAAGCTTGTACGTTGGTTGTTAGTGAATCATATTTTCTCATTCTATTATTATTACGATATATTGTTCCTACACTAGAATTACTTCGTTTTGCAGCCGTGGCTGTAATGTAGTTATCAAAATGTCAAATAATTTGTTCTTTATCAATTCCTCTATACTTAGTAATTAGTTACTAGAATAATGTGATACAAGTCGTTATAGGCATTTAAATAATTAGGTATTCATCACAAACTAAGATCACAAACATCATATCCGTAATGTATTACAATAATTGAGCTATTATTTCGTCTTGTGTGAAGGTTAAAAAGTCTGAAAAGGAAGTTTCTGTGCGACATTTTCGATTTTTGACCAAATATTGGAGTAGATTAGATGATCAGTAGCGTAGAACAGTATCGAAATAAACTGCATAATATATATTATTTCCTTTAAATAATACAAAAGATGTTCTAATGATCTCTAATTGGATTCTATTTAAAATGCATTTTACAGTAATTTGCTATTTTTTGTGACAGGCACAATAATTTTATCGAATCCATTCACTTTTACTGAATGTTATCTAATAATTTTAAAGAAAATAATGAAGTAGGTAGGTGTTTAAAAATGATTTTGTATAAAAATGATTATGTAACATATTTATCACATAAAATTTGGTTTCAGGTGCAGCCAGCAAAACCTATAAGGAGCAATTTGGAAAATCCGAGTGAACCACAGCGAAAACAGCCATTAAACTTTAGATCCAGAACCATTTCTGATATAAAAAGTAAATTTTAATAAAAATTTCATATATTTATATTGTATTTGTAGTGTTTTTAGTTTGTTTTATTGTGGTTTTCACACGGTTTTCATCATTTACTAATCAATGAGTAAATTACATATAAAGCCTTGTGAAGTCTGTATAAATTATTTAGATTTGTATAAATTATCTTTATAAATAATTATTATCTCATTTTGATCTCACGTTATTTGAATTAATGTCTAACTCCAGCTAGAAAAATATAACAAATATAAGCCAGCGTCTTTATTTGTTATATAGTTTATATAAATGTCGTGTTTTAAAGAATATAATATTTGTAGTTATGTCTATTTTAAATTAACATTACTATACCTAAGGTTTGAAGTACTTGTTATGTGGTGTCATTGTGTGTTGATACAGCAGGTTTGCTAATAAACGTTTTGCACCATTCTCCGTTGTTTAATTGAAACACCAGTTATTTTATAATAAATTTATTATCTACAATAACTTGTCATATCTTATAAAATACTATAATAAACTTTTAACGAACTTAACCTAGAAAATGTACAATAATTTATACTTCTGTCCTTCATGAGTATTAAATTAGATCGATATTGACCGACGGCAAGATTATTTACAAAACATCTAAATAAATATTACGCTATAATTTGGTTTACAACTCTATGGTTTTCCCGTGCTTGATGTTCTTCATGTTCTTGTTGCAAAGTTCCAATTCGAGTCTCAAGCCATCTATTTCCGCTTCAAGGGTCCGCGTTCGCTTGAACATTTGTACATAGTTCATTTGCAATTGCTTCTGATATCTCAGCACTTTGTCCTTTTCCTCCGACCATTTTCGTCTCTCGTTGTTGAATTGAGTTTCTTTAGTTTCCAGTTCGCATTTGAGTCGATCGACGACTTCGTTCGCTGGACAGTTGCAAGGGTCTGGTAGTTCTCCGTTAAGTCTTTGTACTTCAGCGTCTAAAGCGCTATCGTTGGAGGTCCAATATTCGTTCTTACACTCGTAGATACCCCGTAAAGTTCTCCCACACTCGATACCCTCGTACCCGCTGAGAGAAACATCGGACAGTTCCTGTCTGAGTTCCTTCAATTCGGTTTTCAATTTGTCTATTTCGTTTTTACTAGTTTCGTTATTCTTGTTCATGTCGGTGACGCTGTTCTTTAGATCGCTTGTCAGTCTTTCGACTTCGGATTGCAGTCTTTTTATGGTCCGTTGTTTTTCCTCTGATTCTGCGCGAAGTCTCATTATTTCTGACTCTTTTTTGTCGATGGATTCTCTGAGTTGCCGGCAGTCTGCTTTTAGAGTGAGATACTCGTGGCCTTTAGCAGTTTGCTCGTTCTGTAAATAGAAAATACATATGATTAAATACAAAGTGATTTTGCATAAGTATTTGCTGTGGCTCATATGGTTGGTAATGAATGTCAAAATCTATCAATTAATTATTTGATTGTTTTTATCCTGATTTTAATGGCATTCTATGCAGAAGCGTAATTAAATAAATCAAGTATGATTTAGTAATAAGTAGTATTATTTAATATAATATAATCCATTCCAATATCGTTATTATAGTATGAAAAGTGCATTCGAAAGTTATATATTATGGACAAACAATTGTGTAAAGAGAGATTAATAAAAGTATCCGCAACAACTTGCACTAGCTGTTCTACTTTCAGAGTTATAACCATCTATTACTGATTGTTATCTAAACGCACCATGAACAAATTGTGTTACGTTGAGTTAATTTTTTGTATAATAAATGTAGAGTTTGTGAAATCTTTGTTTAGAGTTTGTTATTCTTTTTAGTTTTGTGTTCAATTCTTAAACTTCATAAAAATAGTAAATTGTATCTCCTTCCAAAAAACGTTTGGCAAATTGGATGACCAACGTAAAATAGTACAGAGAGCAAATCGATATGATTGTCAAAGCTGTCCTGAGTAGTGCTATCTTCCCCAGCCAGTTAGGAGATTTTATTCAGTAACTTCCAGTCACTACCATAAAGACATCTTCTTCGTCGTGCTGTTTACATAGCAACGTACTCATAAGCTCGCGCACAACTAACCTGCGCGTCTTTCAGCTGCGTCTTCAATAGCGCGATCTCCCCAGCTCGCTCATAGAGACTCCACTCGATATCCTGGAACCGTTGCCATAGCAACGCACTTACAAGCTCGCGCACAACTAACCTGAGCGTCCTTCAGCTGCGTCTTCAACAGCGCGATCTCCCCAGCTCGCTGACAGAGACTCCACTCAGTGTCCTCGAGCCGTTGCCGTAGCAACGCGCGGTCCCGCCTCACTCGTGCCAGCTCTGTGTCGCGCTCGTCGCGCACGTCGCGCCGGTACGTCTGCAGCATGAGACGCGGCGCGCGCAACCGCACGTCGTGCCCGCGGAGACGGTCTGTTGTACTGGAAGGGAAGTTCCAATTACAATTATTGTCGATATATAATTGACTAGCTTTCCACCCGCGGCTTCGCTTGCGTTTTCAAAGAAAAACCCGCATAGTTCCCGTTACCGTGGGATTTCAGGGATAAAACCTATCCCGTGTGTTAATCCAAGGCACCCTCTATATGTGTGCTAATAATTGCTCTGTAATTTCATTGTAATCGGTTCAGTAGTATTTGCGTGAAAGAGTAACAAACATACACACTGACACACACATCCATCCTCACAAACCTTCGCATTTATAATATTATTAGAAGGATAGGATAGGATAGGATAGGATACCCTACCCTACCCTACCAACGCATGACTAAATAGTAAATAGATAGTAAATGCCATTAAAACGTTCATCAATAAGGAATGTAAACAGAGACTTCTTTGAGTTGCGATTACGTGATTGGTTCGCATTTAATTTTACATGCTACGTTTCCGAAATTGTGCATTTAAATCAAAGGAACATAGAGCTAGAAGCAAGAGTATTCTTTCGTGATTCCTTTGGGTAGTAGCAAAGTACACTGAACAACACTGTTCAGTGTTAGAACATTGTATAGAATCTTTACGAACGCACAAAGAACAACAAAGGAATGCTCTACGCCTGACATAGTAGGAATAGAATGAGCATTCGCTCGTTTGATGCAAATGCACCGTTAGAAATGAATTTAAAAACTTTTATCTAATAAGGTTCTACGTCGTTTCATCATATGTTTCTAGAATCACAGGTCTACGCCTCCAGGATTTCAACAATGGGTTCCTAATCGTCCATTCCCACACATTTTGCTCCCATTTTAGACGACTCCGCAATTTGTTACAGTTGGTTAAAGGGATGCACATTCATTACCATGATATATAGCCTGTTTGCTTTGAAGTGGGTTGTGACATAAAGGACGACAAATTTAGAAGCTTCCTGGATATTGTTGTACTCATTTTAAACACGTGTTGCAAGTTGCAAGCAAATGCTATTGTTAACGTATAAAGAATTATAAGAAACATCTATTCAAGAAAAAAAAAATAAAAGCATGTTAAATTAAAACTTTACTTTTCTAATTAAATTCAATACCTAATAATTATTATATTTTATTAGTATTTGAAACTTTGAAAGTGTTATCAAAACTCGAATAAGTAGGTATTTTATTGTGAACCGATTTTTTTTTCAAAAATGTACTCTAAAATTATGCTAATTTAATTCCAATCTTCTTAAAATATATTAAAGTCACGTAAAGAAGTCCTTAGTCAACAGGAAACCAATTTTTCTATGAGTAATGCTATCGTATAATTAATGCAAAACTGCATAGTACCTAATGCAAGGTCGTTCTTACGGTTGTCATGTTTTTAATTGTTAATGGATCTCGAAATAAATTATTTATAGATTTAATGATTTATATCCTGTATACATCAGAATTCTTTACGGGCTAGATACCTAACTAAAGCTTATTCGATTAACAATTTTCTGGTTGAATTGGTATTTAAATAGGATAAAATGGAAATAATAATCCAGAATCTAGACCAAAGCTGTCATTTGAACTACATTTTATTCCATTTTAAAGATTAATTTTAGACAGACATCGACATTAATACTTAAGCAGTGATAATATCTTAATTAAAATGAATGAGGGCGTCTAAAAACATAAATTACCTGGAGGCAAGATAAAGCTGCGAAATTGATAAATAGCTCGAATTCTTTTATATGTGTCATATTATTTTTAGATAATCGTAATGATTCATGTGGATAAATGTGACATATCTTACTGCATTATCTTTTATTGATAGGTATCATATTAGTCTGTATCTGTCCGGTTCATTTAAAAGATAGGTACATACAATCTATATTATAAAACAAAACATAATACACACTACAGAGGATCATTTGCTGATTATCTTACAAATTATTGCCTTTTTTTATCATTTAAACCGAAACCACGTTTCTGCAGTAACATCGTCATCTATTTATTCTATACTTACTAATAAAAAAGAGGAAAAGTTTGTAATTATGTATGTACGTATATATGTATGTATGTATTGTTTTCACGCATAAACCTCTTAACCGATTTTGATAAAATTTGGCACAGACAATCTTTAGACCCTGAGAAAGAACATTGAACATACCTTTTATTGCGAAATGTATGTGTATGTACCACGGGCGAAGCCGGGGCGGACCGCTAGTTATGTAATAAAATAATTAAATACACAGATAAATTGACCAAAATACCGTACCTATAATCATGTTGGTCCCTCTCAAGTTCAGAAACTCCAGAATCTGCCGGTGACGGCGCTGGGATCGGCTCCTTGCTGTCTGTGCCCAAACCCGAACTGGATTTAGTTCTGGAAATAAAAACATTATCATAATAACATTTACGATTATATAAAGTATTTGTGAAAAAGATAATAAGGAAAGATAAAAATGATCGATAAGCTTTTAAAAATATCTGATTCCTGAATTCAGAGGTTCTTTTGAAGTTTTAATGTGGACTTATACATAAGGTAATTAAGAAAAAAAATTATAAATAACGAGAAATTAATAGTGAGTAGTGAGAAAATAAACAAAGAAGTGTGTAAGTTTATTAATTTTGTTTAATTTCTGGTCTACTAATTGCATTTTCTAAAAGTTCATTACTTTAGTCGGTTCCCAGCGTAATGAGAGTACTAGTTCCTAATTAATCCAAAACATAATGATTAAGTATCCTATGACACTTAAAACCTGATAATAACCAATCTTTAAAAGATCGCATACTTATTATGGCTACTAAAAACCTTAAACCATTGATTGCATCTTGTAAAACGTAAAAGTGTAATTAGGACCAATAATACCAAGACGCGTGAAATGCCAGTATATTATCATCAATTGAACATCGTCAAGTATGTAAGAGTACTCTTTAACCACAGTATAAATATTATACTGCTATTAACTTTGATGGTGGCCTTAAATATTGAATGGGCTTATTCAGAGCGTAGCAACAATTTGCCAAACATTACGCATCCGATAAACGTAAAGCATGGGTCATAGTGCAAGCTATAATATTGAAGGCCTTTTTTGATTCCCTTTATTGAATGTTTGATATATGTAATGCTATTTTAGCAATGTAAATTTATCTAAGTTGTGTGCAATGTACTTGTTTTGTATGTTTAGGTTTTACTATAGGTTTGATAAATATATTTTATTTGCAGTAGTTATACATAGTTTATTACTTTAATATTTTCGAATATTATGTACATAGTTACTTAGGTACTTGCGTGGTTTTACAATTTTGATTTCATAATTTCATTATAAGCGTTAATTCCATTAATAACAACACATAAACATTTATGTAAATCTAACATTAAGTATATAAATAATACTTTACATAAATTAAGATCTAATAATATTGAAGCTTTATCGATTATAGCATAGCGCATCATCCGCGGTATACCACAAGCTTAACGGAAAGTTGCATACACACTACACGTCTCGCTCATGAATCGTTACGTGCATATATTCCCCTTATCTCCACTACGATTGTAAATTGTACAGACCCCGCAATTGCCGTAAAACGGTAAAGGTTCTTAAAATATTTTATTAGTTCTTAGTCGGTATCTTTTGAAATCCGTTTAAAACGATCGTAAAATTTCAGCGAGGTGTTCCGAATTACTGCTTGAGTGATATTTTCGAATTTTGTTACTTTTCAATTATTGTGGCACTTCTTTATGTAATTTTATTGGAGTGGGTCAGATGGCGTTCGATATGAAGCATAAAAATTGTTTGAGGTGAAAATTATGTGCGTACATTTATACGATGAAGGAAAATAAAGATTTAAGCTGATATAATTTGATTTGCCACTGTGTAGTTAATAGCCCCCGTGTTAATTACATCAGCTCTATTAATCGATATTTCATAGTATACTTATATCATTCAACATTTATGTTTGAATGGAATATGCTGATCACATCTAGACAAACTGAGCTAAAGCTAGACGGACTGTAACTAAATTTGGTATGCAGATAGAGTATAAACTTAGACTATATTATAATACAATACATTCTATTCTATTACACGTGCGAAATTAAATAGAACCACAGATTATACAGGGTGTCCCACCGTCGGTATTCTAAGCTCAATGGAGGTTATAGTTTAATTGCACACGCTGAGTGCTGAGTTGCAAATAGATGAATTCTTAAAACTCTTTGTGTACACCCCTAACAAACAACCCGCCCAACTTTGCCAAAATTTTTGGCGTAATTTAGTTGTGTAATTATTTTTTACGTGATCAGTGTACCTATGCAAGAGTACAATTTCCTTCGCGCTTAGTACAGCGATTGTGGGACATCCTGTATAATACCATAATAGTTATAATTTAATCGAGATTCTTTGTATATTCAAATATTCCTACAAATCACATCATGTATGATCGCAGACTATCTTATTAAATTCGACTGATATTCGCATAAATTAACTAGCAAAACACGAAAATAAACAAATTTAACGCGTCATTAGTTTTAAATACATGTTTAACATAAGTAAGAGTAATATAAATCATTGTGATCTGATTTGCCTAATGAGGATTGCGTGTTATAATCATATTAATTAGGAAAATTAAAACCAAAGAGATATTGAATAACATTGATGCGAGATTATGCAAGAAACTCTGAATGCAATGAGGTTAATTAAAACATAATATGTATGTGTGTATATTTTAAAAATCTTCAAGAACCTATTGCTTTATTAATTATTTATTACGTAAATTTAACTCCAAATACATGTAAGTTCTTCCCATTTTGTATATTTAAGGCGTCTTCAAACTTTTTATCTGACTTCATAGAAGTTTTATGACACAATGTTATTTACTAATAGATGTCATCATGTCATTGAACAAAATGAGGGGCGCAAAACTATTATAAAAAAATCGTACACCTCTACAACGTACATAATATTATAATCATCTAGATTTATCAACACACAGCGAGATAATTTTACTTTTTATCGAATATAAGATGAAAATATATTTAAAGCACACCATAGCCCGTTGTGTTTCGCTCGACAGCCCGTCGTGGTCCGGCGGCGAAGCGTGGCGAAGGCGTTGCGACTTCACGACTCACGTATCAATGCGATCTTTGTTCTACGTAAGATGCTATGCGCTCACGTGATGCTTGTAACTAAGGTATTGTATACTTTGGCTATTCAGTTTACGCAAAGAATATGGAGATAATCATATTTATAGTCAATAATTTTATTTACAAGCGCAGCATCATAGTGTAAGTAGAATAGTTTATAACATTAGTCCAATAAACTCGTACTAAAAATGAATTAAGAATTCGGGATGCTTTCTTAATATAGAGATTAATTAATTAAATATCATACATTTTAATTATTAATGTAATTTAACCATTGCCAGTCTCGTTCTCGTAGAACAAACAATCGACTTATAAATTAATATCCTCATGAATTAAACACAATTTGAATTAAACACGGCACAATTAGGTACATTGCCTTGCATTCAATGTAACAACTTCCTCAGCTATTATCGCGAAGAATAGAATAGTCATATCAATTTCGTCACGTCATTGTAAAGCTTTCGTAACTTTGGATTGTGTGTCTATAATTAAGATGCGTATATCCTTAGGGCTATGTATTCAAAGGAGTTTATAGTTTACATTGTGCAGATAATTTCCTTAACTTATATATTAGAGGAAGATGTTTTGATGGATGCGATTTTTTAATCTAGAAACTTACAGACTTAAAAATTACACACGGAGAAATTATGGTCCTGAAATAGGATATTACGACCGCTTACGTCCGCGTCTGTTAAAACTTCAATATGTCTAGAGTAAAATAAAGATTATAATAATTATATTACCTACAAAAAACAATATTGTTTGAAAATAACAATGAGAATTACTGAATATCATATTCCAAATCAAACAGAGACCAACGCAATAATAGCAAGGCCTTTGTACTTGGTGTTTTATAGTATTTAGGTTATACGTCCGCTTGTACGTCCCTAATTAGGACACGCTGCTTATTCAATAATTTTGTTTAAAGGAAGTTTCTAATACAAAGAGATTTATAGAATTTACCAATTAATAAGGATATTACCATTAAAAACTTTAATTGACCAAGCAATTAATTTAAAAATACTATCCGCTGCCTATTTTTCACTATAATTATTCACGGAATTTAAACAAAACATCTTTATATCGTATTGCATCTAGACAAATATTATAAGGCTGAAGAGTTTGTTTGTTTGAACGCGCTAATCTCAGGAACTACTGGTCCGATTTTAAAAATTCTTTCGGTTACGCAGCCCATTTATCGAGGAAGGCTATAGCTAATTAGCTATAGCCATCACGCTAAGACCAACAAAAGCGGAGCAATGCGGGTGAAACCGCGGAGCAAAGCTAGTTTCCAATAAAATTATATGTATGGTTTTAAAACAATAATCCATACAAAAGACAAAATCTATTGAATGCCCTATGATAGTATAATTATTCAAGTATTGTCTAGTTACAATGGCCTGCTGGGATGAGCCGGAACTGCGCGCCAACGCGTCTCATTTGCAAGTCTCTAAGGGCTTGCCCACCTTACACTATTTACTCATATGGATATATGGAACGGTTATTTGCAGGGATTTATAAATAGCAAATATGTAAATGGAATGATTGATATGTATATAGGTAATTGCAATTTAAGTACTTAAATTGAAATTTGTAGTCATTTACTTCAATTTATTTTTTTAATCCCGAATCCCGGTTATAGATAAACATAATGCCGGAATAACAATAATGTTTACGTGAATTTATATTATTATAATGAATACTTCATAATTCGGATAATATACAAGGTATACGTGCAATAAGTACAACAAGGTTTTATTAAACATAATCTACTTAAAAACTAAAAAATCTAAACAGTATCAATAATAAAACTCCAAACTTTATTGACCTCTTAAACGATAACCATTAAAAAATACATAATTTTAATTGTAGTGAAGCCTTAACCGCCTAACAATCAACTGTTATTTGTTAACACTATTTCGCAACAATCTAACAATTATATTTATTTATCCTTCACATTATAGCTATATTATACGGATTTTGAAACACAATGCAAGAAACCGCAAATTGATACTAATTGGCATCTTATCTTGATTTTTATGTTACCTTTATTCTATATTTTGTTTTAACAGGAAGGTGTCAAAATGTTATAAAATTAAATGAGTTTTGTAATCATCCGTTACATTCAAGAGTTGTTTAACCTTTTATGCACCATAAATTATTATGTAGAGTGAGTATTTGTTTTAAGTATTACTTAATTCTTTTAAACATTCATTACATGTGAAAAATTCACTACATTACAAAAGTACATTTAATTGTTGTGCTACTATACTATAAGCTCTTCCTGAAAATTAAGATTCGAGGTTTTCAGGCAAGAATATCAAGATATGTGTCTCACAATAAACTCATAACAATCTATTAATATTAAACTCGGTTATAACATGAAAGACAAACGAATAATCGTGTTGGAAAACAAGCATCTATATGTGCAGGAAGTATATTCATTCATTATACTAATAAAGTCATTTCTAAAGGGAAATTCTTGTAATTAATGCAATAATTGATTTATTGACGATATACTTACATACGATTTTATAATGAAATAAAACTTTGTCGTCCTATTAAAAATCATAATTTATATGCGACAAATTCATTTTGACGTCAATTTAATTTAATAAATATCCAATGTGAATCGTTTTTACACAATTTATTTTGTATTGTAATACATGTTTTGTGAATTCAATGCGTGCTTCGGCAGGAATATGTTAAATTAAATATTGGGGAAGCTCCCACAGTTCCTACACCCCACACGAGATCGGATCGGATCAATATTTTACAGCTCTGTTCCACTCTCTTACACTTTATACACTTCTATTCATCTAAAGTTATTGAACATATCATTATTACTTAGATATTATCATGAATTCATGAACAATAATTATATAAATATTATATTATCTTCTCTATATTCAATTCATTAGTTAAGATTTCAAAATATGTATTATGTATATGTGAGCGTTTACGAATCTATATTTAGGAACATTTATTTGTCACCTAGGTATATCCCCTAATTCTTGTCATATAAATAGAAATGCCATTTGTATCGACACCAAAAATAGCACCACACGTGTCAAAAAAGTAATTCACAACAAATTTTGACCAAATTAGGCAATAACAGTTGCGGAATAATTCGTGACTTTAAAGTCACTGAGATAAAAAAAACTTGCATTAAAATGCATAAAAGTAGTGAGGATTTCCGAGTACGGTCCGTTTGATAAATACTTAGTGCGTGAATCATACGCATGCCTCCGATATGAACTTTGGTTCAGTGACATCATTGTATTTTATCTCCTATCTTCGTCTATTATATTATTATATTTTACAGAGTTACTGAACCGAATTGTAATTGAGGTCGAAGCCTTCAGCTTGATTATAAAGTTTTTTATAATTCGCCAAAAGGTCGTTTAAAAATACGATGTTAGAGAATACATTACATATTTATTATTGAAAAACAAAGTAAAGAAGTGTTATAGAATAGGGAATAGGGTAGATAGTTTGTTAATTGAAGAAATAATTGACATTCGATCTGCAGAGATTCTTTGAAATAAATAAACATGTAAAGTATGACCTCCGTATTATCCATGTAGATTAAGGAATGTTATTTGTATTCAAGTCATTCTTTGGACAAGAAATTTCGACTCACAATATAACGTATGTACAAGGGACTCGTTCTGCTAATAGATATAAAATCTGACTACTGACTAGAAGCATTGAAATGCAGACGTTAATAAGCCCTGCTTATTTGGAGAACTCTACTAAAAAATTTGGACAAGTGGTTCTTATTTATAAAGAAGAACAAATGAAAACTTACAGTTTCCCAGAAGCACGCATTCAAAGCTCGTTTAAACACATATTTAGATCAGCAAATTTGGAAGCCTCCGTAGTCGGAGGTTTCCGAATTGCTATAAGCTTAGGAGCTTTAATACACTCTAGTCCTTAGATCTTCTAACTTAAGTTTCAAATACCTCACCTATGCATTACGCCGTACATTAATTCCATTAAGAGCACATCACACCATCACTTTCACTAACAGAACAACAATAAAGCGAAATAAATAAATAAATATAAACACGCGCGCCGTAAGCCCGATGCGCGGTGTGAATGCAGCGCGTGCTCTACCGGGCCGATACAATGACGCTCCATTACAAATTTATTGTTTAAAAATAGCAATGTAAATTATTGTTTACATGGTAAAAATAGCATAGGCGGTACTTAAACGATGTATGTGATAAACATGAAAAAATACTGTTAATATTATTTTAAATCGTTTATATTTGAATGTGAATTTAACTGGTTTAATGGCGATATTGTGAATAAACATAAATTTCAATTTCGAAAGGCACCGAGTTTCCATTAAATTATATGTTAACGACAATCTGTCGCAGACTATCTTGTTTTGCGGAGTATTAAAATTAGTATTCAACGACTTAATTACGTGCGAGATTTATGAATATTCATTAATTTCTCGAGTAAAATCTTAATTGTGCATTCTTGTTTGTGATTGCTTTTTTATCAACCCTTTCATCTGAAACTACATAATATTATTAATCTTTGGGATATTCTTGTAGAAAGTCTATTGACACAAAACTCAAACTAGTACGCGTATTGTAGAGTGTGTGTGCGTCTTTAGGTAGAGTTTTTAAGTAAAAAGTTTAACAATCCATTGCCATTGTATCCACAAAAAATATCTACGCAAATTTTATTTTTAGTCAACAAAAGCAGCATTTTATGACCACCAGCGCCCATTCACGAGAATGGCCAGGCCAAACATCACGCGAGGGGTTCCTTAATAAGTTTAATTACCAAGCTAATAGACGCAGCCGTGAGTCATTGACTTTTAAAACTGTCTCATTCTCCCTGAGAACCAATTTGATATTAATTTCTCTAGTACATTTGGAAGAGGCCGATGTTAGATTAGAAAAAAAGGTGTATGAAAAATAAATATATAGACTAATGAACATTTATTGATGTCAATAAAATCTTTAGCAAAAATGCTGTAATTATATTTTTTTACTTATTCTGAATATGTGTGGAAAATATAAGAAAGGACATTATAATTTTTTACCATATCTGCTAATTTGTCGGTAATCGCAGTTTAGCTTTTTTTTTATTACTATTATAATTTATAAATATTATAAGATAATTCGGTAATTTAGGTCTATTCATATATCTATTCAGAATGTTACTAAATCATCTAATGAGACTTTGCGGATTCAGAATTCCGCAATATAACAACTAAGTACAGAGGCGGCCAGATCATTGTGAAATAACGCATCAAAAACTAATTTGGGTAGTGTGTAGGTTATGCGATTATCGTTTTTAATAATAAGAAGAAACAAAATAGCATTAAAATCCATTAAGGACAAGTTCTGTAAGGTTATTATATAATTTTCACGCTCTTAGGTATGTATGTGCACATATTAACGCACAAAAATAGACCAAACTAAAGAGGGAATTTTGGAAAAATTGTCTATAATAAAATACAGATTATAATATTTGCCTATTACAACAACATTTTAGAATTTTTCAACAAACAAAAATTGAACAGTAAAATAACCAATAATATGAGCTTCCAATTTTTAGTTATTTCATAATATCTATCTATCTCTTCTTTCAGCTAAATCTATTCTGTATCTGGGATACATTTCTATCATTAACTTGGTGAACCACGCACGCATTAACTACTTTACCCAGAAATCAGGTAACTACTTAAGTAGGTGTTAAAGTCTTTAAATGTATGTAGCCAATCATGGCGCAAAGAACACCTGTAAAGTCAATGATTGTAAATGCGAGACACCGTTTACAATTCGTATGTAAATACAAATATAAAATTCCAATGATTCAAACATTCGATATTCCTATAATCATTACCATTCTAGAGTATAAAATCACTGACCTATTGTTATTCAGCAATTGTTTACTGAAGACAATACGTACATTAATAACAAAGGGAGTTCAGTTTGTTGTTATTTACTTAAAGAGCTGTCGAATTCTATAGGTCAGTATAATTTTATTATGGGGTTGAGTTTTAAAACTCATAGAGCTGATTTTAAGGTTAAGTATATCGTTTATATTATTGCTCTTAATAAGCACTGGTAGGTACCATTGATAGATATATTTTGACTACCTTTATCTATTAAACGATTCAATCGATAATTATGAAACTTATTAACTACATAAGTATAAACTATATAACTTAAGGCTTAAACTATATAAATTTGTTTTAATTTAATAATTAAAAAACGGCATATTAAACACTATTTGACTACCCAAATATGCCGCTAACTAAACTATATACTGGGTACGTAATTACTATTCCAATTCCCAGTAACCCACTGGATGTAGAACGAAGGAATGCCAGTGTAAACGACAGACATGTCTACATTTCTTTGTATTTGATTGTCTGTCGCGTTTTTGAACGTGAATTCTTAAACGCGGTAGTAAGATGTCATAGTGACAAGCGGAGAGATTATTAATTTAATTAACATGAATTACAAAAAGATAAAAAATATTCATATACTAAACTAGTCTGTATCAAGAACTGAAACACCACAACACAAGCCATAAAACCTTATTTTTATCGTCTAAGATTATAATTAAGAAAGCAAACCCCATCTAAGGAGATACATTACGGCTCTGCAAATTGCACTGCACAATATTTTTAGCGGTAATTGCCGTGATCCGCCATATTTATCTTATAATTAATGATATTGCTGATGAGGCTGAGTCGACAAGAGCTTAACCGTGTACCATCGGCTGGTTTGTTAGATTAATGATTAGTAACGGGTAATTAATGGTTAATTACTTGTAGGCGCGATAGATCTTATTTCTGCTTCGTAATTGCAAGGACGAGGCCAATTGGAAATGATAGTTAAAACGCTTATGTTCGATTGCACGGCATTTTATTGTTTTCTATATCAATCGTGATTTAGTGAGAACGAGGCTCTACAAATATGTGTTGAAAATAAACTCGTTATAAGCAATTTTACAACCAACATGTTTCCCATATAAAACTACAGTTTATCAAAATTTTACAAGTCGTGTCACAATGTATACATTATACTGAAATGCTTCTACAAAAGCTGTGTAAAAAGTCCTTTACCCTGTATTTCTCCAAATGGGTAGTTTCTCTACAACGTCTCTACATTCAATTATATTCTACATACATGAAATAGAACAAACCTACCCATATTTTTTACATAAAATCATCCAAAAAATGCTAAAAACAAAAAACTCACACTATAGCGGAGTGGTGTCGCTGATGCAAGGGCGCGAGCGGCGCGGGCGGCAGAGCGGACAGCGACGCGGGCTGTGGAGACCCGCACCAACGCGCCTCGCGGACATCGGACGAACCTGGATGATTTATTTATTATTACGTAATATGTAAACATTCTATTGGTATACGTTAAATAGAACATTACGAAAACAATTCACGACTGCTATTATTATTATTTCAAAGCTTTATTGTACACAATGCACAAATGGCGGCCTTATAGCTACTAAGCCATCTCTTCCAGGCAACAACAACAAATACACAAGATAAATTATACATATACCTATTATACATATCATGGCAGATGGTGGTGGTTAAGCTAACTGGTTGTTTTTAAACAGAAAACTAAAACCGATTATTTAATTCATTAAATAAACACATTATTTGATTTTTCTTAAAATTTGAATAAAATCTGTCTGTTTAAAGCAGGGCAAAATCCAGTATAAAGGAGTCGGTTATATACCAATACACATACAGGTGAAGCTATTTAAATAAAAGCGTGATATAAAGCTTTTTAATGCTATGGCTAGGTAAAATTCCGGAAACCTATTAATACAAATATAAAACAATGTAATAACGCGTTGAATTACTTTCATTCAGTGTTAAACATTTAACCAAAATGAATGCAAAAAAACATACAGCTTGTTATTGAATTAGGTATATAATCAGTACTATAAAATGTTCATTAATCCTTAAAACTACTTACTACCATATAAAGTCATAAGCGACGGCGGTCGGCTGGCCAGAACCGGCGTGGAGCCATATCGCTCTCCGCCCGCAGAGAGGCGCCCGCCCAGCGGCTTGAAGGCTATTGGCCGAATCACCGATTTGCCCTGAAAATAAATATGAAGAACATTTAGATATTTATACAGAAATAAAACGAGTAGACATAATTTTCTGTAAACAATATATTACGTATTTTCAACTAGCGAAAAAATAAAATATGTAGAGTCATCGGTTATTGCTATGTGCATACTTAAACTTTTCATACCAAAATAAAACTCAAGATCATAACAATACATCATAACAATACACAAAAACTTCGTCACGGAGCACAAACCCCTAATGCGATGTAAATAGACTAAACTATAACCGCGTCGCGCATGCCCCTGCGCACCATACATCAATTTATCTATTCATCAAGCGTGACCAATTCAGAAACGTATATACATAATGCACGCCTTTAATTATAGACCCTCGCGATCGTCTGGATTTCAAAGGATACGTATCGATTTGATTTGCACATTTCCATTGCTTATCTCACTTCCTATTTACCTATATGTCTAATGCGAACGAAAGTTTCTTTTTGGCTAAGGATCTTTTACCATTTCCTTCGAAAATAAAACTTTAATAAAGATAAGCAGAATGCTTAATTTTAGATAATTAATAATTATGAATTAGTGATCTTTTAGTCACTAATTCATGATTATTAATTATGCAAGATATTTTCATTTTCCTGGCAGTTACGTAAATTTTCATATCGTACCTATCTATGCAAGTGATATTTAAATGTTTTCTCATTTAATTATTACGTTACAACACTTCATAAAATTACCTAATGGAACAGATAGTAAAAAAAACCGCTTATTTAATATCTTATTGCACGGTAATTTTCTTAAAGTCGATTATAAGGAAAAGTCTATTGGCGACACTCAGACGCTTTACTATTGCACAATTACGATTCTAAACTTTTCAATTCATGCTGCGCTTAATAGCTATTGAATTATTTAATCTATAGAAATGTAAAACTAATTTAATTATAAAGTTCAAGCAGTGAAAGTATATTCAATTCTAAACAATCCACTATCTAGATTACGTAAATATAAAAGTTTTCGTATTCGACACGGTGGATATAGTTTAATATAATTTATAATATTTATCTCATTTAGTGCTGCACGGATTTGACATTTCGTAGTACGCAACTGACGCAATAAAGTATCGTGACAAAGGTTATTTTACGACAAAGCGTCGGGATGGGGGTGCCCGGTGCAGTCACTTTGAAAATTTGACCATTAAAACACATTACACAGTATAAACAATGTATTTACACTTTTAGTTTAAAATTTTTCATTATTTTGATTCTGACAGAAGTTATGCTTTTAGGTAACATTGAATTTTTCTTTATTTCCTTCTGAAGACACAACTAATTTACGTGGTATTTTTTTACTTATCTACCTGATGTATAATATCGTCATCATGATGACATTTAGTTATAGTTTGATGTTATCAAATCATGACCCGTTTATAAACATAGCCTGATAAGGACATCAAAGGTGTGTGTGACACCTGGATAGTGGTTACCCTCCCTGACTTATTTGTCAAAGCAAACTTAACTATCAAGTCTATATATAGTAACTATACATGTTACGGCAGATAGGGGAAGGGTCTCATCCTTCAAGCCTATCTGCTACAAATATTTGTAAACCTTTTTGTATGGGAATAAATTTTGGTTATTGTTTGAACACTATCGAACAATGCAACCTTTTTCTTATAAAATTTATCGTGTTTTGGACATCTTATACTACTTGACTGGGGATAAATTAAATATTAACATAGGTACATATTCACTTTGAATAAATTAGTTACAGAACAAAGAAAATAGAGAATCAAATTTTTGCGCATAAATATCGTAAATTGCGATAAACTGAGCAAAAGATAAATTTGTCAATACAATCGTATCTATTTGCTAAATCTGCAAGAATTTTATAAACGCTTAACTATAATGGAGATTGAGTCACGTCAAAATATCGACTCGAAATTATGCAAATTATACCGTTATGCAAATCTTGATCAGTTATTGATCTTGCAATACTTTTCGTTTACTGTTGCAATGGAGCGATTAGATATTTAAAACCAAAAAAGTATTGAAATCTGAAATTTAATCCATAGTCTCTATATTCTAGTGATCTACATGTTGAAATTTATTATTTTCTGCATCCTAACACCTAGTCATTAATTGTCGCGTTGTAAATGGAAGGAACGTGCAGATTTGTAGGTTATCCGTGACAATGTTTTGCCTACTTTCGGTCTAGCTACGTTTGTAAACCAGAGACGATAGCGTTCAACATAAATCCAATTACCTTAAAATTACTATTTTGAATATATGCAACTAAGGAATTTAATAGTTAAAAGTAAGTATTTTTTAATTAACATTTATCGATTAGCCTCTAGCTCATTTGAATCCAAAGAAAATTTTTTGTATTATACCGCCTGTTTTATCAAAAATTAAAATAATTTCTACAATATTTAATAAATAAAACCACAGGCTGTTATCATCAAGTGTTGCAATATTATCTCCAACCATAACAGCAATCTATCGTTACAATTATGTAATTTACTAACCATGAAGAATAACGGTACCAACAGTACCTTTGCTATTCACAGCGGCCCATATCATTTCTATCAACCATACTCCTATCAGATCGTGTAAGTAGATGCATAGTCGTTTTTAATCAATTTAATTAAACGCAGTGCAATAAATGTTTATCAGCTAGATGTTTATCATGTAATTGAAATAAATATACTTAATGGTCATGGATGCGTAGTACACAAGCGCCCATTTCATGTTTGCAATTTATTTAATGTATTCCCAATCTTTATGTGATTAGTTTAGTAGACTGTAGAAAATAGAGCTTTCAGAAATAGATGTAAAGGTAATAAAGTACAATCAAATTCGTATTTTTCTATAGTTTTCCTATACAACTAATGCTGATAGTCGACACAGAAGAGACGTGTATTTTCTAGAAAATAAAACAACGCAAAATCGACGAAGCCTTTTTCTTCTTCTAAAAGATACATAAAGTTAAGTACAGTACTACCCTTCAGGCTAAAATTGCTTTCCGCAGCGTAGAATTACTTGTAATGAACAGGTATAGAGATTGGTCCGGAGATAACTCATTCCCCTATTGAAAGTGTTAGAAGCGATGTAATCATGGCCTTCTAGACTTATTCAGCACGAGTAAGGGTTTCGTCTATTTTTTCCTTACTTAGCTGTGTGCATGCGAACCATGCAGTTGTGTGACTATATACTTATAAGTTGAAAAGGCCTTAGTGCCTTAAACATCGATAAAAATGTATCTACTGTTACGCAAGAAAGATAAAGTGAAATCAAATTCAAACCAAGCTTCTTATTATATGTTAATCCAAATTATACACTGTTATAACCTTCAATAATATTAAATTATTATTATAACTTAGTGATATAGACATCATTATGTGTAAATCTCGATAAATTATTCCTGGATTTCTGAGATTTCCATTCGAACAGTAACAAAATCTGCATTGTGTATGCATTGATGTTAGGAGGATAAGCTGTCAATGCCGCCGGCTACGAGAAAAGCTCGTGAAAGGCTTTCCTTAGTGACGGGAAAGTCAGGTTATCGACATCGATAAATGACTCGCAAATAAATAGGCTCAAGTTTTTATAGAGCGGATGTCGGCCATGCTGTACGCGAAAGGTATACACCGTGAAATATGTTTAAAATAGACCCATTTGTGTCCAATAAATAAATACATATCTATAACTTTATCATGTTCATCATTATCATAAATACAAAAAAATAAATAAAGTAAATTAGAGGCTGGTTAAATTAATCTTTGTATTTGTTACAGGTAGCTGTTTAATTCATGGCATTTGATTTATTCTTTCAAAGATTGAACTACGCTGATCACGTTATTCAGGCCAGACTATAGATTGAATGAGTGACTAATTATATCGCAACGTCGTTAGCACATCACTAACACTCCTTAGAATACAGAGTTGTGGTCGACCCACATCAGGCACGCTGGGTGGCTTCCCATGATTTATTACACGTTCATACAGAATCACCGTTGTTGCTATTATATGCTATTAACTCTTACCTGTTTCCTTTGATACGCTACACTTCATCAGCTATAGGAGTTTGACCTTTCTCCCCCTAATCATAATGATTATATGCAAATTGCTTTCCAATGAATAGGGAACGTATTTATTGCTTTATTAGTTTATTTTATAGTCTCACACCGAGTCATCTAATTTTGTATACAAGTTTGTAGCTCAATAATCAAATGAAGCCAAATAACTTCTCTTGGAATGGGCTCACAGCTAAATTCAATTGGATTATTTAATAATCATTAGATTGTATATTGGAACTGGAATGTTAAATATTGATGTTTCTGTAACTGTTCATGTTATACATTGAGGTTCCTTTTGTTTCAATATACATTTACCTAATATTGTGAAACATTTACACTTAAATAAAACCGTTCCCTAATTATTTTCTCCACTTTGTAAATGTCGTGTTTGATAAACGCTTTCAGTCTGTTCACAAAGGGTGTAAAATATATTATGTCACCATTCAATAGCCCGAGGTGTTGGCCACAGAATATGTCTCTTATTCCATTTATAGCAAGGATTTATACGTTGAAGAAAGTTAACGTTATCATATTACTTGTAGAGAAACCAACTGCATAGTTGTAAGTGTTTAATGTTATTATGGAATGAGGACGTTTGATTTCTCTCCGAAATAAAATCAATATGTAAAGTATGGTCTATCTCGTCAAGTGTCAGGTATTGATTCTTCAAAAGATTCGCTTATATTTAAACTGGAACATAGTGTTTTTGACTGTTTGTATCCTACTAGCGTCAGGGATCTTAAATCATAACTTATGTTATGGTCTCATTTATTTGGTATTTTTATCGTTTACAATCACACAATTTCAAATGAAATAACGGAATAAATATTATAATAAGCTTCACGGCAATTTCCATAACTTCCATAATTTGATCTCATTATGCTGTATTTTAAGAGAGTTAAGAGAAAACCCTTGCATGTTAAAGACAATAGCGAAAATATGAACCATTTCGTAGCAGCCTAAGGGCGCTCCCACGCACGGTAGTTCCAACCACGTGCGTTTTGCGTAATAATATCCTTTTCTAAGGTATTGGAAGAAAGAGGGACAAGACAATCACAGTTTATGAAGCATTTTGAAATAGCCGCCAGCCATATCCCAGGCTTTTACGCATGCTCGAAATTGTTATTTGGCCGCGGAATCGGTGATTCATTAGTAATTATTCCGCCATTGCATGCCACATGTGGACCGAGTACCAAGATGATCTGCATTCCATACATGACCGAAATTTCCAATTTATCACGCAAGCCTGAACTTAATTCGAAATTATAAGCTATATAAATTATTATGATAATTCATGAGTACCGTCTAGAGCTGACATGGCAGTTTAAATAACAAGAATTAAATCTAGAGTCAACTGTGAAATTGAACTGCATATTTGCAGAAGATTTAATTGCTTCAGCAGCATTTATTTCATTGAAACGATGCGATGTGAGTTTACCCACATTTCTAATTCCTCATATCAATGCAATTCGTTATTCGTTTGTATGAATGTCCGGGTCATAAAAGAGAATACAGTACGCAATATAGGATCGTATATTAGATGATTACGATCTCAACAGGACGTTTTACAAGGCCATACAAACCTGCAAGACAGATAACCCTTGTTAGGACAACTTATGGGCCATGCATATGGATATTGAACTTTCCGTCTTTGATCAATGTCGCATTTGTTTTTTAATATGAGAATTAATTATTATACGTCATGAGCATTAAGGTTAATGCCTTTAAGAGGGAATGACCTTTGCAAGGTCAAGTCTAGATGCACTTTATAGAATAAGTTATTTGTATTGTTTGATAATTTGAAACATACAATTGTTTAGTTTTTGTAATGACAGCATCATGAATATTTTTTTTTAAATTGAATTAGTATATTGAAGATTCTGATTTATATTGAAGTTATACTTTCTTTAATAACATTTATGACGACCATTCCGCACACTGGTCAGATCGTAGCATTTAATTATAAATAATTCCAATGGAAAGTGGTCAAAATTTGGACGGGAAAAAGAGATCATGGGTCATTGATGCTAATTTCCATCATATGGGCGTAATTTATATGGTCCATTCGACCTCGTATAAACCGGTCTTTTCACTCTAGGTTAGGGTCGGAATCGCACGTGTTAGGCAGATGTATATAGAATCTACGACCCATCTGCTCGGCACGCTCTTAATGATGCCCTTTGCAGTTTGTTCCGCCTTATTTATTCAGCTTTAGAATGGGGTGCTCGTATTTCATTCAATTTCAAATAGCCTTATTTATAAAGGCACTTGAATAAAATTATCTGTAAACTTTATTTGATACGAGATCGGGATTGGGAGTAATGTTTACGATGGGGAGGTCTAATTGTAATCTGAGGATGCGTAAGTTCTTCTACAGTAGGCTTCTCTTTTAAGTTTTTGGCAACAAAGTGGGTAGTAAGGAATGTTTCTTGGTTTCCTAAATAGAGCTCTTTGTTTGCTGTCATAAAAGTGTTATTTAATGCATTCGATTACTTTAGTTTCTACTGTAATTATGTACTTATGCAAATTAAGAAAACTTGCCTGGGTTGACTGGATCACAGATTAAGCCATCAAACGTTTGGGCCTAATATAACCAGAAAATCTCTGAAATTATACCATTAATAAGCGAATATGATATCTAACGGTCACCAAACGAATAAATTACAGATATGTAAAATAATATAATTTTTTCAATAATCATAGGATTATTAAAACTTCGTGTACCTATGTATACCGTATAGTTTTATAATAAAGCTCCAAACATTATAAGTAATTATAATAATGACCACATTAAGTTGAATATCAGAATATTGATAAAACATAGATAGCATTTAGATGTGTATCATAACTTTATAACCCGCAGTTAAATCAATATGGAACCATCAATTTAAATTGATATAAGCACCCCGCATTGATTCATAAAATGAACGTTTACACCATGATAACATATCATTAAATATTATCGAGATGTAAGGTCCGTTCACAAAAAATATACAAGAATCAGAGCCCAAATTTGTGTGTCAAATTCACTTTCAACCGGTTTGTATGGTGTGCTTATTTATAAACGATAATAACAATCAGTGGATAGATGTACGGAACAGGTCGCGGTATCAACTTTTATTGGACGGAGAAAGTTGCCGAATTGCTGATATAACTTTACTGACATGAATGTCAAGGAAAGTAAACAGCCGGTGAAGTTAGCGTCGATTGTATACTGAAAAGTTATTTAAATTCATAGTAAAATACAGAAGATAAAGCAAGTAACTCTATCTCACCTTCCTATTATAAAATGTTTTATAATTAAAACTGAACATGCACCTATTGTTTAATATATATAATATACTCTACTCTTTTAAAGTATTCAAGAAAAAATAATTCCCGCATCAGATCATACGTAAGATACGCTATTTAATCATCGCCTCTTATCGTCCTTCATTAGATTAGCCTATTGTATTCCCATAGGGTAAAAGCCGGATAGTTGCGCCACTTTTCAAAAAAGCTTTATTATGAAAAATTATGTACTTAATAAGAATAATGAAACATGTATATTAAAAGATAGGTCTTTAAACCATCATATTAGCCTATTTTATTAAACATAATTATTAAAGGTTTTGAGTAAATCCTGTTTTATTTGACCTCTCAAATGAAGGATAGTTGCCCAATCTAGCGGATAGTTGCCTATCGTAAATAATACTTCAGAGGATACTTGCCTCGTGAGGGGATAGATGCCTCACAATATTTTTTTTTAATAAAAAAACATCAATTCACTTAATCAGTCTTTATTATTTGTTACAACTTTGGCATTAATCATCAGAAGTGAGGGATTTCATCTTTCCACATCGCATGCAATACAGTTTCATCCATATTAAATATTCCATCTGGTTTAACCAGCAATTCATTCTCAGTTAAGACAGCAAAATTTTTTGATCTACTTATTACCTATAAGTAGATCAAAAAATTTTGCAACGTCTTCTTGTTGAGACCCCTCGCTCTTTCAATTGATAAACCCTCAGCTTGCCTCAAAACTATTTCGGGATTTCTTTCCAGAAAGCTTTTTAACCATTGTGGCCCAGCCGTTATGCTTTAACCCCAAATTTTCGGCAAACTGGTAAGCTAGCTGACGAATTGTATTTCTTTCAGGAGGAAATCCTTCGTCTCCGAGCTTTAGTATATGAGTCACTAGTCTTTTTTCATTTTCAAAACCAAGGACAGGGTATTTTCCTGGAAGTTAAATAAAAAATTCTTATTACCAATAAAAACGCAATAATATTAATATTTGCTAGTGAAAGAATTTGTAGTTGCGGATAGTTGCCCCGAGAGCAACTATCCGCACAAGTTTCTAAGGCGACTATCCTTTTTGATACGGATACTTGCCCTTTTTATTTGCGAAATAAATCAACAATATTTTGCAATAAAATGTAATTAACAGTATAATTTAAAGTCTAATGCACGCAAAGAAACATAAACTATATTGAAATCACAATTAGTAACAAAAATATTCAATACAAATGACTTGCCAATATAGTTTCAACGCCTATCGAAGTTTCACCGCGGAACAATTTCGCTCGCACAGATGAAACGCGTGATTCTACACAAACGATTGACGTGGCACTGAGGTCTGCGGGAGGGGTACTTACAACTATAGTAAAGCGTTATTGCCACTAATGTCCGTAACATAGTGTATTCGAAACTGCGGCAAGTATCCCACTGGCGCAACTATCCGGCTTTTACCCTAATTATAGAATACCATCACTTGTAGGCAGTTTCAATCATCATTTATCTAAAGAATATTGTGCATTTCATACGGTCAACATTACCATTAAGTGTTATTGTTGTGAATATACATTATATTATCTCTAATAGAAACCTTGACATAGTTATGTTTAAAACATCGTGACGAGATTGCAAGTAATACGATTAAAACAGCTCACGACGAAAACCACTATTTTGGTGAACCATCTCATTATAAAGATACTATTACATCAGTTGAAATTGTAATTACGAACAAAGCTTTATTGCATTCTTAATTGTATATAATCAATGGTAATATCAATTATAAAATCTATGGGGGGTGTATAGATTGATGTAACTTAACGGTAATCATTACAATTTACAATACTCATATTATGTAAAATGTTGCAATTTATTTTGCTGTAAACCCTCATGAGTAAATCTATAATGAAATTAAAACACAAATATACATATTCAATGTGATATAAGTATTTAGGTATTGTTTTTTGACATTTGATAACAAATTGCTTTATTGCATTCAAATATCAGGTCAATTTGGATGAGAAGATACTTAATGTTAATGGTACCGTAATATTTTTACATAATATTCATTATCAATCACGATTTCGATATTTTAATAGACAAAATATATGAAATGTCATGCAATATTGTGCCATAGAGTTAATTACAATTAGCAATGACCTTTAGTTTCAGGAAGTTTTAACTTTTTAGCATACAAAGCGTTATTTTTTAATTTAATTATTTAATGCATCTTAAAGTGATACGCTAGTTTCTGATAATAATAAAATTGAATGAAATATTTTTAATTAAAATCATTTAATTATTAATGCAATCAGAAGCTCGCACTATTAAGAACACTAAATTGGTAATAACCGAAAAATATGGTAATTATGGAAACCGACATTACTTCCATGATATAAACTCAATCAAAACTTAAGAATCCGATTGTGTGTATAAAACCAAATTGATTATACTAATCCATTGTGCGATGTAACGAAGTGTTTGTTTCAAAATATATGCAATAGCTCCGCTACATACATTGCCTATCAGCTTCCTAAACAATCAGCTTTGTCTACTAAGTTTGTGCCAAACGATTTACACAACCCATCTCGTTTCTATTGTTAAAATATCGTGGGTGTATATTGTATGGCTATGAATGTTTATTGCTATTCTATTCTTATGATCACGATGATGAATCTCTTTATGATAGCTGGTGGGCGAAAACCTTCGAATTTGTTTTCGCTAATTTCTTAAGCTGTAGATGCTTATCTTATTTAATCACTTGTTATGTTAATAAACACAAACTTGTATAAATTATGCGGTTATAAAATTATAAGGACATAGAAAATACGATAATAAAAAATAGGCACATTAAAAAATATTTTTATCATGTGAAAGAATATATTTAAAATGATTTAGGATGGACTAATAAAATATTAATGTCTTGAGTCGTTTTGCGTGTTTACATGACGTTGATATGGAAACAAACTTTGATTTACGCTTTAAATATTAGATTTACGACTAAGGTTTAAAAAATAATTTTATTTTATAGCCAATTCACAAAGACTCTGCTGTTTAACTTGGCCTATAAATATACAAACTATGTTACTTTTATGTACTCGCGGATTATAGCTATAACTAATAGTAATAACTAAGAATATTTTAGATTTGAATCCGTTTTAATATTAAAATAATGGCTATTAAATAGAAATGAATGCAATGTACATAATTAACTTTTTATTAGTGAAAGTAAGTAGATATCACAGAAAGGGGTTCTTAAAATACGGTCGGTCGTGGTTTATCTTATCTTAAATGAAGTACATATTGTATTGTGAAGCAGAAAAATTTACATTATATCCTGATTGGTTTCTGACAATAATTGTTTATCGTGAACAGAATTTTAATAAATCTATAGCCGAGAAAGTGAGAGTCAGAAACGAAATATATTAAACAGGCAATTAAATAGATTCGCTATAAAGAAAATAAAAGAAATCTAGATTTCAAAAGTCATTAATACATTTTGATTAAATAATTTCAATATTCACTACTTAATTAACTTTCATTGTTACGTAAAATGTAATTTAAAATTTGCTACCACGCTTTCATTAATGATTTAATATTATCTGAATAATATATGGATCTTAATAATAATTAATTAACGGGCTTTTAATATATATTACCTATTAAGAAAACAGCAAAAAAAACGTGGAAACGACAGGCACATATTACCTACTATGGCGCTTAGCATAGCACCAACTCATGATCCATATTGTTTTATATTAATTTTTTTTTCTCCGGATTACTAATACATCTACTAACTTGCTTTTATCGGCATTCGGCATCAAAAGTTTATCGCTAAATACCATAGATTTAAACAGAAAATAGACATGTCAGCACATACTTAATCTGGGAGGCGTAGGCGATCCAATCTTGGTACAGACGTCACTCCGAGATAACCGACGAGCGTGAATAATTCGTAACCTTACATTACCTATGAATATATTTATTGCATTGCTGTCTTGATCGCCATCTTGAATTTAATCTTCATCTCATGCTGATTGCAAGTAAGAAACTAGACACAGTTAAATATTCGTGGAAAACGCGTCCAGGTGGTAATCATATAACATCAAGAAATGCGGAACATTTAGTAGTCGTGTCAAATTAATTAATTGATTGATTGCAGAAGTTACGAAAATAACTAATAATAATCGAAATAATCACCTTAATGATATCAATCGCGGAGTATGTCAATAAAATTAATCACCAACGTGAACTGTGACAAAGAAGTGGTAAATTAACATAGACTAGCGTTAAAGTACAAAATATGCAACAGGTTGCGAGCGGTGGCCAATATCGATATGTAAATGTGCTCGGCCGGTGGTCCACGATGCAATACATTGTCTTATTTTGATCTCTACCTGGCGGAGCTAACATGCATGTTAACAACTATGTTCCGCACAAATACCCTTAAGCTTAATGTGACTGCTTGATATTTATAACTCTATTTTAGTCCCGCTAATGAGTTCCAGGTTTTATAGGACTAGAATAAACATTGCTAGATTCCAATTCTGGATAGAATTCAGATATGCTCTCGAAAATTAATAGGTAAAAATTAAAAAATTTATACAGCTAAACGCACACATGCTAAATTCAATGATAATACATCTGTTTTCAATATAGTTGTAATACAAACTTAAGCACGGTCACAAATTTTTATTAGTGCCGTTGAATGCGATAAATTAATATCTACCTCTGCAAATATAACGTTCACAGTTTCAATAATTAACACCTTTCTCTTGTTTTGTTCACGTGTATAGATAAGGTAAAAGACTTGTTTAAGGTCCATACAGGTGGACTGAAAGCTGACCGTGTGACCCACAAAAGACTGAAAGCACATCGGTTTGTCCGCAGAGATAAACCTTACTGGCAATGTTTTATTAATCGACCCCATTGTCTGCCTCAACATGGCCATACCGAGCCGCTCACTTGACTATTCATGAAAAGATAGCTCAAGATGGTTTTCTCGGAACGATCTTATATTAAATAAAATGTTTTCTTTAACAATTGTAATGCAATCAAGTGTAGCATTATATGCGAATTGTATCTAGAATTGCCGTCGACTTTCTAAGCTGGCGCTTGTCTTGTATTTAAATTGTTTTGTAACAGGTTGTAATAAATTAGATATCGCTTTGAAGAGGGAGCGGTTATTATCATAGTATCTTGTATTACAATCGAGAAGTCGAACAATATTGACCCAATTTAACACCTTACCTTTAAATACGTAAATAAATATTTTTGTCCTGAATTCTACAAGCGTCTACAAGATACCCATTTTGATAAGGGCGTTTAATTTAGCGTCAAGATTTATTTTCAAATTAAGATATTCGTTTATAATTTATGTTTCATTTTTAATTCACATTCACGAATTTAAAATTTGATTATTTTGAATAAAATATTAAGATATAACAATCAGGGTAATCCCAGCTACCAGATTGTCGCGTATTATTTTTTCAATAACGATTAGTTATAGACAAAAAGCTCAGAGACAGTTCCGGTTGAACGACCGATCTGAGAACGGATCGGCACTTCGTGACCATGGCGATGTCAATGAATGAGATAAGAATTTGAAGTGAATTGATGAAATTGCAGTTCTGTGCTTTACGAACAGAGAATTATTATGATTTTTAAGCCTCGTTTTTCTTTGTGTATATTTTGTACATACTTTTTTTATAAAGAAATGGAATTGGTGTATATTAATTTATCGCGTGATGTAATTTTACATATCACGTAAAATTAAGTAGCATAGCTTCATCCTGCGGATTCATTTAGGTACGGTTTTTCCGGATAAAATTTGTGGTACATGTTACTCAAATCTTTATTTGTCAAACAATATTAAAAAGTTTCAAATCAAAGAACCGCAATTTATTAATAAGTAATAACTAATATTGCCTCTAGCTAATTTCATTATGATGTATCTAAACTGACGATCTACCTCACCAAACATATTCTTATCCTTTAATATCCTGCCTCTCCCTGATGATGATTTGATATCCACCATCAAGCAACACGTCGGCTCGTTAGTTCTTCTCACACAAACAAGACCAGTTTTATCAGTTAATACCCCACCCTATTAGTTTATAAGTCGTATCAGAGTTTCTTATAATCTATCGTATAAATTACTTGCCGTCGCTAATTCGTCGATACGCAACTTACAAAGTGGTTGCGACAGTTTTAAGCAGCTTTACTTCTATGCTTATCTATGGCGCCCAATATCTTATCATATTATTATTTCTATAGCGATTTTGTTGCGAGCAATTATCGGGCAATATAGCCGTTGCGTGACTGATCTTAGATCCGCTAGTTGTTGTTACCCTTGGACTATATACGTAGAGCCAACATTTGCAAAGGTCAATTAGAAAGTCCGAAATAAGCTGCAATAATACAATGTGACTTTAGTTATAGGACTTCAGTCAATAGAATAATTAATTGAATTAGTCTCTTAGGAAAAGTGCTCTTATTATGATGAGCTGGGTTTTACAGGCGTTATTATTGTGTCTATTGTTTATTAACCTCATTAGTAAGTAGACACTAACGTTAAAAAATATAAGTATTGGAAAAAGGGCCTTTTACCACAAACAATGATCATTATAATACGACAATACAAATGCAGTGGACTGTGGAACGTGACATTATCGGAGATTACAACAGCAATAACTGTGCTAAATACCTTGAACAAAGGCGTGATGTAACAAGAAGGTCAAGTTCGATGTCTTAAAATCGATTCGTTTCGTCATTAGCTGTGGATATTTCCTATGAACTTAGTCACACGAAGCTTATGCTTCTACAAAATACAAATTATATTTATCAAAAAATTAAAAATCGTGTGAAGAGATTTGCTTTGCATGAACCTTCTAATTCTTCTATGGATTCCTTTATAACTTGGGAGAATTTTATATTTTTTTATAAATGTCAATGGGATAAAATTTAGTAAGATTCCAAGTTATCTATCATCGTTCTTATTTTTATTAATATTTATTGATCAAGTCCATAATGCAGGTAAAAAATTCTACTATAAAATTTCTCCAACATCTTAAATTTCGTCTGCGTTTTATGAATGAGCTTTTCGCCTGTGAACCGGAAAAGGCGATTACAGGAATCCGTCTCATTAACCGGAGCCGAGGTCAATCTGTTTCGAGTGCTGGTACAATTTCCCGCCGATCGAGTTTGTTCATTATTAGCCAGACTGTAGGTGTGTGAGGACATTATCCATATTTGTTCAAATAATCAAACGAGATTTTTGTGTATTTCCGTTTTTGTATTGAGCCATTTCATTAGCATTTTGGGTAGTAGACTAGAAATTGCTTATTAAATTTTATAATGAAAGATATTCGGAATTCCTTGACGCTTTTTATATACTAAAACATGACGTCTTTCTTTTACTTTATTACAGTTACATTTCAAAGTCATTCTACATAAATGGATTACAAACATGGTATAATTTTCCCTATCGTTCGCACGAATCTTTTTCTTTTGTAACATCAGTCATGCGTCAAGAAAAGTATACTCCCACGCTCGTTGTATAAAATCTGATAGTGTTACAAAAACTCAAGTAAATATATTTTTTACACGTAAAATAACATAATGTTGTGGGATACTGTAAAAGAATTAAGCTATTGTTAATCTGGCGTAACATTATTTATTGTGTCATTGGATTATAACAATATTTTAAATGACAAAAATAAACCAATAAAATCCTATAAGGAGTCGATGAAAAATCGCTCTATATTTTACATAATCTAATCTGGAATGTGTGAAATAAAAATACTTTTTTGACGTTAAGCATTAAAATGGTCGCGTAAATAAATATAACGATCGTTTTTGTTATACATAAAAAGACAAGATGATCATTTACGTCAAATGCTAATTCGGACATGATTTCTAAATTCGCATTAAAGTATAGGACAAATTCCTCTCTGCCCACTCGGTATGGCTTCGTTGTGGGTAGCCAATGCAAAACGAAGGCTGTTTTTTTCGCGATGACTCAGCTGACGCGATTTGCTCTAATTGTAAGGCGATGGATCTGTTACAAGTTATTTTTTGTGAATATTTTTAGCTTTTTTTAATTTCCTGTCATTATGTTGGTGTTTTGTTTACGATGACGCGATGTGGGGTCATTAATACGATACCTACTAGATTACGTAAAACCAAACTTGTACTCAAAAAAATTTTATAAAATTAAAAACTTTATAAGCACAAAAACAAGCAATCCAATAACTCAATATCTATTTTAAGTAAAATACTCTATTTATAATAGGGTTTCTCTCGCATCAGCAAAAATGAAGGTTTAAAATACAATAATAGATTAGTCCTACCTTATATAACTCATTAAATCTATTTCCTACGCAAGAACAATGTTATGGGTGCATAATAACACGTTGATGAAAGAAAATTACAAAAAACTTAATTGTAATTTAGTAGCGATTTTTCAATTCTATTGTGTGTATAATATTATGTTCAGCGTGAGATAGTAATAAATCTTACGGAAGACATTACTAAAACGTGCGCTATTAATATGTACTAGGTACGTGATACATTTTGGGTAATTATGCAGTTTATGAAAAAAAACCATTATATTAATCGTGGTCCTCCTAGCCTTGTGAAACAGGACACATAGGCCAGTGGAAATTAACATTAAATTCGCAAAGCACGATGTAGATTTGAATTTTTGGTATGTTGTTTGGATCAGTTAGGGTGATGTAAATCCCAATTTGCAACTTCGAAAAAGTTGTGCTCGCTGCGCACCACGTGATAAACTGCGAAAATTTTGGACTTTTTTCACTTTTTGCTCTAAAAGTCATAAACTATGCGTTTCCGACAAGTATGATTCAGTACATAAATTAAGGTTATTAAATTTGCAACAATTTAAGCCTAACCGCAGCTCTCTAAACCTTATAACGACTAAACTGTGGCCATTCGAAGATGGTTCATTTTTCCCGAAATATTGAAATTTTTAGTTTTGCTCCCGTTTGAAGCAAAATATTGGCAAAAACCGCTCGTTCTATGAGAAGTTCGTATAATAAAGTTGTAGTGCATTTAATTTTCTTTCATAAGAGCATAGAACAAAGTCTGTGAGACAAATATTTCACACACAATATCTGAAAAACAAAAAGAAGGTAGAAATAGATTTTTAAAGAGTTGAAACTGAGAGCATATAAAATCATAAAAAGAATAATACTTTTTCATTTGCAGGATAGGTAATTAACAAAATTACAAAATTTGGGAAAGTAGGAAAAAAGATTATAAGTACGCAAATAATAAACTGCGAAAATTTTGGACTTTTTTCACTTTTTGCTCTAAAAGTCATAAACTATGCGTTTCCGACAAGTATCATTCAGTACATAAATTAAGGTTATTAAATTTGCAACAATTTAAGCCTAATTAAAGCTCTCTAAATCTTATAGCGACTAAACTGTGGCCATTCGAAGATGGTTCATTTTTCCCGAAATATTGAAATTTTTAGTTTTGCTCCCGTTTGAAGCAAAATATTGGCAAAAACCGCTCGTTCTATGAGAAGGTCGTATAATAAAGTTGTAGTGCATTTAATTTTCTTTCATTAGAGCATAGAACAAAGTCTGTGAGACAAATAGTTCACTCACAATATCTGAAAAACAAAAAGAAGGTAGAAATAGATTTTTAAAGAATTGAAACTGAGGGCATATAAAATCATAAAAAGGATAATACTTTTTCATTTGCAGTATAGGTAATTAACAAAATTACAAAGCTAATTAAATTTGCAACAATTTAAGCCAAACCGCAGCTCTCTAAACCTTATAACAACTAAGCTGTGGCCTTTCAAAGATAGTCAGTTTTTCCCGAAATATTGAAATTTTTAGTTTTGCTCCCGTTTGAACCAAAATATTGGCAAAAACCGCTCGTTCTATGAGAAAGTCGTATTATAAAGTTGTAGTGCATTTAATTTTCTTTCATTAGAGCATAGAACAAAGTCTGTGAGACAAATAGTTCACTCACAATATCTGAAAAACAAAAAGAAGGTAGAAATAGATTTTTAAAGAATTGAAACTGAGGGCATATAAAATCATAAAAAGGATAATACTTTTTCATTTGCAGGATAGGTAATTAACAAAATTAAATTTTCTACAACTTTATTTTATGACCTTCTCATAGAACGAGTGGTTTTGCCAATATTTTGGTTCAAACGGGAGCAAAACTAAAAATTTGAAAATTTCGGGAAAAACTGACTATCTTTGAAAGGCCACAGCTTAGTTGTTATAAGGTTTAGAGAGCTGCGGTTAGGCTTAAATTGTTGCAAATTTAATTATCTTTGTAATTTTGTTAATTACCTATCCTGCAAATGAAAAAGTATTATCCTTTTTATGATTTTATATGCCCTCAGTTTCAATTCTTTAAAAATCTATTTCTACCTTCTTTTTGTTTTTCAGATATTGTGAGTGAACTATTTGTCTCACAGACTTTGTTCTATGCTCTAATGAAAGAAAATTAAATGCACTACAACTTTATTATACGACTTTCTCATAGAACGAGCGGTTTTTGCCAATATTTTGGTTCAAACGGGAGCAAAACTAAAAATTTCAATATTTCCGGAAAAATGAACCATCTTCGAATGGCCACAGTTTAATCGTTATAAGGTTTAGAGAGCTGCGGTTAGGCTTAAATTGTTGCAAATTTAATAACCTTAATTTATGTACTGAATCATACTTGTCGGAAACGCATAGTTTATGACTTTTAGAGCAAAAAGTGAAAAAAGTCCAAAATTTTCGCAGTTTATCACGTGGTGCGCAGCGAGCACAACTTTTTCGAAGTTGCAAATTGGGATTTACATCACCCTAACTGATCCAAACAACATACCAAAAATTCAAATCTACATCGTGCTTTGCGAATTTAGGGTTTTTTAGTGTCGATTTCTACTGGCCTAACATTTTTAACTTATTCTATGCAAAAAAAGAAGTAAGTACAAACAAATGGAATGATTGACGATACTATAGGTATGTATTCCGAAAATGCCAATAAATAATATAAGTAAGCATATGTAATATAATATACAGAATATGAATTTATGAATATATTAAAGTGGGTAGACACAAAGAAAACTATAAATAATTTAAATAGATTACTGGTATAACATAAAGAACATTAAGATGAAGATTTCACTAACCTGAAATAATAAATTCTATAATATAGTGATGATCGTAAACCGGCCGGAATGCACCGTCGATTGCGGTCACTGTGTTATACGAATTAGTTTTATAATCATGCTAATAATGTCTATACGATTATTTATATGATAATGTGAAATAGAAACTTGTTGTGTTGTGGGTAACGGTCTTGTAAGTTAGTGCTGAAGGATAGAGTACTTCGTACTTGTAGCTGAATTGAGTGTACTATATAACGTTAAAGATAGAGAGTACTTATAGCTAGATTCTATGTACTATTTTACGTTACAATATGTAGATTTACTAAGAGTTAAACTCATTTTTTTAAAAAAAGGTTAACCTAAATAGCTGTTACATATGCAGAATAGGTATTTTTTACGCGTTTGCCTTGTCGTTTGCACAAAAGGCAAATCAATACTGGTTTGAGGTCTCATCCATACAATAATACTTGTAATGAAGGTTGAGGTAAGCTATTTTTGTTTTACTTTTTTCGCGGTTTTTTTTATTATTTCAGGTGGACGAAATAGGATAGCTACCTAGACTCTAGATCGCTAATCACTTGTGTAAGACGTTTGAAGCAGAATATTGTCCCTAATGGTACGGGAGCCAGGAACAGATTTTATGACCAAGTTCCTCTCAAGCGGTAATTAGTAAAATGCATCAAAGTATAGTATTATGAAGCCTCGTGAACGTCAGCTGGAGCTCGGTTGGGGGGAAGAGCGGTTGTAGCCTCCCGTATCAGCTGACGGTTTTTCCACCAAGATACAGCCAGCTGACCTATATATTTATCCACAGTTACATATAAGCTATCATCAGGTAAATTTTTGTTTGAGAGGAAATCACGGAAAATAAATTTTTCTTTAAATTTAACTTTCATGTTCGAGACACCAGCTGACGTATAATACACCATGTTGTAACCAGCTGATTATTTTTTTCCGTTGAGATATTGGGTTAGCTACAATTTGACAAATTTTTAGCTGAGAGGAAATGAATGAATGAATGTATTTTTTTTCCTACGTGCGTGGGAGGCTACAACCGCTCACCCCCCCAACCGAGCGCCAGCTGACGTTCACGAGGCTTTATAATACTATACTCTGATGCTTCTGACGAATTATCTCTTGAGAGGAAATAATGAACCCAATTTGCACCTGGCTCCCTAACCATAAGTTTTATCCAAAAATATTCAATAGTATCAATCCCGTTGACTTCCGTTAATAATAATCTTTATTATTAAAAAGTATGACAGAATTTATAGGTACGTTAACCGATCATTGCTTTAAAATGCTCTGTGGATCGATATGAAAAAAACGCTTGATCGCATCTCAATCTAAAATTGTAACCAGTTCTTATCTTAATGGAGGAATCTGTAGAATTTGTGAATGGGTACAGTCGATGAGTCACAGCCCACAATGACGTCATAGCTTCCTTGAACATACACCCAAGTTTGTTCTCGTATACCATAAATACTAGAACCGTTTGTTAATTCCCGTTAACAAACAAGTAACCAGCTTTTATTGCAACACACATAATAAGTGCAATAGGAAATTGAAAAAAGCTAATTAAATGGTTTGAGTTTCATATTGTAAAATTTAACTTCACACTGCTTTTATTTAATATTAAAATAATAATTTAAATGAATAATTCCGAAAGCAGAACAAATATATTATAGAATATTTATTTATTTATTACGAGACTTTCAATTCCAATGAGGATATAAACGCGATATTCTAAATTTTATTTATCCTATTTCGATCAATATGAAAAAGTCTCACAATATAACCGAAGCATATTTAATTGTACAAAGGAACATCATTGATGGACAATTCGACTGTAACTTTCTCTTAACAAATACTTACGTGCGATACCCATCATTATCAGCTGTTTGGAAGCTCATTGGAAGCTTTCACTGTCATTATTCTGTAAATTATTATTTTCGCGCTCTACCATTAAAGTGTTTACAAAAAGTGTGAAAGTGATCAAGACGATCTGTTAAGATATAATACGTGTAAGTATAAAATATAAAACAGAATAATAAAAGTAGATGAAAGCTTAGACTGTGAGCTTTTATTATACATTTTAAATATAACATTGATACATTATTTAAATACATACGCCTTTGTAAATAAGCCAGATTATACAATGACGTAGTTGTTCGCTGCAAGGTTTTACACCACGCACCGTAGGTATAATCTTATTGAACAGTACAGAATGCCTCCAAGTGTTTGCAACTAGCCATCTTCGACAATAAAATGTGTCGTCACGAGCGCACTAGCGTTTAACTTGAACTAACCAGACAGCAATAAAATAAACATGTGTGAAGAAATTCGACTTCCGTCAACACTCGTATTCGTAATGAATACCTCAAGAACACGGCTCCATTGTAAGCAAACAGAGATGTTTAGTAACAAGCAGCGAGCCCTACACCGTGTTATTCGATGCAGTATAAATAGGTGCATTGCACTCCGTAATAGGCAAACCAAACAATCGAAATAACACGTTTGTATCAGTCATACATTTGCTTCTAACCTTACCGAGTAACGTTATATTCAGTTAGGTGTTAAATGGATAATGTTATTCAAGTGCATTTACGCTTAACCACAAGTTACAACTCCACTGTGGTAATTAACTATGATTCTTATATCATTGCAATGTCTGTTAGACATTGTAAAGAAAACGATACTGAATATAAAATGACTCAATAGTGCATATAAACCGCTTTATTTACAGGAGTTTATTGCGTTTTAATGGAGAGCAGTTACGTAAGTTAAAAAATAAAAACATTGCATCTGTTTCGATCAAAGAACTGTGAAACATACCTCTTTCGATTTTTAGAACAAATATAATCTCCTTATTAATTTTATACTAAATTTCGAAGATATTTTAAGCAACAACTTTCAAAATACATAAACTAGATTGCCCTTCTTTTGCATAAAGAAGATAAGACATTTTTATAAATTATGCCTCTTATAATAGATTCACGTTAATACGTTAATAAGATTAATATGAACCGCTCGGTCGCATAATCTTCTTAGTACCTAAGTAGGTACTTATTATTCGTTCCAATAAATAGTCAAGGTAGATCGTATACAGATAATGTGTAATTTCTAATATGGTTGTATACCTACAACATACCTACCTACTTTTAAACGGGCTTAGTATCTGTACAAATTTAATAGTTAAATATATTCGCTAGCATGAATTTTTACATACAGATTGGCCTTAAATAAACAGATGCATAACTATAAAATTAAATAATTGTAAGTGTGAACATTTATATTCAAAGTTAACATAAAAGTTAGATATAAATCCGTTACAACGACGAAATACCTATTCTTATCAAGAATCGATAAAAATTCCGTATCGATAAGCAACCGATCTAATGTAAATATTTACCACGGAATATAGACCGGTTGTGAATAACGATAACTATCTACCACACCGTATGTATACCTATAACCTCTTTATATAATATATTAATAATATGTACCACATTATTCTAATTTGCATCAATAATTATAACTATGGTATGAAATACCGCATATCACAAAGCTTAAATTAAGTTTTTGTTTCTATTAATTTTACGACAAAACAAGTCAAATTAAAAATAATTTCGTCTTGAGTTAAAATTCACGATGAATGATAATTTTATCCGTTAGTAATCATAGCATTATCTCCTTATAATAATCAATCACAATATCAAACCATACACTTTACAGCTTTATTAATTAAACAACGCAAAAAAACTATTTCAGTTCATGAAAATAATACACAACAAGACAAGACCAATAAGAAATTACCTTTGTAAATTTACCCTAATAGATAATGGCAACCCACGAATTGTTTGATAAGTTCAATTGTTACTTCGTGACGCCTAGACATATCGATTGCGAATTGCGATGTTATATCGTAACAAAGTTCACTAAATCAAATGTTAAAAAGACATTTTAAAATAAATTAATCTCAAAGCATTTAATGTTCAAAAATTTACACGTAAACAACAAAAAGCTCTGAGCTAATTGGCTTGCTTCAAAGCTTTTAAAAAATATTTTAAGATCACGCTTAACATCACACAGCACAGCACCCAAATTAGGCCAGCAACAATGTTAACAACAAGGCCATTTTAACAAATTACTAAACAAAAAGTTAAATGCCAGTAAATGTCGTGCACTTACCTCAATGTATACAGACGTCATTTTGAATTCGCTGCTTTTGTTTATAAAAGTGGAGCGATCACTATCTAAGCACACATTTCACAAAAACGTTCCAAAATTCAAAAAATGTTCTCGAAAAACCACAGATAAAAAAATGTCAACTGTCAAAATACGCGCCAAACGATGCGTCGAAATAATAAGGCAATTATGGCTTTCAATAATACAGCCAGCGCGTGTGGTGCGTTCCGTGTTTAGACTTGGCACTGAACGACGGGCTATGGCAAAACGTTGAATGGGTGAGGATTGCGCTCAGCTGCTATGCTCAATGAACCATACAAGTTCGGAGGCCACTGATGATTTTGACCCCATAGCTTTTGAATATGATTATAATATTCATTTCGTGATATTTATAAGGAGATACATTTTAAAGGTTTATAGAACGTAGACACGAATCGAGAATAGAGTAAATATTTATTTTATTTACTAGTCATGTGTTTACTTATTTAAAAGTCCGTATAAAAAGGTTTTACATATACATATATAAAAATATATTAAGACTGATTATATACTTATTATATTTTATAGGAAAAACGGTTCGTTTATAGTGATACAATGTATACGCGTAATAAATACTATGATGAAACTTCGAAATGTTAAAAGATACTCTCATACATTACTTGCATTTAATTATAAGCTTATACAAAGCATTAGCCAAGCTCTGTGGTGCCAATACGAAGGCGTTCCGTTATTGCAACAGAACTCATTATACCGTTTGTTGTTACCCCGCTTTTATTATTATTTTCAGTTAAGTTGGTCAAAAAGGTCGTGATCTAAAAAAGGAAATCTTTATGTAACATTGCAGAGTTGCCTCATTATAATAGTAGTCTGATCACTTTAATAAAAAAAATAATAGACGAAAAATAAACAAATTAACTTGTTCTAAATTCAAAACTTACCCTTGCATTTTTTATGAAATGATAATATTTTTTATACAAACTTTTCATTGTTTTAACTTATCCTTATAAAAAATAGAGGGGGCGTGGTCACGGTCAAATATTTTAATGAAACAATAAATAATGTAAATATTGTGCATTTTAATTCGGAGAGTACAAAGCTGAGCAATACGTACATCTTACAAAATTGAAACCACGATTTATGAAATAACATAACCTCAACATAAATAATTACAACTTTACGTGGTCTACAATTAGTTGAACAATGCAAGTCATCGTATTCTCACGACAATCGATTGTACGCTAACAATCCTGGGAAAAAATACAAAGACCCGCCGCTACTTTATTGCCAATGAGGGTAGATAAATTATTGCAGTAGAAATGTATCGGCCATCTAATTTCAAGATAAGCATCTTGATGGATAGATAGGGGTATTAATGTAAATCGATCTCTTATATTGTCTTGAGCGTATCGATGGTTTGATATCGTAGATGTTTGCAACGGATATCTTATTAGAGTACCTGCTTTGCTTTTAAAATTACCATACAGTTACTATTTAGTAATCTGTGACCATACAATATCACTATTTATTACGACACTGATCTTAGAGCATTACACTGATAGACTTGCTACAACTACTAACATTATGCTTTAATTGAGTAGAGTCGAATATTCAAGTTTACAAAATATCCTAAATAAATAAACCCATGAGATATTTTGCTTTAAACTTTATTATAAAGCGCGGCAATAGACAAAAGAGAAGATTGCGCGCGCAACGGCCGTATCTTTTGATCACAAACCAGTATGGCGCCTTCAATATCATTCAGCTGCTTAAAACACTCCGTGTTTGGCCATTTATCATGAGTCTGTGGTGAAGTAGTAAAAATGCTTATTTGACTATTAATCTATGTCTGCCTCTTTTATGTATGTATTGAAAATCAATACTGTACAATTATTTGAATGCTAAACCATGTGAGTGTTTTGGAATAATTCGTCAACCTTACGGCATAAAACGTAGAGTCTTGTCTCATGTGGTTTAGCTTGTAAATTGTAGGTAATTGACTGTGGATTAATAAAAAGTGTATTCGAAAACCTCTTTCTTGATTTCATCCTTTTTTTCATTATCTTGAATTAAAACATTGTCCTTCTTGAGATCAAGAAAATCTTATATCAGTAAGCTCATTACGAACCTACTGTGATAAATAAGATCATGAAAATCCAAGAATAGCATTGAATTTCGAAGAACATGTTTGTTTAACATCCGTCTTCTGTATCAGGTTGAAGCTGTAATGAGATTCATCGTAATATGAACTTGAACTACAGTAACGTTATACCACGGATAATGTAGCAAATCGCATTATGTTACATGGCTTTTCTTTTATCAATTTCAAATATTTCGTTACTTGTTTAAAGGTTAATAAATGTTATATTTTATTCAGTTTATAATTTTAATTTTGATATAATTGTGCGTTCTATATTTATAACGTAACTGATTTTTCTAACGTCTATAGGGAAGCATTAAAAAATTCTTTCGCACGAATTTCATGACAAAATTAATACAGAAAATACCACCATATTATAGAATATACAAAGCTTGCATATAAATTGAACTCTACACGAATAATTGCGAATAAACCATCTCACTTAGCACATGCAAGGTAAAGACCCTCAAAGTTCACCAAAAAAACAACGCAAAATATTTCACAGAGCACGTGTTTCACATGATTTCGGCTGAACAATAAGCCGGTTTATGACAACTTTCTAGTGATTCCATACATCCTTACAAGTGCTAATGGATTTTATTGGACAATGATAGTGTTCATTTGTTTGCGCTATTGTGAGAGATTATATAAAGGCTATAAACGATAAACTCGAGTATTGAAATAAATTATTATGGAAAGCAATATTATATCAATTTAAAACTGAACTTTCTTAATTGTCCTCTTGCACTCTTGCACGCTATCTATTTAAGCTTTACATATTATCTATTTTAGCATAATGATTTAGCAAATGTCGCGTCGCGTCGAACGGTTTCGAAAAATCAATTATTAAAATCTAACCCAGATTGTGAAATTGTTTAAAATATCAATAATCAAGTGACAAGCTACTGTTGATCATTCGGAGCCGCTTTAAAACGTGAAAAATTCGTGACCGAGAGTCACGACTCGGCTGAATAGAGCAGACTAGTGACATGTCCTCGAACAAGGGAACGTTATAAATACGGTATTGTCTACCTTAAATGTCGATGTGGTATTAAAATTTTGATGTTCTGGAAGACTGGAGAATAATTAATAGTTTTACGTTAGATAGTAGACACTTTAGAACGGGTACTAACGCGATCTAGGTGACTACTTATTTAGTACATACTGGTTGTTATTGTTTCTCTACAACACAGTTTTCTTTCAGATGACGATTTCCTCATATTATAATATGTTATGATATTTTTAATTGATGAAATATGTATTTCAAAATAAATATTTTGTCACCTATGCAAAAACAAATCCTGACCTTAAATATATTAAAACCTTACACAATCTCATAATATTCAGTGTATCACAATCACCACTTTCAAAATTATTTCACGGTTCAAATGTCATCATTAAGATACCTAATATTAATGTCTTAAGAAATCTATAACAGACTTTCACATACTATTAAAAACTAAAACGTTTTAACATCTCAATATTTGAAACGAACATAAATATTTATCTGCAGCTGTAATGGATGCCATTAATATATTGGGTGACAAAGTATGATTCAGAAGCAACCATTAGCTTGTACGTACCATATTACAAATGGCACTTAGATAAAGCAAAAGAGCATTCATTTTCATAGATAATAACGCACAAATAAATGGTGTGAGATACATTGGTGTATTCGCGAGGATAATGTTCTTATTTCCTTATCTATAAAGGCAATCAGAGGGAGGAATGGCGCTTGCTCCGGCCATTAATTGTACCTATGCTGCATTGAGAAATTGTTGTAATGTCTTTAATGCTTTGATAATTTATCAATAGGTATTAAGCTTTCAAGAATCCAACGGGCTTTGGGTTTTGATGGTTTTGCGGATTTATTTGAATAATTGGACAACGGCTAGCTTAGTGTCTGGCCTTTACGATAACTACGAAGAATAGAGTGTAGAGTTGATAACATATTCCAAAACACAATTTGTTAATCTTACTTTTAGTAATTATTACTCGATATAATTGAGTGAACTTTCTGTATCAATAAAAAAAGTTAAATATTATACACTTCAAACTCAAGAGATAAGAGGCAATTAAAATCATATATTTACATTTTAATAATATTCAGATTCCTATAATTGCAGCGACACTCGGATAAATGTCTTCTGTGCCAATAGAGTTGTATTCAATTACGCTTCTGTGGGCAATTTGCAAGCAATTTTATAGCTATTTCATTGAATGTACTGAGAAAATTCTAGTCTAATTAAGTGTTTAAATCTACGGAAATGTCCGAGTCACGTTTTCCGTTTTGCTCCTTAGCGGGAAGGTTTGATTACGATAAATAGAATTGAGAAATATGGAATATCTAATTTCATCCATCCTTTTAATAGGAAATTCTGTTCTCATGGCTTCTAAAATATTTACAGCTGCTACGAATGATGATTTTTTAAATCTGTAATAGTTACATGACTCTATAGTTCTTATTAAGTACCTACCACGTAATATATATTGTTTAAAGTGTTAAATTTTCATAAGTAAAAATACTTTATTATAGAGACTATCCGTCTATTACATTTTAAACAACATACACCATATACAATGCATAAACACAAAGCATTGACTCTCTCTTCATATCGAAGAAGTTATTCAAAATTGTGCTACCTTCTAACATATTTACAGTTAAATTCATCATAACAAGCAAAAGGGCTTCACATCGGCAATACAATTCGGTAAGTATGCCAGTATTGTATACAGATTGCATTGAGTTTCCCACGACCTACTGATTGGACTCATACAGTCATACTTCTGAAAGCGTCGATCATAATTCATGATTTTAGGCCTAGATTCGTAGCCCGTAGGTCATTCCACGAACATATATAGGAACAAATTAAAAACGAAGGAAAACAAACAACATACAAAAACAACCATACAATACACACAACATTCATTATTTTGTGGTAATAAGGAAGGACATTAATACCTATATATTTAATAATTTTTAAATTATTGTACGCTCAAAAATTTCTTAACCATGACACAGTACCATAATAAAATAGTATTAATGTAAATAAATTACTTACTAATTAGAAAAAAACCTTGCTTAGGCTAACGTAAAATAAATATCTATCTACTATAGTTATGGTTATGTCTGTAAAGTTACTACATTGTTTAAAAGGCTAAAGATATTAACTAGGTTAGGTATGTAATAAACTTTCTGAATAAAACCTTGCTTTTAAAATATAATAAACATCACCATTCCTCTCTAACTATACCTCGATAACAGTCAAATAATACTTTCTTATTTGTATTTTATAAGGTTTTATGGTTTTAACTGTATTTTCCATAGCATCCACATATAAATGGAAGTATTGCGGTAGGAGTTTTAGTCTTATTTATCATCACTACATAGTATAAAACAAAGTCGCTTTCCCTGTCCCTATGTCCCTATGTCCCTTTGTACGCTTAAATCTTTGAAACTACGCAACGGATTTTGATGCGGTTTTTTTTAATAGATAGAGTGATTCAAGAGGAAGGTTTATATGTATAATAAGATCCATTAAGTAGTGGAGAAGTACTGTTATTTTTGAGGTTTCTAATGTGATGTCGTAAAAAATTACATTTATTCCGCTTACATTGCAAACGCAGGCTGAACCCTATGAGTTTTATCAAAATAATGTACTAAGTATTATACACATTGAAAAGGTCTACAGAAAAGTCCGCGATGGTATATGTCTATCTCTTATGGATAACCCACAATAACTTTTTTTTGTCATTTACTTTTTACGACAAATAATGGCTAATTTTCGAAGCGATTTTAACCAATACAGCATTAATCCTTAACCAATTAAATACCATGGATACATTGTTCATTTAATATAGATCTATATGGCCCTTTACACCGTATGATTTAAGTGAATATTTTCGAAGATATTACAGATTTAAAAATTGCAGGACGTAGCGTTTGCGGCCGCCCGGCTATGTATTTTATACCCGTGCGATGCCGGAGGCCGGAGCGCCGAGCGGGCCGCTATATTTTTATACCTATACCACAGATTAGAGAATAGTTACTTCGTAACCTATACAACGTTCACAATTTTTCTGTAGTGTATTTAGTATCAGCATTGCACCCGTGCGAAGCCGGGGCGGGTCGCTAGTTTTAATAATAAATTCTACTGGATGCGTCATTGACGATTCAAATAGGATTCAAATAGGTACCTACTCGATAGTAAATCCAGATATTTCATATATCCTTGGATAAAATATACGATGTATAGACTAGAGTAGATAATTTTTTTAATTAAAAGCTACTTATTGTGCCCAAACATCACACAACCGCTTTCAGAGGCAGTTTCAGTTATAATGCTACGAAGTGTTGGAACAACTTGCCTCCACCCTTACGTAACCTTCGTTGCATTAATAACTTCAAAAATAAAGTTGCTGCTTTTATTTTAAAAAAAACAACCGTAACCTACTGTAGAATGTAGCATCTCTCTTTTGTGACTATTTATCTGTATGTATGTTTATAATTTTTTTTATTTTCGTTATTATTTATTACTATTTTCTTAATGTTCTAGTATATATGTACATTCCTATGCCTTCTTTTTATATGTATAATATTTATAACGTGTAATATTGTTTATTTTATTAATATAATTTCTATCCCTCTATACTTCGGTCTGTAGCTGTACTTCAAACATTGGGGGCCACTGAAAATCAGTGCTGTGCTGTTGAAGGCACAGCTTAATACTGAGTTGGTCCCCTTTTTGCTAAAGGTCTGCCACACTTTTGTCCTTTTCTGTGTTTTTTGTATTCCTTGTTCTTTTCATTATATCTGTTGTTGGCTTTTGGCGAAATAAATTATTCTTATTCTTATTCTTATTCTTATTCTTATAATTTTTGAAACAAAAAAAAATCGCAGTCGGATGAAACCCATTAGAAAAGGAGGGGAATATGATAAAAATGTAAGGAAAAATAAATTACGGTCAATCCGAGTTCGGGAAGCGGGAGGGGGGAGCTTTAAAGAGAAAAAAATGGTTTCTCTCGATTTCCGACAAAACTACAAGTCCTATAGAAAAAAGTTCAGTGGCAAAGTTGTAGGTAATTAAAAGTTCTACAACTTTGTTATTCACAATTTTTTCACATAACCTAAAAATTTAGGTGAAAAATTCAAAAAGCCAAGTTTTTGGTCTTTTATTTCTATCTACTTCAAAATTTATTTATTTTCTACGAAATTTGGTGGAAACTTACTTTATTATGTCCCAAATACACTGTAATTTATTTGATTGAAAATATTTATTTTTTCGCCTTATTTTGAATTAATACCAAAAAAACAACCTAATTTTCAATCGAAAAGTCACCCGTCAAAATATCAGCTTTTTTCAAAAACTTGGGGTGCCTTTTATTCATTGAAATCTCTACTTTCATATGGTGTAAAAAAAATAAACACCACCATAGTAAATGTTCTCAGGAAATGCATACAAACAGTCTGAAAATTAGCTTTTACTAAATCAGGCACACTTCTCGAACTACCTGAAATGTTTTTATCGACATCATTTTGCTTTTGAATATGCTGTAAAATATTAAACTTAGAACAGATAATTATTTTTCTTTTGAAATATTACCGAAAAGCCGATACAAGAGAAGATATAGAGTTCAAGAAGTGTGCCTGATTTAGTAAAAGCTAATTTTTAGACTGTTTGTATGCATTTCCTGAGAACATTTACTATGGTGGTGTTTATTTTTTTTACACCATATGAAAGTAGAGATTTCAATGAATAAAAGGCACCCCAAGTTTTTGAAAAAAGCTGATATTTTGACGGGTGACTTTTCGATTGAAAATTAGGTTGTTTTTTTGGTATTAATTCAAAATAAGGCGAAAAAATAAATATTTTCAATCAAATAAATTACAGTGTATTTGGGACATAATAAAGTAAGTTTCCACCAAATTTCGTAGAAAAAAAATAAATTTTGAAGTAGATAGAAATAAAAGACCAAAAACTTGGTTTTTTGAATTTTTCACCTAAATTTTTAGGTTATGTGAAAAAATTGTGAATACAAAAGTTGTAGAACTTTTAATTACCTACAACTTTGCCATTGAACTTTTTTCTATAGGACTTGTAGTTTTGTCGGAAATCGAGTGAAACCATTTTTTTCTCTTTAAAGCTCCCCCCTCCCGCTTCCCAAACTCGGATTGACCGTAATTTATTTTTCCTTACATTTTTATCATATTCCCCTCCTTTTATAATGGGTTTCATCCGACTGCGATTTTTTTTATCTTTTCATTATTTTCAAAGGCTTCTACCCCAGTCTAGTAAACAAATATGAGAACTCGTGGATAATATCTTGAAATGTGACGGATAGGTAAATGTAAATTATAGTTCCAAAGTGAACCTCTATTGTTTCCACGATACGATCATAGACGCTAATGGTCCGTTATTTAATGATACATATATGGAGCATACATAAATTGTAACGAAATATCTTAGTATGTATATGCTTTGAGTTATTTTAAAATAGGATGTGGTAACTGGTAACCCTATGCTTTGAATAGGAAAAAATCAGGAGTATAGAAAATAGAAATGAAAATGCCTTTTGATAAGAGATTGGATAGTTTTTAATGAAATTGTATTGAAAATTGAGAAATAATGAAACCTTTTGCGACGTAGAAAGGAAAGAGCATGTAGATTGTAGAGTAAGGAAATTCAGTTGACCAAATTTCATTGAGGCTATCATGCTATTCAACTTTAAATTTAAAATATAGTTAATATAGTTTATTAAGTGTTAAATATTTGTATACAAGGTACGATGGGATTTTCATCGTCCTTTAGGACAAAAATCCCTTAATAAAAAAAGATTAAAAAGAAAATTTGAGGTTATCGACATCCAGCCACTTTTATATCCTCATAATAAAAACCACAATTAAAATTACTATATAAAATAAAACTAAAACACATTTGCGTAACAAAAACTAATCATACTTGCAATTCATTCATATCAGATTCCAGTCAATAATCGCTTACGTCACGAAACAGTGGCAAATTATAATTATATAATATTCGTCGATTGTCCGTCTGTTTCGCATTCTAAGCGCGAGTGCATACGGAACTAGGAAGGCGCCAGGGTTCAAGATCGATTCTCTAGTTTAACATGGATATATACTCTATGGATATGCAAAGTTACATGTATTTTTTCTACTGTGAAAGTGATCAGTAATAATAGAAATGTTTTTTTCATGTTTGTATTAGTCTTTTAAGATCAAGTCAAATAATTTAATTGGCTTTACTTGGCTGCTATAAAGAAGAGACTTTCAGAATATATTTTTCTATCAATTCATCTTTAGAAACGTCATAAGTTGCATAAAAATATTAATTTAATTTAACTACAATTAGGATTTAGGAATAGGAAATCGGTTAAGCAGTGAACTAATAATAAATTGAAATAATACTTAGATACGGATCATCATCATCATCATCATCATCAGCCCATATATGTTCCCACTGCTGGGACACGGGCCTCCTATGAGGGTACAGGATATTATATTATTAGATACGGATATTCTCTACAAATGATAAAAAAGCAAAGTACCTATAATTACTTTTAATAAAACGGTCTACGCCTCTACGGTCACATTTCCTTATTAAAATATTATCAACTTTCCTTCGAATAAATTTCATAAATTCACAGTTATCGGAAAACATTTTAAAATCGTACATAACTGCTTTATATAATATCTACGATTTATTGACTAAAACACCGATAAAACACTTCTAAACTGTCATATTACGCACTTGACGCATCTAGTAATTATAATGCATGTTGCAAACAATACGCATTGTTGTATTTTTTTTGTGCGCTTGAATTTACGATTTGACGTAATTTACAAGCGTGGAAAGGTCGTGGGACATAAATCTATAATAGACGCGTTTTTGCACAATTTTACGAGTATACATTACGTTTACTGTTATGTACAAACAGTGTACCCATTATGTTTACATTAAAAATTTTAACAATAAACTTTTATACTTCTACTTATTCTTATCTACTGCTACCTACTCATAAATATTTTTATTTAGACAGCGAGACATTTACCTATGTAACCAAACTTTACCTTTCAGTTACATTCGATTATATAAATAACTAGCGGTCCGCCCCGGCTTCGCCCGTGGTACATGTTTACGTTTTCTCTACATAAGAACCATCCTCGTACTTCTAGGAATAAAATAAAAAAAGAATTATCGAAATCGGTTCAGCCGTTCTCGAGTTATGCGCTTACCAACACATTTTGCGATTCATTTTTATATATAAGATAGTAACTGCCACAAGTTTACAGACGTACCAACGTCATACTACAATATCCTTATTCCTTCCTCAATAAATTCACCGCTCTAGTTCTACCATCACTGAACAAGAACATTATAATGTTTATATAACACCAAAGATAATACAATAATATACTAGTACCTACACTTTACGGCGATCGCACAAACATCTATGCAAATTGTGATTGAAGAGATCATTGTTGTATTATATAACATTTCAGGGTATAAACTAGAAAGCCAACATTATATAAGTTCCGAACAGGATATTAACAAGTGTCCAATATACATGTCTTATGTACCTGTAGTTTAAATAATAGTAATGGTTAATTGAAGACGGGACAATGTCTAATGAATTGTCTCCATTGTGAATCAATTGACATCGATATAACGATGGTTTATTACGACTGAAGAATACAGAATTGATTTAATAGGAAAGTAATACTAATTGACTTTAGAATTATAAGAAAACTGAAATTGAAATAATAAATGTGTATAATGCGTTAATGCGTACATGACCATTATGATATGCTTAAATAAACTTAAAATACGTTTGAAAATACAAATAAAAACGAACTGGTAACAGGAAAAAACTAAAATTTGGAGACTACACACTTTACAGTTATTGTACCATCACAATTAAAAGCTAAAAGTACATATTACTTTTTGGAACTGTAGCAAAGTTATCAATTATCTTTCACATCACGAAGTTATCAAGATGAATTTCTTTGCAGAGAAATAAAACGAGTTTTCGGCACTGATTTAATTTTGTGATAATTCTTGATTGACCTAGTTCCTGTTTTACTCGTAAATGGAAGTTTTTGATGTAAAATAAACAAAATAACAGATTTATGTGAAGATAATCATTTTTTTTTTTACTTAAGATAGATCATGATTTCGGCGTATTCTCTTTATACTCGTATGGTAAAAATTTTATAGCATAATAACTGCAATTTTCCTTTAGGATAAAATAAACGTTTATATAATCTTAGTACCTATTTACCCTGCAGTTTTATTTATGCGTATTTATAAGTTTTGCGTGTCATAAAAAAGTAAGTACATTCATAAAACTCATAATGTCGTCACTTTGTATACCTAATCCCGTGATATTTTGCACAAAAATATAATGTTTAACGTATACATATGTGTGCCAAGTAAAATATGAATAAATTTTATTTAACGCAAGTAAAATATGTATGTATGTAATTTATCATTCATTTCTTTTACGATTTTACAAAAAAATACGTATCTTCATTAACAGACCAAAAAAATCGCTCTATAAAAGTGAAAATTTTTCGTTGGAAAGTGTATATGTACTTTTCTTTATAAAAAAATCCGTGAAACAGGCTCCTTGCACTTGACTAAGTACTTTCGCTGTACGACCTTCATCTGGTGGCCCACTGCGCCACAGCCCCGGGCGGCTTTCTCGCGGTGTAGGGTTGACAACCCTTTGTAACTAATTGATGTAAAATTGCTCTGCAAACAATGCAAATTGGAGTGTTAATTGTAAGAGAGTTTCGTTAAAATTAATGAAGGTATAATGTAATTTATATTGTTTCGTTCTAAAGCTTTCTTACGATACGATTTTGTAAACTACAAAGAACATAAAATTATGCATTGAATATTAGAAAATAGACTATAAATTAAATTAATATTTGTGATAAAGGAATGTATTTTTTAAACAAATTATCAACAATTAATTACGATGTTAAATTTGAAAGCGTAAAATATAAACGTGACAACCCTAATTCTAGATAACTGGTATTGTTCAATGTTCGGACATGATCGTTTACGCCTCTGCTAATCGAGAATGTGAGAAAATACCCAGCTCTTATCTATAAGAGCTATAACTATTTACTATCTATAGCTGTAGTAGATTATGCCCAAAGCTATAAAGTTTGCAAAGCATTATCTTGTAAAATAGCCTAGACATATCAATCTAAAATGTTCAATTTAATATTTCTGTTAAATTTTACTGAATTATTATTGTTATGAATCTGTAATTGCTAACTCCAAAGACAATTTTTTCGGACTAGTCAGATTAAGAAAATAAATTCTAAATTTAAAATTAGCGCCAATATCTCAATTTTGCGGCGAAAAAGGAAAAAAATCTTCATTGGCCGATAAGGATTGTATAAAACCGGCCATTGTTATTCTGAGTTCGATTTAAAAAATATGTTCCCACAGTCTAGCTTTGCGAACAAGCTTTCAATACAACTGAATGGTCATCATCTCGTTTGTTAGCCATGCTTTGAATAGTCGCTTTCACTCGATTGATGGATACAATATTACGGCACTCCTTTAACATAGGACCTAGAATCGCGTAACACAAAATAAACTAATTTTTCATCAAGAACAGCGAAAGTGCTTTACAAAACAGTTCTTATTATATTGACGTAAACATTGAACAGTTTTGAAGTACAATGGATCCCATATAAAAAGTAACTCGGGGTCAGATTCAAATTTACTTTCTATTTTTAATGTTACAATGTTTTGTTTGTTATGTTTATGGAATATGTTCATACTAAATAACAAGGTTAGCAAAATTAAGCGACATAAAAGCGTATAAGAATGTGAGGTATTAATTATTATTTTAATAATTTCGTGGGCAGTAGGATATCACATTTTCATGTTGATGACAATAATTCTTCTACCTACATATTCAATTTGAATTATTTATCTGATTGTGTTATTTTTTAATTAAAGGTTTATTTCAACTAAGTATAAAGATTGAAAATACGAAAGAAGTATGTATCATTTAATTTTCATTTCCACAAACAAAAATACACGCATAACACCACTAATATATCACCATCATTTGTTTCTAACGTCTTTCATTTCCATTTAGGAAGTGGTACATACATCACTCACGTAAGCTTTTAAAAATAACGAAACGTTTAAGTAATAGTTTCACAATAGGATAACGTTAAGAGTCAAAATTACAACATAAAGATGTGTTATACAACATGTATTCTTAAAAGGACAGAAAATTAGTCCTCAACATGATTGTTAAAAAATAAAAACCATGGTCAAGAGTGATGCATGCCTTTGAAAGCCGGCTCAGATTAAATTTGACTATGATTTTCTCGATTCAGTTGGAAATATAAAAACGTAGACCGTACTATAGTAACTCTCGGGGGATATTAACTACGCAGATATTGTTATACAATATTATATAATATATCTGCTATAGTATAATACTATTCTTTGCATGTCGTGTTTACTTAGATTTATATTTTTGTAAAAAGACTTACTATAACTGATAGTTTTTGGTTCTAATAATTATTTTGTCATAATATTTTTAGCGACATTTCTATAAGTTTGTACGCTGAGGTATCATTAAAATGTTGCTACGTTAAGATGTCTAATAAAAATTAGAAGAGCCTCAGAGTAATATGCTCTACATTGACGTAGTTTAGGATTACTCAACTAACAATATAAATGTATAGTCTTGTAACCAAAACCGAACTGGAATTAAGTCTTGCAAAGTCAGGATTAGACAACCAATCAAGCTGCTTCGACATCCACACAACACTTTTCTATGCCTATAATAATGAATAGTCCATGCGTCATATACCGTATTCTAACATTAACTTTTTATAGCTACGGATTATATTTTTTTGGGATTTTTTTTCTAAGTCACATTATGTTAACGGTTATAAATCCATATTGATACTAGAGGATTTGTCATATACGTGATACGATCGGCAAAAAACGGAATACAGTTGCGTTTTCTGTCAATCAAATTGTGTGATAGAGTCGATAAGCTTATACCACAAAATACAGAGATAATTTTTATACATGTGTTATAAGCACATAAGAAACGTATAAAAGGTTTTTTGTACAACGTAGGTAAACGGATGTCTTCAAAGTATTTTAATAATACTTTGTAGGAAAATCCATACTAATATTATAAATGCGAAAGTAACTCTGTCTGTCTGTCTGTAACTCAATCACGCCTACACTACTGAACCAATTTTCATGAAATTTGGTATGGAGATATTTTGATACCCGAGAAAGGACATAGGCTACTTTTTATCCCGGGAAAATGACGCAATCCCGGAAATCCCACGGCAACGGGAACCATGCGGGTTTTTCTTTGACTGCGCGGGCAGAAACCTAGTACGTTTATAAATATACATACTTATCATTCTTTAATTCAAATCGAAAGTGCGCAGGTATAGCCTTTTTCATTTGTTGTATTAACTCTATTCAAAAAAACCTTCAACACCAACCTTTGAATTTAAAATCTATACGATCAAACTATTGATAGAACAGCCTAAGCTTAAGAGCTTTTGACGCCAATTATAGATTTCAATTGAATTGAAAAACCAGTATTTCACGTGAGATCTCCGTAAAGAGCAAATAATTATCGACACGGCATTTTAATTCAACACAAAAACTTTATTTATACTGGTTGGTACTTTATGTATATAAGCTATTTCGTTTATTATCGATTACATAGAGCGATATTGAAGATATGTGTGCGTGTAATTGTTTACATTGTTTGTTTTGTTAATAATATGGTTTAATTATTTGGACTTTTGAGCAATCTAGCACCATTAAATAGTGTTCAAAAAGTTTTTTTTACATAATATTATCACTTTTATTTAAAAATAATTGAATAACAAATTTTGAAAATTAATATTTAATAGTCATAGTTAATACGATTTTTATATTTTATTGATTAACAATTTTTCATTCCGATACAATAAATATACAAAATTCATTTTCAAAAACAACTATTCGATCGTTATCAATTTTTTTCTATTCTTTATAATTTTGAAAAGCATGTTAATAAAATTAAAACTACAACCATATAAAGGTTGTAAAATCATATTTTAATAATGTCAATTGTCAACTCATTAAATATATACCCAAGTAACCTGAATGTATGAAGTAGGTACACAATACAAGTACATTTAAGCATATCGGAATAATATCTAATTGTGCGGTAAGTTTCTCTATAAGGCCATCAATTAAACACTGACGCTGCATTTTTGTTTTAAAAAGAGCAAATTCAAAGCACATTGAAATGTCACTCTTGTTGCTTTGTTAAAAACTTGATCTCGATCGAGGTATACTTATTTAGTTCCTTTTGGTTTTGTTCGATGTCTAGGTTCTAGGGTAAAATCTATACTTTAGCAAGAAATGCCTCGGGCTTTGCGAAGTTTTTACAGCGTGGCAAAAAGTACCTTGTTAGTAGATCAAATTGGGTAACGAAAAAATCTATTTACGAATTTCCAAATAGAAGACCAAGCAAACAAATTAATGAGCATGAAAACCGTTATTTTTGTTTCTAACAGACTCAATTGAAATCAGAATTGTTGCTCAATGTAATTTACATTCAGTTCCTATTTATAACTCAATTTAACAAGATTTATGTGAACTATGACCAAACGATTTCAAATTGTTTCACCCCAAGCGGAATCGAACAATTGCAAATCAAAATTACATAAGTCCAAATATTATTGTACTGTTATTCGCACCATATAAGGGTGTTCTTGTTCATTTAACTAACAATGTGATGACTAAACGTTATCAAAATACTTTGCTATTGTTACAGACCTCGTAAATTATCGAGAATTAAATTAATTTGTAATATTTAATAGAACGAAGCGTTTAAGGTAGAATGACTATTATTTAAGTGGTACATGTAGTTTATACCGGATATATTTCAGGATTTACATGTTATACATTCTTGAAATTTAAATTTTATGTAGATTCCCACACAAGTATATTAGCTGCAAATAATTTAAAAGAAATTTATTATCATTTAAGATAAGTACTTAACTATTTTATAGAAATATATTTCTATTTTTTCATCGTCGATTTCTATGGAAGGAAGTCATTTAGAAATATATTAGTATTAAAAAGTGTAATCAACAAACCAAAACTTGAACTAGAATATTTTTTTTCATTTATTATTTAAGAAAAGCAATATCGTCAATATTTGAATTTAGTAACGGATGTAAAATATATACGACTAGCGGTCCGCCCCGGCTCGCCCGTGGTACATATTTCGCAATGAAAGGTAGCCTATGTTCTTTCTCAGGGTCTAAAGATTATCTGTGCCAAATTTCATCAAAATCGGTCCAGTAGTTTATGCGTGAAAACCATACATACATACATACAAACCTTTCCTCTTTATAATATTAGTATAGACTATACAAATAAAGCAATCAACACGTCTACCAAAAATAAATAATTAGCCACATCATAATGGTTAGGGAGCCAGGTGCAAATTTGGTTAACTATTTCCTCTCAAGAGATAATTCGTCAGACGCATGAGAGTATAGTATTATAAAGCCTCGTGAACGTCAGCTGGCGCTCGGTTGGGGGGGTGAGCGGTTGTAGCCTCCCACGCACATAGGAAAAAAAATACATTCATTCATTCATTTCCTCTCAGCTAAAAATTTGTCAAATTGTAGCTAACCCAATATCTCAACGAAAAAAAATAGTCAGCTGGTTACAACATGGTGTATTATACGTCAGCTGGTGTCTCGAACATGAAAGTTAAATTTAAAGAAAAATTTATTTTCCGTTATTTCCTCTCAAACAAAAATTTACCTGATGATAGCTTATATGTAACTGTGGATAAATATATATGTCAGCTGGCTGTATCTTGGTGGAAAAACCGTCAGCTGACACGGGAGGCTACAACCGCTCTTCCCCCCAACCGAGCTCCAGCTGACGTTCACGAGGCTTCATAATACTATACTTTGATGCATTTTACTAATTACCGCTTGAGAGGAACTTGGTCATAAAATCTGCTGCTGGCTCCCGGACCATAAAAAAACTACAAGAAAAAATATTTTTTACACCTCTCAGATTTCATAATAGATTAGCATTTGACGGACATGAATCCTACACTTCTATAGAATAAGACAATCCAATGGAACATCATCATCCCCACTGCCGGGACACGGGCCTTCTATGAGGGTTCAGGACATAATCCACCACGCTGGCCAAGTGAACGTTGGCAGATGTCACATGTCGTCGTACTCTTGACTCGTCGACATGCCAATTTCCTCACCAATAGATATCATCATATAAATAACGAATAATCGATCTCTATCAGCCCTACCATAGTATAATGAATGTTCACAGTACCCACACGGTGAAACGGTGTTAATTGATGTTTTGCATATCGGCGATTAGCTCGAGCCTGTTTTACTGTTACACAACATGTGCGGTCTCACTGAAGATCCCGTCGTACTTGCTTTATACTTTTCCGTGCTCATTTATTATTCCTTCCTAGATGTGAAATTGATGAATGGACTGATGATTTTAATGTTAAAATTATCATCTAAATTGTACTTATTGAGTAAAAAACTATCTACATTAAAATCTCTATATTTTATTGCATTGCAAAAATATTTTTTTGCAATGCAATAAAATATAAATTAATATTCCACCGAGCTTACAACTTTCGATACATATTACATTATTTTATTATAACAAACGACATAACGATACGTACTTAATTAGAACCAATTAATAAATTATATAAATGTTTTAATACTTAATACCTTTACTTAAACAGGTATATTCCGCAATAAAATTAGTTTATACGGTCATTTATATTGCTTATCTATACATATAATAAAATCGTAGGAAAGTCAAAACTGTACATTGAATATTTTTTTAAAAGAATACATAATCCATGATCTATAATCGATATAAAAGCCAAAAACATAGTTTTTAGAATTTTTGTCTGTTTGTCTGTTTGTCTGTTTGTCTGTTTGTCTGTTTGTCTGTATGTTTGTCCAGGCTAATCTCGAAAAGTACTGCATAGATTGACTTCAAATTTTGCATGAATATTACTAACAGGTCGGGTGAGGCTTTTTTAAACATATTATCATGCTATCACCTCCGGGGGAGGAGCTGTGAACCTTTTTTTTCTTACGTATTCCGTGTATTACGACAGCGTACAATCTAAAGACTCATGTTTAAATGTTGGTTTCGGGTAAGCGATGCTATTATCTAGCTTTACACAATAAATACTATGTCATTTACGTAATTTGGGCAGAGAATCAGTTTAATGAATTTATTAGTATACAAATTTGAAACAGCGCCATCTATGAGATTTCGTAAAAATCAAATCAATTTACATGTTAACACTATTGAACACAATGTTAAAAATTAATAATTTAAATATAATTATGTTATTTATTTATTTAACTCTTTAACCCATATCTTCCCTTCCCTATAAGGTGCGCTTATAATTCGTGTGAATATACTACATTTTTAAAAGTGAGGGTAGATGTTTATTATTTTAAGTCAAACTAGACACCATTACAGTTAATCTAATATTGATTGTGTTCATTGGTTACATTTTTAAAAATCTTCGTGTTTTAAAAATTCGATAACGAGGCGGGACTCGAACCAGCATTCTTAAGTGGTCGAATTTTTTCTATTCTTTATAAATTTATTGTTTATGAATTTATATTTATAAACAATAATACAAAAAGGTTAGTTCGTTGATAATTATTATTCCTTCATCATTTACATGTTGTAAGTAAAAATATACTTTGACTGTTAATACTTTTGTTCAGTATTTACCTGTATGATTATTGCTTGGTAATTAATATATTTTCATGTCGTATACCTAATTAAAAACATAAGTTTGATGTGAAACTAGCTGGATTTATTTTTACACACTCACAGTCTTATATTTTGTGTTAATGTTAAAATAGTATTAATAGTGTAAATCATAATATTTTTTCACAATTAAAAATATTTCCTTTTTTTGATGGTGTTGGCATCGAATTAAACTGCGCTGTCGTTTCGTTCACAAAAAGTGAAGTTATGAGGACCGAATATGTAGCCGCCTCAACTTACGGAAACGAGAGTAACCTGCGTTGTCTGTTAGTTATTGTATAGTCGAATTTAACGTTACATGGAAATTGGCATCTAATTATATGTATAATACTTATATTAAATCTGTAGAGGTCAATTCTGTACATGAAATATATTTCCTAAATATCTATCACGAGGTGATTAGGGATCGACACTGACGCCAAAAATTTTTGTCCGTCTGTCTGTCTGTATAACCGTTATAGAAACAAAAACTACTCGACGGATTTAAACGAAACTTGGTACAATTATTTTTCATATTCGTGAGCAGAGCAGTAACTCCATTTTTAAGCTTTCGTCGCGTGTGCAACCTTAAGGGTTAAAGCTACACAGAAATCAAGTATGAAAGAAATGTTCTCCATATTATATAAAAAATATCTCCCGACATCATAATTAATGTCTATCTTTTATGGTTGATCTTAGGAGTTCAAAGCTTTCTGATTATATTTGTCTACTAGCTGTGCCCGCGACTTCGTCCGCGTGGAATAGTGACTATAGGACCTATGACCATGGGCTCAGGGTGGGGCAACAATAATTGTTTTTATTTTCATGCTTCCACTCCCACGCCCACTCCCAGGCCCACGCCAACGCCCACGCCCACTCCCCTTCACAATTGGTACCTACCAGATCAAAGCCAGGGTAAGCGCCCCACCCAGCCCCACGGTGGCTACGCCCATGCTGAATTACTACTTAACATACAATTATTGAGTAAATACGTACTACCATAAATAATTAAAACAATTGTTATTAAAATTTCTTACTAAACTGAGCTAAAAAACTTACGTACCAACCAACTTATTAAAGAAAATCAAGAAATGAAATGCCTAACCTATACCAAATAGTTACTACATAATATTGTAATTAAAAATTATGATTAGTATATAATATCGAAAATCAAAAAAGAAATGCCTAACTAATTCTACGTAAAATTTCTTTTAAATTATGTCATATTATTTTTTAGGAACCAGGGGGGGAGAGGAGCAAATTCTATTTCCTTCCTTTCTTAAATGGATGTTTTTAATAATGTATGGTGTAGCCACTGATCAGCTTAATCGATACTCAATTTTTATCAAATCCAGCAACAAATCCAAATTAGATGTTTCCTGTCTCACGCACGTAACTAAAGGCTGAAGAGAGAGAGACGTAACTTAACCGTTTAGACGAAGAAAAGTGTAGAAAGAAAGTAGTAGAATAAAACCGGCCAAGTGCGAGTCGGGCTCGCGCACAAAGGGTTCCGTAGCAGCAAATATAATAAATTACAGTTAAATCAACCTATCTCAAAAACTATAAGAGATACTTTGATCAAACCAAAAATCGTTGAAAGAGTTAATTAGCATGCATCACCTCTATTTTTTTTAGAATTTTATACCCCGTAGTTATAAAAATAGAGGGGGGGGGACATACTTTTTACGACTTTGAGAGCTGATATCTCAAAAACCGTTCACTTTAAGAAAAATGTTTTTTAGAAAACTTTATATCATTTTAAAAGACCTTTCCATTGATACCCCACACGGGTATGTACATCGAAAAAAAAAATTTCATCCCTCAGTTACATGTATGGGGGGCCCCACCCCCAATTCTTTTTTTTACTATTTAGTGTCATATTTTTGTAGCGGTTCATACAACACATATTCCCATCAAATTTCATCACTGTAGTACTTATAGTTTCCGAGTAAATCGGCTGTGACAGACGGACAGACGGACAGACGGACAGACGGACATGACGAAACTATAAGGGTTCCGTTTTTGCCATTTTGGCTACGGAACCCTAAAAAGGAATAAAAAAAAGGAATAAAAGATTTCATAAACTTCCCAACGATCTTTAAAAATAAATTATTATATCATTTTTTTCATTCCCACTTTTACCCCTATGTAGGTATAATAAGTGGATGAACCGATTTCGATTCAATTTATCTAAGAACCAGCGTCGGAAAATATGCTGCCTAACAAAAAAAAGCCGCATCTAATTCGGTTTACCTGTTAGCCAGCTACGGTGCCATAGACAGACACACACACACACACACAGAAATACATAGCAGTCAAACACATATAACACCCGTCTTTTTGCGTCGGGGGTTAAAAATATAATACGACATAATTTAAAGGACATTTTGTGTGGCAAATTTACCTATTAGAAGTAACCATAATGTTAATTTGACCCCGCCCCCCCTACTACCTCAGCTTACCCCCAAACCCTTGGGGAATTTTGATATGATCATCTGGACATGTAAAGGAATAACTGTAGCGTCTAACAGATAAATTACGTTTTATAAACAAATACACTGTAATAAAATAAAATACACTGTACAGTGTACAATAGAATGCCTTAGCAAATGTTCGCCGTGATTACTTATAAATTGTCATAACTTTTTTATTTATGAACCGATTGACATGAAATAAACACTAACTGTTAAATGAACATTACCACAATACATTAGTGAAATCCGCATCTAAATCGGATAAGCCGTTTCTGAGATTAGCGTGCACAAACATACAGACAAACAGACAAAAAAATTTTTAACTACAGTTTTGGGTTCAAGATCGATTTAATAATAACACCTGCTAATTTTTTTCTACATATTTTCATTGTACAGACATCGCTTTTCCACAATTTTATTATATGTATTGATGATGATGGTGATTGATGATTATAACACTCTCAGTCCGTTTTAACTTAATTTTTATTTACTCGCATCAGTGCCACCTAAAAATTCTTTATATCGAAATTCGAGCAAAGCTAAGAAAATGAGAAATAAGAATTCTCAAGGATCGTTAGAGGTAAGAGGCTTACTATTGACCGAAAACAACATATTGTGTTATGCCGAGAACCTGAAACCGCTTCACAACGAGAATTGCGGCTCACAGCTGACCGCGAACGGTATGTACTATCCTGTGAGACCGAAACCTTCACTGAGAGGGTATAACGTCTCACAGCTGATCGCAAATGGCATATTTTATCTCGATAATCTGAAACTTTTACTCAATATAAAGACCGATTGACAAATGATAGGGTGCACCATAATATTATTCGATCTCTTGAAGATGAACATGAGCATAAGCAATGACTAGAGTAGGGACGCGAATATTACCATTATTTGAGACAAGATTATTTGAGACAAGTACGATTAATAAGTTTGTTTAATGAAAGATTAAGAATTGAAACTATTTGGTCTCTTGAAACGGACGAATAGCGAGAGGCCCGTCTTACTGTAGACAGATTTCGACAGTCTTAATGACTTAAGAGGTAAACATAGAAGATCAATCTACGAATTCGGTGGTGTGGTCCGACAAATATAAAAGTGGGTTTGCTTATAACCTCACAATTGATTACAGATCATCTTCTGTATAGGCGATATTAACGTAGTATGTTCTTTTTGTAATGCTTTAAAGAGGAGTCGGCTTTCGTTTGAAGATACACCAGAACCTTTGAAATCACTACTTTTAGAGGAACATGTGCAATCTAAACAGTTCTTAGACAATATTCGCTCTTATAGTAGTGCGTTTTAAATTATCCTTTGGTGCTCAACAATTATCAGAGGATCCTTTCATGCTTACTTTTAAGATACAAGGTCAAGTTTATCATTTGATAGGATCCTTTTTGCCTGAAGGCCAACCTAAGTTTCTTCAAATATATTTTATATTCGACTACAACGAATAGTCGAATACAAGAAATCAATATTTCTCGAATTTAAAATATTACAATTTTTCCTACAGTAGGGCGACGAATGTATTTTCGCATAGTAACGGAGGGGAACTCGCAGGGGGTCAAGTGACGCGGGCCACGTACCACAAACATGCTTAGTTTGTTGTACCGAGCGCGAAAGAAAGTCATCGTGTTTTTAGTAAAATTACTATGTAAACTAACGTAATTTAATACTTAGGTACATATTATATAATGATGCGCTCAAACTGTTAATCTACATTTAATTTAGATTATTATTTGAATTACTAAGTAATGTAGAATTTAAATCAAATTCACTCATGTTTTCCTCAGATTTTCGATGTCCTCCGATTTTAAGATTTTCTTATCAGAGTATTCAATTTTAATGTAGTTTATTTTTATAAGAGACAATTAAGAACATTCAAAAATAAAGTGTCACGTATTTTTTTTAAACGACGAATGGCGAAAAACGACGTAATCGCGGACGAAGTCGCGGGCAACAGCTAGTTCCGTAATAAATAACCTAATCAATAAATACCCATCACGCAGCTTTCACCCTAGGAACATTCTAGAATCCATAGACCATAAACGTTAAGGCGAATGTCTGAAATATTCCACAGATAATAATATATAAGTCTATGAAGTTTGCACCTCGTGGGAGAGACTAGGCGCCGTCGCCTCCTACGCTTTCCTTCGAGATGTATGGCCGATGCAACGATGCTCCACATTCAAACCACTCCTTGTTTACAAATTGAGAGCTGTCTGCGGCTATTACGAAATTTCATTACTTCCCATTTCGAATTTGCGATGAGAAATTGTATGCGACTTTCATTTAATATATAGCTGGCACATAAATTATTTAAAAGTAACAATTTCTTTTTAATAATGTTATTTCGTAGAATAAGGATGGAATATAATTAATTCTATAAGACTTCCTAGATTCATTAGGCTATTGACAAAGTTTTAATGACCAATCACCAAAAAACCACTACAGCCAATCAAGAACACATATTGTTAATAAAATTCGCATACAGCTACGAATTAAAAGTATCCGCTTCGGAACCCGCGAAGCCTTCATTATGGTTATTAAAGTTCATTGTACCGAGCAAGAAAATAGTAGACCGTCCGGCGAATATTAATACATCCGTAGTTTATACAAAAAGCACCGGCCAGACTTCTTGTTGCTCTAAGCGCATCCTGCCCCCGTACCTGTCTTAAAGCAGTATTATTTCCAGTGTGGAAAAATGACAGCGCTATATAGGTCGTCTAGCGCCAGCACTTTCTCACTCTGGATTAAATATTGCTATAAGTCATGGTAACCATCCTGCTCGTTTTATAAAGTATAAAATAAAGAGAAATGAGTGTAATCTTGCTCTTTGAGGTCAGGCGTGCGCTGCCCCGTATTGTTTGTCGTGGTAATGCTCCGTCATGCGGTTTACTATTCTGTAGACTTTAACGATCCTTCGGATGAAATTCGCAACAATACATATTTACATTTTGATTCATGTTAGGCGTTGTTCGACGAATGAAGTTTATGTGTCTTACTTGATTCTTAATAAAAATAACGAATTAACTTATTTCTATGTTATTAAAGTTGTGAATTTGAAAGAATGTTTGGAGCGGATATACTATAAGATACTAATCTAGTTTGAAAATTCTTTCACCGATAGAAAGTTACATTTATCTCGAATGAGGTTATATTATTTCAGTTTTTAACCCCGGCCAACGCAGGTGGAATGCAGACACGCAAGGGTAGATTCATTTGTATTTATTAAGAGGCTCTTCTGACAGTTTCCAATAGTTATTTGATCTTTTAGTATTTGGAAACTTGTTGGAAACGTATCCAAAACAATCGGCCATGTCACTTATGTCGGTCAAACGAGAATGTATCAGTCAGAAATCGGCTTCATAACGGAATTGTCGCCAATTAGCGCTCTCACCATCGAACTAGCTTATTATCATTCTAATGTAGTGCTTTTAAACATGATTTATGATATATTGTTTTTGCCATCGCCACTTTCTTATTTATGTTCGTTTTTGTAACCTCTTATGGGTATATTAACTCTCTCCTTAAATGTGTTCATACTTACTCAAATAAATATGAAATAGAATATACAAATAAAATATGCAGCAGTTTTGTGGACTGTAAACTTACTACTATGTACTTATTTCACTGTAAAAGCTTTCCGTTTTATTGTAAAAGTTTGGAAACTTTGGAGAAAAGCCAAGTTTCAACCTAGGTACCTAATATTAAGTACATAAAAATACGATAGGTTACATCTCAGCACCATACCTTTTTTTTTATAGTGGGGAAATCTTCCAAAGATACCCACGGCCCCCGGGAAAGGAGCGTGGGTTATGTCGGATTCTTACCGACTAAAACCCCACTGTGTTCCGTCGAGCCGCTTTAATGATGGGGCCGCGGGTATTTGTTAGAATTCTTCCGCGACCCCCTCGGCGCCATACCTACCTACTACATAAATATTAAATACAATACACCTAACATACAAACGTATCTCAATTAAAAGTTTTAATTTGGCACGTTGCAATTATTATTTGAACATTATGACGATGCTTTATAAAACTTCATAAACTTGGTAACAAGCTTCATCAAAAGAAAAGTTTTGAATTTATATTCAAAGCGAGCGTCAAGCTGCAAGCTGAATGCGGAAAATTGTATTAAATAATAGTTCACGTAAGGAGACATTCAGTTTAGCTTTGTTTATGATATATCCGAGTCATGAATCTAATAACCATTTAAGCTCAGTCAGGCTCAGGCAGGGCTACCAGATTTGGAAGACCGTCGTTATGCATAGGTAAGATAGAGATAATGAGTTATGATTTCAGATTTAGGTAATAATTACGTATAATTGTTTAAGGCCGAGATGTTTTTTCCATAAGTAGAATACTCTACTAGTGCTATTAGCCAACAAGCATCCGTGCTACCTTTTCATAAGTAGATATAATTTATGTTTATATTTGATAAAGGCTAGAGAAAGATCATTAGAAGGTAACATGAAATACGGGGCTGACGCTTTTCTTAGTTGAATAAGAAGCATATTTAATTTACTACTTCTAAAAACGAGTTAAATTTATTTTTAAGATTAAATAGTGCTAACCATAAATTATAAAATTTATAGACCAAAATACATTTACACGATTAACCTCCCGTTCAATACATCTAAGAGAATTTTCCACATGGGAACCCTACTCGATGCAAAATTTATGGGTCTAAGAAGATTGCACTCTAAGCCGCGTCTGCCCCCGGCGACTGTCCAACGCATAAATTGCTTATATCTCTAATAACACTGGGGTTTTAGCGAATCGTTATAGAAACAGATTGCTATTACACGCAGTACCGACACAGTATTGGCTATTGCCCGCGATTCCCTATTTTAACCTCCTTAGGGGATGCAACGCATAAAATATTCTCAGTTTATACATATTTAGGTAAAAAAATTCTGATAAGTTTATTAGTTGATGTAAATCACTACATAGTATAAAACAAAGTCGCATTCTCTGTCCCTATTTCCCTATGTCCCTATGTCCCTATGTCCCTTTGTACGCTTAAATCTTTGAAACTACACAACGGATTTTGATGCGGTTTTTTTTAATAGATAGAGTGATTCAAGAGGAAGGTTTATATGTATAATAACATCCATTAAATAGTGGAGAAGTACTGTTATTTTTGAGGTTTCTAATGTGATGTCGTAAATAATTACATTTTTTCCGCTTACATTGCAAACGCAGGCTGAACCCTATGAGTTTTATCAAAATAATGTACTAAGTATTGTACACATTGAAAAGGTCTACAGAAAAGTCCGCGATGGCATATGTCTATCTCTTATGGATTACCCACAATAACTTTTTTTTGTCATTTACTTTTTACGTCAAATAATGGCTAATTTTCGAAGCGATTTAAACCAATACAGCATTAATCCATAACCAATTAAATACCTTGAATACATTGTTCATTTAATATAGATCTATATGGCCCTTTACACCGTATGATTTAAGTGAATATTTTCGAAGATATTACAGATTTAAAAATTGCGGGACGTACCGTTTGCAGCGGTACCGGCCGGCCGGGCCGCTATGTTTTTATATACAACGTTAAAAGTTGTTCTGTAGTGTATTTAGTATCAGCATTGCACCCGTGCGAAGCCGGGGCGGGTCGCTAGTTGTGTTATATATTATCTATATGTGGTGATATCATATTATTCACTACCGCTGTTCTTGTTCCTTTTGAAAGACATGCAATGACATCACATTCATTTTAATAGCTTTCACTAGAACCTTGATAAACGTTATAGAGGAGCCATAAATTAGTTACCTTATATGTATCCTTACTTAGTGAATGAAACGTCCTTAAATGGCCGTAACAACAATAAATTCATTTCTCCGCTGCCAATTTAAACGATAATTTACAAATGATCGACCCAAAGATAATAAATTAAGAGTGCGACTCAATTTATTACACATTGCTACAATTTCACCGAACATGCATCATACCGGCCGGTCCATATATCATCAGCTTATTTGCCGCTGAAAGGGACAGCAGATCTTTGATTTACGCATCACTTTCTTCTGAATACCGTTAAACCTTTTACGAGGAAAGTTCGTAAAGTATGACAGATGGGCCGCTCGCATTCATTTACGCCGATTTAATAATAAAGTGTCTTATTATACGTCATAATTTTCGGCGTTGATGTGGTAATACGCTATTTATGTTCAACTTATCATATTTTAACAATAAGGTTTTCAGAGTCGCGACTTTCACGTGAAAGCTCTGTCCTCATATATGATTGATGATATGAACAAAAATTGTCGGTTTGTCTGAAGCATCTCTTTAAACTTGCTTAAAACCACAATATCATATGTACTACTAAAAAATATGAAAATAAACTGAAAAAAGTTTTCATTCCACTTCAGACGAATACCTACTTCGATTTGCATTACCTATTTTCTATTTTGCTAGGAACATAAACAATATTTCTACAAAAATCAATCGTACAAATTATTATACACATGATAAAAAACCTTGCAAATTAAGAAAATAACATTATCTCAATCCTCATTCAAATTTAGAATACAAAGCCATATAGACATTAGACAATCTAGACCAAATGAGTTTTTATGCAAATAAATGTCTATGGGCGAAACTAAAGGCGCCGATAGACCTATCTATAAACAATAATTTAAACAAAAGATGGTTATGGTCGACATAGAGGCTGGTTTTGTGATAATAGCATAAACGCCGTGTGAAGTGGAACAAGCTGGCCTGGTTATGGAAATCAGGGAAATGATCGATGCGAATTTGATATGAGAACGGTTGCTTTTAAATATTTGTCTTACTCAAAACCTATATAACAATCCTTTCTATAATATAGTCTACTTACTATATTAGCAAATTATGTTATGGTGCAGTTAGGCGAATGCTATTTATAAGTAAATATCTGTCGATTAGAAATGCATACATCTGAATCTTTACAACAATTTTAACAAGTTACTTTTAAAGGTAAAACCATTTAAAAGTTCTAGAATGATAATTACTTAATTTATTACAGGATCAGGAATGTTGCAAACTGACTGTTGAAATTACCTAGCACAGTATTTATTTGATGGTAATTTAGCGACAAAACTTATACATCTGGCTATTTCACGTAATAAACGCAATCATGGTTTTAGTGCACAGGAAGCTATCCATCTGTCGGTGTCTTACAAAAAAATGTATATAGACTTTGAGACGACATTAAATATTTTGCCATTTAAGCAGGTTTTTTCATGAGATTCATGGACATTTCTATAGAAAAAGAGCGCATAATTTGTGCAAAATTTTAATGAATAAATAGCGACGTTTCCGTTCAAATTGCTATTCAAGATAAAAAAATAATAATATGTATGTATTCATAAAACCAGATGATCAAAAAAGAAACACTGCTCAAACCCAAAAAATCTTTGACAACTTTACAAATGCATCTATTTTGTAATGACGGAAGTACTTGGCGATAATACAGTTGTTTATATAATAATAAATCCGTTTAAAATAAATTATAAATTAAATTCATTCTGAAGCGAAAGTTCAAACATTCGATGACATAATGAACAAGCGATGATAGTCATAAAAATTTCTCGAGTATGTTTCCCACAAGAGATTTCTGTTCTTACATCTTGTTCTATCTATTTAATTTTGTTTAAATTTATAAAGCAAAGTATGTACTTACATTGCCAAGGAAGCCGCTACAAGGCTGTATGGGCGGCGGAAGAGGCGGCAGGTCCGGGGTTCGCGGACTACCCTCACTGTGGCCCATCTCAGTGCATCGCTGTAAAATAAGATCGTTTGTATTCACTTCTATATGAAGAAATTGTATACCTTAATAACGACAATATACATATCCAATAATGAATAATCATGTATAGTAGCACTAAGAAAATTTTTGATAAGATGTTTTACAATTTTTATATTAAGCCATAACGTTTGAGTAAAGTTTATAGACTTTGCTTGTAACTTATAACATATATTTCACCACTATTAAAATGAGAAACAATGTGTTGTAAATTTTAATAGGTTTGAATGTAGCTATTAAATGTTAAATTAATTTTACAGTCTGTTAAATAAACAGCAATAACATGTCGGATCTATTTAATATTTTAATCCTACAAAGTGCCTGTCTAAAAGCCATGTAAGGATATGAAGGTCTTGTCTGTTTAGTTGACCTAATTGCGCAATATATTATAGTTAATTAACATTGTTTTATGTAATAAGAAACATCCAGAAATTAAAATTACCAGTATAGTTTCGATGCCTAATAGCCAAGTAAAAATTAATTTAAATATACATTACATATACTCTATTAATATTTGGTGTCGTACTGTACATAATTACACACTATTAATATTCAATGGTATTTAAGTTGAAACTAAGATAACTTAAAAGCTCCGAACAAATCAATAGGTTTCTGCAGACTTCGGCAACCCTATCTCTAACACATCCAACATAACATAAACAATAATAAAAACATCACCAAGAATAGAATAAATTAACATTTCTAAACATTCGTATTCTCAAGGATTACTAGCCTGCATTGTCCCACAAACCTGAAAGTGAATAACGGATTATTATTTACGATTTTCTGTCCGTGTGTAAGGAGAGCTGCTTCAAACAGGTCCCATTTGTAATTATGTATGCGAATGCATATATACCTGATATTATACGCAACGTAATGGTTATATTAGTCGAATATAACGTTATCTATAATTCAATCTAATGGCATATGGTGCTGGTGGCTGGCGCGAGAATTGGACAATCGAGTTCTCGGTTCGAAGTTCGAAGGAACTAAAAGCTTGGTGTAGCACTCATACTAGGAGCGGATACTCCTATTTACTTGTAAACGTTACAACGTATTATATAGATAATACTTAAGGGATCGATGATTTATAAAAACGATTCAACCAATGTAAAATAGATTTACCTAACCTAGTTTTACAATTTTACAAACCTTTATAAAGTGTTTTGATCATGGTTAGGGATTAGAAATCATGTATTTAAATTGACTTTGATAAATATTATTATAATTTATTATGTTCTGAATAACTATAACAAGGTATTGATACACCTTTTTCTAGTTTTACAATAGTGGAGAAAACAAATCATTTTCATAATAATAAAACCACTTTCGAATTTTGTAAGCTCCACATACATAATGTATATGAATATGTATTTGTGTCATGTGTTATGATGCTCCGAATACGAGTATATATTCAAATCATTAATGAATTACCTTCATCTCATATTGTTTAAATATTGTACAAAGTTAATGTAGTTATATTTGATAAAAGATACCTTAAAAAGGTTTGTATAAATTTAAATGAATATAAATTACTTACTAAATGATTATTTTATTAAGTACATGTACATATTTCTGCCTAGATAGTTGTTTTGCGAAATATCTATTAGGTAACTTATTTGTTGTATATTAATACAAGTAAAGATAATATGCAAATACGAGTTTTTCATAGCTTTTATTGCTGAAATCGCAAACGTTCGTTGCAAAAATCACACACATATTCAATCGAAAAAATGCAATAAGTATGAAGTCCTAAAACAATTTTCAACAAAAGAACATACAAACACTACTTAGTACTCGCAATGTCTACAAAAATCGACCTTTAATTTCGCATTCGAAATAAAACCGTTAATATCGATACGATTTGCTCTCGTTCACACAAATGACCACACCCAAAGGTGAACAAACGACCTCGCACTATCCGTTCATATCCCACACATTACATCCGCAATCCTTAATATTTCTAATAAAAACAGTTTCCAGACCCCCTACTGTCTGTCTGTCTGTTTTCCATTTCTTCCCGTGAGAGCTTAGACGTTGTTTTTCTCATAGAATACCTTTTCCAATGAAAGCCGCTGTATCGATACGTATATCCTGTATGATGAAACGAATAACATATTTAATTGGGATATTATTTAATATAGTTGAGGTATACTAGTGCTCCGTTTCTGTGTGATTTTATTATTTTGCTCTAAAAAGCTTCTCAAATTAACAGTTGGCATAATTGCTTCAATAGATGTTTTCATGAATGAAGAAAAATTTGTAGTACACGAATATTAATGTAGGTACTTACTTATATAATTATTTTAATATACCAATCAATACGACATTATTGTTTTTGATTAAGTTTTTTTTCTCTTTAGGCTTCTTAGAAACTCTTTGGGTACATTTTATAAACACTTAAGGTATTACATAATACCTTTATCAGAATTTCAATACACAAGTCAATTAAAATGTTAGTGGTAGATGCTTGTAATAGCCGATTATTGGAAATGTATTATACCTACTTTTTAAGCTGCAAGCTTGTATGGCAGGAAATGCGACGTAATTATTACAAACATTTTACAATTACTGCCTTCCTTTCTAAGTGTACTAGATACTTTCACTTTAAAAATATCAAACTGTGCTAAGGAATTTAAATTTTAACACACTTTTAATATCTGGAAAGTGATTGTGGAAATTACTAAACTCATATTTACTTACTATTTTAACTCTGTGTTGGCTAACTATATTGTTATTGTTGTTAAATAAGATTTTGAAAACCTTATTAAATGAATCTGGGTTGTTAGGCCACTGCTTGGTGATCTGTATCTCTGGGTGATGAGATTTTTAATTTTTATGCTCATTATTAATTTAATCCTTGTTGATTTCCTAATTTTAAAATACATATTATCCTTTAGGTAGGTATGTAATTTGATATGAGATAAATATAACCAAAACACACAAAAATTGCTATTTTTTTAATTTAAAGCGGATTCATAATTTAATTTTCCAGCTGTCGGTATGATCATAAACAATATTAATCAATTTAAAATTTATCAGCGGGATGCCTGTAACCACCTTCTCTGTTTTTTTCAAACTGTAATACCTGTGTCTCACTTAATCATGTCAATATTTTATGACACTATAAAATTTAAAAATTACCAACAAATTTCCTTCGCCCACGTAGAAATAATAAATTAGTGAACATTAGCACCTATTCTCTCAATGATACAAGGCCGTTCGACTTTATTAACATACTTGTGTTACTAGAAATTAATCCGATTATATTTGCTCAAATTATTCACATTGTGCCTAAAATCCTAGAGCTCGAGCGGTTTTATAAGCTTTGGTGTTAAATTAAAACATGCGATATTTTATAAACTGTTCAAGTCATATAAATTTGTGATAAAAAGATCCGGCTTTTCTACATAAATATCTAAAGATTTCCTCATTTCAATGATCGAATTTGAATTTGAATGAAATTCTGTACTTCCTTAGAAATCGAAATAGAATATGTTAAGTATAGTTCCATATTTTAATCAATTATGTACTTAATTATAAACAAATGAAAACATACTTAACAACATTATCCAAAGACGCTCTACACGAAAGCTTATTCTTTAAGGAGTTGTTACTCCTGTATTGTTATACAAACATATAACCGCCGCGCCGAAAGTCCTCTCAAAACATCTTGGGGGGTGGAAGTCATGAATCGCCTTCGATAAGGTATCGAGCCCCGTGAGAACGAGTCACTTTCACTTAAAACGCACTAAACAAACACCTGTCTGAACTAATAAGACAACAAGCCTACAAGGTACACCTGATAACGACAAAATAATCTGGAGCTTTGGCCACAGCTTTAGTCACGAGATCGTCAAAACCAGTGTAATGTTGAAAATTAAGAAAGTTTTGCTATGGAATTAAAGTCTTTATTACTTATGTGATTTATCTACACTTAATAATATTATTATAAAGAGGAAAACTTTGTTTGTTTGTTTGATTGTAATGAATAGGCTCATAAACTACTGGACCGATTTTAAAAATTCTTTCACCATTCGAAAGCTACATTATCCACGAGCAATATAGGCTATATTTATCATCATGCTAAGACCAACAGGAGCGGAGTAATGCGGGTGAAACCGCGCGGCACAGCTAGTTCATTATATTATTTAAGCAATATTTCGTGTAGGTACTACAATCGACGTGTACTTAGTCACGGATCGACCATTGATTATACCCAGCCAATAAATCTAAAGTTTATAATTTCAATTGAATAATTCGCTCGTGAGGCTGAAAATAATTACTGTAAAGCAGATACATATTATTATTTCTAATACATAATAAAATATTTAAATTGTCTTTGAAAAATATGAACTTCTGAATTATAAACGAGTATGAATAGAATAATTATGTATATTAGATAGAGCAAGTTCGCTCTCTCAGTGACTTTTATAGGTGGATCTTTACATATGCATGCAAAGTTCATTCTGTACATTTTCGTTTCCAATACCTATATTGTACGCTGATATAATGAACACCAGAGTGTGCTTTTTGGATCTTTCATTAACGATTTGTTCAAGATTCATGATTTAAAAAATAAAGACAACCAATTAAATAATCAAATATGTATGTCTACTCAATGAGTAACGTCCAATAAGAACAATTAACGACATTTCCGGTTACGTACTGAACCGGGTCCCATGTTTGCAATAAAATATAATGGTCCACGAGCGCAAAAACAAAACATACCGTTAACAGTAATCTTTATGGTTCCGTATGCTTCGGCAGGTTTGACAAAGAGATCTTGCAATCGGTCGTGACTCATCCTTCAATATCTTGGTACTCACAGTAGAGTCGTGAGCTTACTCTGCCCTAGAACAATATAGCGCCCGACTCTCAGGAAATATCGACGTTCCTATCATTCGCTTTTGTTACGTCTTAATTCGTTTTATTGTTGACCGTGAAATTCTAAACTTGACTGCTTTGCTGCGCTGTGTTTACGGTCTAGCCAGCATGGATTATTATAAATCTTTCGTTTATGCTATCTAGATACAGATAAATAGATAATACAGATAGACTTAAAGATATTTTATCAAAACTAAAAAAGTTTTGAATAATTTAAATTAACATTTTTTGTGATTAGGTAATGATACCACAATGATAGTTTGTAAATTATTATTTTTTCAGTTTAGGTATATATCTGTTTCTATTTATGACCTTGCTCTAGTCTCTACCTGTTAATTCTGAACCTAACTTCAAATAAAGAAGCACTGCAAAATGAGAGACAGCATTAACATTTGTTTATTTTTTATTAGTTCCTAGTTCCTACTACCTATGTTCTAATTCCAATGAATATAAAATATAATTAAAAGTAAATTCCGCCTAATTCATTATGGTTAGTGTAAACGTAAGTAGACCATACTATACACATTTATATTGCGAAAATAGTTAGCATGTACCTAAATGTTACCGGATTGTCTTGATAAGCAAAAGTGTAGTCACTTTACGTTTACGATGACTATAATTACAGAGAGACGAACGTATTTTAATACGACTTTCTTTACGAAAATAAGACTTTCGTATTCGCTTTACTTCTATAAAATGCCGTAAATTAACATCATAGTGGATTTTAAATCTTTCTCCATCTTAGGTAATGACGTGATCTACATTGTGCCGTTCCTAGAACTGAACAGGCGGTCTCGATCAAAGTCCATTTCAATTTCAACGCTTTGCTTGTTTTTAGTTAACTTATATTAGGGCTGACAACTGATTTCTGTGTTTTTCTTAAATATCAAATACCTGATATTAAGAATATTTCATTGGACTGTTATAAATTATAATATTAGTATCTGTAATATCTGTTATCACGAATACCTACTGCCAGCTTTATTGCGAATGATTATTATAATACACATATTGCTACATATACTTATGACACGCTATATTTGAGGCGATTGTTCTACAGTATTCGTGTATTTAAAATACAAGAATATTAAACGGTTAACAGGTGACAGCCCTATTACAGGCCGTGATCCATTCAAAGTTGATAGCGTATGTAACTCTATACTTTATGCCATTCTTATATGGAACACTTACACCTCTGAGAAACGAATCTATGTCTGAGAAATTTTCAATGACTCATGTTCGTTTTGGACCACATGGTGCTAAGACCATACTATCAAAAGCTAAGTGTACTACCCGTTCGCTTCGAGTTGGCCGCTCCCACCCTTCCCGCTTCACCGCACCGCACTCCTAGACAGACCCTGTTAGTACCGTCAGCAAAGCTATCACGTGCGCCCGACCGTCACATATATCGCTCCCGTTGTTTTTGGTTATGTTATTTGATCGTTTTGTTAAGTTTGATTATTATTGCTAAGTTTTATATAGTTTTATACTGCTATTAGCGAGGAAATCGCTGTAATAAGTAATTATACGAACTGTTTTTGTTATTTTATTTTTCAGAGTGTTATTATTTTTTTTGTCGACGGTACCAGTTGATGTGCCTGTGACGTCATTTTGTAACGGTCATCGACGGCCAACTCGAAGCGAACGGGTAGTAAGTACCTATATTTTCTGTAAATATATACCTACTTAGCTTTTTGAAAATCGCCTTTCTTTTTACATGATTATTTTTTATTACCTAGTTAAGTAGCAATTATCATAAATTTCGAGAAGAATAATTTCATAACTGCTAATAAAGCTAATACATATTTACAATAACCATATCTATTTACGTTGGTTTTCAAATAAATTTAAACTCTTTATCTATTGCCGATTGCTGACTATAATTATTAATACTGCGTTTTAAATAGAGCAAATTATTTTTTGCAGTGTGTATGTAATTCAATAGATATTGTAGGTAGGTATAGTTATATATTAAGGTAGTTATACCTTAATATTCAGTTTCACCACATAATGACTAAGGTTTGTTCATCGCTTGCTTTTGTTAGACGACTTGAAGATACATTATGATAGAACAATGATGTAACACAGATAATCATCAGGATTACATTTTGATATCTAGAGCGATTTCACTGTAGGTATTGCAACGTTTGAAGCTTCATTAAGTAAGTACTTATTGTTAAGAATTTAAGATTAAAGTTCAAAGCTCTTCCAAAGAAATCTAATAAAGAAATATTGGAGTTGAACATTTTTATAATCATAGGCAAGATAACAAATTAAAAAGGTGTGGTAGGTAACTAATAACTATACCTAAGTGCTTACGTAGCAAGTGCTTGATAACTTCCAAATTATGTAAAGTAAATAGACAATTTGTATTAATGTCAAAATGACGAATACGGAAATAAATTGGGGTTAGCCTGTTGCCACCATATTAGGTAAACAGTGTATTGGCAATATCGATACATTGATTTAATTTCAACATTCTACATATTTTTAAGCCAAGCCGTCGAAATTTATGGAAACATCTTCCTTATATAAGTAAAGCATGATGTAAGCGCATCTTTGTAATATGGCATTATTAAAATTCGTTTGTTTACAAAACTTGGTACAATCGAACCTACGTACGCCACGTATGCAAAACAACAATTATAATAATTATTATCGTCTTTATTTAAGATATAAATTAACAACATATTAATGAAAGAAAGAAAGAAAGGTTATCTTTATCAACATTTTGAAGGAATCATTTGATTGTGTTTTGCAAAAAAAAACCTAGATTGGATAAAGTAACCCCAGTCTTATATGTCTATCTCTATCCAGTTATCGTAGATTTTCAGTTCCATGTACAATTTAATTGGTATATCGTATCGGATGCATAAATTCGCGTTTAAAAATGTCCGATGGCTATCTAGCATCCCGAATGGCTCGGGCTGTTTATGGGCTAGTGTGGACAATGCCGGGTAATTAGTGTATTATGTGTGGGCGGTCTCCCCTCTATCTACCTGACTATCGACGCATTAAAGCTCATTATTTCACAATTCACATAAGCGTTATTTACCACTTCTTTCGCAGATGGGGTAGGTACACGGTTGGGATAATAGTAAATATTGAATTTATCCTGCTATTAATATCTGAACAAAATATCTCTATATACCTATATCACCGTTTCAAGAAGGAACATAAATAAACATAGGCAAAGACCAAATTGATCGCAGATTTGAGCCTACAGACACCAGGTGGGTAGATGAGTACTCGCCAAAAATGGCAGGCTTTATTTTACTTCTGGGGAAAACCCAATCTGTTATACCTACCATATCGATATCATCAGAATATTATGTGAATGAACAGACAACGTACACACCCACAACATATCTAAGTACCTATAAACTATATTTAAAAGCTCATCCTTCTTGAGATACCGTAGATAAATTTTTCAATTAAAAAAAATCGGCCAAGTACCTAACTACCTAGGTATGGGGTGGTATAGGTGTTAGCGTACAATAAAGGACGTGTATAGTTAAGATTTAAAAGTTCATATTATACATATCTAAGAATTACAATCACTTTTTTTATAAAATAGGTATCATTCCATATGTACCTACTCCAAGTAAACTTTTAAATTATGGAAATGCATACCTACTAGTCGACTATGGATTCTAATGATATAAATTTATAATCTTTAAGATTGATTTTATTTTATAAAAGGCAAACCAACTGGAATAAATTATGACAAGCTCCTGATATAATACATACATTTATTTTACTTAATATCAATTATCAGAGTATTGGAACAGGGATTGCAGTAGGTATATACTATAGCTGTGTATATAATAGGTTAATTTTTAATCAATACTTGTTAAATAACAAGTTTAACAAAACCAATACAAATGTAACGACAATACAATCCAATATTAATTTATTTATATTTTTCATAACTTTGAAAATTAGCGGTTAGTTCAAAAATTTCACCATCGGGTGTAAATTTGTATTTCCGGTATATCACAAGTCATCTCATATTCATTGTTTATCAAATAAGCAAACAGTAAAAAAAAAATATTTAGGGACCATCTTAAAATATAAACTTAAATAACACACTTTAACCTCTTGGTTACATCAACTTAATTCTGTAACTTTTTGCTAGATCTATCTGAAATTTTTTTACGCCCCCATGCCCCATCCGTGGGTCATGCACGTACTATGAACGAATCGCTATGCCCCATCGGTGGGGCATGCACAGGCAACGTGTTAAGTTCAAAAAATTAATGATAACTAAATATGAACATTTAAATTTGAGAAACTAAACTAAAAAGTTAACAGACCACGAATAAAAACTACGATAAATAAGATTCTCTTACCTTTACCACCGATTAATAAAAAACAATTCCACAAACAGTTCGTATACTTAATTCACTAAACCGCTGCAAATCACTAAGTTTTGGTATGGTCCACAACTAGACTGCAGTTTATTTTGTTTGACGAAAAGGCAGCGGCTTCACTGTTATTTCGAATCAACGAACCGGCGTGGCTCGCTCCGGACGAAGCACGCGTGCATTTCAATGGATGAAAGTGTAAACTAAGGTTTTTGTATCGCTCGCTCTCGCTTCAGCACACGCGTGAGAAAAGGACGAAAATGTCCACTACTGTCAAGTTTAGTTTAGCCAAGTGGCGACTTCGCCCACTTTGTTATTTAAATAATTTCTTAACTTTTAAGAGCTCTCACGCGCAAGCATAAGGAACAAACTGATAGCTTCCAATGCAATGGAAGTTAGGGCATACAAAAAATAAAACTAAAATATGTTTGTTTAATGTTTATTATCTTCCCACAGGTGGCAAGAACCAGAGTAGTGAGCACAACCTAACGTAACGAAAATGGTAACTATTTTTGGGGATAACCACTTCTAATATTGTTTTATATCTAGAAATCGATTTTAATGATAAAATTGTTCTACACTAAAATATCCACTATATGAAAACAAAAATGTACGGTGCCAATCAAGTAACGTGCATATTTGTGTACAAAGATTGAAATAATGTTTTGAATTGAAGTGGTAATTACGTTATAAAACTTTATAAAGTTATGGTCTTAAGAAAAATTTGGCACCAAATAAAATGTGAAATCCCCTGAGGACTGCTCCTACCCCGGCTTACAAGATTTATTTTCTTTCAAGGTGAAAAGCTTACCGTACCGCACATCTTTAAAACGATACAGATACATATTTTAATTTGTTATATGTAGTTAAAATATAAACTGACTTTGAAAAAGTCATCTCATAGAATGATATTCTGCATCAATTTAATTTTAAATGAGTGTTTTAAAGTTCCAGAGACTTACTATAATATTATAAAGATATTTATTATAGGTAATTTATTTTATCCGAAAACTGTACCGCCTTAAAAATGGACGTCACTTGTAAGCCCCCGGATCCTATGAATCAACAGTTTCGAAAGGAAAGATATAATTTGATATGAATTGTAACAAATATGCATGTAACCAAGGCCAGAAGAATGCAATCGGTTACAAGCCGACTTGTTCCTTGAGAAGAGAGCATGCAAGATTAAATTTGAAATACTACATGCAAAACCTTTTTTTATGTATTTTTTTATAGTTTTATAAGTTTTAAACGTGTGCTTATTAGCGACGTGTCCAAAATTTACTTGATTATAAACTGCTCTCTACTCAATGTAAGATGTAACATTATGAGAATTATTCGCTGATCGTGAAATTGCCGAAATCGAATTACCAAAATATTACTGACAAAAGCTCGAATACCACTTGATATTATGTGGTTTACAATTTAATTTGGGGACAATGAAATAAATTAATTGTCTGTGAATTTACTTGCGCTCGGCAATCTACTTTTCGTCAAGTACAAATCAAAAGCTTGGCACATGTAACTTCACAGACGACATGAATTATTAAAACTGAGACAGGCTTTTAGACACCTCATCAGTTTTAATGACTCACAACATTGCTAGAGCTCGCAGAGGTCGTTATAAGCGTCCCCTAATAAAACACCCTTGCGAACTCTGTTGTTTTAAAGACACACTATAAAACAACACAATTGATGTTCAATAGCAAATAAACCTTCTATCAAGTGCATAGGCACATTACATTAGATTAAAAGCTAATCAAATATAATATTATATGCAAACTTGACTAACAATACTTTTTTTTTTTGTTTTTCTATAATTTTTTTCCGAGGTATGTTTTAGCGAATATAATTAATGGAGTAAGTACAATATAATATAATGATCAATGACGGAACATAAAAGATACTGTAATTAAAAGTAAGATTAAATGATTTAAAACAAATGAAAGTGAATTATTTATGCAGTTGAATGATTAAAAATACCCAACCATACTAACAATACATCTGTAGACATATTGAAGAAGAATATATGTATATATATAATGGATGGATCTATGTTTATAGTACAAAAGCTTTGTCCTTCACATATTATTGCTTAGTATGTATGTATACAGTTGACAGTCGACAGTTCATGAGGCCGTATACTGTAAACATAGAAACAACGTAATGAAAACAATACAATAAATAATACATAAAGAACTAAAATTGCCTATACATTAATTTCACAATGATATCTTTAAATATATACAATAGCCTTTTCCGATGGGAAATTTGCAAATATATTTTTTTTTATTTTTTTTTTCCTTTTAAGTTATTACAAACAGAAGTAAATCACACTACAGAAAATGAGTAAATAAATACAATATATAAACACGACACAATATAGCAAAGATTTGCATTTTTATGAAATTGTAACTAGGGGAGGCTTCAATAGTGAAAATAAATATATGAAATGGAGTCCTTATACAGAGTGTCAATGTTATTATTGGCGACATAAAATAGCCAATAGCATTGCTCTCTGTATAAGACATCACCTAAGCCTAAACAGTTGTTACTCCATGGAAAAAATGAAAATATAAAATATAACATACACTTCTTATGCTTTATATAAACTATAATAACAGTTACGCCTATATGAACTGTTACCATCCATATTGGATAATTATGTTACAATTTACTTCACTGTCACTGTCCACTATTCCTCACTTGCGAGTTTTTCTGATAACACATTTCTTTCCACCTGACCACAAATAAACTAGGAATAAAATGAACAGTGACAGCGATTATACGCATCACCATTCCTTCCGTCCAACGCACCAGGGGCGTAGCTCCCCTCACCTAACATTGTCCAACTTCGTATAAAACTTTACACTTTAAATTATTACTACTAGGGCAGACACGCACGGGCGAACTGTTCCAAAGTACATAATTGGCCCTCTTATCGTCTGCCATCCTAAAATTAACGGCTAATCAATAAAATCGCCGCGTTTAACTTAAGACACATTGGACAAACCATTTAAAACAAACCGTCCACTGTCTCCGATAACAAATAACCATACGATCGTGGACTCTCACCATCGGGCAAGCCGTTAGCATTGGGAATTGATACCCTAACTTTACAATCAATACATTAAACCTTTTCCGAAACCATCGTCTACCTCCTAAGGCCCAATGCCAACCTGTCCTTACAATTTAAACTCAACTCTCCTTAAATGTTTGAAATAAAAACGGAAAACAAATTTTACATGTTAAAATTTTCGAAATGCATTTTTGATTTAAAAAACGTGAACGGAATTAATAAAATATCAACAAAATAATCCTGTCAACTACATTTTATATCAACAAATCCTTTTAAATACCTCAGGACGATATTATTGTAAGAATTATATTAAAATCGTCCGAAGAGCTCACCGTGAAATACTCTCTGCCTCCTGATAAAGAAAATACAAAAATTATTACTCTTCTTAATTGCATAGTACGTTGTAAATAATAACAGGCCGAAAAGATTGGCCATGTAAATATAATTATCTTTTTAAAAATACCAAGTTCCTTTTATTATAATTAATTTCTCCGATTTACGATGAAACAGGAGTATTTCACCGAGCATACCTATATATATTTTCATATCAATATAAAATCGCTACAAAAAAAACATTGAACTAAAATTAAGGTTACATTATACTCCACCCTCAAAGATATGTTATCACTTTTTTGCCCTCTTGCACAATTGTTGGAGAAAGATTCATAGTTATGTAAAGTCTCGCTAATTTTAATCTTATAACTATTGCTATATTTTTTTGTTATTTATTTAAACGCCACTTGAAATTGTAATGAAGGCTATCTAAAGCATTGTTAAGAAATAATCGATTTGGAACAATTACTTTAATTACAAAGTGAGCACTATCCCTAGCCACTTTACACCACTTAAGATAAATTAGTAACGCGACTCTAGGGGCTCGCACGGAGAATATTTCTTAAAAACAACAATCGTTTTGAAAGGCAATACACAGAACACGATATTATCGTTCAATAAAGGAAATAATCGATAGAGGCCACCTTGACACAATATTCACGTAACGTAATTGCGGTTTCATGATTATCACTTCCAAAGGCCACTTAGTTTCTTCCTGTATCGCGATGGACTCTATTGTCAACGTGAAAATTGTGTCAAATCGGTCTCCCGAACATTCAGATGTCATCGACTCATCGAGGCGCCCAAAAGCGAAACTTATCAGCGGTGGAAATTACCAAACTTAACCCTACTAAGACGCTTAACTTTTTCGATCAGCGAATGCGTCAAAAAAAACTATAATATAACAATTACACATATTTCCAGTACAAATTTGTGGATTCGATTTACGGAAATAAATTTTATTTTGGTCAGTATGTAGTTAATATCAGAACGTTAGAATGCGAGCGAGAAAAAATTAATCGTCGTAGTAGGCGTATCATTCGGACGTTAGCCGCGTATTCGGACGAGCCGAACGGTCGTCTGGCAAAGTTTCCTAACATATCCTCCCCGATGTCGCAACGTTGCGACACTTATTGTGTCGTGCAAATAGACAAGACCGTCTCGAAAGAACCGAACGTGACAATGTCGCGGAAACGATGCGCAAAGAATACGCGGGGTTAACGCGTGAGCGGGCGGTCGAGCGCGGGCTCGCAGCAGTGCAGGAAGCGCGCGTGCGGGTGCGAGCACGTGGCGGGCCCGGCGCAGCGCAGCGCCGCGCTGTGCCGCCGCTTGCGGTCCGGCGGCGCGCCCGCCTCCGTGGCGCACAGGCGGTGCGCCGCGCTGATGTCCGACAGCAGCTCCTCCCAGTCGCGCGACAGCTCGTCGGGCGGCGGCACGGGCGCGCGCGTGGGCGGCGCCTCCACCGCGCACTCGCACGCGCCCGCGTCGCTCCAGATGCTCTCGATGCCGTTGGGCCGCATCTTCTTCGCGGAGCCGCCGCACTCGTCGCACGACCACCCGTCGACGGGCCGCTCGGTCTGCACGCCGGCGTCGATCTGCCGCACCGGGAAGCGCAGCTTGAACCCGAGGTCGTCGAGATCGGGGCAGCGCTGCGCTTCGGTCAGGTTCAGTCTGCCGTAATCGATGCCGTTCGCGACGCGATACTCCAGATAGCGCTCGCGGGTGCTCTCGAGGTAGACGCCGCCGGACTCGCTGCGCTTGAACTCGACCGGGTCGAAGTCGCCGCGGATGTCGAACGTGTCGCCGTCGGCGTAGCGGGTGGCGGTCTCCGGCTCGCGGCGGATGGGACGGAAGTGGGTCCGCGAGGAGGTGAGCGGGTCCTCGCGGTCGAGCGGCTCGAGCGGGCGGGGCGGGGGGCGCGCGGCGGGCGGGGGGCGGGGCGCGCGCTTGGTGCGAGGCGGAACTTCGACGAAACCGCTGCAGTCGCGGCTGTGGTTGATGGCGGTGAACGAGCGCATGGTCTTGGCGACGGTCGACAGCGCGTCGTAGAGCTCGTCTCCATCGTATAAGGAGAAAGACTCGATCTCGCGCGGTTCGCCAATGTTGAGAGGGCGCAAACGGTCGTGCAGACCTTCTGCTATTTTGGAAGGCGAATCGTTGCGCTTCGGCTGAGTGACGGTGATGCTGGTCGACCATATGCTCTCCGTTAGATTCATGATACTCTTTTCGGCGGACGGATCGGCGAACAGGTGGTCCGATGGCGATGAGAGCAGATCTTGGAAATCGATCGGTAGATCTTGATACTCATCATCAGGAGTGTTTTGATCTTTGGACCACAGGGCCTCAATGCTACGGTCAAACTTGGCTTCAAATTTTGCATAGAGCTCCTCCTCCATTGGGCTTCTAGCCCGCGGAAGCAGATCGTCCGTGATGACCCACTCTGCGTCGAGATCGAGACTGTCATCCCAATTGGGAACCATGTTTTCATTCAACCTCATCTTTGCTTGTGTGATTTCTTTAATTTCGTCAGTGACTGTGTTCTCACAAGTGCCGTAACCCTCGTCCAAAGCTATCGCTCTTATAAACTCCTTCACGGGATCCTGAGTTTCGATATCCCATACCCCCTCATGCGTCATCCACTCGGGCATGCTTTCCTTGCTGTCAAAAGATCTACTGTAACTGTTGTAACGTTTTCTGCTGTTTTTCTTTTGGCCGTGGTATGAGTTCCGCCGTTCTTTGCCAGTACAATACTTTTTGTTCTTACAATTCCAATCCTTTGATATTGCTAGTTCACTCTGCATTTTGACTTTCGAATCTGCGTTAGACTTACGACACCAAGCTGGCGGCGGCAAATAATACTGCAATGGCGACTCTTGTGCTTTCTTTAGAGCCGGGAATGCAGCGTAATATCGACGGACAGCCTCTGTTTGTTCCAAAGAACACGTGGGCATCCCTATCAGTGACGCACTTTCTTGATCTTTAATGTCTTGAAGTCTCGTGCACAGCTGATCAACAATATTGTCCAGACTGGACTCCTGAAAAATAGAGAATCTATATAAAGTCACTTTAATAGATAAACTAAAATATTAATGATTAAAACTTAAAAATGTTATCATGAAATGCGACACTAAGCTAAATAATTAAACCTACACCTATATCAATTAAGACAAAGGTGATTACAATATTTGTCAGTATGCATTTAAAATTATAATTATGATTTCAAACAAAGGAACAAAAAGAGGAAGTTTGCAAATAAAAAGGAGCAGCAAATAAAAACTGAAGTGCTTTTTCACAGGCAACATTTCACACAATGTAATTGTTTATTTTTTGATACACCTACAAAACAAAATACAAGGTCAAATAAAATAAAACTCGATGTTGCCTCTGAATCAACTATTACAGTGGTGATATCACAAAAGACCGACCTTTTTGTAAGGATTCTTAAAACCACTTAACGTCTTCATTTTAACGTTCCCACTGTTACAGCCCCTTTCCAGAATTACTGAGCACTGCATATCCTCTTGACAGTAAAGAAAATAGTAATCAATTATTGGAGACTTTTTTCAAGCTACCTGATTATCTTAACGATCATGTTTACTAAGTGTAATTAGTTAATTGTTTATTAGAGGAACTAGTTCCTTAATCACTTTTCTCTTTTCATAAATAAGAATGAAGAAGTATCACATATTTAATATCAAAGATCAACTTTTGAATACCATTTTAAATTGATTGTTATCAGAAATTTATAATTTCAGTGATGATACTAACATTTGAATGCAATAATTGTGTTGCAATCAAAGAAAAATAGGAACCTAGATTACTATGTTGACATAAAACCAACTTAGAAGCATTGTTTACAATCAAAAAATAAACTATGTGTGTATTAAAAAATATTTAATCAGCTCCACGTATAATTTTTAAACTATTTAGATAACTAATTTCAATAAATATTATCAGTAGTCAAGTGTTGAGGCAAAATCTTTTCATATTATTATGTAATTAATAATTGTTGTTGATATCAACTATAGTTGGATTTTTTTATTAGACGAAGCTATCTGACAGCAGCTAATGTCACTTTGTAAAATAATGTTGCCATATTTAAAGTAATAGTGATGAATCCAGTTCTCATTCAATCAGATGAATGAACAATGAGTGTTAATAGTTAATCATAAATAATAATAATATACGGTCATTTCTCCGCAACTCGACGTCAAGCGCCTATTTTGCGTGAGAGAGGGAGGTGGGGGAAACCAGCTAAAACTGAAACCACCGTAGTTAATCATTTCAAACAATAAAATAACATTATTTCTATTTATATTTATAATATATGTATAAAGCTATATAAGATATAAGTTACTAGTAGAATGTAATTACAATCAGTTTTTTATTATTATTGTTACACTGTTTAGTTATAGTTTTTGTATATTTTTTCATTAATTGTAACGAATTACGTTGTAATTGTTGTCATTGTTGTGTTTATTTGATGTTATATTGTTACACACTAAATATTCACTTGACGATTGAGGCAATTTAATTCATTCCGGATTTTTCAATCATTCACTTTGTGACAACGCTATTTTCATTTCATCATAAACTGACAACACAGTAACCGTCAGCTGGCTTTGTTTAATTAAAAATCCGAGTATGTGTGAGCTCTCCGGAAAACAAACATTAGAATTACTCACATCTGGGTAACAATTACTTTTTATTTAAAGATAAATTAACCTTTGAGATAAATGTGTTTATATTCCAATATGAATCTGCTAATATATGATGACATTTATTAACTAATATGAATAGAGATTGAGTTCCACTGAGGTCTTACCTGTAAAATCTGTGCAATATCAGATGGGATGTGGGATGAGGTGCAATTCTTTTGACGTAGCAGGCCAGCAGGCGTGAGCCTGGCTCCCTTTCTTGTTTTTACGCATTCTGCCAAAAGTAATCTAAATCGCCATAGAATTCAATCATCTTGCTCAGAAATCGAGTGTCCATTTTTCAATCGCCGTGGGCCGTGTGATAGTATCGATCCTCGAAATGCCGCCTTACTAATAATACATGCTTATTTCTTTGGCCTATTCTTTGCTAGTGTTTCGTAGTTTTGTACAAGGCAGCGGTCCTCTCTTCTAACAAACTTTGTACAATCGCATTGTCACTAGCGATCAACGAATGACGCACTTCGTGCACCCCTTTACTTCTGAAACATAAACGTGAACAGTTTTATTTACAATGATGTCACGTGTTGTTTTGTTACAATTATCATTATGACTTGCAAGGGCACAAAGAGTTTCATGGAAATCCATACCCGCCCCGCCGCGCTAAATGGGTCGATGGCGCCAAATAAACGTCATTCATGCGAGGGTGAGAACCAAGAAATTCATTCACTGCATTACTACGAAACTACAAGATGACGTTTCATTATTGTTCTAGGCTAATATTTTCCGCGAGAAACGTGCAGATTAAAGATCTACGTGCATTGACATTAATCATTATCTACCTGCGAACTCAACAAACGATGCAATTTCACAAGAAGGCGACAGTATTACATGATACACTTTCACTGGGAATGCGCGATGAACTTCCGGATCCAAAACTTAAACAGTAAATAATCAAAACAATACACAAACTTACCCGTAGTAGTTTATATGGGGAAATTATCATGATAATTTCTATACACACACACCCCGCATGAAAAAAAACATGGCAGCCGCGATGAGTGAGAGTCAAAAATTATAATTTGCGCAACGCCGTCAAAAGATTAGGATGACGTCTCTTCATTGACCAATGATGTGGCTTCGATTTTCGAATATATCAAAGATGGCCGGCTGAGAGCCCGTGATTTTATGATTACATTTTTTCCTCAACGTCATTCGTCGATATGTATGTCTTTGATTCTATTGGGTGACACTTTGAACTGAGTAGCCAATAAAATTCTACACTCGGCGTTTAGCGTAACGATTTTCGCGCTTTTATTGAACCGCCAAATTTAAAAATGAACCTATAAGCAAGTCACTACAATCACTGCTACAATTTACAAATTACAATCTATTACAATAATTAACTATGATCATATTGTACCTTTGTATATCTGAATGCGATCAATTAAAAAATTACCGACCCCTATCATCCATATTATTGGAAAGTTTACAAATGGCAAATAGGTATGTATGCAAGAAATAACCTATAAATACTAGCCCTACTCCTGATTCCTGTGTTCGCTGGCTCGATATGATACGATCAATACTTGAATGTACATTGTACCAATGTCAGTTTTATATTATTTTAATGATCTACATCAAAATTCGCGATATAGGCCTATCGCTCGAAGCACAGTCTCCTATAAATCATATTTATATTATAATAGGTACTGCACAGTAGTAACTCGGGCCCCGGAACCACAGAAACAATAGAAAATCTATTGTGTCTAGGACCGATCGGGCCGCTTGGCGCTCAATGGGGTAGCAAGCAAGCACAGTATTATATATTTTGTATTATTATAATACTGTGTTCGGGGTTTGCTCATTTCCGTATTAATTAGGTAGGTAACCAAACAGGTAGGTACCACAGGTAGGTACATGTTGTTATTTCTCTGTCTATTCATTTCTTGAACGTTTAGTGTTTTAATTCTATTCTACACAAATTATACAAATAAAGGTTTTTTTACAATTTTTTTCTAACTGTCCATTTGATCTCTGGAACGCTTGGACCGATTTAGACGGAACGTTCACTGAAAGATGGCTGACGTCATAACTAATAACGAGTAAATTTAGCTAGGTACTTTTTTGGTGTTACCACAGGAATACTAGGAATTAAAGGAAAATCTCATTGACGCTCATGAAACAGCAGGACTTACTTAGTTTATTCATAAAATTAATCAAGTATGCTTAGATTAAGGATTGGTCTCCGCGCGCGCGCTACGACTAGATACCGCCCCACCTAAAAACAATAGCTCTGTGAGTGCGGCAACTCATTTCTGTAGTGTGTGTTAGGCAATTTGTAAAGACGCTAGTGTGTGTGAAGAATTGGGCTGCCAGCTACATAAATTTTACCTCATAAATGGGAAATCTGGCATCTTGGAAAGAAGTTTGAAAAATATTTTTTTCATCCTGACCTGGCCGGGAATCGAATCCATGAACATGTGACTCAAATCCGCTTGCGACGCTACTATACTACAGTCACAAAGGTTGTTTAACCTTTTGAACGCCAATGACATCTATAGATGTCATGCGCAATCGTGCCCTGTGCGCCAACGACACCTATACATGCCAAGAAACAGATCATAGATAAATACAAAATAAACATATTAAACCTTTACTTTTACGTGTTTTATTTATACAGTTTATGAACTGAATCCCCAGTTACTACATAATTGTACACAGTAAACAAAATTGCCAAGTAGTTATTCAAATATTTGATGACAAAAAATAACTTAATTAATGGCTAAAAAAGCATGTTCTCTCGCGCCAATGACATGTATACGTGCCTACTAGTGATGTAGTGTAATATTCAAGTAACTTCATTAATTTTAAATTATCTATATAAAATATTATAGATTGTTGATTTTTTATTAAGTATTTTTTATTTTCATGTGATATTTCACAAATAAGTACAAGGCTATTAATGAGCATAATAATTATATAGATAGGTAGGTAAATACAAGGCTGTTAATGAACATAATGATTAGATATATATACTTACAATTGTTGATTTTTTATTATTTTTTATTTTATCGTCACAAACACAATGTATGCGTTCTAGCATAATATTTATTGTCCATGTAATGATAAAAATTCGCTTAGGTCCAAAATGTATAAATATCTCTAAAAATCTGTAGGTACTTACCTATTTAGCAGTTTTCAAAATTTATTACCTAATAAGTCTAATCAGTGCCTTTATTAGAATATTCTTATGATACAAATTGTCGCTATGTCATATCAAAATATGGTAATTGACCTAAATAGGTACCTACATATAATTAGTATTTGTAATAACTCAAGTATTAAACTAAATGATTGGAAAATAAATATGTAGTTTTAATGCAATTCCCTTTATTTAAAGGTAATAGTTGTTTTGATATTTACAAATAAACACTCCACAATAATACCTATAGTTCATATAAAATTAATAAATAAACTCGATAAGTTATAATAATATACAGCTACACATCCCTAATCAGAAGCGAGAGATTATAAAAAAAAGGATGGTTGCCCGCGCCATTGGCATGTATACATGCCAATGGGGCGTAACTGATAGAGAATAGTGCTGTAACTTGCTGCAATTTTATATGTATTTTTGTATCTCAAAAGGTTGATTTTTTTTGTTGATAGTTGCTATAAATGTGGTCTTAAGTTTTTACAGTAGGAGATGAGGTTAAATTAATATTATTTTTGTGTTATAAGCTGTTTATTCAAATATTCAGACGTGAATTATTATGTTTATCGATAACATTTTGGACTCCCTACTATTTTCAAGGTTATCTCATTGAATTTGTGGCTTGGCGTGGAGGGCACGGCGATGCGTTTTTGCTCTGGCGGTCAAAAGGTTAAAAGTAAAAAAGCGGAAATAAAAAAAAACATATTATATGAGTCAGTTAAACATGGTTAAACAGAAATAAATTATTGTATTATACTTTTTTATACATGTGTTAGTAATAGTATTGAAAAAAAAAAGTTCAAATTATTGCTAAAATATTTCCTCAACCACGTGTATTTTTTTGGATATGCAATACGGCAACACTGAATGGCGTCGTATTTTCGTAGAAAAATTTTTCGAAGTAAAGGAGAAATTTCGAATAATACGATACTTAGTGATGGTACGTGATCCCAGTGTCTTTCATATTTTTTGTTGTATTATTTTTAAATAGTTTTATGACACAAATAGGCATTTTACTTCAGATTTTGTTCAAAATCTTTATAAATTATCAGTTCACCCTCTCCACACAATGCTTGTGACACGACTGGCTTGGGTACGCCGAATTCGGCGTACTATAAGTTGCCGCATTTTTCAAGTACGCCGGCGGTATCTAGTCGTAGCGCGCGCGCGGAGACCAATCCATAATCTAAGCAAGTATGTATGTATTGTTTGAATTTAAATAGATCTTTCAATAACTCAGGCCCCGGAATCACAGACACAATAGAAAATCTATTGTGTCGTGGACCGATCGGGCCGTTCGGGGCTCAATGGGTTAAACATTGTTTCATATAATTCTGACCATCCATTGAAGGCATGATTAGGTGCCTACCTCGTTATTATCGACCAGTGAAAATTATGCGACAGTTTCTAAACTTAATTAGAACAATAGGAATAGGAAATTAATACATTGAAATAAAACAGACTATTACGTAATCTTACGACATCTTTATTTTCTCATAGATTATAGCTATTCAGCAAGACAATGGTTTAATAACGTATTTTAATTTCACAAATGTTTTCAATAAATACATGTTCAATTAACATTCTCCCTATATATATTACATTGTTTCGATTCTTTTAAAGAACTTGCATTATATGCAAAGTATTATTAGCCCAATGAATGGATCATTGTAATTCATACATTTCAATATTTTTATATCACAACTTAGCATAATAATACTTCACACATCCTATAACATCCGCCCTGTTAATGGTTAAGTGGGACACAGGATTATGAAGATTTTGTGCTAATACTAAAGCATCTACTGAAAAGCGATCACAGATACAAAACAACAAAATAAAAATCTCTGAACCAACGTAAAGAACGAAACATACACTAAAAATAAAATAAAGTTTGTACGGAGTGGAATAGTTATTTACATCAACGCGATTGATAATAATTACATTAACGAGAAATGCTTATTGTCATTAGATTAGGGTAATACATTGAAAACTCTCCTATAAATTGTCGTAAGACATTCACGATACGTAATATTCCTTTATTCTGGAATAAATATAAAAAATACCGATCATATACAAACGACATCCTTGCTAATTTGTCGCAGCAAACCGGCAGGAAAGCGCAAAGCCGTAAAAGGGGAATAGCTTTAACCCTCGCACCCATATAATATTATATAATTATTAAAACGTCCATCTTCTAAAACAACCACAGTATCTAATAAATAGGACAATATATCGAACTGTCAAGATTATTTTTTATCTATGTAAACTTCTAAAAATGACAACACAACTATCTGTCAAAATTATTTTTTATCTTTATTCTTACACTGAACTTCGATGTGCAGTGCAAACTGTTCCCCCAAACGTGACTAATCTAGATAAGACAGCACTTCGCTTCCCATTCATCGTTGAACGGCTATAGCATGAACCAAGAAGCTTATATCTAATACACTGGAGATTGCACTATGACCATTAACTTGTAACAAGAAAATATGACGTTGAATGACGCCTGTATGTTTTTTTATCCCTTTCACACCTAACTAACTACCTAGGTGTGAATGGGATAAAAAAACATACAGGCGTCATTCAACGTCATATTTTCTTGTTACAAGTTCATACTGAAATCTCCAGTGTATTAGATATAAGCTTCTTGGCATGAACAATTAGTCTACAAGTGTACACGAGTACGTTGTATTTACACATTATCTATGGTATCGTTATCAATGGCTCTCAGGCCGTTTACTGCTTTCCTCCGGTTTGACTTCACTCTTTGGTATTGGCTGTTCTCCTAACTTCTCGACGGCTTTTTTCATCTCCCGCCGCTTTTGCGCTTCCCGTATCAAGTCGAAGAGGCTCTGTAAATGTAAATCGTACTTTTTTACTGTTGCATACACAGCTTTTCTATTATTTTTGAACACACAGCCGTAAAAAAGAATAGATAATAATATATGCATGCATAAAAAATTCTTTGTGGAAATTCACAGTCTTTTGTCCGTCTCAATCTACCAATTATGTTATTAAAAAAATTGGATTTTACGGGGTGATACATAAAGTAAACACCTCCTTTCCCTATACATATACATAATAAATACTTGTACACTTGACTGCAACCATTTCACGAAATGATCAATCATTTCATGAAATGAGCAAATCTACGATATGGCCACGATATATCTACAATCATCCTATGGACCTATACATACTATTATTGCACCCACCTTTCCCTCCGATTCACTGGACTTATCCTGTTCCTTAGCAGCGCTGGCCGCTTTGTCCAAAGCCTTCTGTATTTTGCTCTCAACCTCCAATATCTCCTCCTTATCTAACAACTCGATAAGTTCCGCCATTTGCTTTTCAGATAGATTCACGTTCTCGTTGCCTATTATCTCTAGCATCTGAAATTTTTGTAAAATAAATTGTTTAGTTAGAAGTTTGTTCTGGTTAGAACAAACAAAGAAGAACAGAGTGCGATACTAGATGTCAGTTTAAGCCATTGTTGAACCCAACTGGCTGGCTTAAACAGACATCACATAAAATAATAATAATTATTTTAGGGAATATTTTTAGTGGCATCCAAACCAATAACAAATAAATTAACAAACAAACAGATTCTAGTCAGAGTATATGTTTAGAGCCATCTATTAATATATCATGACAAATATAATATTAATATTTCATAACAAAACAAACAGAAAGCATTGGAGCTAAATAAAGGATACAAATTACAACTAAATACATATATTATTTTTCAATAGCTAGGTATAAACAGTTGTAGATTACATATTATATTAGCATATTATTTGATAAAAAACGTCGTAAACGATTTCAGCATGCATTCTTTTCTTTTACAATGATTACTATAGTAATCAGTTCCGTATTAAATCGCAAATATACCTCAATATACAATATAATGTATGATAAGGATACATTATATAAATATATTGTCACGTGAGTCATGCAGTTTGCGTGACCTTGCCGTGATCGAATACACACAAATTTGTTTACCGTGTAGACGGCGCGTCGCGATAACACGCTCGATGCGATTATTATTATCTGTCCATAATATATCTTTGGCCTACATAAGTTTGTTGTAGTGTATTTAAATTTCCTGTAAACTTTTTCTTTATAGTAGTCTCTAAATATAGACTAATTTTAATTAAATTAGTTATCAAAAAATTACTACATAAGTTGTAAAGGTGATATCTGAAGTATGTAATCTATTTAAACATGATTTCAATGTGCATGATAACTTAATAAATTTCCAATTTATATGTAAACTATGTATTATTTATTAATTATTAACATTGAATATATTAATATAATCATAAAAATTTGCTAACATAGATACTGATAGTGACATTATAATATTCAGAGTATAGTTAAGGAAATGCAATCACAACAAAATCAAGTCAATTAAAAAGTAGTTATCTTCATGATATTTCCAATCAATATCAATTATTTCATCATTTTTCGGCGTTAATCACCTGATCTTTGCCTATTATCTTAGCATAAGAAAATTTTAAAAATTATTTTTTTATATCATAACAATAAAAAAATTACTCAGCAAAAATCATCTGATAAATTTCTAAAGATTATTTTCCATCTCCACATTTCTATCTACCTATAGATAACTGAAGCACATTTCTGTCAAAAAAAGATTTGATATCAAGATCCTTAATATGATAATAATGATAATATGATTATGCCTTTTGGGCAAATGCTTTTGTATTACTACTTCTTTTAGCAAACTAATGTTTTTTTCTCATATTCTGTTCAATAAAGAATTATAAATAAATAAATAAATAATTTTGATAAAGACATATAAATAATCATTCCCAAGGATTTGCAATTTCCAGAAAATTACCCATTACAATTTTGTTTCAGAAAAAAAATCGATATTAAAAGCGAGCCAGTATTACCTTCAAAACATCATCAATCTTCAATTGCCCGTCGAAGTCATCGTCCAACCTTCCTAGTACATCTTGAATCAACTTAAGTTTAGCCTCATCGGGCACTTTCTGTAGACTCTTTATGGAATGCATCAGTTCGTCGATCTGAATCAACTGTTCCTTTGCCTTTTGCGGCTCGGTTTTCGTTTGTTCGAGCGTTGTTTTGAGTGTTTTCTCTTTGTCCTCTAGTTCAACTAACGCGGCATCCAATTTGCTGATCATGTTGTTCACTGCACGGTATAATCTGAAATTTTCAATTTAAATCTTTTTTCGTACTCATAGATAATACTATGTTAAAAAATAAGTTATCGGTTTAATACCTATGTCATGATTAAGACATAAATTGCACGCCTCATAAGCGAAGCGTTGAGGTGGGTACTACTGTCACTTCGCGCAAAACATCTGATTTTTCAAACTTAAAATGTCTTTATGTATCATACATTGCACTTGTAAGATAATACATACACACACATATTAAGAAAAAACACTATTTTTAACGTTCATGATATTTTTGATGTCATTTTTGTTATTTAAACTAGTTAAAAAACAGTTTAAAAAAGTTCTGTCTTGGACGTCCGTGTGTCTGTATGTGCGGATCCTTTTTCTTGTTAACACGATAGCGACCGAAATACTTTACTAATCGAGTCTTTTTTTTTCTCTTACGCTTGAGTATGCTCAGGAATAGAACCCTTTCATTTTTCAGGGTCTGATTCGATGTGGTTTAATTGTTATTAAATAAACAAAAATAATAATTAATAAATATTTATTAAAAAAAAATTATGAGGCGTGCACTTTTGGATTTTCCAAATTATTTAATCTAATCTTTTTATAATTTAATCTTTTTATAATTCCGTAGTTTTCTTTAAATTAAAATTTAAATAAAGCTGAATTTTAATACACGTTTTCTTATATACTATAATAAACTTATTATTCACATAATATATTATTTAAAAAAAGTGGGCATTCACAAAAATAAAACAAATTTGATTATTTAAAGTGTGAAGGGACTTATATAGAAATATAATATTTGGGCAGTTAATATTTTGTTTCATCATAGCATTGACAATTTGTTTACCATGGTGAGTCATAATACAACCAAATAAGAATAGATTATCTTTATTATCAAATAGGAAATCTTGTTATGGTTGGAAAATTTTTCATTTTCTGTTTTGTATCATACTGATTGGATCAAATTATTTAATTTCTTAGAATAAGTCAAAATAAAAGTGGAAAGTATTTTTATATTTCTCATTATGTTTATCAGGGATAAAAAATCTTATGCAATAAATATGAAATTCACTATATGTTTGAAATGATGAAAACTATATTGTTTGAAACTTTACTTAGCAAAGCTAATAAAATATCTGTCCCCATACAATTAAATCTATTATGCTGTAAACACAAGACTCGAAGAGGGTGAAATATTTGACCACTATATATGTTAAACTAGTTGTGCCCCGCGGTTTTTCTTGCATTTATGGCTCCTGTTGGTCTTATTATAGCCTTCCTCGATAAATGGGCTATCTAATACATATTTAAAAATAATTTCAAATTGGGCCAGTAGTTCCTGAGATTAGCGCATTCAAACAAACTCTTCAGCTTTATAATATGAGTATAATATAGATAAATTTTCCCATAATTTTTGTGAAAGTTTTTTAAGCTAGCTTAAATTTAAATTTCATATTCTCACCTTCTAGCACCCTTAGTTAGTTTAATATCCGCATGTTTCGTCTTAACAATCTCATTCATTTCCTTGACATCTTCACTGTAGTCAGACAGTTCCCCTTTGAGTTCTTGAATACTTTCCTTTTCCAGTAGCAATGATTTCTTTTGTTCAGCTGTAAATTTCAAAATACAAGTTCACATTTTTAATATTCCTTATAAAGATCTCAGTATAATTTATTAATTATCATCTAAATGAAATTTTATGAGAATAAATTGTTTTTCATGTTTTCCTGCTTGTTTAGTCTTTTGTCACAAAAACGAATGTTACTGACCTCATTTCTAAGAACAAACATGTGCGACACTAGTCAACACTATTTATGAAAACAATTCATTAACATTTGTACTGCCTTGACCGCTAGTAAAATATGGATAATTGCCAAGTTACCTAATTTCTCTAAAGCGTCTTCAATAACCTCAATGTCTTTTGTTGATAGGCCTTCGTCGTCTTTTGGTTTGGGAGCGTCAACTGCGATAACTGGTGCAGGATCAACTAACACTGAACCGATATCTTCGAGAATGGGCGCTTTGTCTTTAAGTTCCTCCTTTTGGCGTTTCTTAGCCTCCAACATTTGTTTCTCTCTTTCTGCTTCTTGCATTTCTTTATTCTCTTCTTTAATTTTCAGTTCTTCTAACTTAATAACTTCCATTTTAGCCTGTAAACATGATGAGAATTGTTTTCATACTTATGCAATCAGATAATCTTATTAGTATGCACATATACAATTAATGGGAAACTGTGATTTTGTTATCAATTTATTTATCTATTCAGTACATCAAAAGAAACATAAAATTTAGAACATAAATTATATGAAACATAAATGTGTTATTTAAAAAGTACAAATATTCTATCTGAAAAGTGACAAAGTTGTATTTACCTTGAAATCAACTTTACCCTCCTTCTCTCCAATGGCAGCTTTAGTTTGCATGGCAACTTGTTCTGGTAGAGCCGAAATGGTTGCTTTCAACTTGTATGTCGTTGGCACATGCTCTGGCACCATCAGAGCTCTAGAGAGCAACAGTAGAGATGGAGGTACCTTCTCGTTCAAAGACAAGTCCAACCAATTCCTCAATTCCTTCCTTAACCTCTCCTCGGAAACACCATAGGCACGCATACCTCTCGCCCGACAAGCTTGTTGTAGCTCGCTGAAATTTAAACTGTCGACACCCTCCTTGGCAATCATTTTGTCATCTGCCGCCAATGACCGCAACTTCATCTTAAGATTAAACCTTAACATGGCACCAGTGCCAATCGTTGATACATTAAGTACTTTACAGAGAGCTACTAAATGTGGCCGCCCCAGTGAATCTAGTGTTATTTCATCTTCAAATAGCTTGGAGAACTTCATAATTTCTTCACTGGTCGCCACATCACCAGATGTCCTTACTTTATTAAAGAATGTAGAGAATTCCTTAGCCAACTCAGAATGTCTGTTGCTCGCTTGGGGAGCCATCTGATCAAGGGTTTCTTGGAAGAACTTTGCCATTTCAAGTTTAACTTTCAAATGTTGCTTTAATTTGGCCTCTTTCTGACTGCTGCTCTCGAATGTAGATGGTAACATATTGGGGAACAGTTTAATGAATAGTGGAAGTGCAAATTCTAAGAATGGGACTGCAATGAAAACAATAAAAGGTACCATTCTGAACACATCTCCAATTGTAGTGACTAACAATCTATGTTCCCTCCTTGTTAATGATTTTCCTCTTAAGATTTTAAAGATCAATGATGCAGAGATACGTACTTCAATAAATAATAACCTAAAACCATGATAATAATGCCTTAACTCATCCATAATCCTCTCTTTTATGCTCTTCTTCTGTTCTTGCTTCTTAGGAAGCTTTTCTTTTTCTTCTATTTCCTTCTTTATTGTCACAACTGTCGCTTCAACTTTTGAAGAGGGCTTTAGTGGTTCTTTTTCAAAATAATAATTACTTGTAGACAAATGTCGCAAATAAAATGGTGAAAATATTGTCGAATTCAGAGGCTTCTGAGTAATATCATGCTGCAATCTTAGTGGTTGGGTTGTGTAATATGACAATGACCTTGAGAGAGTAATATATGGAATATTTTGATATTGTTTTGTCTCCCATAATAATGCTGAAATATACGATTTAAAATTAGATAATTGTAATTTATGTCTTTACTTTATCGTAACAAGGGTGGCTAGTATAATATTATTTCTCTTTTCGTCAGTAACTATATGCTCCCAACGTGTTATTGTTTTTGTATTTAACAATTGAAGAAATGAAATGTATTTAATTAAATCATGTGTACTTTTTAAATACGTATAATTTTATACTGTATTTTAGAAGCATCCGAGTTATAATATGTAAATCGGTAATCGAGGACGGTAACCAAAATCTATATTTAATAGCATAAAATCAATACATGATTAAATGACACAATTTTCTAAGAAGAAGGAGCTATTAATATAATTGTATTGTATTATGAAGTATATTTTAAAAGAAACCACACCATAAACATTGATGAAGTCATGGTGTAATCAATCAAACCCTACAAAAGGTTAGAAGAACAGGATTTATTTATTTACAAATATTATCATTATAATAATATAACTTACTAGATTTTTTAACACATCGACAGTGGTTCAGGATAATTCTGTTCATTTTTGCTGTTTATGTTTACTTATTTATTAATAAGAAAAATATGAAAATTGAAAACAAATTCAACCTTTAGTGCACCATGACAATCTAGAAGTTATACAGACTAAAAATAATTTAACTCATAATAGTTTCAGCTATCAAAATATAACAGATAATAACCAATGCAAATTTAGCACCCCATCAATGGAATTTTAGGTCCTTTATGGTCCCACATTGTTTTTGTTAGGTCCCCTTTAGTTTTTAAAAGTACACTTGTATAAAAAAGTACACTGTTTATAAAAAAAACACTAATAGCACCTCATCCATAGAAAAATTAGCAAATTTTATCAAAATCGTATTCTTTAACGTTAGGTCAGTATAGGTCCTTCATTGAAATTGTTTGCGCATGCGCACATCATACATACATCATATCTAGGTAAACCCAAGGGTAAACCAGAATCTGATGGCAAATAGGGAAATCAAAATTTTGAGTGTGCAACCCTAGGGAAAATGGACTAAACGATCTTGATACTGCGTATTTTTTATTTTGTCCTCAATATCATTAGTTATATTACACAAGTGGATAATACTGTATTTAAGAATGAGATATCCACTTAATATTATGTAGGTACTTATTACATGTATAATATACATATTACTTTTCTAAAGGTAATACATAATATTATGTATTACACACCTATATTTGAATATAATATATCATTATGGCATGTGAAAATATGGATGTAATGATAATGCAGATCAAAACTTATTTACTATATTTAACGATTGTTTATAATTTTTTATAAAATAAAACAAATAAAATCATGTTTATTTTCGTAAGATTTAACACATTAGTATACTTAAAATTGACTTGTACACCTTGGACTTGACAAATAGCCGAATTGGAAACTCCTGTTATAAGTTTTCATAAAATTATATTTTAATCAACAAACAATATTATATACCTATTAATAACATTTTTAATTTAAAGTATCAAAACGGGTAAGTCCAACTTAGCAATAAAATCTTTCACGCGCTTTAAAATTGAAAATTGTGATGAGTTTGACCCTTCTTCATCGAATATTTTTCTATACACATTGTAAACAACACCTCTTGCTTGTGATCGCAGGGGTTTTATCGACATTTAGAAGATTTTGAAGACAAAATCCTAAAAATTTATCATCAAAACAATTAATTTGACAACCAATTTGATAGTTGTCAAATTATGTTGCCACATGAAAATCTTTAATTTTTTAAATATAAATACATATTATGCCATCAGATTCTGGTAGACCTATACATACAGCGCCAAATTTAAATTGGTATAGGTAAACCAGAATCTAATGACAAATTGGGAAATCAAAATTTTGAGTGTGCAACCCTAGGGAAAATGGACTGAACGATCTTGATACTGCTTATTTTTTATTTTGTCTTCAATATCATTAGTCACATTACATAAGTGAACAATACTGTACTTAATAATGAGATATCCACTTAATATTATGTAGGTACATACTTACATGTATAATATACATATTACTTTTATCTATGTAATACATACTATTATTTACACATACCTATATTTGTATATTCATTTTCATTATGCCATGTAAAAATATGGATGTAATGATAATTAATGTAGATCAAAACTAGATTGCTAATAATCTTATATATAAAAATGAATCGCAAAATGTGTTGGTAAGCGCATAACTCGAGAACGGCTGAACCGATTTCGATAAATCTTTTTTTATTATATTCTTTGAAGTACGAGGATGGTTCTTATGTAGAGAAAACGTAAACATGTACCACGGGCGAAGCCGGGGCGGACCGCTAGTTTTTTATAAAATAAAATAAAAATAAAATAAAACTATGTTTATTTTCGCAAGTATTAAAGATACACACATTATAAAATTGACTTGGACAGCTTGGACTTGACGAATAGCCGTATTGGATACTCCTGTAATAAGTTTTCATAAAATTATATTGTAATCAACAAACAATATTATAGTTACCTACTTATAATATTTTTTATTTTAAGTATCAAAACGGGTAAGTCCAACTTACCAATAAAATATTCAAAATTGAAAATTGTGATGTGTTTGACCCTTCTTCATCGAATGTTTTTCTATACACATTATAAACAACACCTCTTGCTTGTGATCGCAGCGGCTTTTTCGACATTTTCGAAGATTTTTTAGACAAAATCCTAAAAATTATTCATCAATTGCAAAGAAGACAAATAATTTGACAACCAATTTGATAGTTGTCAAATAAAATTGCCATATGAAAATCTTTTATTTCGTAAATATAAATATGCCATCAGATTCTGGTAGACCTATATCGTTTCATATTTTATTAAATCAATAAAAAAAATCTATACTATATTCGGCTTGGCGAAAGATTCTTAGAGCGTATACGCACTATGCGGGTAGCCGCAAGCACAATTATGTACGGAATATTCATTTCTATGCGCACTGTGCGGTCTGCGGTAGCCGCATCGCAGTGCGCATAAAAAATGAATATTACGTACATAATTGTGCTTGCGGTCAGCCGGACGGCTACCCGCAATGCGGCTACCCGCATAGTGCGTATACGCTCTTATGGCTGGTTCACACTTTGATTAGTGCGAGTGCAGGTGATGAGTAGTACTACGTGTGGACAGCGACTGTTTAGTGCGAGTGTTTAGTAGGCTGTGTAGTAAAGTGAATAGAAGCGTGTTCTATTTTTTTGCGAGTGGACTGCGAGTAGCCACGTCCCGCGCGCCCTCCCTTCCCCCTCACTCGCAGTGTGCCTGCCTAAACACGTCTGGACAGGAGTGTTTAGTGTTTAGTGTTTAGCGTCGCGAATTTCACCATTGTCCTGCACTCGCACTAATCACCTGCACTCGCAGTTGAATTGGACACTACTCGCACTACACACCTGCACTCGCACTAATCACCTGCACTCGCACTAATCAAAGTGTGAACCAGCCATTAGGACACTGACTGTTATTCTCAAGAGGCAACCTTGTAATGCCGTCATCATTCATAGAAATATATTGGAGGCGTCTAAAAATGGCATTTATGAATTTTAATGTAGCTGTATGCCATTAAATTGATATTCCGTTGGAATTATAACAATTCTTAACATTCACGAGAAATTATTTCAATCTGACTTAACGTTTACGTCCTGTAAAATTTACGTTACGTTTTTTATATTTTATAAAAAAAAAATATTTATAAAAAAACACAAAAACAAAAAACTAAACGGGACCTAACAACCAAATTGTGGGACCGTAAAGGACCTAACAGAGACCTATCTATTAAGGTCATTTTCGACCCAAAATTCTATGTAATAGGTGAAAGTGTACTTTTTTATACCGAAATTTTTAAATTTTTTTATAAAAAAACTAAAGGGGATCTAATAAAAAAAATGTGTCCTACATTTTTTTTAAAGGACCTTACGGGGAATTATCGATTAAGGTCGTTTTCGACTCAAAATTCCATTGATGGGGTGCTAAATTTGCATTGGTCAGATAATAACTACAATTTATATGATCCCAATACATTTTTATTTAAATAATACTGTCAAATACTTTGTAATAGAATTAATTTATGCAATTAATAAGATAAAATTACAAATACAGGAATAATAAAATTTGTATTATCGTGGTATTATCATATTTTAACGTCGCGAAATCTTTTCTCAAAAGGCACGATGCCGATTGCCGGCCACAGTCCACAGATGCGGTCCACTAAAAAAAAAAACTATTCTAACCTACAACCACAGAACAAATATACTCTAGGGAGCCTACAACACAAATAATGTTATAAATTGAAAATTTTTAATTCCGTTCCTATGATCATACATTAGACAATGAACATTTTATATAAATACCTACCTAATATTAAAAACTTAGCATGCGTTGCTATAAGGTCAAATAGTAAGTTTTCATTTCCATGTAATGTACCAAGAACAATAGGGTTAGAACTTATAACTCTCAGCTGTTAACGCTACTCACAGATTTTGTGATAGTAAAATAAATAAATAAAATTTTAGCATTACAAATAAACAGAATGAGTTCATGCAATAATAGTCCCAAAAGTGAAGCTAAACGAATAGTATGGGTCGATTTGGAAATGACTGGATTGGATGTTGACAAAGATCATATCTTGGAAATTGCATGCCTCGTAAGTGATGCTGATCTCAACGTGGTCGCTACTGGTCCTAACATAGCCATAAACCAACCGGATGAAATATTAAACAGTATGGGTGAATGGTGCACTGCACACCATGGTGAGGTAATTAAAACTTAATATGTTTTTATTATGAAACCAATTTTTAATGAAAGCATGTAACTATTGTCCATTTTATAAATTAATCCATCAGGCCCCGGAATCACAGACACAATAAAAAATCTATTGTGTCGCGGTTGGATCTGGCCATTCGGGGCTCAATGGGTTAAACATCAAGTTATATCATATTGTAATCTTTCTAGTTTAATATTAATCTGAAAAGTAGCAGAGCTTGTTTGAACTTTTCTTTGAAAACAAACACACTTCAAACAACATTTTTTTATTAAGTTCCATGTTCGAAGAAATGTTATTTCTTCGTTGAAATAGGCTATTCTAACCTAATAGGTTTTCCTGAACCATTTGATTGCAATAAATATTTACAATTCATTTCCTATATTCTACAAACCCTAAATTGATATTATAAATGCGAAAGTAATTCTGTCTGTCTGTCTCTTGGCACCTCAACCATTGAACTGATTTGGGTGAAATCTATACATATAATAAATCTGTAGAAGGGTCAATTCTGTACATTGAAAATATTGAAAAAATAAATAGCAGGGAGTGTTACTGGATCGATACCAAACCCAAATATGTGATTAAAAAAATTTTTGTCTGTCTGTCTGTCTGTCTGTCTGTCTGTCTGTCTGTATGTGAAGACATCACGTGAAAACTAACGGTTCGATTTCGATGAAACTTGGTATAATTATACCTTATTATCCTGGGCGTAAAATAGGATACTTTTTATCCTGGAAAAATACGTAGAAAAAAAATTAATCTTAATTTTTCAGTTTTATCCATAGACGTTGTTCTGACGCGAACACACGTTGCGTATTATTACAGGCCTAGCCGTATTTGGGTCCAATAGATATTTATAAGATGTCATTGTCAGAGTTACTCAAAATGGAGAAATCAACCATCCACGCGAAGACCGACATCCGCGCGGACGGAGTCGCGGGCGGAAGCTAGTCTTACATACAGCAATAGCGTGAGACCTAAGAAAGGACATAGGATAAGATGTATATGGGAACCATGAGGGTTTCCACGGGTGGAAAGCTAGTCCTACTACTATTATAAAGGCGAAAGTTTGTAAGTATGAATGTATGGATGTTTGTTACTTTTCACGTAAAAACTACTGAATGGATTTGAATGAAACTTTACCACAATATAGCTTATACATCAGAATAACACATAGGATAGGTTTTATCCCGGAAATCCCACGGGAACGGGAACTATGCAGGTTTTCCTTTGAAAACGCGGGCGAAGCCACGGGCGGAAATCTAGTTTGTCATAAACCTGTAACATATACATTTCACATATTTTTCTTTCAGAGTGGACTAACAAAGGCTTGCCGTGAATCTACAATAAGTTTAATTGAAGCTGAAAATCAAGTATTAAAATTTCTTAAGACACATGTACCAGAAAAGAAATGTCCCTTAGGAGGTAATAGTGTATATATGGACAGATTATTTATAAGAAAATATATGCCAAGGGTAAATGATTACTTACATTATAGAATAATTGATGTTAGTTCATTCAAAGAAATAATAATGAGGTGGTTTCCAAAGGAATATTCAAATATACCTAAAAAGAAATTTGCACACCGAGGCATGGATGATATCTTAGATAGTTTAGCTGAATTAAAATATTATAAGGATAATGTTTTTAAGAATCAATGTTGATGATAATTGTCAAGCGTTTTTGTTGAATGCTGTAGTAAATTTTGTTTTTGGCATAATTTTAAATTGAGTGCAAAAAATTTATTTTTAAGACATCAGAATTATGTGTTGCAGTCATATTGAGTCAATTTTGTATGTATAAACTGATTTTTACATGTACAAATATGTAATAGATTTGCAGTATTGTTATCATGTTAGGTTGTTATCTGTTTTTATTTACTTCAGAACAAATGCATATAAATATACTTCTGAAAAATGTTTGTGTTATTTTCTTCAAGCCCCCTTTAATGATAATAAATTATTGAAAAAAATTCAGTGTATTTTTTTCATTTTTACATTTTCATTCTTTATTATTGCGCCATCTGTTAGAAAACCATAAAACTAATGTAGATTCTATAACGTTATTAAATATATTATTGCGCCATCTGTTAGAAGACCATAAAACTAATGTAAATTCTATAATGGCTATTAAATATATATTATAGCGCCATCTAGTTGTTTTAGCGATAAATAATAGTTGAAACTATTCGATACTAGATGGCGTGATTCATGTTACTCTCGATAATAATTAAACAAACCCCGTATGGAATTTTAAACTTCTATGAATTAAAATTTCAATTAGGGTTTAACTGTAATTTGATTCACAAGGTTTGATAAAATTTGTTCGATTAGTAACAAATATCTAATTAACTAATAATTTAATTTAATTTAATTTAATTAACTAGTAATTTACTATTCGTAGCTTATGGTACGGGAGCTATTAACGTTAAAAAAAAAGTCATTTTAGTATAGTTGGTTTTTTAATATACTGTTCCTCTTGCTATTTCGGTTAGAGTCCGGGCTGTCTGGCTGGTCGCAGTGGTTGCGTTTTTTAGTGCGCATCTCATCTGCACAGGATAATTTCCTTAATTTAAAGTCATTTTTTAACGCGTAATTTTTAATATTTTGCCTTTAGATATATCCATCAGACATAATTTTTTTATTGCAAGACGTTTTTTTCGTTGTTAAATAGGTGCCAGACGCAATTTTTTATTTCGTTTTTATAAAAAATTCAAATTATTTTAGAATGTCTGTAAATTTCATATTATGTTCTTCAAACATAATATAATCTAAAATTAATTAGCCAGACGCTAATTCGATTGTTAAGTATTAAATATGTACAAATAAAAACGTAGTGGAAGAAGGTTAGTACATATAACAATTTGATGATTGTGTATATGGAGAGATAGTTTAAAGTGCAAGAGAGATAGAAAGGGTCGGCCGCGAAAATTAAATAACAATAAAAAATAACTTTTTTTTTTCGAAAATATAAGATGCATAGAAATTGAATTGTTCCTACTCTAGGATTCCCTGTGTTGTGGGAACAAGTACCTTCCATTGGTACATTTTATTCCTTAGGCTAAAAAATAAACTATTAGGGTATATCAACAATCTTCTATACAAAACAAATTTTTTATTACTTAACTATTAAGTTATGGGTTTAAATGAAAACAGCGATTACATAAACTTATTTATATTGTTTCCAATAGCACATTGCCTAATACCACACATTACACACCGCGTACAAGAAGAAAAAGAATCTCAGATAAAATACAGTGTTGCCAATACAAGTTAAATTTTCTAATATATATCTAATATTAACTAGCGACCCGCCCGGCCCTGGCCTCGCACGGGTGCAATGCTGATACTAAATACACTACAGAAAAACTGTGAACGTTGAATATAAAAACGTAGCGGCCCGCTCCGGCTTCGCAAGGGTATATCTATACTAATATTATAAAGCTGAAGAGTTTGTTTGTTTGTTTGAACGCACTAATCTCGGGAACTACTGGTCCGATTTGAAAAATTCTTTCGGTGTTAGATAGCCCATTTATCGAGGAAGGTTATAGGCTATATTTCATCACGCTACGGGCAACAGGAGTGGAGCCACGGGGGTGAAACCGCGCGGAGCAGCTAGTAAAATATATAGCCGGGCGGCCGGCCGGTACCGCCGCAAACGCTACGTCCCGCAATTTTTAAATCTGTAATATCTTCGAAAATATTCACTTAAATCATACGGTGTAAAGGGCCATATAGATCTATATTAAATGAACAATATATTTAAGGTCTTTAATTGGTTAAGGATTAATGCTGTATTGGTTAAAATCGCTTCGAAAATTAGCCATTATTTGTCGTAAAAAGTAAATGACAAAAAAAGTTATTGTGGGTTATCCATAAGAGATAGACATATACCATCACGGACTTTTCTGTAGACCTTTTCAATGTGTACTATAGTTAGTACATTATTTTGATAAAACTCGTAGGGTGCCTGCGTTTGCACTGTAAGTGGAAAAAATGTAATTATTTACGAAATCACATTAGAAACCTCAAAAATAACAGTACTTCTCCACTATTTAATGGATGTTATTATACATATAAACCTCCCACTTGAATCACTCTATCTATTTAAAAAAACCACATCAAAATCCGTTGCGTAGTTTCAAAGATTTAAAGAGACATAGGGACAGAGAAAGCGACTTTGTTTTATACTATGTAGTGATGATGATAACAATATTAATTCATTAATCTTAATTCTTAATATATATACATAAATCTCGTGTCATAATGTTTGTCCTCAATGGACTCCTAAACCACTTAACCGATTATAATAAAATTCGCACACCATGTGCAGTTCGATCCAACTTGAGAGATAGGATAGTTTATACATGTAGATACCACGGGCGAAGCCGGGGCGGACCGCTAGTATACCTATATAAATTCATGCTAACTACTTTAGTTAAATTAAATACAAACTTAAACATACTAAATACACTACAGAAAAACTGTGAACGTTGAATATAAAAACGTAGCGGCCCGCTCCGGCTTCGCAAGGGTATATCTATACTAATATTATAAAGCTGAAGAGTTTGTATGTTTGTTTGAACACGCTAATCTCAGGAACTACTTGTCCGATTTGAAAAAATCTTTCGGTATTAGAGATAGCCCATTTATCGAGGAAGGCTATAGGCTATATTAGGTACATTATTATATCATCACGCTAAAACTGTGGCTAAAACCAACAGGTGCGGAGATACGCGAGCGAAATCGCGGGGCGCAGCTAGTAATCTATACTTAATATTATTTATTATCTATACTTAATATTATAAAGCTGAAGGAGTTTGTTTGTTTGAACGCGCTAATCTCAGGAACTACTGGTCCGACCTGAAAAATTCTTTCGGTGTGATAGCCCATTCATCGAGGAATGCTATAGGCTATATGTATATCATCTCGCTAAGACCAACAGCAATGCGGGTGAAATCGCGAAGGATTTTACGAGGATTTAATCTCTAAAGCCATTTTGACGCAATTGGTAGAGAGTAGAGACACGCTTAATTTCCAACAGGGTAAATACGTTTTGGTTCATATCTTTCGAAGTTTATGCGATTTTCACATGTAATAATACGTGCGGTTTTCAAATGAAATAAAAAGTGATGTGATTGATAAGACGATTCAGGCGCCTGCCGCCTTCGATTGAAATTTACCTTATAGACTATAGAGGATAAATGTTATACCTACATACATGCTAAGTATGTATTTATTTTAGTTCAAATATAAAATGCTGTATATTTTCAAGTAAGAATTCGAAGGTGAATAAAAAACTGTATTCATTTATTTAACTACCTTTAATCACAAAACTATTTTAGGAATTTGTCTAATCATACATCTTATCTGTGTTAACTAACAATTAATATAACAATAATACAATTATTAATATATATATTATGTAATTCCCTTCACTAATTATATTTATAGTGAATTATTGGCAACAATCAGAAGAGGCACTAGTTTTACAATTATAAAAATAAAGTTAGATACTAAATAAAACATTCCAAAAAGTATTTATGATAGTTACATACAAATAAATCGAATAGAAAAGAAGTACAATTTGAAAAAATATCTCACTTAGTTTTTGGCTACGTATACAATATATTCTAATACATATACGTTTACATAACATTTTTATAACTTAAAAAAATAAACATAACTTAGGTGTTGCGTGCCTTTAGTATTACGAAATCTAAAAGGTCTCACGAAAGCTTATTCAGGCTAAAATTCACCAAAATAATCGATAGTTGTAGATATTTCAGTACATATCACAGACAGAACATAATCATGCCAAAATATAACTATATCGAACTTTTTAATTAACATAACACAAATATAGATATGCATTCTACAATTCTTTATTATTGCTAGAAAATAATAGATGAAAAAAAGCAGTTTTCATATAGGTACTAGGCGTATTTATACTGTGTACATATTAGGTATGTATTTAAATGTAGGTATATAGGTAGTATTTACAGCTATTACTTATTAGTATACCATAATAAAATATATTGTAATCTTGAGCACGGTTCCCGTGTCCCCACTGATAAAATAACGTAGCGATTCGAAAAAATATAATATCTACATTCTGTAAAATAAACTATGTAAAATAAATTATCTAAGTAGTTATGTAAAGGAAAAAAAAGGGATTGTATAAATATTTTTGTTGTTATATCCAAAGATTTTCATTTTAGCTTTGTTATCTCCGTTAAAATACATATATACCTATTTCACAAAACAACGGAAACAAAAGAGAAAAAACCACACTAGGAGAATTAAAAAAAATTTAGGGTAGCGGTAGAAGTGTTTCTTGAATGAGCTTCGTACCTATATATTTTTCATGTTTCTAACTTTCCAAAGAGTCCGCGTGAAATACAAAACACTAACTGGTAAATATTCGCTATAATACCTTTAGATTCTATTAGTCCATGATAATACGTACCTACATAATATCTTGTTAACAATTTATAACCACTCAATTTTCTATGTAATAAATTGTTTCTATTATTTTTAAACTATGCTCTATATTATTTAATTTATTACGATTTTCTTTGACTATTTTAATAAGGTACGTGTGTCGCGCTCAAATTTACATTTTTTGTAAGTATACTATTGAAATCCGATATGAACTATTATTATACAATTGATTACACAAGTCAAAGGAGATAATATCACAACACAGGTCAATATAATATGTATGTATTTTCTATCAATTACTGTTTAAAACCGTACATGATACATACAGCGTTTGGCAAATAGATACAATTTAATCGAAAAATATAATTTATACGTACATAAAGAAGTAGGATCTAAAAGTTTAAGAATTTTTATAATTATAGTAGAGAGTACAGCAATATTTTAGATTAGATCTTGCGTATGTCTAGCTATCGTTTGAGTCGGAGCACCGGAGGCTCAATTGAGTATTTGAATAAAAAAAAATTATTGATTTTTTTTATGTATTCTGAAACTTTATTATTAATAATATTGATATTTAATACAAATAACTTCAAAAAAATTTTTTTCCGTTAATTATAAGCAATTAAAAATTGATGAAATTTAAATTAGAATCACGTGACTACAAACGCGCCATGACTGGTCACCACAGCTGTTGTGACGTCATATTGTTATAGCTATTAACTGCAGTACCTACATAGGGTTTACGGGATACACGTGATTAGACAATAATATTGAAAGTTTATTGCTAAAAATTAAAATACGATTTGTTAGTTGGTTCCGAATTAGTTAGTTAGTTACGAAAATAATATTCTTGATGTTGATATATTTATGATCACCGATTTTTGTCAGGAGTTGCCTTTGTAGTATTCGTACATAATGGTACAAAACGATAACTTTTGAGGTTCGCCATTTTTAATATAAATTTAAGTAATATAATTAACAATTAATATAATTAATATGTAATTTAATAATGACAACAAAATTAAATAGATCAAAACACTGTATTTATTATTCACACGCTTTTATTAGCTTCACCTGTATGTTTGTATGCAACCGACTCCTTTCGAAGTTTCGACTCGATTTTGACCCACTTAAAACCGACGGATTTTGTTCAAATTTTGAACACTTATCAAGGTCCGATGACAATACAATAATATCATAAATTTATCCTGATAAGGATCGCCAGGATCAGCTTAAAACATATGTTTGTATGTAACCAATTCTCCTTTCGATTCGATTTAGACCCACTATAAACCGACGGATTTAGTTTAAATTTTGTATACTTATAAAAACCCGGTAACAATACAATAATTTCATGAATTTATCTTATTATCCTGTTTAGTTTTTCAAACTATATTTATTTTTCTATCAACTGTAATGAGTGAAAACTAACATTATGACGTCACACGCGCTCGGGTGACGCTTCGGGAGTTGTCGGCGTGTCTTCGGTACTGGATTCAAAGACTAATTTTTATTTTGAAATAACTTTTGAATTATTGCAAAAAAAATAAAAATAAAAACAGTTTTGTTATAAAACTAATATATAATCTTTCCATTTATCACAAAAAAAAATTTAATTCAAATACTCAATTCCCGTACCCCTCCTCATTAATTCCTTTTTACTCTTCACAAAATTCCTTTTTCCAGACCAAGATTCTATTAAGGTCTATTTATTTATCAATGTGCTCGTATTTCCTAAACAATGCATAAAACTATGAAAAGGTTTACAACTACAAACATTTTTATAATTTATACATTTTAATATATTTTAACTATGTTTTACACCTATTTGATATATGAATACAATTAAGGTTCTTTTTTATCTACATTCTATATCTAGTTAAACATTTTTTTATAATAAATATAATTTTTAGATCTATAAATCTGCTTTTATAAAGATTACGGTCTACTCTTTTAATACATTTTTAATATGTATGTATTGCAGTCCCAAAAATTATGAAAGAGATCCTATACAATGCATTTTAATTTAATAATGTTAATAAACATCTAAACATAGTACTTGTATTTTTATTTTGAAAAAAACCGCGAATTGCGGTTTATAGGTTAACGATTTTATAATCAGCTGATATCTATCACATGGGATGATTATTCGCGTACAAAAACAAATTCGTTGTAGTGGTTCCAACGATTTTCCTCTGAATCGACACCTGGCTTGAGTTCAGCGGCTCCACCGGCAGTGCCGCTGCCACAGCTCGCCGTCAACTTGAACCCTTGCTCTTGAAGCATGTCGAACGCCTGCTCTATAAAGGAATGCTTCAGGAAGAAACGCGACGTGTACCTGTCTGCCAATCCATGGTCAGGATCCCGGGATTCGTTCAATGTCTCTCCGAATACGTCCCGACACAGCGTTACTTTACCACATACCAAAATACGAGACAGCTTCCTGAACTTGACATCGGCGAGCCCGTCTCGGCCGAAGGCGAAGCTGCCGCGATATCCCACTGTGATGCAGCCGCGTTCCCGGTTCGGGGGCCGCGGGTCGGCGTCTCTGACGGCATTCTCCAGGCCGGCCAGGCGGTAGTGCTTCGCTTCCCGCGCGAGCCGCTTGTGTTCGCGGAAACATTCAGGCAGCACGAGGCCGCCGTCGCGGAGGTAGTCTAGCACATAGCGGAAGAGAACACCGTCGCGATCGAAGAAAATGCGGCCGCGGGCGTCGCGAGGATGGTCGGGATCTTGCAACGCGGCCGCCGGCAGCGAGTCCGGCTCGCGCAACAGCGTTTCACGTGTAGTGGCATAGTGCACGCCGCCTACGTTGAGCTCGAGCACTTCGGGCGGCACGTCCGCCATGGTCGGAGGCTGGGAACGCAATGCCGCGGCTGCGCGCCCCTTCTGACCCACTTACCGCCGCCCGCCCGCGCCCATCAATAACGCACGCCCGGGTTACTGACTTGGACGTAATTATTTCCTACCCCTTCGTTCTAAACTCGTGAAAACCTTCAAGGTCGAAGTCTATTGTTAGTTAACAGATGCTTTAATATTCTCGATACTTTGGGAAGTTAGTAGTTAGCGCACTTCGTCGGTTTCGACTGTTTACCTTGATAATGACTTTGGCATGAATCAACAATTGGAAGTCAAACTCCACGCGCGCTCGGAAACTCCACGTAAGCGCGCGTAACAAGAATTCTTTGCGAGTAAAACAGTCGCAACTTATCAAAGTTTAATGAAGTTTTAATGAGACTGTACCGAGTTTAATCGCGGCTTGAACGAATTTATTACACTTTATAACTTTGATGTTTCTGATTTCAACTATGGATTTGAGTATGTATTTGCTATTCTTACCTAGGTACCGTACTTACCTACTTTATGTACATATTTCCGTAAGCGTTTTACGAGCATGCTTAGTATAAAATATATGTAAGTACACAAATTCCTGTTTACTTGCATATCCTTCTTTTTTCAATATTTACAAATAGCTATTTACTAATCTGTAGTATTATATATACCTAGCAGGTATTAAGTGACTGGTAAGTAGTTATTTTATTAGGTAAATGGGAAGCTAAAAAAAGCAGTTCCTTGTAGAGATAAAGTTGTGACGTATAATTCGTCTATTTATTCGGAAACTGGGCCAAATTAAATAATGAGTAGGTACCTAGCATTCAGAATTTTTCTGTAATTGAAAAAAAGGGCCGTGTTTGGTTGAGAAAATAAGACTTCCGGAGCGAAAGCTAATGAATTGAAAACTGGATAAATGTAAGATATTTTAGGACGAAATTATATCAGCGATTTGTTAATTTTGCACCTTTTCCAATTTCTTGTTGAAACAATGTTCCTTTGTTAACCGTCGGGGACTGCGAAAAATTGAACAAGTCATAAAAAGTCATAAAAATACACCAAACATTATACAGGGAAAATGTGTGCACTTTCATTCGCCAACTACACTAAAAGCTTGAAATTTCGTATCTCTCGTTAAAATTAAATCATACGGTGATTTAAAACGCTCTTTGTTGAGAAGGTTGAATTATATAACGTTTTAAAAGCATCCCCATTCAGTTTTCACGCACTTGTATTATAATGATGTAGAGACTGTTCTATTTGCATCTTCATAAAATTTTACAACGACCTTAAAAACAGGGTGCCCTAAAAATTAAGTACCTACCTAACTAATTATTGTTACTATTTTTGTGTACATCTGGTTGTTACGCTTTTAAGGTAAATCACAGCATCAATTAAATGAAAATAGTCAAGTTCACATAAACATGCAGTAGGTACTTTTTTTAGTAATCCAAGTCCAAAATGGTTGAAATTCAGTATGAAAGTATTTGTTTTATCCGCGAGTAAAACCGTGGGGCACAACTAGTATAATAATATAATATCTTTACGTAAATAAGAAATCACATATTTTGTGAACTCGAATAAATAGCTCTTCCAAATAGAGCCAACGTTATTACTGCTTCGTCACAAAAACCGTGAAGATTTTACGACGATCTTATCAAATGTGATTTTCTCCGAAGATGAGATATTTTATGTAAATTCGACACGATTTCCACAGACAGATTTTTATATTTCTCTCTTTTGATTAACCTTTTCAGTGCGCTTGGTTATGTTACTACTAGTTACTTAATAGTAATATTGCGGTAATACGAAGCTAAAAAGTATGTTTGAACGGGCTAATCTCAACATCTATTAGACTGATATCAAAAATTATTTCACGTTTGGAACTTGGATATGCAACTACGTGATTCCTGAATGGTATTAGCACAGATTAAGTTACTACGTAAGTATATGAGGTACTTTGATATATACTTTTGCCACCAAAATACAGAAGATACACTAGTGCTAATTTATAAAATGTTACAGATCTTACTTGACATAGTTACAGTACACTTGAATGATCAAAAAAATGTTTGCAAGCTATACCTAACATCCATTGAACATCTCCTACTACAAACTACTACTAAAATATAATAAGGAACTTATTAGAGCCTAAAAAATTCGTGATGATTCCGTAAAAAATTACAAAATATGTGATCAATTTTAAAACAAACTCCGGTAACCAATTATTATTGTTCAATGTAAATAAAAGTACATCCATTTGTCGAACAATCATTTATTAAAACAAGAATACTGTTGAATACATTTTGTAACGTTCTACGCATGTTAAATTAACATCACTCGGGATTTCGCGAACTAATACGGGCTAATGAGATTAAATAAATAATGCTGGTGTACATTAGTCATCTCGCCGTATATCGAAGCTTTTGAACGTATATTCGGATAGTTCCTTTTCATTTCTGAACTCCGCTTTGTCAATCTTGCTGCTTGGACTTCCCGTGGTTTTCAGCCAGTGCATCCTGAAAATATAATAGCATTAAATACAATATTTGACCGCCTCCTTGGTACAGTTGCAGTGGTTGACTCGTGAGCGTAGAACCGAGGGGTCCTGGGTTCGATTCCCGGTGGAGACGAAGAAAAAAAAATGTCTCGGTCTGGCAGGACACAGAAGGCTGATCACCTACTTGTCCCTAAAGAAAATCGATCAGTGAAACGGATGTATGAATAATGCATCTGCCCCTTACCCCACTACGGGGACACGGGACTTCACACATACAATATTTAATTGTGTGGTTGGTCATTATTTTTAATATATTCTACAATAGTTAGATAGTAGTTAGAAAAAATAATTAGAAATTCGAAAGTTTGTAAGGATAGATGTATATATGTATTATGTATGTTAATCCCTATATCACAAAAAAGCTCCTGGACGTAGTTGGGATTGTGTTGGCAGCGATGTGGCTTATGTATCAGAATAACACATAAGCTATAGAAATACTTGCTTTTGCCCACGGGTTCGTCTGCGGGTAAGTAAAACGCCATGAAACAGCTAAGCATATCAAATGGTAATAATGTAAACCAGCTATATGTAATAATGATCAGCATGGAACCGGGATAAAAGTAGCCTATGTATCTCTGCCAAATTTCTAAAACTTCGATCAAGTTCGGTTTTTGAGTGAAATATTAACAAACATCTGTCCGTATCCAGTCATCCATCATCACAAACTGACACGTTTTTATATTAGAAGTACCTACACGGAATCTCACACGTATTGAGAATTTAAAAAAATCATCAAGATCATTCTGTTAGGTGGGTATAAAATAAATAATAAATATTATAGGACATTATTACACAAATCGACCTAGTCCCACAGTAAGCTCAATTAAGGCTTGTGTTGTGGTTACTAGGCGACGATAAATATAATATTTAATAAATACATAATATATAGATAATAACACCCAGACCCAAGAACAAATAATTGAGTTCATCACACAAATATTTGCCCTGACCGGGGATCGAACCCGGGACCGTCGGCTCAGTAGGCAGTTACTTTACCACTGCGCCAACCGCGTCGTATATTATAACATTTTATTTTTTCTTTATATTTTTTATAATTTCTAATATTTTCATAGTTAATAATTTATCAGCAAACTTATAGTATCCCCATATCATTGAATCTACGTAGTTTAATGGTCATAAACGCCAAGGGTGTGTTAGTTCTGTCCATATATGAATATTGGCACATGTTATTTAATAGAAGGCAGGTCGTTTGTCAAATGACTTCCACTTCGAATATTAACAGCTAAAAGGTGGAATTAATTCGGTTTTCAGTGATAAATGGTTAGGAATAAGTTTGTTAGAATATTGGAAACGGATATTGTTTATTCAGGGGTTCGGTGAACGGATAGACTGCAGATTATTTTATGCAATTAGTTCCCTGATTGCGTCAAAATGAATATTTTCCAGCAATTGAAAAGACACTGCTGAAGTATTTTGAACAACATTAATCGAAAACATGTCACAGAAAATGTACTACCAAAGAAAATTTACCGCCTATTTGACGTTGAGACGCGAAGGTATTCTATCCACCCTATTATGAAATACGCTATTATCAAGAATATATTCGCATAATCCATGACATGCCAATTATGATATTTCATAGACAGCCTGTATTTTCAGGCAGAATTTCATGAAACATCTCATTATCTTTTTGATGTTACCTCGCTCAAATGACACATATTCAGGCGAGCGTTGTGAGTGGCACTCCGGAGACCTTGACGGTCAAGTAATGTTCCACATTAAGACCTTTTTCATAATGAAAGTGCCGCCGAGGGTGTGCCGTATAACGTTACAACGTGGGATTGCTGACAAATTGAACATCTTGCTTTGACCTTTTCAATATGTACTTATTCATTTTAGAAATTGGATCGCAGGGGAGCGGAAACGGCATTTTAAACGAACGTTTTGTGAGGAAACTCAATGAATAGAAGGCAGATTCGATAATTTCTAACCCTATATCATAATATGAAATGGTTAATCTGCCTCTTTACATTATATTCTCATCTAAAATAATTTATATGTACCTAAATCACGTTTTTATTCTAAGAAAAAAAGGAAATATTATTAAAATTGACGTTCCGCTATACAAAATTTATAAGTACTTATTCACTATTCATGTATGTATAAAGTTCTAAAATTGTAAAAATGACTCAACATTTTCGAAACAGTTATTTAACTAGTTCAGAAGTTAGAATAGCTTTCTGAATCTTTGTAGGTATGTCTCTGTGATTCCTGAAAATGCTATGCTTTGAATTATTCTCTTGTTGATTTTACTTGTAAAATACGTTGATAAAGTATAGAATTTCTAAGGGATTTTAAAAACTATTTATTACTAACTAACAAGTTCTAGAATATATTGGTTATAACTTCTAATATAGGAATATCATTTACTTAATATACATATTATTTATCTCCCCGTCGCGTGGCCTCGCGGTGTAAATAATATTCTGGATAAATCGTACATATTTCTCTTCTTTGTCTCTAATTTGAGTTTTATTTAAAATAAGGTTCGGAACCAATAAATAAACAGGAAGCTTTCTTTATAACTGTCATACATCAAAACTTCTAAGAGCGGCTGTACACGGGTAGATTGAGCAGTCGGTCGTTGACTGCTCGAGGCCTCGAGCTGTCGCTACAAACCGCGCAGTTGACGGCGGTCGCGAATCGCGATGGCTCGAGCCGTCCGTGTACGGCAGTGAATGAATGTCTATAGTTCACCGCGGTTCAAGCTGTCAGTCTCAACTGCTTGAAGGGGTCCGTGTACGGCCGCCCTAAGAGTAAATTCCGATCCGCATCCTTCTTCTTCTTCTTCTTTTTCAAATGGTAACTCCCGATCCCAGTGAGGACGGATTCTGCCAATGTCAAGTTTTGAACGGATGGTCAGTTTAAGTTAATGCTCATGTTAAGCGTGCTCTGTGCTGAGGAAAAATCACGGTTGAGATGATTTACTTTTTATTTACTGCTGGCGTCTATTCTTCAAACTTATGACACATTGACAGTTCAGTGTTATGGCCACAGATAATATTATAATATGTACTGTTGAATATGCTCTAGGGTGGCTCTAGGAGTATCTTTTTTTTAAATAGATACTGATACTGTTTTAAATATATAAGTAAGCAAGGACGTAACGTAATAGGTGCATTTCTGGTAGAAACAGGTAAAGGACAAAAATAAATAAAATTAGCATGAAGAGATACCAGTGTTACTGTGAACTTTTAGTAGTTAGAACTTTTAGTAGCTGGAGAGTTTGTTTGTTTGTTTGAACGCGCTAATCTGAGGCACTACTTGTCTGATTTGTATAATTCTATCAGTGTTAAATAGCCCATTTATAGAGGAAGGCTATAGGCTATATATTATCACTAGATTTCCGCCCGGGGCTTCGCCCGCGTTTTCAAAGGAAAACCCGCATAGTTCCCGTTCCCGTGGGATTTCCGGGATAAAACCTATCCTATGTGTTAATCCAAGTTACCCTCTATATGTGTGCTAAATTTCATTGTAATCGGTTCAGTAGTTTTTACGTGAAAGAGTAACAAACATCCATACATCCATACATCCTTACAAACTTTCGCCTTTATAATAGTATTAAGATCATGCTAAGACCAACAGGAGTGGAGCAATGCAGGTGAAACCTTAGAGCACAGCTTGTTATTATTTATATTGGACCTGTATGACTGTTAATGCAATAATAAAACAAAATTCACAAAATAGGATTTATAAGTAATGAAATTGTCATTGTTAATCACAAAAAAAACCACTATACTTATTACTTACCCATTTATTGAAATAAAAGACTAATTTCTAATATTCCTCAATATAAAAAAAATGAACCGAATGAAGTTTATGTCAAGAAATCTAATAATAATAGTCAAGAAATCTAATAATAATAATGATAAGGGCGTAGGGATGTGACGACCCCATCGCCCACGGTTGGAATATCTATTGTTTACTTGACAATAGATATTCCACCCGTGCAATCAGTCAACCCGCAGGACACCTTGTGGCGGGGTGTCGGGGAGTAGCGACCCCGCGGGAACCGAGCGCTCCCGGGGGAGGCCCCTGTCTTCATCTCCGGCTTGCCTTCACCGGCCGGTCGGAGTGAAGCCTGACGAGGACAGGACCCCCACCTCTGGCTTGCCTTAGCCGGCCGGCCAGAGTGGAGTCGCGAGAGCTTTTAGCACGAAGGGTGGATGCGAAGCGTAAGTGGCGAGTGGGCACGTGATGCTGGACCCTCAGGGAGCGCGTGATCGTAGTTTAAAGTCCAGGGACGCCTCTCCACCCTTAGCTGCTCACAATATGTTGCCCCCTTGTCGCACTATTGCAGCGACTTATTTCGGGGGCCCATACAGTGAGAGGGCGAGTCACCACCTGCCAACATATTTTTACTTTCTTTTAGTAGAAAGGCAGGTGCCATAGTTTCCCATAGTCCCCAATACCAGTCCATTTAGCATCCCAATCCATAGCCCAATTATTAAATTTCCATACCCTGCAATAGTCCTACATCGGCCGCGGACTGCCTAGGGCTGTATCTCTATAGTGCAGTCATGGGCAGGCTGCGGCTGGTGACCCATAACACATTAAAATTCTCGAAAGGGCCTCTGCGTGTTGGATCCGTGTCCCCACGTAAGCCTTCCAAAGATCCGGGTACTGTCCTTCTGGTGGTACCCGAGTATTATGGAAATGAGAAACATAATAATGATAAATAATATGTTGCCCCCTTGTCGCACTATTGCAGCGACTTATTTCGGGGGCCCATACAGTGAGAGGGCGAGTCACCACCTGCCAACATATTTTTACTTTCTTTTAGTAGAAAGGCAGGTGCCATAGTTTCCCATAGTCCTCAGTACCAGTCCATTTAGCATCCCAATCCATAGCCCAATCATTAAATTTCCATACCCTGCAATAGTCCTACATCGGCCGCGGACTGCCCAGGGCTGTATCTCTATAGTGCAGTCATGGGCAGGCTGCGGCTGGTGTCCCACAACACATTAAAATTCTCGAAAGGGCCTCTGCGTGTTGGATCCGTGTCCCCACGTAAGCCTTCCAAAGATCCGGGTACTGTCCTTCTGGTGGTACCCGAGTATTATGGAAATGATAAATAAAACATGAATACATAATACAGCTTTTCGGAATTCACTACAACAAGGTAGTAGGTACTTTTGCATTTGATTTAAAATTTATTTTAATGGCCCAGAAAAATAAATTTTTATGAATTCAATAGGTAATTTACAACTCATTGTCTCATGTCTATATCAGCATTCTTTATGAGAATAATATTTGGATGTCAATTCTATATCACAATAATATTTTTCTTTAACTCCACCACCAATTCCGTTGAAATTTAGAATAAAAATAGTTTAATACTTTTTTACGTTTTGGCCCTACTTATAACTATGCGGCACAGCTAGTCATACATGTTATGTATGCTAATACACTGTAAATGTAATATTATGTTTTAAGAGTTTGTATTTAATATATGACAATTTAATGATTTGTATATACTTACTGTTATTGCATTTTAAGCATTCAGTTTATTGAATTTTATCTGTCACTAAAAAGCATCCCAAATACTTAACATTGTTACAATGCTCTTACAATATGTATAGTTCTTTTAAGAAAGAAGCTTACATGGATTCCACCTTATCAGCCGGCCCTTGCATTTGTCCCTGCACAGTGCCATGAGAAGTATTCATACACCATCCTTTCAATCCCAACTTTACTGCTTGTTCTTTCGTGTACTGTTACAAAACAGTTACTATAAATATCTGGGTATTGATAGTTATTTTATGTAACTTTTTGAATACGTTTTATTTTCTGCTGAATTTTTTTCTGGCAAGCTATGTTCATGAAAATGTTAGAGTGTGAACCCTTACCCTTACCTTTCTGAAGAATACACCTTGTACTCTACCAAACACTTCAAAATCAACGCTTTGTAATGCCATTGAGATAGCTGCTGTGCAATGATTGGCTTTAATACAACTTGCTACAGTTGTTAATAATAATAAACGTAGCATTTATTGATATTTAACAGGATTCAGGAACCTGAATATTTAGTCCTGAATATCAATTATTACGAATATTTCCGCTCTCTTTTCAGATTGATTTTTCCGGATTTTTCGGTGTTTTTAATAATTGTCATTTCTCATTAGTCAATTGTCAATGTCAGTTTAATAAAATACACGTGCGCGGTGCGACTTTCGCTCGCTCGATGCTTTGAATGCCTGTTGCCGCCTGCCTGTTGGGTGAAGAATCAGCTGTTTTTAGGCTTTCAGATTCCTGTGTTAAGTTCTGGATATAGATTTTAAAGTGCATTCAAGTAATTATTTAAAAGTAACTCATTTTCTAATATTTTTTTCTCATGTTCGATTTTATAACATACTATAACAATTTTTGCACTTGGCAATAAAACTCAACGTCATGCTTAGACCTTGGGAAATGTGTCTGAGATATGTCAATCAATTGACATATTCCATTCCTTCCAAGTTCGCACGAGATATAAAAATTTAATTTAAAAACAACAATCGAATTAAAGGGACACGAATAGACGAATTTGTATTAGTACATACATTTGAAAGTAAAACCTAACCATAAGCAAAGCTATGGCTTTTTACTGTTGTGGCAGGTATGTTTACCTCTCTATATTATGTAATCTGCATGTTTCGCTTTAAGATTGATAATACGTTGTTTTGTTACAGATTGGGCTCCAACTCAGTATTGGGTAACTTGGCTAAGTTCCGCACTGCATTGGGCACGGCTCAATATGCGCAATCGGCAGCTGTACCTAAAGTCAGTATTAAGAAATATGAACCACCCAAAGAGGAACACTACGATATAAGAAATGCTCGTCTCCAACGCCCAATGTCTCCTCACCTTACCATCTACAAACCCCAACTAACTAGTATTTTATCTGTCACCCACAGAGCTGCAGGTAATTTTTTTTAATGTTATTTTTCAGCGTTATTGCATCTCTGTTATTTATTAATATTAATCTAACATACAATTAGCCTAAATGGGTTCATTATACGTCTTAATTCAGATAACAAAGCAATCTTTGTTATTTATAATACACAATTATATGTTTGTTTTAGGTATTATGCTATCAGGGTACATTACTGCACTGGGCGTTGGTGCACTAGTCTTGCCTCATGACGTTGCTCACTATGTAACAATGATTGAAGGATTAAATTTATCTCCGGCAACTATATTCCTTACAAAAGCAATCTTGGCAGCTCCATTTGGATATCATTTTGCTAATGGAATCAGGCATTTATATTGGGACACAGCTAAAGGTTTGACCATCAAGGAAGTTTACTCGACAGGATATGCAATGTTGGCTGGCGCAGTAGCTATTACACTATTTTTAGCAGCATTGTAAGTAAAATAATTAGCAAATGTTCTGAGTATTATTTATTGTTCTTATAAGTGATGTAATAAATTTTCTTTAACAGACATTTGTTTTTATTTCTAAAGTTCTTAATAGCTACAAACAGTATAAGAAAAATTAGGCAACACCACATGTGTTTAATACATCATGAATAGTTTTGAATTTTTCAAAGTCCAGTTTCTCCGTAGTAGCGAGACCCTTTGCAGCATTCTGGAATGAAAAAATATATTAAAAAACAAATTTTACTCATAGTATCAATATCATCAATCATCAATGTAAACAGTGATATACTTACATTGAAAATAACATTGTTATTCTTAAGGAATTCTCCATAAATGTTAAACAAATCTGTTCTTGTGTCGAGTAATTGTGCCAAACTGAGTGGTGTGTGTGCAATTGACACATCAGAGAGGAAATCTTTAGCTGACAGCCATGTTCTGGAAGGTTCCATTACTAAGTTGCAAGTAGCGAAGTTGCTCAATGAATCTCTACCGCCAGCATCTCGGTTCAGACATATTAGTTCATATTGAGACGAATCAAAACTTGATAGATCAGCACCTGGAAAAAAGAAGTTCATTAGACATATTCATTAACTAGCTGTTCCCCGCGGTTTCACCCGCATTGCTCCGCTCCTGTTGGTCTTAGCGTGATGATATATAGCCTATAACCTTCCTCGATAATTGGGCACTAACACCGAAAGAATTTTTCAAATCGGACTAGTAGTTCCTGAGATTAGCGCGTTCAAACAAACAAACAAACTCTTCAGCTTTATAATATTAGTATAGATATTATAAAACATAATATTAGGGATTTTTACTGTAAGAAATGTGTAATATAAACGTACTTGAAACGAAGGCAACATCGCCTCTGTCTTCTTGCAAACACTTTGCTGCATTGTTGTCTCCAGAGCATTGTTTCTTCAATTTGGATACATCATCACCTGAAATTTATTTTCTTTGATGATTATGTTCTTAAAAACTATGAAATTGTGTGCTATTTGTATTTAACAGAAAAAAGTTTATAACTTTACTGTTTTTGTGATTTAGTTTGAGTTTTATTTAAAATTAAAATGATAAAATAAATTCTTATTAATGAGTGAAAAATATTTATTCAATGTAAGACGGATGAGTCTTTCTATCTACATCCTACTTAATGATATATGTAATTAAGTAGTACTGATAACCTGCATAATATTATAATTGCATATTGATTTTATTAGTATTATTAAATTGTGATACAATGTTGTTAATGATAGTGTGCCAAAAGTATATGCATATTAGCCAACAAATCAACAATTAATTTGATACTTAACTTGGCACTCACAATAAGTTTATAATTTTATATGTATTTTTATGGTGTTACTAGTCAACATATTCTTTTTGTAATTCGAAAAAATATCGTTATCATTTAAATAGCATTAAAAATATTAATTGGTATTGGATGATTAAAAGTAATTTTGTATGTATCAAATTAATTAATTATCTTTGTCAGTGTAATGACGAAGGAAAAAATTAAATACTTACCTCTAGGATTATTCTCTGCCTTGTCCACGCCAGGAATACAAGAACCCGCGAAGAAATCACCCAAATTTTTTATACACTGAAATTGAAATACAAACTAGAATTTCCAGTTCACAAAATGAATATAAATTTCATGTTCATGCAAAATTCACAAACCTGATCGGATTTGATGACCTTTTTGTTGATTAAGTAATAAAGCGGGGCTTGCAAACCGCTGAATGTGCCGTATGAATTGTGGCAGGAGCTGCGAAAACAATTCATTTTACATTCACGCTTAGTCCATTGAATGAGTCCCTCCAAGGGGGGTCTAGAGTGCGTGAGTTAGTAACGTAAGATGTTTCTTCGGAAACATGTCAAGAGTCCCTAGGTAATAAACATACTAAAACCCCGGGCCACTAGGAGGAGCCCCGGAGTGGGGGGAGGGGGGAAATGGGTCCATTTTTTCATTTTTCGCTTAAATCTCAAAAACGGTACATGTTAGAGAAAAACTTTCAAGCAAAAGTTGAAAGGCCATAAAATTATCTACAAGTTGTACCTCAATCATTTTTTCCTATATCCTACCGTTTCTGAGTTATACGCAGTAAAACATGATTTTGGCTCAAACAATTTCCACATAAATCGATCAAAAAATATTTCTTTCTTCCAAAAAACTCAAATGTGCAACTTGTGACCAGTACTGATAGATTGCTCTTAATTAGGTCTATAATTGGTAAAATAAACACATTCCTCCATGGAAGCCTTTAGGAGGAATCGATTGTCAAAATATTATATTATGGTAGTTTGAGTTACTGAACTTGATCTTTTTATTTTTTTCTTCCAAAAAACTCTAAAGTGCAACTTGTGACCGGTACAGATAGATTGCTCATAATTAGGTCTATCATTGCTAAAAATACCGGATTCCACCACGGAGGCGTTTACGGGGAATTGAATTTTATCAGGGTAGTTACGATACATGAACTTTTTTTTTTTTTTCTTCCAAAAAGCTCAAAATTCAATTCCCCGTAAACGCCTCCGTGATGGAATCTAGTATTTTTATCAATGATAGACCTAATTATGAGCAATCTATCTGTACCGGTCACAAGTTGCACTTTTGAGTTTTTTGGAAGAAAAAAATAAAAAGATCAAGTTCAGTAACTCAAACTACCATAATATAATATTTTGACAATCGATTCCTCCTAAAGGCTTCCATGGAGGAATGTGTTTATTTTACCAATTATAGACCTAATTAAGAGCAATCTATCAGTACTGGTCACAAGTTGCACTTTTGAGTTTTTTGGAAGAAAAAAATAAAATGATAAAGTTCAGTAACTCAAACTACCCAAATATAGTATTTTGACAATCGATTCCTCCTAAAGACTTCCATGGAGGAATGTGTTTATTTTACCAATTATAGACCTAATTAAGAGCAATCTATCAGTATCGGTCACAAGTTGCACTTTTGAGTTTTTTTGGAGAAAAAAAATAAAAAGTTCAAGTATCGTAACTACCCTTTTTTTTTTTTTTTTTTTTTAACGTTGGGAAATGCTTTTACGCATCCCCCTCTACAGTTTTGCTGTATGAGGGGGTATGTGGGACTCGCAGGAAGCCATACCCACTAAAACCCAACGGTGGCCACCGTTCACCTTCGGCGACAGGGGTTAACAGCTAGGCCTTATACCCCCGCCGCCTACGTGGTGAGTGCCGCAACTTGGCGACCCGACCAAATCGTAACTACCCTAATAAAATTCAATTCCCCGTAAACGCCTCCGTGGTGGAATGTGGTATTTTTATCAATGATAGACCCAATTATGAGCAATCTATCTGTACCGGTCACAAGTTGCACTTTTGAGTTTTTTGGAAGAAAAAAATAAAAAGATCAAGTTCAGTAACTCAAACTACCATAATATAATATTTTGACAATCGATTCCTCCAAAAGGCTTCCATGGAGGAATGTGTTTATTTTACCAATTATAGACCTAATTAAGAGCAATCTATCAGTACCGGTCACAAGTTGCACATTTTAGTTTTTTGGAAGAAAGAAATATTTTTTGATCGATTTATGTGGAAATTGTTTGAGCCAAAATCATGTTTTACTGCGTATAACTCAGAAACGGTAGGATATATAAAAAAATGATTGAGGTACAACTTGTAGATAATTTTATGGCCTTTCAACTTTTCCTTGAAAGTTTTTCTCTAACATGTACCGTTTTTGAGATTTAAGCAAAAAATGAAAAAAATGAACCCATTTCCCCCCTCCCCCCACTCCGGGGCTCCTCCTAGTGGCCCGGGGTTTTAGTATGATTATAACCTAGGGACTCTTGACATGTTTCCGAAGAAACGTTAAGTTACATATCGCTCATTTGCGACAAGAACGTGTTAACGAGCATATGTATCGTTATGGAATAATGATACAGTAGAATCCGTCGCATCGCGCTCTACCTGCTGCTAAAACGCGATATTTCTAGCTCCAAAAATGACCGAGTTATGAGGGAAAAGGTCGGCGACTATCGGTTTAGCGAAATCTCTTTTTGCTCTTGAATTTAATGCAAGAACGGTTTAAGTCAGTTGTCGCTGCTCCCTTGAGAAGGAAACTGTTGCCCGATTGCGGTAAAAACGTAACAGCTTATTGTATCACGGTTTTGCTGAAAGGTAAGTACAGCTTTTTGTTTTTTTACTGATTTATATTTGCAGCTATAACGGGACATTTGTATGTGGGTCATTATCGTAGTAAAAATAGTATTCGCATGCTACGGTTTACATAGGATTGTCCCGTTTTTGCTGAAATAAACAATGTTTTTTGTTGGTTAATTTAAGATGTTCCGTTACAGTTGATAATAAAAGTACAAAATGTTTGGTATTTTTGTTGGTTATCTCAAGTTAACACATTCTTGATAAAAAATAATACATTTTTACAACGAATACGCTACAATGTTGCATTATAAATGATAAAAATGTTGTCTGATTACTTAATTTATTTTTCAGATGGAATCACGGTCTAGGAAGCTTGTAAATCTTGTACGAGAAAATATTCATTATTTTATTTTACATTCACTTAAGTTAGAAAAACGAAAAGATCATACCGATTCTCGAAATACAAATGAATTAAACAATCAATTTATTTTATAGCATAAACGAGTAAAATATACCACTGAATAAAGAAATATGAAAAAAAAAATATTACAAATTAGTTAAAAAATGCAAGACAGTCCTACGAATCGAAAGCATCACAAAAAAAACTGTGCCGCCCCGTCAACTAAAAGAGAATCCTGCAAGGAAACCTGCATTTTCAAGTGTCAATTTTTTTTTTCCGAAGAACAACGCCGTGAAATACTGAAAGATTACTGGAATTTAGGAGAGATCAAGAAGCTGTCTCGAGACATGAACCTGTGATTTGTTTTGCTAATATGTTTATTTGATTTATGTATGACCGGGACCCGCAATAAAGATTATTTCCCTAATATTACTGAGATAAGCAAAATATAAAACATTGTCGTTTTCCCCGGCCGAATGCGTTTTGCAATTTTGATGCAGTTTTTGTTAACAGATAAAGTGATTCAAGAGAAAGGTTTATATGTATATTGTATAATTATAATAGCATCCATAAATAGGTGAATGAACTGTTATTTTTGACGTTTCTAATGTGATGCTGTAAATAATTACATTATTTTCCGCCTGCATTGCAAACGCATTCTGAACCCTACGAGATTTATCAAAATAATTTACCTACTAAGTATTTAACACATGAAAAAGTCTTCAGAAAAATCGATGGTATCAGGATTGCACCCGTGCGAATTCGGGGCGGGTCGTAATATTATAATTGCCAACGTTTGTGAGTAAAAGTAAAACAAAAAATAATTTGGAAAATCCAAAAGTGCACGCCTCATAATTTTTTTTTAATAAATATTTATTAATTATTATTTTTGTTTATTTAATAACAATTAAACCACATCGAATCAGACCCTGAAAAATGAAAGGGTTCTATTCCTGAGCATACTCAAGCGTAAAAGAAAAAAAAAGACTCGATTAGTAAAGTATTTCGGTCGCTATCGTGTTAACAAGAAAAAGGATCCGCACATACAGACACACGGACGTCCAAGACAGAAATTTTTTAAACTGTTTTTTAACTAGTTTAAATAACAAAAATGACATCAAAAATATCATGAACGTTAAAAATAGTGTTTTTTCTTATATGTATAAAAAGATTTCTACTACAGTAACACGTTTTAATTAAAATTTCCAATACATTTAGGTTACTGATTATCAATAAAACGTAACAATACGACATAACTTGTAAAGTTTTAGATTTTTATTCAATTTTTTTTTCAAGAAAAATGACACATATCTGTTTGTAACGCAATACTGCACACTTTTTACAAGAAAAACGCAACAAGAAGGGCCCTTTATGAAATAAATAATCATAATAAATTTAATAACCGACTTATTGTTCTGAATACAATTTGATTCAAAAAAACGAGAACGTTTTAATATGTTGTATTGAGCTGAATAGTCTAAGCATAATAATTAAAAAGTTACAGGAATTTTAAACTTTCAAATGCGTTTTCCCAACAATTGAGATTTTGACTTTGTCACGTTATAGAAGCAAATGTAATATTGACATGATTTAAAAGAGCAACTATGGAGTTTCTTGCCGATTCTTCTCCGTAGATACTGCTTTCCGAATCGGTGGTAAATGTTAAAAATACTTATGTAATGACGATTCGAAAGTGCTACTAAATAGTAGTCTAATTGAATAAATGAATGTTTGAGTTTGAGTTTGAGTTTGAACATCTTACGTTACTAACTCACGCACTCTAGAACTTTTTATTCAATGGACTACCTGCTAAATAAAGAGAATATATTGTTAAATCTGCTATATCGTTATTTAGGATTTTTATTTCAACACGACTTGCTTTTATTTATAGATAGATTATTATGAAGTGAAGCATTTTTATTTGTTTGACCTTATTTAATGCTAGTGTTTCGACCCGGCTTCGTTCGCTCGTGGAACAATATAGTATATCAAGGGATCACAAATAGATACATATAACCAATGGTGAAGGAATGTTGAATTCAGTCCAATAGATGGTTCCTGAGAAAAGCGCGTGCAAACAATCTCTTCAGTTTTATAGTACTTATAGAGGCTATTTTTTTATTAAATTAAATTAAATTTATTTATTTTAATCATCACAAATGCACAATATATATACATTGTTAATCTATATAATATCTGGGATAAGTGATTATAAAAATGTTTTTTTTTTATATTACTTATTATAATATGATAATCATTTCGAAAGTAAACAGATATCGGTAGATATGTCCCATCTACTTTGATTTGGTCTTGTCTATAGACATGTAGATTGTAGGTATAGATAGATAGACAGATTCGTCGAGAATTACGTCTTTTATTATGAAAAAAAATGAAGGTGATAAAGAGAAGGTAATTTATAAGGGGAACTATTATCGCAAAATTTTATAACATACTAACATTCACATACATGTTACGTATACATATACATTTGAGTTTGGTCGTGGGCGGGAAGCTATTTTCGAAATAAATGGTAATAAGTAGTTGAGTATACTTGTAATTTATATTAAGTTTCTTGGAATAAATGTCTATTTAATTAGAATGGTTCTAATTAACTAAGTTAGTTATGCAGTCGCGACTTAAATGGATCTTGATAAAATGAAGTTTTTATGCATACATAATTAGACTAAGTAGCATCTAAGCAGGTACCGGTAAAACCTGCTAGCTTTGCCAACGGTTGCAGACTTTGCCATAGCCAACTTCTGAGGGAAAAAGTGTAGTCACATCTTAATATCAGTTTTTTGTCATGTATGCATGCCTTTATAGTAAAATTTATGAGTTAAATGGCAACACCGAATGAGATGTGGCAACCCAGCTTGTTTTTGAGATGTCATTTTCGGCGGTTACTTTTTTCGAATGTTGGCGGTATGAAACTTAGTGCTCCGGAACTTTTACAAAAACAAACGGGAAAAGCATTGCCTACGTAAGTATTTTTTTGATATTATGTTAACATAATGTTCTTTAGCTAAATAAAAGCTGATTTACTGTGCTACAAGCTACCTTTATTTCGCAATTGGTATTGGTAAATTCAACAACCCCAATCACAACGTCTGTGATGGTGACTTTGCCATGTTTTGTTGGAGGTTAGGGCTGCCACAAAATTTCTGATGAATATTTTATCAAGTTTAAAATAACAACAATTTTTATATTCAATCAAGTTTAAAATAACAACAATTTTTATATCATTGTTTAAATCTTTTAGGAATGTCGTGTAATGTGTGATATTAAAAAAAAAGTAAGTTAGTAAACTAATGAATGAATACTACTATTTTTTTTTGTTTTGTTATGTAAAACAATTCAAAGTTAAGAAACTAACTAGAAGTAATTGATTATGTTTTTTTTTTTACTTTTACTAAATTGTTCCTACTACGAAAACATTTTTATTTGACAACCCTAACCCTAACTTCTTCTTATATAGGAAATATTTTCGAAAGGTTGGTGAATTTGCCACCTTCTTAGAGAGTTAAATTACCAGTGCTAAATAATATAAAGTTTTTACTTCATTTTACGGGATATAGGAAGAGTGCAAATATATTACTTTTTAACCTCATAAAGTCCAAAAATTTCATTTTTTCTTTCATATGGCAAATTTACCAGAAGTGACAGCTAACTTTGCCATAATTGTTTTTATGCTTAAAATATTATAATTTACAAAAATGAAATAGATATTTACTTAGTAATAATGTAAATTTTCATGAAATTTACTACGTCTAGGTGCAGGTTACTCATTACGTTTTCATACAATTATATTTTTTTAAAGCGAATCAAACTTTTTGACACATGAAAAAGTGGCAAAGTAAGCAGGTTTCACGGTACTTCAGAAGTAAGAAAGTTAAGAAGAGAAGCATTTTCATTTGAAGGTGTTTCAAATAACACCAATCAACGATTTAATATTAGTTATGTATTTTACCTCTATATAAACGAAACACTTAAAACTTATATTGACAGTGTACCCTGTGTACATAGGTACCCAAATTACGCGCCTGTTTGGTAGCTATAGCTATATAAAAACGTAACTTTATAGGTAGACCGTACACTTTATGAACAAAATTAATTAATAATTTTCAGAGAAGGGTAGCTTTTTCTTTTTCAACTTTAATAACTTTTAAAAGAAAGTTCTCAAAGCAAGTAGAGGCAATGTAATTGATGTTAAGATGGATGGATCTCCAACGCGAGTTGAATGAAGCCATCAATGTCTGTCTATTTTGCAATGGTAGCTTCGCAATTAATCCTTCTAAGCTTTTGCTGTTTCTTTTGTAATGTGTAGTTTGTAGTAAAGTGCAAGCTTTGTTTGATTTTATATACCTATTTGAAAGCAGATATTTATTATTCTCAATTACTATCTACTAAAATAATATATCATATAATGATGAAATGATGAATGATAGTGAAGTTAAAAATAACCTTAGGTAAGGAAGGGCGGGGCTATTTTGTCGGCGGGGCAATCTTGTCAGAAGACTTTGTAGCCTACAGTTTAATAGATTTCTAGTAACAACATCTTTCGGCAGGTAAAAAATTTAATTAACTACGCGATAAGCTAACAGATGTTGCTGTAGGATACATGGTTTTGGAATTACAGCTATTCTTCTACAGTCGCCATTTTAAATGGACACAACATAGATGACGCTCCGCAAATTTTATTTCGTTTTACGTGTAAAAAGTAATTATTGTGAAATCTGCCCAAGGTAAGTAATAACTTTGAATGTTGGAGATTCTTTCTAAACTATTTATTTTATCTTACGCTTTAAATAAAAAGTGTTATTAAGTCCGATGTCATAACCACAAAAAATATTTTGGCGGGGCTATGTTGTCCATTTTTAAGACGAAATAGCCCCGTCGATTTTGTATGAATTTGCAAAAAGCTAGTGACGTGCTACGATTGGCTTTCTTATCGACATAAGCATAATTAATGTTGAGGCAACTGACATTGTGTTTTGTTATGAGTACACATATTTAACTTAACACTTATAAATTAATTACTTGATGTAAACATAATTTATCCAAAATCTATTTTGGGTGAATTTCAGTGGTATTACACTTATTATTATTAAGTATACCATATAAGTAATAAATATTTCACTGTAATAACAATAATACATTTTTAATTAGTGAAGAGAGTGCCAAATAGCGTCAAGTTAAGCCACTTAACTTTTCTTATTCAAATTGATTCCACACAAAAAGTTATCGATATTTCAAAAAAAATTGTATCGATATTGTGTGCGCGTCACTATCTTGTATGGACGCGAGACGGAATAGCCCCTCCAAAAATTTAGAATGATTTTTCTCGAAAATGAACCTTATGTCTGCGTAACTAAATACAAATTCAAATAGGCAGCGTCATCAGTATTGTATATTTCTGAGTAAAATGGAAATTGCTCCACAGATGTCGTTCTATTTAACTCTTGACGAAATAACCCCGCGCGGGGCTATTTTGCCCAAAGTCAACTCCTATTAGAATTTAGCTATTTTCTTAGCTACTGCAATCGTTTTTCACGTTCTAAATATGATGAATAGAATAAGAAATAACGGCTTGCTTTGATGTAATTGACAAATTTTCCGTAGCTATTATTTAAGAAAAAATACAGACGTTTTCTTTTTTGAGTGTTATTTTTCGGACGGAATAGCCCCGCCCTTCCTTACTTTAAAATTTTACATAAGTACCTACCTAATAATTTTTTTGTCCTTAGTTTTTGTCGGACTACTGTCTACTTAGTTATCTAGGTAGATATCTAGGTAGATAACTAAGTAGACAGTAGACTTGAAATTGTCAATTTGCGATTTCTTCTACAATAATTTTTAAATAAGAATTGTAACCATATTATATTTAACTCACCGTTTTCCTCTAAGATCTTCAATTTTCGAGTGTGGTGTGTTCTTCTTGACGACAGCAACAGCGTAATTAGGTATTTTAGAGGCTCCATACACTTCGTGGAAAACTGGGTGCAGATTGTACTTTTTGGATGCTGACGCTACCTTCATACCGTCTACGGATGCTAAATCTGAGCCATTGTCTTGAACCTGATGTATTCAAATTTAAAAATACAACCTATCCCTTATAACATCTATAACAACCATAGATAACATAACAACCCTTTCTCTATGTTCTATGACTAACCTACTTATATAAATTTAGAATAACCCAAAAATTATATTCCCTAATACCTACCATTTTTTAGACAAGAATAAATTTTTCTAATGCTATATAAAATTACTTTTTTTAATTAATTTTTATACTTACGCTCTTCAAGCAATCTTCATCAGAAGCTTCTTGCACGCAGTCGAGTTTGGGACGAATGTCTCTGCTGAACGCGAACACGGACATCGAGCGGCATTTCGCTAACGCCACGTTTGATGTTACACACATCCTGGGTTTTGGAGTGAATAGTTAAAAAAATTATAATAAAGATTAAGAACAATGATAAAAAGTATTACAAAGGGTTTGGGTGTTGGCGATTGGCGAAGGTGGGTAGTTTAAAAATCGAGATTTTCTAGTGGGAATATGATATATTTATCAATCACATTTAAAATTTATAAGCACACAATAATGGTAGAAAAGTATGCAATGTACATTTTTTTGATAATAGCATTACAATTATTTTTATAGGGTTTGACTACTTTATCTACTAGTAAAGTATCAATATCAACATTTTTGATTCATGATATGAATATTACAAACCATAGTACTTACTGTATTGTTTTAATTATAAATTAATTAATCATCTAGAATCTACGTTCAAATAAATGATCCTAGCCATTAATCAACCCGTTTCTAGAAACATCCATGAATAATGTTTTAAGATTTAAGCGACGCTTTTAAACATTAATTCCACAATCTTACCTAACAACAGGCTCTGGGGGTCCATGGCCGCGTTCAATAACTTCAGTATAGTTGGCCTTTTGTAAGTAATCGACTGGTCTGATCGGAATATTATCAGCTACGTGGTGAATCTTTTCGGAGAGACCTAATACGTTCGTGAACCAATCTGGTTTGGTACTAGCACCTAAGATAGTACAAAAACATTAGTAATACCATGGACCAATATATATCAAGGTCATACAAAGGAGCTGTGATTTTTTGGAACGTTCAAGAAGATGGAAGATTTTCAACGAAGATGCAATAAATACATGTACTTAAAAAGTAACAGAAAGGCTGTAAGGGTTAAGAAGCCTTTAATTTCTAAAAACAATGTTCAATGCAACATTTTTTTATTTACTTCCACATATTTTTGAACGATTTATAACTTATTTTATGTTTCTTATAGCCGGTAATTTTTAGTAAGTAATTATCTTTAGTCCTTTAAGCTGTCTCTATGGTTTTACAATAATTTATGTATATAATATACATGAAGTTAGTTTTATTTATATTTTTTTCTACTTATAATTATCTACTAAGTTGAGACAACGAAAATTGAAACTATAGATACTAATAAAAGGGAAATTTAAACATAACAATCAAAACAAATTACCCGAAAGCAATCTACAATAACGACACTACCTAACTCAGAGCAAATTACAACAATTTACAATAAAATTAAACCAGTACTTACCAGCATCAGCTAATTGCTTAATCTTTTCTCTTAACGGCGACAATTTAGCGAGCACATCGTGATGGCCGAGCAATCCTTGCCACGGTCGGGCCGCCCAAGAGCAAGGTTTCTCCCTAATCGGTACTTTGGAGCCGTCAGAACAAAGATACGCGAAGTCATCGGGGTTCTCTGAAGATTGGCTGGCGGGGGTTGTTCCTACTGGGAGCTATACCAGAAATTACTATTTGGTAACTACATAATGTACTATAATTTTTGCGAGACCAGGCTCGCGTATCAGCCAATGTTAATTATTTTTATGAGTAAAGCAATTTGTAGAATGAAGCGAGATCAATTAGAAAGAGCGGCAGCAGTCAAGTAAACCCACTCTAGGTATATTATATATCTTTGCTAGGACTATTATGATAGGATATATCAGGCAACTAAATTAAAGTTCTAATTTGTAATGATCGGGCCGCCCAAGAGCAAGGTTTCTCCTTAACCGGTACTTTGGACCCGTCAGAACAAAGATATGCGAAGTCATCGGGGTTCTCTGATGATTGGCTGGCGGGAGTCGTGCCTACTGGGAGCTATACCAGGAATAACTATTAGATAACTAAATACTCTTTGTGTAAATAGGATTGCGTATATCGCGAAAGTTTATGTTATTAGTAAAGCAATTTGTAAAGAAGCAAGATGGTAATTAGAGCCGCAGTAAAGAAATCCCTCGTATACATCTCGTATATTATATATCCTTGTCTGGCTGATCAACATCAGACAAGTACCTACCTTGACTTCTACTTTATAAATTCCATAGGTACTAAAATAATGGAACTTATAATCGATTATATTTTTCTGAAATCTTGCTAGTTACCCTGATTATGTCTACATTTAGATACCGTACCAATGCTTCTCGAAAAATTAATTCGCATTTTATAAACATGATATCAAAGTTAAAGTGAAGACTTGAATTCACTATATTCGACACATTTTCAAAGAATCTGATTGTATAATATTATGGAAGCAGAGTTTTATAAAAGCTTTTAACGGGTAATGGAGAGAGCTTGGGAGAGGATTTCAACCGACTGTACCGATGTAAAGTTAATTCATTAGATTACCGATTTCACGGTACGAGACTCACTCGTATTTCACAATAGTTTTACATTGCATTGACACTGACGGATATTGATCTGACATTCATCCGGATATCGGAAATTCCATCACTTCGACCCATCTCAATATAATTACGACGCGCTAAGAGGAAACATTACCTGTTATGGTCTCTTAGTGACTTGTAATGATAGTACGTACCAATAGTTTAGTTGAACCGCTAGTAGGGCCGTTCCGCGTTCGCCATCGTATTGATGAGATTTTTTTTAATTCAAACTACTTACTATATATCTATTATTGTGAGTACAAACACGAAATTAAGTGTTTTGAGTGGAGGTGCTAAAGTTTGCTACTATAGTTACATATGCCTATAGGTTTATAAGCAAAAAACGGCTCAATCAATAAACCATTTCAGCGAAATTGCAATTAATTTCATCCGGCGCACCAATCAAAATTCAATTTATACACAAATTTAATTTCCAAAATTCGAAGTCATGCAAAATATGAAAATGATAAAATTACAAATATCGCTTAAAAATGATGAAATGATTACACCCTAATAAAATGCGTATCCCAAAGAATTTCCGGACTTAGATAACCTGGAAGCCATGCAAAATAATATGACGAATATAATACAATCATGAAGCCCTAATAGAATACGTACCCCAAAGAACTTCCTCACGTATATAACCTTGGTAAATGCAACCTCCCCCCCATTATGTGCAAGGCATCTCAAAGCGCCCTCATACCCACTGAAGTTGTCCGGGTAATCGCATTTGTCCGGGTGTTCGCACATTGCACATAGTTGGCTGTATTGCGATTCTGAAAGTGGATTTCAACTATGTGCAATCTGGGTTAAACAATATTCCAGTAATTACGGCAGGGTTTAAATACGGCATTATTCATAAAAAATCGTTTAATAAATATATAACTACCTATACTTAAATAGTAAAATTTCAAAAAATAAGACTGAGAAAAACACAGAAAAAGAGGTAGTTAGAAAAATATAATGATTTAGTGAAAATTCATAGTTGTAATATAGTTTCACTGGACGTATAGAAATAATTCTTAACCGGCCAATGTAAAAAAATCTAATTTCTTAATAATCACTGTTTGAACTTTGAATACTGAAACATCAAATGCGTCTACGAAAATATTTATATTGAATGTTTACAGTCGTAAATGCGAGACGCTATAAAAATGGGTTAAATAAACAGGTTCGTGATAAAAGAAAGTCGAGAAAGTTAATATCGTTACACTGATCAATCAGTCTGTCATCTTATTTGTGTAAATATAGAGGTTCTGTTTCGAGCCTCCTCCATCTCTTTGATGTGGGAAACCTCTTAGTTACAAGTGATCTCAAACAACATCAAAAGTTCTTTTATTTTTCCGGAGAGCAACTTGTTGCTGTAACCTTGTTTGCTATTACTTTCGTGTCCAATTTTACTTATGCACATAAAATATTAGATATAAACAATTGAGCAGAATGCTTATAGAGACAAATGTTATCTTATAGTACATGTACAAATAGTATGACGATGTATGTGTTTATTTAGGTCGTGCCATTAACAATTTTAATCAAATGAAATAATATTATGGCTATTAGCAAGTAAACAAAATTAAACCTTCTCTTGGACGTTGGTGGCCTATTGTTTAATTTTCACGTAGAAAGCCTTCGACTCTGTTTTGCTTAGACAAATGATAAATTATACGGTCTACTGTTTAATTTGGGACATCAATTACGGTAAAAATAAAGTAATTATCAAAAAACTTACTCCAAGCAGAATTAGTTTTTGGATCTGGTGACCATGTGCCAACAATACAAGACTTCTTGAAAAATGTCGATAAAGCACGCAGTTCATTTTCTTTTGGTGAAATACTTCTATCCGTCATTTTAGGGAAGATTTCCCTTTTCATTAGCATCGTAAGAGGAATCTAAAAAAAATGATAAATATAGGAACAACATGCAGAGCCAATGTACCTAAGTTGCTAAAAAGTTACATATTTTATTATTGACTATGGTTGGAATAACGATCTCTACAATGTACAAAAAAGTTAAATTGCGGTGCGTAGCTTATAAGAACTCATAATAACTTGTCCCAAGGGCAGAAATTCCATCCAAACAAAATATACGTGAATCTATCGTGTACCCTTTTCATTATATGTATAAATAAAATTTCCTACACACAATATAAAGAACTTTTTATATTAACCACACTCAAAGATCAGACTTCAATATACATTTATTTTAACCAAAATCAATTTCGCAATATCTAGGGCGCTTCTTTTATGTGACTTCCCAAGCAATTTTGCTCTGATTAAATTGAGCAATATAAAGAGAAAAAACTGATTATTTTTTCTTGGATTTATATTTCAATACCTGAAAACCTTTACATGACTTTCAATGATATGCATTCCAGCTTTGATGAACTTTTTTGTTTCAAATAAAAATCAGTCTCAGGAAAAGTCAGTCATAGTTCGTAGTTAGTTCGTTATAAAATAAGTCTATATTTTTATTATAGAAACTAGAAAGTATTGACTATGTATTACTTTAATGCAGGTGTATCTATTATCTTTGAAAATTTACATATTCTTTTAAAATTGGCTGGAAGTAAACTTACCTTGTAACCAACATTCCTGTTAACACCCGTATGGCAGGACTTCAGGCCTTTCAATTGATCCAAACTATTTATGTTTAGATCTTTATGTACCACGATAACTGCTTCATAACGGAATTCCGCTAAAAATAAATTATAAGCTTAATTATGTATAACGTTTTCGGTACCCACTTTATCTACAAGAATTTATAGCCTACAAGTATAAAATAAATGTTACTCCAGACAATGAAAAGTAAGCACGACAAAGTTATGGTTTCCAATTATTCGAGAATTAAAGATATAATTAAGTTCAGTGAAAGCACGAGATAAAGAACTTCCGTAATCGAGTCTGGCTGAATGAAAGAGAATTTTCTAAAGCCTTACACCGCACGGGACTTGCGATTCGTTAATTATCATCTCGTATTGTGCAAAACAACCAAATATAGCCTTTTGTCCTCGAGGGATACCATAATGGTCTTTCGTTTAATTAAACGCCAGTTCCGTGTTTATTTAATAAATTAATTGTAATTACGGAAATTCCATTAGGACGCGCAGTCTGTCTGTTTTGGGAAAGCTTAGATGTAATCCGATGTAGAGCTGCAGATTTGCGAGTATTATGCAGCGTTTGCCGGTCGTGTCCGTCTTTGCGTGGATTATTCGGTATTCTAGTAATACGTTCATTATTATGAAAGAAAACGCTAATGGTTTTCGTCTTGCATATTTTAGATTTGAAAATTAAATTATTAAATAATGTCTACACGTCACCAATTATCTATAAATATGGAATATAAAAGCTGAAAAATCTTTATTTGCTATCATATTGTAATAAATAGAAAAAATTTGGAAAATCCAAAAGTGCACGCCTCATAATTTTTTTTAATAAATATTTATTAATTTTTTATGTTATTTTTTATAAATTTTTGTTTATTTAATAACAATTAAACCACATCGAATCAGACCCTGAAAAATGAAAGGGTTCTATTCCTGAGCATACTCAAGCGTAAGAGAAAAAAAAAAGACTCGATTAGTAAAGTATTTCGGTCGCTATCGTGTTAACAAGAAAAAGGATCCGCACATACAGACACACGGACGTCCAAGACAGAACTTTTTTAAACTGTTTTTTAACTAGTTTAAATAACAAAAATGACATCAAAAATATCATGAACGTTAAAAATAGTGTTTTTTCTTAATATGTGTGTGTATGTATTATCTTACAAGTGCAATGTATGATACATAAAGACATTTTAAGTTTGAAAAATCAGATGTTTTGCGCGAAGTGACAGTAGTACCCACCTCAACGCTTCGCTTATGAGGCGTGCAATAAACTTCTGATTTGCTACATGGCGTTTAACAATAAATAAACTTTTCGTAGGAAAAAACGTTCATTGAAATAATTCAATATTCTATGAAAAATATTATGAAAGAATCTTTGACATGGAAAAGAATTTATCCTTGTAATTTGTACCTAAATTTCAGGAATAAGGCTCACGTCCTTTGAACCCTTATTAAAGACGGCTATCTTTTCTGAATCGTTCTGATTTATAGCTGGTCTAAAGGTATTTGGGTTAGCCTCCCGAGGCTGCGTACAATTCCCTGAATTTTTTAGCTTTACACATTCATTGATTTAGTAGCCGATCGTAAATTCTGTTATTTGACAGACTTTTTATACATCTATCAGACGGTGGGTTATTTATTACATTGATGTGTATCCAATGTCAATACTCAATAATAAATGTATGAATGAAAAGAAAATTGCATTTGTGTAGGTATAATGTTACATAGAGATATCATGGGTTGTGTTATGTTCTGCTCATGGAATTGTCCATACGACAAAATTTAAACCTGATTGGTGCGTTTAGACAAATCCAAGTTTACGTATTGCTGAAATGCAACAACGCTTCGTGTCTGCTCTATTCAGTCGATATCAACATTCAGCGAGTGTCAAGTATGTTTACACAGCGTTGAATTGAAATTTTCCTCTTTGTGAGCCAACAGTGCTCTGATTTCATAGGCACTTTTTATTCGCAATTGAAGGCTGAAGCATTCCTCATTCATTTCATTTCGGAGAACTCTGTGAAAAGTGTCGCATTCACATTTCAGGGTTAATTTTTGTCTTAATTGGACATTTTACTTTATCTCATTTTAAATATTGATGACGTAAAAAGTTAAAGTATTTTATTGTGAAAATACTAGTTATATTGGATAACTGACTAATGACTATATAGAGCTTCATTAGATCGTTTGCATATCGCTTTCCCAATTTCATTGGAACTGCAAATACCTGATTAATGAAGTGCCCACAAATGCACAGCATTGAAACATTCAAAGCTTCGATCTGTAAATGTATTCAATTTAATCAAGAATATTCGAAATTTCAGAATGTATATTGTAGGTATATTATATGTAGCTAAGCGTTGAGTGAAATAGCGAAATATTTCCATCAGTATTATTGGATCGAGCGATCAGAATATTTGAATTGGAAACGATCCCGATGAGAATTTGAGAGCTATCTAAATAAATAGGAATTGTAAATGGCGCACAAACAGGGAATTGTCGATTTACGAAATATTCGGTAGTAGGCGTAAGATTGTTGACGTTTATTATTAAAAGGTTGCAGAAATAATTTGATTAAAATACTCTACAAAATAATGAAAATAGATTTATATTTCATATAAAAGAAAATGAGGAATACTGTATTATAAAGGAAGGTTACGTTCCTAACCATAAAACAATATCTAAATTTTCGTGTGAGTTAATGCCGCAGGTTAAATTTATGTCACAGGCTTTAGGTTTTCAAATTTTACTTTATGTTCAAGTTTATGGCCCGTTGTTCCAGCAATAAAATTTTAATCTTAAACCCGCAATAGAAGTTACGTTTTGCTTCAGATAACATTTTCGATTTAACAAAATCTAATTTTGTTATGAATGTAAATAAAAATTTCAAAATTATAAAGAAATCTTAAACTAGTAATTGTATAAAAAGTAAAACGTTGAATTCTTGAGAATGACTTATTAAGATTAGGTAATACTGTGAATATATCTGTTAAAACATGGTTGGAATGCATTACCTAATACAGTGATAATGTACCTCAATATAGGTTCGGTTACCCGTCACATTTAATTAATTCCATTCTATTAGTCAAACGGGTTCCGATCTTCCGAAGTTCTCTCATAATACCGCACAATATCAATTCCCTATCTAATGCGTTCCTGCATGCGGTCATTAAGTTAGAGAATGTTTGTTTAGGATGTTATGAAACTCTTTGGATATTACGAGATCTTGTTTGCATGGGAAATGAACTTTCTGTAATATAACCAGAGTTAGCCAAGGGACATATACGTTTACGCTTATGAAAGTTATTTATGAATTCAACTTGTTGCAGTTGTTAATGACGAGCAAAGAATTATGTAAATATATAGCTATGAAAAAAATAACAAAAAATTTATGGCTATGGAAAATAGCCATGGAAAATACTTGTCTTGTTATAAAGAAACAAACATACAATAATTTACTAGACTTCATAAGTAAAAATTTACCTATATATTATTTCTGTAATATTTTTTTTGACAGATTTCTCTGAAAAATTTTTTTTGATTGAATGCATCACGGTACTAATTGATTAAAATAGCTTTTATGTTGCGCATTATTGGCACAATAATTAAATTAGTGTGGATGAAAGGCATGGGTCCGACAATGATGTCAGTAATGTAGAGCTAGGTAGAGCTATTGTCGATTTTGTAATATTTCTCCTTTATGTAGGTATAAATAAATTTAATTGTCAATAAAAATACCTATCCATTCGAGTAATTAAGTAATAAGGGAATATGTTTATATGTATATGGAGGTAGATTCTAAGATAAATTGCAAGACGGAGTACACGCACATCCTGCGGTTTTCAAATTAACGTCAAAAGGTCAGCTATTAGCTTCTAATAAATACCGTGTGGGAATATCTTTGCGTTGTACTGCATACAGTGAGTTTTATTACGGTGTTTATCCGATCGTTTGCAGCATAGTATCGTCACAGTATTATAATACATATTTAGGGATTGTAATACTGTGGTATCGTACTTTAATCGTCGTAAAGAAACTACCTCAAGGATCTTCTTGTATCTTCCCTATACGTACTTTTATAATAACACTAGCGGTCCGCCCCAGATTCGCCCGTGGTACATATTTCGCAATAAAAGGTAGCCTATGTTTTTTCTCAGGGTCTAAAGATTATCTGTGCCAAATTTCATCAAAATCGGTCCTGTAGTTTATGCGTGAAAAGTGAAAACCATACATACATACATACAAACCTTTCCTCTTTATAATATTAGTATAGATTATTTTTACGTGTTGTATTATCGAGCTTAAAGATATTTTCATATCACCGACAATATTTTCTTTTATCTACTTTGGCAATATAACTAGTTTGCAAGAACTACCTACGAACTCTACAACAAATAAAGCATAGGTACTTATTTTTTCAATCTTCATTTCTATACACTATAATTCAATTTCCTTACCATCCGGTTCTTCGTCAGTTCTATATTCCTGGAATACAACGAAATCTTGATTCGGGATTTTAGAGGCGACGTACATATCCTCTGGATCCACGGGCACTAAATCAGCCTGCCTTTGCTGCACCTGAGTGAGGCATTCCACTCTGTAACAATTATTTTATTTATGGTTTAAATTACATTTGTACATTTTTTTATAGCTTTTGAAATGGAAATATGTAAACTCTAGGAGTTGTAAGAGCTCTTTACTATGTATGTTTTTTTTTAAATAACGTATAACGTTGTTGTACGCTACACAATCCCATACGTTTACCTACTAGAGTACTAGCTGAATAAAAAAGCAGATGAAAAATTGGTTGTCTGTAAAGTCGGTTTACTGACGATAGTTGAACGTGACAACGGCCTATTGTGCTTCTTTGACGCTCGTTCCGCGCTCTCGCTTGCACTTCAAGCCTACATGGAACGCCTCAGAGCGAGGTAACGCCGCATGAGTCATGTTTTTTCGTGCGTGCAGCCGGCTATCGAATTATAAGACGTTGTCACGTCAAAAATGACATTCTTAAAACAATTGTATCTTTCCAGTACTCCATACCGTCCACGTTTGAGTTCAGCATTACATGCTTTAGAAAACCCTAATGAAACAACGTATTTGGCCAATAAATATTAGAAAAAGGAAATAAAACATTTTCTCCTGTAATGTTGGTCCGCTACAAATCTTCAGAAAAGATCTAATTCACGTGGATTAATGATCTAGCCCCAGTAAAGCCCTGAGGACAGATTGGAAGATAGAGTGAGATTTATATGTAATTCGAGATGTGTACGACTGTTTATTGGAGTCTAGACACGTTCAGGTTGGTGCTTAAATACATCTGGGATTTTGTATGGCTGTTGAATCGTAAATTAAAATAGTAATTATTATTGATATTGGTGTTCATTTAACGTGTGGATACAGATCGCGTCCTCGTATTTTAATATAATTATAATTTTCTTTGCTTAATTCATGTTAGGAATTGATATTTTTGTTTTATCATCACTCTGATTGGGTTTGATGTTGTTTCTGAAGTAATTGGAACCGATTGGTTGCCGACTCTAACAGAACGCTCTATAGGGTATACCAATATATTGTGTAAGTATGTTTTTGAGCATGAAAATAAAATTATATTTTACATTACATATTTAAACTACAATAATGTAAACACACACATCCGACAGTGTATATTGATATAACCACTAAAAGAGTAAATATCATACATATCTTCATTGAACAGGAAAACGTATTGAAATAAAAAACCATTATTCTTATTTAGTTTAAATAACGTGGCATTCTCAGAGGAATCATAAAATAAATCTTCATAGTGATACAGAACAGAAGTCGTAAAATTCAAGAAAACTGCATTTGATGTTGTTCCACAAAGCATCGGAAAATTGTGTTACCATAACGCTATAATTCTTTTGAGATTAAATAAATATACAGTGTTATATCGTAATGGTAGCATTGATTAAATTATTGTTTAATAAAGGCGATGTGTGCGATGCTGACATTATTTTGGGATGTCTTTGATATTTATCCATTCATTTGTAAACGAATAATAATTAAATATTTAAAACATCCTCAATAGGGCTGATCCCTCCATTTCGAAATAATTTAGGGACTGGATATTTCAATAACCCAATGGTTATTGAAATATCCAGTCCCTAAATTATTAAGCAATTTTAAATAGACAATGTTTCAAATTTTCAAACAACACGATTCAAAGCTAAACTCGTGAACGTCGTCCTATGTATTTAACAATATAATCTGAAAATTGGCCACGAATAAGTACCTACGTACTTACCTACCTATTTTTGGTTGGTTGTTTCAATTGATCACTTTAGATAACAAGCCACATCACCAACTAATGTCATATAATTTGATAAAATTGCTCCAAGGCAATTGAATCCCATTCGAGGAAAAGGTCTTGTGAGTTGTGGGTAAATTTTGGCATTGGTATGAAATAAGAATTGTCTTAGCACAGCGATAATATTTTTGACTTATAAACAAAAGGGAATGTTATTTTTATACTAATTTATGTACAACTATAAAATGTATATTTATAACATTTTATGTTATTAAATATCTTATCTTCCTAAATTAGAGTGCTTCTTCGTTAAATGTTTACAAATAAAAATATATAATATACTTATGAACATGTAATATAATATGAACTCTTATGCTTTGTATGTATGTACGATATCATTATAGTACCCACATAGATAATAATATAATATTGACTATTAAGGCTTGGCATTCTTTATTATGTTTTGCTACACTATTTACTTACAAAGAAGGAGCTTATACTATAACAGTATACAGAACGTTATTACTTCTCTCATGAAAACGTTTTTATTTATTTACAGTACCTATATCCCTAGCCATACAGCTGGCTTGAGATTAAAATATCCACCTTCTTACAAGCCTCAAAAGAATAATAAGAATTTGCAATCAGTACACGTTGTGGATAAAAATAAAATAATGAATTCTTTGTATTTTCCTGTTCGGGCCAACGTTGGTACCGGATAGACTATAAACATAATCAAAACTTCGATTTGCCACTCAAGGAATACATATTTTATGAGGTTGCCGTGCAGATTTTTAAATAAATCTTTACATGTGTTACCATTTTTGTGCGTGCGTCACTAAACTTCTCCTGAACGGCTGGATCGATTTTAATGAAATTATTTGTGTAGTTTCAGTTGAATGAGTTAAATTTTATTAGCATGTACTAAATTATATCCACGATTTTGTTCAGTCTTTTGCTAATTGGAAACACTACCCAGAAGTTTAATAAAAATTGTAGTACATAATATTGATAATTCCTAAACAGGTTTTATTTTATTTCATATCATATTGTAGTTGCAATACCTATCTAGCTATAATATTATATTCGACGCTATAATAGCGTAACTTATTAAAACCGGGATAACTCCTGGGGGACGTTTCTCGACCTCAACACGTAGGACTAAAGTGTGGGTGTATTCTATGAGTTGAATTAAATAACACAGACAAACTTTAATATATAAAACACGAGTCACCAACTCACCACGCTTGACCACGCGTGACCAAAAAAGTTACGAAGTTTAAAAATTATGCACATTGAATAAATTGAATGAATAGTAATATGATTATTGTCTTACCTGTCTCTTGCCGGAACACATTCTAATAAAGCTTTGCTCTTCGTAGGGATTTCCAGCATCTCCTCACAAGATTTCAAATGCTGCGTAGGCACACATATTTTATCTAAAACCCATGCCAGTGAAAAACACATTAACACAATGACACAATTTTATTTCACTGTTTACTGTTTCCGAAAGAAAATAAACAAAATAACTGTAAGAAATATTAGGAACTATATAAATTAAACTGAATTACTAATTTTATTATTTAGTAAAAACATTTTATAAATCTTTCGTAACCAAAGTTCAAAAAACAAATGCAATTATTTTTTTTTCAAAAAGTTCTAAATCCAAAGACGTATTTTTTTTAAATATTTTTTTTTTAATGTTGCCACCATTTAATACAGCTAGATGCAATTTGCAGCCAGAAAGTTCTTAAAAATATTAAAGTAAATAAACATACATGCGGATTTACAGTTGACATTTAGCGAGGTCAAGGCTAACAAAAATAATATACTCGTATATTTCAAAGTCATGGTCAAGCAGTTGACCATGCGCGGATGTAAACACGACTGGACGATGCTTCGTTGTGTTCTTTTATATATTCATGTGCTATCAACATTATTATTCTTCTTTTTGCAATCTTGGTGTAGATAAACAATAATTAACATTGTTTTATGAGAAAAAAATATTTTAATAATTTGATTAACTTGATAAATTATCAGAAACTTACACTTACAAGTAGGTACTCTATTTAGTTCATAGTTTGCTCTACAAACGCGTCTGGTATGATTTATTCGAAATTAATCGTGACAATGTTGCCTTTTCAGATTATTTGCGAGATTTGGTTTGTATTGTTATTATTAATTATTATTTATTATGTTCTTAGACTATAGTCAATTATTCGACAATAGTCGGCGCGTAGTAGAGTAACGTCTAGTCTGGTTAGTAATACTTTTATTGTACCTAAGTATGTCAAACTAGTTTCACCGAGTATTTTGTTTATATAAATACCTACCTTGCAGGAATTCATATTAAGGATGAATTAATTTTTTATTCATTGCTCATTAATCCTTATGTACAATGTACATATGCGATTAAATAACAATACGAACGCCGTTCTACACTCGCGTATTTTATTGATTGCATTCTTTACAGTTTTGTACTGAAGCTTGCTGACATTATTTTGCACTCAAACATATATTTATATACTAATTGTACTGTTATTAAAATCGTATTGTAGAAATTATATATAAATACTTAAAAATAATACATATTATTTTTATTTTTAATTTAGATTAAGACTTTATGTTGTCAAGACCAAGAAAAATAAAAAAAAAATATAGCCCGCCATTTTGAATTTTAGAATGGCGCGTATTACCGCGAATCGAAATACAATGAGCAAAAGTAAACAATGCTGTTAATAGTTTTAAATCGAAAATCGAATAAACTGTCATTTTTTTACGCGAGGAATGGATTGGATACATTGTAACAATTGTTTTATTCAATTGGAACCCGGAATAACTTTACACCTAACATCATGTGGTCACATGTTTTGCAACAATTGCTTGAACAATGGTGAATATCGTTTATTTTCAAATACCTACAGGTGCAAATTGTATGTTGTGTTTGTGGATAATATAATTGTTAAAATACATATTTTATTACTATAGGCGCAAAAGAAAATACATGTTTAGTATGCAGGGCACCATGCTCTATGATGAAATTGGTACCTGACGTGAGTAAAACCACAAAATTTAAATATTTAATGTCGGTTAAATAATTCAAAGTAAATCCTCAACTATATTTATAGATGAACTCAGACATTCAAGACTATTTTACCGACCCAGAGGAAATAATAAAAAAGAGTTGTGAAGTAATACAATTTCAACGACAGCACAGGCGTAGACTTTTATCGTATTTATTACAGTCGGTAAGCAAACCAGTGGATTAAGTATAGAATATAAATAATTTAAATACAAAATAGTTTATGTAGTAGATGTTTGAATATTATGAATAAGATATTTCAATAGAGCTACTTTAGGTTGTTTTTCTTTACAATTACATATATAGGTTGTTTTACTCTTACCAAATGATTTGATACGAATTTATAGCCTTATCACAAACTTTCTAGTATAATCAATTTATACCCTTTTCTGTAGCTTGTAAAATATCTCTCACATTCGAGACACCCAAAATTAATTCCTTTTAGGGTCAAAGGTACACAAATAGTTATTAGTATCAAAGGTTATTTATCTTTCACCGTAACAAAACGACACTTACCGCAAGCTTTTAGAGCGCCTCAGAACCCGTACTCAGAACTTAATTAACTTTGCCGAATTAACAGACCCTTTTTGTAAGCGAAATTTCTAACGCCGCTCTAATTTGAGCTTTAAAGGAAAATCGGTACAAGCGATATTTTTGGAACATCAAAGACACGTAAAGAGTAACTTTTTGTTTAAATATTTTGTATGATATGTATGAAAACTATTAATAGAGGATCTTTGTTTGATAAAAAATAACGCATTGTATCTATTGAGACGTACGTAGTACATATTAACTCAATGATTGTATCTGCATAATATATTTTGGATTGTTGCCTCAGTAGTTGCGACATCATCTATCCTGAATGCTGAACATGATGTAAAAGAAAGATTGTAGTTTTTGTGATTAACTAAAAACTTAATAAAAGTAGAGCTAGTGAATTCAGTGCATGTCGTTATTTTTCTATAAATGAAAACAGCTTAAACCTTCATAAAAATACTGAAGACCAAATTTAATAAAAAGTTCATACTAATTTATGTAACTGACGTGAGAAAATAAACTCTTTTTTATTTATTTAATTATATGCAAGCCATATCTAATAATGGGTACAGACGGTATTTTAAGTAGCATGTACTATCTTTGTGTAACTTAGATTGTGTAATCCCAGTTTACTCTAAGTCATTGAAACTAATTTTCGTCCAACAATACTTCTTAATTAGTTTAAAATAAAGTATAAACTGTCTTACCACAAAAAAAACTTTAAGACAGGGTTTAACTTCAAGCGCGGGTTCTCTTTAATCTGGTTGTGTCGTATTTCACATAGACAACTAATAAACTGACAGAGAGTTTAAAGTTTAGACTGTGTTTAAATTGTTTTGTGCTAATACCATAAGCGTTTCACAGACGAAGAAGTTTTACGCTGCACGAAACGAACTCAAGCGTGTGACAGAACTGTGCCAGAAACAACATAAACAAATGAAGGAATACCAGAGGATTATAAAAAAACTACAGAGTCAACTCGAGAGCCAGTCTAGTAAATTTCGCTTTGATATTAATTACAATAGGCATTTTGTTGAAAATAGGTCATAATTATTGTTTTTGTGTTTTGGTAAAGAGAAAGGATGGAGGCGTTTCTGAATATTTACAGTAATAAAAAACTTTTCTATTTTAATGCTTTAATTTCAAGTAACACTGTTTTCTTCATTGAAAAATATATAAATACGAAAAATTGTTATACTCCTACAGGAGTTTCTAAATTTTGTTGCATTCTCTTCAATTAATGTCTTAAATATGAATGGTTCGTTAAACATAAAGTTATATTATCTTCCTCTTTAATTTATGTGTTTCTTACGTATTTTTGTATCTATATATTTTTGGGAGTTGCAAAAGACACATCTGATGTAGAGTCCTCCTAATCAACTCACTTTAATAATCTTCCATTTTCAAGTATTTTATTTTTTATTCATTTGAAAACTAATTTGTTTATATTAGAACAAACATCACCCTTCAGTGTGCCCATATCGCCAGGCAATAATATTTCTCCCGGCTTCATACAAGCAACGCCCACATATAAGCGGCCTGCAAAAAGCACTCCGTATAGTGTAAGTATTCTTTGAAAAATCTCTTTATTATATAGAAGACGAATGTTGGGTATTTTTGTATTTTTATATTTCTTTGATGTTATACTTTGTTACGATTTTGTATGTAAGGAATGTAAAACCAGTCTTTATTCGCAACAATACACAAAGTACCAAATATTATTTTATGGCTGTGTTGTATATCTCTACTAATATTACCTACCAATTGATGGATATTTATATTATTTACTGAATTTTCCTTTCATCCTTTTCCATTTCACAACTCTAGATGTTAATTTTCATGCATTTTACTGTACCGTTTTTGCAGTGTTTTTCACCAAATGAAAGGAAAATGGCATGATAACGTGAAATGTTCGCAATCGAAGTTTGCGAAAATTTACTTTATCCTAAAATCTAGATTGTTACCTCACTACAGACACTAAGTTTAGGTCTCACAGGCATCTTTAGGATAAAACCCAATATAAAACTATCGTTATTGCCTAGAATATTTATTTTATACTTCGACTACTGTAATCTGTAGAGAATATAGATAGAATTAACGTCAACACTACATAAAGAGGTTACAAAGCTTATCATCTGTTGTTGTTTTAAATTGAAAGGAATACGAAAAAATAATATAATATCATTCTTATATTTTTTTCATAATTGCTATGAGGAAAAATAAATAGGGAAATACACTAGATTTTGCATCAATTTATCTATTAATATCAAGAAATATAATAATATCACTATCTATATGTATTAGGGTATTCCCTGACATACAATAATATTTATACATATATTATATTAAATTATATTTAATAGTAGTTTATTTGATAGCAACCGTATCAGTCGAACCTCGTGACCCCAACGCGGATAAGCAAACAACGATCGAGTAATTTTAGCTCCCAGAGTCAGGTAAGTTTGTTATTTACTTGTATGGCATTTGATAAAATTAATGTTTGTGTGAACTTTTTAGATATTTAACTGTTATATTTCATTTTATGTAGTGTAATTGAAACTCTAAATTCGTACTTTCACTTAAAATTGGATGCTAATAAAACATGATTGTTATACGACGTAGTTTTCAGTTAGCTCTAGATATAAAAAAATACTTTTGATTATACATGAAAAAGTTTGATTTTTTGAGCGCGACAAATAATAAATCTGCTTGCCTTAAAAACTTAACAGTATAGAGTATAGACCTATATAATTTACGTAATATTTGTTTTTTTTTTATTAAAATTTATCTTTAATTTTAATTTTTGTTTTTTTTTATCTCTATTACACAATTTTATAATTTTCCCTTCCAGAGGTCAAACACGTCTAATAAGATATCGTCGACCGTGTTCACGCCGCCAACCCCCGAGTCGGTCGGGTACAGCCACTTTTTAAAGAATCTTTAACGGTATTATTTGTATGTGGGAAGAATCGCAATGCGAATGAAAATATTAGCAAAATTTGTTTTGCATTAGATTTATTTTTACATTATTTCACTAGTTTGACCTAGTTACTTCATATAATGATAGAGTTCGGAAATAGCTAGATTATGTAATATGTGATTTTTTTACAGGAAACTGTACCAAATACTCGCCTATTATTGAATTATTAAAAAAACCTTAAACGCTATCTTTAATAAGAAAACTTACAAAATACACAATATTTTTACAGCAAAAAGCTTGCTGGCTCTTAAATTATTGACTTTCATTTTAATAATTAACTACGGACACCTTTCAACTGTTTCCATATTTCATTGGATCGCTTTTTACTTACTGTGAAGCTATTAAAATTGCTATCAATATTTATTACCTCAAATATGGATATAAAATTTACTTGGCGCCGCATTATTTATCCATATTTGACTGGATCTCGTGTTGTTTGAATTTTTGAGCTATAATTTTTTGTAATATTGTTTTTGCTTTTATCATTCATTCAGTAAAAATTCCTACAGAAATAGCCAGTGAAATATTCTTAATTCCATATGGAACAACATGATATTTCTTTAAAATACATATTTGAATTATTTCCAAAGTATATTTTCTTGCTAATATGTGAATGTAAAACATGAAAACAGTGTGTATTTATAGCCTATAGGCATATTGTATGTACCTACCTATAGGCTATAATATAATATAGGTTTACCTTTCATACCAGTTCAATAAGATAAATTTCGTTTTATCTTTTAACATGCTTATAATTTTTTACTAAAAACACATGGTTTCTTAGATACACGTTTCTATGTTCTAAAAGAATCTGTTCATCCCTTAGATTACTTAATGATCTAAGGTTCATCCCAATAGTTTTTGATAGGTCATTGGCTTAACTAACCCTAAAAAACTGTTTTCAAATACTAATGAAATACTGCAATTATTCATACAGTCTACGAATACCATCCATTAATATTTTAATGTGTTATTTTAAGGTGCATTTTGACTCAAGGCAGCGAGTCCGGTTATTCATCCAACAGTCCTTGGACGAAATCGCCGAGTATTTTGTGAAGCAATTGCGATGCAAATTTGCGTTTAACAAGAAGTTTTCTCATTTTGTTTTGTTTGTAATTACATTTTAAAATAAAATTTTTGTTCAATGTGCATGTTGTCTGAATAAATATTAATTGATTGATATTGTTGTTTTATTTTCCCGTGTTGTTCTTTAAAGTAGTAGGTAATAACAGACGTCTGTCTATATACTGAAAGTTGATACTATTTGCATTAAAATATAGATTGGAAATGTATTCGCAACTTTGTTTATTACGAAATACGAATGCAACTTTATGAATATGCTAACAATAATTACCATGTCTTCTTAGATTTGTTTAATGGAATTTTGTTAATTCTTTAAAATATCAAGATAAGAGATTTAATGTAAATCATCTTATAAATAAATTAGGTAATCACTTCCAAATCTTTATTGACATAGCTTCGTTTCTGTATTTATCAAGGTACATCTCTTTAATAAATTTAAGATACAGATCTGTTTGATGTTAAGATGCTTACATATTGAATTGATAATGTCGAAAGTATGAAATTATTGTGTTCTTTACTTTTAGGGTATAAAACTAGTCTGTGACGATGGATCATATTTAACTTCATGGCAGACTTATCACTACCTATTTTAAAACTAAGTCGCTTTCTGCCGTCTCTGAGTTTCTATCTTCAAAAATTTGTAACAGATTTTGATGAGTTTTTTAAATAGATAGAGAGACTCGAGAGGTAAGTTTTAAGGTGTTACCCGGCAATTTCGACTATGTTCAACCTCTATAAAGTCTGGTACAACATAAAGCACAATACCGAAAAAAATATATAAAGTAGGATGGTCTTTGATCTTTAATTGCTCGCGAGGATTTTTTTCCAAAGTTAATAGATTTCTAGAAAAAAAATGTGCCGTGGTCATCGATTTTTCCGCAAATACTCTATAAACTTCGTAACCTGCCGACTTAGAGCTCTGAAAATTTTATGTTTAATAAATTATCAGTTACACAACAGTACCTGACGAGGATTTTTTGTTTCACTGATTAGTATCTTTTTAAATACAAAATGCGAGGAAAAAAGAAGGTGCAGCGGGAGAGGTTTGAGATCCGTCTAGTATGGTCAAGGTTATTAGCGCATGTATAAGCCTTAATATGTAATTTGTTAAGTTTTAGACAAAGTGGGTGAAGCCGCGGGCAGAAAGCTAGTAAGTGATAAATTCTAAAATTCATCTTTCACGATAAAAACACACATAAAAAACATATTCGTATATTTCAAATCCATTTCAAACAAGAAAAGCAATAATTTCTTCGTGTATCGTGCAGTTCATACATTTCTCAGTGTATAGGCAATATTCCTTTGTTCTGTTGATAACCACCGCTTGCTTCTTGGTGACCGTGCACGGCTTGCGCACCGAGGTTATTGAATTTCTCCAGTAATTCTGCACCTCCCTTGTAACCCTTTTGTAGAAATTCACCCTGTAACGCAATAAAAAAGTATAGGTAGGTTTATTTGGCACACTTTAAACTATTAGAATTTTGGGATTAAATGGGAGAGCGGAATGATGTTTTCACCGACCTTTAAACTCAATGTTATACAATATTTTTAGTAAAGTTACCTCTCTAAGATTCCACTTTTTATTTTTAATAACGTTTTGATGTTGAAAAAGCGAATTATTTTTTTATGAACCCAATGTTAATATAACACGAGTAGGTATTACAGATTACAAACTGCAAATCCATGAAACAATGAATCGTTTAATATCATACAAACCGCTCGGATTAGACGAGATTGCAAAGACCCTATTCTATGAAAAAATACATCCCACTTTAATAAAGTAAAGTGGTTTACATTACTCAGATTCCCGCAAAGAGATTATGAATATAAAAAAATCTAAGCTGCAATTCCCGTGTCACTTTTCAGTTAACTTGAAATGCAAAAGAAAGTCTAAAGATGCAGCGGAGCATTGTGTTCTATAAAGAATTTTCAATAGCGTATACAAAGTGCTTTTTCTATTTCCTATTATATACTTCGGTTCGCAATTTAAGTACAGTTTCACGGTATAAATAAAAACCACAAACGTAACACTTTTATGCGGACGTCCTTCGTAATACAATACCCTGAGATGAGGTTAAGGACATTTTAAGACGGGATTTACAAACTAATAGTGTCTGGTATGATTGCTAGTAGGTTTATTTAATTATTTTAACAGGTATTTTATAATTGGATTGTGAGAGCTGTTGCCTGCGCCTTTGTTTCTATAATGAATATGGAGATGGTTGCATAAATAAGAATTAATGATATCCGGGAATTTGCCAAAATATAAAAAGTGAGTGAGGTAAGTAAATTTTAGACTTCTATTTAAAACAATAACAATTAATATATCGCGAACGACCCGTATTATCATTATAAATGTAGTTAATTAAAATAAGAAGTTCTGTATGTCGTTAAATACACAATATTTCCACTACATCAATAATATTTTCAATAAACAAGTGACAAGCAAATGTACAATATCAATTATTCAACATGAATACACAAAATGTATGTACATATTATATCAGTAAAGTAAGAACGATTGCTTCATAAAATATTAGCAGAGTTCAAATATTTACTCTCACACGCGTTAAAACGTTGGGAAAACTAATATTGGAAAAAAAAATATTAGTTCAGGTAAAACTGGATATTTAAAGAAAACTTTTATTACCTTATTTGCCTTGGCATCGTCAATCTTTTGTTCTGTAAAGTGATGTCCTTCCTTGCCTTGGGCATTGGCGTCGAGGACCTTTTCTTCGTGAGCGCCTTTGAAGCCTTGCTGGGAGTTCTCGCCGAAAGAACCAGCGTTCTGTCCGGCCAGTTTGTGGTCAGCCTCGTCGTGGGCTTCGTCGTAGAAGCTCTCAGACTTTTCCTCTTCATTCTTGCTGCTTGATGACTTAAAACCCTTGCTCACGTGACCCTTTTTGTGGCTTTTTGCCTTTTTCACTTGCTCTTCGTTTGCTCCTGTTACAATATATTTAGTTTTATTGAAAATAAAATAAATATTGCTCATGATGTGGGTTTTTAACATGCATCTTTTCGTCGTATCATTGCGATACCAGACCGCTCAGCTACCCATGAATTTTTTATTCAAATTTTTAAAATTTAATGTTACTTAATTTAAATACTGTTATTTTTATTTTAAACGTCATTCATCATAACAATAACTAAAATAATAAATATCAAATGAAAATGATCATGTACCTTGTTTATTAACCTTCTGTCCACCTTCATAGAACTTTTCATCTCCGGCAGCTTTCTTTTTTGCTTCTTCATCTTTAAAGAAGCTCGATTCTCCCTTTTCAGCTTTAGCTGCTGTGGCACCTTGTTGGAATCCTTCTTGTCCATGCTTTACTTCTTCTTCAGCTTTCTTTTCCAGCTTTTCTACGTTGTGATCAGCACCCTTCTTCTGAGCAGCGTCATAGGCATTCTTGTCGACATATCCACCTTGAACTTGTCCGCCTAACACCGGGTGGTAAAGCAACCCATTTCCATAGCCGATTCCGCCAACACCGATGCCTCCTAGACCAGGGTGAATCAATCCATTCGCGACTCCAATTCCATTTCCAATTCCGTTTCCAATTGCAGCTCCGTTTACCCCACCAAGACCAACAGCACCAGCACCTCCTAATCCGATCCCGTTACCGATCCCACCGATTCCCAAACCACCAACGCCCCCGAATCCTCCCAAACCGATTCCTAATCCTTGACCAAGTCCTAGTCCACCTAAACCTCCAAGACCAATTCCTTGACCATAACCAATACCAGATACAGCGTTGTGTATTGTGGATGCTGCTCCGTTTAAATTTTCAGGATAGTCTTCACTTTCTTCAACTTCGTATGAACTTGATATGGGCATTCCACTCCTTGCGTCCACCAACATTGAATCTAGTTTTTCCTTTACATAATCATATGGTGTTTTTTCTTCTGCTAGTTCCACTTTCACCGACTGCGTCCCGATTATGGAAAGAAGAGATATAATAAAAAATGCTGACGACATCTTATTGATTGCGTCGTTATCAACGTGCCACTACTGATGTCATTTCGTAAATGCTGTGTTTATTTATAGTGATGTTAAATTTGGTGGAACGAAGCCGTTTTATTGTTGGCGTGATAGTTTTCACGCGACCGTTCGGGTCTTGGTGGTTTCCTTCCTGTGTTATTGTCTTAACTAATCTTAATGAGAACGTTACTGTTAAAAATACAATGACTTAGCTTCGACCTTGCTTTCCAGTTCATTGGAGGTGGCAGTGGGCCGATTTACGCAACGTAAAGTTTTACGTTTTCTCGAATGTCTGTATGAAATTTTACCGTTCCTATTATCGTATCAGTTCTAACTTCTAATATGTGAAATTTGTCTATATTCATGTTCTTTTAGAAATATTAATAAATATTTTGAGTGTTATGATATTAATTATTTAGAGATAAATATGGTAGAACCAGATGCAACCTAGATAAGTAGAGATTAAATACCATCAAGCAATAAATTTATTTTTATTACATGGTGATGCTATTGAACGTATTTTTTTCGGAATGATTGAATAAACTTTTTATTAAGAAGACCTTATGACTGCTTTATTGTTATATTCTTGTTAAAGTTGTCTCAAATTGCGACCTTCTTCAAAAACCGATTTCACGTGAATTTTTACGGTTGAATATATGTCGAGGGCTCAAGTTAAGGTTATAGCACTGTCTATGTCACTGAGTAATTAGTCAACAAACAGATAATTAATCATGCGATAATTACCTAGACTCTAGAAATCAGAATCAGTTAGTCGTAGAGTATTAAATAGAGCTACATTGATAAAATAGCAAGGCAATGTTATGGAATAAAGTATGAGGCGAAGTTATATTTTGATTCCATGTTTGTGTAAAATTATAAGTATAGGTATATATACAAAAAACTATTAATTTTATTTTCACTCGATGTTTGTAGAGCTTTATCAATTTAATATTTGACGCAAACATAAACCAAATGAGAATACAATGTATTTCATTAACTTTGTAAGGCATAATATATTAAATTAATTACCCGCTTATAGCCCGCGGGGATTTATAAGTAAACCTAAAAATATACCCAGAGGTTTCTCAGTATAATTGGATAGTAAAATATTAAACAACAATAACGAGAATACGGAGCAACAGAGTTCTGAATACTTTATTAGCTCGCGCCTGCTGCAAAATACACGGCAAAGAGTTACTTACACAATAAGTAATTTATTCCAACAGGCGCTGCTTATTAAGCAATTATATTTTATGGACCCCTGTTAATTGCGAAAATCGTTCCTTTCTCTCCTTTTTATGAATAAACAGAGTAAATAAATTTCTATATGTAAAAAGTCTATAATCAAGATTTCTAGTCAATGTCATTTCAAGTCAATTGGTACAAAATAACATTAATTTTCTTTAAAATATTATTATACATACATATATATCGTTACTGACGGTCCACCCCGGCTTCACCCGTGGTACATGTTTACGTTTTTTCTCCATAAGAACCATTCTCGTCTTTTAAAGAATATTCTAAAAAAATAATTATCGAAATCGGGATAATAAGGGAAATAGGGATTTTTTTATATATCTATACCTACCTAGAGATAAATACCTATCTGAAATAGTAAATATGTACATATTTACATTTCTTTGATAAGTATTCAGAGTGCACGTTTTCCAATTTGGTGAGTAGCTTTTACTACCATTCGTTTTTATTTTAACCTGGATTAAAGTCTGCCTCAAGTCGTCTTCTTAGAAATGTGAGGGTCTGAAAAGAGTTCAACTCTTTCAACTGATATATATTTCTTGTGGGATAATCCCTAAGTATTTCGTAGAATGAAACCTATTTTTATCTAAGACGTGAATAAAAATGTGCAACGAATAAAATAAGAAAGGAAAAAATACCTTCCTTCTTACTTTATAAGTAGGTACTTCTTACGCCAAATATCATTTTCATCCTTTATTGTCAATCACAAAGGCAAAAAATTGATGAATCGATAACCCATCTGAAATCTTTTATTAATTAAAATAAACTTTTTGGTGCATTCATCATAAAATTATCACTTTCTATCCATTCGTATTGTATTAGAAGTTGCCAAAAAATTGTAATGATAAAGCACTTTCTCTGTTTTATTAACAATTGTTAGGCAGACAATGCACTAGCGGTAAATATTTCATTCATCGATTGAAATAAAATCAATACTGAAATGAAAGTTTTTTTTTTACCCGACTGCCAAAGAAGGAGGGTAATGTTTTTCGAGTGTATGTAAGTATGTATGTATGTCTTTTCCTTTGTGACCACCTGTAGCCTAAACGGCTTGATGGATTTTGATGTATGAGGTATCGTTAGATTTGTCTTGATTACGGGAGTGTCATAGGATACATTTTATCCTAAAAGTCCCACGGGATAAAGACATAATAATATTTTTTCTAAATTTCCCTTTAAAAAAATATGTATGCGGTATCATTAGATTCATTTCAATCACTCTTTTTTTAGTGTGCAGTCGGGTATTTTGTTTTTTTAATAATTTACTTGTATCCACACAGTATTTTATTTTCTAAACAATTTGATAAAAGCTTTATTGGTTGCAGAATTTGGGTTTAGATGTGTGTGTGTGAAAGATATTTAAATTTTATTTATTTTCTTTAAATAACTTTACTATAGCCAGTAAATTAATTATAATTTTAGTTCTTTATTATATTAGATAAATATAAATATTATGTAGAATATATTAAAACAATTGAACTACCCGTGACCTACGTCCTACATACATTAGTTTAAATGGAATCTGCTTTATCAAATAAAAATGTTATAAGTAGCCATCGTTTCCTAGTGAATTAATATACCAAGATAAGCATTATGAACATGAATCGTATACAAAAGCCCTTAAAAGATACACAAAAGTTTTTCAATGCATTCTCTTGTTTTGTTTCAAATGCCTCGGCGTTTTGCATAAAAGTGGGTTTTGAAGCCATTCTTATTGTTGGTCAATAGTTAGATTAGTTATGACTAGATAGAAATCACGATGTTTTTTCAGAAAGTCGAAGTAGTATACTTTTTGCTATTTAGCAAAATGGAAGATGATTGTTTGAATTAACAACAGAAAGTATTTATATATTAATTGGTTTTGAAGGTCGATCTATCGATACTTATTATAATTATGGTTACAAGTAAAGAAGTTACAAGTCAAGGGATACAATTATTTCAGTCTACTTATAGGTATGTAGATATATTATGACTTCTACCGCGGTTTTCATAGTCTAATAAAATTATTGATAAGAAAAAAAAAATTGAAAAATTGTTCTCTAGGGCTGATATTGTAATGTGTGGTAATGTCGTGTTGACTTTTTGAATTGCGAATCAACTAAAATCAAAAGCTGTACATACGTAGATACTCTAAATTCCAAAATGATATCCTTTCAGAGCTAAAGCAATTCAAGATCTACGAATATAATATTACATCATACATATTATAAAGGCAGCTATGCTTTATAACTAAATGTTGAGGTATTAGAGGAACGCCGAGCGCCAGCCTGAATTCCCACGTCGGGCGAACACGATTATCATAAATTTACACAAAATTATCCATTTAACTTTATAGCGATCAGGTATGTAGTGGTGTTGGCATATTAACATAATCATAACTATCGACATTAATTAAGCGAGGTTTCAGGGATTTAATATATTATGTACGTTTATTGATAGACGCAGAACCATTGTTAAGCCGTCGTAGAATGACTGAAACTTCTCTCTTAGTCCAGTCAAATTAGTCCTTAAAATAGAGGTAAGGTTACAATAATTCCCATAGAGCTAAAAATTGGTATGAATGTTCAGAATACCATTATAAATGAATTGTGAAAAGTCCCCATCAATCCCCCTTGTGCAAAAAATTTTATCGATGGTGAAAGTTTGCAAAAATAGGTTTTTCGCGTTTTTCAGCTAAACGGTGAGTTTTACAGCAAAAATAGTTCAGACATAAATTGTAGATCATCCGATTCTCTACAAAAAATGTATCTACACTTTTTTTCATAAGTATTGCCATTTCCGTGATATAGCGGTTGAAAGAATTGAAAAAAATATTTTATTCGTAATATGCACGTTAATGTACTTTTATATACATTTTTGAACCGTTATATGAGTAAATACATGAGTCCCTATGTCTTATACATACAAATTATAAAATTCTTAGAATATAAATGAACGTCAAAAACTCCTCCCCTATTTTCATTTAGTCGCATGGCCTTGAATAACATCTGTCTTCCATTCAATTGTCAGCGTGGCGATGCTCGTATACCTGCTCCGTTTCGAAGGTCTCATACTTAACAAAATACTGTTAGTCGTAAGCATTCCTTCGTAGTGACAACTCGTGGCTATCGCTTATATTTTGTAACAAAGTTTGTGCATTTTACTGTTTTAAAAAAAAATGTCGCAACTCTGCTTTATTTGTAGTAAACTTTTGACTGAAAGTGGAGTTGTTACTGTTGATCGCGGTATGAAAGCATTAATTGATGCAAGTATGGAAAGAGGTGATGAGTTTTCGGAGTACCTGAAAGACCAGACATCTGTAAAAATTCATGTGCAGTGTCGAAAAAATTATACTCGAAAAAGTAGCATTGATGCCGTGAAAAGACGGCGCCAAGAAGAAGAAGCTGGTTCATCAAAAATAAGTCCTCCTCGTACTAGAGCACGAGTAAGTGAAACTACATTTTGCTTCAACCAGTGTTGTTTATTTTGCGGCAATGAATTAAATGAAGAGTTGACAATCATCGCTATTTTCAATATACTTAAATATTTCTCTCATCGCAATATTTGTAGCTTCATCTTTAGGACGATGAGAGCTCTTTCATCTTTATGCGATGAGAGAAATATTTAAGTATATTGAAAATAGCGATGATTGTCAACTCTTCATTTAATTCATTGCCGCAAAATAAACAACACTGGTTGAAGCAAAATGTAGTTTCACTTACTCGTGCTCTAGTACGAGGAGGACTTATTTTTGATGAACCAGCTTCTTCTTCTTGGCGCCGTCTTTTCACGGCATCAATGCTACTTTTTCGAGTATAATTTTTTCGACACTGCACATGAATTTTTACAGATGTCTGGTCTTTCAGGTACTCCGAAAACTCATCACCTCTTTCAATACTTGCATCAATTAATGCTTTCATACCGCGATCAACAGTAACAACTCCACTTTCAGTCAAAGGTTGACTACAAATAAAGCAGAGTTGCGACATTTTTGTTTAAAAACAGTAAAATGCACAAACTTTGTTACAAAATATAAGCGATAGCCACGAGTTGTCACTACGAAGGAATGCTTACGACTAACAGTATTTTGTTAAGTATGAGACCTTCGAAACGGAGCAGGTATACGAGCATCGCCACGCTGACAATTGAATGGAAGACAGATGTTATTCAAGGCCATGCGACTAAATGAAAATAGGGGAGGAGTTTTTGACGTTCATTTATGTTCTAAGAATTTTATAATTTGTATGTATAAGACATAGGGACTCATGTATTTACTCATATAACGGTTCAAAAATGTATATAAAAGTACATTAACGTGCATATTACGAATAAAATATTTTTTTCAATTCTTTCAACCGCTATATCACGGAAATGGCAATACTTATGAAAAAAAGTGTAGATACATTTTTTGTAGAGAATCGGATGATCTACAATTTATGTCTGAACTATTTTTGCTGTAAAACTCACCGTTTAGCTGAAAAACGCGAAAAACCTATTTTTGCAAACTTTCACCATCGATAAAATTTTTTGCACAAGGGGGATTGATGGGGACTTTTCACAATTCATTTATAATGGTATTCTGAACATTCATACCAATTTTTAGCTCTATGGGAATTATTGTAACCTTCAAAGTCTTATTTGACTGGACTATCTGTAGATTCAACGGTTTTATGATGTGTAGTATTGCTGACAGCCTCCAATCTGTTAACAATATGATTGAACCATAGCAGGAAATATAATAAGAAAGAATAAAGGTTTTTTTCCAGCCTATATTTGCTATACTCTTCATAAGTATGACTGATATTTTTAGGATAGTTAAAGAAGGTATTGTGAAATGCTTATTTTGAGAGATTTCACATTGCATACAGTTCTAACTGTATTTGTAATTTATGAAGATGTGCTCTCACAGGAACTACAGATATTACTTCCCTCCAGGAATTATTATATGGGGCATAATAGAATACGATATGAGAAGCTACTACGTGATCAGTTTTCTAAGAGCAATATTGGAGTAAAGTCGGTTCTTAAAATTTAAAGTACTGTACTAACGTATTCAGTTAATTCCAAATTTATTTGAAGTCTTGAAAACCTGCTAAACAACGTTATTTGTTAGTTTTTGTATTGCTTAATTAAATAATTCAATGAATTCATGTGATCTTACCGTTTTGATAAGAAAAATCGATGCTCTTTCTCGTATTCTTATCTGTTCTTATACTCGTGGGAGAGTGTTTTATATGACGAGGAAATTAGCTGTAAGGATATGTTAATCTTTTATGCGATACATTAATTTAAAATGTTTAATGCTAGACTTCTTAAAGGTTAGATTTCCTAAGAGACCAGTAATGAAAGCTTGCGACGGCGCCTTCTGAAGTAATGAGATTTGCATATTAAAGTTATAAAAGTGAATAAATTTTTTGAAATATTTCACTATGGATTATGCAATGTAGTTAAGCGTTGAATCGTAACGGCTTACGAGGTACGTTTTATATTTGCGTGTTTTAAATTTCTTTTAATAACTAGGAATATAGTAGAATGCTGTGAACATAAAAACTGGGTGGCTTTAATGTACCAACATTTAAAATATTCATAATATTATACAATGTAAGCGATCATATATTTTTGCTCAAGGAATACAAAAAGTTGCTCTAAAAAACACTTACCTTGTGTGTCCAAAAATTTTCTGCCTTTGTCGAATTTTGTGTCTGTGTTTGGTATTACTTTCATTAGGTAGTTACTTTTAAGGAAATTTACCAGAATGTAGTATGTTTCACAAAATTTCCCACCATATTATCTTATAAATAGCTCACACCTTCATCAATAATAAAGCCCTTGTAACCTTTCACTTTCCTCAGAGAATTAATCATCTTACTATGACTTTCATTGCTATCTTAAAAGTTAAAATAAAGAGTAAAGCTATGACTTTGACCTAAAAAATGATTTACAGGTAGTGCAGTCATAAATAATATTAGAATAGAGTTTTTCTTAAGATTACGGATTAAAATACTTACGTAATAAAGGCAATTTTAATGTTTGTTCGATTCTTCACTATATTTTGTTGAATGTTATAATACTTCGAAACTCGCAAGTACCTACCTAGACTGGGGTAGAAGCCTTTAAAAATAATGAAAAGATAAAAAAAATCGCAGTCGGATGAAACCCATTAGAAAAGGAGGGGAATATGATAAAAATGTAAGGAAAAATAAATTACGGTCAATCCGAGTTCGGGAAGCGGGAGGGGGGAGCTTTTAAGAGAAAAAAATGGTTTCTCTCGATTTCCGACAAAACTACAAGTCCTATAGAAAAAAGTTCAATGGCAAAGTTGTAGGTAATTAAAAGTTCTACAACTTTTGTATTCACAATTTTTTCACATAACCTCAAAATTTAGGTGCAAAATTCAAAAAACCAAGTTTTTGGTCTTTTATTTTTATCTACTTCAAAATTTATTTTTTTTCTACGAAATTTGGTTCAAACTTACTTTATTATGTCCCAAATACACTGTAATTTATTTGATTGAAAATATTTATTTTTCCGCCTTATTTTGAATTAATACCAAAAAAACAACCTAATTTTCAATCGAAAAGTCACCCGTCAAAATATCAGCTTTTTTCAAAAACTTGGGGTGCCTTTTAATCATTGAAATCTCTACTTTCATATGGTGTAAAAAAAATAAACACCACCATAGTAAATGTTCTCAGGAAATGCATACAAACAGTGTGATAATGAGCTTTTACTAAATCAGGCACACTTCTTGAACTCTATATCTTCTCTTGTATCGGCTTTTCGGTAATATTTCAAAAGAAAAATAATTATCTGTTCTAAGTTTAATATTTTACAGCATATTCAAAAGCAAAATGATGTCGATAAAAACATTTCAGGTATTTCGAGAAGTGTGTCAGATTTAGTAAAAGCTAATTTTCACACTGTTTGTATGCATTTCCTGAGAATATTTACTATGGTGGTGTTTATTTTTTTTACACCATATGAAAGTAGAGATTTCAATGAATATAAGACACCCCAAGTTTTTGAAAAAAGCTGATATTTTGACGGGTGACTTTTCGATTGAAAATTAGGTTGTTTTATTGGTATTAATTCAAAATAAGACGAAAAAATAAATATTTTCAATCAAATAAATTACAGTGTATTTGGGACATAATAAAGTAAGTTTCCACCAAATTTCGTAGAAAAAAAATAAATTTTGAAGTAGATAAAAATAAAAGACCAAAAACTTGGTTTTTTGAATTTTTCACCTAAATTTTGAGGTTATGTGAAAAAATTGTGAATACAAAAGTTGTAGAACTTTTAATTACCTACAACTTTGCCATTGAACTTTTTTCTATAGGACTTGTAGTTTTGTCGGAAATCGAGAGAAACCATTTTTTTCTCTTAAAAGCTCCCCCCTCCCGCTTCCCGAACTCGGATTGACCGTAATTTATTTTTCCTTACATTTTTATCATATTCCCCTCCTTTTCTAATGGGTTTCATCCGACTGCGATTTTTTTTTGTTTCAAAAATTATCTACTCTAGTCTAACCCATAAAACTGTAGTTTTAATTGGTTTGCTAATACCAGAGATTGGTTTAATTATCGTCATAAACTACTGCCTAAGTATTAAGTATGAAATTTTAGTTCATTAGTAATTAAATAATTTCCATCACATCTAAGTGCTCGGTTGTGACGTTTATGACCATTTAACCGTTTAAAATCCGCCATTAAATGCCAGAAGCAAACCTCAATTTTGCTGAGATTAAATTTACTATTCAAGTTTAATAGACTCTTCAAGTAGATTTGTGTGCGAAATATAGGTTAATATGCCATATAAGTGAACATTGTATATACTATAAATTACACGTTTAATTGTTCATGATTTTCAATCAATTAGTAGGTAGTAAATGACTACTGTATTTTAGTACAACAGTTAGAATTAGTTAATTTTATGACTGAAGTTAGTAATCAAAATTAAACGTGAACATTTAATGATGGAAATATGTACATAATAGTCATTTATGTAATTGTAATTTGTCCAACGGTATGTGTGTACTGTTGGTATTTTTTTTTTAATCGCATTTCTTCATAAGGTTCAAGTCATCTACATTCTTACTTTTAGAAAAATGATTCTCATTATTATTTACAAGTGAATGCTCGTATTTTCCGAATGTGTTTATAAATCTGGATTCAGCCAGCTGACAGAATAAAGCATGTAATCAAGGTAGTAGCAGTTCGCTCCAAGGCACAGGTTACAATTACTGGTGATTTATGAAACAGCCAGTCAATTGAACTAAATTGTTGAGTGGCCATCTTCCGTGAAACAAGTTACATCTGGAAATAAAGTAGCTGTGCTGTGCAAAAATGTTGAAGATATACGAGCTTTAGACGCGCTTTTGTTTTTCAATTTGACCTCCATTAGATGGTATGAGAAATATTTTAATTGAAGTATAGTGTTTATAGTAATGGTGTGGAACAGGACTTGGAAGCGATCGGTGTAAAGAATTGGAGATCCCAAGCAAGGGATCGCGGGGTCTGGATGAAAGTACTGGACCAGGCCAAGGCCCACTCGCGGCTGTAGAGCCTCAGATAGGATAGGATAGTTTATAGTAGTACCTATAGCATATTATTATCAGTGGTTTATAGTAAATTATGTTACCTGCATTCTATATAAATAAGCCCAGAAACTAAGCTCGCTATGACATAGTAAAAAAAATATTCAAATAATATTTTTCAGATTTAAGTCGATAGATTAGTAAACAGTATAATAAATAAATTTAAATGAATAAATTGCTTCAATCAATTCCATAGATTTTTGAATTCGACGACATGTCGGTTCTTTACGATGTAAAAGAATATTGCTTATAAAAACAAAATCAACACGATGATTAAATTCATCTGTTTAGATATGAAATTATCACCTAACTTGATTTTGATTTAGCAAAGTTAGAGAATAGGCTTTATGAAGGTGCCTCAAGTTTTAATGATCTAAGGCCTCAAGCGTAATGTTAACAGAGATATCAAACTTAATTTGTGATGTAATTTATACTTGATGTTTATTCTGTCTATGAATTATTTATTATTGATACTGTGATATTATTTTCGGGTAAAGACAAATAAGTATGAATAACATTAAAATATCTATAAGTAAATGAAATAAAGGGTATTCGAAAAATGTACAAGTTACATCTATACAACAAGTGCAATTCTTTGAATGTAGATTAATATATATTAATCTACATTCAAAGAATTGCACTAAAGCGTATTATTTCAAAACAATGTAGGTAGCTAGTTTAGTTTATATTAATCAAGATTATCCATAAGAACCTTATAAATAAATATATCTTAAAAAAAAACAATTCAATTACTTACACTAACCTTTTAATCGATTTCATAACTTATCAGATGTCAATTTTTATCATTATTCTCCAAAATACACGTCCATCACAGCGATAACAACAAACGAGGTACCAAAATGAGTAAATCACTTTCACCGCATCACGGTAAATAAATATGTTTTGTGTGTTTGTTAGAAAGCGTTAGATTAAGAGTGTTGCTAATTAGTGAAGGCGCGTGAACATGCGCCCGTTGCCATGGCGACCGTGCTGTTAAAAGCCTATGTAATTAATTATTATAGGCTCTATATTCATTACAATTGACTTATTATTGTATTAAGAATATTAAACAGTGGAGAGCAAAGCAATGAATTACAATAATGTGTAGGGTGGTGTTGAATACTTGTAAGAAATTATTCTTTCCATGTTACATAGTAATTAGCTAGAAAATAATGATTTAAATATTATAGAGCTGAAGAGTATGTTTGTTTAGTTGAACGCGATAATCTAAACATTTACTTGCTGGTTGTAATTTAAAATTATTTTACCATCGACTTATAATGCAATACGTTGCAGAAATATTCCATTTTAGAGCAAACGGAGATGAGTGGGTCACTCGTCAGCTTACTCTTGTAGGATAAATACTGAAAAAATATAGGAATACTTACTCGAAAAGACCTTTACGAGTACAAATAAAACATACAAAAATCATTAAAATCTATCCAGTAACGATTGTATATATATGTCACGGCTAAAGGTAGGTGAGAACATAAACTTAAGATTAGCCGGCTAAACTTAGGTTTATTTTCGACGAGGTGTTAATGTTAGTTTGTTCTATCTTTAGCCGGCTAAACTTAAGTGTAACCGCAGGCCCGTGGCTAAAAATGTCGGGGTGGGTAGATTTGGTTAGCGCCGGGCCGGTGGAGGGCTTGAGGGGCCCGCACAGTGCCAGAAAACACTCGCCCTGTTCCTTACATGTATTATAGTAACCAAATCTACCCACCCCGACTCAGGGCAGAAAGCTGGTGGCTAGGTTAGGTTAGGTTAGAACTCTTAAGACCCGCACGAGCCGAGCGAGCGCAGCGAGCGTGCTGCGGCAGCAGCCGGCGAAGTGCCAGAAAACACTCGCCCTGTTCCTTACATGTATTATAGTAACCAAATCTACCCACCCCGACATTTTTAGCCACGGGCCTGCGGTTACACTTAAGTTTAGCCGGCTAAAGATAGAACAAACTAACATTAACACCTCGTCGAAAATAAACCTAAGTTTAGCCGGCTAATCTTAAGTTTATGTTCTCACCTACCTTTAGCCGTAACATATACATATCTAATATTATGTTAACAGTCATATTGGGTTATACATACTTAATTTCCAAGCGGAATTCTTAAGCAAAAAACAATTAGGTACACGTTTTAAAAAAATAATTCAATTGTAACAGTAAAAGGGTGCTTTTAAGTTTAAAAGGAAATCCGTGTTAAACAACTCCATGAAAATAACTTTTTCAAACAGAAAATAAAGTATGTATTTTATGTTAAAAGTTTTATATTGAATCCCGATGCGTGTGAAATATTTATTATATTTATTTTTAAATTATTTCATTAAGATTAACACTGTTCAGCATGTTATTAAGTCTTAAGATGGAAGTTGATGGAATCATCAAAACTGCAAAACTAAAATATACAAAAAGAACATTTCATTTGTATTTGTATTTGTCTTCTCTTCTTTGTTCATGATTTTCATGATACGTATTTCGAGTTCAACTAAATTATTTCAAAAGAATAATTTTCAAGGAAAAATCTTAGTTTTACTATCTAATTTAAATCCAAGCACATTTTCTACATATTGGATTTCCTAAGCGACACTTAACAATTTTGAACTGACGCCAAGTTAATTTTGACCACATTTTCCCGGGAATATTGTTTAAGAGCTTATTATCATAGTAAGCTGCAAACGCTTGCTTCGTAATTTGTAGAGCTAATAATTAATTTAAATATTAAATTTTATTATTCGACAAGAATACGACATATTATAAAGTTTTAAGATTTTAGTTTAAATATGTCATCGTAAATAAGTAACAATACAACATAAAGTGGGTATATTAAGTATCTATGCGATACACAAAGTTGACCTAAAATATCTAATTGATTTTACTGTAAAGCCTATTATAAAATATGTTTTAACGTGTGGAATAATTAATAAAAAAAAACCAGAGATTATAAAATTAAAAACAACGAAGTCGGTGCCGTAAAGAAAAGTTAGATAATTTTAACATTCATAAATTTCATATAGCATACCTTCGGGATGTAATAAAAAAGGATTTTTATTATACTTCACGTAATGTTCATATTTTCAGCATTTCATCCATTTAAAGAGGCTTTCAAAGAGAGACCCTCATTGTAATTTAAGCATACTCGACCCTAATGATGTAAAATTTTCTTTCAATATACAGGGTGTCCCGCTATTGGTATACTAAGCGCGAAGAAACTTGTAGTTTTGCATACACTGATCACGTAAAAAATACATAAACAACAAAATTACGTTAAATTTTTTTTGATAATTTTTTTCTGAAAGTCCATGTTTTCTTCTCTAGCTTCGCGCAGCCGTCATATACCGCTTCTCTAATGTGAGCATTTTGTCTATGTAAACATAATCTTAAACGATAGCTCACGTGCTAGTGGCAAAAATGGGCGGGTTGCTTGTTATGGGTGTACACATAGAGTTTTAAGAATTCATCTATTTGAAAAAAAAATGCGTCTGGATTTTTTAAAGTATTTTTTACGTACTCAGCGTATGCAAAACTATAACCTCCTTTGAGCTTAGTATACCAACAGTGGGACACCCTGTATATAAAAAAGAAAAATACTATAAGGGCTGGAGTACATAAAATGTTTATTTAGATAGTCTCTTCAGTCACGTTTCCAGATTTTACAATAAATTAAAACATTTTCTTTTCCGATGGTAAGAGGTGTTGACCTATTTATAATGAGTGCGATTTGATATACAAATTATATAGGTAGATACTAATGTATAATATCTTTATGTTTGTGATTTATGTTTTAAACTGAAACGTTAAATTTAAGTTTTCTTAGGTGGAAGGAGTCAGTGGAATAAAGAAATTTGTATACTTACTATGATAATGTAATTCGGAGGTCAACATTGATCTTGATCGCTTGTTCAAAAGGTTCGAAAATCGGATGGTCTAATTATTACAAAAATATGCACATAATAATTAACAGAAGCCGCTCTAAGTTCATATCGCTCGCAAACGTATCAAATAACATCCATATATCATACAGATATTTGAAATCAAAATAATTATGATAATTCGTTTGCATAACGTCCGAGAATTAAAAATAGCCACAGGCTATTCGAAAAGCGCGAAAGAGAGGAACAATAAACTTATAAAAATTAACTAAAAAAGCCACTTTCACATTTAAGAAACGAAGAAAGCGTGCCCCCAAATTAACAATCTGTAACAAACGAACAGACAGATTTATAGAAGCTATAAAATAATATGGTTTTAAGAGAATTGAAACATTTCATATCTGCATACAAAATCTCTTTAACGTGCTAAAACCGTCTATCTGATTACTTTATCTTTGTTATGAGTTATGTGTTATTATGTTGGTGTATTTCAATTTAAGAGCCGTTTAGTGCTGTATAATAAATATTTAGAATGCAATAAAATATTGAACCGTACGTAAACTTATAATTCTACAGTTTTTGTCGTAATTCATAACAGGAAAGGAAAAAAATAAAAGAAAGTTATATGTTTTAATTTACAATTTTGCACTTAACTATTTCAACACCTTTGGTATTGTTATCTCACGTTAATAAGATGCTTTCATCGTCTAGTGGTTATCTAACGGTAAGCGTTGCAGTTACTCTTAGGTTTCATACCTCCAATGTCTAGAGACAAAATTGTGTGTCAATAAGAAAAATAAATACTATGAAATTTATGATTTCACAATACAGTTTTGTTTCACATATACGTGTACTAAAGGCATGTGAATCCTGTTTTTTTTACCTGAATTTGACTTTCCATTCTATTGCCATTCTTGAAAAGCGGGAAGTTCTATGTCCTCTTGTGTCGAAACATTTCATTAGTTATTTTTACGGACAAGTAAGCAGTTAGACTGCTGTAGCCAACATTGAAGTTTTTTTATTGTTATCATCCAAGCCTTTTCAATTATAACGACAGACAGACGACAGTTCATATTCTCTCTTCCCGTATAGGTATTCTACTTCCTACGTTAAGTCGCACAACTGTAATGGGTATAATGTAACAATTTAACACAATTATCTCGCCCATGTGTACGATCCGTGGTCGGAATCGCATGAGGAAAAGTTTCAAAGGCTAGACTTTTTACTTATTACTTATATTACCTTCGTGAAAGGCAATTATCGTAATTATAATGTCACTTTCTAAGGCAACTCGAATGAAACTCGTGGTAAGTGACATATGGCATCTTTTGCAACTTTATGTGTAGAGAATGTTAATACAACTAGTTTTTTATTTAATTAGTATTGAAACCAATGTGAAATTCTTGAATTATTATGCACATTAACGTATCTTGAGACTTGACTTTTGTTAAGACGATACACAAAAAAAAATCCACTGCTTGGCGGGCGGAGTCTAATAGCTCGCTATCGCGAACGCGGGTGTGCGCGAAGTCATTCTTGCAAACTCGCCGCGCTGCCGCTGGCCGACTCGGGACAAACATGTATGGAGTCGTCATACAGTTATAATATTGTCATACATTTATTTAATTGTTGATTTATTGGTTTTATTTTCTTGCTTATAAACAAATAATCTTCTTTTTAACAACTACTTAGACATTATTAATAATTATTATCATTTCGTAATGTTTACTTTATTACAAAACTAGCTTTCCGCCTGCGGCTTCGCCCGCGTTTTCAAAAAAAAACCCGCATAGTTCCCGTTCCCGTGGGATTTCCGGGATAAAACCTAGCCTATGTCACTCAGAAATGATGTAGCTTTCCAACAGTGAAAGAATTTTTCAAATCTGCCAAGTAGTTTCGGAGCCTATTCAATTCATACAAACAAACAAACAAACAAAAAATCAAACCTTTCCTCTTTATAATATTTGTATAGATGTATAGATAATACAGGTTATAAATAATCTTTAAAATAACAAAAAATATTGTTACTCTGAAAAAATGAAATGGTACTCAATAACGCGGACTACTGAATTGATTTAGATAGAATTTGATGCTGACGTAGATATTACATCATGCCCAGAAATGAAAGGTACTATTTCTGAAAGAAGTTATAAACCCTAATTCTTCTCAGTCAAAGTCAAGAGTGGAAGATATCACTAATACAGTAAAACTGATGCGAAACTTTGGATGTTAATTTATATATTTTTTTGTTAGTTGTTACTTAATCACGTCAAGACTACATTACCAATTTTGATAAAATATAGCTAATTGCCTGGATTTACACATAGGATACTTTTTATCCGAACTGAACACTTCTGTGAGAAAAAACAGGATTCACGATATAACCTAATTCCACGCGGGCAAAGCCGCGGTCGGAATGATATTTTTTTAAATAAAAAAATTGTTTTAAAAAAACACAAAATATATTGACGCATGTATTTATTTTTTGCACTCTATTATAATTGTAATTATTCATTACAAATAATCAAAATAAAATAGCCAGAACAAAGTTAGGCCCTGGTAGGGTAGGTAGGCAGGTACAGCAATGTGAGACGAACACTGGCTTATTTATACCAATAATAATGTATTATAAACATTAAATTAAGTTTACAACAAAAATACATAATATTAGCTAATGTGAAAACGAATCAACCAATCATCCCACAACAATGAAATGTGCACACAAATATTCATCCAAATCGGTTCATGTGATTAGGAGGAGTGACTGCAGCGCCATCTTCCGGGCCCAATTGTGTTTCCAGATCACCCAGGAACTCAATTTAATATACTTACACAAAATTTTTCGAAATGAAAACTCACATTACTATGTAAATATTAATATAAACCTGTTTTAGTACTAAGCAATTTCCCGCACAGGTGTAGTAAGTATAAATGAAATAAATATCAACATCAAATTATTTATACAACATACTTATCTACCACCTACTAAGAAATGTAATTCTTGAAATTTTTTCGTATTTTTTTAAAAATAATACTACTCCAATGAGCTCCTGTTCCATATTACGGCCACCATACTTCCACTAAGTTCACCATGATTTTTTATTTCTTTGCACTTTGTTGCTTTTTGCTAAAAATGGAATCATGCGATAAAACCAGTAGAGCGTTGATAACATACATTTTTGACTGAATAAAGGTACTTACGAAGGAGTGGGTTCACATTGTGAACAATCAGTGGGTTTATTTTCCTTCTGGATTCCGGATTTCTGAAAAGATTATCTATGCTATAAATGAAAAAAATCTTACACATTCGTTATGTACTTAAAACAGGGGTACATATCAAACATCGTCTATAATACAATTATCATCAAATTTAAAATAAAACCAACTTACTTCATTAATTTGTTCCAATTGTAAGCATTCTTTTTCCTCCAACCTTTATGTTTCTTCTTCTTATTTTCTTTATTGTCCCCATTTGTTTCATTTTGTCTTATTGTGTTGTCACCCTTTTTTACGATGGCGCGAGCGACACAAGTTCCCCGTGTGACGGCCGTAGCGGGAATGACTCGTGCAGCGATCGGGGTAGGAAGGTACAGGGCGGCTCTCGCTATATTGGCTGGTCGCGCGCTAATTTCAAGTATTTCTTGTTTATTTCAAAACCATCGCATATTTCAAAATTCTAAAACGGTAGACGTATAGGTTGTATATTTTATAGTTAATATCCAAAAAGTCGTAACTTTACGTTTGTTATTTTGAAGATGCCAGAGATTAAAAAAAAATAACAATGAGAACTTTGTATTTTTTTTCTATCGAGAAAATATCATGGAATCATGTTTCTAAAACGGTAGACGTATTGTGTTACTATTGAACTTTCTTGTCAAGAATTTTCATCACGACAACTTTAATAATATAAAAATTACGAAGGTTTAAAAAGGGTCGTAAATGTTAGAAAAATTAATTCATCACCTTAATAGACTGTCTTTATTCGTTAAAATTTATGGTAATTGGATGTTAGTTTGTTTTTATGTGTGGATGTTATTTAATAGAAGTTGTATACGTAGTATATTATTATTAGTCTGTGCCAATATATATAATAAAATTGATTTTTGATGCAGGTCCGTTACTTCGACATACGTAGGTACCTTATTATTAATTAAAACTTTAGATGACCTTAATTTACTATAGAAACGAGTATCATTATGTGATAGAAGGTATATTATTTGAGTAAAAATGTTAAAATAAAATTTCATAGGCTCTTACAAATTCATTTTAGGTATATGAAAAGAAATTACGCTTTCTGTTTATAGCTTTTGTAATAATACATATTATTATGACAAATACCACGGAAATACGACACAACTAATTGAAATATTATACACATAAGGTGTAATACAGAATTAATTCTAATCGCATTCTGCGAAAGGCTTTGAGGTGCCGGTGCAGATGTGAAGTTATTAAATAAATCTCGATGCTATCTCGTGCACTAACAAGCAGGAAAGAATCTCGATAGTGGTCTCGATTAAGAGCAATTAAAGCGAAGGCATCGCTTCGGTGCGCTTTGTACCACGTGACAGGCGCACTCCAAAACGCATCGCGTGACTTTCCACGATTTACTTGTGGTTCTCGATTTTAGTGTAACGTGTTTCGAGATTTTTAAGTATGGGTGTGTGTGGTGTAGTTTATTGCATGTATTAATAAATCTACGGATGCAGTTTTACGAAATTGATTTATTCCTTTTCAATTGTATGATAACAGTTATTTTGTAGGTATTTAAAAAAAAAATATTTATGTATAACACATGAATGAAATATGTATATGTAAAAAAATTTAGGTATAATACGTTATTGTGTGTATCATGCTTCTCATTAGATAATATCTGTCTAATGTTAAAAATATTGATCGCTTTCTTTTTAAAACATGGTTTAAAGTTTGCAACATAACGCTCATACTCAAGATAGTAGATGATGAAATATGCGTATTCATTATTCATAAAGCGTGCTCATCAAACTTCTAAACGAAGATGTGGGGAAATTCTTGAACGAGAAACTTGAGAGCTTCAATAGTTTAAAGAAAGTAATATGCGGTACCTACTTCAAACTTTGTTTTGTGAAGACACATGCGAAAGTTTTATATAAATTATGTTAATTATTCATTTTCATCCTAAATAGCATCTATCTGCATTAGTTTAAGCTCTAATCAACCACTTATAAAATTTAATTTTTTTTATGATATCCAATATTTTTCATAGATTTATTTTTAATTAAATAGGTATCATATCTGTGAGATATTTAAAATCTATGAATAACTTATACTTTTACAGCTTAGAAATAGGTACAGCAATAAACGCTTTGATTATTGAATTCAATTGATAACAGTCTTAAAAACCACAATGTTAAAATGCACAGATTCACGCATTCAAAACAATACTCAAATCACTGAAATCAGAATACATAACGAACATAAATTGTAAGAAGTAAAGCCATTACATTCGAGTTTATCTTCGAGAATGTGTAGTAGGGGCCGATGTTATCATACAGATAACGAATACCGCGCACTTGTTACAAAGATAGCGCGGCTAATGCTCAGTGTTTCTATTTAGCAATTATTTGCCAGCTCATGAATATATACGAATGAACTTTCGTAGATTACGAGAATTAGCTTTACATCGACCTGTCTGTAATTTGCTACTGCACTTAATCGTTATAATGTTGATGACAGCGAGCAATGTAGGTAAAGAGATTGTTAATGTTTTTTTTTCAAAAGAATTTATGCTTTTAAATGTGGGATACGGTACTATTTAGGCTAGCTTACACAAGGGAAAAAACCCCTATAGAACATAGGCGTGTAATAGTAACATGCAAATACTACTGTGATTCGTGTTATGAGTGGAAGAGCCGGAGTACTGTGTCCTTTCCATTTGTATCTATTATAATTTCCATATTATTAAAATTTAAGAAAAGTAATCAATAATTAATTTTAGTTATCTAGAAAGAAATGAAGAAAAAAAAGCTTTATTGCCAACAAAAACTTAGACTACCTTAACTTATCTAAGGAAATGCTTTGAAAATAATCCTGAGTTAGAAAAAGTAATAGATAATATCCTGGCGCGTCTGAAAAAATGTTAAGCATAATAATCTTAATGCAATAAATTGTATTTTAATTCATTTAATAATAAGTTTATTGAACGTTACTAAAATATACTTTCATCTAGTTAGTTCACATTAATTAGAGTGCCTGATAATAACTTATAGTCACTCCTTCGAGGGCCATTTACTTTATGGTAGATACAATTTTTATATACAGACGCGAATTCTCAGTCTATCCTTGTCGTGACAACAATTTCTAAATCGCAATTCTATTGTACATTTTATTTTACTCAAAAGCAGGGTACTAGTGAAAATCATTGAATAAATAATAAAGAGCCAAGCGTTGATAATTGATTTACCAAATAAATAACTTTCATTAAATTTGCATTTTTACACATTCGATGTTGGATAATAATATATTGCTTTTTGTGATTGGCGAAATGAACCTGTACCCATTTAAATATTAAGGTAAGGTAATTAATTAAAAATGAAGTAAATTAAACTTACAGAACACTGGTTCAAGCGCGATGGTAGAGCCGGAGTCCAGCAATAAAACTCCGTCTTGCAGGACACAATATAATGATAATTTTTTTTATAAAAAGATCAAGAAGAAAATTGATCAGTGAGACTTAGGCAAGTATATCGTAAGCACCATGAAGTATGGTGCTTAACGATATACCTCACAAAGGGATATCAAACTTCACTGAATTATAAAAAATGCGTTTCTAATGTAGTCTCTATTAGTTCATTGAAATGTTACATTTTTTAGGCCTAACCTCGCATTTTTTAGAGGACGCAATTTTGTTTTTTTGATATGTAGGGGGGGTCAGTGTGAAGCTAAAACCAAGTTTGTGGGGTCGCCACCCTTGTCCCACGGCCGCCATCTTGAAAATAGCGGTTGGAATGGTTTTTACGATATATCTCTTAAACTATTTAGTTGATAAAAAAAATATCGTTCACATTATTTGTTGCAAATTAAATTCTCTACAACTTTGGTCCAGTAACTTTTTGTCGTAGAACTATAAATAAAAAAGTTATAAGCGAAAATGTTCAGAAATTAGAGATGTTTATATTTTTCAATAAAACTTTTTTTTATAATTTTACGAAGAAATGATATTAGGCCATTTTTGTAGATTGTTTTTCGAGGAACAACTTTTATATACAACATTTTTTCATTACGTCAATAGCTAAGGTTTTACAGCGCTCACAAGTGAGTACTATTTTTCGGTAGTAACTATACATAATTTATTGGCTATTGGCTCTTTTCCCAGACTCCACAACAATGGAAGCACACTGCAGAACATTTCAGCCCTGCTTTTTGACGTAAAAAAAACGCGCTTCCAGACTCTATCTCCTGGGTGGTGGGGAAAAGATTCAATAATTAATTATTAATAATATTGCAGAATTAATTATTAAAAATATTATAATAACAAAAAAAAAACAATTACTGATGACAAATTATTATTTACACACATAATACAAGTATACTGTATAGATCAGAGTACTGAAAATTAGTACTCACTTCGGAGCGCTGTAAAACCTTAGCTATTTACTTAATGACAAAATGTTGTACTTATATAAAAGTTGTTCCTCGAAAAACAATCTACAAAAATGGTCTGATATCATTTCTTCGTAAAATTATAAAAAAAAGTTTTATTGAAAAATATAAATCTCTAATTTCTGAACATTTTCACTTATAACTTTTTTATTTATAGTTCTACGACAAAAAGTTACTGAACCAAAGTTGTAGAGAATTTAATTTGCAACAAATAATGTGAACGATATTTTTTAATCAAATAAATAGTTTAAGAGATATATCGTAAAAACCATTCCAACCGCTATTTTCAAGATGGCGGCCGTGGGACAAGGGTGGCGACCCCACAAACTTGGTGATAGCTTCATACTAACCCCCCCTACACATCAAAAAAATAAAATTGCGTCCTCTAAAGAATGCAACCCCAAATGTAACTTTTCAATGGAGTATATCTAGTTCATACTCACGAACAAAATTAAACATAGAACAATACATAATTCCATATTCAAATTTAGCAAGAGAAACAATTAAATAAAGAAACAAACAACAAAAGCAACAGAGAATCGTGGTTAGTTATTTATTATCTTCACTACGTTTTGCGAAATTGTTTTATCATTTTGAATACTAAAATGAATTTTATTTCTAGCAACATTCATATGTAAATCCTAGAAAAAACAAAAAGGAACCCAGGGACCTAAATGTTTTCTGAATAACTGCGTTCAGAGATAGCATGAATAACATTATTTCGTTTTAATCCCATTCTGCTCTGAGTTCGTTATAATAACTTACAAACAACAATTTTGAATATTTTTGGGATGTTATTTTAATATCTAACTATTCATAACGTTATTCAAATATAAACATTAGTAATAGTTAACCAGAGATAATGTTTGATGATATTAGGCTATACGTAAGTACTTATATACCTATATTATGTATAAAATTATTAAAACTAAATTGTGTTAAATAATAATGCTACATGGATTTTAATGATTCAATGTAGTATATACAAACATGGATGATGATATAAATAATTGAATTAATAACAAATCTATAATCTTGTGTCATAGTTCTTGAACTTTTTCCGAAATTCCACTTACTTCTATAAATTCTTTTTCGTAAACTATGTAAACTACTTTTTATACACGTGTGATTTTTTTCACTCTATGTAAGTTAATTAGAATTATAACCAAATAAATTATTAGGACCACTTTCATGATCATAAATTGTGGATGCTCAAGGAAAATCCCTATTTAATGGTACGTTGCCTTTGAGCTCGTGTTCTAAGAAAAATTCCAGATATTTCCTGATTCCTGATTCATAAGCTCGTTACCACCCCTCCGTATAAATAACGTATCAATTGCAATTATTTGTGTCGGGATTCCATTCCACTTATAAGATTAGTTTAAAATATTTTCAATTATAAACATAGATATATATATATATATATATATATATATATATTATATATATATACAGGAATTACTCGACCGATTCCAAAAATTCTTTCGCCGTTACATATGATCCGAAGTGACCGTGTAAAACCGGGTCGGACACAATAACAAAATTTAAATACATCGTTAAAATAGGCGTTTATGAGAATAGTAGAAAGATAGCAAACTTAGGTAGTTCTACCTTTTACTAATCCTCCATTTAATGTAACCTAACTAATGTACAAGCCAAATCTTAAGCCATGCTCTACTATAATAATTAATCGTACAACTAGTGACACGAGCCTAATCTGAACAACCGTAACGATTAGACGTTGCTACTGTTAAAATAATTTATATCGGTACCTACAATCTACATTATATAATTGTTAAGTTAACTCATACACCAATATTTCAGAGAATGGATATATGAGGAGTAAAAAGATTAAAAATATCAAATCCGGTTTTATTATTACATGACAATTGTCAACTTGTATTCCGGCATTGTCTATTCAGTGCCATCAAAAATCTTGTAAATTTTATTCTTCTATCTTTAATCCCATGCTAATCGATTTTGATATTTAACTAAATAAACATACACCAGTAAACCTAATCAGTTGTCTCATAGAACACATCTCCATTGAAGTCCAAAGTACGTAAATTAGCAACTGAATGATACATGTTTAAAAAATGTAGACATGCGTGGTCTGGCACGCGGGGAGCTGTTCGTAATTAAACCGCAACATAATTGGGTCAGGCATCCTGCGTCACATTATACTAGGAATGGCGACAGGAGCGGAGTCGAGGCTTTTACTTCAACCGTTCTTTAAGTTTAATAAAATGTGTGCGTGTACTAGTGTACACACGTAAGAAGTGAAACTTCTTTATTTTTCAAAAAATAATTTACTATACATGCAACTTTACAGAAATACGTCGAATCACGCGTGGTAGGGATAAGAAAAAGATGGCGCGTAACGGAAAAATGTCACGCGTATCGAAAAAAATGTTACACTTAATTTTTTTCCAACCCCGATGAAGAAGTTTCACTTCAATAAATAATTAGCTAGTTAATATAAAATAATGATAATGGGAGAAATGAGTGAGGGTGAGTATCGGAGGTTTTTATGTACATAAGAAAAATGTTTGTCAGGCAACATTCGTCTCCCCATAGAACGATAAGTATGGCTGTATTTCGGCTGAGTAAAAGGACGTGTGTTCATTTCAGAAACCAATATCAATACTACTTGTTTTTAAATTTTATTATGATGAGTTTGCAATAGTTATAACGTAAATAATACTAATACCACAGATAATGTAATACATACTATACTCTAATACGCAACTAATACGTTACTGTAGTGTAATTACAGCGCGCAGATAATCTTGATCTGTCACGACATGTCACAGGATCATTAAATATTTCTCACACACAACTACCTATAAACTTTGTTATTGTAAGGTAATAAATTGAGAAAACGAATAAAACCTCATAAGTATAAGAACAACCATTTGAAATAGAGCAAGACTTTTTGCTAACGGAGTAATTAACTATTATGTGATGAACATAGATGTTTGCTCTGTGTCTGGGTGTTAATTATCTATATGTCGTGGCCATATCGTAGATTTGCTCATTTCATGATATGATCGATCATTTCACGAAATGGTCGCATTTCATGAAATGGCCAACATAGTTTGATCAGATCGTTAAATCGTCAACGTTTCACGATTTGGCCATCCACATTTAGCCAGATCGTATAAAATATAAAGAGTCCATAAAATATTAAAAATAATCAGAATATTCTAAAAACTTGTTTAATGTCATTTAAGTTAGTGCCGCGGCAGCGGCCGGCGAATGCTAGAAAGCGAATCGTTTTTGCAATAAAAAACAGTTAGGTTAGGTTAGGTTAGACTTTGATGAACAACGCACGAGCCGAGCGAGCAAAGCGAGCGTGCCGCGGCAGCGGCCGGCGAGTGCCAGAAGCGGATCGCTTTTTAAAAAACAAACAATTATAATACTATAGTCGGATATATAAATATATATCCTAAAAGAAAAATGCGTCTTAAATTATTTTATTTAAGACGCATTTTTTCTTCAATACATATAAGATATCCACATTTTCCATAGTACTCGAACCGTCGTAAATTCTTTGTTATGACTTTCTTCATATTGTTATTAAACTAATTATGAAGTTTTTAACTGCGAATAATTAAATTTTCGCCAGCGGCCGCCATCTTATCACATAAACACAGAGCTTGCAGCGCCTCTACCAATGATTAATGTAACTATTTTACGATATGATCAAATAATTTTGATCATTTCATGAAAAAACCGCGCGTTTAGTTGGCCATATCGTGAAACGATTTCTTATCATTGATCTGCTCAAGCCACATCATGATGTGGCCAAACTAAATTGGCCATTTCACGAAATGCGGCCATTTCGTGAAATGGCCAATCATCAGTGGCGTGCATTCCATAAAGACATAAAGACACTGCCTACCCTACCATTTACCAAACTCTGATCAATATTTAATATGCATAAATGAAATTCACAGCGTCATTAAATTTTATTAATTGCGCAACGTAGTTATGAAATAAAAATATATTTCAAATATATTTTAGATCCATCTATCGGTATTTTGGTAGCATTATTATCTAATTTCTATAACACCGGCTCGGCTCAAGTCACTATTCATGCGCTGCACTAGCGCCGCCACAGGACCCAGTACGTCACGGGACGGCAAAGACACAAACTATCCGTGTCTAAGTTTATATATGTGTGCTCTGCGTGTCTACGCATATTTTATATGTGTGCGTGCCTATAAACACGGCACACTGATGTAATAAAACCACGCACACAAACACACAAGGTAGGCAGTGTCTTTTTACGAAGATATACGAATTTGGTACGAACCGAATTCGGAACTACATCGAAAGTCGAAACTGAAGTTGAATATGCGACCAATTTAAGAAGTGTGATAATGTATACAATTTTGTAGCGGTAAAGACCATCTGCAAATAGTATCATTATTCGTTTGTTTTGTTTTGGAAATAACAAACGTTTACTTTGAGGTTAAATTTGTTTTTTGAGAAAATTAATAATGTTTACTACGACAATTTGCAAGTGAAGTGTTTTGAGAGTAACTAAATAGATTATGTATATCATCAGTGTATTTTGTAAGATAATAAGGCATACCTAATTTAACGAAAAATTCTTATTTTTGTTTTATGAATAAACTTTTATCAAACAGAGAGTGATAGGAAAAAGGCCGATCTATAAATGGATCTATACCGGAATTTGTAATACACAAAGGTAAAGTTAATCATTAATTACATAATATAGAATACTAGTTAGGAATTAGGATATCATACCTACTTTGACAATTATTTTATAGATAATAATGATTCCATTATTTTGCGGAAATACTATGTATCTCCAATCAAATATCAGTACTGCAATATGAAATAATTTGGAAAATCCAAAAGTGCACGCCTCATAATTTTTTTTTAATAAATATTTATTAATTATTATTTTTGTTTATTTAATAACAATTAAACCACATCGAATCAGACCCTGAAAAATGAAAGGGTTCTATTCCTGAGCATACTCAAGCGTAAGAGAAAAAAAAGACTCGATTAGTAAAGTATTTCGGTCGCTATCGTGTTAACAAGAAAAAGGATCCGCACATACAGACACACGGACGTCCAAGACAGAACTTTTTTAAACTGTTTTTTAACTAGTTTAAATAACAAAAATGACATCAAAAATATCATGAACGTTAAAAATAGTGTTTTTTCTTAATAATATGTGTGTGTATGTATTATCTTACAAGTGCAATGTATGATACATAAAGACATTTTAAGTTTGAAAAATCAGATGTTTTGCGCGAAGTGACAGTAGGTAGTACCCACCTCAACGCTTCGCTTATGAGGCGTGCAATATTAGTTTTTATGACTTAATATCATTACAATATTTCTGCCTACCCTGTCCAAAAACTCTGTGCACGCCCCTGCCAATCATATCATGAAATGATCAAATTTACGATATGGCCACGACATATATAAGTATTTATTTAAAATTATATATGTATGTTTATCAGCCATCTGGTTTCCATAACACAAGCGAAAGCTTAGTATGGGATCAGATCGTGCCGTGTGTGAAAATTGTCCCGAAATATTTATTTATTTATTATGTATATTGCTTTTTATTTGTATCTTCATTATATGTACCTTGGGTACTTTTATTTTTTTTACTTTCCTTTTATATTCTTCTCTGTTAGTTTCAGAAATATGTGATAATGGCTTCGGCTCGTGGCATCATGAGCTCACCTTCCTATAAAAACATAGACCGTGCTAATACACATGTTTTTTTTGTGTCAATTTCATCCAGTCGTTTTTCAAATAATATGTAGTAAGAGTCCATCTATTCTGAAAAAAAAGAATCATAAAAATTACGTGTATGCGTATAAATAAACATTTTCTCTACATTTATTCACTCATTCATTACCACTCTTATTTGTTTTAAAGATTTTTATAGTTATGAACTCTATGTTCATGCAATATAATTCCAATACGAATATATTTCCAATAGTTTTATTTCGCCGTTAGTGAAACAGAAAAATAAAAACGATTTTATTAGTGGGATTTTATTGTGCTATTTTATCGGCACTTGCTTTTATTGTCCACGTAAAATGTTTACGATTAATGTGTCCATACATTAAACTCGTGTAAAGATTATTTTTTGGTCGAAAAGTTTTTTATTATTATTTAGACCTATTATTCGACCAAGCCAACTAGACGCTCGGGTGGAATGCGGCCTCCCCGCCCGCTTACCGCCTCAGGTACCGCGTTCGCCTTAGTACAGTTCGCAGCATCGACGCATCTACGTTTCGCATCGCTAGTTATTTCTGTACTTTTTATTGTTAAATCGTTAAATCTTGTTGTTGACTGTTAAGTTTTTTGTTGTTATTTGTTTAAGTTTTTACCCTTTCCTTTCATTCATAGACAGCCCTCGAAATGGGGAAAAATAAGACTATTCATAGCGGAGAGCGAACAGTGATATTATTAATATATTTTTTTTTGCTATCTGTACCCGAGGCATGGACGGGTGACGTCACAGTTGAAAAGGGTCTAGTTGGCTTGGTCACGTAGTACCTTTGAGAAGCTTATTAATAATTGATAGATTAAAAGTATTCGTTAGACAAGTTAGAATTTAGATTTAGTTTTAATTCGTCGCATCGTTGAAACAAAGCTAGGTAGGTAATTAATTGCCGTCTAGAAAGCTGTCCGCGCTCTAGTTATTTTTAATTAATAGTTATATCAAGGAAAATACAAATGGGAAAGATGGCGCCTACGCCCTATGTACCATGAGATAATTAACAATGCAATTGGACCGCTTATATGGAGAAATGATAATTAAAATAAATCCGTATCTGTAGAATTCGCTTCTTCGCAATATATGTTCATAGCAAATACAATTTTCATATTAATTAAATTTTGAGGTTAATACATGGCAAATGAAAAGAAGATGATAAATACGGATAAAGACATTGCAATTTGTTTTACAAACAATTTTAAACACAATCTTCTAATTCCGTTGACTGCAGAAAAAGTTTTTGTCTATTAACAGCTAATCCACGCCCCGCCACGTCTATTCCGCAAAGGCTTTTTTTTTAATATTTTATGTTTCTCAACTACTAGTTCTAGCGTGAACAGCAGCAGCAGCAGTCTTTCTCAATATCAGTATTCCTGAAACAATAAAACTGTTCAGTTATTATGAAACCAATAAATTCCTCACCTTTATAATATGTAATCGTATAGTTAAAGTTGGCACAAAAAGATAAACACCGATAGACTTATCTATCGTGTACACTGGTGACTGGACAGTAACCCAACCTGCATGTCCCGAAATTCGGTGCAAACATAGTGGTTTCCACTCGTTTGTCCCCCGACTTTGTTTACAACGTTACATGTGTCTATGTTACCTACGTTTACTAGTTTTAGGGTTCTACAAATAACACAGATTTTATTAACTATATTCTTTGTATTCTATATGCTTGAGTTTGTCTTTTTGGTTAAGAATATCATAATAGATCTAATTTTATTTATTTGTGCGTCTGATAACATTGTTTTATACAAGTGTATCTTTATTGCTGGTTGGCGACGGTTGAAGTAGCCTCTGCCGTTCACAACTTGCCGATCATCTGTTAGAACTCTAAGATTCTGCTATTTTATGACACACCAAGATCTAACGCGTAAATAAGTACACGCACTCGATTAATTACTTGTGAGTTACTGCAACTTTGTTATCGGTAATTAACTAGTTCGTGAGACGCGTCAAGTGGTCTTATAAAAACCTTTTCCACAGAGACGCCATAAAAGGGAATAGTGAAAATATTACCCGGAGATAAACTTAGCAGATTTACGAGCATCTTAGAAACGCTAACCAATTAGCTTTTTATATATTGATTGTAATAAAAACGTAAATTGGGATGGTTGTCGCACCGAAGCGTTATGTTATGTGTATTGCATGTTTTAATTATTTTTCTGATGAAGTAATTATGATTTATTTAACGGAGCAAATATGATAGGAAAACTATCCTTTGCACCCATTCAGTTTGAGTTGAGTTAGAACTATAGAATTTTCACTTTATGGTTGTTTTAAAAATCACATTTTTTCTGAACTAAACTACACAAGTCAAAGTACAGAAATCATCATGACTTATCATTATTACCAATTCGAATAAGTACCTCCTAATTATTACTACTACATAGTTAGTAATTAACATCTTCGATTCGACCTCCGATTACGGTTCGGTGTAATAGCCGGTAAGTTTGAAGAAGACATTCATTAATCTTGCGATCCCAGATACACCAACTAATCATTTTTATCACTTTCACTAAAACGCATGTGACTTATGTCTACGAAAGTGATTTTGAAATGTTAATTGCCGAACTTTATTTTTTTATAACTTGATTGACGTCTAGTTACGAAATACAAGCTTATGGTAACTTTCAAAACTTGTAATAGTACCATAAATATATTAATTGTAATGTATACTTTCCTTGAGGTCAATAACTCGTGCACTTTATATCTTACTTTTCTAATTCTAGTTGAATGCGTCAATCAAATGCCTTTCAGCATTTTACCTAAAGCAAAATCACAAAATGGGAAAGTTGTATGACGTAATAAAAAATTGTAAGTATGTAATTCTTTTTAGGACCCGTATAAGACGCAGCTCCCAAAAAGATGACTCTTATTTGTTGCTATTATAATTTATTATTTTTTATCAATCTTGATATTTCGTGTCTGTTTTCATCGGTATATGAGCTAAGAAATTCACAAATTTTTGGGTTTTGTTTTTGATATTATTAAAAAAATCCTGTATATATGTAAGTAGGTAATTACGTATCTCATGGCGGGATTTACATTATTTCTTGTTTAACATTGTACTAATCATAACAGATTTGAATTCATTCACGTCGTTAGTATATTGAGCAATAAGATCCTGTTTGAAAATTTACTTTCCTACAAAATTTTTCGATTTATATGAAACCTACGAACTGCATCTAGAAAATATATCAAGCGACTAAAAATAAAGATTTTCGCGGAGTTTTTCATGTGTACGCTAAACAAAAGCTGGCTGCAATTCATTTTCAGCCCAACATGGAAACGAAAATAAAATGAGGACTGAATAAAATTTTATTTTATGCGTGGCTCCAGTGTTTAGATAAAACCTTCTTTATATATTGTTGTTTTATTTGAACAAAGGGATAGTTGGATAGGGGACGTAATGAGTCCAGTGGAGCTCGCTTTGAAAATTATGTGGTTTTAAATTGTTGTTGTTTACGCGACTGTGTTTCCAATTATTATTTGCTTGATACAATAGTTATCACAAATAACAATAGAAGCTTGGGTTGTACAATATATGCCTAAGTGGTGAACTATAAAAATGTACTGTATAAGATATAAGAGTAGTCTGGTAGGTAGTATTGCGTAGGTACCTAATACCTATACAATTTTGAATATATTTTCTTCAACAACAAAAATTATTATAGGTACACAATTTTGTAATATGTAGTTCAGTTTTTTAAGGTTTTTTTATAAATGGGGCAAAAGGTCGATGGTTGGAAACTGTTGTGAAATGAATATTTATCTTAAAATCTTAAAGCACTCTAGGAATCTTCCATCATGTGTCGTGAGCTGGCACTAATTACCGAGTCTGGGATTCACGCTACAAGGATATTATTTTATAATTATAAAGTAGGCCAAGTATGTAAAGAACCATGTTATTTGTGTCTTATTTCCGTAGTATGTATCTTCTTAGTTATCATTGGGTACATTGTCAACTGTACAATTATAAAATGTAGACTTTCTTATAGTCGATAGAATTTTGTTTTTTTTAATACAGTGTGGATTTGCAAAGTACCTATTTGTGGGATAAAAATAATAAATCTTATTATGATTACATTATCAAAATAATAAAAACTTTACAGTATGTATTTATTATAATATTAGGTAGTTACCTAGGTATATTTAATTTTAAATTTTTCATAAAGGTACTCTCTTCATATTCCTCATAGGTACCTATTTACAGATCTATGCATAAAATTAAAAATGTTTAAGACTTAAAATGATAACTGGGAACTATAAATATTTTTGGAAATATCTACAAGTCAGTTTTTTGGAAATAAAGAGGTTAATGATCACGTCGTACTTTTGTAATATGATATTTTAATTTTTAATAATTTATAAAACCTAACAATATTAAATCTGTGGTTAATATTAACCACTACTAGGTAGGAAGGTAATTAGGTAAGTAATCATTGATTTGTATGATACCGCAATCAAGTTGGAAATATTGAAATCTATAATTATTAATAGCATTGCAGTTCTTAATCCGGTAATATAAATCCATCGTCCAAGTCCGAAGCAGTGTAATACGCTTTTTCCATTTAATACGACAAGTAGTATGCGCATAATATTATGTGCATAATATTGCATGGACACGACCACTTTCAAAGGACTAATGCATCGCCTATTGCGCAAGCCGCGCCGCGGCCGCAGGGAAAGCCTCCGCAAAAAAGTAATCCATAATTTCCAAACCGCATTTCAAAGGGAGTCCATCTCTATTACATCCGCGGAATTGCAATAAGTTTGCTATTTTGTCGAGTATCCCAATACATTTCACCGTGTTCGAATCAGTTGCGCCCGCGCATCAGTTCCGTTCGCACGTGTTATTCGCGCGCCATCTGTCCACTCGCGAAGTGCGTTCGAAATACACCTGTGATAGTGATATGGTTCTGTGTGCCAATCGGATTCCTTCTTAGTGCTATTGAAAAAGTAAGTCTGTGACCTGCTTCATATTCGAGACGCAAACGCGTCCACAAATTACGAAATTATCACCGATAAGTGTAAATAGTGTTGTGTTAGGTTAGTTACTAGGTTAACGATCCGACCGGCATGTAAAAAGTCTGTATCGATAACATAACACGCGAATCACAAACCCAATTCCGAAAGAGTGGATGGCTAATTAATGATATATGCGTTTATTACGTGCACGTATTTAAATTATTTAGAAATCTCAGTCGTCACATGAATGATAAAGTGCACGAAATCGACGGAGCGGCGCGCTCAGATGCTGCGATCTGTTTAGTGTGTAATAACTTCGTAACATTGCAATAAACTAAATGAAATATGACTCATAACTTAAACTGTGTTTAAATTCCGATTTTCAGTCGAGTTTCATTTATCATAATGTTTAGAATCGCTCTCACAATTAAAAACTAAATCGATTCGCGTAGACATGCAAAAACGGCGGCGAGTGATAGTATAACAAATCGTTTAAAATAAAAGACATCAATGTCATTACGATAGAAACGATCGAGAGCAACACGAATGCAGAATAATAGAACACAAGTAATATTCACGATATCTTTATACGACTATATTAGATACTGTGTTCATGCAAAATGCAACGAATCTCAGCCATAGCGGAGATTGGCTGCGTGTGCGCGCGTAGGGTTACTGGCATTTAGAATATCAGCTGATTTATGAGCCGCGAAATTGTAGTTTTTACTTTTTAATTGGAGACGTGTGAATCGGTAGTGAATGCATAACTTTGTTTTTAAAATATGTGCTGTTAATGATTTGAATAGAAGAAGAAAGCGGAAAATTAAATTTAAATAAAAATAATGAAAGGCTTGAAGGATTAAATTAATAGGTACCTACCTTAAATATTATGTAAGAGAAATAGCTAGTTTCGAGATGATTTCAACGATTTAATCTAATTAATGAATATTTATTTGTTTAACATAACTTTTGTAAAATAATAACTGCAATACTTTTTTATATCAAATAATATTTCATAAATTATAGTAAGCATCTATTTAATCAACAATCATTGACCAACATTTATAAAGCAACCTACCATAACAGTACAAGAGCAAAAAATTAACAAGCAATACAAAATAGCTATAAAAGTATTTGAACAAAAAACGGCGATAAAATCCAATTATGATACATTGGTAACCCTATCCGAGTATGTTAGTGGCGCGCATGCGTAGTGAGAGTTAGAATATGTAGCAACGACCTGGAACGCATCGGCGCGAATTAGCGCCCGTAAAGAAATTAATATTTTAATAAGTACTCGCGTGCAGGTGAGAGCAAAAGGTTTTCCTTGTAGAAATCACAGTTTTATTGCGGTGCTTTTTAATCTCGTGCTTTTGACGCAATTTTATGGCTACGGTATATATTTATCGGAACAAATGAATTTTTATCGTTATTACATCGATATGACTTCAGATTTCGCATGTGTGATATGATGTAATTGGAGTTTATGGATGGTGGAAGAGATATTCATCCGTTTTATTCTTAATAACAATAAATAACATGTAGTTGTTGCATTCAATGGGAATTTTACACTTATAGGTACTTTAGAATGTAAACATTTTCATATGATAATACTTACCGATGTTGTTTATAATTACATATTTACTATCGATACCTTATAATTCTTGAGCGCAGCACTAGAGGATTAACCCGTGAAGAAATTAATATAATATTTGAATATTATTTTCACACATAACACATGTTTAAATCTAGTTACAAAACATTACAACTACAGTCGCATAATAAAATTTAAAAATATACTATACCATAATCATCGACATTTTACTAAGCACATCACTACACCTATAAAGATATGTAATTCCAATCACAGGCTCGAAGTTAACGATGTATGGAGAACACAAATGATATAAATTCAAGTTTAACCACAAGTCGGACTTGTCATCGATCCAATACTACAGTTTAATTGATGACTGGATGGTAATGCGCTGGTAATAGGACCTGTAATCTGTGCCAGGGGGCTCAATTTTGTCTCTGCCTTGAATCTAGATGTTTCCCAGTCAATAATATATTCATGAATGCTTTTATGTTTGCATATTAATAAACTAGATATTCAATTATTCATGCATATTTTAAGAAACATGTACAAAAGTTGCCTCAAAGTAATAACTAATAATTAAAATAGGTACGATTGAATAATATCGATAATAATAATTAGAAATATTTAGGAAACACACTATTATCGTAGATGTTAAGTTTAAACTACCTACGACTCGAATTAATTATTAGTCAAAATTATTGCAAAAATCATCCATTCCAATTATTATAAGTAATTAACAAAAACATCTTCTATTTTACTAATAAAACTCACCTGACAATGTTAAAACACCCACGTTGAATATAAAGTCGAGCAATAAACAAATTGCTTTGCCTACATCGTAGCGTTGACATCTTAATTGCATTTGCTTTTACCAACTGCAGAATGTAGGTAATTGATATGTAATCACCACTTTCATGACAACAAAATGATGAAAATAGACCATCGTATCCCTTACTATAATTATTAAATATAATAACATTAGATTATTAACTAATTTTACACTTATTTACAACTGTTTTTTTTTATAATAACACAGGCCAAAAACAATCACGCTCATTGCGTCTGCCCGCCATAATTTGAGTAAAGAATTCACGCACAGATAATTAATAATATTGCCATCCTCAAATTGTACTAATTAGATGCAGATAATAAATATTGCTAGGTATTTTTTTCCTGATTTTATCGTTATAACCTTAGGTTATAACAAATTAAATTTGCACCCGCAAAAAAGTTATAATTCTTTTAAAATAATTTTGAAGTTTTAAGTATTGTGAATGTGGCGCCCAGATTTTATTTATTACCCTTACAAATTAGAAGTTAACTAATATTAATTGTTTGGTGAAAATAAAAACACATGTTTCACATTAAAATCTCATTCCATATCTAAATATTAATAAAATACTATTAAACACTTGACCGTAATTTGAAGCTTACTTCATTGAGAAGGTACCTAGCTTTTTCCGCCTATTTTTCCCTCTCTTTCCGTTGTATATATGCTATCTCTCTCGCACACCTCTCCACCAGGTGGCGGGGCGCACGATAATGTCGGGCGCTGGATGTTTTTCATTGGCGTCTAGCTTCCGCCGCGAGAAGGTTGTCTACAAGACTACAACCTTGGTGCTATTAAGTATTAAGTATTGCTTAAAGCAAGTGCTAAAAGTGTTAAAAAGTGTATCCCGTCGGATCGGTACAGTGAGTTATTTTTACATCTATTCTAATAATATTTTACTTAAAAATGAGTAAAAATCTTTAAAGTCAACGGTATAATCGTTGGACTTTATTTAAAATGCTGAGGTTTTTAATGAATCCTTCAGCAATAGTTTATTTTTCAATATGCTTAAATACTTAATAGCATGATTAAAGATATTTAAAATTAACGATACAACCGTTACATTTTACTTGAAATAGTAACTTTTCTTTTGAAATATTTCATTATGCAATATGTACTAATTAATATTTGAATTTTTAATACTGTGAGTAAAGTTATTTTAACGGTGTTACCGTTCGGCTTTACTCGAATCGTTAATATTACTTTTGTGATTATTTGATATTACTAGATATATCAAATACCCTCTCTTGTATATAGATATTTTTAATATTTTATTTCATTTTTAATAATGTGTTTTTATTACAAGGGTACAAGTGAATTTTTCGTGGAAAAATTACAATTAATACTTAGTATGGATATGAGCCAACTCAAAGCTTTACAGGCATACAATCCATTGCTACGACTTTATTACATTGTCGTTATCGCTAGGAACGGTTCGGAATTCCTATCATAGTTTATTACTAAAAATTATCGAACGAGATGAGTCAGCTCCAAGAAGTCACGACATGTCAGAACATGTTGTGATTTTATTTTATAAATCGTACGGGAGTTACCGCTCAACTGAATAATGATGGAATTCGCTCATGTATAGTAGATACGAACCATGAATGTTCCACACATTCAAAACTATCCGTAGTCTATACGTGTCCTTTTATGAGTATTATTCTGATCCGTTTTTATGTGAAAATAGACATATTACACACGGCTAATTTGATTGAAAATTACGTTTCCTATGTTCAAATGATGCAACTTTTTTGTTAAAACGAGTAAGTACCAAAATTTTACAATTAAATTCTTTGGTTTACTGAACTTGTGCTGAAAGGGTTATCGTATAATAATTATCGAGATATCTTAATATAAATTAGATTTAGATACACTTATTTCAAAGGATTTACAATTCACTTCTAACGTTTTAGAATAATATTATAAACTTGTACACCTTGACAAAAAGTAAAAAATTGCGGGTGAGTGGAGATTATTTTGTGCAATTAAATATAACGTCCTACGACGGTATGGTTGCGTTCGTAAGGAATGTTAACGGATATAAAGCAACTAAATGTTACATCGATTGCATGAACAAAAATAAATATGAATCGAAGTTCATTTTAAAATTTAGTGAATTGATTTGAATTATGAATTTATTAAATGTCGCTAACATTGGAAAATAAGTTAAAGGACCTTGTTAATTGCTATATTATTTAAATGATTATTTACTGCTATTTTTATATTAGCACTAAGGTGTATTCTTGTTCGAAGCAGAATACATAAATGTGGCCACTACTCCTCGCAGGGGTTAGCCAGGTCAAATTCACCCTCGCAGGGTGTCTCTTAAGCATTTTTTGGCAGGCCCTACTTATTTCTAGTTACAAACATCCCTCGCGCAGCTGTCGCTCGCAGGGAAATGGTGCAAATATATATCGGCCCTCGCGGGGCTTTGATTACAATCGTCCCTCACGGAAAAGATGGTGCGAATATATATCAGCCCTCGCGGGGCTTTGATTACAACCGTCCCTCATGGAGAAATGGTGCAAATATATATCAGCCCTCGCGGGGCTTTGATTACAACAGTACCTCACGGAGACATGGTGCAAATATATATCAGCCTTCGCGGGGCTTTGATAACAACCGTCCCCACGGGGAAATGGTGCAAATATATATCAGCCCTCGCGGGGCTTTAATGGCGATTGGTGCAAATATACAAAGGATTGATCATTAAAATGATCATAGATATTTGTTTTTGTCAACGAGGACCCACGAAAGAAGTTTTGGATATGACCGTATCGGATCTTCACTCTTCTAAGGTAGGTAGAAAAAGGTTTTGAAATCTACTTCACAGTGGGCAGTATAGTAAATGACCTAATAAATACAATAAAGGTTAGATACGTCAAATAATGGGCGCATGAAATTGATACTTCGTATCCTAAAAGTTTACGCTTCAGGAATCAGGAAACCACCATTGGTTTACCAATTATGGAAATTGGAATTGAACAAATTGTATTTACCAATGCAAAGCCTAATCACAACAAAGGAAGGCGAGTCGGATCAAATTTCATCTCGCAGATGATTTGTGGCGGTGGTTTCGAGGATTGTCACCAAGCCTTGTGTCAACGGTATGTTTGGTATCGTAATTAAATGGCACTAGCCGACCAATTTACATATACAAACATCGGAAGAGATTTTTTAATCGCAAAGCGATTGAATGTAACAAATGACGATTGATTACGTATAGTTGACCTCTCATAGGCCTATTTTAGTTGCCCGGTCTTGTAGGCAATTTATTTGACTCGTTTTTCAACCCATTTGACCTCATTATTGCACCCATGAGATTTTTCTTCGGGGCTCAAACAATAAATCGCTGAGGGATTAGGATAATCGTTTGTTAGACAAGTTTTTTGTCATCCCACCAGGATTATTATATTGTATAATAAAGTTATATACAACTATTAACGTAAAACGTTTAAGTACTCAACGAATGCTGAGAATACTGACTGTTGAGTTACATAGGATAGAGGATAAATAACGGAAAGTCAATCTTTCCAAACAAAAGCCTCTTATTATTAGATATTACTTGGAACCCCTACCCTTAACGAGAAAGCTCTGCCAAATGACTTCTCATTTCTTTGCTTTGGGGGGGGGGGGGGGGGGCAATAAATGAAATGTACAGGCTATACGGCTTTTAAAATATAAGTCTGGTAAGCGAACTAAACTTTGCTGGTTTAGTTCTTGCTATATCGCTATCCGTGCCTGCTTCTCGTGTTTACGGGTGAATTAAGTTTATCAATAGTCATAAATGCAATGCTATTCAGAGGATATACTGCATTTAAAACATGACAAAGTATGGTAAGCGAACTAAACTTTGCTAGTTTAGTTCTTGCTATATCGCTGTCCGTGGCTGCCTCGCGTGTTTACGGATGAATAAAGTAATGTCCTGTCTTCGCATCCACAGCTAACTGTCCTATACTGTCATAATCTTAACACAGATTCATTCGACATAGCTCCCCACGAGCTCAGTTCTTCATTTTTGCACTCGCACAACTGTGGACAACACAAGAGCAATGCCTCCATTGGTAGCAGTTACAATCAAGGGATAACTAACCTTAGGCTAGCCATATTACGGATGTTGGAACAACCGACTATATTCAGGGCAATTTTCTTTGTTCAGTGTAACGTTTAGACTGTCGTAGCATTCCTACGGAACAAAGATGGGATCAGATCTGCATCCTTAATGCAGTTAATCGAAAGGAGATACTTTCAGACGACGATAGTATTCAAAACCCACCATATTCCTTAACATAATATTGCATAGTTAAGCTTATAATCTCTCTTGCCATTATCCTGCAGCAGAATTCCTTGGCGATAATTTATCCTCGTTAGAACGAGCGAGGGTTGTTACGATAATATGAGAAATCCTAGTCAGTTAGAGACCTGAACGACGCGATAGAGTACCGCTATTTCAGTAGTAGTAACACCTAGAAGGGTGAAGGTATTCTGGAAAGCGGAACTGAAGGCCCGGTCAGCAGCATCAGCCACCTAATAGACAGTGTTCAGTGCTGCACCACTATAATCTGCAAAATGACTCTGACGGTATGAAAATGTGGAGTACATTTTCAAAATATCAAATGATATAGTTGGAATAAAAATCCTATTTGCCTCCGTCTATCCAAAAGACATACGGAGTAGCTAGTAGTAGTTGGTTGAATTAGAATAAAGTAACTATAGTTAAAATCCTTTGTTACTGACTGGATAAATTTGGCTCTTTTCCTATCTGACGTTCATATAGCTGTTGACTGCCTAGTGTTGTGCACAAACACTATTATTATAAACTAGCGGTCCGCCCCGGCTTCGCTCGTGGTACTTACGTTTTCTCTACATAAAAACCATCCTCGTACTTCAAGGAATATAATAAAAAAGAATTATCGAAATCGGTTCAGCCGTTCTCGAGTTATGCGCTTACCAACACATTTTGCGATTCATTTTTATATATAAGAAGATAAGTCACGTTATGTAGTCCCGAGGCTTTCGGTATATAAGTTCTTATGTAAATCATAATTATATCTTAAAACCGAATTGATTAAAAGTAACGTACTTGGCTGTAGTAATTGCAGTTTTGGGACACAGATAAGCTCCTTATCATTTTAGTCTCTTAAGAGTTAAGTTCAGTATATTTGTTTCCAGTACAGAGTTTATGACCTATCAGTTTTAAATAAATAATTCATGCATTGTACTGAAAGTACTAGCCATGTTTAGATTATGATTGGTGGCGTTGGCTCTAAACATTAATAGATACCGCACGGTTTGGTTGGATGTTAAAAATCTGTATTATAATTAAAACCGTTTACCTGTTTTGATATTTTATTGCCTTATTCAAGGGGTGACCTTTTAAATTAATAATAATTAATATTTCTGACCCCAAAAGTAAGGACCAAGTTCTCTTCTTGTCCGCTTGTAGCAGGTTGGGTTAAAACTGTGTGAGTTGAGACAGGTGGTAATTCTATGTAAAGATGATTCAATTGTGCTTCTACAGAGTTCTAATTGAATAAATAAAGGTTTGAGTTTGAGGTATTTTTGCCTCGTCGGGATCAGCTGTTGCTTCATTTTGTAAGTAACATCTAAATGCGTAATTGAAAGTCGTTACTGGCGCTTTCGCAGATTTACGCTAAAGATAGTGAAAATTGTAGTAACTTTAACTTTTCAAGCCCAAAAGGTTAACTAAGGTACGCTTGAACCAATCTCATAAGTTCTAATACTTTTAATCATTATGATTAACTTTTTGGTTCTTATTTGATTAACTTTTCATCTGGGATTGTTAATATATTATATAATATAAAAATTTGTGTGATTTATTGGTAGGTATACTATCTGCACACCTTACTCTTTCAAATAAAGAAATAAGTAATTACTTATGTATTCAAATTCACATTGGCGTCCATATATTGTACACCAGGTGGGTAACAAACAGGTCTCAATGAAGTAAGCTTCAAATTACGGTCAAGTGTTTAATAGCTGTGTTTTACCTGAAAATAAAACACATATTAAATACTTACCTATATTTGAAGCTTACACTTAACGTCCACCTGTTGTGGATTTCGACTCAATGAAAAACATCCAGCGCCCGACATTATCGTGCGCCCCGCCACCTGGTGGAGAGGTGTGCGAGAGAGATAGCATATATACAACGGAAAGAGAGGGAAAAATAGGCGGAAAAAGCTAGGTACCTTCTCAATGAAGTAAGCTTCAAATATAGGTAAGTATTTAATATGTGTTTTATTTTCAGGTAAAACACAGCTAATAACATACTTCTAATTAAACAAGATTATCTTACAGGCATAAAGAGATTGTCGTATTAGACGTTAATCTTACCACTTGATTTATTATTAATGAAACGAAACTACAGGTCTTACGAAATATGTGATGGGAGAAAGGAAAAAGCGTAAATTATCTCTGAATAATAAATGTCACGTCACAATTATCCAACTTTCACCTCTTAGTGTAACGTCTATTGATATTTAATGTTCTGATAAGGGGAATCAAGCACGGCACCAAATTTAGGTATCCCTTATCGAAGATGTGACGTTGAGAAATGGGAGGGCGCAAACATATTGTGGAATCGATCGACATACTTTTTATTACGAAGACAGATGTTTTGGTTATTTTAATGGTAATACTCAATCATTCTTATAAACCTATTATTGTTGCTTATGATGAATTGAAAAATATTTTAATGAAAATGTTTTGTAATCTGTGAAATAGACCAAGTAAAAAAAAAAAAACTGTCAGAATGATTAAAATTTGGCGCCACTTTTTTTGTTTCTCTGTACTATTTGTTGAAATAAGCTTATATTATTTTCAGTTTAGCGAGTTGTACGATTTCTCAGTACAACAATTAGCGTATAATTTAATAAATTACCTTCATGTCGATAAGGGAATGGAATGAAGATGGCCTATACTTGGAAAATGGTCTTTTTCAATTTAATTTAATTATCACAATGTGATAAATTAAATAAAAGTATTTTGTCGCTGCTTCGTGAGAAAACTCCATAGATTTTGCATAAGCTGTATATAGATGTGGGTAAGTAAAACATTGATTTACAAATTACATCAAGTAGGTATTAATAAAAATCATTCAAACTACATATTTATATATAAGTAGATAGATTCCATACATAGTGTTCATGTGAATACTTAAGATTTAACATCAAAACAAAATATGTGCGGGTAGTCTCACTCAACAATTTTTGATCCACCCTCAAAAGATATAATTTTTAGTCTTTCTGTGATAGTATAATGGTTGTATAGTACGGTGGATAAAATAATAAAATGGGAAAATCTTGTTTTAAATCCGTTAATTAAATTATAAATAAACCTGCTACCTATATTGCTATTCTAACACAGTGTTTTTAATGTTATTATGTGAAATAGTACCTTAAGTGTACACTGTACGTACCTACTGATAACAGGTATGTGTATCAGTGTATCATATCATATGTAACCTTGTAAAAATATTTACATCTACTTACTAAAACAGTTACCTTTAATTAATCAATTGATAAGAGTTACCTATATATAATGGACATTGACAATTGTAACTTGATCATACAATTGGAAAACTTCGCAATTTGTCTTGAACATCTGAATGATGTCGAAACTAAATGTTCTAGAAATTTCTACAGTTGCAATATGAGTATTGGAACACGTCGAAGGGCTCGTGTATTGTATGAAAGCACAATTACCCACCAAGAGATTACAATTACTCGGCCCAGTGCGCTCTCGCTAGTCGCTAGATTAAGTTAAAGATAGCTGCTAGACAGAATACCAGGTTGTTTAGCACTCCTACCGTAATTATATCGGCTATATGCTGCGTGGTTAATTACATTCGAATCATTTTTAATTGTTTGTTGATTTGTGTCATTATTTTCTCTTGGTTGTGTCTTTAACTCGAAGAAAACAATGTTTAATTTCGATTAAACTTATACCTATGAAAATCTCTTGTTAAAGTAAAAATTTAAATCGCAATAACGTAATAAAATATACTTAAATTACCATTTTATGAAAAATAAATATAGGGTCATGAACCTTAACATTTTATTCCTTAAATAAATGTACGTTATTTTATAACTGTGTATCGGAATAATTTGTACACGGTATATGGATATGTTTAATTTAAATTGTTAATTCTATTATAACAGCAAAAATAGCAAGTGTTAATAGTACAATAATACCGCTTTTCTAAGACGTAAAAAATTGATTTGCATATTCGCCTTTACTGGAATCATGGTCCGTTTTAGGCAGAAGACAAAAGGCGAAAACTGTGATGTCAGAGGCCAAAGACCCCAGTAATTAAAGAGCAATTACAATGGAACAGAACTCCCGCGCTCTGACAAGATCCAGTTATAATATTTTGTCAAAATCACACGCGTCGCTGCCGTTAACTCGGTACTACAAGCTGTATTGCCTTTTGTTTCTAAAAGTGAACGCTTGTAATTGCCTTGTAAATTATTTGTGACTTCGCAGAATGGAAGTTTGAATGCACATTTGCGTATTTTTACACATAATGATTTCTTATTGTTTGTAAATTTTGTTAGTGTGTAGATTCTGCAGATTGTGTGATTTTATAGTGTCATCTTTTACTTTATGAATTTAATAAATTTTTATATTTATACCTTTGGCTACTTCGTTTAAACAAAGGGCTTCATAAATATTATTGTATATATTAGACAATTCAATTTACTAGACTCAATGGATGATAAAGTTTCATAGAAACCAAGTAGCAGTAGGACCACCCTGTTATTTTTAACGTCAATTAATTTTAATATACCTTATCCCTCGACTTTCCTATCTATAACAATATCATAACGAAATTGATTGATAACGATTGCCCTCACAGAATACGATCTAGCGTTTGTTCCTATTCATTATTCAGTAGATTTTCCTTCATGAATATGTAGATGCCATGCAAAACATGTCTACTGCGACACGCCATGGATCACTTTTAGAGGAGGATGTTTATGTTTTTATTAAATGCACTCATACGAGCAATTTCTTATGTGTTTATTATGTTTCAGAAGTAGGTATCTATGTATTAAAGATTGTTATGAATGCGTTCTCAATGGAAATGCTAAATCTATACTTATTATAGAAAAGATCAACAAAATAATTTATATAATGTAGAATGTAGATAGGCTTCCATATAATATTATTTTGTAGAAAATTACTTGCAAAGTGACAAAATGTGTACCTACTATTTTTGAGTCGTTCTTTCATCAAGCGATTTTAAATGCGACAGACAAAAATAGGCATTAATTTCATTCATAAAAAATATGTACGTATAAGTGTTTAAAAGTATTGAAACTTGAATTTATATGCACTAGTTATTGAAGGAATATTTGCGTCTAAAGTCTATTGTCTTAACGTTATTGTAGTTTTTTCTATTCTTTCTATACCTAAAGCATATTTCTCTTTCATTTCGAAGAGGTAGTACATATTTTTAATTTCAATCTAGGTTTTAGTTTCTTTGGATTTGTATTATAATATCAACTAGTTGATCCTTACGTGTTTTCATAAGTCATGTCCGCTTGTGTACCTACAAATAATTAAGTTAAGTGCACGGACTCTAAAATATTAACTTTAATCTTAATACATATTTAAAATCTCGTGTCACAATGTTTGTCCTCAATGGACTCCTAAGCCACTTAACCGATTATAATAAAATTCGCACACCATGTGCAGTTCGATCCAACTTGAGAGATAGGATAGTTTAAACATGTAGGTACCACGGGCGAAGCCGGGGCGGACCGCTATTATATTCCAATATGTTTTAGGGATAAGGGAAACCTTTTTGTAATAACCAGGGTCACTGGCCATTCAACCTGATCCAAGTTTAATTACAATGATAAGGTATTTTCTTTGTGAAACTTTTTAATTTTCATCTTTAACATATCTTTAACTATATAATTATTATCTTAATTTTAAATACTGTATATTCATATCTACAATGAAAAAAAAATAACAGTAATAAAATACTCGTTCCAAAACATCGAATTATTATTCATATAGCGTCAAAGTAAATAGCTTAAATATATTCAACACAAAATTATTTTAATAAGGTCAGGAAGCTGTTTCCGAAGTCTGATATAAATAATTAATTGCGAAACCAAATTATTAAACTTTGCACATGAGTAAGCTGTATCGACGGAGTTATAGCAATATTAGTTTTGAGATACCTACTAATCTATTTCAGTTAACTTTAAATTGAATTATTTCAAATTGGGTAACAGTTTAAAGTTTTTTTTGGGGAAACGGGAATTTTTTTCCCTTTATCTTACTAATAGAGATGAAATTGCGTTTGAGATGACGGCATGAAAAAATAAATAAACAACAGCTCATTAGACTAAATACTCAGGATCAAAGTACATTACAAATTACTTACTTGCAATTTTCTGTTATGATTGATATTTAAGAGGGGTTAGGCGGTCAGCGAAAATTCAGCTATTCGCGCCTGAGATGAGGGGTGAGGGGACCCGCGTTTAGTACCTATGGAATCAACGTGCTCGAAACTAAAAATCGTAAGCGCCATTCACATTTTTATCAAAAAGTGAATGAAAATATGTAGTATTTTCTAAATCTAAAACAGTCACGAAATCGAGAAGGTACCTATGTATTTGTGATTTAATACGAATTATTATCGTAAAATACGGTTGTAATGAACATTTATATGATATTTTAGAGGTAACAGGATTTTTTTTATCCAATCGTGTTTTGGAAACAGTCATCCCATCACACATACGTTCTGTAATACATATTAGAAATTTCAGTGCGAAGAAACTTCAATATTTTCAATTATAGCTCATAGATAACAGTCCATTTTGCCGTTTTCAAGGGCCCTTAAGGTATTGTCCATTGTATGATATAACATGGATATAATTATGCGTGATTACGGACGAGAGAATTGTAATAAATTCTTTCTATATAAAAATGTTCTATACTATAATTGCTTAATTAGTATTATTGACTTGCAGGGAGTGTGCTGGCATCCTCAAAGTGCGGTAATGCGCCGCGCGCGCTCTCACGCGACATATGCATGCCGCCCGCGCACCCGGTAAGTAAAATATAATTAAAATAATAAATATAGTTATTAATTATCTTAAAATTAGTCTCTAGTTTAAGGAGTCGTTTACATACAAACATACAGATGAAGCTTTAATTCGAATTCAAATAGATATGAAATCGTGAAAAAGTTTCAAAAATGTTTGTTGTCGATTGTGTGAAATTCGATAGTTTCAAAGAAAAAATAATCCAATTTGTTTTTATATACTGAAATACTGAATTACTGTATTGATATTGCGATTACTACTTATATAAAAGACGTCATGTACTCACATCATGTATAGCAAAGATATGAAAGAATAAATTAAGAAGAAAAGTTGGAAAGCCTTGCTGGAATATGAATGCAGTTCATAATGCAACCACTTTACGCCTACCTGAAAATTCCTAGTTTAAGATAAAAGCATACCAAATAATTCGTAAAAGCATTCCACAGTCCGCCAAATGCATCTCTGCATATTTCATGAGTGCAAAATGACTCGCAGCTGAAAAGGATCGTTCAATGTTTTGTGGAAAAAAAAAACTTTATGTTGTAAAAAAATGTAGGTTTTAAAACTACATATTAACCTATACATATCTAAGAAACCTTTGTCATATATAATTAACAACTATGATATTAAATTTCATTATGAGTATTATTATTAAGTTACTTCAGCCGGGGCAATAAAAGGAAAAAGTCATGTTTCTTTTAGATGTGACTGATTGATATTGATGTCCAATGAAAGTTCCTAATTTTTCGAATTGCTGAGGAAATATAACGATGAAACTACATTTCTCTTTAACAGAAGAATTATTTGAAGTTAAATATAGAGACTAAAGTATATTCTTTTATTCACAATAATGGACAATCTGTCTTCCAAGTCCTCAAACAAGTTTTAACTGCCATAATTGAGATACGCGGTTACAGTTCTCAAGTCAGTTATGAAGCTTTGAATGTTTTAAAACTTTTGTGAAATCCTAATTATTTCCATTCTAGTTAAATTGTAGCTGAGAAAAGTTTAAATGGACTGGCATTTGATTTCAGTTTTTATTTTAAAAGATTTTGAAATCTAAACTAAGAAAGGAGCATAAAAACTTACAAGATAATTATTATAACACCTTATTAGTTATTTCATATTTGTTTATAGGTAGGATATAATGCAGCTTCAAGACTGAATAGTGAATGCCCATACTTATATTTTGAGAAGTTCAGTAATTAATTTTCTCTTCTCTAAAATGCACACATGTTCGGCATTGAAAAAAATACAAACAAACCTCATTAATAACAAACCTAGTTAGCCATACAAATCTCATATATCTTCACGAGTAATGAAAAAAATAATCAGCATGCATTCACGCTTTTTACTTGCATACTTCCAAAAGTCTTTCAGGTTTTGTTTCACGAGTCATTAAGTACAAACTTTTGCAATCGCGCTTGTGGGTCAGACAGAGTTATAAACATTTGCTTTTTAGTACCGTTTTTATATTAATTTCGGTGAAAGTGATCGTCGTTTTATGTTTGTTTTTGATTGAAAATGGCCACAGAATATGTTATGCAAAATTCAAAGCCCCTTTGATGTCAACGGGTTTGAAAGCTTTTTTGCTGAAATAAAAAAAGTGGGAATGTGTATAAACCGCAGTTTTATGAAAGAAATTTCGGGATTTCTGTGACATGATATCGTGCTTATTCAGAAAATGTTCGAGCATAATAGATCAAAGAATATCGGATGAAATAAAATATGAAGTATCGCAATTTCGCGATTGCTTTGGGTAAAATATCGTATCAATATTCAGAGGCAATCGCAAAAAGAAGAATTATATTATAAAGGATAATACATTTGTTGTGTACAAGTTTGGGAAAATGTATAATACCTAAACAGCAATGTTTTGTAGGTTGTTTTCAGTTCTGTAAATTCTATATTGCAGGTGATTTGCGATTTAAAATTTTATATTCTTGGGCTAGGCTATATTTACCTTTTCATATAAAATGTAAATATTGATAATGAAGTAGATAATATAAAAAGCAAGTGGAACAGGAAGTCGGCAGTTTAGTTGAATAGTAAAGTACCAAACCAAACCAAAATAGAAAATGTTTTAATCCTCCCCATATTACTGTTATATTATCTGTTTAGAAAATCAAAGTAAGAGTATACTGTAGTGTGAATAAACCCTTATTGTGAAACTATCTCTCCATAGTTGGAAAGCGGTGGAATCTCGTTATACACCTCATATAACCTGAAAGAGAGGCCACTAGTATTTTTTATCATTTTCTATGATACACTTCGCTTAACTGTAAGAGCTCATTGAAAGTCGTGTTTGTAAAAAGTTTAAATGCATTTTTAAGGTTTCATTGCAAGTAGTAAATATCAAGTAAGTGCGGTAAGATACATATTTAAGTGGACAAAGTTAAAATTACGAGATTCTAAGTTGCGATCACATAGCAATATAAAGAGAAAAGTATTTTATAGACCAGGCAAATTATACTTAATTATCTAAAGCAATTAAGAAATCACGTACAAATTTCAATTTAATTTATATGCAAAAATTAATCCCCACACAATGACGACGGCAAAAGTATTCCGAAGATTTTAACCAGCTTAAGCTTCAATGGAAATTTATTTTAAATTGTTGGCTCCCAGTTTCAAAGTCTTCCACATATTATTAGCAAGGTTATTAAGCATTTGCGAAATTGTTGAAATCTTTAGCATAATTAACCTTAAATATTACTCGTATATAAAGAAACCTGAGTAAACAAATATTAATATTTCCCACATGAATTTTGCGTAACAACGTTTTCATTTCAGTTTGAATTGTTAGCAGTTTATGAATGTCTAGTCAATGTGAATAGACTCTAAAAAGGAAATCGTTACGTATATTAAGATGCAAGTTTTTGTTTGATTTTGCTTTATGTGTGAAAGTTGGATGACCATAACAATTTTTATGATATTCATCTCCGGCTTATAAAATATTTAATTCACTTTCTTCCTGTCATAAAATTATTTGAAAGTATAACTATTTACTATTTACCACTGATTTATGGCACTACCAAACATCTAAAAGTAGCAACTTCAAAAGCTATTAGAAAACACTCTGAAAGATCAATTCTTTCAGTTTCAGAAGTAAAAGCAATTAAGGGCGTCTGTTTCTGTCAGAATAAGGATAAGCCTCACTGATATCATTAGATATCGACATGTTTAAATGTATAACGTCTTTATAGCGATGGCGTAATTCCAGACACACTGGTCGAGAGAAAATCCCGTTTCACGCCATTTATTCCGTGACGGGTCATTGGGCTCTTTCGATCCGATGTCAATATATGTTTGCTGTTTCTATTCGAACGAAATTGCGAATTACGCTTATCATTGAAAACAATGCGCCCATAGGGTTTGGAATGTGCTTCATCCAATATGTCGTTTGTTTTTTGGAGTGGTTTGGTTTTACATTTGATTTAACGATATGTGAGCTCAAAATGTGTCTTGTTTACGTATGATTGAAATCGATAGTTAAATTACAAAGCCTTCTTTACATACAACCAATTTTTTTTGTCATTTAATTATTGGTCTGAGTTTGGAACTGTAATTTTTGTACTGAGTTAATGAAAATATTTATGTAATGTAGACATATCGTGAGCTCAATTCAAATGCTTTGCGATGAGCATTATAATTATAATAGCGTCGTTAACACCTTCTCTATGCTTCGATATCTATCGAGACTGGTTCGATCTACCATTTATAAGTTTCCACACATCCTTTGCAAAAGAATTTCATACTATTATGAACCTTTTCTTCTTAATATACGAAACAAATTCCCGTGTATATTTTTGCATAGTTAAATGTTATAATGATCCACATCGAAATGTTCCAAGCTACGCATTAAGTTCTAAGATATCGTTTATAAGAAATTGTAATGAATTGTAGATCAGTTCATAGATAAGGTGTTCTATTAAAAGAAATAATGATTTCTGAGAAGCATTGGGATGAATATTAAATCAGATAAGATTCAAGCCGGATACTTTGTTTAATAATAAATCTGTAAATTCTAACACGATTTCGCTCGCTTCATACAAGCTTTTTAACTTTATCCGATTTGCATTGCATTAAAAATAATATCATACAAAAAATATATTTAAGAAAAACTCTCTTTCTCATTTTACGTTCAAAAACTAATTAATTATTAACGTTACATCTGTGTAAATTATTTTTTGGGTAGATACTATCCCTAGTTATAATTAAGTCTGTTACGTAGCATTTTATTCCAATTGAATGAATCAAAGCATTTCAGTTGTGAAGAATCGGCCTAAGGCTGTTTTCGCTTCATTAAATTCAAATCACCAATTTTAACGCTATGCTTCTCTCATAAATAGCATATTTATTAAAGAATGGAAAATACTTAACGACTTCTAAGAAAATTCCTTTTTCAGCTTCGAATTTTTTGCTAAAGCTTATTTCTGTTGTTTAGAAAAACCACGCTATAATTGTAAATACGAGAGTGCATGATAAGGCTAGATCGTGTTTATTACAAAATATACATAGGAGTAAAAGTGAGCTGCGAATTAAACATTTTATTCATATAAAATAAGTTAAATAAAACAACTCTATCAGCAACAAATCAACAGAGGAAAATGAAATTTAACATTAGATACATTGTCCGCTCATTGCCTTGCAGATCATCAATGTCCTAATCGAACAAAAAATATCATTATTCTGCAGAGAAATCTTGTAGAAATCTGCATGAAGTCGGTGTCGTTTCTTATTTATTCATCTGTTCAATTTGATCAGGTGATCGTAATTACTGGAACTAACTGCCAATACGGATTTCGTCTAGATTTAATCATAGTAAAATAGATTAACGAGTTATGCTTTTCTCATCGGATCTTACATCAGGTATTCTTTTTGTTTAATTTTTTTAGCATATTCATGCACTTTCCTTTTTAATGCTCAAGAACAGACAAATATTGATCAAGCAAAATACGTGTCATTGAATATCTTCTCACTCTCAACGTGCTCTCAACTTTATAGCTTTTTATATTCGTTTGTAAATATCCTATAGCTCTCGAACTTCTACATTTACATCGAATCGAACATTTATCATTGATAAAAACAACACCTTAAAATAATTTCTAAAGAGGTCCAGGAGTAGGTTACCAAATAGTAATTAACGTACGTTCTTATTAATTATTCTATCAACATAATATTATATAACCCCAAAATCAATAGGCACGAGTTTTAATATTTATAAATATAAAGCTCTTAATAATCAGATCACGTCGATACTTCCTAAAACTATCACGTACGAACTGTTTCATTGAATTAATTGCCTCATTGCTAATTCGTGAACTATACTCTTATATAAATCGGATTATATTGCCAAAGGCACTTTTCCAAAAAATACTTTCACCCTCCGTGATTTTGAGTCAAGTTTTGTAAAATTAAAATTGTTTGGTGGTCGCAATTCGAGCTTTTCATTCTAAGGACTTTACACGTAGCGATGAAACATACATTTTCTATCCCTGCATTGTAATATTGAAAAAAAATGGTATTCATATCATAGCGATATATGGAAAGAATACTTATGAGAAGACGATTATCTCCTTGCTATTATTACATTTATTCATGAACAAAAATTGAAATCTTCGCATCGATCAATGTGAAGCTGATATTAATTACAACCGTGCACTCAATAAATAATTAATCATCGATAGGATCGCAATCATCCACAAAATAACGATCGAACTAATCTGGAACACAAAAACCAAATTTTAATTTAACTGTACTCTGTGACGTCACAAATCAATCGCTCCCTAATATCTATTGGCCCAGTAATCTTCACCCAAGCCGGTCATTATCATTTTCTTTAACCAACAAAACACTCGGACTTTCTACAGTACTTATCTTATTGGACGTGCTGTATTTGTTTTTGTCATCTGTTTATACAAGTTTTAAGGTCGTTTTCACTTTCGTTGGTACAGTCGCGCAGAGAAGCCATTTGTATTCCAATCGCGTATCGTATCGGCGCGTCATGATTACGTGTCTTTAATGTTATGCCCGTGTTAATTATGTAATTTGACAGTGGAACGTTTATGTTACTTCGTGTTAAGGTTATACTAAATAATGCTGCGTGCTTTTAATAGTTCATGCGATTATATAGCGTGCTAAATTGTTTTTGCCTTTCATTTAAGAAGTGGAGATTTGCTATGAAATTAATACGAATGTTGCGTTGAGTTTACGAAAATCCAATACATTTTATTTATTGTAAAGGTATTTTGTAAAAAGAGAAGGAATAACTGGAATATTGTGTCATGAAAATTGAATGACTCACATAGAAGTATTCCTTACAACAAACATTATCTTAGCTGTTATTAATAAAATCGTTCCTTTCCATTTTTTAAGAAAGAACAAAAGAATGCATAAATGATAAAACATTTCGACACGATTGTACCAACTGTATCTGGGAAAACAGGACAGAAGTGCTCGCATATAATTTTTTAATATTTGATTTGTCCTAATACGACGGCTTTAAATGGCTTTCAGAGTTAAGCGGCTTACGTTTTATATTAAAATAATAATAACATTTGATTGAAAGACAGAGATAAGAACGTAATATAAACAGGTGCTTTTTGTTATACAGGCTGGCCCGTTTATAGTGGTCCAAAAATTTTTTTCAGCTTGAGAGCATCATGAGTAATCATTTAAAACAAACTTTAGTTAAGCGAAAACTTATGGTTTAGAAATTATGATTTTTTTTATAAATAATCCGGAGTTTCAATATTTTTGTCACAAAACCACTCTGTTATAAAAACTACTGGACCGAATTGAATGAAATTTCGTATAGCCTATACCAAATTTCATTCAATTCGGTCCAGTAGTTTTCATAACAAAAATATTTTGTGACAAAAATATTGAAACTCCGGATTATTTATAAAAAAAATCATAATTTCTAAACCATAAGTTTTCGCTTAACTAAAGTTTGTTTTAAATGATTACTCATGATGCTCTCAAGCTGAAAAAAATTTTTGGACCACTATAAACGGGCACCCTGTATTTTTTATCAGTTGAAGCGACATTTTTCCTGAAAATAATGAGAGTTGCTGTGACAACTTTTGATTTTGTTTAAATTTAAGCTGTTATTTAAAATCTCTTAGTTATAAGTGAAAAATTTGTAGGTAAAATTATTTTTATTATTTTGTCATATTCACATGGTAGTAATTATAGTAGAAACATATTAAAAATTATTACATAACTTCGAATAAATTCAATTAAAATACAATTATGTGATACTTTGTTGACAGAACCTATTTACCGAGCCTGACTAGGGAATGGTAAAATTTTACGAGTGATAAAATCGAATGGGATTTAGCCCTTCTGTCTTGTAATGGTGTTAATTTTAATCTATAATACTCTGAAGTAGGCACATAGGTATATGTAATAAGTTAAAGCATCTTGAATCTTAATGTAAACAATTTTCATCATAATAAAACAACTTATGTTATATGATAATAATTAGTTTTATGATATGTAGTTATAACCTAACTACAAAAATTATTAAAAAATATAATATTTTTTGTATTTATTATTCTACAAACGCATTAATAAGTCCATCGTGATTGCATTTAATCCTGAATCGGAACAAAGGCCATATTGTAGCATACCAAATGTCTATTTCTTTTAATAGTTCAATGTTATCGATATATCATTCCTGGTACATTGTGAGAAGATATTTATCACTGTGAGAATGGATTGATATTATTTTTTAATGTACATTTCATTAGTTTATTAGAAAAACCTAAACAAACAAGCAAAAACCATTATTATTTGCTGTTTTTCATTAAGGTATTATTATAGAAATATTTAATCTTTACAGATTATTTACATACACTAATTTCGATTATCCGTTTCGTCTTGACTATATTGGACATGAAATCATTTTTCTAATATGTAAGATTTGCTGAAGATAACCACAATGTGCAAACCGTACATATCTATAAATACAATTATTAAACTTGAAATAAACTAAAACAATGATTCTTGTATCGATTGATAAACTATAATTCCACTACCATAGTTAATCCCAGATGACAGGGGACTCCACTACGTACCATAAATAATAAATAATATAGAGGACATGTTAATCAGTGCTTAGGTCTCATTACGTATGCAACACGTATACACGACAGGTGTATTCGGAGCATCCCGGGGATCCAGGATTTATTTGGTACACATGACTTGCTTGTATTAATTACTGCTACCCGGTTTACCTGCGTGAAACGAAATTAATAAGTAGTCTAGTATAGCCTACTAATTATTTACAAACCAAAAATTAAACCATAAAATTGCTCCGCTGCGACGTGAAAGACACACTTTCGTGTCTGTAATATTAGTAAGGATCTTTCAGGTAATCGTAAGCGTTGGTAATTTAATATTACCTGGCATTTGGATTTTTTTCATTGTTTGTAAAAATGATTTCACGGCTCAATTTTATAAATTTGTATGAATTTTTATACGTAAATTAAACACTCAACTGAACTCGTGTCACACTTTCACGTGAAGTGCAAAAGTTATTTACTTTTTCAATCGACATGTTTATATTTATTGTTTCATTTTTGTCGTGTGACCCTCCCTTAGATATGTAGTCGTGTTTTTTTTTGCAAGAACATTTTGTTTACTATGCGTATTTGTATTTCATACGTAGTTCAAATATATACCTATTACATTGGGGCAGCAAAGAATTTGCAATCTATTTTTTGTGAGCACGTAAAGGAAAACAAACAGTCCAGCTACCATGTCCAATAAACCATGGCAATTAAAAGCTATAGAACCATTTGGAGATTGGATGACTTCTACATAAACGCAGAATATAAAGATATAACGGTATTTATTTTGTTTGGGACAGTCATTTATCAGTATTTGCAAGATAAAAATAAAAGGAAAGTAATTTATTTAAAAGTTTTATACGTAGTTTATGGTGTAAAATCCGATACCTAATAATTAAAATAAGGTTTGTTTTACCCCTTGGTGAAAAAATTACTGCTATTTAACCCTTTCTGACAATTTTTTTTATACTTTATCAAAATTTATACAGAATTTGAAAACGTGGTCCTTAATATAGGTTGTCTATCCTGTGGAAAAGTTACGATATCTGTTTTATCAGTAAAGTACTATGACAAATGATCATATAGGGTGTATTACGTAAGAAAGGATACATGTCGAACAAATGGAAGGGAGAAGATTACGAAAATCTGACTAATGCTCATTACAAAACTCGCTGCATTGGTGGAATTTCTGCAGTGATTCAGTGTTCTGCTGTGTTTTCTATTCAAAAGTTGCAAAAAGGTATTTTTTTTATATTTTTCTAATGTTTGTATTGGTTTACTAATACTTATTGAGTTAGTTCCGCGACCTATGTTATATTGGTCATTTTTAAATCAAAATATTATGCTTCATACACGAACACGGGCTTTTTTATTTTTATGTGCGAAAAAATACATATATATATCGATTATCGAGGTAAGAGTATGGTTTATTATTGGAATCGGAAGATTGTGTTATTTAGTCTCAAAGACTGAATTATTCAAGTTCTATGTAAGAGTGCCTAATTAACTTGATCTTACGTTTAATATTTCAGATGTGTTTATTTAAATCTTCATTAATTACTGTAGAAATAATATACGTTATAAAATTTATAGGAGTATAATTGAATGTTTCAATGAGGCCTAATTAACCAATTAATAATTGCCGTAGGACTTACATTCCTTGTTATGGCTGAACTGTAATTATTTTAATTACATTACGCTATATAATTACTCCTATATACATGTCTATTCTATATAAGTTTAATTTTAAGGAATGCCAATACAATATGAAACTAACGATATGAAAAATAACGAAGTGATAATACTTTTTTTTCTAAATATAACGCTTGTTGTAAATATTTCTCTAAACATAAACAGTGAAACATTAACATATAAATCTGTATTTAAGGATAATAATTGTGAATTAAAATCTCGAACATTAAAGAAAAATATTTTATTTTATTTCATTTCATCATCTAAGGCATCTAATAGTTAATCAACATGATGGTTCTGAGTTTTTTAAAGAGAAGCTTTGTAAAATCATATCAATATCGTAACGTACCAAATGTTTATTCTAATACCATTAGTAGTACGTATTATAAAACAAACAAAATATATGGCCTATAACAGCATTAGTTAGTGGTCCGGGAGCCAGCAGCAGATTTTATGACCAAGTTCCTCTCAAGCGGTAATTAGTAAAATGCATCAAAGTATAGTATTATGAAGCCTCGTGAACGTCAGCTGGAGCTCGGTTGGGGGGAAGAGCGGTTGTAGCCTCCCGTATCAGCTGACGGTTTTTCCACCAAGATACAGCCAGCTGACATATATATTTATCCACAGTTACATATAAGCTATCATCAGGTAAATTTTTGTTTGAGAGGAAATAACGGAAAATAAATTTTTCTTTAAATTTAACTTTCATGTTCGAGACACCAGCTGACGTATAATACACCATGTTGTAACCAGCTGACTATTTTTTTTCGTTGAGATATTGGGTTAGCTACAATTTGACAAATTTTTAGCTGAGAGGAAATGAATGAATGAATGTATTTTTTTTCATATGTGCGTGGGAGGCTACAACCGCTCACCCCCCCAACCGAGCGCCAGCTGACGTTCACGAGGCTTTATAATACTATACTCTCATGCGTCTGATGAATTATCTCTTGAGAGGAAATAGTAAACCAAATTTGCACCTGGCTCCCTAACCATAGATATAATTCAGCTTTCTACAAGTGAAAGAAATTTCAATAACGCTTAAGTATTAAGTAGCTTTTTTACGTTTATTACCAAATTACCTAAAAAACGTTACTTTCCATATTAATATTTATGTAAACTAGAATAATGAACTTATTTTTTACCTTTTAAGCATTTGATCCGATTTTTTGTCAAGGAACATACATCCGACAATCGGAATCGAATTATCCAAAGCGAGTCATAAAAAATCACTCAAAGAGAAGTTTTTTCCCATAAGAATAAGATGTTACGTCGATAAGGAAAATGATTAGATTTTTGCCTTTTCTAACTCTTATTCCGTGTTATATCTATAGACGTCATATTCATAAAGCTATGGTTTGTTGTTTTTGCGTTACTGTAGAATTTTCATTTCTACGGTTTAGCACTGGTCCAAATACTGCAGCAAAGTAAGCAATGAATTATACTTTAAAACTTATTAATATTTATAATTTCTGAATGAATTAGAGCGATGGCTATACCATGGAGAAGACATAGACTTAGACAAGGCCTCCTTTCCATAATAATTTGAAAAATAAATTGTGCTAATGTGTGTTTAAAGTTTTAAACCCTTCTGTGTGTGTGTGTGGGTGTTAGTTTATACAATTATCCATTAATCTACTTGCGACTTCAAAAAATCTATATTACAAAAAATATTTGTAAGTTAGCTGAACGCTGTTTGCGAAACAAAGAAATAAACACAAGGAATTACGTTCCCATTTCCCAAGTACGATTTTAATATTCAAAAGCTTGAACGCTGACATCGGTTAATGCGTAACAAATTGATATAATTTACAGAATATTACGTTGGGCAAACTTATGAATAAGTTAAACGGTATTTGCTCGATTCATAATTAATTCACGATCCTTTAGCTGCTCAAGTTTGTGGCTTTCCAAGCATCGTACTGTGATTAAATATGTCTTGTATGAATCATTGTGGGTCCTTTGATGAATCACTAAACGCATTTGGAAGTTCGAATTCTTGGTAACGTTTTGGTTCCCGTTTGCTAATTTACTCTGTCAATCAAATTCATATCGTATTATTTATTTGTTTTTATCGTTACATCCTTTTGTGGCATACGGATATTTGTATGCTTTTTTATGAAATTGGTTTAATATCAACCAGAGAATTAGTTGAATCACGCCGTGTTTTGTAGAACCTGTAACCTGAATATCATGTGGTTGTTCGTAGATGCTATAAGGCGGACCCTCTCTGTATTTGATAAATTCCGATCTTTCATCAATTTTATTAGCAGTATGTAATACAATTAATATCAGTAAAATCATAACTAAAATGATATTCAGAGTTCCGTAATACGACAGTTTATTGATTAAAAACAAACCAATCTTCCCTCTTTCTGTAATGTAAATAACTCGAATATTTGAAGATAATTCGAAATGCCAATATTTAAATTTTCCAATATTAATGGAAATATTGTTATTGTTGACATTCCCAATTTTCCATTCGCTCTGATTTCAAAGGGAAAATATTGAATATCTCTGGTATCCGGGACGTTATGCAAATAAAGATGTTCTGAATGAAATAATGAGGTTATTTGCATAAAAATTCACGAATTATGCATAATAGCAATTATCCTCGCTAGACGCAATCACGTGGGTTCGGTTTAGCGTCAATTATGCATTGCTCATTAGGAATTTTACACAGAAATGGTATTGTGACACGCTGATTTAATTCTTTTGTTAGCAAAATACAGACATTATAATTGATTTCAATTATTTTGATGTGGACACACATACCTATAAAGCACGAGAGGCAGGTTTAAAGTTTTTTAATCAGAACTAAAAGTCGCTATGTCAAGAATTTTGTGATTTTTTATATTATTGTTGCATATAACGCCATTTATTTATGTTAGGAACATAAAACACACGTACTTTTAATAGATAGGTAGTTAAAAAGATTTTGGTTTAATCTACACAATTTTCTGCTTTTTTATCCTTGCACATACAAACGATTAGGCTGGTACAGGGATGAGGGCTGTAGTGATTTCATTAAGCCAACATATAAGCGATCGTTGACATTGAAAATATACTTAAAGCTTAACTAAGAAGCTCTAACGTATACGTTAATTTATGGAGCAATTTCTTGCGATTACCGGCATTTGGACCGAATCGTGCTCCGTTGATCCTCCACTGAGATATTTCTTTAACCTTTCACGATAAATATTCGTGCGTGTTAACTATAATGGATGTGTTAAATTACCCCCTGATGAAATGATGTGTTCCCCCCTGTGGTTCAGATGGGCTCCTGTATCCGCAGACTTTTATGTGACTATTTCTTTTGGACATTTCTTTGCGGCTAGTTTGACGATTGTTCGATTGTGAATACCATGCTTATTATTATAAAATGTATGTATTGACTTTGCTGAATTAATTTTTTCAGCAACATCATGGGAATATATTTTATTCTTTTCATAGAACTTCATTGTATAGTTTTAGATTTTAAAATTAAAGAAGTCAATTTACTAGCACCACTTTTATTAAAATTTTAAATTTCATAGATTTTGTAATTTAACTGAATTAAAAACATGATTGAAAGTACAGCTAGTTAATCATAGGAATACTCGAACTCAAAGAAATGTTTTAATTATGTAATTGTTACATATCTAGTTTTAAGTTATCCAACAAACAATCAAATGTTTCCCCTTTATGATATTAGTGTAGATTTGATCACGTAGGTTTACTAGGTTAGGTTAATCAGGGTTTAATAATATTATGTATGAGTACGACCCGTTCTGATTATATAACCTTAATCTCTTTACAATGGAATTGTATTTAAATGTAAGTTACTGTTATAATAAGGTAACAATACGTAACGAGAAACGATAAGGAACTCTTATAATAAACTATAGCTGTGCCGCACAGTTTTACCCGCACTGCTCTGCTTCTGTTGGTCTTGGCGCGATAATATATAGCCTATAAGCCTTCCTCGATAAATAGGCTAACACCGAAATAATTTTTCAAATCGGACCAGTTGTTTCCGAGATTAGCGCGTTCAAACAAACAAACTCGTCAGCTTTATAATATTAGAAGATAGATTTAGTAAGTTCTTATCGTAATTACATCATGTTCACAAAGTGTATTGTAATGCGATAATTCTAACAAGATTCGTTATTGTGTTTTGGTTGTAGTATTAATATTACACCTACAGAAAATCTGGCAGTAATAAATTATGAGTCGGCTAATTTCGAAGCTTTTTTGCGACACCCATAAGATATTGGTTAGTTCACGCTGGAAATAGTTGATGAAGTGGTTCTATTTAACTAAAAATTATGTCATACATTAATTGTTTAAGGGCCGATTTTTCAATCGCGAGATAAACAGTCTAATAACTACCCCTCGAATAGATTTATTCAATTATTTATCTAACTCATTACGGCTCGCCTATTTTTCAATCGTGATTTATTTGATGAATAACTATCTGACCAAATATTTCCATATTGGCAGCACTGCTCTCGGAGTGGCGAAACAAACATATTAAATTAGTCAGGTTAGAGCGGGATAGAGTCAAATCTTGCAATTTGTCAACAACCGTCATTATGACTCACGTCAGGAGTGCACTTGTCTTCTATGATTGTTGATTGTTGTTTTGATTCGAGTAAAGAGTTTGGTTAAATTTGTGTTTCAATTTATATATTTTACGATGGAAACGACATACTTAAAGGCAGCGTTCGGCAAATTTTCAATGGCATGGTCATCAGTAGGTACTATCAAAAACATCAATTTCAATATGATTTTAATTGATAATAATTATATAGAAAGAGGTTTAATTGTTAATAATTCTACGCTCTATGTTATGACATACGAAAATATCTCAAATTTGACGCGTCAGTTGTCAACTCAAACGCCTAACCGTCGAATAGCGCGCTATCTGGCCGTTGGAGCGGCAAATAGATTTATTCCTCAAATAACGTAGTTATTCGATAGATAAGTCCTATTCGTCTATTGAAAAATTGAATATTTTGTTAACTGAAGAATAAAGTCTATCTAGCTGTTTATCTGGGCATTGAAAAATCGGCCCTTATAAAAATAATTGATAAATGTATTAGACCGGGAGATACTGACACAAAATTTCGAGTCATTTGTAACAGGATGGCGGTTCTACAGGGTTCTTAGTACGCAATGACAAAAAGAAAAATGATGGTGTGAACGCTGGTACCGGCGGCTTAGTCGCGTGGGCGTTAGTCGAACTCATCGGAAAATAGCGAAAGTCAAACGATTTGTAACAGTATGGCACTTATTTTTCCTGTAAGTTTGAGGATCAACGAATATAAATACAAAATTTCAAAGATCTAGGTGTTGGAAATCTTCACTTATATAAATTAATAATAAATTTATTTTTCAAGTATGACAGCACTTTTTCCCCCTACTAGAAGTATGGCAAATATATTAATGGTCACATTTTATCAAATACTCTCCAAAAAGCCAAATGCAATACTGGTACAAAAAGATAGGCGAAATAAAAAAATTTGGCAGATTTTCGGCGGTATGGCGACCATTTGGAATCGTCCGAAAAGTATGGCATGGCGATTTTCGTAAATGGCTGCACGACGATGGTTACCTGTGCAAAAGTTAGCTTGGTACAAATGGTTGAATAATTGTTTTTTTTAAATCAACACATTCGCGTCGGTATGGCGGGCTGTAAGTCATACCGGAAAAGTATGGCATGACACTACCGCCTACTTCTTTTTTATGGGCTATCGGTAAATTCTAAAATTTTTGTGTTACAAATCGTTTGACTTTCGCTATTTTTCCGACGAGTTCGACTAACGCCCACGCGACTAACCCACCGGTACCAGCGTTCACACCATCATTTTTCTTTTTGTCATTGCGTACTAAGACCCCTGTAGAACCGCCATCCTGTTACAAATGACTCGAAATTTTGTGTCAGTATCTCCCGGTCTATATAAAAATGTACATCTATACAGATCTGATAAACTGTTACGTGAAAGAGCAACATCTCATCCATCATTATTACATTACAAACTATCACGATTTTACATAGTGTTAGTTTTTTGTATAAATAATACAAAAATTATAACAATAAAATTGATAACAAGCCCTCATTTACACTGAGGGGATATAGCGGGGATTCCCAGGATCTCCCTAGAGGGAAGCATCAGTAAAGCTCAAAGATAATTTGCATTGAAAAGCGCCTCGCTTTTTTTCGCTATTTGTATGGGTTTTTACACAATCACAAATGAATAAAGATTAGTAAATGTCTACGTGTTTATTATTCTAGTAGTGTTTTTTATATCTGTTCTTTGGTTTTAATTTTCCTATTCAATCAAATTTCAGGGTGAATTTGATAAATACATCATCTGTTCAGGAAAGGACTCGGCTCTGTTAATAAAAAAAAACATTTATTTAATTTCCATTTTGTCTCAGAAGGCAGAAAATGATTCAATAAATAATAAAAGCATTGCAGAAAAAGCATAAGACGTACTATTCAAATAAATCGTCATTTTGTAAATAGACAACAATGAAAACGCAAAATAGAGTGCGCTTTTTACCAGACTAGGTAGCACATTAAAAGCAGATCACAATAAAGTACATCAGTTTCACATAATGGAGACATTTAAGAGTGATCTATTATGGCGGTATCAGATCAAAATATGCTAAGTAAAATAAATGGTTGGATCTTATCAAGTGTTGGTCTATGAAAATTGTGATTTATATATTTGGTGCCAATGGCAAAATGCATCAGGTATGATTGTTGTGTACTTTCTAAAATGTTTTAGTTGTACATTTTTATAGATATGATTTTTAATATATTGGACGGAAACAAAGATTTTATGCAGGTAATGAAATATAATAATATCACTCCGCTTGCATCTTTGTATTGATTACTTGTTCATAAAAATAAAGAAAAAGTTTGAGATGTAATGTATACGTATACCTATATTGAAACTCTAAAAATATAACAGCATAATTTTGAGTTTGTGTTCCGTGAATGTTCATTTCGCTATTGTAAAATATCCGATACTGCAGGTCATATAAAAGCTATAAACGTGTACAAATTGAAATAGCAAAGCTGAAATGCTACAAAATGTAGCTGCATTTGTCATTTCGAATTCCCGTATTTCATCGCTTCTATTTGCAGGTGCAGAAACTGAATTAAATCCGCTAGGTTTACTCAGAGACGCTCTGAAGTACCCTCGTATCTAGAGCTCTAATTTTATCTAAAGTTTATGCTTTTATGCTAGAATACCATTAATGAATACCGCTTTAAACGTGTTATCGGGCTTAACGATTGAGAGCATTAGAGTTAATGTTTATTAATCAACTTGAATATTAATCGCTTACTTTGCCTTTTTTAATGTGTTTTAAGGCTGTCTCAAATTGGTACCAATGGTATACAGCTAAAATTGAAAGGCAGGTTTTACATTGAAAATAATATATTATATCGCATAGTGCACACATAAAACAGCATTATATTTACTTTAACGGTAATTTCATAAATTTTGCAAAACTAGATGATATCAATTTATTTGTGCAACACAGAACTTAGTTTCTCTCCTGTTATGTTGAACGACGATACGCTTTAAGTCATAATTTGTAGCTTTTTATTTCCAACAGACATTCCTCATAACTTTAAATGTATTAAAATACCTACAGAGTAGCTTTTATTATTTATGTTAAAACTTTTTATGATATTCTTAAGCGGCACATTGTGGGATTACTTTGTACATTAGGCAATAGCTTCAAAAACCCTTGTGCTTTGGTTAATATGTTATTACATGTTTACATTTCAAAAATGCAACCGTTTTTTTCAGAATTTTGTTTGTAATTAATGACGAATTTTACGAATAAATATAAATAAAATTATACGAAGCTATTTCATATCCTTGAAATTTATTTGATTTATAAATATTGCAAGGATACCGGGAAAAGCTTTTCAGAAAGTATGGCACCTAAACAATTCTAGTGGACCACATTTATCACGGACGTTGTATTTCAGTTTTATTTACGGACGCGTATGTTTTATCAATAAGGAAATATCCTCTTGGAGTAGCCGTCGTCCCACTATCTATGACGTCATATATTTCCGTCGAACCTTCGAGAAGGCAGTGATTATATATTTATTGGCTAACCGAGGAGGGTGCTATAACTTCCGTGTTGAACCTTAAATCTTATATTTCTTTGTATGGAGAGCTGGCCAAGGTGCGATATCTTGGTTAAATATTGGTTGAAAATTCAAGTATTGAATAGTCACAATTTATTTATTGCGGCGAGCAATATGAATTTCTTAATAATAAAAATATTTATGACCTATCAAAATTGATATATTTTCTTTAAATTATTTAAAACGATTGTACTACAGACATTGCGAAAATGTTATCTACATTTTAGTCCATTGTAATGTTACATTTTTTTGGCCTAACCTTGCGTTTTTTAGAGGACGCAATATTATTTTTTTGATGTGTAGGGGGGGTCAGTGTGCAGCTAAAAGCAAGTTTGTGGGGTCGCCACCCTTGTCCCACGGCCACCATCTTGAAAATAGCGGTTGAAATGGTTTTTAAGATATATCTCTTAAACTATTTATCTGATAAAAAAAATTGTTAACATTATTCGTTGCAAATTAAATTCTCTACAACTTTGGTTCAGCAACTTTTTATCGTAGAACTACAAATAAAAAAGTTATAAGCGAAAATATTCAGAAATTAGAGATGTTTATATTTTTCAATAAAACATTTTTTTTATCATTTTACGAAGAAATGATATCAGACCATTTTTGTAGATTGTTTTTCGAGAAACAACTTTTACCTGCAACATTTTTTCATAACGTCAATAACTAAGGTTTTACAGCGCTCTGAAGTGAGTACTATTTTTCAGTACTCTTACCCCTACTCATCAAAAAAATTAAATTGCGTCCTCTAAAAACGCAACCCCAAATGTAACTTTTCAATGGACTATTTAGATATTTAATTCCTACGTTTATATTGTTTTATAAGTATTCCTTTAAACGAAATATTCTTTTTATATACATGATTTTGGATAAAATAGCATAACCAATTTGCTGAATTACGTATTTTCAGTAAAAGTCTAATTAATTAACAGCTAATGTTACGCTTTTACCAATCTGAAATCTAATCAGATTTCAGATTAATTTCAGAACCAACCGCTCCTAATTTCCATATCTAACATCGCTTTTACATCAAGATCTTCAGATTCCCTTTCATTTAAAATTTCATTATTATATTTGGCACACCCCAAGCAGTAATATGTAAACAATCACCGTCAAGAGCATGTTCATTCGATGAGACAGGATCGATTCGCTCATTTATCTCAAAAGAAAACCCGTCACGGTATTCAGTTTGATCTCCATTAATATTGTTTTCGGACTATTTTCATCTTACTTTTTCTTGATGTTCTCAAGTGATTTGTTTGGTGAAAGTAATCACGTCACGATATTTATCTAATCTGGGTTCCCGCGCTTTTTTATTAACGCTAATATTTTCGCGTTTAGTTTTACGTTGCTTTGTAATGATAATTAAATTTAGATGTATAAGGTGATGGCGATATTTTAAGTGCTTCTGTGAACTGTCAAGCTTAAAACTTCTAACAATTTTCCTGTAATTTTAGTTATATTTGTAATACGATATCGATTTCCACGGGCTTCATAAGTGATTCTGAGAAATTTCTTTCCTGATATTACTTTCCTTTTAACGAGAACTTCTAAAATTTAAGAAATAAAGATTATTTACAAAGTTATTTATGAAAGGCTTATAATTTATTGATACCTTCTAGCAAGACACACGAGAGAATCCGCAGAGATTACAAGCAATTGTTGAACTTGACAGTTGAAAGGTGCTTTTGAAAGAAACCGTTTAATGAATAAATATACGTATTAGCTTGAGTTCAAAAATATAATCGGAGATTTTCGCTGCAACTCGAAAAACATAACATAAGCTTTTTACGAATATGAAGCTTCACATGTCTATGAATTTTTGCATTTGACAGAATCCCTCTACGGTTACTGAAATATTTTCGTGGAATTCAACGTTAAAATTGTTAAAATGAACCGTCAAACTCAGCTTCAGTATATCCACGAGTAACTCTAATATGTTGCGTGTACAATAATGGCGAAGCGAAGCGAGTGTTTTTTATTTATTATGTTATCAATTTTTATTACCTTTATCAGTATTCTTTGTGCGAGATGCGTAAATTGAAAAATATGCTAAGCAAGGATAAGTGCAACGTAATTTATAGCCGAATAAAAATAATGGGATGCTTGTAAAGATAAAAGTTTGCGTTTTGATGTCTTTTGATCGAAATCTGAGATAAAAGACAAGACGCTTAAAAAGGAAAATTATTAGCGTCTGTCTAACGCTCGCAATTGTGTAGTTAAAATTAGTATTCTTATCTCATTCATCAAGTAACTTTTGTGTAAGTTTTCAATAGGAACTTTGGCACAAATTAAATTAATTGATATATTGTCAAAGTTTGTTCTTAGAGATAAAATTAATTCAATTTAATTGCTTGATTTAGGTAGATAGAAGAGGACAGATTGTCTTAAAATATCATAGTCGTCGAACACACTTATTTGATTTCATGCGCGGTTAGTATTTTGAAATTTTTATAATAGTTATATTTTTATATTTTTCTAGTACATTAACTTAATTAAACGTCACAGATTATATGTATGGACGTAAAATACTTACATCTATTTTTATATGTATGTACCTTAGTGTTAACTATAAGTCTTACCTATACTTGCCAAATACATATATTTATATTATCATAGTTATACAAAGGACATTGCCAGTGTTCGGACCAAGTGCTGCCCAGGAATGAATGTAATTGCAAAGGGATCCTAGCATTAATATACATAAAGAAAAAATATTAAAAAAAAAATCCCCCCCTGGAAAACATATAAAAAAATCACGAATGTGTACCATATGTCGATGGCCCGTGGAGGTGGTAAACGGCAGATTGAAACGGGATTTCAAGTTATTTCGCCAGGAATACTGCAACATATCCTTGCCTCACTTTTTTTCCGATCTTAAAATCGCCGCTGAGCTCACTAATGCATTTCATGTGGATTTATTAGATAATCCTCATTGCCGTGATTTCATCAATATAGTTAGAGAGGGGATGGACTCTAATAATGATTTGGCTGATTACGTCGATTCCAAAAGGCTAAACCGAAACAGAGTCGCTTTTGATAACTTTAATGTTGTTCAGAACAATGTATTTCCAGTTCTCACCGCTGAGGAATTGACTTTATTCGCAGTTGGTACATACCAAATAAAACTCGCTCCGAGTTACTATAGCGAGCATATACGAAATGTAGAAACATTTGTTATCCAACAATATAACGGAGATTTAAGCGATCTATCAACATTTAATATGCCGTCTGAAAATGTCCACATCTTCAGATTTAACTTAAGAAGTAGGCATACATCGTCTAAAGTCTACCATTCCTATATATTAGTCGATTCCAGCAATACCGGACTGGCAGCCATAAGGAACTATTGTTGCACATGTTTTACGGGTCGGAGGACTATCGGCTGTTGTGCGCACACCATGTGCTTAGTATGGTTTTAGGGTGAGCTAGGCACCAGGACGTGATAAGGTGCCCTGCTTTATTCTTAGATAGAATTATTATCGATGACGACGACGATGATGATTAGTATAATTATTGTATTCTGTACAAATATGCAGTATTTTATATTTTGTATCGTATTCTGTACCTGTTACACATAAAAAATGTGTATTTATTACATGTTTTTCTTAAAATCATTTTTTTTTTAAATAAATAATTCAAAACAAAACATTTTTTTTCTCTTGACTCCTGGGATAGATTTTGATGCGCTTTGGTTTACATGTTAGTATTGGCCTGAGGAACAAAATGTACCATGTCTTCATTCTGGGCAGCACTTGGTCCACCTCCCATACAAAAACTGTCAATGTCCTTTCTAATATTCCAGACTCCATAGAAACTTAGGAAACCCTCGTGTTTAATCGTGTTAAGATGGGACTTCAAAGACCCAGACCATGTTAAGGGTCGTGCCGAACTTTCATACATTATCACATCATAGGTATAGGGGAGATATCATTGTACAATCTATTTTCAACTTTAAGTTTATGTGAGAAAGTTCATTTTGTCGTACGTATATTAAGATCATTCTGTGTCAAAGTGAGGTACAGCCGAGATAAAACTTAAAATGTTAGCGTTGATAGCTCCCAATTTTCGCATAAAAATGTAAATGACGACTCCAGAATACATTCCTACATCACTTTATTGGTCTTTTCATTCATTAGTATAAAAATAAATCAATTTTCGTTTATTAGTAACAAAGTCAAAATATAATATAACCCCGTAACATTATTCAAAGCTCATCATTGTCGTGTCGATGAAAATTATTTCAAAAACAATTTCTAAGGAAAATCTTCAAAATAGTCACAAATGAATGCGGCTTTTTGCCAATTATTTCATTTTATGTTAAAAGATGGCTGATAAATCCATTTAGACTCTAATTAGTGAAAATGTTTAGCAAGCGATGAAAGAATTTGTTGAAAAAGGCGATTCTATCTGATAAGAAACACGGAACGTTGGGATATTAAAATGTATATGATACAAAGTTTTAGATATTGTCTTCATTAAGGTAATGAGTAGCTTCATATTATCTATACAAATCTTAATAAATATAATAAAAATCTAAATTTCATGCTGTTTGACTCACACTAAACGCTTTTATACTGTAAAGAATCCTTCTAACAGTAAATTTGTTAGTTTTAACCATCTAAAAGTTGAAATAAAATTGTATTATGTATCCAAAAAGTCTATAAGCCTTTGGCAGCCGGTATAACGCGATTTTATTTGGCTCCACTGAACAGTGAACATACTTTAAAAACTACGTTTATAGATTCGCTTTGAACGGAATCCGATTTATAGAAGTCAAAGCGTAATCCGAAAATTGAATTTCAAAGGCGATATTAACCTATCGGAATTTCCGCTATTCCGTATTCCTGGTAAGCTTTGCTATGAATTCGCCTTAAAACCACGTTCTTATGATTTGAACGATTTCATATACCTTTAGTTGGAGTTTAAAGTTATAATTCCGATAGGATTTGTGTAGTAAGTAATGTAAGTGTAATGTTTAAAGCTTTCTGTTTGACGCTCCTCTAGTGTTTACTTTACATAGATTAGTAGGCGATATCCATAAAAAATTTTCATTCCACATACAATCTTCTCACAATTCTGCTTTAAAGAGTCGTTTATGTTTCAACAAAGATATTCTATCCCCATGACAAATTTTATAAAATCAGTGTAGGTTTTTAGCCGTGAAAGCTTAGGTAATAGACGGATGAACTTTCACATCTTTCAAACCAAGTGGTTTAATTAGATAATTATTACATGCATTTAGAGACATCAACATGACCACACGGTGCTGTCTACATTTTTCTTTTATTCATTAATTCTTAAGCTAAGACGAGCAGTGGTATTGTATGGGCTTGTAAATTGAATTACTGTGTGAAGATTATATAAATAAACACAAATATTATTGGTAGTTGAAATTTGTAAAGAGCTGACATATTCGGAACAGCATGTTACAGCTATTCAACTAAATAAGCTTTTGTTTCGGGTGACGTAGAACCTTTTGTAAATTTATGCATAAAGATTATTGTAAAAAAAATATATTTAAGTATTATATTTAACACCAGTTTCATATAAGTTTTGAATAAATACAAATTCAATGTAAAGGTTCTAGACAGTCACGATTATGTTATCTATATACACACAAAACCGCGCCATGACAGTTTTATATTTAAGTATTTCAAAAGCCCAATTAAAAAAAATAGGAGTGCCAACGTTCTAAACATAAGTTTAGACATTCAAGGATGCGAAAGTCCATATCAATATTAATTATACATGTGAAAAAATATCGCTTTCTTTTACAACATCCGATGTGTTAATCATTAATTGTAGCTATTTCAATTGTCCGAAGGCTATAGTGAAAGTGATACTTTGGTGTCTATTGAATTTGACAAGTAATATATCTGATTAGAGCCAAAGCGTGTCTTGTCACAATATTAAAGAATAGAAAGGATGTTATAATATCGAAGAGAAATTGAAGACGCCTTTATTCGATATACAATATGATTGTCAATATCACATTTATGATACAACAGATATTAGAATAAAGATCGAGTTCTGATAGCTAGAGATTTATTGATAAGTTTATAGAATTGGTAGCACATTTGTTGTACACGATTTACTGATTTCCTGATAAAGTCATTTTTGTTATTTATTATTTTACTTCTATATTCAGAGGTGTGAATAAAATTGTTTTATTGATTGATTGTCTTGCCTTTTACACAAGCAATGGATACGACACATAGCACATGTATTATAATTCTATCTTGAATTCTATATTTAATTTTAAATCTAAGACTTCTATTTGAAACGAATAACGTTAATTTCTTTTTTTCATACAAATCATGTTATACAACGTATCGTGGGATAAATTTCTTTTAAAACTGAATCTGATTGGTACGCTGTATTCAAAGGTCGTAAAAACATGAACACCGCTTGAATTAATAGCTTTCTGATAAACAAGTGAGGTGCAAATTCACTCGCTTTTGGAAACTCGTTTTTGGCAACCCTGTCTGTTGCAAAAATATTGTAAAACCTACATAAAATACCTCGGCACTATCCTGAAATATAGTTTGAGTCCTTTTGGCTTTTGCTAACGTTACTCATTGTAATTGGTCCAAGTATAAAATTTATATTGAGTCGAAAGTTTCCTATTTGAGACTGTTTGTATAACGTAGGTATAAACCACTCAAAAAATAGGAAGTCGTAACTTAGATACTGCTGAAGATCTATGTTTTTTAGTCCTTTAAATCCATATAAAATCAATTTATAAAAGTTGGAACTAATATAATCAATATTTAACTTAATTACTTACCACGCAGCCAAAGCTTTGCATTCGCATTAACAATAATTAAGCCCGTTGATTATTATGAGCAGTTCCGATATTTAATTAACGGGTTTTAATATAAATTTCGTATAAAATACATACGTGCGTTTTGCGAACGAAATTATTTTGGTTACAGGTGAAAGTTAGTAATCATAAGATATGCATTATATTCGTGGTAAAATTTAATTTTACGGCAGAGTTTAATTTACACTCTTTGTATTAAATATAAAATTCTGCGAAGCGATAAAGATTTTTAAACCATCGGTCCATAAAAATTAGGTCAGACCACACGGGCATTAAATCCTGCCTTCGATAAAACAGTTATGCAAATTATCGATATATTGTCAAAGCTAATTTGCATTATAAATGAGCTTCATTTGAATATTAAAATTAAGTTAAACTAGTGTTTATTATATCTATCTCAGTTCTTATTGAAGTCACTATTTGTATAAAACGGTTATATTTAAAACAGAATAGTTTCATGAAGACCATTTTTATTAAAGTATTAGTCCATTAATTTCCTTCACAGACTAATAATAATATACTACGTATACAAATTTCCTCGAATGTCACACATAATATGGTGTGTGTGAAAAGGTAATTAACTACTTATAATAAGTCTTTATTTAATAATAAACAAATTAATTTGGTAGACTGGGAAAATTGTTGCCACTTATATCAAAACTTGACTATTCATATGAGTCTAAAATATGATGAGCGGAATTTATTCGGAAGTTTGATAATCAAACACAATGGAAACTCAAACTAAACTAACTTCTATTATTATTCAGCTATGAAACAATTTGATTCATCATTTTAAACAACAAAATATTACCAAATTGTACCAATGAGGAGCCGTTAAAAACTTTTGCAGTTTTCGTTTTCAAACCAGATTAAAGTTTATACAATATTGTTTTAACACTAACAAATACAATATTTGTAGCAAGCTTTAGATAATGTATCGTAATACAATACTAGGGGTGCATTTACAATATCTCCATTGAAATGTAATGCTTCATCAGGGCTTCATCTACATTCTACACTAATATTTTAATGCTGAAGAGTTTGTTTGTTTGTTTGAACGCGCTTATCTCAGGAACTACTGGTTCGATTTGAAAAATTCTTTCGGTGTTAGATAGCCCTTTTATCGAGGAAGGCTATAGGCTATATCATCACGCTTAGACCAACAGGATCGTAGCAATGCGGGTGAAACCGCGGAGCACAGCTAGTATATTAATAACATTACGTTACGTATTCACCCATACCGTCGAATGATTGATACGAATATAAATTCAGTCCATTTTACAATAAATCAAATTTCCGACTACGAGTTTATGATCGAAATACGGAGTAATATGAATGATATCATAAAATATCGCACTGTATTTGTGGAAGAGAATTGAATGCAGTTAATTTCCATATAGAGTGAATTCCCGAAATAGTGCTTTCATTAGCTCTGTGCAGACTTAATAAGATTTAGAGCAATTGGTATATTCATTTATAATTGTGTAATTTATACGTATTCACTGTAAGACCATTGGAATCTACATTTATATTATGTACATTAAACTCAAACTCAAACTCAAACATTCATTTATTCAATTAGACTTCTTCCAGAAGCACTTTTGAATCGTCATTACATTCTTTAAATTTACCACCGATTTGGAAAGCAGTATCTATGGAGAAGAACCGGCAAGAAACTCCATAGTTGCTCTTTTAAAGTCATGTCCATATACAATATAATTTTACATTACATGTTACTTACATCTAACTACATAATATTATATATTATCATAATATGCCAAAGAACTGTCCTGTTATTCTTACGCGACAACCCTCCATGGATTTTCATCTTCCATATATTCCTTAATGCTGTAGTAGGCTCTCTGAACTAATACATTTTTTAAATAAGTTTTAAATTTAACACTACTAAACTCTTTAATACTATGAGGAATTCTATTGTAAAAACGTATACCTTGGCCCATAAATGAATTTTTAACTTTAGTTAACCTATAAAATGGCATTTCAATTTTATTTCTATTCCTTGTGCCATAACAGTGTCTATCTCCTACTTTTGTGTGTAAGTCCGCGTTTTTGTGTACATGTAAAACATTATTAAATATATACTGTGATGGTACAGTGAGGATACCAATATTCTTAAAGAGATCTCTTAGTGAGTCCCGAGCACGTAAATTATATATAGAGCGTATGGCTCTTTTCTGTAATATAAATATAGTTTCTATATCTGCAGCCCTGCCCCATAGTAGAATTATAAATACGAATTTCTGTAAAGTGGTGTTTTATAATCCTGAATAGTTGACTATCTGAAGCAAAGCTCTGTATGCGAATGTGTATTTATATTTAACAAATTAAAAATTCTTATAGGATAATATTCTGTGATAATATTCAATATGTTTGCTGCCAAATGATCAAAATTAAGTCCCATTGTACATTTAAATATTTGTTATATTAAGTGTGCATCTCATATGAAGCCATACAGAGTAGAGTGTCTAATTATGAAAGAATTATGATATATTTTGTCGTCAAATGTAAAAGCAGCGCAGATGATGCTATTATACCAAAACGACGGGTAATTATGCCGACTTAACCCACGCACTCTCTTTATGGCAGGCTTTTAACGTCATTTGCCTGTACACATTTAATATCGCCTTGATGGAGAACACTGAACTTATAAATTAAATAAATAATAATTGTGTAGTTCAATTTGGATGTATTATTTTTTATTTAAAAAATGGTTCAATAATATGACCTCTAGACTCTAGTACCTAAGAATTTTAATGTTATTAAATACTTTTGAATACGATAAAATCTCTCTCATCTTAAATACTGTGATAATCCTATAAAGAGGAAAAAACCGACAATTTTTTTCGCAAGTTGTAAAACTGAAATCAGTTTAAAAATTCCTCTTCAGATATCGTAGTGAATATTTAATTTCCATAGAATTAAAGTGATAAATTGATTTGTGTACATTCTCTCAAGGTAAAATATTTTATTGGAATGCTTATTGCTTAAGGATTTATTTCAGAAATCTCAACATTTTTACACAAGAAAAGCGCCAAGCAATGGACTTATTATGGCTGTCTCGTAGAAAATCGACGTTAAGTAGCGAAGCTCAGCACTTTAAACTAATTATCTAAGTGTTTCAGGCGAAAACCTCCAGATCCATTTATTTTCACGCTTTCAGGCTTTTAGTTTATTAGATAAAAATCTTTTATACGTTTATCATTTTTTAGAGCAATCGCTGACAACTTTTAAAACAACAGTTAATTTTTAAAATCGAATTGCTTTATAAGTTTATAGATTTTTCGTTACCAATGACGTATTTTTTTTGCGACTAATTTGATGAAAATAATGCACGTATAATATGCTATCATATGGATATGTATATAATAAGTATGTGCGTTCTAATATGCCTTTTGTAGATACTTAGTTTAAAATAGGTATATAAGAATTAAGAATGATTAATGATTGAATTTAATTTTTTGTAGATTTATGCCTTGCTATTAGAATACCTTTAACTTTTTTTTACATATCCAATGTAATAAGTATTGATTTCCGTCTTATTTATCACAATCCACTTTGTTAAGTTCTACAAATTATTATCCTTATTTATATAATATATAAAACTCAAAGGTGACTGATATAGTGATCTATCAACGCACAGCCCAAACCACTGGACGTATCGGGCTGAAATTTGACATGCAGGTAGATGTTAGGACATAGGCATCCGCTAAGAAAGGATTTCCCGAAATTCTTGCGGGAACGGGGAAAAACGGGGATGCACGTACAAAGTCGTGGGCGGAAGCTAGTCAAGGATATAATTACATCTAATATCTATCTCTACCTCATAATTTTTATCTTCACACCAAAAGTTTCACCATAACTCAAGCTATCTAACCGGTTTATGCAGATTTACCCTTAACTCAGTGACTTTGTAAACAATGGCGAATTCTTCAGATATTCACCCAGTAACGTTGTTATTTTAGTAATTTAACAGTTACAAAATGAAGGGAAATTGACCTAAAACAACGGACTATAGTTTGATAAATCACATAGGAATAGTTGCAAAAATTGTAACATAATATTTATGTTATGGTTTTTTATGAGTGCCTTTTTAAATGAAACACAATGTTGATTAAATACTTTGTTTAACGTCAAATAAAACTATGAATCCACAGCTTTATGTCATAATTAATATAAACATTTATCTTTATTACAATTTGATCTACCTTTTTAAATAAAATGTTAGGTACTTAAAGTTTAAAGAAATGTTTACGGATTTGTAAAATGTAATACGTTTTAAATGTAAACCAGTAATTCGGAAATAATTAGTCGAGACAACTTTCTATATCAGCCGATGATAATATAATTGAGTCAGTAATACTAGTCTTGCGAAACTTGTAATAAAATCGACACTTTATTGCTTAATCGGGGAAATTATATACTTTCTCTTTGTTACAATATTTCTGAAAATTGTATCTGTTAATAAATTACGAAATATTTCGCAATTTAAGCAGCAAGCAGCTAAATCCTTCTTACCAGATTAAAAAACTAATCTTAAATTTAATAAATGAATGCATGTTTTATAAAGGAGAGTGGATCCTTCTCTATTATTCTAGAATATTGTATTCATTCATGCCGGTATAATATCAATTATTTTGTTAGCATAAAACGATCTGGGGCCGTATTAATGACCTCTTATTTCCAGACACTTTACGCTGTGAATTGAACTCACTGGCAAATTCATATTATGATTGAAATAACCATGGCTGATTGTTGTGATCATAATATTAATTTGCCAGTCAGTTCAATTCACGGCGTAATCTGTCTGGAAATAAAACGTTGTAATACAGCACCTGTGTTGATAATAGAGATCATATTGATTCGATTAATAACTACGAGTGTATAAGGAATTGGGAACTGTGAAACTTACCTGTTTGTCTCATTTGCCCTAAAACAATTACTACTAAATATTATGATTGTCTTTGTGATCATGTTTACAGTCGGTATTAAATTATGAATACAACAAATAAATAAAGATGATCACGAATTAGTTTACCCAAGAAAGTTAATAGAAAATAGAACGGTCTCCAAATAAGTTAATTTCACTTTCTACTGATAAAAATCTTTTAGAAACTTCGCTTTGTTTCCGCGGCAAAGTCTTGATACCGAAAACGTAATCAGCGTATAATTGTATACAACAAAATGGCGTTTAAAAGCTAAATAACAGCTTTAATTGCTTGCATACTATGAATTATCTGTCTTCCCACGGTTCAATTGCTTTTTGTATTTATGAAAATATGTACATAATACATAGCTACTTTTGTTAACAAAAGTGCTGATATATCATGTCCAGAAATTAAATTTAATAAGCGTACGGATTCATTTAATTATGTATTAATAAATATTGTATCTAAATAAACCAATTGACGATAGGTTACCTAACGTGTTCATAAGAGCCGTTATTTCTTTTATATGAAACTAGCTTCCGCCCACGACTTTGTACGTGCATCCCCGTTTTTCCCCGTTCCCGCAAGAATTTCGGGAAATCCTTTCTTAGCGGATGCCTATGTCCTAACATCTACCTGCATGCCAATTGATAAGATTTCTATTAATCGTATAATATACGTGAAAATATCTGTACGATCGTGTGATGTGAAAAAATGTTATCGTGGATATGAAATGATTACGTGGATGTATTACAAGCTTATTACGCGCTAAACGTATGTTTTCGCATCTAGATATAAAATTACTGGAAGGAACTAATATTTGGACCTAAAATATGAATAACAAAATATATTTTAACTTTTCTTTCAAATAAGTATATGAAATCGATGCATATAAACAAAAAAGAAAATAAGTATGACACAATAATTAAAACTTTATAAATAACTATTGTTCAATGAAAAATCAATCGACAGATTAGATTTATTTTCTGTATGTTAAGGTTTAGTTGAGGTCTTAACATCTCAGAATTAAATGGCTTGAGGAACTAAATTACTCTTCAGTAATTAAATGTTATAGGGCTCTTTTATGGGCTAGATCAAAGGAACGCTCAGGAATGTTTTGTTCTTATCTTTGGATAAACTAGTTATAATTTGAATGTTGTAACTGATGGAATGGTGGTATAAAATTTTAATTTAATTGAACTGCACATAATCTACATCATCATCAATGAAAATATTATGACGAAAGCGGCATGTCCAAGAAAGAACCTTTTTGACTTCATGTTATAGCTTCCAACCCGTTCTTTAGCTGTATTATGTATGATTTAATGTGTAATGTTTAATTAAATCTTTAATCGTTATGGTTTCTATAAAATAGGTGTTTTCTTGCAGTGGGAACAAATATGGACAGATTATGACGAATTGCATATTAATATTTAGCGGTACAGCTCCATCCAGTCCGATTTATGATCTAAGTTTTATATCGCCATGTAATATGGTCCACCGTTTATCTAAATATGGCAACTAGTAGCGCACGTATGAATTTAATCTTTGAAATACGGTCTAATAGTGAGAAATGGTTGGATTCATAAAAAATAATACCGGGTGCAACATTTTCTATTACGGAAACCGTTATCTTTGATGTGATTTTATTACTTTTATGTTCGTACATTTTTTTTCATTGAATTAAATATTATATACTGAAATAGTACACGGGTTATATTATGTTAATGGAGAAATGCCTTAAGTAATGCAGTCAAATTAATTTTTTAACGATTGGTATTGCATTTAAAAATGTAATATTTTATACTCAAGTATCGCTCCTAATGAGGCAGTACATTATCCGACTGGCTTGCTTTATATCGATAAGGTAAAAGGTTACATTGATTACCCTTAGCTAAAGTGTTAGCCGCAGTTATTCATATTTACGAAAAGTGGGCTTTAATTTAATCATGTCAATTTCAATATTAGTGTTTGTATGGTGTTTGTGGTATATAAAATTATTATCATATCGAAAATTTCTAAATTTTTTATTATTATGAATATATGCGTTATTGTTATGTCAATACAAACCCTAATTAGTAACGTTATTAAAATATATTAACCGCGTTTTATAGGTGTACCTACCTAAATTACGAAAACATCATGAAATTCGATCTCCCGCTTCCCCGCGAGTTAATGACACTTCTTAGTTCAATAACACTATGATTATGTGAGAATAAAACTCATTTTCACTTAAAACCCGTTCATTACCGAAGATATTTAAATTAGATTTCAATCACTTTCCAGTTCGGTTCAAGTTTCCTCTTAAATGGTTCTAGTTTTTCATAGTGTAACTTTTAATTGCTTTAACAGTCCTAGAACGGGTTCAGTCAGATTAACTTTCTTTAGCTGGCTATGTATAGATACTGTTCTTTTATGGTCTGTGGGAATTTTATTGACGTTCGCAAAGATTTATTCTGTGGCCGTGTCAATAAACTCTCGCGTGTCATTTGTCAATACAGATAATCAATAATTATGAACGTGAATGTCATTACTTGCACGGGATTCCAGTGAACAATTAAAAGTAAGGAGATAAATACGAATCAATCGGTTAAATCAATTAGAATGAGATAATTAATAATTAAGAACTTATTTCACTAATCAGCTTAAATATAAATCAGACGGGGAGAAAATATTAAAATAGTCCAATAATATAGGCTTATAAATGTATAGTCATATTAATGGTCTATTTAAACCTACCCTTCCTATGACATTATCTATAAACCTTGACCGATTGGGTCAGTATATAAAAAGCTATAAAAATATCACAAAGCTGTTTTATCGGAAATGCTTTCGGGTCAACGCGCTTCGCTTGCAGTTGACGTGATGACGGGTAAAAAGAACAACAAAGTTATAATTTCATAGACTATGAAGTTGAGTACTAGAGTTGAAGGATATATATTTTTTTAAATGTATTTATTATATATGTTGTGTTATTTGTATTTATAAACATTTTGTTTTACGAGTAACTTATCCTATTCAAGGGTCCTTAGGTATAACAATTGTCCAGCTGGCTTAACACATTTGATTTTAAGTGTGAGATCAAGTTACTTTGGTAATCGGTAATACTAATTAACGGAACCATAAGTAAGAAAAGAAAATAAATAACTTCACCATAAATTATATTATGTCGTTGACAAGAAAGAAACTAACGTGCTGGCCACGGACAATTCGCTATAGCGAAAATTCGCGCGGCGCGACTGGCGGCGCGTCTTGCGAATGAATCAAATGTATGGAAATGTACTGGGCATGCCACGCGCAGCGGCGACCAGCGAGACGACCGGCGAATTTCCCCGAGCGAATCGCGCGGCACGACTAGCGATCGAAACAAATGTATGAGTTATTACGGCGCAGGCCACGGAGTCGAGCGGCAGACGCGGCGACTACTCCCGGAGCGAACTTAATTTAAAATAGTTTGTTTTTTTTTCGCGAAAATGGAGACGGAAGCTTTTATTGTAGAAATTCTAGCTAGACCAGCTATTTGGAAGTCTAGCCACCCGCAACATAATTTTTCATCATGCCTATATTTTTCATATTTTTGGTGGAATTCTCCGTCTGTAACACGATTTCTATTTAATTCGTGTACTCCACTATATCTTCCAAACATTAAATCTTGAGCAAAAAAGCTGCTACTCTCCAAACAACGTCGAGCTAACTTTGATAAAGCTATCTCGTCTCCTCGTCTACACTGGTCGCGGCGGCGAACGCAACTGCCCGTGGCATGCTTACCGCGCCGCGCGACTTGCCGCGCCGCCCGTCGCGCCGTCGGTCGCGCCGCCGGTGTCCGTGGCCAGCCCGAAAAGGTAGCACAAGAAGATTTTTAAAGATTTTTATTTCTAATGCTAGTCCTGAAGATTGAAGATTGTAATAATTGTTCGCTGCTTTATCGATGGACAAAGGCTATTAAATAACAATGAAAATCTCGACAATGTAGGCTTACCATTTTCCTCAAGTCCTTCCTTTTATACTTGAAATAGGGTTTGCTCGATTTTTGTATTATCCAACATCGTGATCGCGGTGACACACAAACAAACACATTTGTCAACACACGGGGAAAGCGGACCCCATTGATGCGGCGACGTCAATCATCTGACGAGAAAGCGGTTCAAATTTACGCGTCAAAATATTGTCGAAATGTTTACTTTGTGACCAATTTTTGGTGGAGATGTCAAAACTGAAGTTTACACACGTCGCGGAAAGGACGAATTTATTTTGTCGATCGACTTTCAATATCGAATTTACAAATTCAAATTTACGCGTCAAAATATTTACCAAATGTTTACTTTGTGTCCAGTTTTTGGTGAAGATGTAAACACTGAAGTTGTTTACACACGTCGCCGAAAGGACAAATTCATTTCGTTGATCGACTTTCAATATCGAATTTACAAATTCAAATGTCGAACGGACGAACTTCTGGCTGATTGGCCGTTTAATAAATGATGCGGTAAAATTTTTAATCAGTATAATATGTAGTAGTACGATAATTGAATAATTAGTTACAGAATGTAAGGGAATCGATTTTCTGTTTTGGAAAATTAAGTTCATGGTGAATCTGTATCCTGTATGTATCGTGCGATGAAAATAAAAATATTAGACGGATACGTTAACCGATAATCCAATTGGCAATTTGGTGGTTAGGAAACTGTGTAAAGGATTTTAAACAGCATTATTATAGTAAGTATTTATAATTGTTTAAGTTACATTTTATTTAAATTGAATCTCATCCCAAAAAAATGTGAAAGCTCTAAAGTACTTTAATTTAAATCCAATAATGAGAGAGAGTATATCTATAAAATATAAATCACACAAACCAACTTTAACTCATTTCAAAGTAATGATTTAATTAATTTAATTGGTTAATTAACAATATGAACGTTTTTTTTCTTATTTATTTATTTAATTATTTATTGCACACACAAAAGAAATAGAGACACATAAAGTACAGCTAATAGGAAATAATGTGTACAAACGGTGGCCGTATCGCTAGGTAGCGATCTCTTCCAGGCCACCGTATGTAATAAGTAAGTGTAATATGTAAGTTTTCTTTTGAAAATAAATTGACAAAATAAAATGAGGGTGCGAAACTGGTTTTTATAAAATGGATATCAATAAAGTTTTATTTTAACAAATCATTTGTGATAAATTATATATAAAGATAAACATTATGTGTATATAAATCTTTATATCCTACTTATGTTTAGTTTGTAGATTATTATTTAAATAATATGAATTAATAGTCTAAATTGATGAAGACATTATACATTTTTTAATACAAAGGAGCATATTATATAGCAACCAGTTGCTATATAATATGTGTTATCTGCATTCCTTAAAAATGTTTTTGGAAGTCATTTAATGAATAAAAACAATCTATGCTAATATTATGCAAATATAAGTCTAGATTTATAAACTTTTAAGAATTTCAATATTAAATTCTTTTAAAATGAGGACAAATACGATTTTTGAATCGTATACCAGTTAAAGCAACCGTAGTTAAAGTATCAGTGTGTATCAGTTAAACATGAAAAAAATCGCATTTTAAATCGATTAAAAGTTCATTGAAATCAAACACTAGAATAGAATAATCAATATAACAATTTTGAGAAAAATTATGCTATTTTAATACAGTTGAGTTAACAAGTAGATTGTATATTGAATTGTGATCGGTAGTTTTTCTGAGAAATGCATACAGTAGGTACTTATACTGAAACTAGCGGTCCGCCCCGGCTTCGCCCGTGGTACATATGAAAAATAGATGTTGGCCGATTCTCAGACTTACCCGATATGCACAGAAAATTTCATGAGAATCGGTCCACCCGTTTCAGAGGAGTATGCAGACTAACATTGTAACACGAGAATTTTATGTATCTATACCTATGGAATGAAATAGTATTAAATACTACGAACCTTGTACCTTATTTGAAGTCAGTATATAAAGTAAAAACACGTGTACAATGTCATAAATAAACTTGCTACACTTTCATATTAGCAATAGTTATATCTTAAAACGTTTGGTAATTCAGGCTATAAAAGCGAAAGCGGTGGAGCGCTATATTTTATTGGGTTGTAACATTTAATGCCGACTTTGTATCTAAGTGGATTATACGTAATAGAGTTGTTGGTTCTATCGGTGCGGTGACCCTATTAGCAGGGGCGTGCACAGAGTTTTTGGACAGGGTAGGCAGAAATATTGTAATGATATTAAGTCATAAAAACTAATATTGCACGCCTCATAAGCGAAGCGTTGAGGTGGGTACTACCTACTGTCACTTCGCGCAAAACATCTGATTTTTCAAACTTAAAATGTCTTTATGTATCATACATTGCACTTGTAAGATAATACATACACACACATATTATTAAGAAAAAACACTATTTTTAACGTTCATGATATTTTTGATGTCATTTTTGTTATTTAAACTAGTTAAAAAACAGTTTAAAAAAGTTCTGTCTTGGACGTCCGTGTGTCTGTATGTGCGGATCCTTTTTCTTGTTAACACGATAGCGACCGAAATACTTTACTAATCGAGTCTTTTTTTTCTCTTACGCTTGAGTATGCTCAGGAATAGAACCCTTTCATTTTTCAGGGTCTGATTCGATGTGGTTTAATTGTTATTAAATAAACAAAAATAATAATTAATAAATATTTATTAAAAAAAAATTATGAGGCGTGCACTTTTGGATTTTCCAAATTATTTCATATTGCAGTACTGATATTTGATTGGAGATACATAGTATTTCCGCAAAATAATGGAATCATTATTATCTATAAAATAATTGTCAAAGTAGGTATGATATCCTAATTCCTAACTAGTATTCTATATTATGTAATTAATGATTAACTTTACCTTTGTGTATTACAAATTCCGGTATAGATCCATTTATAGATCGGCCTTTTTCCTATCACTCTCTGTTTGATAAAAGTTTATTCATAAAACAAAAATAAGAATTTTTCGTTAAATTAGGTATGCCTTATTATCTTACAAAATACACTGATGATATACATAATCTATTTAGTTACTCTCAAAACACTTCACTTGCAAATTGTCGTAGTAAACATTATTAATTTTCTCAAAAAACAAATTTAACCTCAAAGTAAACGTTTGTTATTTCCAAAACAAAACAAACGAATAATGATACTATTTGCAGATGGTCTTTACCGCTACAAAATTGTATACATTATCACACTTCTTAAATTGGTCGCATATTCAACTTCAGTTTCGACTTTCGATGTAGTTCCGAATTCGGTTCGTACCAAATTCGTATATCTTCGTAAAAAGACACTGCCTACCTTGTGTGTTTGTGTGCGTGGTTTTATTACATCAGTGTGCCGTGTTTATAGGCACGCACACATATAAAATATGCGTAGACACGCAGAGCACACATATATAAACTTAGACACGGATAGTTTGTGTCTTTGCCGTCCCGTGACGTACTGGGTCCTGTGGCGGCGCTAGTGCAGCGCATGAATAGTGACTTGAGCCGAGCCGGTGTTATAGAAATTAGATAATAATGCTACCAAAATACCGATAGATGGATCTAAAATATATTTGAAATATATTTTTATTTCATAACTACGTTGCGCAATTAATAAAATTTAATGACGCTGTGAATTTCATTTATGCATATTAAATATTGATCAGAGTTTGGTAAATGGTAGGGTAGGCAGTGTCTTTATGTCTTTATGGAATGCACGCCACTGCCTATTAGCACCTGCAAATGGATTGGGCTTTTAAAGCTGGTGTGAGGATTCATTTATTTATAAAAGAACTAGCGGTCCGCCCCGGCTTCGCCCGTGGTACATATGAAAAATAGATGCTGGCCGATTCTCAGACTTACCCGATATGCACAGAAAATTTCATGAGAATCGGTCCACCCGTTTCGGAGGAGTATGCAGACTAACATTGTGACACGAGAATTTTATATATAAGAATATCATTTTTTTGATATTACAGTTGATAATAAAATGACATTTTTAGCTACAATTACAATATGGAAACAAAGTTTATTCCTCTATCTCTTTCATGATCTCTAGATTTCCCTGCCACCTTTGCTTGACGAAACAGTATTCAAAAATAGGAGGTACCTTGAAGACTATTATAAAGACGAAAAAAGAGAAGGTTTTTGTTGGAGTTTGAAAGTACAAAGTATGTATCGTAACGACCATTTTTATTTCAGTAAAATAATACCTTTACCCTCAAACTTATTCTTCTACGAACTTTGAAAGCTCTTAAGCTTAGAAGTTCTTACTGAAATGTCCTTTTGTTTTAAAATAAAGTGCTGCTGTATTTCCTTTGATAATCGCCATAGTGAGTAGTGACACCATTTTTCACAATTTCTTAGTTTTAAGTTCGACGCATGTTGTATTAAAGTTTTCAAGCTTTTATATTTTATAGCTCACAAATAAAACTTTATATAGGAAATAACAAAAAGCTACCTACAATGTAGTGGAAAATAATAAAATAGAAGCGGTTAAGTATAGCATTTATTTTAAAGGTAATTACAGATTATTACGTTACATATTTCATTTAGAAACAGTTAGACAATCTTATAAATTAAATATGGTAAAACAACATGAACTTAAACACAACGAGGCAAAAAATCTCTGTCTCAAAAACGTTAGATACCGTAACAGATCTTTTTATTCATAATAGTAGCAATTCGCTACCGTTTTGTTTTAATGGCCCTATCAGAGGTTGCTATGAAATAAGCGTAATAATCATTAGCTTCACAGAATAACGGTGTTTTAATTAATGCGAGATTATACCGATGAAAGCAAAAACGTGTTGACACCAATAACACAATAGAGCCATTTTTATGGTAAACTAGCGGTCCGCCCCGGCTTCGCCCGTGGTACATGTTTACGTTTTCTCTCCATAAGAACCATCCTGGTAATTCAAGGAATATTATAAAAAAGGAATTATCGAAATAGGTTCCCCCTTCACGCGTGATGCCGTGACCAAGGAAAACGGGTTTCATTTTTATATTTATATATATATAGACGAGTAGAAGGTAATGTACCTATTTACACGATTGATTAAATTCTATGTAGCTTCTATAGCGTATTGAATCATAAAACTTAATCTGTGAACAGGAAATTTAGTAGCGACGTAGGTTATAGATTGCAGAAGTTAGCTGATTTTGCATAGATTTGAGAAGTTAGTTAATTTTGCGATAGGGTAGGATTGAGTTTGAAGATAGATTAGTAGGTTTAATAGGCTAGTAAGTTTTAAAGCAGTTTTAATATTTAGATACCTACTAGATACGCACTGGCCCTGCGTTCTCCTTGAACCGAGATACAAATAGGAATTATCGCTATATAGTGAAAGTATTTTCAAAAATTTTGAGTTTGTCATATACAAATGTAGCACAGATAACCCGCATCTACAAGAAAACGAAGAATTAATTACAATATTACGCGTAAGTTTAATCAGAACATTACAAAGATGCGCCTTACCAAGATGGGCTAAGAACAAGACTTTTGTAAGTATTATATTAAACGCTCACACGTGTGACGCTACAATTTTCCACTTCGTTTTCCATTCAATGATGGATTATTGCCTGTATTTGTGGTTGATTGATATCTGCAGCCGATGACTGCGTGATTTCATTTGTAGGCTCAATCAATTTATACTTGATTGCCGCGTAATGAGCGTTGTACGTCTGATAATTAAGCTTTGAAAATCACTTTCTGTATTTCTCTTTGATGTATCATTCTGAAAGGCAAATTTAATCGGTACATTATTTATAGCGAACTAAAACTTCGTGTTTAAATTATTCATTTTGATATCTGAAAATGTTTTGTTTAGTGATACAGCTAACGATCTATTGTCGATTTGCTGTGTTAAGTATGAGAATGAATAAAACATAGCTTTGTACTTTTTGTTTATTTTGAATGTTTTTGTTCTTCACGTTCCATGCTTTATATTAGGTACTCTTTAATGAATTTGTTTATTAATTACTCTCCTGATTTGCACGTGGAAAAGTCATAAGATGTAAGATACTTTTAGTAATTTAGTAGTTTGAGTTTGAAGTGTAATTGCATATTACAACTTTAACTCAATCTTAATTAGAAGATGCTGTTAAGATTAGAATACATAAGTCACTTAGAGTTAGGTATAGCCCCAAGGATCATTAGAAATAGTCATAGCGATATTGTATACTGTATAGTATGGGGAAGCGTGATTCTTTACAATTTCACCTTAATAATAATACTTGCAGATAACTTGATTAGTTCGCACGCCTGTCCGGCCGGCTGATGAGTTAGGCTTTGCGCATGCTACGATACTATATTTATTGTAATATATCTATTTATTGAATACTAGTATAGAATAATCTGAATGAATAGTGAATACATTATTCAATGTGTAGTTCTTTCTTGAGATCTGAAACTGATCTGAAAAACGTATCCAAGACAAAGTATTTTAAAAATTTAATAACTTTTAGGTATAACTGTCTAGAGTTTTTTTTAGTTTGTGTTTGTGGTTTCAATTTCAAGAAAGTTTTGGAGTTGACAGCATCCGAAGTTTCAGGTATTGATGTTATATAAGCTTAGAAATATAATAGTCTTATAAATTCAATTGCATTAATTTTTTTAACAACTTTCTATGGCATAAGTTTTTGTTAATATCAGATATTATCTACCTGATCTAACTTATTATTGGTAGTGTATTGTAAAAAATAAAAAATAAATAGTGACTCCATCACAGCATTCCTATTACTTAAAAATTAAATAAAATTAAAGGTTCTACCTAATAACACGTGTGCAAAGGGCCCAATAGACACAGCTAGCCTTTATGACGTTAATTCAACGTTAATGTACACTAGCTTTTGACCTCGGCGTTTGACGAGCTAATCTGATGTGTGCCATTCATGGAACGCTTCGAAAGTTTTGAGTAAACAGGAGTTTGTGTTTGAGAAGGGACAGAATAAATACACTGGATCCTCTGTTTTAGAACTATTAACAAAGTAATAAAAGGGACGTTAGTATACGTTTATGGTTTATTTCACTGAATTAACAGGTGTTGTTGTCACATTATAGTACATTTTAACGACTTTAAATAGACTCGTGTTATATCATATTTGATGACACACGTGAGACGTACTTTCTACGAAAATATAATTGTGACCATAACAAAACACGCAATATTTAATCACGACATAAATAAAGTTAGACAATATAAATTATTTCCATGTGAAATATATTAACTTAGATTTATCTGTCCATCGAGGTACTAAAAACTGTATCATATATCACTTTCATTTTATGCATTTTTTATAGTGACAAGTATAAAATTTCATATATTTTGAATATAGTTTATGTTCTATAAAATATGTAGACGCGTAAATAAAAATTCAATTTAGTCTCAAGTGAATGTCTACGTTTTATTTATTGGGTGCCGTCTATTTGAATTGCCCAATAAAATCCTTATTGACGTTTGATCGGCTTACAAGAGATGTGCGGCTATGAATATGAAAATAGGTAACTTAACATAGATAAAAAATAGAGTACTGTTAAGATTTATATGGTAATTATTGAGAAATTTACAAAGTAATTTTCTATGGTAATACACGTTATGTAAACCATCAGAAGATTATACTCCCAATACTGATTAGAAATTTAATAATAAAAAAATGCACATATTTATTTATTTGGATGAAAAGGGCGTTTTTATGGAAAGAGCAAGGTGCCAAGAATACAATCATTTTCTGCAAAAAACTTATAATTTGGGTCGTTACAACAAGTATAGGTACCGTTCGATACAATTTATTCATGGTGTGCACCAAAAACCATGATGGGTTTTATTTTTTACAACCTATCCGCTTGTTTCGGAGGCTTCCAATTTTTTATTGGTATCTTATTACAATACGTTGAAACACGTACTTTGCGTATGTAAAACGACATCTCTCACTCGTGATGAAATCTTTATACTTTCACCTTTATTACGAGACAGGTAATGCGATGTGACTGAGCGGAAAATCTTTTTAAACATTTCATGTGTATTTTATGATAATGAAAAGCGGCGTGGTGTTGACGGCGTAAAGACTCTGTAGATTTCGATTTCTGTTTTTAGATGTTTATTATTTATAGTTGGGATTACTGTTTATTACATTACTGGATAGTGATAAAATGGTTTATCTGTGATTATATTTTTAAGAATAAGCAACTTAGCGACTTAAAAAGGAATTAATGTTAGATTTTTGTTATTTGAAGTTCGGGAACAAAGAGTTGAGATTAAAATTAATTATAAAGATGAAACTTTATATCCATTTTAAGTTAAGTAAAAGCCTTATAGACTAGAGTAGATAATTTTTGAAACAAAAAAAAATCGCAGTCGGATGAAACCCATTAGAAAAGGAGGGGAATATGATAAAAATGTAAGGAAAAATAAATTACGGTCAATCCGAGTTCGGGAAGTGGGAGGGGGGAGCTTTAAAGAGAAAAAAATGGTCTCTCTCAATTTCCGACAAAACTACAAGTCCTACGGAAAAATGTTCAATGGAAAAGTTGTAGGTAATAAAAGGATCTACAACTTTTGTATTAACAATTTTTTCACATAACCTCAAAATTTAGGTGAAAAATTCAAAAAACCAAGTTTTTGGTTTTTTATTTTTATCTACTTCAAAATTTATTGTTTTTCTACGAAATTTGGTGAAAACTTACTTTATTATGTCCCAAATACACTGTAATTTATTTGATTGAAAATATTTATTTTTTCGCCTTATTTTGAATTAATACCAAAAAAACAACCTAATTTTCAATCGAAAAGTCACCCGTCAAAATATCAGCTTTTTTCAAAAACTTGGGGTGCCTTTTATTCATTGAAATCTCTACTTTTATATGGTGTAAAGAAAAATAAACACCACCATAGTAAATGTTCTCAGGAAATGCATACAAACAGTGTGAAAATTAGCTTTTACTAAATCAGGCACACTTCTCGAACTACCTGAAATGTTTTTATCGACATCATTTTGCTTTTGAATATGCTGTAAAATATTAAACTTAGAACAGATAATTATTTTTCTTTTGAAATATTACCGAAAAGCCGATACAAGAGAAGATATAGAGTTCGAGAAGTGTTCCTGATTTAGTAAAAGCTCATTATCACACTGTTTGTATGCATTTCCTGAGAACATTTACTATGGTGGTGTTTATTTTTTTTTACACCAGATGAAAGTAGAGATTTCAATGAATAAAAAGCACCCCCAGTTTTTGAAAAAAGCTGATATTTTGACGGGTGACTTTTCGATTGAAAATTAGGTTGTTTTTTTGGTATTAATTCAAAATAAGGCGAAAAAATAAATATTTTCAATCAAATAAATTACAGTGTATTTGGGACATAATAAAGTAAGTTTTCACCAAATTTCGTAGAAAAACAATAAATTTTGAAGTAGATAAAAATAAAAGACCAAAAACTTGGTTTTTTGAATTTTTCACCTAAATTTTGAGGTTATGTGAAAAAATTGTGATTACAAAAGTTGTAGAACTTTTAATTACCTACAACTTTACCATTGAACTTTTTTCTGTAGGACTTGTAGTTTTGTCGGAAATCGAGAGAAACCATTTTTTTCTCTTAAAAGCTCCCCCCTCCCACTTCCCGAACTCGGATTGACCGTAATTTATTTTTCCTTTTATTTTCATCATGTTACCCTCCTCTTCTAATGGGTTTCATCCGACTGCGATTTTTTTTATCTTTTCATTATTTTTAAAGGCTTCTACCCCAGTCTATTATTCGATTATACCCATGAGTTTTGGATTGCCAAAGTTTGGGGTACTAAGGCGAAACACGTTTCAATCTGACGGTACTTTGATCTCCAGTAAAAGGAAAAACTTTGTCCCTTTGTTCATTAGAGACCATTTTTTGTAACAATTTTCCCTGTAACGTCTTTATGTCCTGTATAAAAAGAGATATTTTGAACGTTAAAAGGTTTCTGTTATAATACATTTTTTTTTCTGCTTCAATTGCCTAAAGAGTCCTTCTATTAAAATCATCAAATAATTTTCATTAGGCGACATTCTGAAACTGTGGTGATAACCAAAACATTAATTCACCCTTGTAAAAGTTTATATTTATAAAAATGTTACCAGTTTGTATTCAATATTGATTCTCTTAAATAGCCTGAAGCCAGATATACTCAACATTTTTAATTAAATGATTAATCAGAAAATTTGAACACAGTTCATTATTAGGAGCTTAATTTTAAAGTACATACTTACGCATTAAATATTCATTTCGATAACAATCAAAAAACTGTAGTAATGACTTATTTCTTCGGTTTACATATTGTTCTATAAATATTGTGTTTTGGCTTACATATAAAAAATATTGTTTTATATTAGTTGTTAAATACTTTTCTTTCAAACACTGTAAATGGGATTGCTTGCGCCAAATTGTTAAGGCTTCTCTATGAAGTTATAAAACAATTTTATAGCTTATAAATTTCAAATCATAGGAGCACTGAAATTGAATTGGGAAACTCCGTCGTGGAATAATCTTATTTCTCTTATACAGTTTCGAAAACTTCTGGAGAATATTCAAAAGGAAATAGGTTTTTGGCCGAACCAGCTTTGACATTTGTAATATACTTTACCCAAGTTTTAGTATGTTTTTTGAAGCTTCGTCGTCTTCTTTGGCACGTTTGTAAGTTATTCGATTGTTTGGTATGATGGACCTATTATTATCGAACTTTGGTTATTGTAATTTAAGTATGTTTGCATCGATATTCGATACGATAATTATCGTATGTTTTTGTAACACATAAGTTTTGATGATTTATATGTACCTAGAATTTATACTATTTCACTGTTGTCTATAATACATATTAATTAATAAGGTTAATTTTTGAGTCGCAGAAGACTAACTATATACAAAGTGATCTATATAGTAAATAGGCTTACTTTAAAATGTTGTTTGTTTCTGTAATTGCTCTGCTGTAGCGCAAATTGATCTTAACAAACAGACTTTCGCATTTACAACATCAATATGTAATTGAACAGAAGTTAACAGATAATAAACTAACATTACACTAATAAAATTGCACTAAACAATGGTACTACGGTAAGCGTAAAGTACTTTTAAACTCATTATCAAGAATCTACTATCAATGTTTTCACCCACTTACTGTGACCCAGTTATGTAAAATAAATCCGAGCTTATCACACCGTAAGTATTCACCATTCGCAGGTGCTAGCCACTTTATCAGCTCTAATAGCGAAATACCCGATATGTAAAGTGGGTTAGGAAATATAGGCATTTGAATAAGTGGGAATAAATCTAGGTGTTCGCTGGTTATCTGTAATTGCTTGTAGAGCACGTGTCGATTGGGATTGTGACTAAACGTGAGGTTAAAAGGGTACTAACTACTTACATTACGTTTCTAATAAACGGCTTTTACAAATATATTATAGAACCTAGAGATAGGTACATAGTAATTTTCTCCTGAGACAGATTTCAGTCTATATTCTGCGCTTATTTCGTCTCGAAAGTTTATCTAACTTCAAGATTCGAGTTTAAAATATAAGAAATCTGCCTTCAAATCTCTCCAAAACGAATTTTAAGCTCTATTAAATTATTAAATACAGTATGTGCTATAATTCCATAATGATCTTGTTCCAGGTGTGGTTGTGATGTCATGGTGGTGGACACTGGCGGTGCTGGCGCTGTCGGAGCCCGCCCGCGCCGCGCCCCGCGCGGGCATCGGTGAGCAATTTTACAGTAAGCATTCTGCACTATTTCTTACTCGGGACTTGAATATGTTTATCTTAACGAAGATGTCACACGTAAGAATGCATTGATTAGCAATTATATGGTAAGCATAATATAAATTATGCAGTTTTCTCCTTGGGATATTGTGCTAATTCTTAAACACTGAGACTGACACGGAGAATGACCTATGTCAATATAGCTTTCTAGCAAAGATGCGGCCTATGAGTTTTTATCATTCAGTAGATATTTGGCACTATTTTTGCACCAGTGGGTACTGCTCTTTATAGTACTACTCTTTATACACAATCGTTGGCACTTCCTAAAACACTGTTTTGAGGTAGCAACGATTTGTTTAGGTACATCACTTGACACTTGGTGCCTATTTATTATTGATAAGTTGTGCTTTCTCAATACCATCAATAATGCTACAACTATAAATTATAATTATAATTTAAAGTCACAGCTCTTTTCTACAGTATGCATATAAAAATAATTGCAATATTGCTAATGGAATACTCTGAATTCTGTATAGATAAAAAATACTAAGCTTATAATTAAGCGTTAATAGGTTTACGATTCTAACGATAAAAGGCTTGTTAATTCTGCACGGTTATTTCATTAAAGCGATACAGTATAAAAACTGTAATAAAATACAAAGTCGTTCATACAATTAAACGATTAGAATCATATTTGAACCGGTCGTAGTAAAAGTGTTATTAAGAGATTACATTCGAGTACGTATGGTCCATTGCACAGAGGTGGACAGATTTCATAATTCAATGCGAGAGAGAAGTCTCGCGTAAACCGGTAGAAATTAGTTAGTGACAATTGCTTTGTCACATTGTTAAACTAATAATCTAATCGTAACTGGAGAAGCAATGTAGGCGTAGGTTTTGAGTCACTGTAAAGTTTGCAAAGGTTTCAATGTAGTGTATTATAGTGTGGTGTAGGATTTGATCATTTAATAGTGTGGAAGTAGTAAGTCTATACGTATATTCTAGTATCTCTGGGAACTATAAATATGATTCTAATTTGTTAGCGGTACTTTCTTTTGTTTTAATATACGTGCTCACAATAGTAAGGCAAGGTAATCAAACAAGATAAAGAGGAAAGCTAATTGCACTTACACGAAAAATGTTTTAATGAAATTGAACATCCTTTAACACTTTTTCGTCAACCGCCTAAAAGGAGATTCGTAGGCGTACAAAATACCGTAATATATCCATTATCTTTGTTCAATCACAATATATCACAGCATCTAACGCACGTACGAAATAATACGCACGTAGCATGGTAGCAAATATATCGTGATTATGATAGCCTTAGCACTGAGCTTATGTCATGATCCTTGTCCTATATTTATATGAGACGTGGGAATTTAGCCTATTACTGTTCCTTATATTATAAGGATTAAAAACCAAAGAGTTTAAGATGGTTTTAGGCACATGGAAAGGTGTGTCGAATTAAAAAAGAAATCATTGCCTTTTTGTAAATAAATTTTCTGATTAAGTTAAAGATACGTGCTCTTAACGATAAATATATCGTTTTTGAAGTTCAAATTATATTATACTATATTATTATCTTTTCGCTACAAGAATGAAATATCATTAGATACATGTTTTTGATTTAATACTCATTTATCATTTTAAAATTATTACGAAAGTAAGAATTAACTTTGTCACCAACAATTTATTTCATTACATATTAATATGTAATTAATATGTATATTATTACTTGTTTGTTTCAAATGTGTCGTTTCGCTTTGGAGATTTTATTTGACTGTAAAATTTTTTATTCTCGTTTGAGCTTTATAGAGGTATTCTGCCCGATTTTATAGTTCGGGTCTTTGATGTTTAGTACGTTTTTAAAGGCATGTTTGTCAATATTTTGGTAGAATTAAAAAATTTAATGATAATTAATTTAACCTATGAGTTTATGTTTGAGTTTGATAATTAATTATATCTTTGTTACTTCTCTTTTTATATCTTTTTACCTATACTTTAAAGGTAAACTTTTTGTATGACCTTAGAATACATAATATATAACCTGCCGTAGAAGCGGTATATGCGAAAAAACTAACATTTAAAGCCGTTCCGCTTACTTTATTCTTTATTTCAAGTACCGACCTGAAAAAATTAGGTTTCATGGCCATATGATGAAAAAAGCCTTAAATAGTATAATAATGTAAAGATCGATCGATAGTGCAAAATAAAAATCCATTTAGCTATACTTCAAACTCAAAAAGAATTACCTACACATACACAATACATAGGCATAATATATTCTCACATATACATAATATAGTTGACCCAAATGACGTACAAAGTTGTTCATCTGCCACTGGAAAGCCACACGTGTTAGCAGTAATGATCTTGGATCTAGACATATATCAGCCTGTAGATCGTATAGATCTGCGCCGGACCACTTAGCGTCCATTACAGAAAGAATTACGATATGTCTCTATTTTGTTGAAAGGTGAGGGCGGGGTTCGAAATATGATTATGTTTTTAGGATTGATTGAGCTCTTTATATAGGTTAGCTTTCTTTTAGGAAAGCCTTATAATGTGCGTGTAGAATTGAGACTGACATTTTCAATTGTGGTGTATACTAAATGAATGAAAATGCTTTAAATGGCGGCCTGTATATTGTAGTGGAAATATAATTATGTTATAATTATGTTGATATGTAAAATAGCGATTATGTGATAACTGATAACTATATCGAACAATGAACGACGATTAAAAATAATATTAAAATAAATTTTCGAAAATCTGATAGCAAAAAATATCTATCGCTAAAATAATAAAGCGAACGCTAAAATAAGTTTGATTAACTTGAAGTGTTGAGGGTAGGGCTTTTATTTAGCTATAAAATGTAAGTCAAGTTTATTCACGTAAAGGATTGAATCGTAAACGCAACCAATGTAGAGACATCTGTGACCGTATACATTTTAATTAAATGCGGGTATATTTTCCTTTTTTATATGAAAAATCAAATATAAAATGTGTGAAATCGGGTGGATTATTTTTCTAAATCACGAAATTGATCTCGGTTAATATAAAATAGGTAAATAAATTCAATAATTTGATTTTAGAATGGTCTCGGAGGGTAAATATTTACTTTGAGTGGGAGTGGTCTGGATACAAATGGTTTTGGTGTGCTCGGGAAACATGTAAAACCTTATCTATATAATATCAGGATCCAAAGGGGCCTATTTAAACAAAATGTTCTATCAAAATTTATTTCGAAACTTGTGAAAAATGTAAAATAAAGCTGTACAAAAATTATGCGTTTTTTCACAGTGTAAAATTTGTTATATAGTTAATAATTGATGATTTTTCTTATTAACTAGTAGCAGATTTATTTAAGACTAGCGGTCCGCCCCGGCTTCGCCCGTGGTACATATTTCGCAATAAAAAGTAGCCTATGTTCTTTCTCAGGGTCTAAAGATTATCTGTGCCAAATTTCATCAAAATCGGTCCAGTAGTTTATGCGTGAAAACCATACATACATACATACAAACCTTTCCTCTTTATAATATTAGTATAGAAAACATGCTTTGTGATGTGGAAAAGTCGACGGAAAAGTTTAAAGTCTTAGGCAGAATTGCCTCTACACACAATAAACACACATTATAGGCAAAAAACCGGCCAAGTGCGAGTCGGACTCGCGCACCGAGGGTTCCGTACAAACCTGCAAGGTTTGTTACAGCTTAAAGGTATTATAGACCTGAGTATTTGGTATGAATTTCAATTTAATACCTCTACGCGTTTATGAGGAAATGGGTAGTAAGTTTAAAATTATTAAAAAAAATATATTATGTGATGTAACTAAAAATTTATGGTTTTCGTAATTTTTCCTTTATCTATGCTATAAGACGTTGCTTCGTACCAAATTTCAAGATTCTGAGTTCACGGGAAGCACCCTGTAGGTTTTGATTCCCTTGCAAGTGTCGAAAATTTGCGGCATAAACGGCTGTATCTTTTGATTGCGTTGGCTTAGAAGTTTGATTTTTTCACAGCTTCAAGGGACAGTATACCTGAGTAATTGATATAAATGTCAGCTTCATACCTCCACGCGTTCCTGAGAAAAAGGGTCTTGACAGACGGACGGACGGACAACAAAGTGATCCTATAAGGGTTCCGTTTTTTCCTTTTGAGGTACGGAACCCTAACAAAGTAGGTCAGACGATCCGTTACAATCAAAACTGTTCAGTCAATTAAACTGCCTTATAAATAAATCAGCCTTACATACACTAACATAACATCCAACTATCGGCTATTTATATCCAGTTCCCGGTAGTTTATTCAACCGGATAAGATGACACGTTATTATGTAAGCATAGAAGGAGATTGTATAGGGATCGAGAGCGGAAACTTCTAACGAGAGAATAACAAACTTCACGACGATGTAGGAAAATAACTTGCGGAAATGGAACCTTTTTAATGCTATCGCAAATCTTGGGTGTGTTTATTTTAATATTTTAGTATTGTTTACCTATTGATAAAATATTGTAATGTGGAATTATTTAACTGAAAATAGGTTGCAATAATAAAGCTGTTTTAACTTTTTGATATAAATGTTTTGTAAATTTTGTTGAGTATCGTGACCCATATATTTGCTTTGTAAACGTACCTACTGTTACATTCTGACATGCAGCTTTAAAAATTGGCACTTATTTTTATAATATTCTTATTACCTTTCATTAATCACCACGGTTGTTTAAATATATTGCACTTCAAAAATGAAAAACGACAAGCAAAGATAGATATTAAATTTCATCGCTAAGTACCTTTCTTTCATTACAAAAGTGCGTGAATATTAAAAAGGTTCAGTCATGCATAATTTATAATAAACGAACTTTACCGTACAGTTTTTCTCGTACTAATATGTGCGTATAGTTGTGTGTATACTTTTACTTTTTCACTCAAGGTCATGAAAGTGAATTTATCAACCTATATGTGTCTAAAGCTAGTGGAAAGTAAAACGGTTTCACTTTCCTACAAATTACAGATCACGCCATTTGTGTATATGATTGGCCCTTCGTGGAGTTATGATTTACAAGATTACAACAGCTGTTTGAGCCATTTGGTTTGCAGGTTTGTTAGAGTATAGTTGTACTCGTAGATGTAGCTTTAAAGTTATCTCTGCGTCTTGGAAATAACCACAATTCATGCAAATAAATACTTTGAATTTGCTCCGAGTTCTTTATTAAATGATCTGTATAATTTATATATAAGTATAAGTATATTTTTATTAATATCTTATATAAAATGTTAAGTTAGAATGAAATTTTAAAATCATGATTATATTACAGTGGTGCACCATATACTCAAATATTCCGTTGTAAATAAAGAGAAGATATTATTATTACCTTTAAAGATTGCGTGCACCTCACAAGTAAACAAGTCAAAAAAGCTTTATTTCATTGAATTACGCATTTCGCATCAATGTAAATGAATTTAAATAGACTTTTTTCTTAATTTTCTTATCTTAACATCAGATTATCCAGTCTTTATACTCACACATTAATTTTAACGACCTATAACCGGCAAAACGGCAAGATTTTACGATCAATAAAATTTTGTAGCAAGTGGGACGCAACATGAGCTTTTAAAAAAAGATGCAATTTTAATTCCATTTTAAAATGCACGCTTTAACGGTTTTTTTCGCACGTTATGTAAAGGAATGCAAATTTTACGATTTTTTTATTTGGGAAGATGGGTACTGGTACTGGTACACTACGGTTCAACAGATAGGAACACGTTGGAATCAATAGAAACTAAGATAGAAACATATGTATTAAAAAAAAAGTTTTATAAATTAATCATAGAAACTATTTATATAACATAATATTATATTTATCTCCATAATGCTTTCCGCTTTCCTTCTTATCTAAATGTTATTTGTTGTACATTATTCTTTGACATGACAAAATCATTAAGTAAAAAGGGGGTAGTTGAACAAATTAATTATTTCTCAGTTAGTCGGTAGGTGTTATATTACCATCTTTTATTTATTTAATAATTTCTACTAACAACAAAGTATTTCAATAACAACTCAATACTTAAATAACATACACAAGTGTAATTATACTATTTGGGAATAATTTTTCACGTTGTAGTGAAAGCGGAAAATAATTTGAATGCTGATTGCCAGTTCGGTTGCTTGTAATTGTTCTTTTATGTAAACTGTTGTCTTGTGACGATCGTTGCATTTTATTACCATATCGTGATTTTTGAATGTACTTGTAATTCTTCCATTTATGTATGTAATGTCAGTGACATGGATTTTTGCTGTTTTAGAGCTTATTGATTTGAAACTTGTGCAGGAAAGCAATATATGGAATTATTAGTATGAATTATGTAGTAAAACATGTTCTGATTCCGAGACTTTTTATAAGCTCTTACATAGAACTTAAAACCTGCAAAATTGTTGAATTATGAGCTAATTGACTGTGTACAAATGCGAATGTACTCGTTTTGATGAAGTAAAGAATTGATGTTTGAGACGTTTCACATAGGTAAATTAGAAGAAGAGGATAACGTATTATTGTAACTTGAAATATTTTGTAGCTGTCATACAAATGCGTTATTGTTCGTCGTGGTTGGTTAATAAAATAAAATTTTATTGTACCTACATATTTAATTTAATTAAATGAATTAGTTAGGTTGTATTCGTTATTAGTTACGTAGATTATATTTTGATATGCGCTAACAACAAAATAATATCTATTTCACGTCAACACAGAACATGACTTGCGTGTTCGTTACTTCTAGCCTAATTGAGTAGGTACAGAAAAGCATTATTATTCCAGAAAAGCAAATAATTAGCGTTTAAGATATTCATTTGTAAACTGAACGTGTAAATATATTTGCAATGTGGAGTTATGTGCGAAGTTTTGGGGTTAAGTGGCCGGCGACATGTCCAGTGTTTGTGTCGTTTTAGTTTGTAGTGGAAACGCGGGATTATCTCGCAAGAAAATAAAGTTAAAAACCTTCAATTTTCAACTTCATTTGCGACACCATTTTGTGTAAAAAAGTTGATACTTTAATTTGATCTAATATTATATCATATGTGGTTGTACGAACTACCCATCTTCCGCACTTGACAAAAAAAAAAAACTAGCCACCTGATAAATACTAAAACCACCTTACCACAGTATTACAGTATATTTCCTATATATTATAATACTGTGACCTTACTATCTTTAATGTATTTATTGAAGCTATAAACTCTGTTGCAAGTTGAATCCAAATATTGATGTCTAATGTTGAACCGCTTTTACGTGATTGCAACAAACATGAACGTCTAGTATTTAATTTGGATATTTGAACGTATGTTATAACTCTAATGTGCTAGATAGGTCTTTCTATCACTAGTACATAATTATTTTTATTATAATAAAAAGAAAATTCAGTGACAATGTACAAAAGTAAATCAAACATATATTATATTGAAAAGTAGACCGTATCTAAAAACCTACATTTCTACAAAATCAAGTTTTTTATTTAGACACTAGAGCCAAATTTCATAAAATGACATACAATCAGTTATAATATGAATGTTTAAATAATTAAATATACAGTAGAGTGATCTATGCTCATTAAGTGAAAAACTACATGATAATACATTACAAATAAAAACATGTTTACTCTTCAACCTTTCAAGTAATTTCCAACGTTTGTAGGGCGTAATTGTGGAATTTCCTCGCAGTACAAACAGTTTCACTGAAGAAAGTCAACGTCAACAAGGTATGATGGACAGACTGAGTTGATGCGTGTTTGATGGGCCCTTACACAATGGGCAGCGTTGGCCCATCAAATGATCGTCGATGTTTGCCGCCATTACGGCGATTATGAAAAAACATCTACAATAACAGCCGATCATAGACCTTTCGTGATTGCCTCTACTGGTCCAACGCTGCCCATTGTGAAGAGAGCCCATTAGCTGCACCTTATTATGACAATGTGTTATTTGTTATTGTGTACTACTAGTCCACAAGTATATTATGTATGTACACTGTACATATAAGAAGCAGCTTTGATGCTTACAGAACGTTAACTTTTCACTTCAATAACTTGATTTTGAAGAGAAAATCGTAAGAAAACTAATTTTGGTAGAGGAAAATTTAATCGAGGTTATCATTATTATTGTTGCAGTATGAAATAGGATTTCTATAGTTCTGAGTGTTATGTTTATACTTAAGTATGTTTGTTTATTAGGTTGTAACTGCTGAGTTTTTCTTTATCTCATTTACAAGTACGAAAACAACGATAAATTTTAATTAATTCATATATTGTTGATTCAAAAGCGCTAAGTCAATAAATAAATCTTTGAGCACGTTGACATGTATTTACCTATAAATTAATAATATTAATAAGTATATAAATATAATAAACTAAATAAAACTGTTAAATGTTATATTTGTATTTTTATTTATAAAACCACCAAAATATTACTAGCAGTCCATGTAAATTCGTCAGGTCAGAAGCTGTCTGGCGGCTGTTGTATCGTTTATTACACGATCAAAAATCGATGACCTATTTTCAATTCTCCATGAATCTGTTATGGCGTTTTACCTTACACCTTTTTACATTAAATTCTTTATTTATCGTTTTATTTTTATTGTCTTTTTCATTCGGTCGTGGTATTGTTATAAATATTTAATTAAACTTACAATTATTAATTTTTCATGTAGCTAACTTTGAGCTAACTATGTATATAAAAAGTTAAAAGTTTTCTGCTCTATGGCTATTTATTTTTATCTTCGCGTGACAATTACCTCGCTATTCGAACAAACAAAAACAGTAAATCTATAAGTAATTACATTTCTTCTAACAAATTATACAATTAATGTGCTAAAATTACACATTTGTAGAAACATGTAGGCGTGTTTGATTGAGATTCTCGAAGACTCCAAGTGTGTCAAAGAAATTTTGAAATTAAATAAGTTTTCTCGTCATGAATCTTAATTAATAAATTAATTACTTTTATGATAGAATCAGTTAATTAGTCTGGTACTCAATTATGGTATAATGGAATCCATAAATTTGCGACAATATCTGGCACTGCCCGGAATGTTATTATTTTATGTATACCTATCTAAAAACGAATTAACAGTGAAGTTACTCAGCCAGCTACTCATCAAACTCGATTGGTCGGCGGTCGGAGTAATTCCTGCAGTTGTTCTCTAAATTGCCCTTGCTTGCCTATACACAACGGTCCAATTGCAAAATAGCCCCAGCTGCAGGTACCTACGTGAGTAGCCGGTTTTAGTGATTCCTCACATATCACGATGATATAAAATGATGAGATAAAATGAACTTATTGTTGTTACCGTAATCATAAAATACAGATTTGACGAATGTATGTTTTTACATGTAGGTAATGTAGATAGATGAGAGAAATTAGAGTTAGATGATCCTAGTTTTAATTAAAATCTTCTATACAAACATGCGGGAACAAGAAAGTAGATATTTGTGTCAAATGTGTAAAATTAAATATATCATCAGAAAAACGTAGAATAATTATAAGTTACTCAGGAAACCCAGATGAAATGCCTCTTGGGAAATTAATGGTCTACAAAAGTAAGTTGGCTTATAGGAATTAGGAACACAATTTATAGGTAATAATTCAAAAAAAGGCATGAAGGATGTTCATGAATATTGCTTATTGGTCTGTCTTGTGGTTGTCTTTTAGACGATTAAAAAGTATTAATTTCATACAATCTCTCAATTCTTTGCTTTCTGAATTTTCCTTCCCTATCTTTCTGTATTTTTTTCCATGCGATTGTTCTTAGTTTTAGAAGTCACACCTTATTGAATTGTACGCGCTATTGTTTTAGAATAATTGGCCTATTAATTTATTCGACACATATAATTGGAAATACATTGAGAATGCATCGCACGAACGCAGCAGGAAATGTGCATACTATTCCCATAGGAACCTAGGTTTAAATTAATCAACAATATCATTATCTGTGAATAAGACTTTTAACACGCTTTTATTATACACATTAGCATCTCCTGTAAGTTTGTTGGTAACTGACTTCTAATCTAACTCGATTTCTTAGACGGACACATTTAATTCAAACTTTGTTCATTTATCGGTGACAATATAATAAAATCAGGACTGTATCATAATATTTAAGCATGTATTTAGGTATTTTTTTAGAAGCTTTATTATTTATTCATGCACAAGTTAGATTCTTTGTATTTGGACCAACAGTATTTCAAGATTCATGACGCTTCTTCCGTTTATTTAGAGATTCAACCGCCATTCTTTCTCACATTTTCTTCATTCCTCTTTACAATCATTTTTCACTAACGTTCCCAAAAACGGAACGCTACATTTAAGAAAAATATTTTAATAATCTTGTACTATTTATATAAAAGAATAGACAGACGGCTTAGTTAAGTCGACCACAGGTATCATACTCAAAGATACAATAACTTCTTTCAAATACTCTGAAGTCCGAAAAGAATTTAATTTACATCTATTAAGATATATGAATACATGACATCGGCATTACAATACTACAAAAGTATTAAGATTAATAAATAATAAGTATGATGTAGCTATGGAATTGACTATCTATTAATCATTATCGTCCAAACACATTAAGCTGTTTAGGCGTAAATTACATGCAAATGTTCAAATAATTTAACAAACTTTCACATTTATAATATTCAATGCTTGTAATATTGCAAGTCATAAATATTAATGAGCCAAAACTGTAGCGGTGATCACAAATGTTTTATAATCTCATTAATTATTGTCACTGATTAATACTAATGAGTTACTGGCGGTCCGTTTCATGTATTTTATCTATTCATTTGACACAGAGCGTGTTATTAATTTGCATATAGTTACCGTTAATTTACACATTACGATTGATCTTACGTGACAAGTCTATTAATTGGGAGTTATTCAATTTTAATTCAAATATATTATTATAAACGATGTGAATTTGGAAGTGATTGCAAAATATATCACAATTTGTGTTACGATTAGCGGTAAGTACATAATTATATGAAATCTCGTGTGAACAGATTTTAGTTGACATGTTATTTATTTTAATTTCATTGTTTATGAAAGGTATAACGTTGCATTTATCGAACAATCGCCAAGAGTTGTATTTTTCCCTCCCCGTTGCAAAAAAGCACCCCACTTAAACTTAAACTAGGCGACTCCGAACGGCGGCCAATAAAAACTGAGTCGTTAGCAATTTCAGGCAGTATAATTAAAGAAAATAAAAGTGTAATGAAAACTTGTGTAGCTCTAAACAATTTCCGAGCACGCTTCACTTTTATCGCAGAAGTTAGACTGGGGTATTAAAAACTTAACGACTGAACATGTCAGACAAATCCCGTCTTGTAGAATCTGTCTTATGTATCATAGAATAATTTTATACTTTAAACCATAAGTTAGGGAGCCAGGTGCAAATTGGGTTCATTATTTCCTCTCAAGAGATAATTCGTCAGAAGCATCAGAGTATAGTATTATAAAGCCTCGTGAACGTCAGCTGGCGCTCGGTTGGGGGGGTGAGCGGTTGTAGCCTCCCACGCACATAGGAAAAAAAATACATTCATTCATTCATTTCCTCTCAGCTAAAAATTTGTCAAATTGTAGCTAACCCAATATCTCAACGAAAAAAAATAGTCAGCTGGTTACAACATGGTGTATTATACGTCAGCTGGTGTCTCGAACATGAAAGTTAAATTTAAGGAAAAATTTATTTTCCGTTATTTCCTCTCAAACAAAAATTTACCTGATGATAGCTTATATGTAACTGTGGATAAATATATATGTCAGCTGGCTGTATCTTGGTGGAAAAACCGTCAGCTGATACGGGAGGCTACAACCGCTCTTCCCCCCAACCGAGCTCCAGCTGACGTTCACGAGGCTTCATAATACTATACTTTGATGCATTTTACTAATTACCGCTTGAGAGGAACTTGGTCATAAAATCTGTTCCTGGCTCCCGTACTATTAGCCTTGAAGTTTCGCTGCTTTGTGAATTTTTTTATGACGTCATAAAAAATTTTGAGTCGTTATGTATTTTGTAATGCGGGATGTTTGCTGTCTTTATCATGTCTTGTCTGTATCTTTCATGCAAAGGGGAGCACCGTTTTCTTATATCTGGGTATGTTTATTGCACGTTACAGATCATAGATAGATACAAATTAAAGACGCTATAGTGTTCAGTATGAAATGTGTCATAAAAACTACGAACTATAATGAATTTTGATGATGAATTATCTAGATTCTAGAATGTAATTTTCAACTGTGGACGTGATAATGCTTCAATCAGTGTGTGTTTTTGAATAGACCTTAATAACCATAGATTTTCAGAATACCACACTCAGAAATAGGACATGTCCATATTAATTTATTTTAAGGAATAAGAAATAGGCTATGTCCATACAAATTTAAAAATTTATTTTTAGGATATGTCCTTCTAATTTCCCCTCAATGTTTATGGAACATAATATTCTTACATTGTTAATTTAAAAAAAAAAAAACTAGTTAAATCATTCGTGCACAGAAACCTTCGTTTCTATGTCTATTATGCAATCGACTATATCGTGTAGTCAGACCATAAGAGCTAATTTTAAAGCCACGTGCATCATGCAAACAACATGCATGTTTAATTACAATGACGTGGGCCATGTTCCGATATAGTTTATGATTCCTTTGCAAAACCAATAGATGTTACTAGTTAGTAGTTTGTAGTTACTACATTTTGATATCAGTGTAGGAGTGAACTTGAGTTAACTAGCGATGAAGAATTCAATTTAAGGGAACATATTCTTACATTGTTAATTTTTTTATTAATCCTTTGGAAATCGTACAAGTATATTGGTGGAATTCACTTTTTTGTGAGTATTTGTTTTACTTTGTTGAGTTGATTTACTTTAGTTCATCTGAGTGTCATCAAATATTGAGTTTTGGATATGATTTTTGAAAGCTTTTTAAATAAATCATAAGGCATAACTATTAGAAAAATTAATAGCATTTTATTACCCACACATGTAGAGACAATAACAATAGTAATAAATTATACAATTTATGTACAAATGGCGGTCTTATCGTTAAGTTGCTAACTGTAATGGCCGGTAACACAACTTTTGTGAATGTTTAGCTTATCTGTCACTTAAAAAGGCAAATTATGTATGAAAATTAACTTCAAAAAGTGTTTAATAGGCAATTAGGGATATCAGCAAGCGGTAAAACTGGACCATAACGTTATAATTATCTTAAATATGATATAAATTCACAAGATAAAACAATGATCTCTTATCTAACGTTTGTCGTTATAAAAAGTAAAAAATGCCAACTTTAGTACGACAGTTAAATGGGAAATAAATTTTCAAAGCCCAGCGGCGTTTTGCATGTGCAAGCCCTGTTACATTATGATAAATAGTGGTAGTGATTAGCAAACCTGATGCAAGGCAAATTGTTAACGATTTATTATCATTTACGTACGGTTTTAATTTGTTTAACCTGGAAGTGTACAGTTAACCCTTCAAGGGTTGTTTACCGTGTACATTGTACATGTGATTTACTACTGGTAGATAGATGTGGACAGGAATATGTTTTGTGAATCGTGGTTAAGTGGGTTTTCTTTCCGTGTTTGATAGCTATTTTTGATTTAATTGCTTTTAATTTGATTAATATATTTTCGTTATGAATCCTGTTACATAGAACCACTTTTGGTATAGCAGAATGTTGTCTTTTGTTCGTAACTAAACATATTCGTAAAGAGTATTGTAAAGAAGGCGGTATGTCGCATACACTTTTGAGCATCTTTATAATCTTTATAGGTAGGATGATCCAACAAATAACTAAAATAGAAAATAATATTCCTTAAGGTTAATAGATTAATCACTTGAACAAAGTACCTCCATCAAACGATAACACGTAAATTGTAACACGAAACTTATCAATTTGACGACATAATAACAAAGCGGTAAGTGGTCCAGTGGGCCCGTATCACAAAATAAATTCATTAACGTCATTGTACACAGCTTTTACAAAAGCATATTGAGAACGTCAAACTGTGAGCGTGGGATTACAATGAAAGTGTGCCCCGGTTTCAGTTCAAATTACAATTTATTGCTCTATCTCCTTATCACTATGAATTGTAGGCTCAATACCCATCGAATACACAATTGTGATCCGAATATCGGTTGTTTATTTTTACTTGAGCATTGGACAAATTATTATAATTTAATCAGTTTATTAATCATTATTGACATAGCATAATTCGTGGCACAGCATATTATTGTATGCGTCATTTATTTGGAAATATATTTTACTGTGGGTTACAAATGCTTCTACAGTTTTATGCGTAGTTGATACTAGCATACCTACATAAATTTTTAGTACAATCTAGTATCTATTTTGGGACTAGCTTTCGAGGTCACAGTAGAATTGATAAATCGTTAAGTTTTTTATAAGTTTTTTATCGATACGTCTGTCAAACTTGGAATATGTCTATTTCACGCTCAAAAAGATCAATTTCTTAACTGTTTGTTTATCTATACTTATACTCGTACTCGTAATATTATAAAGCTCAAGAGTTTGTTTGTTTGTTTGAACGCGCTAATCTCAGGAACTGATGGTCTGATTTGAAAAATTATTTCGGTGTTAGATAGCCCATTTGTCGAGGAAGGCTATGAGCTATATGTCATCACGCTAAGACCAACAGGAGCGGAGCACTGCGGGTAAAACGTAACTTAATCAGTGGTAAAACCGCGGGGCACAGCTTCATTATTGAGTTGTGATTCTCAATAAACCATTTGGCAGTAATGAAGTATCATTATTTATATTTTATAAGCTCAAATAATAATTATACGCAACGAAAACAACAATGTATTTGAAAAACACAAATTGTCACGTCATATTAAACCGGTCGTTAAGCGTAAACCGCGATCAGTTAACAGAATAACTGTACAAGATGTATGAAAGTGAAAACAAGCTCATGGGTGCATTTGCCTTGGGAACATTCTGCCAGATAATTAATAATTGTTGCAAATCGATTGTTGTTGCTTTTAATCTGTATTAGGTTTTTTGGTTGAAATATTGCACGCCTCATAAGCGAAGCGTTGAGGTGGGTACTACTGTCACTTCGCGCAAAACATCTGATTTTTAAAACTTAAAATGTCTTTATGTATCATACATTGAACTTGTAAGATAATACATACACACACATATTAAGAAAACACACTATTTTTAACGTTCATGATATTTTTGATGTCATTTTTGTTATTTAAACTAGTTAAAAAACAGTTTAAAAAAGTTCTGTCTTGGACGTCCGTGTGTCTGTATGTGCGGATCCTTTTTCTTGTTAACACGATAGCGACCGAAATACTTTACTAATCGAGTCTTTTTTTTTCTCTTACGCTTGAGTATGCTCAGGAATAGAACCCTTTCATTTTTCAGGGTCTGATTCGATGTGGTTTAATTGTTATTAAATAAAGAAAAATAATAATTAATAAATATTTATTAAAAAAAAATTATGAGGCGTGCACTTTTGGATTTTCCAAATTTATTTTTTATTGCTACGTTAATTTTTGTTATAAGTTAAGATGCGATTAGAAGATGTTCTATCAGGAAATTCAAATAATATTTTAGTTCTTTTTGGTAATATGTTTATTTTCAAGTAAACAACCATTAGATTCGGATTATACAAAGTAAAAACAAGCCATCACTTAAATTAACGAAAACCATTAAAGTAACGAAGGTCTAAGAATTCTTGCAGTTGCTCGTAATTTACAAACTTTGTTAGGAAAATAAATGAAAAATTATGGCTACTTTGTAAAGCTTTATGAAGGTCACCCAAATAATCGTAAAAGTAAGCTTGTATTGTTGCCTTTATAGAAACAGGAAAAAATACGAATAATTAGGCTTTGTTAATTCTTTAACTTGGGTACATTTAGCTTAATTCGAATGGCAATCCCGTAGAAACGTTATGCAAATACAACAAACATAAAAAACGCAATATTTAATTTTCCTAAAAATAAAGAGTTGAGAAATTTTGTCAATTTGAGCCTATATTACTCGATCGAATGTTATTCCGATCCTTACCATTCTTTTGGACTCATGTAACATGTTCAAATACACTTTAACAAGTGGTGTAAAATAATTTGAGTTAATATTCAAAGCTGAGTGTTCTGTAAATGTTCATTGTGTAACGAAGAGAAGTGGAAACGCTATCCAGGGGCCTTAGACAAAGTAACAATTAAAAAACGATAACGAAGTTAGAAAAGGAAAAATGTATGGGATTGACATTAGATAGAGCACGTGATCTAACGCGGCGTATGTCAATCCCATACATTTTTGCCTTTTCTAACTTCGTTATCGTTTTTTAATTGTTACTTTGTCTAAGGCCCCAGTTATGTTGGTTTATGTGAACGATAAATCAATAGCTCTGATACAGGCTCCAAATAATGAATTTGCACCCACCAGTTTGTTTTCGAATAAGCAATATACCATACCATTTAGTTCTGAAGTTTATTATATTAATTATAAGATAATGTCCTTTCATTCTGAAATTTTGTAGTCAATATAGTTCAGCATTAAAGTTCAGCAAATGATGCGAATCAAACTTTTCGGACTGAAAATGGAATTCACGGGATTATTTGCTACACAGTTAGACAATGTTTGCTATGGCATTTAATTCTGTTTGTACAAGAGACAAAGCCAAATATAACCCTATAATTTTGCTGTATCCATCCGTATGTAACACCCAATTTGCTACTTTTAAGCTGTTTGTTTTCTTCGCTCCAATAATTCTCATGTTATTGTAATATTCTATTTCTTCTTTGAAGTCTTATAAAGCAATAATTTAGCATTAATATTTCTTAAGCTTCGTAAGTTCTGGTATCCGTGTTTTGTTTATCATTTAATCAGTTGAACGAGGACTACTTTCCTGAACGACTCATAAACTGGTTCCAATTAATTGTAGTTAATTTAACTGTTATGAATTCGCATGTGTAATTCGCGTATGATATAAAAGTTTATAGCCGCGGTAGTCGCTAAAGTAAACCATAAAATGGCGATATTATTTGCATTTGCTAAGGATGGGACGCTGTAGATATGTATGAATATACTAATTAAGTAGTTAAAATGTGGACTCTACTGCGGTACTAGCAATTAAAGATCGTTGAGAATTGCTTGAAGTACTCATTTGTGAGCGTGTTGTTGATAATAATTTATAAGTATTTAATGGAAAAGAATATCGGATCACATTGACGTTATACAATTTACATTTAATTGGTCACAACAAAACAAAAGGACTGATAAACAAAAAAACTTCAACTAAATAACAAGATCAAAATATGAGCTTAACGGAGTATATTAAATGTCCTTCTTCAAGAAATAAGCTAAAGGAGGCATACACAAATTTTATCTTCTGATAAAAGATCTGAACAAAATAAAAGTTATAGGTAGGTCTTCACAATATCATCTTGCTCGTGATCTGAAGCCAAATAAACTAAACAAATAAATTTAGTTTCTTATTTATTCTTTATAGTTTCACGAACGTCTCTCTAATCAATCTATAATGAAAGAAATTGGGTTATTAAATCAAATTTTCTTGGCGAAATGTTCACGTTGAAGCAGTCGAGTAAAGCAGAAAATTCTGCTTCCAGTGCAATAACCTTCGCATCTGTGAGGTCATTATTTGTCATCAGAAAAAATGACACTGTATCACTACGGTTCAAGATAGTTAGGATAGTTAAGGTAACGGTGTGCGACGGGCCTTGTTAGCTTTGTGGCTAACCGCATAGACTGGATTTGATTAATACACGGAAGATGCATTAAAATAATTACTTGTACGGTGTAGCTTGTGGTGTTCAGGTATGCGATCATTTAGGGTATCTGCATTATTGTAAAGGAAAGGGTATAGTGAGTGCCTTTCGCATTGGTTTATACCCTCTTAGTCATACATTACATTATGTGACCGTAGTCTTGTTGCACGAAAGGTATCCCTTTTGAGCGTTAGGGGTTGCTGGACACTTTAATATAGATAGGTAGCTATTACCTACATACTCCCATTACAACTGCTTGTGAAACTATAGTGTACTTCCATGCTACATATTTGTGTCTAAATATAATATGTATTTCGTAGACATTGCAATAAACTCATACAGCCGCACCGTTACAGACATCTACGATCTTACTAGCGGATGTTGGATAGACGCTAGTTTATAGTATTTCTAAATCACTAACCATTATCGACACTTAACGGCTTTACATGTCATCCCGTATTCAAAGCGAAAATTTGAAATAATAACGATTTTTTCTTTATACATTTGCAAGTCATCAAAACTAATTCTACCAAACATTAGTTGAATGTAAAAAGGACTGTATAAATAAGCACAAAAAGTTCAATTTGATTTAAGCGCGAATATAATAGTATAGTTAATTTGCGTAGCGAAAAAAGCGGATCGGCAAAAAGAGCGCCAAAAAATTCGCCCATTGAGAAGTAATCAATTCTTCTGATCCGCTGAAAGCCGTTAATCTAACCGAGGAATAAAAAGATAAAAAGTTTATCAGATTACGCTTGAGTTGCTCATTATTGAGATATCTTAAATTAAAGGTTATAGGGGCTGAGTGATCCTTTCCGAGCCCCAAAAGGAGGTCACTTGAACGGTGTTTTTGTATGCACGCAAATCACTTCAAGATTTCTTCCTTGATTTACGTGCTGAAGAGATCGCCCGAATGGTTCTTATTATTAATTTTCATTCTGTAATTTTAGTTTAATCTGGTATAAGGCATTATATTTTTGTGATACTTCAATTACGAAAGGATTCCCTCCTTAATAAAGAGTACTGTACTCTTAATTACCTATACCTATCCCTTTTAATTACACACTGCGTTTTGAAAATTAAATAAGAGTAATGATGTACGTAGTTTATTAGAGGCTAATAACTATGCAAAGTGCCAAAATTATGAAATAACTAGTTACAGATAGTGGTTCTATTCAATTAATCATACGCAAAATATTCTTCTATGTGACATATCACAAATTATGAAATACCAAATAATTTTTCTGCCATACTATAATCATTATACACTGCCGTCATAGTTCGTAATAGCATACAGAAAAACAAACAATTACTTCAATGGACGTCGATACAAAAAGCATAGCTGTATATGATGACATCAACTCTAATGAGTATAATATAACGGCACGGCTCCGCTTACGTTTGGGCATTAATTAATTGTTTTGTAGAAATAACGACTTCTTCAGAAGTCATTATACAATGTTACGGAAGTTCCGTCGAATTTTATTATATTAATTTAGGTAAAGGATTTCAAACAAATTGCCTGGAGAATAAACATCTAATTTCTTTGAAAAATTAGATTTTTATTCTCCAGGCTGTTCATTGTCTTTTATGATTATTCATGCCTATTTGATACATAAGTACTTAAAATTTATAAAACAAAGAGAAAATAATAGCTGTAAACGAAAAATTTGCGAAAGGCTGAATAGATTGTCATATTTTCCATTATTCAAAATATATCCAATTTGAATAAGCACTCGAATTTTTTAATAAATGTTCCCAAATTTTATTACGATTACGTTGGATCAGCTGGCCTGTCGTTTTGTTAATAATTTAGCGATAAGCGGGCTTTGATGGATGGATGAATAATTTTGTTACAAAAACAAAAATACTGCCTATAAATCTATTTTGTTAACTCATAAGATTAATTAACTAACCAGCTGTGACCCGGTAGTAACGTCAGCTCTGTTATTACTGTATCAAGTTATTTTATAGTAATTGAAATCCCTATATATTAAGATTTAATAGCTACTTGGGAGTAACATTCTTCGGTAACATGCAGCTATTTTGTCATGCAACTTGTTATTAGCTCATCTGTCCCCTACTATAATTCGACGAATAGTTTTGTGGATCGTATAGATCTCGTGAGGTTAGATTTACATATCCGTAACCTGTGTTACGTACTGAGTTAAAGGTGAAAGGTAAATTTGTTTTAATAATGCCATTAAAGGGCTAATATTACTTATAGAGTGCAATTATATAGATTTTAGGTCACGTGAAAAAAAAAGGTCCACTATCTTTGTTATCTTTAAAAATCTGAAGAGAGCTCTGGTAATTATTTTCTTTTACTAGAACATTTGACACTATATTATTTTTAATAAGTACAAACAATACCTACAACACCTAACTAACAGGGTACCAATATCTCGTTAAATATAATTGATACATTCCCAATCTTCATGCCACTGTCACGAGCGGTTATCTACAGATTTGACTAATGACAAATTACAATCGAGTGTACCGTGAATTCCCGTAGTACATTGCTGGCATCTCAAATGTTTCGCGCGTCCTTGGTATTTAACGGTACGTGAGATCCTAATGGCTACTGGTTTTGAATCATTACTGGGCTTAGAGCTGGCCTACTTACTGCTCTTTTATTTTACATGCGTCCCGGATGTGAAACCCGTTGTTATTAATTTGAATTTCAGAGATTTGTGTATGGGGTTGGGCGGTTTTGGACATTCTAATGTTTTGAGACTGCTCATGTTTTATACTGGTTCAGCAAATTACTATTAAACTCCTGACAGACGGCATATGGGCTATGGCTTCATCCATTTTCCTCTGAAAAATTTGATAACATATTCTTTCCCTATGGTGAAACGTAAACAAATGCGTAAGATCTTTGTTTGGTTCTTGTTTTATGTCTCTCCATTATTTTCTTTCACACTTTAAGAAAAGCATAAAAAATCCTTATACATACTTAAATCAATATTAACAGCAGATATAGTTTATTTTCAATCTGATCACGTTCATTAAAAATTTCTTTTCCTGCAAGGCTAGCACATTTTCCACGTCAGAATTACATTATGACAAAGGACATTTCTCAAAGTGTATGTGTGACAAACTGACAAAGAAACATCGTAAGGCTTGCGTCAGCTCAAAAAAATAAGCTCAATTCCCAGTAAATATACTCTAGAAGTATATTTTGCGTTATATGTGGATTTATTGTTCTTCCTCTGAGTTACATTTTATTTGTTTAATATATTACTGTTGCAAAGTAAGCACGATAAGAACAATGACGTCTTTTGTTCCGCTTCAATCTAATTTAGTTGTACTTCACGTTATTGCATTGTCAACTAATTTTGTGTTTTAGGTTAAGTGGAATGAATATGGTTTTAGTTTAGTGAAGTTTTAGTCAACTCGTAGAACGTTCTGGATATTTTTCTTGATATATTTTTTGATTAAGGTATTATTAGATAAACTAACTATTTAATTATTTTAAACGAACTATTCTTATCTAATCTTCATGTATTTCCTCAACATCGATGATAATTTTAAACAATATACGGATATGAAACTCGGAAGTATGTATGAAATTGTGTCGCAACGGTGACAAAAGAATTATTTCCTCGTGCCGTATGGGAAGTGGTCGGTTACATCTTTATTGTTACCGTGATTATGGTTTGCCTTACGCAATCGGCTGAAATGATATGTCTTAACTAATTCCGAGTAGTAGAATTATGTGGTGTCTTAACTAATTCTGAGTAGGAATAATTTGTACATTTACTTATACGTTGACGCATTTGTAAAATTAATTCTGAAATAAGAACGCTATAAAAGTTAAATAATTTTAATTAAGTAAACATAAGAATCAATTACTCTTTATCGTGTAATTTTAAATTGTTTATTTATAGCTACAAATATTCGCCAAGCGTCTATTATTATTTATTCTACAAAATGAAGTACTAATTCAAATGTTGACTTGGGACACACCTTTGAATAGCAAATTTTATTGTTTATAAGGATACTTTGTTTGAAGCTAAATTGAGAAATAAAGTGAACATTTACTGCTGTGTCCACCGTTTCGCTTTATGAGAAAGCTTACTGTGATATTGCGAACTACAACTTACATTGTGCATTCAAAATTTTCTAAACACATTACCACATTGCAATATTTTCTGGGGCATGAAGTACACGACCTTAATTTATAAAACTTCCAACACAGTTTGTCTCCAACTTGTGTAACATATGATTACATACAATTTGTTTACTTTCGTTATATTGTAACAATGTATTTTATTTTTCGTAAATAACACCCATTGTTGGCAAACGTTGGTGTATTTTTCAGAGAAAATGAGAATTTTGCAACCTAATTTTGAGAACGCTACGTATGAGCTACTCATTTGTCATAGTAGAATAATGATAGTTACGTAAATGTATTTTATAAAAGATGGAGACAAATGGGAGACGTGTCGTATAATAAGAAATAAATGGAGTAAGAATTCATGAGACCTTATCACATTTTATTACCGTGCACATTCAAAACTGTCCATAATTTTAAAGGGAAAATCGATTTGACTGCTTATTAAATTTGTATAGAAACTGTACCGCAACATTAATCAAGCTATTACCATCTTCAATTACTCTGTCTCACTTGTTGATTTATGTAAAGCAAAGGAGTAGGTTACACCCATTCCCATAGTTTCGCTATCGATTTGGACCAGTCCATGCGTTCTTGTTGAATGTGTGTTTTGTTATTGAAGTAGCTGTTCACGTGACTTAGTTGAAAAGTGAATTCCCTTTTTGAATTGGCAATATCTACTTACTATATTTTTGGACACATCGTTATATAACAGCTTTATAAAACGAAGTATGATTGAATTATTCTTGCAGTGTTTTTGTATGAAATAGCTTAGTCACCTTGACAGATTATTCCATCTTAAAACTGAAAAATAAAAAGTCCGGCCGTCAGAATAGTCTGGTCACTAAGGCTTTCGTAATTTTCTTGATTTGTCTGCGGACCCCTTGGGATATGATCCCCAGGTTGGGAAAGGCTAGGATAGGAAGATGCATTAGAAAGAAAATAAAATTAACAGGCATGGCACTCAAAGGTTATATTAGGCGAAGATATTAATTTAAAAATATTTGTAGCTACATTTAACACTGTTAATTTTTAAAATTTCGTTCATAATAGATTAATAATTGGCTAAACTGTACATTATAGGGCGTGGAGTTGAGAGTCGTAATTTTTTTTGTGGTTAGCTATTGTCCTATGGAACCTAAATCTGAAATTTCACAGCGCGAAAACTTTTTGTTTTTGAGTCACGAATTTTTGAAAATCGGAAAATTTTACTCCATTTTATCTTAGAAATGCGAACTTACTGTTATGACAGTGTCAAATTGACCTACAGCGATTGTCAAACGCGTTTCATTTCAGGTAAAACATTTCTATCTAACAAAAAAAATATTATAATTTAAATTTTATTTATGAAATTTGTATATTTTTTAACAACAACATTAAAAATAATTATTATTAAGTATAGTTTTTGTAAAATAGATTAAATAAAATAAAATTATTAATATTCGCAATTTATAATTTAACAAAAATATTAATCGAAGTGTCTAGTCGTCCGCTAAACGGATGAATAAAATAAATTAGTCGTCCGATTACCGGATGAATAAAATAATTTAATCGTCCGATTATTCGGATTACTAGATAACCTTTTAACACTAAAGCTAGTTGGGTTGGACTAAAGCAAAGGGGGCGCAGGACTTTTGATGGAGTTGGTGTCATTAACGCCTATTTATTATTGTTTTATCGTAAAGATAACGCTAATATAAGCATGTTTTATAGGAACAACTTTTCTCTAAAATCAAAAATGGCGGAGATATTCACCCTCAATTCGTTAGGTTAGGTTTAGGTTAGGTTAGGTTTAGGTTAGGTTAGCCTTTAGGTTAGGTTAGGTTAGGTTTCTTAAAAAAAAACTACACAGAAATAGGAGCCCCGCGAAGCGGGGCTCCGTCGACGCGCAAAAAAAAATCAAGTTAGGTTAGGTTAGCCGTTAGGTTAGGTTAGGTTAGGTTTCTTAAAAAAAAAAAACTACACAGAAATAGGAGCCCCGCGAAGCGGGGCTCCGTCGACGCGCAAAAAAAATCTAGTTTAGGTTAGGTTAGCCGTTAGGTTAGGTTAGGTTAGGTTTCTTTAAAAAAAAAACTACACAGAAATAGGAGCCCCGCGAAGCGGGGCTCCGCCGACGCGCAAAAAAAAATCAAATACCTACGTGTGCCCTCCTCCCCCCACAAAAAACCTATAATACGTGCGGCAGTTCAGTGCCGCGGCAGCGGCCGGCGAGTGCCAGAAGCGACTTTAGGGCGATTCCCACTCAAACAAAAAAAAAAAACTACAGGTCATACTAATGTCTATTACATTAAATCTGTCATATTTCAAATCAAAGAGCTAATGCAATATTACTAGTATTGAAAGCTATTATTGTAAAGTAATAATTAATATTAATTGCTTCAGATCAATGTGGAACTGGAAAAAAATACCTAAAGCAAAGGGGGCGCAGGACTTAGAAAATTTTTGATGGAGTTGGTATCATTATAACACCTATTTATTATTGTTTTATCGTAAAGATTACGCTAATAAAAGCATGTTTTGTTGGGGCAACTTTTCTCTAAACTTGATAATTACCAAGATACATGACGGATTGTAAAATGTAAATTTTTTCAATGATGGAATATTATGTATTCAATATTAAGCTGCGAAAGTCCGAATCTAGCTAAAAAACGTTACGCTAAAATAAGCATTGCATTATCATAAGACTTGCCACAGAACCGAAGCTGTCAACCCCGAATTCCACGTGGTCTTGTCTGCCCTACCCCTAGAGTGTATGTAAAAAGCCGGAGGCGCGGAGGGAGAGCAGCCCTTGCCCGCCGTGACAAAGCTCGGGAGCCGTGCGGAGCGGAGCGGCTGAGGCTGGTCGCCGAAGGCGACCAATAAGCTGAAGCTGCGAAGTGGAGTACGGGCGACCGTGCTTTGTCACGCAAGGGCGGAAGGGCTGCACTTCCCGTAGCGCCGGAGCTAAGGCAGTGTCTGAGACAATATAAAAAAGACATGAGGAGATAGGGAAAGGGTTAGGTTAGGTTTTATCATCAATCTTTGAGGGCGAATATCTCGGCCATTTTATATTTTAGAGAAAAAGTTTTTTTTATAAAACATGCTTATTTTAGCGTTTTGAATAAAAATTATGTATTTTATGATTCCTATACAATTTTCACTTTAGATCAAAAATTTTCTAAGTCCTTACTTTGCGCCCCCTTTGCTTTAGGCGGACCAAAACTTAATTTGTAAATATCTCGAAAACTATTAATTTTCGCGCCCCCCCCTTTACAGGGGAAGTTCCTAGTACCCACCCCCCCTCTCTCCACCCCCCACTACCCCCAAATTCCACGCCCTATAATGTACAGTTTTACCTAATAATTTATCGTATCTAATAATCATTCATAATATTATATCACTTTTCCGTAAACCTTTGAAGCAATAAATATTGAAGTTCCTGTGACTAAAGACGATTATTTACATAAAACCCACCTCGATAACGGAAGTTCCTCAAAGGTTCGTTTCACTCTGAAATCACTATCTTCTTTGTAGATGTTCAAAGGATTTAAATTTCATACTCATTACGAATTTATTTACGATGAAATGATTCTGTATTTTATATTTCAACTACAATTTAATATTTATCATATTTTGATGGACATAATTCATCTGAAATATAAAATTGCAAGTTATCATATTATTTAACTATCTAAATATTATAATTAATATCGCATCTACCTACAAGTCATGTCATTATTTCGAATAGTTACCTATTTTTTACTTTCCATCGTAATTCACGCCATATTCATGCTATATAGAACTTCATAAACTATACAAAACTTTATTACAAATAGCTTCCAATACTACAAAAAGGAAAAAAATGTAATATTCCAATAACATTTTGCATGTTCGACAACAGAAAATTATCAATTCGCAAGCGCTGTTCGCGCCCAGCCCGAGCGCCCAGCGCGGCGTTCTATCAGCACAGATAATAGCTGTGTTTTACCTGAAAATAAAACACATATTAAATACTTACCTATATTTGAAGCTTACTTCATTGAGAAGGCACCTAGCTTTTTCCGCCTATTCTTCCCTCTCTTTCCTTTGTATGTATGCTATCTCTCTCGCACACCTCTCCACCAGGTGGCGGGGCGCACGATAATGTCGGGCGCTGGATGTTTTTCATTGAGTCGAAATCCACAACAGGTGGACGTTAAGTGTAAGCTTCAAATATAGGTAAGTATTTAATATGTGTTTTATTTTCAGGTAAAACACAGCTATTAAACACTTGACCGTAATTTGAAGCTTACTTCATTGAGACCTGCTTGTTACCCACCTGGTGTACAATATATGGACGCCAATGTGAATTTGAATACATAAGTAATTACTTATTTCTTTATTTGAAAGAGTAAGGTGTGCAGATAGTATACCTACCAATAAATCACACAAATTTTTATATTATATAATATACTAACAATCCCAGATGAAAAGTTAATCAAATAAGAACCAAAAAGTTAATCATAATGATTAAAAGTATTAGAACTTATGAGATTGGTTCAAGCGTACCTTAGTTAACCTTTTGGGCTTGAAAAGTTAAAGTTACTACAATTTTCACTATCTTTAGCGTAAATCTGCGAAAGCGCCAGTAACGACTTTCAATTACGCATTTAGATGTTACTTACAAAATGAAGCAACAGCTGATCCCGACGAGGCAAAAATACCTCAAACTCAAACCTTTATTTATTCAATTAGAACTCTGTAGAAGCACAATTGAATCATCTTAACATAGAATTACCACCTGTCTCAACTCACACAGTTTTAACCCAACCTGCTACAAGCGGACAAGAAGAGAACTTGGTCCTTACTTTTGGGGTCAGAAATAAATTTAAAAGGTCACCCCTTGAATAAGGCAATAAAATATCAAAACAGGTAAACGGTTTTAATTATAATACAGATTTTTAACATCCAACCAAACCGTGCGGTATCTATTAATGTTTAGAGCCAACGCCACCAATCATAATCTAAACATGGCTAGTACTTTCAGTACAATGCATGAATTATTTATTTAAAACTGATAGGTCATAAACTCTGTACTGGAAACAAATATACTGAACTTAAGAGACTAAAATGATAAGGAGCTTATCTGTGTCCCAAACCTGCAATTACTACAGCCAAGTTCGTTACTTTTAATCAATTCGGTTTTAAGATATAATTATGATTTACATCAGAACTTATATACCGAAAGCCTCGGGACTACATAACGTGACTTATCTTCTTATACTTATATAAAAATGAATCGCAAAATGTGTTGGTAAGCGCATAACTCGAGAACGGCTGAACCGATTTCGATAATTCTTTTTATATTCCTTGAAGTACGAGGATGGTTTTTATGTAGAGAAAAAGTAAGTACCACGAGCGAAGCCGGGGCGGACCGCTAGTTTATAATAATAGTGTTTGTGCACAACACTAGGCAGTCAACAGCTATATGAACGTCAGATAGGAAAAGAGCCAAATTTATCCAGTCAGTAACAAAGGATTTTAACTATAGTTACTTTATTCTAATTCAACCAACTACTACTAGCTACTCCGTATGTCTTTTGGATAGACGGAGGCAAATAGGATTTTTATTCCAACTATATCATTTGATATTTTGAAAATGTACTCCACATTTTCATACCGTCAGAGTCATTTTGCAGATTATAGTGGTGCAGCACTGAACACTGTCTATTAGGTGGCTGATGCTGCTGACCGGGCCTTCTGTTCCGCTTTCCAGAATACCTTCACCCTTCTAGGTGTTACTACTACTGAAATAGCGGTACTCTATCGCGTCGTTCAGGTCTCTAACTGACTAGGATTTCTCATATTATCGTAACAACCCTCGCTCGTTCTAACGAGGATAAATTATCGCCAAGGAATTCTGCTGCAGGATAATGGCAAGAGAGATTATAAGCTTAACTATGCATTATTATGTTAAGGAATATGGTGGGTTTTGAATACTATCGTCGTCTGAAAGTATCTCCTTTCGATTAACTGCATTAAGGATGCAGATCTGATCCCATCTTTGTTCCGTAGGAATGCTACGACAGTCTAAACGTTACACTGAACAAAGAAAATTGCCCTGAATATAGTCGGTTGTTCCAACATCCGTAATATGGCTAGCCTAAGGTTAGTTATCCCTTGATTGAAACTGCTGCCAATGGAGGCATTGCTCTTGTGTTGTCCACAGTTGTGCGAGTGCAAAAATGAAGAACTGAGCTCGTGGGGAGCTATGTCGAATGAATCTGTGTTAAGATTATGACAGTATAGGACAGTTAGCTGTGGATGCGAAGACAGGACATTACTTTATTCATCCGTAAACACGCGAGGCAGCCACGGACAGCGATATAGCAAGAACTAAACTAGCAAAGTTTAGTTCGCTTACCAGACTTTGTCATGTTTTAAATGCAGTATATCCTCTGAATAGCATTGCATTTATGACTATTGATAAACTTAATTCACCCGTAAACACGAGAAGCAGGCACGGATAGCGATATAGCAAGAACTAAACCAGCAAGGTTTAGTTCGCTTACCAGACTTATATTTTAAAAGCCGTATAGCCTGTACATTTCATTTATTGCCCCCCCCCCCTCAAAGCAAAGAAATGAGAAGTCATTTGGCAGAGCTTTCTCGTTAAGGGTAGGGGTTCCAAGTAATATCTAATAATAAGAGGCTTTTGTTTGGAAAGATTGACTTTCCGTTATTTATCCTCTATCCTATGTAAGTGTAACTCAACAGTCAGTATTCTCAGCATTCGTTGAGTACTTAAACGTTTTACGTTAATAGTTGTATATAACTTTATTATACAATATAATAATCCTGGTGGGATGACAAAAAACTTGTCTAACAAACGATTATCCTAATCCCTCAGCGATTTATTGTTTGAGCCCCGAAGAAAAATCTCATGGGTGCAATAATGAGGTCAAATGGGTTGAAAAACGAGTCAAATAAATTGCCTACAAGACCGGGCAACTAAAATAGGCCTATGAGAGGTCAACTATACGTAATCAATCGTCATTTGTTACATTCAATCGCTTTGCGATTAAAAAATCTCTTCCGATATTTGTATATGAAAATTGGTCGGCTAGTGCCATTTAATTACGATACCAAACATACCGTTGACACAAGGCTTGGTGACAATCCTCGAAACCACCGCCACAAATCATCTGCGAGATGATATTTGATCCGACTCGCCTTCCTTTGTTGTGATTAGGCTTTGCATTGGTAAATACAATTTGTTCAATTCCAATTTCCATAATTGGTAAACCAATGGTGGTTTCCTGATTCCTGAAGCGTAAACTTTTAGGATACGAAGTATCAATTTCATGCGCCCATTATTTGACGTATCTAACCTTTATTGTATTTATTAGGTCATTTACTATACTGCCCACTGTGAAGTAGATTTCAAAACCTTTTTCTACCTACCTTAGAAGAGTGAAGATCCGATACGGTCATATCCAAAACTTCTTTCGTGGGTCCTCGTTGACAAAAGCAAATATCTATGATCATTTTAATGATCAATCCTTTGTATATTTGCACCAATCGCCATTAAAGCCCCGCGAGGGCTGATATATATTTGCACCATTTCCCCGTGGGGACGGTTGTTATCAAAGCCCCGCGAAGGCTGATATATATTTGCACCATGTCTCCGTGAGGTACTGTTGTAATCAAAGCCCCGCGAGGGCTGATATATATTTGCACCATTTCTCCATGAGGGACGGTTGTAATCAAAGCCCCGCGAGGGCTGATATATATTCGCACCATCTTTTCCGTGAGGGACGATTGTAATCAAAGCCCCGCGAGGGCCGATATATATTTGCACCATTTCCCTGCGAGCGACAGCTGCGCGAGGGATGTTTGTAACTAGAAATAAGTAGGGCCTGCCAAAAAATGCTTAAGAGACACCCTGCGAGGGTGAATTTGACCTGGCTAACCCCTGCGAGGAGTAGTGGCCACATTTATGTATTCTGCTTCGAGCAAGAATACACCTTAGTGCTAATATAAAAATAGCAGTAAATAATCATTTAAATAATATAGCAATTAACAAGGTCCTTTAACTTATTTTCCAATGTTAGCGACATTTAATAAATTCATAATTCAAATCAATTCACTAAATTTTAAAATGAACTTCGATTCATATTTATTTTTGTTCATGCAATCGATGTAACATTTAGTTGCTTTATATCCGTTAACATTCCTTACGAACGCAACCATACCGTCGTAGGACGTTATACTTAATTGCACAAAATAATCTCCACTCACCCGCAATTTTTTACTTTTTGTCAAGGTGTACAAGTTTATAATATTATTCTAAAACGTTAGAAGTGAATTGTAAATCCTTTGAAATAAGTGTATCTAAATCTAATTTATATTAAGATATCTCGATAATTATTATACGATAACCCTTTCAGCACAAGTTCAGTAAACCAAAGAATTTAATTGTAAAATTTTTGGTACTTACTCGTTTTAACAAAAAAGTTGCATCATTTGAACATAGGAAACGTAATTTTCAATCAAATTAGCCGTGTGTAATATGTCTATTTTCACATAAAAACGGATCAGAATAATACTCATAAAAGGACACGTATAGACTACGGATAGTTTTGAATGTGTGGAACATTCATGGTACGTATCTACTATACATGAGCGAATTCCATCATTATTCAGTTGAGCGGTAACTCCCGTACGATTTATAAAATAATATCACAACGTGTTCTGACATGTCGTGACTTCTTGGAGCTGACTCATCTCGTTCGATAATTTTTAGTAATAAACTATGATAGGAATTCCGAACCGTTCCTAGCGATAACGACAATGTAATAAAGTCGTAGCAATGGATTGTATGCCTGTAAAGCTTTGAGTTGGCTCATATCCATACTAAGTATTAATTGTAATTTTTCCACGAAAAATTCACTTGTACCCTTGTAATAAAAACACATTATTAAAAATGAAATAAAATATTAAAAATATCTATATACAAGAGAGGGTATTTGATATATCTAGTAATATCAAATAATCACAAAAGTAATATTAACGATTCGAGTAAAGCCGAACGGTAACACCGTTAAAATAGCTTTACTCACAGTATTAAAAATTCAAATATTAATTAGTACATATTGCATAATGAAATATTTCAAAAGAAAAGTTACTATTTCAAGTAAAATGTAACGGTTGTATCGTTAATTTTAAATATCTTTATTCATGCTATTAAGTATTTAAGCATATTGAAAAATAAACTATTGCTGAAGGATTCATTAAAAACCTCAGCATTTTAAATAAAGTCCAACGATTATACCGTTGACTTTAAAGATTTTTACTCATTTTTAAGTAAAATATTATTAGAATAGATGTAAAAATAACTCACTGTACCGATCCGACGGGATACACTTTTTAACACTTTTAGCACTTGCTTTAAGCAATACTTAATACTTAATAGCACCAAGGTTGTAGTCTTGTAGACAACCTTCTCGCGGCGGAAGCTAGACGCCAATGAAAAACATCCAGCGCCCGACATTATCGTGCGCCCCGCCACCTGGTGGAGAGGTGTGCGAGAGAGATAGCATACATACAAAGGAAAGAGAGGGAAGAATAGGCGGAAAAAGCTAGGTGCCTTCTCAATGAAGTAAGCTTCAAATTACGGTCAAGTGTTTAATAAATATAATACAGACTAAATAAAATGGGCTTAAGCTTTGGCTAGACACTCACGGACTTTCGCCGGGTGTCGGCTGTCGCGTGCTGATCGCATCACTGATGCTACCGATGAAGGAGCTTATTGTAAGTCATGAGTTTCAGCGGTTTATTAAATTTGTATGTTATTTTAACATTCAAATTTTATTGGTAATGTTAAATTCAATGAAGAAGAAAAATAAAACCAATCAAGTATTTTCTAGTTTAGTTATTCTGGCGACGGGTTACAAAATGTGGTTTTGTTTGTGAAATAAATAATGTTATATTTTATTTAAATTCTATTTTATACTCATCCCAATATAACATAGTACCAACTATGATAAAGGTTTTATAACGAAAAATATTGCGTTCCTGTTTTTTTTAATAACAAAATTTACTTATGGCTTACATTCATCAAACATGTTTAACTTAGTTAAGCCTTGCTCAATCTAGTACCTAATATTTTATTGTTATTTCTACCAAGGCAAGCCGCTTTAAACAATCCCGCAAGCAGCTGTCAGAGGCATCACACAACGTATGTCCCCGCTTAATTGAACATACCTCGCAATTTGTTCCTGTGAGTTCCTACCTTAAACCACGAGAAAGATAAACGGTAGTTGCTCCTTGTACGGCACACAACATATTCTGTTCAATTTATTGCTGATGGAAATTATTTCTCACTGAAAACGGAACCTGACCTGTCCTGTGATAAATGAACAATAAAACCTTTCTATAATTGAATGCGTTTGACCATCGACAACAAGAAATGTGCGCAACGGTTTTCTTTAGTCTGTGGAAATGGTAATAAGATTAGCACAACTTATATCATCTGTAAATGGCTGTACCATAGATATTAATATAATTATTATAATCTAGGTATTATATTATGTGATGTAGCTACTGATTTTAATTTGTAATAACGAGGATTGTTTCAATCAATTTGTTTATTTTCTCAGGAATAAGTACGGAATTAGTAAAATTACTAAAACGTTATTTTTAAAAACTTTAAATATTTAATTTGTATTATAGTGGCGAGGGGCGATATTTGTTTATTCATTACTTATAAGTTATCAGTGTCTAAAAAGTGACCTCGCATAAAAAAGAAAACGGCTTGGCGAGAAGAGAATCGCCGATAAATCCATTGATTTCCATATATTAGAATATAAAATAATAAATGTACCTATATAAAGAGGAAGCTAGGAATATAAAGCTCATTCATTTTTATAATGAATGTAGTTTTCATATAATCTTTTTCAGATAAATAAAATACTGTTAATATATATAAATATAATACTTTATACTGTTAATTAGAATTTCACAGATTCATACTAGTTTCGAAGCGTATTAATATGTCGACAATGTATTAAAATGTCATAATAAATAATTTTATGTAATGACAAAATTACATATGGTTACCTAATTAATCAGACAAAGCATTTAAGCACATTTAAGTGACCTCATCCATAAAAGCATAATACGTAGACACTAGAAATTTTCCTCACAAAGCTTGCTAATACATTAGTCTTTAACATGAAAATATGTTCCTTGAATATGATTGTTATTTCACTTCGCATTAGGGTTTATTTTTGTCTAAACGTAGAATTTTAGGCCAAAGCAAATAGTAAAGCTAATAGTAAATTCAGTAAAAGATCTTATTTATCGGAGAATCTTGGAGAAGCTTTGTTTTGTAATTGAATTAATAGTTAAAGTTTCGAAGGAAGAGGGTTAAAATGTTTTGGCAGAAGGGTAAATCGTATTTTCTTGTAATAAAACGTAACTAGACAAAGCAACGTCTGTAACAGAACTTTCAAGTCTTATTTACTTGTTGCTTTATTTTGTAATTGATTTACTAGTAAATTTTTACATAATCTTACGTCTTTATGTACATGGATTTTTCACTTTTTAACTATATCTGTTGCGAGAACACAAAGCCGAGAAGTTTCCCTTATTTCAGTTATTATTTGTTATTTTTTATATCGAAAATTGGTACGTTATTAAAAGCTCCTGTATATCATCATATCATTTAATAATAAAAATTTAAAACATAATAATAGGTATTATCAAATAAATTTATGTAGTGTTCTGAACTATTTATTATTATGATTAATTTAATATAACTAGGATTGCTTAATTTAGTATTACAAGTGACATCTGTTATCCATTTTCTTCTAAAGTAATTTCTGCATGAAATTCATATTGCGCTACTCACCCATAGATGGCACTAATATAAAACTTTTGCTATCCTCTCATAGGTGGCGCTGTTTTCAAATTGTTTTACACACCAATTCAAATGCATGCTACAATTAATTATTTATCCTAGCAATTTTTTATATTGTATTAAAAATTAATTCAATTATTTAATAAATATTTTTCAGGTTATCAGATGTCGCGCAAATCATGCGTGGCTGGCGGCGCGCGTGGTGCGTGCATGTGGGTGCAAGAATGCAACCGTGTTGGAGGCAAGCATGCAGGCGTGTGTGTCGACGGCTTTATGTTCGGATCTTGCTGTCGACTGCCAGACAAACCTATTGTTATAGAAGGTCGGTGGATTTAAATTTTAAATTAAAATTGGAAGGTATTGCAATATATTATATTATAATTATTGTTGTTTGCTTTTCAAATTTCAAGTTTAATTTGAATGTTAATTTAATGCATGCATAAACATGATATAAAGTAGACGGAAATAATTATAATTGATCCCTACAAAAACATTCTACATTGAAATAAATTTAAAGTTTCTTTACCATATAATATATTTCTTTATCAGTCTTAAGCGCTTAGTAATAATTTCACGAATAGTAATTAAAGGTTACATTATTATCTGTGAAGAAAATAATTACAATATGTATATTCTAGTATTAATTCATCTTTTTATTTCAGAAACATCAAGTCCAGTCACCATCACAGACAAACCGTATACAGCGCCACCTGCCGAAGTAACGCAGGCACCAACTCGACCCACAGCACAAACGCAACGGCCCTCGTTCATGACGAAACCAATAGATGGCGTTGCATCATATAACTATAGACCGCCAGAACTTAACCTGTCAGTCGGCAATCTAGAATCAAATAGCGAACAAAATAGTGATATAGTTAATAAAATAACATATAACAGTGTAAATAAGTACCAAAATGTAAATAGGCCGAACGGCGATGTGGAAGCTAGTCCCCACAACAAAATCTCTTCTAGTCTTAGCCTAATGCCGGGTGCGCGACCTATGGCCGTGTCGGAACAACACGCTGAAAACAGTATTTCTTCAGGTGAGTATAATGACGTAGTTCCTAATGAATTTAACAGATGGCGTTAATTTAAAATGTGTGAATTTAGGACCGGGAAGAATTGAATTATAAAATTGTTTAACTACCTACATTAATTTTATGTCTATGAAAATATAAATTTATTCAAGAAAATTTAAAAGAATAGGTAAACGTTTGTATAACTGATGGATAAAAACCCATGAATAAAATCCTTACGATGCTGACAAAATAGACACACATTAGATACTAGATTAGATTTACTTATAACAGCTATTGTTTAATATTTCAAACTAATATTACCCGTATTATATTTACAATACTAAATACACCAACTATTTCTATTCAGCACACATAATGTCCAGGCCGAACAACGTGAACACAATGCACTGGCAAGCGACAACCGAGCCAGCATTTATAACCAAACCTAGACCCTCAAACTGGGAGAAACCAGGCAAACCAAAACCAACCAAGAAGTTCACTACAACCACAAGCAAACCACATAAGAACTACATGAAACCGAAGGACCCGATGATGAATATGATTAACAAGACTGATGATACCACGGCGCCGACTATACATACTACAGCCGCGACGAGTAGTGTTGGTTAGTATCTTCTATTTTAACATTATAGAAATCTTTATTTTTTTGGAACAAAAGAGCGTGAATCACGAGCTCTGTTCTTTGTAAGAAGGTCACAAGTAATTCAAGTAGCAAGAAAAGTTATTCGCAAGATATACTTGTATCTAAGTACAAAATTGTTATTTTTATGGTGTTAATCATGTGTTAATTAAATTTAAAGTTAAAACTGCATTATATAGGTACTAATGAATTTGTCTGATAATAATTTTGCAAAGAACTTATAGCAATTTTTTCTACTATTACTTTAACTATTTTTAGTTCTCTATTAAAGTGTTAGTAAACTTGATGAACAATCAATACTAAAAGACCAAAAAAAAATTGGTTGTCTGTAAAGTCGGTTTACTGACGATAGTTGAACGTGACAACGTCCGATTGTGCTTCTTTGTCGCTCGTTCCGCGCTCTCGCTTGCACTTCAAGCCTTACATGGAACGCCTCTGAGCGAGGTAACGCCGCATGAATCATGTTTTTTCGTGCGTGCAGCCGGCTCTATCGAATTATAAGACGTCACGTCAAAAAAACTAAACCAAGATCGACTATCTTTGTCTCGTGATATTTAAATAAAAAGCAAAATTTATTCAACATTACTATATGTTTAATTACAGAATGCGGTGTAACATCAATGTGGCCGCGTCCCGACTCACGCATCATGGGCGGCAAGGACTCTAGCTTCGGTCGCTGGCCCTGGCAGGTGTCTGTGCGACGGAACTCGTTCTTTGGCTTCTCATCCACACATAGATGTGGTGGAGCCATTATCAATGAAGGCTGGATAGCTACAGCTGGACATTGTGTTGATGAGTGAGTTATGGGGTACAGACCGTTTTGGTGGTCTGTACCCAGTATTGTGGATTGTGTATTTCTTGTGTGATTAACTGTTATACATCGCTTCTTTGTAAGATTTCTTTGGGTATTCATTGAATTTTCTGTATGGTTTGCTTAAAATAACCTAGTGAACATAATCTTAAGAATTACAAAACATATTTATTAATCCAAATATGCTGCATGTGTTTTAATCTTACACTCAATCTTAGAACACCATAACAAAACTTCTTAAGTCGCAGCGTAAACAAGCAAAACTTTTCAAAACTGCAAAAGACTAAAACATTAATACTCCACATATACTACAATTTGAAAGTACCTCCGCCTCTTTGGTTTGGTTGACGCGTGAGCGTAGAACCGAGGGGTCCTGGGTTCGATTCCCGGTGGAGACAAAGAAAAAAAAATGTCTCGGTCTGGCAGGACACAGAAGGCTAATCACCTACTTGTCCCTAAAGAAAATCGATCAGTGAAACAGGTGTATACTGTATAATGCATCTGCCCCTTACCCCACTAAGGGACATGGGACTTCACACTTTTTATACTACAATTTGAAAGTACCATTATGGCCCAGTATCATAATAAATCACCTTCCTTCCAGCCTGCTAACATCAGCAATCCGCATCCGCGTGGGCGAGTTTGACTTTTCCTCTGTATCAGAACAATACCCTTACGTAGAACGTGGTGTAGCCAGAAAGGCAGTACATCCGAAGTATAATTTCTTCACATACGAATATGACCTTGCGCTAGTGAAGTTGGATGCTCCTGTACAATTTGCTCCCCATATAGCGCCAATTTGTTTGCCGGCGACTGATGATCTACTTGTGGGGGAGACTGCTACGGTTACGGGTTGGGGGAGACTGTCGGAGGGAGGCGTTCTGCCATCTATTTTACAGGAGGTGAGTAAATGTCCTTAAGGAACTTTTTTAAACTTAAAGAGGTATTTTTTTAGGCGGCATTTTGTCGCAGATTATTTCTTAACAGAATAAAATAGAAAAGCAGCAAATTGAACGATATTTTAAGACAACTATTGAACATTGAACTAATTGTAGTGAATAGTGTTTTTAAGAATAGCAATTTATCTCACATAGGGATATTCAACAACTAGATCTTCATATAGAACCCAAAGCCTAAAAGAAGACATAGAACTTTACTTTCTAAATCAATATATTAAAAACGTCAAAGCCTTTATTTTCAATTATTATATATTCCATGTTTCAAAATATATGTGTGTGATGAACATAGATGTTTGCTCTGTGTGTGGGTGTTAATTATCTATATAAGTATTTATTAAAAATTATATAGTATGTATGTTTATCAGCCAGGTTTCCATAACACAAGCAAAAGTGAGTGTGAAAGTGTGTGTGAAAATTGTCCTGAAATATTTATTTATTTATCATTCCAGGTGCAAGTACCAATAGTTTCCAACGAGCGCTGCAAGTCTATGTTCCTTCGCGCGGGGAGACACGAGTTCATTCCCGACATCTTCCTGTGCGCGGGACATGAGGGTGGCGGACATGATTCCTGTCAGGGAGATTCTGGAGGACCATTACAGGTAAAACTTGTTGAAGTGAAAACTTCTTTAGCGGCGTTGAGCCCTTTCTCTGTAATGGGTATAAAATCTTAAACTCGCGTCAGGACACGTGACCTGATCGAAAAAGCGTAAGACGGATACCATTCCAAAATATCAAACATGCTTAACGTTAATAATCAAGTTTTCACTTCTGTCGGCACTCCCCCAGTGCAACCCGTCTTTTTTTTTACATTTTAACAGGTAACCAATTCAATTTTAGTACTGACTACGCTCCTTTTGGTCTTAGCGTGATCATATAATTATAGCCTACCTCGATGAATGGGCTCTCTAACACTGAAAGAATTTTTCAAATCGGACTAGTAGTTCCTGAGATTAGCTCGTTCAAACAAACAAACAAACAATGTAGGTATTAATAAAATAGTGGTCAAATGGAATTTATGAAATCTACATTATAAAAGATCAATATTACATATCCAACATACGCAATAACTATACATTTAAACTTAGTTAAATAGTGTCACTAAATGCTATATTACTCCATACTAATATTATAAATGCGAAAGTAACTCTGTCTGTCTGTCGGTTACTCAATCACGCCTTAACTACTGAACCAACTTGCATGAAATTTGGTATAGAGATATTTTGACACTCGAGAAAGGACATAGGATAGGTTTAATCCCGGAAATCCTACGGGAACGGGTTTTTCTTTGAAAACGCGGGCGAAGCCGCGGGCGGAAAGCTAGTATTACCATAAAAACCATATTATAATGACATTTCAAAGTATAATAAAAAGGCTTTTCCCTTTAAAATATTTGATAACAAAATGTACGAAATATTCATTCAATCCATAAACATTACGGCGACTATATTGTTTATGATTCAATCATAATATTATACTAAAGTAATCATAAAATAAATTCAAATAAAACAAAAGGGTTGACAGCTATCAAGTTTCTACAAATGCTAATTTTATTGCTTCATCTTTATTGCCAATTCCTTTGTTTCGTCAATTTAGCATTTTCATGAAATATGACAACCACTTTATTGTAGGGATGCTAATTGATATTATCTGTATTGTTTTGTCGAAATAAAACATTTTGTGTAAATTTATGTGTGTAAATGGTTTTTTTTTAATAAATTCGTATCATAGTTATTCAGTTTTTTTTATATTTGTCCTTAACGAGTTATGGTAAAGCAGTATCACAATTAATAATCATCTTTTATAAGATTTATTTGGGATTATAGAAACACTAAAGGAATTTGAAGAAGGGCAGCGTAAAACAGAATAGAATTCTTAATATCTTTCAATTCCATTTAGCCGTCTTAACAGCACAAAGTATTATAATTAATAGTTAATTTGAAATTTTTGTTATTATTCCAGGTCAAAGGCAAGGACCACCGGTATTTCCTAGCCGGGATCATAAGCTGGGGCATCGGTTGTGGAGAAGCCAACTTACCCGGCGTTTGTACCAGGATATCCAAATTTGTACCTTGGATACTTCAAACTGTTAACTCTTGAGTGACAATGTAATATGTTAATTATAGACTTAACTGTGAAGTGTGGTGTTTTTTAAATGACTATTTATTAGAGTTAAATAAAAAAGTTACGAAAAAATAAGTGTCACTTTGGCGCCAATTTATGAAGTGACTGATTTATTGGGAGGTGATTGTGAAAATATTCAAGATTATGAGTGCTTATTTGTTGAACAAAATTGTTCACAATACAATACATGATACAAATGCTCAAGCATTGCATTTATTTATTTGTTTTTATATAGTTTTGAAAGCATTTAATGATTGCTCAATCGATGCTTTCAGGGATACAGATTGTGTGACAACCGAAAAAATATAAACGTACATGCATCCGTATATGCCTATTTGTTGAACAAAAATGTTCACAATACAATACATGAAACAAATAATCAAGCATTGCATTTATTTATTTGTTTTTAAATATAGATTTGAAAGTATGTAACAATTGACCAATGGTGACTATCTGGGATAAAATTAGCGGAGTAAATAGTTATACGTATGTGCTTCTTTGATGAACAAAATTGTTCACTATACAAAACAATGTTATACAAATGCTCAAGCGTTGCATTTATTTATTTGTTTTTATACATAGTAAATTTAACATTTGCTCAATCGAAGCTAACTGAATAAAGATTGTGGACAAACATGAAACACAAAATATACGTACGACATTGTCATTTGCCGAAGTAAAACTACTTTGACATAAAATGAGACAAACGTGTTTTAACATTAAGGGCCGACAAATATGACGGAGAGCAGCGCAGCGCATTTTTCGTTGACAAAATATATTATCGACATTGTCCACATTAAAATAAAATTCAAAATCAAACAACAACAATTTATTCCCAAGGTGTATCGAAGCATCACATGCGTAAGGTGCTGCGCTTTTGAAAATTATTTTAATGAGGACAATGTCTATAATAATCTACCGTCATATCTGCACCGGCCCTAACACGTAAACATTTCCATCTACACTATGAGACAGTTACCTTCAAAAATGTTGATTGAATTCAACGTTTTCTGAGGCGTTTTATTAAATGAATAGACCACCGTAAGGCTACGCAGGCTCGTACAAGCGAGATTCTGTGTCAAAGGCTTGGAAACGGTGACTCACGCTTAACTTAATAAACGCCTTTTATATTGTAAATTCACCTTTTGCTAAAACATCCAATATATTACACGAACTATATTTATTCAAATAGAAAGCTATAATTTGCTTATTTTATACAAAAAGATAGCTAGAATCTGCTTATAAATCTGCCTAAAGTAAATCTTTTCTATACGTTTTTAACAACCAACACCAAATAGTACGAACATTGTTAAAGCATATTGCAACCTTTTTTACAAATAAGTATATTATTCACCCTCAGGTATACGTAGTTATAATATAGATTATATAACGCAAATCTGACGTGTATCTATTAGTATAATGGCGTAATTATTGATTATTACAGTATTTAGCGCTATTGTTATTGTACGCTATTTGAACAAGACATTTGATACGTAAAATACGTGTTTGTATGCAATAATGAATTTTTGATACAAATAAATATTTTGAGGCTATAAGAACAATGCATTTATAAATATGACGTGAAAATGGTACTTAGATGAAGTACGCACTTAAAAAAATGTTATATTCTAAGAAAAATTTATAGCAATATATTGAATATGTTTTTGTGTATGTCATGTACTCATGTATTATGTGTGGATAAATCGAACTAAAACATTTATTGGTATATAAATACCTGTATTAGTATGTAAAATGTTGTTTAATGTAAATAAGATCGTAATTTATTAATTAAGTATATAATTGGTAGCATTAGTTTCTTGCCTTTTACTTGTATACAGTATTATTATTTAATTTTTAAGATAATTTTCGCTAAAATTGTATTGTATATAAATAGTCTGCTTTTAAGAAATATAATACCGTATAGAATGCTTATTGTAAATGGGTAGTTTTTTTTAATAGTTATGTGAAAATTACCAAATCACACATTGTTATATCTTATTGCTTAGCATATTTAGAGACAGTGATGTATTATGTAATAAATATATACATTTTGTTTGAGTGAATAGTCTATGAAGATGTTGTTTGTTTGCACATTAATATTGTTAATTATTAAATATCGTCGAACAATTTTGTGTTTTTATTGACCCCTTTTTTTATCAAGTATTGATGCAATATTGATAATAATATTTTCATCTTTTATATTTAATCCTATAAGTAATCAAAGATTTAATCATAATCAAAAGTTGTGTTAAATGATTGGTGAGTGGTGGGGCTACGTCTAAAAAGAATAAAAAAATGTTGTGTGGTTTTATGAAACCACGGTAAAAGTGAAACTTAGGCACAAAATTATCGTATTTGTACAATAATTATTATCGTACGGTTCCGAACACTGCTTTATACCTACTCGGCAGCCGACCGTCACGCGACATGTGCTATACAGACCAAAAACTTTGAGACGATGTAATAAAAGTTTCACTTTAATAATTTCTAAAGTTTTTATAAATTCCATAAATCAAAACTTTAATTCTCTGCTGTATAATAAACTTCTATATCAATTAATTTCATATTGTAACAAGATCATAACAATATTGCTATTATCACAGACTAATAATAATATACTGCTATTATAGTTATATCTATGACAGTTCACCGCACAATCGAATCATACACACAATAATCTAAACATACTAGAAACCAATGCTAATTATAATCAAATAATTCATAGCAATTTGGTAATTAGTTGTAGATAGCATTGATGAAATTCCCAATACAGCAATGGTCCATTAGTGACTATAATGCATATCGAATTTAATATGAATTATGTGGCAACATTAGAATTTGTGGAGGTTTCATTATAACAGGATTCACTAGCTAGAATATTAGATTCTAATAATAAAAAGGAAATATCAGAAATTGTTGTTTGTTTGCTAGTTACGATTCGATAAAAACGAAAATGTTTTTAAGAATTAAGATATCCATTTAATAAGTATAAAACTTTCAATATTTTTCTATATTTAATAGCTTACATTCACAGAATTTTAAGTATATAATAGGCAAGTCATGAATAAGTAAAAAGAATAGCATAAAAAAAACAACAACTAAAATGCATAAAAAATTTATTAAAAATAATTGCAGCTGAATCGTAGCTAAAATATTTACAATTGAATACAAATTCTTATTCTATATTAAAAACAAAAATTGCTAAAATACATTTCGCATACCATTCATCATACTGTTACGACCAACACATGCCCAATATCTGCATAGGCAATAACAGCCACGACTGGAAGTTTTCCACGGATTTATCGCAATTCAATAACATATAGCCTCTATACCATGTGGATACTATACAATCATAGTAAAAGAGAAACACACGTTTGAATTCTTCGCTACAACTTTCGAACCCTGGGTGGATAGCGCTTCGTGTATTCTTGCACTGAACACTATTCAACTTAACATCGTATATGGCAATGGCTCTCGTAACCGGTATTCTGGGTATACCGAATTCCAAATCTAAAATCCACGAGGAATTATCATTCACGTTTTCCATTTTGCAGAACTCGTCTATGATAGGATTCGGGTCTATAACAAGCATCCGAGCTGTGGGAAATAAATCCTTGGGCAATTGTAAAAACAGATCTAACGGGTCGTGTATTTCCGCCGGCGTATCGTCTGTTAATTGAGAGGATTGGGCTTCACTGTACACCTCTATTGGTGAACTTTCTGGTGTGTAATAAATAGGTTCTACTAGTACATCTTGTAATGTATTAGGAGCCAACGATTCTGGTGGTATATAAGTGTAGGGGCACTGTGGTAGCGTAGGAATTTGATTCGGGCTGATTAACGTGATGGGTTGGATTGGAGGCGTATACATCGGGCTAGGTAGTGGAATGATTCCTGTGTTCCAGTCTGCTACTACCAATGGGTAGGAATAGCTTGGCTGCATATACTGTGAATAGTAGGTAGCCATTTGTGTTTTTGCTGATAAAAACGAACAGAATTTGGAACTGGAGTATCTTATGTTCGGAATTCTTCCTGGCTTAATTAATGTTAAATCTTTCCTTCAAAATGCTCCTTTTACTTATTTATTATTGCTGACTTTGCCTCTCGTTTTTGGACATTAATGCCATAGTTTAACATGCCTGAAAGGAATAATAAAATGTTTTATGATAAGTTCAAGAGAAATTAAAAAAATGAAATTTTTAAAGTCATTTGTTTTGATGTTCAAATACTCGTTGGTACTTACTTCATTTTATACCCTTTTAATTATATACCACTATTTATATATATTCAAGTATATATGCACATACTTTCGTCTTTTATTAATTTATTTTCTGATTAATTCCTCTTAACAGTTTACAATACATTACAATAATAATACAAGCAATGCGGGTAGTCGAAAAGGTAATTGACACGATAGCTATAATCATACGATTAACACTTTATTTTGTTACATATTTAATATATTTTGTAATCTTACAATTATCAGTTATTAAATATACTAAAACAATAATTATTTAAAATATAATTACCATTAAAATAATCTTATAAAATTACAAACGATAGTGACATCTATGGGTGCAATGTCGTAATTATGTTTCAAATAGTTTTCAATTTTCTTGATTCATTGAAAACAGACGTTAATTTATAGAAATCAGTTAGCTATGAGATTGTTAAAATTGGATTAAAATACATATATACATACTGTAAATATATAATGTAAAGTATAATTTAAAATAAATAAAGACTTAGTTTATCTTTGTAAAAAAAATAGTTTCTATTCTGTGTTAATAGGTACTTAATATCCGTTATCCATCAAGTTCCTACTCTAGATTTAACGCGTTTATACGAGCGTGAATGTAATTTGCCCGCGCTTTTTGCAATTTTCATGTATCAAATAAAACTGATAGAAAATGAGTCTTTATTACGACGCAATAGGCGTGAAATTTCATTGACAGTGCCGTATGTGACTATTTCTTTGAAAGAACTTCTGGTGCAGAAAATTGTTTCCTTTAGTCCTGCACTACGTAACGATGCAATTGTAACAGTTCATTTGACACTTACTTGTTAACTAGCTCTGTCGTGCGACTTCTTCTCCATTACTTATCATTTACTAGTATTTTAACTGAATATGTCAATATAATACAATGTATTGTCGTTTGCTGACTGTATGATGTTTTGATCCAGTTATGAAGATTTCAATTTTATATTTTTTCCGAGTTTGTTTATTATCAGCCTTTGGTTAATATACCTACCTATTTAAAAAAAATCAATTCATAATTAGTATAGGTACCTATTAAAAATCGTGCCAGTTTAAAAACAAAAAAGACAAACTCATAAGTAAACGAATCAAAAAAATTATTCAATTTCCTAACCACAACAATCATTCGGGCTTTTGATTGTCAAAGATCTTTTTTTTTCACCGAAAGCTTCAATAAAGGAGACAAAGAACGTACCTACCAGCAATTGGACTTCAATTGACGGGTGGTCCGTGGTACAAGGGATAAGACACAAGTTGGTTACTTTTAACTCGCTTTTAAGATTCACCTGTATGTTTCCATGTAACTGACATGTTTGTGTGTAACAAACCACGATTTTATCCCACTTTAAAGGAAGATATTTAATTCAAACTTTGTACACTTTTCAAGAATCGACAATGCAATGATTTCATGTAATTATTGTATTAAAAGCGTGTTTTTTAGGTTTTCATTATGATGCTTCCCTTCCCCTTATTTTTTATTATGATCTCACTTTAACCAACTCGTGACTCATATCCACATTATTAATCCCAAATGTTTTTCCCGTGTGACAGTCTGTGACTTAGGTCTGTTATTTCAAAATAAACCCCTTACTGCATGTTTTGTAATAAAAATGGCATATTTTCGATTTGATGCCTTACAAGCCGAGACATCGCTTTTTTAGGACACGGCCTTATTTTTACAAAGAACTGTTAATAGAATCTATTAAAATGTTGAAGTTCGAATACTTAAAAATAAATAATAATAATTATTAATTACGTTATAAGTACCTAAGTACTATGTACAAAGACAGCGCTGAATTTTAGTTACGATTTATTGGTGTGACCTTAGGGTGTGAGTGTGTGAATATGTTTATTTTATCATAGATTTCTCGCAGCTAAATGTTTTTGTGTTTCCCTTGTACCATCATCATCGGTCCACATGTCATAGCACTGGCATCAACGTTGGTCAAAGCAGTCGACAACCGTTCCGTTACAATCCACGAGATTGAACATTACTTATTTGTTATTAATTTTGTCTAAAAAGCAATCCTATTAAGACGGAAAATTCGCCGAATTTAACAACATTATAGTAATACGGTTTGGAAAGTCGGGTTGGAATGAAAGAACTGAAATGTATGAATAATTGGAAAATATTGTAGTATTTCAATTTTAATATGTTTTTAAAAAGTTAATGCAAATGCATCTAGTATCTAGTAGGTATTAAGCAAATAAAGGCTTGTCAAATGATCACTTATTTTTCTTTATACCTATTTACCTATAATCATCTCTCACTAGGTCTGCATCTTCATATATTACTAGGTCACTAAAAAGTATTTCATCATCATCAGCCCATATACGTTCCCACTGCTGGGACACAGGCCTCCTATGAGGGTACAGGCCATAATCCACCACGCTTAGTATCTAATCAATCGAATGAAAAAACAGAAGCGGACCTGTAAATAAATTATATTAAAACAATATCCTGACAAGACAAACAACTAAAAATCGTATTAGTACATAATTGTAGTTTGTCCATCTAAAAAATGTAATAAACATAAAAAAAAACATTACTTCATCCCAATTACTTACAATCCAACTAACAGAAAACTATAAGCAGCTATCATCATCCAACCAAACAAAACTAATTCAAGGGTCATTTAAACAAAGACCACAATCTACAGAGTGCTTCGTTCGATGCTCTAATACTATTGTATACTCCAAAGCAATATCCATTACTGTAAAAGTTCAATCTCAGTAAGTTAGTTGATAACAGTGTTCAACAAACGACCGATTACTGCAGAGCCTCGATATAGTTTAAAATACTGCTATTTAAAGTAGCTTTTAGATTCTTTATCGTGGTGCATTAGTTAAAGGACAAAGGAATTGAAAATAATGGAGATGTGCTGAAAAAAGCGTCGCTCAATGTTACTTGGTCTATTCTTTTTTGATTTTATTACTTTCTATTTAAAGGTACAGTTTGATACATACATATAGTTAAAAATAAATCGAAATAAAATCACTCTTTATTAAGATTAAATTATTGTATTGTCATCGATACTTGATAAGTGTACGAAGTTAGAAATAAATTTGTCCTATTAAAATGGGTCTAAATTGAGTCTATGAGTCAGTTACATACAGCTAGCTAGCAGTAAAGCTAATATTATCGTGATACATATTATAAAAACATTAATAAATGATTAAATAATTGTCTAATATTATAGAAAAAGGAAATACACAGTTTTATATAGCGAGCAGTGCTAGTAAATTATTCTAATTAACGATATCCATTGTTGCTGTGTAATTAATTAACTTTACCGGTAAATGTAGCACTATGGAAACGTTATTCTGTCAGCACTGGATAACAAAATACCCTCCGTACCTTTGAACATTAGTGTAGAAAGTGTAGGGCCCTTTTGTTCGCGTAGTATTATTAGAAACTAGATATTCGCTTACGATTTACTTATTATAGTCCTAATTAATGATTTGTTTAATTATTCTTTATGAAGCGATTGAAATTAATTTACACATAATATTACTACAAGATATTGATGAAAACGTGTAAATGAGAGAAAAAATCGACCTTGCGTTGAAGAAGGTACTTCGAGATTCAAAAATTTTCTATAATTTTATATTTAGATGCCATTAAATGATTTAATAATTTAACATTGTCACTGGAAACTTTTCCATAAATATTTTGTAACTTTATTTATTCTCATGCACAGAAAAATTACCTGAACGAATGTAACTTTACATTCTGGAATTGTATGGTCCACTTACAAGAAATAGCCTCAGTTTTGTTTACTAGAGACTAAATTAAGACTAGAACAAATAAAAATATAGATTATCTATTAAGGAATATACTAATTGTTAACAACCGCTTACACTCATACCAGTACCAAGACAATTCGACCAGGTAAGACCGTAGTATTACGTAATTCACGCTCAGAATACGTCTTCATCTTGTATTGTTCAAAGACACGCTTTAGGCATGTTCACATCTTTACTGTGAATATTAATCAACTATATGTTGTGAGATATTCATCATTTATATATTAAACATTTAGATTGGTAAATTATTAACTCAATAACGTAAATTATATTGAATGTACTTACTAGAAGCTACATTAAAAGACGCTGGTATGAAAGAAGCTTTCTTAATGTACTTATTAGGCGTTTTATTGGGTTCTTACTTCTTCAGATTACATAAATTTATGTTTACAGTGTATGAACCTTTCATCCGTTTAAAAAAAAGTGCAAATTTTATAAAGTATTTAAGTAGGTACTTAATTTCCCATTTTATTAGTAGCAAATGAGTATGTTTCATGTATCTATGAACCAACACGAATATAACAAAGGTAAATAATTTATTGTATAAACTTTTTTTTTCTATTCGGCTTATTGAACAGCTAACTGTAGCTAACTGCTGTTAAAGGAAACTGAAAATAAAATTGTAAGTGTATATCTTTAAGAAATTTATTAATTAAGAACAAGTAGTAGATGATACTGGTACTATGTACTCTTTGGTTTTACAAAAATGTAAAACCAAAGAGTACATACCAAAGAGTGCATATAGGAAAAATTACGTGTATAAGTATGAATAACCGAATGTAGGTACTATCACTAAGTTCCTTGCAGAGCTTTTAGTCAAATTTCACTACTTTTTAATGCTTACAGCCATTTTTGGCCGTCGCAGTGATCGTAAATTAAGAGCCTTTACAGCACTTATTAGGTTTAAGAGTTTGCCAGAAAAGTGCATAGGGCCATCTAGTGCCAACAGTAGGGTAGTGGCTTGGAATACAGTGAAAGCGGTTTTATAAGCGAAAGCGGATAATAATTTTGTTTTTGAGAATTTTGGTTAGAAATGTAAAATACAAGGACGTAATGCAGTATAATTTTATTAAATAAAATAAAGTTTAGGTAATTTTGTAGACTAATGTTAACTGTTACTATAAATCATAAATTTTCAATTTGTATTCGAAACAAATGCTGTCCTTTTTTATTTAATTTTTGAAAATTGACTTTACTTAGTTTTTTAATTTAATTCATTTCACCCCACCCCACCCGCTTCGTCTATCACTGTGTTTCAAGTTAGTTCAATATTTGTAGATTTTTGATAGGTCGTTATATTTTTTACTGTCGTCATATTTCTTCGTTGTTATAAATAACGAGAAATTGTACTAGTTTACTTAAATGTGCACCATTCGTATATTTCATGGCTATAAATTTTATTGAAAAATGTGCAACAAAACTGTCTATAGTAAATTTTGTACTATTGCTACATAACTCATTATTTTTTGTCCCTTTATTATCATTTTGAAAACAGAAATTAAAAGCATTTTAATTATGAGATGCTCTACAACTACGCAACCTTTACTTAGGTACTACTACAACCGGTACCTTTCAAAACATTCAATAAATATATTGCATAAGAGGCTTTGATCATCAGGTACAAAACAGTCCAAAAATAGCCTAGAAATTTCTTATAAAATACACTATGTCTATTGTATTGGAAGCTTTACTTCTCCGATACTTTATTCTTCTAAACAAAGCTGTTTAACTTCAGGCAATACTGATACGTATTCTGTGTAGCTTTAGATCCGAATTTGTGTTTGTAGTTTTAAGTTTATAAGCCGAATGAAAAGTTTAGTATTTGTGAGTTCGTTCCTAACTCGGGTAGTCTTGCATCACATGGCCCATTGGAGACTGGGGTGTGCGAAGAAAATGCTTTCACGTAGTTCGTAGTTTCGGAATTGGTTGATGTTATTTCGTGACGGAGTATTGGAGTAACTCTTTTCATGTAGTTTATTTTTAGGTTTGATTTTCAGAAGATGACGATATATTTATGAAAGAAATGCGGAATTGTTTAATGCTCTTCTCTGTTTTCATACTACTCTATATATCATACAAAGTTAAAAAACTAGAAAATATATTTTTTTATCGCTCTATATTATGTGAAAAACTTTCTTTTTTTATACACAAGTAGGTACAACATTCAGGCACAAGAAACAGGTAAGTAGAATAACGAACCTCAATTTGGCAATTACATAGATACTTTTGATAATTTTAATCACCCTAATTAGTAATTATAATTTATATATTTAATACCTAGAGGTTCATCTCAAATCCTTCGAAAGTTCTTATAATGCGTGCAAACTTTGCTGCGGCGACACATGACAACTCACTAATTGAATAACTTTGAAACATGTTACTTGAGTTTCAAATAATTCTTATTATATTGAATTTCGTTGGATTGTAAATGTAATTATCTATAAGTATAAAAGTAAAAAAAAAACCCCTACTAATCCCTACTAATATTATAAATGCGAAAGTAACTCTGAAAAGTGAAAGTCTGTCTGTCTGATACGCTTTCCCGCTTAAACCTCTCAACCGATTTTGATGACATTTGGCACAGACAATCTTTAGACCCTGAGAGAGAACATAGGCTACCTTTTATCAAAACACCACGCGGGCGAACCCTCGGGCGGAAGCTAGTTAATAATAAAGAATGACAGCATATATTATGTAACCTACATCATAAAATGTCTGTAGTAACCATAAAATACAATTGAACAAGAGCTATAAAAGCCTCATCAGAAAAAGCTCTATCACTAAGAATAAATGTTATATTTTAAGCCTAGTCATATAAAGGGACATTTTTATATCATCCGTACTTAGGATAAAAATTGAGGGAGGACGAGGAATCTGTCTAGGTTTTATTAGTCGGTGTTGCGTATATTTTCAATAAATGATCAATCGCCTGGAGATTTTTTCGCGGTAAATAACTTGTTGTTATTCATAATGCGTGGGAATGCGAACGTCCTCCTTTCTTAATTGTTCCGTGTTATGTATGTGTTTATGTAAAAAATAACAGGACTTAAATTTTCTTGTCTTGTGACCTACGTATTAGTGGGCGTAAAAACTATTGACTTTATATGTTTGTGATGCATCTAAAATAATAAAATTATGGACGATCTATTTCATAAAATGCAAAATATAAATGGTACAAAATATTTTCAATATTTACGTACTTTTATTACAGTGTAAATGAGATTAATAAAAATGTAATGATATACAATAAGCAATAATTCTACCTTTGAGAATATTTCCATAATCATAAAACGTTTTTATTTGCCATATCAGACAGTATTACGGTTCTGGCCGTTACCTTCAATAGTATTCAAAGCGCATTTGGAACCCTTGGGAGCCTTTAAGAAGATGAGATGTTAAAGAAATAAGGGCCGTTGTGACGATATTTTATGGTTTAAAACGAATTATTGTTGGTATTGTCGTTCTAGTTGAAAGATAGAATATGTAGTAAATTTTATAGAACCATTTGCAAATATTTAAGTAAATTCTCTGATAAGTATTAAGTAGGTAGGAAAATCCAGTGAAACTTATCATCATCATTCTTTTACAAATATGCCTTCTACATAGGTATTATGTTTGTGAGAAATAAGCCAAATCGGATCAGCGATTTTCAAGTATTAGCGAGACAAACGAACCTTAAATACAGTCATAGTCATATACGGTTTAAAATAAAAGCTCACTTTAATTTGTCAAAAGGTACCAAATAAAAATAACACCACCACACTAAAACCTATTAACGACTTAGTTATAAATATTCATCAGTTGACTACAGTATTTCATTTAAAAATATTATAAATTCACGTGAAATTTCAACATGTCAAATTCATTGATAAAATTCCATGATAAAATTATAACAATCGAGTGATGTTTTTGTAATGTCAAATACAATTTGTGTACTAGGAATACGAAATTAGTTGAATAATACTGGGAAACACATTGATATGATATAGCTACGTCCTACACATACTCAGAATTATATAATTTACTTTAGTAATCTGAATTTTGGCTTCGAATCTTGGAATCAATTTCACACTGATTAATACATATTAGGGGATAACTCTGTACAAGAAAGGAGTAAACTAACATTGAGCTATTATTACTACGTATAGTACTTATAGAGAAGACACTGCCTACATCACTTATGTTCCGCTCAACAGAGGTCAACCGGCCACACTGCACTCAGTCGCTTGAGCGCGATGGTCGCGTTCATGTCTTGTTTGTTTTAAAGCAAAAAACCATAATACTTATCAAATATGTATTTCAATGTAACCTAACAGGATTTTTTTATCTTCGTTTTCTTTCAACTATTTAATTCAACTAGTCTGGTTACTGTTTTATTACATAATATGTAGGTATAGAAAATCTCCATCAATGCAGGCGAAGCCGAGCCAAGCGGCTAGTAAGTATGTAATAATAAAGAAAAATAAATAAAATATATAAACACAATATCCTCTAACATGTTGCAGTCGCCATTTCGTCTTGTAAATTCCAGCTTGTGTAATATAAAAGTACTATTTGACTAAAAGATGAAATTCATTTGAATTCCGACGTCGCGTACAATTTCAGTATTTTCGTCGAAAAACATGTAATAAAATCAGGTCAAAAGAATTGTTTTCATTGTATTTGAACTCTGCTTATGGAGGTTTTTTATTAAAGTTAAACCGAGAAGTTTTAACGAACGACTAAAACGTAACTGTGTGCAGTATTGCCAACGTTTAAAACAAAAAATGGGGGAAAATAAAGTAACATTTTCTCTCATTAGGCATTCGCAGTAATTAAAAATTTGTAAGGTAAAATATGGCTTAGTTTATGTTAGTTTCGAAGTTCGCTCAGCATCGCTAGTAAGATAGAAGTTTTATGAATGGATGATGTTAATTATTATTAAATGGATTATTCTTGCAGAGGAACTTGGTTTTTATAAGTATATTAGTAATATTAATTTTATATTCACAGTTAAAAATAATTGCTACAAACTCAATTACCTAGTTTTAATTGTCATTTCCCGTTTTTGGACCTTTGAATTGGACCTATTTATGATATTATTAGCGGCCCGCCCCGGCTTCGCCCGTGGTACATATGAAAAATAGATGTTGGCCGATTCTCAGACTTACCCGATATGCACAGAAAATTTCATGAGAATCGGTCCACCCGTTTCGGAGGAGTATGCAGACTAACATTGTGACACGAGAATTTTATATATAAGAATTAACCGACTTCAAAAAAAGGAGGTTTTTTTATGAAAGTACACCGATTAAGCCGAGGTTTCTGAACCGATTCACATAATTATTTTTTTGGATGATGCGGAATGGTCTCGAATTGGTCCCATAAAAATTTCACTGTGGGCCCAATAGTTTTTATTTTATGATAATTTTCCTCTGATTTCGATGACTTAATTGAAAATCTAGCAAGTGCTGAAATTTTATTTATTTTTTACTTTTCCGTTTTTGAAGTCAGTTTTTTTTAACGTAGTTATTTTACCATTAGAATCATTAATTATCCCTGATGAACATAGGAAACATTTTATGATGTTTTTATCCCAATCCAGGCGGAGCCGGGGCGAGCGGCTAGTAGACAATATAGCAGATATACAAAGTATAATATATAAGGATTTATAGCTCTTCTAGCGAGCTATATACAGTAATAACGTTAGAGTGGCGCACATGATTTAAGACACGGAGAGTGCATGATGCTGTCTCCTTAAATTTTTATAGTTCTCCTGAGATTTAGGGAAAATTACTGCATTTTTACAACGCACAAGAATGATTACTGTCATTGTTTAAATGGTTTGATGCTCTTAAATTCTCACCTTTCATTTTATTATGTTTGTTATACTAGAATTACTAGAGACTAAAATTATGCCGTAAGCTCTTTAATTTCGAAAAACAAGTATAAAAATAAAGTTCTTCAAGTTTCCTTTACACGTCCCTTCGTGTACTTATTCAAAAATTTAAAAAATAACATTTTTATGAGTTAATATAGTTTTCTCAAAAACACCTATTTACTTTTTCTAAATGCAAAACCAACATCAAAGAGTGTTTGAAATCCATCGGAAATTATATTTATCTTTATGAAATTTTGAATCTATCTGAAGAGATTAACAAATTCTCGTGTAGGTATCACAGCTATAAATTTGAGTTATCTATATACTTAGCATAACTAGCGGTCCGCCCCGGCTTCGCCCGTGGTACTTACATGTTTAAAGTTTAAAACTATCCTATCTCTCAAGTTGGATTGAACTGCACATGGTGTGCGAATTTTATTATAATCGGTTAAGTGGTTTAGGAGTCCATTGAGGACAAACATTGTGACACGAGATTTATATATATATTAAGATTAATTAATGCCCTTCTGATATTGATACAGACGTAACTCTCTATAACGGTCACGCGTGATTTAATATCATAATAGTTTGTATATGTAGTAGAAATAAACTATATAGTAGTATTCTTATGTAGTACCATGACTGTTTGAAAATACAAAATAGTATTAAGTGTGAAAATTAATCAGCAAAATTTTAATAAAATAGCTTTAAAATGATAATTAAATTTAGTTTCAAACTGTCTATCATTCAGTAAATACTCGCATACGGCAATAAATTTTTATTGCTTTCAACAAAAACTAATTAATGACACTGTTCATTCATAAGTGCAGGTGATTATAGCAAAGCTATTAAATGTAAACGCCATGTTTTAGTTTTTATCAAACAACATAACAGGTTACGTGGGAACATCCAATGAGGTATGTTATCATCAACATAACGGTACAAAATGAAAATAAAACAAGAATCGCTCACATAAATGCTGTTTAATGCAATCCCAATTCAATTAAATTGAAAAGCGATCAAAATAAATATACGTTTAAATAAATAACCAACATCGAAATTGCAACTATGATTAATATTTCAATCGACGATATTAATTTTCATTTGTTCTAGCAGTTTCGATTTCGTTCGATTAATCTTTTTGTATTTCGGATTTGCTTTGACTGATCTTCTTACGCTACTCCTTATCATGACTCTGTCGAAGAGTTCTTCACTGGTGTCCTCACTGCCGTCGTCTGAGAAGTGATTGTTCATACTTTCGTCTAATTTCTTTGGTCTTATAATTATAGAGGTCATGGTATCATCTGATAGTGTTGCGTCAACGTCTTCAGAGAGTTGTCTGTCTTCGTCACTTGTGGCCTTTTCAGAACTAAACTGGCGAACGAGAACTCTTGATTCTGTGCGAGGAACTTCTAATGTTTTCTTCTTTTCATCTTTCTTTTTAGTGCCTTCTCGATTACTAGGTTTATATTTCATGGGTGAGAAATCTACTCTACGCAGAAAACTGATTGAATCGGCGAACCTTCTGCTGCCTTTTCTTGTGGCTTTCGCAGGGGTTTTAATATCTTTAGCTTTGTTTGAAGTGTCATCGTTATCCAAAGCAATTCCGGAGTCAGAGTTCGATTCGACATTAATTGAAATTTCTGGTACACTTAAAGCTTCTTTAATCTTCAATTTATTTGTCAAATCTTCAATTAATTCTTCTTGTTTTTTGATGATATCATCCTTTTGGGCAAGTTGTCTATGAACTGCTTCTGTCCTTATGGCTAGGTTAAGTTCGTAATTTTCAAGCTCTTTTGATAAAAATTCTAATTCTTTTTTTCTTGTTTCTTCAAGCTTTTTAATAGTGTCGCTTTGTTTTGTATGGGCATCCTTTAGCTTCGCAATTTCTTGCTTATGAGACGTGGTTAGAAACTTGATTACATTAATGGCTTCCTGCAATGTTGACGGCTGTAACAGGTTTTCTTTGCTGCAGCTAGACGTCATCTCTCTCTGTGTCTATCAATAGATCTGTAACAAAATGAGAAATCCATTAAATTCTGTTCATTTGCGGTCTAATATACAAAACGTAATGAATGGTTTGCGGTCAGTTTTCATAATAGCACTTGTGATTGCTTAATTATTTATAATTATTTAATAGTAATTTTACTAGTTTGCGAAATACGCAATTATTAAGTACCTACATCATTAATAAATAGAGTTGTTTCCATGCTAAAGTAGTTTGAAGATCAATCGAAGTTTCTTCGAAGTTGTAAAGCGTTAATATTTATTTAATTAATAAACTATGTATAAATTAAATAGTGAACATTGGATTTTAAAATAGTTTCTTTTTAGATCTATAAAGCTTATATAAAGCGTTGATTCAGACAACTTTAATATAGACATATAAACTATGTTATCATAAATTAAAAAAAATGTTCATCCCTCTGTCAATTAGAACTTAGGTACATCACACATACCTACTTTAACGTAATAATAAGCTAGTGTTCTAGTAGCTATAATTTATCTGTATGTTTCATAATCAGAAACCATCATTGATTTAAGATTGTTGTGTGTTGTGTGTGTGTACCTACATGTAAGTTAGTACAGATTAGTATGCCAGGCTAAGTTATTTTAATCTTATTTGTGAGCTCAGTTCGCTAACTGTGTCAGTCGTAAAGAGTTTATAAACATTAGGAAACATTCTATTATTTTACATAATATTTATTCTAAGGTAATTTTTTAAATCTATCTTTGGTATTCGAATTCATGAAACCGTATAGTAAGTACATATTTATATTTTGTAAATAAAACAGTTGCTCTCTTTCCGACAAAAACAGCGAACCGATTTTTAATAAAGTTTAGTAGGTACGCAGTCTGTATAAAATTCATTGGAAAATACAAGATTTTAAGTACCGGATAGATAACATAATATTATTATAGGGAGCTTTTTTATAATGATGAGCTTTTAGATTGTCATGCGATGATGCGATGTTTTATGCGTTTGCGTTCTAGTTTCAATTATTTTATGTCATTGATATATATAATTATTTTGACTATATTTGTATGTGTGATTCTGATATAAAAAGTGTATTAAGTTTTAATCTAAATAATGATATAAATATGTTAAATTCACTTTATAAACGTAAAAATTCCCTACAAGCCTGCTTTTGTATCAAATACAAAGGCGCGTGAATACCTGCTAGCAGACAGCTGTTACCACAGACAGGTAGACTAATACTGGTTTATGTTAAAATACACAGAACTTTTCAATAAATATCCTTTTTAAACCAGAACATTTTGTAAGCTGCCAGATGTTTTTGGAGAAAAAATTGTAGAATATCCTCTTTGAATGGCTGGATGCATATAATTATTATTATATAGTGTATTTTTCTTACAGCTCCAGTATATTGCTGACAATAATACAGCTTAATCATTTAAATGATATAAAGTCATGAGTATCATTTAACTGTGAATCAATTTAAAATTTGTGAAGATGCAACTTCTTTTTATATAGGATAGTATTTAAATTAGTAGATACTACATAAGCTATGAACCCTAAAACAAAGGTCACAACGGTCGCTACGTTTTGTTTATATAGATTAGTTATATGTAACTGTTGTATAGATACCTTCAAGTGTATATAATAGCTGTCAATGCAAGTCGTTGGTCCATTCCACACATACCATACATGTTTATATTAGCCGTTGATCGTACAATAACATTATTGTTCGACGTGACCTTTTAAACAGCTGTTCGGCTACTGTTATCTTGATATCGATAGTGGCCTAGATTCTATGTTATTTTAACTAACTCCTAATATATGTAATTGTTTGATGAACATCATGTAATGCGAATGTGAAGCAAAATGTTGAAAGATTGTTATATTATCTAGAATAGGTATACGGATATGTAGAGCTTTTGTAAAAATAAACAATTGATCAAAGGGCAAAAGAAAACGCAATAAGTAACTGTCAACTGTATGTAATAGTACCTACCTACACAAAAACCCTAATAACTATTAGATATAACAAATATTAAATTAACAAGCTTTGAGCTTTTAAAATAATAAAAAAAAATTAAAACACACATTAAAAATAAACAGAAATAAAACAAATAAGAAATTACCTCAACAAAACGATCTTAAACACAAACACACAAAAAGATAACGCGAACACAAATCAAAATATATGTCAAAACAAACGCACATCACACTTGGTCGATTGTCGAACACTGACTGGACTTACAATAAAATATTGACAAAGGCTAATTGATTCCCTACCTTAAAACAAACTCTGTTTTACACCCCATTCAACAATTGTTAAGGGATTATCAACCTTAAGTTGAAACAATAAGAGCGGTAAAAATTCCCAGAATGATAATCCTCCCGCTATGAGTCAGAACTCGTTTCCCCGGATTCCTTCGCAGGTAAGCCTGGACTGGGTTCATGGACCTTAACTATTAATAGTTAGATGGTGGGAGAAAAGGGATCAATTTATAGTGGTATTTATGAGGTCAAGCGCAGTTGCGAAATGACGATATTCTGAGAAGTTGATAGGAGTTTGACTGTACTATCCGGAAATATAATATTTTGTCTATGTTTTTAGTATAGATATATAAGAGAGATACTTTATAGATACACAATACATATTTATTGAAATATAGTATAAGTTAATGACACTTGCACGAGGTCATTGTCAATAATCAATACTCCAATCTACTATAATGTCTGAATAATTTATGATGTGAACACAAAACTTAAAATAGGTACAAATGACATTAAACTCTATATGAAGTTAATGCAAGTAAGTGGTCAGATGTATGGATGTTAGTAATGCAATCACTCTCGATCTGCTAATTTAATATGGATGAAATAAGAAGTAGAGATCCCTTATAGTCTGACATTAGGTACTTATAAATTATTAGAGATGTTTTTATTCAAACCAAGTGAGCGACGCTGCGGACTGTAGCCAATAATAATGATTAAAGCCGTTAAAATGAAATGTTTATCAAATCAGAATACTAAAAGGAAGATAATTATTAATACACTAGCGGTCCGCCCCGGCTTCGCCCGTGGTACATGTTTACGTTTTCTCTACATAAGAACCATCATCGTACTTCAAGGAATATAATAAAAAAAGAATTATCGAAATCGGTTCAGCCGTTCTCGAGTTATGCGCTTACCAACACATTTTGCGATTCATTTTTATATATAAGATAATTTGAACACAAATACATGAAATATGTATGTATTATGTGCAGATAATGAGGACCGCGGAGTTCAATTTAATTTAGCTACACAACAATAATTTATTTTAGAAATTAGCTTTCCACCCGCAACTTCGCCCGCGCAGTCAAAGAAAAACCCGCATAGTTCCCGTTCCCGTGGGATATCTGGGATAAAACCTATCCTATTTCCCGAGGTAAAAAGTAGCCTATGTCCTTTCTCGGGTATCAAAATATCTCTATAACAAATTTCAAGCAAATTGGTTCAGTAGTTAAGGCGTGATTGAGTAACAGACAGACATGAGTTACTTTCGCATTTATAATATTAGTATGGATTAAAGCTCTCAAATGCAAAACTTCATAAATAAAATAAACTTTGAAACTGATTTAAAACGAAATAAGTACAATAATTTTCAATGTTTCATATTCATACCAAAATCATACGCCAAAAAATGCAACATTAGTTTCTTACAAACTCACATATTAAAATCAATGAACAGTATTGATATAATGGTCTCATAAAACAATCCAGAAAGTTCTAGAAGGAAATAACTGTTCGCGGTGGAACAAAGAAAAAGTATTAAAAGATAATAAGACGATTCTTATAAGACAATAAAAAGCTTAATAAGTTACTTGGAAAATATGAAACAATGACGCGGTTTACAATGGAAATTAGTGGGTGAATTCTTTTAATAGGATGCCCTTTGTTTTATTAATACGACAAAAGATCGGCTTAACTTTAAAGTTGTAAGGGGAAATATCCTAATAATGATTTACCAGAAGTGAAATGTGTGAGTGAGTGTAGAGACTAAGAATTTAGCACGTAGCATGAAAATTTTATAGTACATACATACAAATATTACAATATACCTAGACCTTACTAAATTAAAACTTACTGTTTTTATTTATACCGATCAGAAGTTTTTTAAACGTAAAACTTCTTTATCGCGTTGAGAATAAAATTTCAAGGTCATGTCATGGCAATATCGTCACGTCATGGAGTAAGGCGACGAATTTGGTATCTTTGAATCTAGCCAAAGAAGTTTTACTTCTGACACCTGTATTCGGCACACACGCTATTTTTTTTTCATAAAAAATGTAAGTTACTCATAGGAACTTTATCGAACAAACTTTTACTGAACTTTTTTTTATTTTTTTTTTCATGTCATACGTATCCTGATAATCCTGTCCGCAGTTCATCTACACTAATATTATAAAGAGGAAAACTTTGTTTGTTTGTTTGTTTGTTTGTTTGTAATGAATAGGCTCATAAACTACTGGACCGATTTTAAAAATTCTTTCACCATTCGAAAGCTACATTATCCACGAGTAACATAGGCTAGGTTTTATCCCGGAAATCCCACGGGAACGGGAACTACGCGGGTTTTTCTTTGAAAACGCGGGCGAAGCCGCAGGCGGAAAGCTAGTTTATAATATAGGTTATCTAAACATCGATGTTTATAGATCAGCATTAAACACACACATGACATTATAATTAGTTATCTAATATAACGAAGCTTCATACGTAATACTGTATGAATATTAAACCACAACTCACTCTATGAAATAGGCTTATTACATTGCATTGTATAGCTTTTTCCCGCGGTTTCACCCGCATTACTCCGCTCTTGTTGGCTCTAGCATGGTGATATATTATAGCGTATTGCCTTCCTCAATAAATGGGCTATTGTAACACCCAAATACTTTTTCAAATCGGACCAGTAGTTCCCGAGATAAGCGCATTCAAACTATAATATTAGCACAGACTAATAATAATATACTACGATATTAGTATAGTTTTACGATATAGGTAAAGTTACAAAATTCAAATTGTTAGCCAATTTAATGATACTTAATTGGTAATGTAATCGACGCTATTTGAAATACTTTACAAATTTAACATTGGAAATAATGATTGTAAAAAAGTAATTTTGAGATTGCTATTTAACTAAATATCGTTCCATAAGTAAGTAATAACTAGTTACTAGATCATAAATTATATTTAGCATTTTTCAATCACTAAAGTACTTGAGTGCAAAAAAATAATTAATTATTCTGGCTTTAAAGCATTCAATTGTTTGAATAATCCTACTATTGGATTACTTTACTAAAGCATATAGACTACAGGCCCATGTTGAAAAAATTATGGGTCATTTGAACCACCAGGTGACCTATCTAGAACGATATAAGAGCATAAAATAATAAGATTCAGCACTATGACGTCACTTGTAAGCTGTCCACCTGAGTGCAGATGAGAATTCGAAGGTTCAGGTACAGATTTTCTCCCCTTGTCTCCATGATTTTTGTACGGCGTTGCGGAATAATTGATTAAAAGTAGTATAGAAATAGTATGACACAGATGCCGTACAAAATCAAATGACCAAATTTACCCCGGCAACTGTCGAAAAATAAAAATAAATTCCGACTTTGTGGATCACCATTTTTGTACGGCATCTGTGTCATACTATTTCTTTACTGCTTTTAAGCCATTATAACGCCGTACAAAAATCATGGAGACAAGGGGAGAAAATCTCTACCTGAACTTTCGAATTCTCATCTGCACTCAGGTGGACAGCTTACGAGTGACGTCATAGTGCTGAATCTTATTATTTTATGCTCTTATATCATTCTAGATAGGTCAGGTGGTGGGTCAAATGACCCATAATTTTTTCAACATGGGCCTGTAATACGTAGTATATTATTATTAGTCAGTGCTAAAGCTAATAAATTCAAAGTTATTTCTATGAATTCGCAAATCTACACAATGTACTCCGAACACTTTATTTAATCTATGGTTAATCTAGACGTTAAATATTAATAAAACAAACTTATCCATTCAAAGATTCTGGCAATTCTGTCTCGCAATATCAGTTCTCAAGGGAACAATCGAAAGAGTTTCGTAAAGTTTCAACTTTCAATGTATCGGGGAATAATTTCGCTTCAGGCGTACAAAATTATACGGAAACTTTTTTATTTTATTTTCCACTGAATACGGTTCAATGGAGAGCATAATTATTTAGATGGAACCAAGTCAATGATGAGGAAAAGCGATGTTTATTTACGAATGAATTAGGATCAAAATTTTCCCAATTTTATATTTTTTATAATTAAATGTTGAACGGTAATCTTTGGACTCTACATGTTATATTGTGAAAGTTAACGTATAGAAAGTAATTATAATAAGTTCAGTGATTGAGTTGTGTGTAATTATAACTAAGTGGTTGTTGAAGTTAAACCTTTAATAATAATTAAAAAAAAAATTACTAACACTTGATTTTTTATAAACTATAAAAAATATAAAAAAATGCCATAAGAACATGAAACTGAAAAAATTATACACACTATTACACTAATACTGATATTCGTGTTCACTTACTGATAAGAGAAAGGTAAACAAAAAATTGTTTCCGCCCGGGATCGAACCGGGGGCCTTCTGCGTGTTAGGCAGATGTGATAACCGCTACACCACGGAAACGATATCTGAGTCTTTTAAAAGCAATTCAAGATGCGTTTTTTATGCAGTTCTTAAAACATATTAAGGTGATAACATTGACCTAGTAACTTTCGCGCTAATATAGGTAATAATTTTATTAATATAAATTATATGGTCTTTTTCTGATTCATGTTATCTAGACTAATATTATAAAGCTGAAGAGTTAGTTTGTTAGTTTGAACGCGATAATCTCAAGAAGCTGGTCCGATTTGAAAAATTACTTCTGTGTTAGATAGCCCATTCATCGAGAAAGGCTAAGACCGACAGGAGCTGAGCCACGCGGGTGAAACTGCGGAGCGCAGCTAGTTTTGAAATAAAGCCGTTATCAGTACCTATTATAAGCATGTAAAACAGTTTTTATACAATGTTATAATAATTAAAATAAATGTATACTTAACGAGATTAGAACCTATAAGCTTCACTTTAATTCCTATTTGTCAAAAAAATGTAAAATACAATCACAACAATAACCTAAATCGCAATCTAAATCCAGTTTATCCGAACGACAGCGTTATAAAATTAAATGATCCGCGGATCAGCCGATAACTATTATTACATCGAACCCTCGAAACCTTATCATGCGAATGTCGTATACGTAATAAATATAAGGATAGCGTAAGCGTTAAATATAGAATTAAACTTACTTACAACGATATTATCTAATTAAAATACCTGTGATATTCTTATCACTTAATTAGGAAAAAAATGCTACGAACACGTTAAGGAATGGCAGTTATTAAAAGCCTACAAGGTAAAGTTAGAAATAATTATATTTTAAGTAATTATCGTTCAAATCGGGAGCTTTATTTTATTTTTAGTTTTTTATTATTTAAATCTCTCCCACGCAGATGAATTCATGAATTGTTTGGTGGACAATGCGGAAATAGAATTTTATTTTTGGGGATTAGCAGTGAAGCGCGGAGTTTTGGGCCTGGATGTATTATTATGATATGAAACGTGAAGTTATAGTTCGCTTTGATAATATGTGATATTATTTTTTATATCTAATTACTATTTTATATACCAACCAGTGAAGGCACTAATTAATTTTCCAGTATTAGATAATGGAAAGTAGGAAACAAAATCTATTTAAGATACATAAGATATAGATATATTTAGATTTAATCCGTAAGAGATAAATTTCATGCGTGACAAATATATTTAGGCACGAGCTTAAACTTAATAAAGTGAAGATGAGTGCTAAATTTTAACATTTAAAGGACAAAAATATATTAATTGATAACATAGTTTGGATGTAAATTTGGGACTGAATGGAAGGTGCGAGGAGTAAAATACAATATCGAAAAATTCTTTACAATTATTCTCTCGGTATCCAACTATCATGATTTATTATTAAAATCACATTGAAATACAATCTCAGGCTATATTTTTATTTCAATACATATGATGCAATATGATGCAATTTATATATCAATATTTGAATACTGAAATGAAATAATTTTATAGGACGCTGCTTAAGCAGGCCGGAGTTTAGAAAAATCGGCTTTAGATTCAAACCTGCCAAATGGCTGCAAAAGGAAAGACCTCTTTCTTGGAAAAGATCCGTGGTTGCTATGATGAATAAAACCGGTGAGTCTTGGAAAGAAGTTAAAGAAAAAGTCAAAAGGAATTATCTGAGGGCTTCTCGAGGAGTTACGGGAATAATTGACGCAATAATATAAATTAAATGTCATATAATACTTTTAACCCGGCAATCTAATTCCCTTAACTTTGAAAGGATCAAAGTTCTATGCGATTGCAATCAAACTCCTAATAGAGTTTCGCAGAAAAGCTAACAACTAATCTAGATTTATAGACTATTATCTAAATAGGGAAATCGTTCTGATAAATGAGAGTTATGTTTTTTCTTTGAGGCTTTTATATATCGGCTAATGAAATTAATACAATGGGGTGTTTTAGAGAAATTCCTATACCTATGAGCGATAAAGACGTAGTTTTAAATATCTATCAAATTAATTAGATATCTTTCTTATAATTATGTGAAAGTTTTGTCAAAATCGGTTATAGATTACATAACATAAAGGCAGTGAGTGATGTTTATAAAAAACTACAAATTATAATATCAAACACATTTAACATTTTTTTTTAAGTTTACAATATGAAGTTTGCAATCCCAAACCTAGCGGTCCGCCCCGGCTTCGCCCGTGGTACATATTTACGTTTTCTCTACATAAGAACCATCCTCGTACTTCAAGGAATATAATAAAAAAAGAATTATCGAAATCGGTTCAGCCGTTCTCGAGTTATGCGCTTACCAACACATTTTGCGATTCATTTTTATATATAAGACATTACGATACGTACGATCTTTCTCACTTTTTAAATCGGAAACTATTACGTAAAATAATATTTCACGCTGCATGCCACTAAATCATACTGTGCCATACAAATTCGTTTTACCTGAATATTTATTTTCATGTTTTCCACAAATATTTTATTGCCTGCAAAGAGGCGAGAGGCGAGACCTTTTAGCGAAAACACGAATCTAAGTTTTCTTTATTTTCCTTCGGTTCGGAATACAAGTTTATTTATGTACTGGGACATTTCTATCGTCAATATCGTAACACGTTCGAGCAATGGTCCGTTAAATTTGGGAAAAAACTTTTATTACAACTGAGTCTATACTCTATACGTATTCTCGAGCCTTCGGATATCATAGGTTTGCGTTGAAATATCCCTTTTATTAAACGTTGAGGACGTTTGGTAAAAAGTAAGGTGTGTTATAATGCAAAAGTAAGTATTGTTACTGTTTGCATTTACTTTTCTGTAGTTTTAAGTAGATACTGATAGAGGTATCACTAGATACCTACGTAAAACCTAGATAGGTAACGTTAAACAAATGATATTATGTACTTAAAAAAAACAAAACATTTATTTATTGGATACTAGAAGTGTAGATGTATTTTTAATAGAATTAAAGGAATATAATAAAATTTAAATTAAAGCAAGTGGTTTAATTGATTCCACAGAAAATTGAAACTGTTTTTTTGTATTTATTATATTAAATAACGATCTAAAGCAAACCTTTACATTATAAAAATACGGTACAAAGTATATGTTTGTTATTTACATACATTTGGAGGGAAATGTTTGATTTCATCCAGTCTAAATAGCAAATCCTCGACCGATCCACAAATGTCCAAATAAATTCTCTACATAAAATGTGTAAATAAGTCACTTTTTTTATTAGATTTTCTTCTGAAAAGAGTGTAACTGCGACCAAATTCAATCATTTCGAAAATAATTTTACAACATTTTAATTATTGGATTTCGAATAAAAATAGCTTTAATTTTCAATTTCTAGAGAAAATTAGGTAATGCACGAGATTAGAGCCAAATTTATTGCACACACTGTTTACTGTTTCTTGAAATGAAAATTTTCCTCAAGTATTTTCTCTATTTTTAAGATGTTTATGAGCGATGGTGAATTGGTGACCACTTAACATCAGAATATGGACTTCATTTTATTGCTCTGCCAAAAAAGAGAAGAATCGTAAGATAAATTAAACAAATCTCAGAGTTTCACTGAATATCATTTACCAATTCCAATGCATGCTGAAGAAATTGAGATAAACAACACATGCCCTTTTATTAGAAACCTTTGAAAAAGGCCGTAAAATATTGTCACACCGTTTAAAAGTCCTCTCAATTGCAAATAGGCGTCGATTTTCCGTCCCTGTTAACAGAATTAGAGCGCTTGCAGTCGGCACGACTAAATTGATGTACGGTCATGTACAGGGGTCGTTAAATAACCATTGTGTATGTAAATTACTATCCTAATGATTATATTCGATTATAAAGAATATAATGTGGTCTACGTGACGTGTGAGATAGAATTTGAGATAGAAGTTGATTTTTTTCTATACTTTTTCCAACCTTGACCTATACCTACTTTTATACCCCATAATATTTGTTACAAGTTACAACTGACTCATTCATAATCGTATTAATAATATACATTATATTTCTTTCTATTTCATTATTTTTATATATTATTTAATATACAGGGTGTCCCACTGTTGGTATACTAAGCTCAAAGGAGGTTATAGTTTTGCATACGCTGAGTACGTAAAAAATAATTAAAAAATTCCAGACGCATTTTTTTTCAAATAGATGAATTCTTAAAACTCTATGTGTACACCTATAACAAGCGAGCCGCCCAACTTTGCCACTAGCACGTGAGCTATCGTTTAAGATTATGTTTTCATAGATAAAATGCTCATATTAGAGAAGCGGTATATGCCGGCTACGCGAAGCTAGAGAAGAAAACATGGATTTTCAGGAAAAATTTAGCAAAAAATTTTGGACGGAATTTTTTTTTAAGTATTTTTTACGTGATCAGTGTATGCAAAACTACAAGTTCCTTCGCGCTTAGTATACCAATAGTGGGACACCCTGTATAGTGTAAAACATTTTATAGTTTAAATGGCATTCATAGTAAACATTAAAATAACAAATCAATTTATAGAGAAACATTGAAATTATCAATTTGATCCAATAAAAGCTACACGAGGAAATATCTATTTCTTACCTCGCGCTCGTTCTAAATATAACAAATCTACCACATTTTGCCGTGAAAACTGATTGTTATGTCTCGTTGAACAGTTCAATTTGAACCATACCCTCGTGTTTTAAGGTTAGGTTTTGCTTGACTTATAGTGTAGGCATTGATAAAGTTACCATAAAATGGAGAGCTTAGTGGTATTGATTAAAATGCAATACAGCAATTTTGGACTTTACTGTTGCTTTCCCCTGATAAACAAGATTATAGCTTTGTTCTTGAGAATGCTGTTAGAAATTATACTAGGTATAATATTAAATAGGCTATAGTATTTCCTACGTTGTTGGCAAGGAAATATCAGGGTTGCAATGGCCAGTATAATCTGATCAATGCTTATATACAATAGTGCAGTTACCAGTTGAAAAAACTAATTGTATCTCAAAAATCTATAAATATTTCTACAAAAACCTCGATTCACCTAACCACTCCTCACATACCGGAACACTCGACTGCGTTCGGAAATATAATCACATTACGCAATACATTCCATGCGCCCAGACGTTCGTAATGCAGCGATTTCCCGAATCCAATGAACCGTGAACGAGATAACCCGCTCAGTAGAGCTATTAATATGAATACTTCACGTAATCTTCTGTTTGAAGCACAATGCGGTTTAGTAGGGGAATAAACTGAAAAGCTCAGTAAAAGCCCCTTTTTCTTTAGTAAGGTTCGAGACTGTTCCTCCATGGATCTAATTACCACAATAAAAAATATATTATAATAAATTATTACGATATACTTAATAATTATAAATATTTCGTTAATCAAGTAAATCAATAAACAAAGCCTCGTAAATAATAAAATTAATCACAGATGTAAATATTATCATAACTAAATAAGGCTTGAGAAAATATCGATTTATGTTTGAAATTACCTAATATTGAAACTATTTCCAGTCAGCGGTTATTCGAATTAATATTTCGAAATATTCTGGGACTTATTTGGTAATTCTTGATATTATTTAAATAGATTGTAGTTAAATTAGTTACCTGCATGAATTAATATCTCCTTATAAAGAGGGTACATAATAGAGGATATATTTAATTCACTCACACACATACATCCCTAAAAATGGACACAAAAATGATCAAAAACGTATATCCAGTTGCCCTTTTCTAGAATTTTCGCTATGACGTCAGTAGGAATGTATGAAAAGCGGAAATACAACACGGAAACAACACAGCGTCTGTCCATGACGCCAATAAGGGTTCATCAGAATTTTATTCCGAAATATGCATATCGAACAAAAACCGGCCACCTGTTACACCGAAGCGTAATATACAAACATCGAATTTGTTTGTTATATAGGAATTCTGCAATACAATGAAAACACAATTTTTGACTGATGTTAGGCTTTAATGTGTACAATTGTATGCAAAATGCATGCACATGTTTTGATTTAGAAAAATATTTAAAATACAAAGAAATGCCTAACTTCAAAAGAGTCACTCATCCTAAACACTACTGTTGAAAACCTCGTATAATTTTACTAAATCAATTCAAATGTTAACTTTTGAGATAATTATAATTATAATTGTGTAATTTATATTTATATTAATTAGTAGAGTTAACTAAAATGTCAACACAAAAGTTTCGGTAAAATATTTCTCAACTATCGCATATTACACAACCGTGTAACAGTCAGAGAATAATCCTTGACGTGGCCCTATTGTTTCTTGGGTACAATTTAAAAGCAGAGGGACAAAAAGGCAGTGATTTCATGGAAAAACTCTCTGCAATAAGAGGACGCCCTCAGGAGACCTTACTCCTCACCTTTCAGAGGAACGAACGACTAATCTACATAAGTAAGGGAGGGAGGGAACGTTCGCAGGAGGTATTTGATTTTCATATAGAGATGGTGGTTGGATGCATGGAGTGAAATGGAATATGTTTATACCCTTTATATCTATATCTAAATAGGTAATTATATAATGAAAACTCTTTTTTACGAATATAGATTCAAATACGAGTTGATTGTAATAATATGTTTTGTGGCTAACATCATTTTTTCTACGATAAAAGTTTTACTCGATATATCTAAGTTAGATATCTGTTTTACGTTCTGAATTAATTTTACGATATTGCAATTAAAAACATTTTTAATAGCAGTGATTTGGATAAAACTTTTTTGTAATTTTAATTTCACCTATAGCTACAATGATATTAAAATAAATAGAGCACTTGAAAGTGTGTGTGTAATAAAATTATTAAACGTAATGAAAGGTTTTCGTGTTTCTTTGCAATAAGAAAGTGAGATATCTGGAACAGTAGGAAATAATCATGTTACCTGTAGGATCTATTTTATGTATAATTGCAATCTGAACCTTGCAAGGGATACACTTATTTTTTGTTAAAACTTAAGATATCTATCATATAAAAAGATGAATATTAAAAAAGGAATGGAAATCATTGACTATAGTGTAATTAGTCTTTTTTGTATTAAAATAAAACACCGATTGCTATTATTTTAGAACATTTCTTTGTCGTAATATTCGTTTTATGTCGTTCATATTTCTGCATACCTCATTCAAGAATTTACACGATCCATCTATAAATCAACCAAAACCTTTGCAATTATTTAAATACTTAAACAATTTGCCGAATTTCACTTTTAAAACAGTAGCTCGATAAAATAATAAACCTGATGAAGATTATGGCAGCAATTTGTCGGTAGAAAAGTTGCAAACTCAATACCGTTTCTTTTATTCAATGCTGGTTAAAATTTTAATTGTTTTACTTAAGGGTTTAACAAGGTGAACGAAGTTGCGAAGCTTTCAATCAAGGGACAGTGAGTTAAAATTAAAACTGATTTTGTATTCGAGGGCGTTGCTGAACTTTCTGGATTTCCTGAAGGGTACGATATTTAAATGAGTTAGGAAAAAACTGTGAAACAATTTAGTAACTTTTTTAATTACGTTTAAGTTGATAACGGATTGAAATAATCATTAAGGGATTTTTTGCTATCAGGCACTGAATAAAAAATTGAAACAGAATTCCGTAACATCGGCTGTCCTTAAAATATTATGTTTCTGTTACTTACTTTATTAATTTCCATTGATTACAGTTACCTTGATGTATTTAGCAATAAACCTGATCCCAATCCAAATTCACAAAAAAATCACACCGCCCATTTATTTTCGCCTAAAATAATTACATAGAATTTTCCAGAACTATCATTTTTATTACACCAATAAAGCGGAATGCTTTGACATCAATCCCAGTTTGATTTGTCCACAAAATAAATGATACAAATATATCTAGTTAATTGGCCGAAACATGGCCCATTTGTCCTGCTCGTAATGAGAAGCCAATGACAATATCTGTTAGAGCGAGTGGAATTTACGGGAAATATCTATTTTGTGGTGTATTAGCTTCATTATTTATTAGTAACAAGAATATGTTTAGATTATTGCTGTAACTGATTTAGATTTGATTGTAACGATTGATTGTAGTGAGTTGATACCTAATCATATTTCAGGACATGTTTTAAGTGATTCAAATTAAAATTTAAAATATAGAGCTGATTTGTGATGCTTATATTTTATATATTACTAGTGGTCCGCCCCGGCTTCGCCCGTGGTACATATTTCGCAATAAAAGGTAGCCTATGTCTTTTCTCGGGTATCAAAATATCTCCATACCAAATTTCATGCAAATTGGTTCAGTAGTTTAGGCGTGATGGAGTAACAGACAGACAGACAGAGTTACTTTCGCATTTATAATATTAGTATGGATAAGTATATTATTTTAAGATTAAATAATGTTATTCAGAAGAAATAGAAGCCAATTAAATATCTAATACTACTAATAGTTATAAATATATACCTGGTTGCTCTAATCTTATGTCAAGCACGGAGCACCTAGCTTAAAAAGAAGTGACTTTCAAACAAACTTATGAGTGTCCTTAGCGTCTGAAACTAAAACTTAATTAAACTATTTCTCACACTGCTTATGTACCGTAGATTTTATAGAATATAAATGTCAACTTGATAACTTTATAGAGGCTATAAAAACATTTCTAATTCAGTTGCAGACATTTCTATTTCATGAAAAATTTGATTTGTTCAGGGTTTGATGTATAATACCCAAAAAGATAATTGTTTCTAAATAATATAATAGAAGATATTATGTTACAAAGGCTGTCTTGTTCAATAATTCCAGTATCGGGCATATTGACACCAATGTCAAATGTCCAAACATTTGGGCATTCTCTGGCATTCTTACTCGTTTGTTATGCTTTGCTTTTTTAATAAATTGTATCATTCTTCAAGGCTTCTCTTAGTTATAAACTTATTTGATACGACAATTTAATTATCAACCTATACATAAATACATGCATACACTTTATAAATAACCATTCTAGAAGCAATTAAAAACATAATTCTCTAGCATAATTTTTTACCATCGCTTCATTTCCAAATGAATTTAAGATTATTTTCGAAAGAATTTGCGTCGGAATTTAATTAGCAAGTCTAGTCCCTCGTGACATGTTTCACCAACTTTCCTTTCATTGAATTTACGTGCGGACAGTTAAACGCGTACTTTAACAAAATAAATAATTCCAGACGGGTTCGGAATGATAAATCAGAGTGAGGTGGGTTCGCAATTTGTGTCCAAACGGTTCAATTGAAACGATTCCTATTATCACATGTCAGTGTTTCATAGATTTACGCGTAGCTGAGTCTTTGCCTAGTGTCTGGATACTGTTCAATGTTTTGTGCCTAGATTCTGTGTGAAGAGGACCGTTTTGAGCGGTGTGTCTTTTGTTTAACGTGCCTACGCGAAGTAGAGTTGTTGTAATAGTATTTCTTGGAGGTTAGTATTTGAATTTTTATAGATAACTAGATTTCCGCCCGCGGCTTCGCCCGCGTTTTCAAAGGAAAACCCGCATAGTTCCCGTTCCCGTGGGATTTCCGGGATAAAACCTATCCTATGTGTTAATCCAAGTTACCCTCTATATGTGTGCTAAATTTCATTGTAATCGGTTCAGTAGTTTTTACGTGAAAGAGTAACAAACATCCATACATCCATACATCCATACATCCATACATCCATACATCCATACAAACTTTCGCCTTTATAATAGTTATATAGATAATAACAAATATAAACAAGATTGTCTAACTATGTAATCAATTAATATTATATTTACTTGAAAAATGAAAGTCTCGGAGCATATGGCTACTTGATGTAGGAGTGTACAGATTACCAACCATACAAATATGTTGAAGAGGGAGATGTCATTAGCTAATTGTCGTTTACTTACGTCCCCTTTGAGAAAGTCCTGTCTATTCACTTTAGAGCATATAACCATTCCATATAAAACGTAACATAGCCTGTGTATTGCTTCAGTATAGGTAAAAAGCCAGAATATCAACACCAGACTAATCGTAGGTAGGAAATTCATCTGTCCCTCTAGGGGACGGGTATAATCGTGTAATTATAAAGTGAATACGGAAATTAATTCCAAAAATAGATTAAACGAGATACCCGTATAAGCCCCCTATGTGGGATTTCAGTGTAATTCACCGCACCAGGGATTACGTAGTTTTCCCTTCGCTGAAATATTTTCCTGTGAGCCATCAATTTGTAAGCCTTAGATATGCAAACGGACGGTTGGTTTTATGTAGGTAGTTAAAGACCAGTGCTAGGGAATAAAATGAAGTATCAAATATTATTTTGATATTGAGCAGTGGCCGTTATGACTTCACTATTTATTAACTGATTTCAAAAATGTTTTGGTTAGGAATAATTAATGAAAAACATTTTACATATTATGTTTCAATGACTTATCACAGCAAAAAGAAACGTAGACTAAAATAAATCAATACTAAAAGTAGCTTTTGATGAGCAAGTTTTATGTGTGGTTCATGAATAGGTTATGTTAGAATTATTAAACATTTAAGCTCCGTTCTTCCCAGAATAATATCTCCAAAAGCATCACATTTTTTTTACAATATAACCTATGTTTTCCGGAACCCTCTTCAAACTCACAATTGTTTTCATTCAACCCCTAAATAAACCGGTTCAGATAGTGGCCCGGATTTATTAACTTTTAGTAACTATTTTCACTGAAAGTTTCCTCGCCTCAACTTTAGTAATAACAGCCGCTCATTAGGGCAAACTTTATTAATTTTGAAAACAGCCTATATGGAGGTAATTTGGAGAATAAAACATACAACTCAATTAGAACTGTTCTAATTACTCAGGTAATTACCATTTCGCTAGGTTTCCAAATCGTCAACTTATAGTATTGTGTTTGAATATATTATATTGTAAAACCTACTAATTATGCTTCAAATATACTCATTCCATATATCAAATAACAAATACCGTTATGTGATAAAAATACACAAAAAATAAAAACATTGTAACTATTCGTGTCATACGAAACACGACAAAACGTTATAAAAATAAAAAGATGGAAAACTACCGTTTCTCTTAATAATCACTTATTTACGTACCGTTGTGAAAAACAACTTTACCTGCCTAAGCCTATTTTTAATTTTTTTTTCAACAGGTCTAAATTAAGGTAACAGTCAAAGGTATTTTGAAAAATAACAGTCCTTTGATCTACCGTAGAAGATGTTAATGTATATTTTATCTTCAAGACGAAAACAAAATTAGCAGCCGTGTACAGGTACGAATTGTGCTATATTTTTGGCGCCCCGCCATATTCCTCGTAAAGATCTGCAACGTATTGCGTGAAGGGAGTTTATGTTGTACAATATTAAAACATTTTACGACTAAACGTTTGAAAAAGCGCGTGTGAAAATATTATAAACCTCTTTGTAGGAAATACTCTACCTAGTAGAGTATTTCGGTAAAATCCAGTGTTTATTAAGAAACTACATGCAAAATTTTGAAAAGCTTTCAGCTATGAGCTATAGCCAAATTTTGGTAGAAAACAATAATATGTCAAATATCTATTTATTTTTCATTACCTACTTTAACGAGAAATCTTAATATTAATTTGCTTAAATGCTTTTTAGTAATTTCGGATGCTTGCGGACGGTTGTTGCTTTCGATTTCACCACTTTATCTAGAATAATTTATATCGTGCCAGAAATAAACATCGATTACCATGAAAGCATTACCATTACCACCAGGCAAGGCGTCTGCTCGTTTGCCTTCTTATGTTATAAAAAAAAAGCATGTCATAGATGATTTGTTTGACGAGGAATTATATGGAATAGAACCTATAAAAATATGACTTGAAAACGAGCCCCAAGCGAGAATATTACAAAGAATTTGGGCGTTATTTACTATCAAAATACATCCCCTGTTCACGCATTGGGACACGAGATGGCAAGTCCTTAATTGTTACTTCATAACGATGCTTTGTGGTTTTCGTATACATAATAAATAAAGGAAATTGTTTCTTCAGTAACATTCTGTTTTGTAGAACAATAGTGAAATAATTTCAGGAAACTAGATAGCGTCGAGCGCTTCCGTTGACTGGGTTATTTAAAAGCGAAGTTATTATGGTTGTTTAATTTTTTTGGAGTTACAGAAGAATCCGATTTGTTTCTGGTTTCTTTTCAAAATGTAAATAAATGTATCTTTATAGTATCTGCTGTATACTCTAGTATACAAATAGTAATCGTGGAAATATAACAATATTTTATACGTAATACAGTAAGACAGTAGCACAGACAGTAGTATCAGAATCGTTAAATCTATCTAAGAGCTACGACATCTGGATGTCGTAGCTCTTAGATAGATCATAGAGCATCTGGATGAAAACATCAAAATTATGGTGTCTTATTTATTTTTGAGGATAACATTTTAATGAAATTTATAAAAGAACACCTTACTTTGCTTAGTTTTTTAAACCCCTTTTGTTTAATTTTCCAGAAACATAGAGTAATGTAGAAGCTTTTAAAGCATATTTATATTCAAGATATTATCTTAGCTTATAGCTTGCATAATTACTTATTAATGTGATGATAAAATAAGGGTAAACCGATGGTTAAATCTTTTAAGCATAATCTCAATGTCATTACCTCACCCTTCTCGATTACATTATTATATGTTGTTAGTTACACTCGTATTAGGGATACATAAAATTTATTTTGGCTCTAGACAATTTAATAGAATGAAATCTTTGCTTTTTATACTTTATTTTCAGAGCCAACAAGGTAAATACACATGATATTATAAGTGTAGGTAGGTACTAGGTATCTACGGAAGTAGCTGAAATTTTATATCATGAAAAAGGCAAAAAGAATTAACATTTAAGATATATGTGAAGCTGTTAGCAAAGTTTATTCATTATTTTATAGTGAAATGAATACTTTTACATTCAAACATTTATTTGCATTTCCATACTTATATTAGTAATTGCCTTAAAATATTTATGTTGTATTGAAAATCCAACGCAAATATGGCTTTTAACATGAGCTCATATCAATTAATTTAATCCGTAACAGGGATTACGAAGAATTAATTATCGTATAATTGTGTTGTGACCAATGGATACCATTTGCGAAGTTTAATTATAAAAGATTTGCTCCCAGTGGCGTTCAGATGTAAACCTAATTATTTATCATTATATAAATTATTTCATTAAGCCCTCATTATGGTGAAATTCATTTATCTGTAAGTAACTTTGTGCTATTTTGATACGAAATTATTATTATTACAATAAATGAAGCATTCTCATTGTTCTTCTGAAATATATACGCATTCAATTGAATCCTTGGTTCTAAAAGTGTGTGAAGTCCCGTGTCCTCAAGTGGGGTAAGGGGCAAATGCATTATGCATACATCTGTTTCACTGATCTATTTTCTTTAGGGACTAGTAGGTGATCTGCCTAGACCGAGACATTTTTTTTCTTCGTCTCCACCGGGAATCGAACCAAGGACCCCTCGGTTCTACGCTCACGTGTCAACCACTGTACCAAGGAGGCGTTTGTCTATTTTATACATACCTACAAGTTCAGGAGACGAGTGCTCTTTCATAGTTTATCTTTGAAAAGAGCCCTCATATTGTTTATTGGGCGATATTGTATTGAAACTCATGCAATGGAATAATGAGTTAATGTTGCTGATTTTCCTGAAATTTATCAATAGCTTTGTAGGGTCTCATGTTAAAATTTAATTAAATATGTGTTTGCTATTTATAAGATGTATCCACTATCCAATCTTTCCAAGAATATAGTTTGCTATAATTTAATCTTATTCTGTTTAGAAGCAGCCTATGGTAAACACGAAAAAAATTAGAACACGACTTTTATGCTGATGCTACTGTTATAAAAACGATACTAAAATATTTAATGAACGACCCTATGTTGAATCTAACGAACGTCGATATAAAAAAAATACATCTTTAACGCTGCAGAATTCGCAGTAAAAGCTCGTGTAAAATTCGCAACATCGACGATAGCAGGAAAACTTTAACAACAAAGTATTTTTATCTCTTATCAGTTCGCGTTGTCGAGGGACTAAATTTAACGATAATGAGTTTGGGCAAAGAGTTGTTAACAGTGGTGAAAATGTTGAACATTTTGTACTTTTTAATCACTTGTTTTGTGCAAAGAAAAATGTTGTATGTACATTGATTTACAGATAGAATAAACCTTTGTTCTTTTTGTGTTATTAATTGTCGAGATTTGTAAGCAAATAATATTAATTTATAATCATGTAATATTAATTTTCTTGGTAACAGATTATAATTCATTTTATTAATGAAATGGAATTTAATTATTATTAATTAATAGTTTCCATACTAACAACTCGGTAGAGATCTAAGAATAGCATTCTTAGTAGATTTTAGTACTTAGTCTGTTTCTTAGACATAAAAATTTCTCGTCTTTTGCTTGGAGAATGTTCAAGCAGGTGTCTGATTTCTATCCCAATTAATGACTACGACATGAAAACTTGAGTTTCGACTTAAAATTGCAAACAGTACTGTTATATTATAACTTCGCTTTACTCTTCTCTCATCTCTGACTCTAGACTTGACTCCATAACAAAATTTAAAATCCGTTAATCATCTTTAACTACTAACTCAAGCTAAAGTCTTAATTATAGAATACAATTAATACATTTTACCTGTTCGCTTTTTACTGAAGACAGCTCATGAGAAAATTAATTAACAACTCTACTGAGAATTGAATTTAATTTAGTATTGTACGAATAAGCAATATTAAGATGGAATAACGATTTTCTAAAAAAATCATATTTTAATTAAATGACTTTGTGTGCTTCTATTAAAAAAAGAGCGTGTGCGCCGAGCACACGTGTCAGAAGTGAAATTTCTTTGGCAAGATTAAAAGATAACACAATCGTCGCGTATTGCCATGACGCGACCTTGAAATTTTACTCTAAACGCGCCTAAAGAATTTTCTCTTCAAAAACATATTTTAATCATTTAAGATTCGTTCCTGTTCATTCTTGTCATTGATTACTAGAACCCCATATGATTCCCAGAACAAAACGTATTCCCATTGCTGTTCATGTCAAATGAAATTATGGCTTCACCCTTAGCCTTTTAGAAACATGTCCGCACTTTTCCTTATTCGATAAACCGTTATTAATACAATTTGCACCCCGATGCCGCTTATAAAGGCGATTTCTCTCAGATTCAAAACTATTAACTATTCTTATAAGTTATATTATATTATACAAAATTACTATTTGAGTTTTAGACTAATATAATGTAGTAATTTTGTAAAAGCAATCCTTGTGTACCTGTATAAAACAATTGAAACGATTTTAATGAAATTTAACATGCCTATACTGTTTGGGGAGCGATATATTGATCTATCTAGGATTCATTTTCTCAGTCCCATTATCACATAATATCAGGTATTTTACCTATTACGCAATCACGCTCAAGGATACCAATATCATGTACCTATGTAAAGCATGATGCATCCCTGTGATAAACAGATAACAATATCGTTCGCTTGTGACTACAATGCGGATACGAATATATTTTTCAACGCGATATATTGACTTGAGAATTCACTTGAGAGTCGTCACAAGAAGCAACGAATTTGGACAGCCATGCTAATAACAAATATTCTAGAATAATTTAGGCAATGTTTGTACTTTACACACACGTCTTTTACGTCATGTTTTTACCGTCTAATTGCGCATGGAAAATTTGTGATCCAATTAATGTGTCATTAATTATTTGAGAGATTTTCATGATAATGCAAATGTATTTTTATTCGAATAAATTAAATTCTACTACAGACCAAAACCGTGTAATAGAAAAAAATATTTTTCGAAAACAATACAATTGAATTGGATGCCAATCTGGTATGATGACATTGTTTGCTTTATCGCACTTTGTAAGAGGTTTATGTTGCGTGTTTTATGCTCGTGTTATATTTAAGTGTGTCTTTCTTAAAAAGGCTAGAACCTGATAAGTGATACTGCATGTATTGAACATGATAAAGTCAACAATTTAATGCAGAATAAAAATATATTCAAATGTTCCGACAATTTTTGTACCACTGATACCTCCATCTGCTACTATCCACTGCTGTACATAGCCCCTGAAATTCATCTGCTTTCCTTTATCATGCTATCCTCGTCGATTCATATAAGAAAAACAAAGACATACAATACAAATGGCCAAAACTAGAAATTGTCCCGTCTATCCGCGCCTTTATAGTAGCTCGTAAACAGTTAGAAGGCAGTGTAAATAGATGTCAAGTTTGATATTATGTTAGCACCTGAACGTACACCTGCGTATTTATATATCGTATACGAAACGTGGAGTGGCTCATTTATCCATAATATAGACAGGACCTTCGTAGAAGCCGATACGAGGAAAATAGATCATAATCAGGGGTATGACGAAATATCATTAGGGAGAATGACGTACGATGCCTTTTCTTTTAATTTAGTTGTTATCATCTATTGATTATTCTTAGCATATTTATATCAATTAATAGATACTTTTTTTCTACTTTTAGCAAAAATAACTTGATGAACTAAATTTAGTAAATGAACAGCTGTATTAATTTATCAGTTCAAAATTAGAGATATTCAAAAGGTTAGTTCTCTCACTTATTTTGATTCGCAGATTAGGCCTTTGTCATTATAATATGCGTCTAGGTATTCAATTGTTAAAATACCCTCACACTTTTTATAAAAAACTGACACGATACGATAAAAGCTTCATTAGATTGATTCAATAAACAATATACAGTATATTCTTCAGCACATTAAACAGCGCTTACCCAGGCGTAACGGAAACAAAGGCTCTCTGAAAATTGTCAAAACGAATTTGTGAACTGGTATTCCAATAAAACTGTTCAGTAACCGTTCCGTGTCGATGTGCAATAGAAAAAAATTGAAATACTTGTGGGTTGTCCACTTTTCAGCCGTTTTTCAATTTCCGAACGAACTGGCTAGGTTGGGAGTTAGTTCACTAGAATATTGAAAGGCAATTTGCACTGTGACCGTGTTTTGTTGTAACACATTTTATTCGAGCGAGAATTCTTTAATTGATGGATGTTTAACTGAATCTAACTACGAATATCGAATTGCCAAGCTTAATCAAAATAAATCAAATGGTATTTAGTAATTAATTCGATAGTTAATAATAAAAATTCTGTCTATTTATAGTTATTACAAGTAGAAATTTGTACCAATTAATTGCTTATCCCGAATATTCGTGATTCCAGTCATATTAACATTTTTGAGTTTCCAATTTTTTATTGCTCCAGGAACTAGGAAGTAACTTGAATATTTTTAACTAAGGGCCGATTTTTCAATCCTTGGATAAAACTTATTCGTCGAATAATGTATAAAACTACCATTTTAAAAACGTATTCTAATTGCCCGTATTTGACAGTTTAAGTGACATTTTAATATTATCGTGTAATACTTTATTGGACGGATAAGTTTTATCCAAGCATTGAAAAATCGTCCCTAAATTAATTGTTTAAATATATACGGAGAGCGTAAACGTGTAAAAGCTGTTATAACCAGTTTAATAAACCTATAGAATGAATAAACACTTAAAGCATTATCTTTTATCACTGGAACAATAAAATTTAATACTCTACAAAGTGTTCATAAAGGAGTTGTTATATTGGAGCTTATTTAGAAAGGTACTAAAGATTAATAATGAAAACAATGCTGAATTAAATGCTTTTATTGTATTGTATTAACTAAACAATGTAAGTACATACATTTTTATTTTGCCTCTTTGGACCTGGGATAGAACTAGTCAAATGTAAATGATGAGAAGTTGTTTTTACTTTTTAGTGATATTTTAAACGTTAAAAGTGGGCAACAAGGTTGGTGGTTCGTCTGATGGTAAGCACTGCACTGGCCATGAACATTTGCATTGGTCACCAGATTTTTAAAGTATTGATGAAGAGATAAATTATAATATTAAACTGTATATGAAGATTTAAAATTAGGACACTCACTAACTAGGAATATTTAAAACACACTAGGGCCAATGATTTTGCTACTTGCACTAAGAGAATTAATTGCTATAGATGGCTCAGCTGAGGTTCACTTGTTCAAGTTTCGTTTTTGCGACGAAAAATATTCTAGCATTTCAAAAGTCGTACTGATTGATTATTAGAGATAGAGCTGAATTTTTTACATAAAAATCATATTAATTGAAATTACAATTAAGTTTATTAAATAACAATTAAAACAGTTTTTTAGCAATAATAATTAGAATTTTTAGAGAGGCCGTTATTAGCCTATGCTATTTTACTGGCCTCAGTCAAAAGTATCTAGAGTATAGAAATGCAGCATCAAAATGCTTTATCCTTTATTACAGGAACTAAACTGCCTAAAGAATCTGCGTAAAAGTCCGCTTGTATTGTGTGTTCTAGCATTTGCTCTTTTGTGTTGTTGGTTAAAACCAGAAGCGTGTTGAACCCGACAGCTTTCCCGAGGCCGACGTCTTGCTCGATCCTGAATCAGAAAAAAATGTTTAAGTATAAATCACTAGCGGTCCGCCCCGGCTTCGCCCGTGGTACCTACATGTTTAAACTATCCTATCTCTCAAGTTGGATCGAACTGCACATGGTGTGCGAATTTTATTATAATCGGTTAAGTGGTTTAGGAGTCCATTGATGACAAACATTGTGACACGAGATTTATATATATTAAGATTTTAATCTTGTTTACAGGTGGGATTCGAACCCAGAAGGCGGAGGCGGGTTGGAATCCCGCCTCGTGATCGATTTTATTCTATTGAAAGCTATAAAACTAAAATGTCAATCAAATTCAAAAAAATCTAGTAAAAAAACACGTTTTCAACTTTTAAAAATTTACAAAATAAAGGCACGTTCACACGCATATATGACTCACATATCTCCAATAAAGAGCACCCGCGACGGATCGCTGACGTTGGCGCGTTTCATAGCGAACTCTCCAAACACCCGGCTCGGCTTCCCCAGCTGTATTGGATTCCGTTTTGACTCCTCTCGCACTATGTCCGTGAATATACCAGTGCCTGGAATTATTTAATTTATCAGCTTTTTACGTGTGTGCTATTGACGTAGTGGAAGGTTTTGTCGCTTTGATGTAGGGTATCTATCGGAGTTGGTACATTTTCTGAAATGTAAACGATATTGTTTGTATTTATTTTAATTTACAGGAACTGCTACATGAAATTCTGTATAATCAACCAAATTTAATACACACATTGATGAATCATTTAAAGCTGAAATGGGATTTAAAATTTAAAATTAAATAATTATCAGAAATGTTTTCATCATTTTAGTAAACAAGAAATAAGTGAACCATTTAGATACGTGACCCGTTCTCATGAGCCAAAACTGTGACAATTGTCCTGAAAAAGCAGATCACCTATTTACGAAAACAGAAATATACTGCCAAATGAACAGTGAACAAGCGTCACAGTAAAACCAATCTTATTACCTAAAGACAAGACTCCAGGTTCGAGTGACACGTATTTATCCGTAGCGCCGCTGATGAAGATAACATCTGGCCTCCGCAGGTACGTGATGGCTTTGTACATCTTCGGCATGTTCACTTTGAAATCGCTGTCGAACACCACGGCACCTATCTCCATGTCATCTTTAAGGTATTGCAGGAAATCCGCATAATAGTCCGCCGCAAGGTCTGGCTGAAACCGTGTTATCTTGACCCAAATGCAAAACGGATTCGTTCAAAGGTACAACTAGACCTTGTACCACAGATTACTAAATGGTTATTACGTAAAGAAGATATTATGGTAATACGTTACACGAAGGTCTGTGTAATTTTTTTCGAGAATTTTTTACGCCTTATGATAAAAAACAGCAATCTTTTATTTTTACAGATTATTATGAAAATTAACGCTTTTCCACTTTTTAAATAATGAAATTTTATTGTAATTGGGAACTAGATATACTTTATAGGAGATTAAAAGTTAAAAAAAAGACGGGTTGCACTCCGGAAGTACCGGCAGAAGTGAAAACTTGATTATTAACGTTCAGCATGTTTGATATTTTGGAATGGTATCCGTCTTACGCATGGAATATAAGGGCTAAAAAAAAAAAATCCGTCTTACGCTTTTTCGATCAGGCCACATGTCCTGACGCGAGTTTAAGATTTTATACCCAACGCCGCTAAAGAAGTTTTCACTTCAAAAAAATGTGTATTCTATTTCTTCAAAAATAAATGTGTTTAAAATTTTTAGCCTAGTGTATAATACTTACGCCTTCTTTACATTTGAATCCTTGTGACTCTAAAACTGAAATAGTTTCTGGGCAGGATACGCAATATACTGATTTTTTAAAGTTCACTGATTTCAAATATTCCGCTATTGCTGTTGATGGTATTGTGAGGTTATCCTATAAAAAAATACTTTAGAATATGGTAGAGTAACTAAAAAAAAATCAAACCAATGAAACAAAAACAAAGAAATTATATTATTCTCATTTTCTATTTTCTATGAAATATGTAATTCATAAGTAGAAAAAAGCAAAGACAAGATGATATATAATATCTCGTCTCAATTACAAACAAAAATCTATTTCTTAGAACAGAATAATATACTGAGAAATATGAGCTTCAGAAATATTAAGAACTAGCAATGCCCTGCGGTTTCACCCGCATAGATAGCGATATCGTGACAGTGAAAAGTCTACTATAAGTCGGACTATAGGTTTAATTTTTAATCACATGAAAATCACCTTTACTTTACCCCGTCCCGCACTACGCCTGCTCATTGTATTGAACAGTATATAACGCAGTTCATTAAAGAAACGAATCTTCAATGGCGGCCAAAGCTGACACTGACGTATGGTAGGGTCAGCAAAAAAGAAAATAAAAATAACGTAAACGGATAATTATTTTATTAATTATTTCAAATTGTTTGTTGACAAACTTTTTTGTTATTGTATTTGTGTATTTATATGAATTATCATATTTACGTATACAGAATGTAACAAAATCCCCATAATACTTGTAAAAGGGCCCATAAAACTGAACAACTTTTCCCAAAGAACATATTTTGTCAAATTCCAATAAAACATTATTTACTTTCGCAAATGCATAATTGCCATTGTAAATTTATGATAAAAACTATTATAGGGAAAATCAAATACATTTTAGTGATTTTATTTTTCCCTTTTTTTTGCATGCCGTACGGCCGTGTGTAAGCGAGAGGGAATGATAAGCGCCGCCATTGAAGATTCGTTTCTTTATTGAACTGCGTTATACCTACTATTTTCTGTAGATTGACACTTTTAAAAATTCGTTATATCTTTTGAATGGAATATCCAATTTTTTTCATTTAAAAAGTATTTTGCTGGTATTGAAACAGTCTATAATAAAACATCATTTAATGGGATAAGGATTAATATAAATATGTGTATGGATAACATGGTTTGATTACTGTCGGCACTTCTATTTACTTTGAAAACGTAAAAAAGTTGTTGTAGTAACATAACTACTGACCATTGAAAAGTTACATTTGGGGTTGCATTTTTTAGAGGACGCAATTTTATTTTTTTGATGTGTAGGGGTGGTCAGTGTGAAGCTATCACCAAGTTTGTGGGGTCGCCACCCTTGTCCCACGGCCGCCATCTTGAAAATAGCGGTTGATATGGTTTTTACGATATATCTCTTAAACTATTTATTTGATAAAAAAAAATTGTTCACATTATTTGTTGCAAATTAAATACTCTACAACTTTGATCCTGCAACTTTTTGTCGTAGAACTATAAATAAAAAAGTTATAAGCGAAAATGTTCAGAAATGAGAGATATTTATATTTCTCAATAAAACTTTTTTTTATAATTTTACGTAGAAATAATATTTGACCATTTTTGTAGATTGTTTTTCGAGGAACAACTTTTATGTACAACATTTTTTCATTAATTAAATAGCTAAGGTTTTACAGCGCTCCGAAGTGAGTACTAATTTTCAGTACTCTGAACTATACAGTATACTTATATTATGTGTGTACTAATAATAATTTGTCATCAGTAATGGTTTTTTTGTTATTATAATATTTTTAATAATTAATTTTGCAATATCACTAATAATTAATTATTGAATCTTTTCCCCACCACCCAGGAGGTAGAGTCTGGAAGCGCGACTTTTTTTTACGTCGAAAAGCAGGTCTGAAATGTTCTGCAGTGTGCTTCTATTGTTCTGGAGTATAAGAAAAGAGCCAATAGCCAATATATGTATAGTTAAGAGTACTGAAAAATAGTACTCACTTCAGAGCGCTGTAAAACCTTAGTTATTGACGTTATGAAAAAATGTTGTACATAAAAGTTGTTCCTCGAAAAACAATCTACAAAAATGGTCTGATATCATTTCTTCGTAAAATGATAAAAAAAAGTTTTATTGAAAAATATAAATGGCTCTAATTTCTGAACATTTTCGCTTATAACTTTTTTATTTATAGTTCTACGACTAAAAGTTACTACACCAAACTTGTAGAGAATTTAATTTGCAACAAATAATGTTAACGATATTTTTTTATCAGTTAAATAGTTTAAGAGATATATCGTAAAAACCATTTCAACCGCTATTTTCAAGATGGCGGCCGTGGGACAAG